>NC_090928.1:1277031734-1278320297 GCF_040938575.1 Ambystoma mexicanum
TGTCAGCCGCCTCTGTGCCTGCTACACCTGGGAACTATGTGACATGCAGTGCAGGGAAGAGGCCCATTTTTGGACATGTGCGAATAACGTCTTCTCCGATCAGCCCAGGATCACATGGTTCAAAGAGGTATACGTTACCGGTGTTATGATGGCATCTCTTGAAGCGAGCATGGTTCATTTGGTGCTGAACCGCCTGCGCCGAACAAGCCGCGCCAAACTGGCTCCTGCGGCAAATTGTCTGTCCCAAAGCGGCCCGCGCCGAACTGACGGCACCGAAAATGTCCTGCTCTGAATCTACCAATCTCAGCTCCTCTGCTGCCCATGCATCCTACCTGTAACCCCTTGGGTGGGCACTCACGTACAGCGCTCTGTCGCGCCTTATAAATCCCATACGTGCATACATAGGTGCAATGTGCATCGAAATCAAACTGCGCTGGGTCCTCGCAACCTTACGACCCGTTTCAAGACTTATCCAGCCGGTAGAGCACTTGGACCTCCCAGAGCAAACAAGCATATGCCAGCAAGTTCCACAAGCAGCGTCTGGATGTTGTTTATTTACCGCACGCAATATCTGGAACTTATATCTACATACTTAGGACCTGGTTATGACGCATGCAGTGACTGCGAAAACAGCCATATTTCAGCACAACGCCTGCTTTACCGCATTGCATGACTAAGCATTTAGTAGTCATACAACCAAAAAAGCACCACATGGAAGTAATACCTCCAGAAAAATCAGCGGTAACGCACCAAGCAAAATTACCACCAACGGTAAGTCCACCTTACCCTGAGGTAGTCCTATAGGGTTCTGCAATGGGAAATACCACAAACCATAAGTAGCGCGTGAATGTTAAATGTATCTGTTTATTTATTATTTAAATAAATGCAGAGGGAGGAGTGCTCTTTGATCACAAAATAACGTAGAATAGATAAGAACTCAGATTTGACGGGAAGCAGTGAACTTCTTACAATGGGCGAGTTTGAGGGCATTCTGACCAAGTTGTGGGGGGGTGAATGGAACAGTCACTGGGGACAATACATGGGTGCACATACATAAATTAAGGACAAAATACATTAGACATTTTTAAGGCGGTATGGCCAGGTGTGCTCAGGATGTTACCATGATGGGTGAAGTGCTACAGTGGAGGCAGAGGAAGTGAGGGACAGAGGAAGGTTAGAGGAGAGGGAAAAATGTTAGCTAGCAGGCAGATGAGCGGTAGGTTAAGAGGGCAACTCGGGGGGGGGAGGAGGCAGGCTCTTAGTTTGGTTATGAACTGATTCTCGGATGCCCGGGGGAAGAGAATTCCATGCAGGTGGAGCAAGAAGAAAGAAACAGCCGAAGCGAGAAGAAGCACAGGGAGGGCGAAGAGCCACAAGGTTAGTCTAAGAGGCAGAGCCGAGATTACGAGAAGGATTGCAGCGTTGGATAGAGGAGGATAGATACAGTCGTGCCTTATCGTGGATAGATTTGTGAACCAGGAGAAGACATTTAAGTCTGCCCTGTTTTGCATCATCAGCCATCCAGCCTGGTGATGGTATGAGGAAGTAGTTGTGACGTGAGGGAGTTCAAAGAGAGTCCTGGTAGAAAAGTTAATGATCTTGTTGAGAGGACAGAACGTATATTTGGGCAGCCCAAAGAGGGTGCTGGCACAGTAGTCCAGTTTATAGAAGACACGAGTGGTTAAGAGATGCCTAGCAGTGTTGAAAGGAAGAAAGTCCCTGATTTTCCTAATATTTAGGAGTTTGAGGTGGGCTGCTGTTCCAGTTTTGGAGATGAAAGTAGAGAAGGTGTGAGAAGGGTCATAGGTGCTGCCGAGGTTTCTAGCTGAAGAAGAGTAGGGGAGAGTGTCAGGTGGGAACTGGATGGGCAGAGGAAGAGATGAGAGAGAGAGCTCTTGGCAGGAAAGAAGAACACCTGTTTTAGTAGATTTTAACATCAGAGAATGCAAAGCCGTCTCATATTTAATGGCAGAGAGACAGTTGGACATTACAGGAGAGTACAGGAGAAAAGGGTCGTCCATGAAGAGTTGGTACGAGAACCCAAAGGAGGAGATTAGTGCCCCTAGAGCAGAGTTGTAGAGTGTAAAGAGGAGCGGAGCCAAGCCAGCGCCTTGTGGAACCCCAACACTTAGAGGAGTGAGTTGAGAGGTGTTGCTGCTCCAGGAGACAGAAAATTGGTGAGTTGCAAGGTAGGATTCAATCCAGGCAAGGGCTTGATCATGAATACCAAGACGACAGAGAGTATTAAGGAGATCAGAGTGATAGACTGTGTCAAAGACAGCGGACAGGAGAATTAAGAAAGAGGATAGGTGGTTTGAGTGCTTAGCAGAGGCCATGAAGTTGGACACATTTATCAGAGCAGTTTCAGTACAGTGATGCGGGAACCTGCTTGTAGGGGGTCTCAAAGGTTGTGGATGTCTAAGACGGTGATAAGACGGTTGAACACAACTCTTTTGCGCACTTTAGAGTACTGCTGGAGGAGGGAGACAGGGTGAAAGTTAGCCGGTAGGTTTGGGTCAGCCCCTTGCTTTTTTAGGAGAGGGGTGACCGTGGCTGTTTGGCAAACCGAGGGAAAGCAAGCTGAGCAAGCAGAGTCGAAGGACAAGTTGAAGAGTTCAGTGAGGGGAGAGGTCACTAAAGGGGCAATAGGCCTGAATAGCTCAGGAGCAAGAGGGTCTGATGGGGCACAAGAGGGGTTAGCCTTCATCAGTAAAGATACCACTTTGTCAGTATTAGTGTGACTAAAGTGGGAGATCGAGGCAGTGGATGACGGTAGAGTAGGCAGAGTGTAAGAATGGAGTGTGAGAAAGGTCAGGAGAGTCTCCAATTTTAGAAATGTTTGCAGCAAAGCATCCAGCTAGGCCATTCACTGTAAGAGTGGAGTTGATAGTCATAAACATAGGAGGAGTGAGTTTAGGGTGACCTGTAGCTGGCAAGGATGGTGGGAGTGAGAGCCAATGAGGGTTAAGTAGAATTCCCGTTTTCGCTCTATCAAGGGTGGAATTGGGAGAGTTCAGGGCAGAGGAATAGAGTTACAGGTCCTCATGCGAGTGGGTACACCCCCATCTGCCCAGCGGCTGACGCGTGTCTGTGAAGAGAGAGCGTATGAATGGGGTGACCCATGGTTGAGGATGCTGAGACTTAGAGGTGAACGTTAGCAGTGGGAGGTGAGAGGAGAATGAGTCAAATAGTAGGGATTGGAAGCTTGAGAAGGCAGTGTTGGTGGAAGAGGAGAGTGAGAGCTCTAGGTCGGAGAGAAAGGGCGGAATGGTAGAAGATTTAAATGTCCTTTAAGTAATCGCCATTCAGATTGCGATATTAGCGCTGGTGATCCCACCAAACCTGTACCGAGTCTTTCAATAGATTGACTCCGGCACCTGGAGGCGGGCTCCACACAGCTGCAATCAGATTGTTTCAATTAGAGACGCTAATTAGTGCCATTGCTGAGGGCATCCAAAGATTGGAGAAACACAGCCCACGCTGAAGAGAAGCCTCAAGCACTGGTTACTAAAGACTGTCTTGCTGAAAGGCCAGCAGCGCCGTCCAGCCTTTCAACCGAGTCCTTTGCCCTGTCACCACTATCCAGGTGCGGAGGCCGAGACCAACCACAGCCACTGAAATCCCAGCAAGTGGATCATGTCGTGTTTCTGTAGATCAGGAGTGTAGCTTAGCTGCACTGGGATTGTAAATGGTCTGATACTTCTCCGCTCTCTCATTTCGGGGGTCCCTTACCTACCGGTTGACCCCTTTCCTCCTCTGCCACCCCCTCTCCCTCCCTTACATTGATGACTCTGTTACTTCCCTAATGCTTAGTGTGCTTTGAAGTGACTTGCTGCCAGAAGGCGCTTTACAATACAGCAATAAAAGAAAAAAGGAATAAGAAACAGTGAGGCAGGGGTAGAAGCGAACACCATGCATGCGCTGTAAAGCAGAGGTAAAAGGGGAGACCTTGCAGGTGCTGTGAGGCAGAGGTAAAAGGGGAGACCTTGCAGGTGCTGTAAAGCAGAGGTAAAAGGGGAGACCTTGCAGGTGCTGTGAGGCAGAGGTAAAAGGGGAGACCTTGCAGGTGCTGTGAGGCAGAGGTAAAAGGGGAGACCTTGCAGGTGTTGTGAGGCAGGGGTAAAAGGGGAGACCTTGCAGGTGCTGTGAGGCAGAGGTAAAAGGGGAGACCTTGCAGGTGCTGTGAGGCAGGGGTAAAAGTGGAGGCCATGCAGGCACTGTGAGGCAGGCTTAGAAATGGGAACCATGCAGGCGCTGTGAGGCAGGGGTAAAAACAGAGACTATGCAGGCGCTGTGAGGCAGGGGTAAAAGTGAGGACCATGCAGGCACTGTGAGGCAGGGGTAAAAGGGGAGACCTTGCAGGTGCTGTGAGGCAGGGGTAAAAGTGGAGACCATGCAGGCACTGTGAGGCAGGCTTAGAAATGGGAACCATGCAGGCGCTGTGAGGCAGGGGTAAAAACAGAGACTATGCAGGCGCTGTGAGGCAGGGGTAAAAGTGAGGACCATGCAGGCACTGTGAGGCAGGGGTAAAAGTGGAGACCATGCAGGCGCTGTAAGGCAGGGGTAAAAGCGGAGACCATGCAGGTGCTGTGAGGCAGGGGTAAAAGCGAAGACCATCCAAGCGCTGTGAGGCAGGGGTAAAAGGGGAGACCTTGCAGGCGCTGTGAGGCAGGGGTAAAAGCAGAGACCATGCAGGCACTGTGAGGCAGGCTTAGAAATGGGAACCATGCAGGCGCTGTGAGGCAGGGGTAAAAACAGAGACTATGCAGGCGCTGTGAGGCAGGGGTAAAAGTGAGGACCATGCAGGCACTGTGAGGCAGGGGTAAAAGTGGAGACCATGCAGGCGCTGTAAGGCAGGAGTAAAAGCGGAGACCATGCAGGTGCTGTGAGGCAGGGGTAAAAGCGGAGACCATCCAAGCGCTGTGAGGCAGGGGTAAAAGGGGAGACCTTGCAGGTGCTGTGAGGCAGGGGTAAAAGCAGAGACCATGCAGGCGCTGTCAGGCAGGGGTAAAAGCAGAGACCATGCAGGCGCTGTCAGGCAGAGGTAAAAGCAGAGACCATGAAGGCGCTGTGAGGCAGAGGTAAAAGCGGAGACCATGCAGGCATTGTGAGTCAAGGGCAAGAAGCAAAATGGATGAATGGGTGGCCAGGAGGGTCCATATGGGCCTACGTGTCAAAAGAGAAATTATATTGTGCCTCATATTACAATGAATATATGTATATTGCCCTACGCCAAGCTGCTCACAAGTCGTTTGCGAAGAAATTCGTGTTGCAAGGTCCTGACCTTAAAATCAATGTAAGCTGCCATTTTAGGTCAATCCGCAATTTTAGGTTCGCTTTGTAAAAGTCACCCTGTGAGTTAAAATGGTGGACGATGTCATTCTGAAATACAACATGGCCGTCTTGACCTCTGTATGTAGCTAATATGTAACTTGCCTCCAGGCCACTTGTTGAGGTCGTGAACTGAGACCTTGTCCTTCGTTGACCTGTGTGTAAAGGATTACTCGTGCAACGAAACTAATCCTCAAGCATACATTAAGAACTATGTATCCAAATACTGAACGTAGAACACTAGTTAAACTACATTGTATTAATGTTTGAGAAGATCTGCATGGAAAATCTCAGAATACACAGTTGCCCTATAGGCTTGTTGAATTAAAAGCAAACCAGTTATATCCGGATGTGCAAGACTTGGCATGAACCCTAGATCGGTGATGTATTAGTAGAATATTAACCCAAAGTGGGGATGGCCATCATGCTCTCAAAAAGTATAAAAAACCAATGCATTCTAATGTACAGCGTCTCTCACTGAACACACTGAACCATGCTGGAGTTCGTTGTGTTGCACTGAGGGCCGATAGCAATCTGATTTTGCTCTGTTCTTAGTAACTGGATTCAGTATAAAATAAAGTACTTTGTATGTTCCTTTGTAACCCGTGTTCGGTGTATTTCCTTTTGGGGTACTCAGCCTCGATATTTTGATTTTGTTTTCACATAAGGATACATATATACTGATCATTGCTTTGCAGTACTGAGGCCGTGTGGGCAAGAGTAAAGCTGGAGACCGCAAAGAGTCGACTTGCGTCAAGAGAAGGATGATAGCATGCACGGGCATGGGGGGCTTGTCTGATTTTGGGTCATGTCACGCGCCCTCCACTCCCCACTTCCAAGCATGTGCATAGGACCTCATTACAGGTTTGGCAAATTACCGCCATACTCATGAATTACCACTCCTGCCAATGACTATCGGGCCAATTCCTCCAGCTCACAATAGGCAGGAGGGGGGGTGTTAATGCCCATTTCACAGGGTACAGGCTTCCACAGAGATTTTGCAGGAACTATAGCAGGTGTAATTTCACCCCAGTTATTCCTCCAGCTTTTGGAGGTAATTTTGGAGTATACCTCCCAGCTAAGTTCTCCTCCACATTACCGTCAAACTTGTAGTATAGTATGTCAGAGCGGGAAAAATGGCTGTACTTCTGTTGCCGGGCCTTTGTAACGGCGACGCCATGCATGTAACATGCCTTATTTTCTTTGCTGCAGGCCAGTGGGCTCCGTGGCCAGGGAAGAGTTTATAACAACATAGAAGCATTTCAGAGCGCGTCAGTGCTCATGTAGCTCAGTGGATTAATGCACCTGCTGCAGGGCATCAGGGTGAAACCCTGTAGGATATTTCAGAGTGTTAAGGTCACAGCTGGGAAACGCAACCGGCTGCGGAGCCCAGTATGCCACCCACACGGCACAACTCTACCGCGATTTGCAGAAATTCATTACTCTGTGGTAATTTACTTTGACAAAATCACTTCAACTGTATTTACTGAATGGGGGTCCACCCATATTGCCCGACCCAGACCCTTAAGAATGCATAAATAATTACTGCCTCACTGAAGTAAATTAAAACAAAGTAGTTTATTTGGGTGGCACGCCAGTGTAGGGCAGATCACAGATAAGCAAAGTGCTTTACTTGGGTGGCATGCTGTAGGGCAGATCACAGATAAACAAAGTAGTTTACTTGAGTGGCACGCCGGTATAGGGCAGATCACAGATTCAACCCTGGGAGGGCCATGGTAGTTTATAGGCAATATTGTGTCCAGGGCAAACTAATAAAATGCCAACCCCAGGCAGCTCACTGCCATTCCCCATACTCTGCACGCGGCACAACCCCTGCCCAGCCTATTTTGGGGTCCTCTCAGAACTCCCCATCTCTCGGCCATGATTATACGTCCTGTGGTCCTTAATTTCCTTCTGCCTCAACTGTCAGCCATCTCTCACTCCACAGTGCCCCTCACCTGTCAGCCATCACTCCCTCCACAGCACCCCTCACCTGTCAGCCATCAGTCCCTCCATAGCGCCCCTCACCTGTCAGCCATCATTCCCTCCACAGCGCCCCTCACCTATCAGCCATCACTCCCTCCATAGTGCCCCTCACCTGCCAGCCATCACTCCCTCAACAGCGCCACACCCTCACCTGTCAGCCACCACTCCCTCCACAGCGCCCCTCACCTGTCAGCATCACTCACCCCACAGCCCCCTCACCTGTCAGACATCACTCACTCCACAGCGCCCCTCAACTGTCAGCCATCACTCACTCAACAGCGCCACACCCTCACCTGTCAGCCATCACTCCCTCCACAGCACCCCTCACCTGTCAGCCATCACTCCCTCCACAGCACCCCTCACCTGTCAACATCACCCACTCCACAGTGCCCCTCACTGTTCAGCCACCACTCACTCCACAGCCGCCCCACCTGTCAGCCATCACTCACTCCACAGCGCCACTCACCTGTCAGCCATCACTCACTCAACAGCACCACACCCTCACCTGTCAGCCACCACTCCCTTCACAGCGCCCCTCACCTGTCAGCATCACCCACTCCACAGTGCCCCTCACTGGTCAGCCACCACTCCACAGCGCCCTCACCTGTCAGCCATCACTCACCCCACAGCCCCCTCACCTTTCAGCCATCACTCACTCCACAGCGCCCCTCACCTGCCAGGCATCACTTAATCAACAGTGCCACACCCTCACCTGTCAGCCATCACTCCCTCCACAGTGCGCCTCACCTGTCAACATCACTCACTCCACAGTGCCCCTCACTGGTCAGCCACCGCTCACTCCACAGCGCCCCTCACCTGTCAGCCATCACTCACCCCACAGCCCCCACACCTGTCAGCCATCACTCCCTCCACAGCGCCCCTCAACTGTCAGCATCACTCACTCCACAGTGCCCCTCACTGGTCAGCCACCACTCACTCCACAGCGCCCCTCACCTGTCAGCCATCACTTACCCCACAGCCCCCTCACCTGTCAGCCATCACTCACTCCACAGCGCCCCTCACCTGTCAGCCATCACACACTCCACAGTGCCACACCCTCAGCTGTCAGCCATCACTCCCTCCACAGCACCCCTCACCTGTCAGCCATCACTCCCTCCACAGCGCCACACCCTCACCTGTCAGCCATCGCCCACTCCATAGCGCCACACCCTCACCTGTCAGCCATCACTCACTCCACAGTGCCCCTCACCTGTCAGCCATCACTCCGTCTACAGAGCCCATCAACTGTCAGCCATCACTAACTCAACAGCGCCACACCCTCACCTGTCAGCCATCATTCCTCCACAGTGCCGCCATCACTCCCTCCACAGCACCCCTCACCTGTCAGCATCACTCACTCCACAGTGCTCCTCACTGGTCAGACATCACTCACTCCACAGCCCCCCACCTGTCAGCCATCACTCACTCCACAGCGCCACACCCTCACGTGTCAGCCATCCCTCCCTCCACAGCGCCCCTCACCTGTCAGCCATCACTCACTCCACAGTGCTCCTCACCTGTCAGCCATCACTCACCCCACAGCCCCCTCACCTGTCAGCCATCACTCACCCCACAGCCCCCTCACCTGTCAGCCATCACTCACCTCAGAGCCCCCTCACCAGTCAGCCATCACTCACTCGACAGCGCCCCTCACCTGTCAGCCATCACTCACTCCACAGCGCCCCCACCTATTAGGCATCACACCCTCCACAGCGCCCTTCACCTGTCAGACATCACTCACTCCACAGCCCCCCACCTGACAGCCATCACTCCCTCTACAGCGCCACACCCTCACCTGTCAGCCATCACTCCCTCCACAGCCCCCTCACCTGTCAGCCATCACTCACCCCTCAGCCCCCTCACCTGTCAGCCATCATTCACTCCACAGCGCCCCCCACCTGTCAGACATCACTCACTCCACAGTTCCCCTCACCTGTCAGCCATCACTCACTCCACAGCCCCCTCACCTGTCAGCCATCACTCACTCCAGAGTGCCCCTCACCGGTCAGCCACCACTCACTCCACAGCGCCCCTCACCTGTCAGCCATCACTCACTCCACAGCCCCCTCACCTGTCAGCCATCACTCACTCCACAGCCCCCTCACCTGTCAGCCATCATTCACTCCACAGTGTCCCCCACCTGTCTCACATCACTCACTCCACAGTTCCCCTCTCCTATCAGCCATCACTTCCTCCACAGCGCCCCTCACCTGTCAGCATCACTCACTCCACAGCGCCCCTCACCTGTCAGCATCACTCACTCCCCAGTGCCCCTCACCTGTCAGCATCACTCACTCCACAGCGCCCCTCACCTGTCAGCATCACTCACTCCCCAGTGCCCCTCACCTGTCAGACATCACTCACTCCACAGTGCCCCTCACCTGTCAGCCATCACTCACTCCACATCGCCCCTCACCTGTCAGCATCACGCACTCCACAGTACTCCTCATCTGTCAGCCATCACTCCCTCCACAGCGCCCGTCACCTGTCAGCCCTCACTCACTCCACAGCGCCCCTCTCCTGTTATGCATCTCACCCTCCACAGCGCTCTTCACCTGTCAGACATCACTCACACCACAGCCCCCCCACCTGTCAGCCATCACTCACTCCACAGCGCCACAAACTCTACTGTCAGCCATCACTGCCTCCACAGCGCCCCTCAACTGTCAGCCATCACTCCCTCCAAAGCGCCCCTCACTTGTCAGCCATCACTCACTCCACAGCCCCCCACCTGTCAGGCATCACTCCCTCTACAGCACCCCTCACCTGTTAAGCATCACTTCCTCCACAGCACCCCTCACCTGCCAGCCATCACTTCCTCCACAGCGCCCCTCACCTGTCAGGCATCACTCCTTAAACACGGCCCTCAGCTGTCAGCCATCACTCCCTCCACAGCACCCCCCACCTGTCAGCCATCATCCTCTCCACAGCGCCCCTCACCTGTCAGCCATCACTCCTCCACAGCGCCCTCACCTGTCAGCCATGAGTCCCTCCACAGCGCCCCTCACCTGTCAGTCATCACCCCTCCACAGCGCCCCTCACCTGTCAGCCATCACCCCTCCACAGCACCCCTCACCTGTCAGCCATCAGTCCCTCCACAGCGCCCCTCACCTGTCAGCCATCAGTCCCTCCACAGCGCCCCTCGCCTGTCAGCATCACACACTCCACAGTACCCCTCATCTGTCAGCCATCACTTCCTCCACAGCGCCGGTCACCTGTCAGCCATCACTCACTTCACAGCACCCCTCACCTGTTATGCATCACACCCTCCACAGCGCTCTTCACCTGCAGACATCACTCACTCCACAGCCCCCCCCACCTGTCAGCCATCACTCACTCCACAGCGCCACACCCTCTACTGTCAGCCATCACTCCTGTTAGGCGGAAACCTGTGCAGTTCCCTCTGGGATCACTGCAAAAGATTTAGGACTACAGGTGTTTGGCAGTAAACCCACTTGGTAGCAGTCTGTACCACACAGATTCAGTTGGTAGCTGTGGCTGAGCAGTTAGACTTCCCTCACGAAGAGTTAGGCAGTATGTGGAGTATACAATATAGGGCAATTCTACATAGTAAGACAAGCAAACATGCAACAAGGATTCGGTGTAAAGATATAAATGTATTTATTTATAACGAAACATCTATAGAAAACACTCTGGCACTATCACGGCAAACACTTCAATTACAATTACTCTACGAAGAAAACAGATCAATCCCCCTAACAATAGTTCGACAAGTCTAGGTTCTACCAGCATCACTTATTTGCAGACAGAGGTGTATACCTCAACCTAGATGCCACTCTAATATTCGTTAGGACGGGAGAGAAAAATAAGCAGGTTACGAAATCAACACAGTTCAATACTTCACGGAAAAATGCAAGGCAAGAAGACAAGAACCACAATAGATCATAAAGTTCAGAGGCCAGGCCCACTCGGAGAGAGGCAAGGCGATATGTCCCAAAAAGTCTCTTAGTGGAAATGCGTTTGAGTCTTTGTAGCAAATTGTTATCGGAAGGTTGGACCAGTTCAGAACAACACGCTAAAGAAAGCTTGGAGGCGACCCAAAGGAAAGGCGAGGATTAAGACACCCCACTCGATCCGGCAGAAAGGGAGGCCAGGTGGACACGGTACCTTGATTGTGGAGAGACAGCTCCGGCGGGGGCAGTTGTTCCTGGTGGTGGATGCACGTCGGGTCTTTGCCAAGAGTAGAGAGGATCTCGTCGTCGAAGAAAACTGAAGTCCGGTGCACCACCAGGGAAGAGACCAGCCGCGGAGTGCTCCGTCACAAGGCACCACCTTTTGGTCGCGATGCAGGGGTAGTGGCTATCCGGGTGCCGAGGTGCACTGCACGGGCAATTCGACCACTGCGTCCTGGAGCGAAGAAAAAGCAAAGGGGACTGGTTGTTCCCACCAGTCAGGAGAAGAGACTCTCCGGCAGGGAGATCTCCTCTGTCGTCGGGAAGTGGTGAGTCGGTTCCACAGGGCTCCACCGGAGGTGTCGTCGTGCAGGTCGGCTCAGCGTTACCCTCGTCGGATTCTCAGGTCCTGTGGCGACTTCTGAAGATCCAGTCCCAAAAGCCCTGCTTTTATGCAGAAAACCCCCATTCATTCAGCCTAGCTGTCAATCAACACATGCTAAGTGGTGAGCGGGGATGCTCACCACTTGGGCCAATCACACCAGAGTGCGACTGGAGTTGGCAAGGCAACTCGGTCCAGGGTGCCTAAACCCCCTCCCACACCCCTGTGGTAACCCAGACAGAATGGCACCACCTTGGAGGGTCTCTGTACAGAAGCCCGCCAAAAGTGTAACAAAGGGCTCAACCTTTGGTTTAGGAGTCACAGAGAAGAACACAGATGCCATTTTAAAAACCGAGTTCTGGCAGAAAATACCATCCGATAAACTTATTTAAGATAAGTAAACTGATGGTACGTTAGAGATTAACGAGGAAAAGTATCAATCTCCAACAATGGGAAGAATCCCATAGGGTTATGTCCGGGGTCGAACATAACAAGTAGTTTCCACTGCCACCAGCCAAAACTCGACGAGGGGGGACGGGACAGTGCCCCCTCGAATAACAGACCTAGGAGTTATCGAATCACCCCTACTAGTACGTCCACAATAGGATGGTTTGTACTAGTTCTGTTAGTAAATTTAGGTCTAGTAAAGCCAATGGTGACTTTACATGCCCGGGGAGACAGTAGTCAGTCCCCGGGTATGGAGTCTATGATGGAGGTCCGCTAGGACGCCCCAGTGTTACGGCACGTAGGGTGCGGTGTAACACACATAGCAAAACATATGAGACCCTATGGAGTAAAAGACCCCATAGCCCATAGAACACATTGACATTCAAAGGAATTACACACATTCATGTCCAAGAGTGGGAGAAAAAGAGTCTCACTCTTGGCAGGATGGAAAAAGCAAACTCCAGAAATCCAGCAAAGCTGCTGGGGGACTCACTAGGTTAGGAAATTCAGCCTAAACAGAGAATTCTCCCTCACAACTCCCTCCACAGCGCCCCTCAACTGTCAGCAATCACTCCCTCCAAAGCACCACTCACTTGTCAGCCATCACTCACTCCACAGCCCCCTACCTGTCAGGCATCACTCCCTCCACAGGGCCCCTCACCTGTTAAGCATCACTTCCTCCACAGCGCCCCTCACCTGCCAGCCATCACTTCCTCCACAGCGCCCCTCACCTGCCAGGCATCACTCCTTAAACACGGCCCTCAGCTGTCAGCCATCACTCCCTCCACAGCACCCCCCACCTGTCAGCCATCATCCTCTCCACAGCGCCCCTCACCTGTCAGCCATCACTTCTCCACAGCGCCCTCACCTTTCAGCCATGAGTCCCTCCACAGCGCCCCTCACCTGTCAGCCATCCCCCCTGCGCAGTGCCCCTCACCTGTCAGCCATCAGTCCCTGCACAGTGCCCCTCACCTGTCAGCCATCACCCCTCCACAGCGCCCCTCACCTGTCAGCCATCACTCCACCACAGCGCCCTCACCTGTCAGCCATCACTCCTCCACAGCACCCTCACCTGTCAGCCATGAGTCCCTCCACAGCGCCCCTCACCTGTCAGCCATCACCCCTCCACAGCACCCCTCACCTGTCAGCCATCATCCTCTCCACAGCGCCCCTCACCTGTCAGCCATCACTCCTCCACAGCGCCCTCACCTGTTAGCCATGAGTCCCTCCACAGCGCCCCTCACCTGTCAGCCATCACCCCTCCACAGCGCCCCTCACCTGTCAGCCATCAGTCCCACCACAGCGCCCCTCACCTGTCAGCCATCACCCATCCACAGCACCCCTCACCTGTCAGCCATCACTCCTCCACAGCGCCCTCACCTGTCAGCCATCACTCCTCCACAGCTCCCTTACCTGTCAGCCATCAGTCCCTCCACAGCGCCCCTCACCTGTCAGCCATGAGTCCCTCCACAGCGCCCCTCGCCTGTCAGCCATCAGTCCCTCCACAGCGCCCCTCACCTGTCAGCCATCAGTCCCTCCACAGCGCCCCTCAACTGTCAGCCATCAGTCCCTCCACAGCGCCCCTCACCTGTGAGCCATCAGTCCCTCCACAGCGCCCCTCACCTGTCAGCCATCACTCACTCAACAGCGCCACACCCTCACCTGTCAGCCATCATTCCTCCACAGCACCGCCATCACTCCCTCCACAGCACCCCTCACCTGTCAGCATCACTCACAGTGCTCCTCACTGGTCAGACATCACTCACTCCACAGCCCCCCACCTGTCAGCCATCACTCACTCCACAGCCCCCCACCTGTCAGCCATCACTCACTCCACAGCGCCCCTCACTTGTCAGCCATCACTCACTCCACAGCGCCCCTCACTTGTCAGCCATCAGTCCCTCCACAGCGCCCCTCACCTGTCAGCCATGAGTCCCTCCACAGCGCCCCTCACCTGTCAGCCATGAGTCCCTCCACAGCGCTCCTCACCTGTCAGCCATCAGTCCCTCCACAGCGCCCCTCACCTGTCAGCCATCAGTCCCTCCACAGCGCCCCTCACCTGTCAGCCATGAGTCCCTCCACAGCGCCCCTCACCTGTCAGCCATGAGTCCCTCCACAGCGCCCCTCACCTGTCAGCCATGAGTCCCTCCACAACGCCCCTCACCTGTCAGCCATCAGTCCCTCCACAGCACCCCTCACCTGTCAGCCATCAGTCCCTCCACAGCGACCCCTGCCCTCCATGCTGTACACATGTCCTTCCCTTCACCCCTCTCGCTATCTCTCTCTGCTTCCTGCCCTTTCCTGTTCCCTTCTACTCGCTTTCCCTCGTTCTCTCATGTTCTTTGACTTTTTCACATTCACCCCCAAACTGTCCTTTGCTCTCATCTCCTCTCCTTCTGCTTCCTGCTTCTCAGTCTCTCTCTCTCTCTCTCTCTGTTTTTCTGTGTCTCTGTCTCTCTCTCTCTCTCTCCCCCTGTCTCTCCCTCTCTCTCGCTGTGTCCCCCCGCCCCGCCATTCTTTCTCTTTCTTTCCACGTGTGTCTTTTCCCCTTATTTTTCATCCTCACATTTTCGTTCACGATTTTTCCCTTTTCATATTCTTTAACCCGGTACTTTCTTAATAACCCCCGCCCTCCCCCCTTCACACTTTGCTTGCTCTTTAGTCTTGCTGGGCTTTTCTTACCGTTATCTGCTCATTTGGCTTTTTAGTGTCCCTAGCCCCCCCGGGGTGGGGGGGATATGGAGAGGGCGGGGGAGGGGGTGGGGGGGGTGGTTATGGACACCTGTGCAAGTGAATTTTTTTTGAACGGTCTCCACATCTCCCCTTACAACCGTCCCATTCCTCCAGCAAGGTAGGGTGTACTACATTGCGACTATATGCCAATTAGTTTCCAATTAAAGGTTCTCACGGGTTATCCGTATATTGGTTTAGGAAATGTCAAAAAGGGAGGCTTCGAGCACGGTCTCCCTAGACGCTTGTGCCCGAGCCTGACTTTGTCGACTTTTTCCTCTGGAAAGGAAACAGGTCATGTTAAGTTATGTTGTACATTACTTACGTATCCTCGTCATGCCGCCTCGCATGCGGCCAACGATTCCTTCGTTTTCTCCACTCAGAGGTGGGTCCTGTTTGAGAAAAAGCACAAGAACATGTTGTGTAAATGTACGTTTACTCACTCTCCTTCGTCGTCGTCGTCGTCGTCGTCCTCTGGCCCGTCAGTGATTGCGTAGTCTCTCAGGAGGCTGTGGATCATCCGGCGGCAGGATTCCGTCGTCGTCTCTTTCTTCCCTACCACCAGGCGGTTTCTGGAAAATAGGAGCACATATTTTACGCAGCACAGGATTCTCCAGCAGGCCTGGATGTCTTCCTGTGCGTGGGTCCCCGGGAACAAACCGTACATCACTGCGTCGGTATTGATGTTTGCTGTCGGGATCTTGCCCCCTAGTTCCGTGGCCAAGTCACGCATCAAGTTGTGTGCGTAGGGGCAATCCTTGAGGAGGTGGTACTCTGTCTCGTCCGCCGTGCAGCCCCGGGGGCAGTTTTTGAAGCGGTTGAGACCTCTGGCGTGCATGAACGCTCGCACCGGTAGACCTCCCTGGATGGCCATCCAGGCTATGTCTTTGTGCTTCTTCGTGAGCCGTTCCGATGCCACATTGCCCCATACGCGCTCTGCGGCCTCTGATGATAGGGTTCTGATCTGCTCGCAAACGTCCCTGTCACGAATGCTTTTGTGGATGGCCCCATTCTTCCACTTGTCCGGCTCCGCCGCCTCCAGCTGGAATTCCCGTACAAAACGCTCCGCCTCAGCCTAGTACCAGGGGGCCGTCCAGTTGTATGGGATCCTGGCGTCCCACACCACCCATCCCAGCCTCCGCCATACCGGAAGTAGGAAGAAGCGGGCCATCAGGAAGCCTACGTGACTTTCATCACTGCTCCTCAGCGTGAGCCTCACGCAGTTGCAGGTGAAGAAGCCTCTCAGCATGGTGGGGATGTCCGGCACCCCCTTCCCGCCTTTGTCATGTGTCTTGATCATGGTTGCTCTCTTTACCCTATCCATCTTGGAGTTCCAGATGAAGTAGAATACCATCCTCGTGATGGCTTTTGCGGTGGACTTCGGCACCGGCCAGACCTGTGCCAGGTACTGTAGGACCGGGAGCACGTTGTTCGCCAGAGCCAGCGTCTTCCCTTCTATGGTTAGCCTCCGCAGGCTCCATAGCCCTAGTTTTTGTTTGGCCTTCGCCACGCGCTCGTCCCATGACCTTTTCGCGGCCCCTTATAGCCGAACCACACACCCAGGATTTTCATGTGGACCGGTCTGATGGGGAAGGGCAGAGGGTCATACGTTGGGTCCCAGTCTCCGAAGAGCATGGCCTCTGACTTGGTGCAGTTTATCTTGGCCCCTGTCGCCTTGCCGAAGTCCTCGCAGGTCCTTACGAGGGCCTTGACCGAGCACCCGTCTGTGCAGAAGACGGTAACGTCGTCCATGTACAGGGAGCACTTCACTTCCCCCTTGCCTTCGCTGCCTGGCACTTTCACCCCTCCTATGTCCTTGTTTTGCCGGATGTGTTCCGCCAGAAGCTCGATGACGCAGACGAACAGCAAGGGTGAGAGTTGGCAGCCCTGTCTGACACCCGACTCCACCGGGAAGGAGTCCGCCTTCCACCCGTTTACCATTGCGCTGCTGAAGATGTCTCGGTACATGGTCCACACCTGTGCAAGTGAAGGTACAGTTGCACGGTGGTGCTGAGGTTTGGCCGGTCCCTGAGCACTGGCGGTGCTGCCTGCACCTGTGAGAGGGGCTCCTGCTTACTTAGTGCGGTGACTGGGTGAAATTACCCAGCAGCCTGTGCAGTGTCACTGCGGCATAGCTACCACAGGCGCTTGTCTTTGGGGTGGCGTGACAGTCTTGATGGCAGCTGGCAGCGCTGCATGAGAAGAGGCTGTGGGGGGGGGTCCTGGGGGGCAGGCCGCCCCGGGCCAGGAGAAGGCAGCAGGGATGTTCTGTTCTGAGCCGCAGGCACACACAGTCCTGGAGCAGTGATGTACGCCTGCAGGGCACGGATGCTGCGGGATCTGCAAGCACCACCACCACCGTGCTGTCTGCATCTGTGGCAAATGGGGGATCTAGGGGGTGGGAGGGGGGTACAATTCGCCCTGTGCCAGACACATGAAATACCTCTCAGCCTACTGACCCTCCAGGGCGGGTGAAATCGGGCACGCTTGATGGGTGCCAAGTCATGCATGCTTGTCTTTTGGCAAAGGTGTTACTGAGTGGGCGAGCCCATTGACGTCTATGGTGTGTTGTGGCAGGGTGGACAGTTGCTCAAGGCAGGTGAATTGAGAGCTATGACATTAGTATATGCTACCACTTGTACGTGCCATCAAACATGCACGCATTCACCCACACACCAGGCCCACTTGCCCTCAGGACAGTCCTTTGACATTGCACTGTAGGCCAGTCCTACAATGGCAATCTGTCGGCCAATCCATCCTCTATCAGGAAGGAGAATGAGTTCCGGGGGGGGAGGGGCGGAGGGGATGAGGGTCGTTTTTGCAGTGCCCCCCACATAACAACTCCTCCTATCCGCAGTCCACTGGCTTTGCAGTGTGGGAGGCAAGGGGGTAAACGCCGGGCTGGATCGGTGATAGAAGGGAAGGGGGGGGCGTCTATACCATTGTCCATTTCCAGAAGAGAGAAAGAAGCGTACAAGGGGTGATAGCAGGACGCCCAGGGCTACGCCTTTACCAAACCTTAGAAGTGTACATGAAGGGTTGATGGGTGATAGAAGGACACCCATGGCTACACCTTTACCAAACCTTAGAAGTGCACATGAAGGGTTCATGGGGGATAGAAGGACACCCAGGGCTATGCCTTTACCCAACCTTAGAAGTGGACATGAAGGGTTGATGGGTGATAGAAGGACACCCAGGACTACACCTTTACCAAACCTTAGAAGTGTACATGAAGGGTTCATGGGGGATAGAAAGACACCCAGGGCTACGCCTTTACCAAACCTTAGAAGTGTACATGAAGGGTTCATGGGGGATAGAAGGACACCCAGGGCTACACCTTTACCAAACCTTAGAAGTGTACATGAAGGCTTGATGGGTGATAGAAGGACACCCAGGGCTACGCCTTTACCCAACCTTAGAAGTGTACAGGAAGGGTTAATGGGGGATAGAAGGACACCAAGGGCTACGCCTTTACCAAGCCTTAGAAGTGTATATGAAGGGTTCATGGGGGATAGAAGGACACACAGGGCTGTTCCTTTACCAAACCTTAGAAGTGTACATGAAGGGTTCATGGGGGATAGAACGACACCCAGGGCTACGCCTTTACCAAACCTTAGAAGTGCACAAGAAGGGTTCATGGGGGACAGAAGGACACACAGGGCTACGCCTTTACCAAACCTTAGAAGTGTACATGAAGGGTTCATGGGGGATAGAAGGACACCCAGGGCTACGTCTTTGCCAAACCTTAGAAGTGTACATGAAGGGTTCATGGGTGAAAGAAGGACACCAAGGGCTACGCCTTTACCAAACCTTAGAAGTGCACATGTGGGGTTCATGGGGGACAGAAGGACACCCAGTGCTACACCTTTACCAAAACTAGGAAGTGCACATGTAGGGTTCATGGGGGACAGAAGGACACCCAGTGCTACACCTTTACCAAAACTAGGAAGTGCACATGTAGGGTTCATGGGGGATAGAAGGACACCCAGGGCTGCGCCTTTACCAAACCTTAGAAGTGTACATGAAGGGCTCATGGGTGATAGAAGGACACCCAGGGCTACACCTTTACCCAACCTTAGAAGTGTAGATGAAGGCTTGATGGGTGATAGAAGGACACCCAGGGCTACACCTTTACCAAACCTTAGAAGTGTACATGAAGGGTTGCTGGGTGATAGAAGGACACACAGGGCTACGCCTTTACCAAGCCTTAGAAGTGTACATGAAGGCTTGATGGGTGATAGAAGGACACCCAGGGCTACACATTTACCAAACCTTAGAAGTGTACATGAAGGGTTGCTGGGTGATAGAAGGACACCCATGGCTACACCTTTACCAAACCTTAGAAGTGTACATGAAGGGTTGCTGGGTGATAGAAGGACACCCATGGCTACACCTTTACCAAACCGTAGAAGTGTACATGAAGGGTTGATGGGTGATAGAAGGACACCCAGTGCTACGCCTTTACCAAGCCTTAGAAGTGTACATGAAGGGTTGCTGGGTGATAGAAGGAATCACAGGACTACACCTTTACCAAACCTTAGAGGTCTACATGAAAGTTTGATGGGTGATCAGGCTCGGACTGGCTTATATGCTTGTATGGGCCAGTTTATTGGGACAAAATGGGGCACTTTTCTGGCCAATGTGGGTGAGTGTGACGATTTACTTCAACGTACGGCTAATAGTTTTGACCAGTGTTGCTGAATATTCTTTAAAAAGTACAATTTGCATCACATTTGATCAAAAAACTCCCCTTCGGGTACTATTCAAACAGCGACATGAAAGGAATGAATTCCCATGTGCAACTGTAGGCCACTTTTTCGTTGGTGCCCGAGACAATTGTATGCCCCAGTATGACCCTGTGGGTAATAGAAGGACACCCAGGGCCAGGCCTTTACCAATCCATGGAAGTGTACATGAAGGTTTTCTGGGTGATGGATACCCATGCCTTCACCCATTCACAGCCTCAGGAGGGTGGCGTGAGCATTTAGCAGAGTTATAAGGCATGGTCTGACAGCGGGTTATATCACCATGTCTAGCTCACGGTACTGTTCAATAGCAATTGGGATAATTTTGTTGAGAGGAGGCATGGGGCATTTCATGTCTCCATTTGTCAGCCCAGATTGGCATGACTTTGATGCAGCCGATACTAGGGCGTTCCATATCTTTGCTGAAATCCATGCCTTGAAATGGTTGAGCGGTGTCCGTCTTCCGGAACATTCATTGGAGAGGAGGAGTTCTTCACAGCACACCTCGAGAAATCATCTATCACGACTAGGGCTTGTTATTGCGCAACATGCAGACGTTTGCGCACATCTTGTCCCAGAAGTCCCATGCTTTTGTCTTGGGACTGTGTTGAAAACAGAGGTCCCAAAAACAGTACAGCCCTCTACCTGGTACTTGCCAAGAAAGAGACAACACAGAGTTGATGGTGGTATGCCAAATGCAAGGTAACCCAGCTTTTTTGGAAGTATGCAAAAGCTGGGGAGAAAACAAGATCAACAGCAAAGCTCTCTCTCTCAAATTCTTCCACATTTGAACAGAAAACACAGTTTATATAATGCAAATGAATCATTCTGATGTCATCATAATCACTGAGCTATGAAAACCATTCTCTACTGCTCATTGGTCCTAATTGCTAAGCTACATATAGCATCTATATGTCCCACCCTACTGATTGGGTAACTCTCTATCTAAGGTCCCACCCATAAAACATCCCATACAACGTACAACCTCATCATGCTTGAATATTATTAGTAGGCTCTAAATTACTTTTGCGGTGAAAAGGACATATGCTTATCGGTTAATATACGGTCACACGCTCTGTGAACTGACGGCTTGATAACATGGGTATGCAGATGGAAGGAGAGGACAAGCGTATCGCCTTTGTTCTTAATTAAATAAAACAGCCCATGTTATCTCCGCCATGATGTCTCTGAGTTTCAAGGACTTTGTCCTTGCCCAAATTCCAGTTTTCTAGCCCTCCCTGTCTTGCAACTGAAAACACACCATTCTGTTCTTGATACATTATGAATAACTATTGTCATAAGTCATGCCACTTCCACCATGTTGATATTTCGTTGCAGCAATTATTTTGTCTTTTTAGCCACACTTGCTTCTCTGACATGGATTGAAAGCACTATTATTTCGGCAGCGGCAACGCCTTCATTTTGCTTACTATAGCATTGAATGAATTATTTTCAATGCTATAGTAAGCCAACTGAAGGCTACAACAACCGAGTTTATCTTTTTGACAGGTGGGCGGGGCGTGTGGGTGGAGCCATGCAAATGGGTGGAGTCTTGTGTGGCTGTGGGCGGGACATACATCTCAGGAATTTTGATTTTCAAATGTAGGCAGGTATGACCCAGGTGATGATTGGTGCCTCTGAAAAGATGGCGCCCCGGCAGCAACACTCTGTCTGCAGGTCAGAGGTCATGATTCCCCAGCGACGGATGACATCATGGCTTCAAGATCTGAAGACCCATGGGATGATTGGTGCATCAGCAAAGATGGCGCCTCGGCAGCAACACTCTGTCTGCAGGTCAGAGGTCATGATTCCCCAGCGGCGGATGACATCACGGATTCGTTATCTGAAGACCCAGGGGATGATTGGTGCCTCTGCAAAGATGGCGCCTGGGCAGCAACCCTGCAATTGATCATCTCTGGATATTGCACTCGGCCCTGCCTTACCCATGATGTATGCAGAATACTTTCTGAGAAATTCTGCTTGCAAATATGAGGCGGCTGTGGCAGGCAGGTTTCAGTGATGTTAGCGGCTCTTGCCTTTTGGCGAGATATTAATTGTGTCGTTTGAAGTTTGTTTATTTGCGCATAGATGAATATACTGTGCTTGAATAATATTTTTACATTGTATTTATATTATTTTTTTAATATATATTTAAAACCAAAAAAGGCAGTTTGGATATAGGGGTGCATCCATGGGCACATCAGGGGGCCATTTCAGCAGGAGTAAAATGAGGGCTTGTTTTCAGAAATGGGGGGCAGGCAGCCTCCTCTTTGCAGACAGCCTTTGATGTATAAAGGGACATCTTCTGCAAGGCTGTTTATATGTTCCTTAAATTGCTCAGCTGGGATGTGACCTTTGCGCACGTGTTAAGTCTGTCACACATTTAATAATGCCCTTGAGGACACGTGTGCAAAGTGAGGACTTTTCTGCGGTGGCTGTGCAGGGACACTCTGCAGCGATGGCCGCTCTTATTTCCTGGAAGATGCACAGCGCCTTTTTAGTAGAAAAAAGGACCTCAAGTGTTGGAAGGTCTACTGTCCAGGGCTTCACCTCTATAGATTTTTAGAGGTCTTTTTGGCATCAAACAGAGACAGTGGAAGAGAGACAGAGAGCGAGAGGCGGCCAGGTGAGAAGGTGAGATTAGAGAGGTCTGCAGAGGGCAGTGCTAGGAGCCCAAGGAAGGCATCAACTTATTTTACCTTGCTATGACTTCTAATGCTCTGTGATGTCTTCTGTGTCTCTTCATGCCTTGCTATGCCATGTTATGCTTTGCCATATGTGCCCGCTACAGGATGGCCTGCACCTCTCGCCCACCTGCATGTGTGGCAGCTCTCCCAATAATATGCTCGCATTCTGTGCTCCAGCACGTCATATCCAGAGCAGCTGAGCCACTCAAACATGGCAACTGAACACCCACCAACAGACAGAAAACTTCACAACACTACACTAGAACAACCAACTTACAGACCACAAACCCCGGCCAATGCATCCTGGTGCCACGGACACGCGATGCTCCACTCTGGATACACATGCATCTATGCTTTTGATGCAGTGCAGCTAGAAACACAGGCACGTGCTGAGTGGAGGTTAGCTTCTGGTCTGCACACATCCACTGAACAGCAACACTCTCTCGTATTTTCCCACTCTTGCGACATAACACTCCCCTCTCGGATTCAGGTCTTTGAGAAACCTGGAGACCATGCTAATGGCAGCAGAGTGTGGCATAAATCCCAGGGACAAGACAAAACATAATGGAGCTCATTTAAAATAAATACGTAATGTGACAGTGAGGACCTGGTACATGTGCTCTAAGGAATAGCCAGGTCCTTGTCACCAAATGTTCACCATTTGCACAGCAGAGTGCAAATGTGCAGGGCACAAGGCAGAAAACACGCGTGTATGCCGTTTTTTGCCCAGCACTTTTACACTGCTCCATGCAAAACGAGTAAACTCTGCCTGGTATGCTTGCATGCCAGGCAGCATGTACTTTTAATTGTGAATGCTGCTTACCATCTGGCATTGGTAAGCAGCATTCACAATTACAAATAAACGCTGCCTAGCTTTTAATTTTACTTTTGAACGCTGCTTCCATACACAAATTATGCTGGTGCATAAATCCGTGGACCCCATAGGGGTCTCCAGCATTTCCACCGGCATGAAAATGCATGCCGGGACAAATGTTGAAAAATTTGTATGGTGGAGAGGAAGAAAGCCGGCGGAAGTGCAAGTTGCGTTCCGCCCCCTCCTCTCCACCAAACAAATGATGGAAAATTAGATGTAGCGCAAATGGAAGCCGTAAAAAACCTTACTCGATGCTTTTGCGTTTCCGTTATGCCTCATTAGAACATGAGCTCCAATGCTAGGCACCCTAATTGATTATTGTTGGGGGTGCATATTTAATCGTTTTTGTTAAAAAATATTTTTACTTTTTATATGCGATTACATCATTTTCCAGCTGTGACTTCTAACAAACCTTTTTGATTGTACTGTTCAAAGAACACGGGATTTACAGTCATTTTGTAAATAAAAGGACACCTATCTCAATGTCTGTGGGCGCCTTGCTGTTGGATGGGGGAGTCCAGTGTCTGAAGGTGTTTATCAGGGCCTCAGGGTCATCACAGCGTCCTGCTGTACCCGCAGTCACCGTTTAATTCTGCCTGCAATTCGCAGCCCTTGTGTCAGTCGGGGCTGCTTAGCAGGCAGCACTCATGGTCAATGGGTCACGAGGTCAAGCAGATTCCTGCTACCATGTCAAGTGAAAAGGTCTTCATCTTTAACAGAAAGTGCTCATGTTTGGCTGTTATCACTGTGCTAGGCAGCATGGATTTTCAAACTAAATCCCCACTGCGCTTTCGATTGGGTCATATACATTAAGGGCCTGAAACATGGACCGTTTTCCTATGGGATTGCGCCATTATAAGACACTTCCATGAATCATGCCCTAAGTACTTATGTACAAAGCTGCTTATTAGACAAGCAAAAAAACGATGATAGTTGTTGAGGTATCTCTCATAATGCATACAATGAAAGAAGCAGGTGACTCTTCCCAATTATAGAAGGGGAGAGTGTGCTGACATGTCACGCAGTGTCATGTCAGCATGGTCTGTTCGTATAGATCGACCCCTGCCTCCATCCCATGTGTTCTGACACATGTAGACCTTCAATTACGATGAAAAATCAAAACATGTCCCAAAATGCAGGAGCGAACAGAGCGAACAGTGCCGGATGCACCACTCACACCTAACAGGGGGCAACGTTAGATCCTTTTTGTTATCACACTGCAGCACACATCATCATTTTAAGTGTGCTCTGCAGCATGACTTGCCAATCCCAAGAAATGAGACTTCCCGCTTCCACCGCCATTCAGCCCATAATATCGATTTTCATTGCATTCTGTAGTTCTGCGCTTAAAGTGACTTGATGAATCCCCTTAAGTGTTAAGGGCGAGGCTGTTGGTTCTTTTGCAGTTACATTTGCATCTATAAATCAATCCTTACACAGGTCACACCATCGGAATGCTCCCTAAACCTCTTCTTATTCAGATAAAAGTGTGCCCTGTGTTTGCCCACCAAGATAGAGGTGGACCTTCCTTCTTTTTACTATTGCATGCTGGTCTTGTAGCCGAGACCTACATAGGAGCACCTGAAATATATTATATTATTTCTAAGTTAAACTTCTATTGAATTAATGGTATCCAGCTAATCTAGTGTGCACCTCTACACTGTATGTTGTACCTAAACCTCTTCAACCTATCACCCTAAACGGGTAAAGTGCCGCGAGCATTCTCATCTGGTAACATCAAACCACTACTCAAGGATACAGCAAGCGGTGCGGAAGACCACTCAAACTACAGACCAATCGCAAACATTCCCTATCCAGCAAAACTGCTAGAGACCTAGGTCTACGAACAAACACTGGAACATGTAGAAAACCACCAACTATTGGACCAGGCACAAGTCGGCTTCAGACCCATGAGAGGGACCTTGGAATCCTGATGGACAACGAGCCAACCCTAGAACCGCAAGTATACGCGATAATCAAGAAATGGCTCTTCCAGATGATCAAAAAAATTCTACCATTCTTCTCCTTCACATACAAAACACCATCATCTCCCTCATTATGTCCAGGATAGACTACGCCAACAGCCTATACTGCAGAATGCCGGATTATTTACTGAAGAGACTGCAACGTAGACGGAACGCAGCAGCCAGACTTCTCCTCAAACTCTCAAGAAGGGATCCACATATCTCCAGCGCTAAAGATGCTTAATTGGCTACCAGTCAAAAAACGCATCACTTTCAAAACAATGTGCATGACGCACAGAGCAGTCCACGGTCTAGGAGCGGAATTCATACAAAACAAATCACTGTTTATCAGCCGACCAGAACACTCTGATCCAGCAATGACATCTGCCTGGAACCTAAACCACACACAGGGAAAATAGTTGGACCAGCATTCTCCTGCTTAGCTATAAAACTTTGGAACTTCCTCCCCCAGAGAAATACAAACCTTGAAGGACCACTTAAAATTCAGAAAACTTGTCAAAACCTGGCTCTTCAAATCAGAATGGAACAGAAACGAATGAACAACACCCACGCACCATGAAATGAACACACAACTGAAAGGACTGGGGAATAGGCAACCGGAGTAAAGTGCAGGGAAGTCAAGAGGTGCCTGAATGGGAGGGAGACCCAGGTGTACCTGTCCCCATAGACAGTCAAACCGAAACCAGGGGAGAGGGATCGGTCCAACTTAATTGGACCACAGATAGATGGCCTTAGATGAAAAAGGGAAGAGAGAGGTGTCTCAAACACAGACCTGATGGAGCGTGGGACACCAGGGTGTATGTACCCCGCTAGGAGGGGCCCTGCGGGTGCTGCTTGCTGCACACCGGGATATGCTATGGGGCAAAGGCTGTGGGCGACAATTGGTCTGAACACTGGGGGTGGAGAGGGTGCTGCCATTTAATAGCCGTGTTGTGGACCCACACCTGTGCACACAACAGAGGTGGTAATATGCACCCCAGAAGATACGATGGGGAAGGGATATGTGCTGCAGATGGTATAAAAATGGAGGAGGTAAGATGGAGTACTGCGACTAACCAGCCCTAATAACAACAAAACAAGCTCTGCATACACCACGCAACCTCTGAACCAAACACAACTCCACGCACTTCAAAACACAACAAAACAAACCACACATAGCCTCGCCCAACAGCACATGGCGGCTACCAACCGAAAAACACAATGCGCTCAGCGAACAGTGCACATCGAACTGAAGCTGCCAACAGTACATCACAGCTCTTTTCTCCCGCTGGGTCCTACTAACCTATCCCACCCTCTCCCCTTGCTTTAAAGATCCACCAGAGCACCTTGAAACAACGCAGGAGGCAACAATATGTGGTATAAGGATCTTTAACATAACATGACAAAACATAGCTGCTGAGGGATACTGTGATGCTGGAAATGCATCAGAGGGACAGGGCCTCTGAATCCTTGTCCTTTCCTGCCTTTTATCGTGTGTTCTGTCATGTTTTCTGCCCAGGAGTCCATTTGGGACTCCTGGCAGTGCAGCTCTCTCTTTTGGTTTGGTGAACAGACCCATGGGATACCCTTATGGCACCCATGGGTAGGGGTACAACCCTGTGCCCCTAGTGTATGTTTTTGGGCACCTGTGGGTGGCCCACAGAGCAGGGTATGGGCTGGTGGCAGCTCCATGCTGAATTTGACATGTGCTCTGGGTGTCCTCCATTTTGGGATACCCAGGCCCTGCCATTGGGATCAGTTGATTCCTGATAGGAAACAAGATGGCCCCTGTGGCCTCTTGCTTTCTATTGCCTGTTATCTTGTTTTTCCCAAAGTCCTGGGAAGCCCTGACTCTGTCCCTTCCCCCTGACTGGCTGTTGGGTGGAAGTTCCATATATGGTATTGTTGTGAAGGCCCAGCTAGACTGACTGGAGCCTTCCCAGTGACTGTATGTTGTGGGTACCTCCTGTGGGTGGGACCTGGGTGAATGGAGTGTGTGACCAATATACAATCCTTGTTGGGGTTGTCTGGTTTCTGGCATGTGAGACAAAGACTGAGACAGCCCTGCCCGAAACTGGCCTGAATGCAGTGTGTAGTGTTGAATGGCTGGGTACTTGTCCCAATCCACATTCCTTGTTGTGAGTGTCTGAAAGGGAGGAGTGTGGCCTGAATGCACTGTGTGCCTGATTGGCTGACTGACTGCATGAATGCCCTTCTGTGTGATTGGCTGCTGTGTGTGTGCCAGCAGTGTGGATGAGAGACAGAATAGTATATCTGGGGACCTCTCAACACTGGAAATTGTTCAGAAGCGTTCAGAAGCTGAGTCTCCACTCTAAGAGTAACTGGAACTGCTGATCCTCGACGTCCAGCTGGAAGAAGAAGACTTGCTGCTGCATTTGCTTCGACAGATCTGAAGGTTGCCGAATTCGTCGAGGACTGACCCGAGAGAGGACCTGGTAAGGCGCCCTCTTCCCGTGCTCCGAGGGATCATCGAGCACCGCTACATCTTCACCGAAGCGCCCTGGAAGTCAGACCCTCGAAAGGCTGCCGACCCGAGACGGGACCGCAGAGGAGAACGAAGTGAAGCACCCGGACATCGCCGCCGTCGAAGTCCATTGCCGTCGACCAGGGTTCGCAGGTTTGTGTAACCGCTGGAGGCCCGTCGAAGTTGTGTTGCCCAGCAGTGGGAACCACTTGACGCCGTGCCGCCGACGACCGGAGCTGTCCGCTCCTTGCCTAAGAACATTTGAATCGAAGGACTCCCTCGTCCGCACCGTCGACCGCTTTATCCTGCCGGAGAAAGTCGAGGACGACCAACGCGCCGAGGAGAAAACCTGCCGGTGGGTGTCCCGCCACCTGAAGACCACAAAGACTCGAACGACTCGACGCCCTTGCTGGGCCCCCGTCCTCACAATCTTTGCGGTCCAGAACAATTGTCATCGAGGTGCCCCGCACGCCTCTGCCTTGCAGGACGCCAAAGCTCCGTCATCGACGAGCACCGCTTGGATCGAAGCTGCCGCCTTATCGACGCCGTTCTACCCTGTTCGTCGTCGGACGTTCGACGCCCCGTGTCTCCCACTTGAAAGGGAAGGCATTCAAGAAGGGCCGTCGATTCCCCGACGCCGAACGCCGAGTTCCTCGACGCTTCTCGACGCCTCTCGACGATCCGTGACTCCCGCTTGAAAGGGGGTCGCTCAGGAAGGATCTGTCGACGCCTCTTCGAAGAACTCGACTCCACCAGGTACATTGGGGGGGTAAAAACATTATAGGAGGGAATAAGACTTGCAGAACAATATATGGACTGGGCTTGTGTTATATCTCTTTATTTTACAGGTTGCCCAGGTGGGGGGATCTCCACACAGAACTGTGTCCAGTGGTAGGGGCCAGTATTCTGCCTATTGTTTCAACCCTCTGTTATCTCTCCTCTCTCTATTTGCTGGTTTCCTGCTTATTGATCTGCGTGCCATTGCTACAGTATTGTGAATGCACTGTTATGAGGTCTAATATTAGTGGTACCACTTTAGAATTGTAGATATTTATCATTATTGGTTTTCCTGAGCACAAAGTGCATTGTTGTGATAAGTGTACATAACCCTTGAATATTAATTATATAAAGACTGTGTTTTCAGTAATACAGTGTGTGGACATTCCTTTGTGGGGGCTTGGGGATACACTGTACTTAAGAACTAGCCTGCATCACCTCCTGAGAAGCTAGGCCTTGATTGCTCGTCCATTGCTACCATAATAGAGAATCTTGGCTGGGGTCTTCTGTGCCTCTCCTCTACCATATAGAGAGCGGAAGTACAGACCCCCCCACCGGTCTTGACAAGCTGGTGGCAGCGGTGGGATGCTTATGGTTTTAAGACTCAGTGTATAACCGTGCCACTTACAAAATATCCGCACTTTATTAGATTAAGGTTTGGGTGTGTACCAAATAACTGCATTACAGGCAATGGAGCCCATTGCAAATGGTAAATTGACTCGGATGAGCTTAGAGGCTCTCCAGAGTGCTTGTGAAGCCAGGGAGTTAGACTTTGTGGATAAGTCTAGGGCTGAGCTGATAGCTGCCCTGGTGGACTACCAGACTGATGGTGAAACCCTTGATGAAGGGGGGGATGCAACCAGTGAGGACTCTGCCCCTGGGGTTGTCGCTGAATCTGTTTCTGGGAATGCCACCATTCCTGCTGCCTCTGTTCCAAACCCCAGCAATTCCATGGAACTTGAGTTATTAAGGATGAAATTGGCCTTTGAATACCGCAAGTTGGAAATAGATGCTGAACTTAGGAAAGAGGAGTTGGCTCAACAAGTGGAGCTCAAGAATAGGGATCTTGAACTCAAGAGCCAGGACACTGAAAGTCAGAGAATCCAGCTAGAGAAAGCTAGAGTGGAGACTTCAGCTAAAACCAGTGAGAGTGTCAGGTCCCCAGCCACCAAGTTTATGAAAGATTTGGTGGGTGTATTTGTGGAGGGTTCAGATATCCTGCAATGGATTGAAGCGTTTGAAATGGCTTGTGCAATTCATGATGTTGATAAAAGAGATTGGGCTAAGTGTTTGTTAAGCAGAGTGCCTCAAACTGGATATGACTGTATTCTGAAGCTGAGTGTGGAAGAAAGGGGTCAGTATGAGTGTATGAAGTCTGCTTTGATTGCCAAGTTTGGCAAGACACCTACCCAATACCTTAAAAGGTTCAGGGATTTTAAGAAAAGAGAGAATGTGTCTTGGGTTGACTGGGTGAGTGCTGCGCACATGAACATGATGGGGTGGATTGATGGATACAAGGTTAAGACTTTTGTTGAATTGTCCCACCTCTTGTTTTTTGAGCATTTTTCTGAAGCCTGTTCACCAGAGCTGCGTCAGTATGTGGCTCACCAGAACATTTTGGACCCCTTTAAGCTGGCTAGGTTGGCTGACAAGTGGGTCTCCCACCGGGTGTCCCCTAAGGACTCCAGTGGGAAGGACAAGGACAAAGAAAAGGGGGCCTCTCAGAAAGCTGAGGAGTCCCACAAGCAGTCACAGTCGGGTAAACCTAAACCTTCCTCTCCCAAGACCCAAAAATCTAGTGGGGATAAGTCATCTGTGGGTGGGAATAAGAGTAGTGGTCCACCTGCTGCAAAGCAGGCTCCCAGTGGTTCCAGTACCGTACCCCGCACTCCTGGCACTTGTTGGGACTGTGGGGCTCTGGATCACAAAAGGGGTGACTCCAAGTGTAAAGGTAAGGCACTTGGAGTACAGGCTGTCAGCCTGACCTACCCTTACCCCGTGTCTGAGGTGGAGGCCACTGTCCTCCCCTCCTCTACCGGGATCACATTTGGTGCCCCGGTAGAGATTTCCTTAGTGTCCCTTGGGGCCTGGGACCAGTATGCAGAAGTACTGGCGACTATCCCACAGAACACCCGTAGGTTTTTGAGAAGTGTCCTCTTGAATGGCCAGCCTTCTACTGGTTTGAGAGACACTGGGGCAAGCATGACAGTGGTGGACAGGACCCTGCTCAAGCCAGAGGACTATGTAGGTGCTCCTCTGAGAACCACCAGGTTAGCTGGTGGGCCTCCCAAATTATCGCCTGTAGCCCTAGTCACACTCATGATTGGAGACAAGACAGCAAAGCTTCCTGTCCTGGTTCAGGACAATGTCCCTGCTAACATTCTGTTAGGAAATGATCAAGTAGAGTTGGGGTTGATCTCGGATGGTCTTCCCATGACTGCTGCTGCAGTCACTAGGTCACAGGTGACACCGGGTCTGGCTGTGAGGCCTAAGGCAAGAAGAAGGAAGACCAAGAAGGCCACCTCTGTGGAGGGAACACCTTATCTTCCTGCTGTTCCGAAAGCACCCATTGGGATCCATGCTCCGAACGGGCTGGGTCCAGTGGAAAACCCAAACTCAACTCCTATGGGAGAAGAGACAGAAGACTCTCCTGTGGGAGAGGTTCTCAACCTGGAGGATCATCCCGACCTTCAATGCTTGTTAGCTGAAGGGGGACCCTCCCGGGCAGACTTCTGTAAGGGACAGAGAGAGTGCCACTCTCTCGAGGGACTGAGGAAACAGGCCCTGTCCCAGGCACAAGGAGAAGTGCCTAGGACATTCCGGATTTATTGGGAGGGTGAGCTCCCTGTTAGTGAGCCCACTAAGCCTGAACCTGGTGCCCTCAAGAGGTTGGTGGTACCCCAGGTTTACAGGCCCTTCCTACTGCAGTTGGCGCATGAGGTGCCCTTGGCTGGTCATCTTGGGACCAAGAAGACTAAGCAGAGGCTCTCTGCCCATTTCTACTGGCCACGGATGGGAGTAGAGGTGGAGTCCCACTGCAGGACCTGCCCAACTTGTCAGTTGTCTGGCAAGACTGGAGGCAGGGTCATTGCCCCACTGCAGCCATTGCCAGTGGTTGGCACACCGTTTGAGAGGGTGGGCATTGACATCGTCGGTCCCCTTGATCCTCCCACTTCAGGTGGACATCGGTTCATCCTGGTCTTGGTAGATCATGCCACCAGGTACCCTGAGGCAATACACCTTCGGACTGTTACTGCCAAGGTGGTTGCCAGGGCTCTCCTGGGCATTTTCACCCATGTTGGATTCCCCAAGGAGGTTGTCTCTGACAGAGGATCCAACTTCATGTCTAGTTACATGAAAACCATGTGGAAAGAGTGCGGGGTAACCTACAAGTTCTCCACCTCTTACCACCCCCAGACCAATGGTCTGGTTGAGAGATTTAATACAACTCTCAAGGGCATGCTAGGGGCTTTGGAAGAACCCCTAAGGAGGAAATGGGATCTCCTCCTGCCATGCCTGCTGTTTGCTTACAGAGAGGTACCTCAAGAGGGTGTTGGTTTCAGCCCCTTTGAGTTACTCTTTGGACATCCCGTGAGGGGACCCCTCGCCTTGATCTGAGAAGGCTTGGAAGCCACCCCTCCAGGTCCCGCCAAGCAAGTGGGGGACTATGTGTTAGGCCTCAGACGGAGGATGACACAGATGATGGGTCAGGCAACAGCGAATCTCAAGGCCAGCCAGGAATTGAATAAGTACTGGCATGACCTTAAAGCCTCGCAAGTGGATTGGACTCCGGGACAGGAAATCCTTGTGATGGAGCCTACCAAGCCTAGAGCTTTGGCAGACAAGTGGACTGGACCCTTCAGGATCATCTCCAAGATGGGCGAAGTCAATTATCTGGTTGACATGGGAGCCTCTGGGGTAGCCCCTCAAGTATTCCATGTCAACAGGCTCAAGCCTTTCCACCGGCGAGCAGAAGTCTCATGTCTCTTGCTAGCTTCAGGGCAAGAAGAGGATGAGAGTGAGCCCCTTCCTGATTTGCTGCATAGCAACCCTCAGGATGGCTCAGTGGAGGGAGTACATCTCTCTCCGGATTTGACAACAGAGCAACAGAGGGCCTGCAGGGCTTTGCTCCAACAGTATGCCTCTCTGTTTTCACGGACGCCAGGCCTTACACCGTGGTGTAGGCATGAAATTGACACTGGTGACAGTGTGCCTGTCAAAAGCAGGTGCTATCGTATGTCAGATACCATCAGGAACCACATCCAGGCTGAGGTCGCCAAGATGTTGGATCTGGGTGTTATTGAACCCTCAACCAGTCCCTGGTCCAGTCCAGTGGTCCTTGTCCCCAAGGCAAGTTCCCAGGCAGGTACCAAGGATTGGAGGTTCTGTGTGGACTACCGAGGAGTCAATGCCGTCACCAAAACTGACCCGCACCCATTGCCCAGGGCTGATGAGCTCGTGGACACCATAGGTGCTGCCCAATTTGTGAGCACCTTTGACCTTACCTCAGGCTATTGGCAAATAGCTCTGACGGACCATGCCAAGGAAAAGACGGCCTTCTCAACACCTGAGGGACTCTACCAGTTTAGGGTCATGCCTTTTGGGTTGAAGAATGCCCCTGCCACCTTCCAGAGATTGGTCAACCATGCGCTCAGTGGGCTGGAAGCCTTTTGTGTGGCTTACTTAGATGACATTGCCGTCTACAGTTCCACCTGGGAAGAGCATTTGACACATCTGGATAAGGTGTTGCAGGCCTTGAAAAGGGCTAACATCATTATCAAGGCCACCAAGTGCCAGATAGCTCAGGGGAAAGTTACCTATCTTGGTCATGAGGTAGGAGGGGTTCAAATCCAACCTCTCTCCAGTAAAGTACAGGATGTACAGAACTGGGAAACTCCCACTACTCAAACCCAGGTGAGAGCCTTTTTGGGCCTCACTGGGTACTATCGCAATTTCATGGCAGACTATGGAACCATAGCTGCACCCCTGACAGCTCTAACTTCACCCAAACAGCCTAGGAAGGTTAATTGGACCGAAGACTGTCAGAGGGCCTTTGATGGCTTGAAAGAAAGTCTGTGTAGGGCACCTGTGTTGTGTGCGCCTGACTACAGCCGACCCTTTATCGTCCAGACAGATGCCTGCGACACCGGAATTGGAGCTGTCTTGTCCCAGTTAGATGACAAAGGGAGAGAACATCCTATCATATTCATCAGTAGACAACTCAAGGGTAGAGAACTTAGGTGCGCTACTGTTGAAAAGGAGTGTTTAAGCATAGTTTGGAGCCTTAGGCGTTTTTGGCCCTACCTTACTGGGTCTACCTTCAAGGTCCAAACAGATCATAAGCCCCTGAAGTGGCTTATGCAGATGAAGGGTGAGAATCCGAAATTGCTCAGGTGGTCCATTAGCCTGCAAGGGCTAGACTTCACCATAGAGCACAGACCAGGGAAGAGTCACGAAAATGCAGATGGCCTTTCCAGAAGGTATGTTGACCGTCTGGATGAGGGTGTCTATCCCGTGGGAGATTAGACACCCTCCACCTCAGTCTGGGGGCGGCAACTGTGATGCTGGAAATGCATCAGAGGGACAGGGCCTCTGAATCCTTGTCCTTTACTGCCTTTTATCGTGTGTTCTGTCATGTTTTCTGCCCAGGAGTCCATTTGGGACTCCTGGCAGTGCAGCTCTCTCTTTTGGTTTGGTGAACAGACCCATGGGATACCCTTATGGCACCCATGGGTAGGGGTACAACCCTGTGCCTCTAGTGTATGTTTTTGGGCACCTGTGAGTGGCCCACAGAGCAGGGTATGGGCTGGTGGCAGCTCCATGCTGAATTTGACAGGTGCTCTGGGTGTCCTCCATTTTGGGATACCCAGGCCCTGCCATTGGGATCAGTTGATTCCTGATAGGAAACAAGATGGCCCCTGTGGCCTCTTGCTTTCTATTGCCTGTTATCTTGTTTTTCCCAAAGTCCTGGGAAGCCCTGACTCTGTCCCTTCCCCCTGACTGGCTGTTGGGTGGAAGTTCCATATATGGTATTGTTGTGAAGGCCCAGCTAGACTGACTGGAGCCTTCCCAGTGACTGTATGTTGTGGGTACCTCCTGTGGGTGGGACCTGGGTGAATGGAGTGTGTGACCAATATACGCTCCTTGTTGGGGTTGTCTGGTTTCTGGCATATGAGACAAAGACTGAGACAGCCCTGCCCGAAACTGGCCTGAATGCAGTGTGTAGTGTTGAATGGCTGGGTACTTGTCACAATCCACATTCCTTGTTGTGAGTGTCTGAAAGGGAGGAGTGTGGCCTGAATGCACTGTGTGCCTGATTGGCTGACTGACTGCATGAATGCCCTTCTGTGTGATTGGCTGCTGTGTGTGTGCCAGCAGTGTGGATGAGAGACAGAATAGTATATCTGGGGACCTCTCACCACTGGAAATTGTTCAGAAGCGTTCAGAAGCTGAGTCTCCACTCTAAGAGTAACTGGAACTGCTGATCCTCGACGCCCAGCTGGAAGAAGAAGACTTGCTGCTGCATTTGCTTCGACAGATCTGAAGGTTGCCGAATTCGTCGAGGACTGACCCGAGAGAGGACCTGGTAAGGCGCCCTCTTCCCGTGCTCCGAGGGATCATCGAGCACCGCTACATCTTCGCCGAAGCACCCTGGAAGTCAGACCCTCGAAAGGCTGCCGACCCGAGACGGGACCGCAGAGGAGAACGAAGTGAAGCACCCGGACATCGCCGCCGTCGAAGTCCATTGCCGTCGGCCAGGGTTCGCAGGTTTGTGTAACCGCTGGAGGCCCGTCGAAGTTGTGTTGCCCAGCCGTGGGAACCACTTGACGCCGTGCCGCCGATGACCGTAGCCGTCCCCTCCTTGCCTAAGAACATTTGAATCGAAGGACTCCCTCGTCCGCACCGTCGACCGCTTTATCCTGCCGGAGAAAGTCGAGGACGACCAACGCGCCGAGGAGAAAACCTGCCGGTGGGTTTCCCGCCACCTGAAGACCACAAAGACTCGAACGACTCGACGCCCTTGCTGGGCCCCCGTCCTCACAATCTTTGCGGTCCAGAACAATTGTCATCGAGGTGCCCCGCACACCTCTGCCTTGCAGGACGCCAACGCTCTGTCGTCGACGAGCACCGCTTGGATCGAAGCTGCCGCCTCATCGACGCCATTCTACCCTGTTCGTCGTCGGACGTTCGACGCCCCGTGTCTCCCGCTTGAAAGGGAAGGCATTCAAGAAGGGCCGTCGATTCCCCGACGCCGAACGCCGAGTTCCTCGACACTTCTAGACGCCTCTCGACGATCCGTGACTCCCGCTTGAAAAGGGGTCGCTCAAGAAGGATCTGTCGACGCCTCTTCGAAGAACTCGACTCCACCAGGTACATTGGGGGGGTAAAACATTATAGGAGGGAATAAGACTTGCAGAACAATATATGGACTGGGCTTGTGCTATATCTTGATTTTACAGGTTGCCCAGGTGGGGGGATCTCCACACAGAACTGTGTCTAGGGGTAGGGGCCAGTATTCTGCCTATTGTTCAACCACCTTATTTTCTCTCTTCTCTCTATTGCTGGTTTCACTCTATTGATCTGTGTGACATGATTACAGTATTGTTGATGCACTTTTCATGAGATCTAATACAAAGGGTGGTACCACTTTAGAACTGTATATATTTGCCATTATTGATTTTCCTAAAGTACAAAGTGAGTTATTATGATAAGTGTACATAACCTTGAATATTGATTATATAAAGACTGTGTTCTAACCAATACAGTGTGTGGCCATTCCTTTGTGGGGGCTTGGGGACTACACTGTACTTAAGAACCAGCCTGCATCACCTCCTGAGAAGCTAGGCCTTGATTGCTCGTCCATTGCTACCGTAATAGAGAATCTTGGCTGGGGTCTTCTGTGCCTCTCTTCTACCATATAGGGAGCAGAAGTACAGACACCCCCTACCAGTCTTTACAGATACGTTGATAGGATATGATATGATAGGTTATTTATAACACGCTTAATACCCAGAGGTTTCTAAGTGCGGACCCGGGGATCAAACCTGTGGGGGTCTGTGTGGTCTTGCTTGCAAGGTGAGCATGTTACCCCTGAGCTATCCTCCCTTCTGGGTGCCTTCTGGAAGGTATGAGCCCATCACCCGTGTGCACAGGAAGGGCGACAGGTGAAGTGGATGGGTACACTGACTGTGCCTCGCCTCTGGCAGGGAGGGGCCTTCAGGACTGTAGTTGGGGAGCGGGGGCAGGGCGGGACCGGGCAACCTGGGGTTACTGGGGCTTTGTGAATACATTTATTTATTTATTTTGGCATTTGTAGAGCGCACCTAACCCTGAGGCATCTGGGAGCCTATATTCTTAGAAGGTACATACATGTCACCAATAGCAGTTGAAGTAGCATACATGTTATATACATAATGGCATTGGAATAGGTTGAAGCAGCATGCCAGTTATACATAATGGCTTCGGCATAAGTTGAAGTCGCATGGAAGTTATACATAATGGAGTCGGCATAGGTTGAAGTAGCATGCCAGTTACAGATAATGGAGTCGGCATAGGTTGAAGCAGCATGCAAATTATACATAATGGAGTCGGCACAGGTTAAAGCAGCATGCAAGTTATACATAATGGAGTCGGCATAGGTTGAAGTAGCATGCAAGTTATACATAATGGAGTCGGCATAGGTTGAAGCAGCATGCCAGTTATACATAATGGAGTCAGCATAGATTGAAGCAGCATGCCAGTTATACATAATGGAGTCGGCATAGGTTGAATCAGCATGCCTGTTATACATTATGGCATAGGTTGAAGCAGCATGCAAGTTATACATTATGGCATCAGCATAGGTTGAAGCAGCATGCAAGGTATACATAATGGAGTCGGCACAGATTAAAGCAGCATGCAAGTTATACATAATGGAGTCGGCATAGGTTGAAACAGCATGCCAGTTATACATAATGGAGTCGGCATAGGTTGAAGCAGCATGCCAGTTATACATAATGGAGTCAGCATAGATTGAAGCAGCATGCCAGTTATACATAATGGAGTCGGCATAGGTTGAATCAGCATGCCAGTTATACATTATGGCATCGGCATAGGTTGAAGCAGCATGCAAGTTATACACAATGGAGTCGGCATAGGTTGAAGCAGCATGCAAGTTATACATAATGGCGTCGGCATAGGTTGAAGTCGCATGCAAGTTATACATAATGGCGTCGGCATAGGTTGAAGTTTCATGCAAGTTATACATAATGGTGTCGGCATAGGTTGAAGCGGCATGCCAGTTATGCATAATGGAGTTGGCATAAGTTGAAGTAGCATGCAAGTTATACATAATGGCGTCGGCATAGGTTGAAGCAGCATGCAAGTTATGCATAATGGAGTTGGCATAAGTTGAAGTAGCATGCAAGTTATACATAATGGCGTCGGCATAGGTTGAAGCAGCATAGGTTGAAGCAGCATGCAAGTTTTACATAATGGCGTCGGCATATGTTGAAGCAGCATGCCAGTTTTACATAATGGCGTCGGCATAGGTCGAAGTCGCATGCAAGTTATAAATAATGGAGTTGGTACAGGTTGAAGCAGCATGCAAGTTATGCATAATGGAATCGGCAGGTTGAAGTAGCATGCAAATTATGCATAATGGAGTCGGCATAGGTTGAAGCAGCATGCAAGTTATACATAATGGAGTCGGCATAGGTTGAAGTAGCATGCGAGTTATACATAATGGAGTCGGCAAAGATTGAAGCAGCATGCCATTTATACATAATGGAGTCGGCATAGGTTGAAGCAGCATGCCAGTTATGCATAATGGCGTCTGCATAGGTTGAAGCAGCATGCAAGTTATACATAATGGTGTTGGCATAGGTTGAAGCAGCATGCAAGTTATGCATAATGGCATCGGCATTGGTTGAAGCAGCATGCAAGTTATGCATAATGGAGTTGGCATAAGTTGAAGTAGCATGCAAGTTATACATAATGGCGTCGGCATAGGTTGAAGCAGCATGCAAGTTTTACATAATGACGTCGGCATATGTTGAAGCAGCATGCCAGTTTTACATAATGGCGTCAGCATAGGTTGAAGTCGCATGCAAGTTATACATAATGGAGTTGGTATAGGTTGAAGCAGCATGCAAGTTATGCATAATGGAATCGGCATAGGCTGAAATAGCATGCAAATTATGCATAATGGAGTCGGAATAGGTTGAAGCAGCATGCAAGTTATACATAATGGAGTCGGCACAGGTTGAAGTAGCATGCCAGTTATACATAATGGCATCGGCATAGGTTGAAGCGGCATGCAAGTTATACATAATGGCGGCGGCATAGGTTCAAGTGGCATGCAAGTTATACATAATGGCGTAGGCTTAGGTTGAAGTGGCATGTAAATTATGCATAATGCAGTCAGCATAGGTTGAAGCAGCATGCCAGTTATGCATAATGGCATCGGCATTGGTTGAAGCGGCATGCAAGTTATACACAATGGCGTCGCATAGGTTGAAGCAGCATGCCAGTTATGCATAATGGCATCTCCATAGGTTGAAGCGGCATGCAAGTTATACACAATGGCGTCGGCATAGGTTGAAGCAGCATGCCAGTTATGCATAATGGCAAAGAAAAAGTGGTTAGGGCGGGCACCGCTGAGTTTCTTTTTGCATTCGTATGGCTACTAGTTAATTAGAACAGGCGATTAATGGCGTCACCAAGTAAACCAGTATACACTATACTGGATGTACCGAAGAGTTACATAGATGTCTGATGGGAAAGAATTGCCATCAGACCTTGGGTCGCCAATTGTAGTGAAGACTACTGAAGGAAATTAAATTCATTCATATTAAGTAAATAGATACGTTGTAGAAAATTGTGCCTGAAGGCACAAAAATGCTCTTGAAAAAAATGTATCCAAAACAAAACTTTTAGTAAATTGATTCTTTACTTCATTTGTTAAGAAGAAGCAGAAATGATGTGCCAATGCATTTCGGACCTATACTTGGTCCTTCATCAGGGCGAATTTCTGTAGTACAAGGAAAAAACATACACAGAGAAAACAAGAAAAAACAGTCACAACGAGTATTTACATAAACCAATTTCATTGCTAGCCACAAATGACCATCTCAAATAAAACCAAAATCTGCATTTATATCTGTCCTTGTCACTATTTCATCATAATAATGTTACTATTATCCTCATAATATTTCAATGCATATCAAGCGTTGAGTTACGCCATAATTTTGCAAAAATTCAGAAATATCGGAAATAACTTAATAGTTTCTATATGCAATCTCGAGAATTCCGAGAGTACCCAGATGTGTATCTGTGAAACATTCTAGTGTAATCATTTTAATGCGACCCAACATCTTGCATCATCATACAAACAATAGTCATCCCATTTAAGAATGCCAATTTATGCTTACTACATTGTAATGGTAAAGAAACACATACCTGCTTGTATATATTGCTGCATTAAAAACTATTGTGGCGCGTGCGTTACTAATCTTGTTGCACGTGCTGTTTATTAGAGGTCTTCATTCCAATGTAAATCCACTTATAACAATCCCATCTGTAAAGCAGGTAGGATGATGCAGTGGTAAGATATCTAAAACGTACCTAATATTATTTAAAGGAAACTAATATAACACTGTGAAAGCTTACCTCATAACATGCTAAAGCTATCTTCATACTATAGCAAGATGGTGATGGAAGTCATTAGGGCTGCCAGTAACGTTGCTGTAAGCTAGGTACGTGTATGCTTACACTCCATGGAAAAACCAACAGAGCGCAAAGAGTCCCGCCTGTCGAACAAAGGAAATCTAAGTGTCAAAATGGTATTTACTAACTAGCCTTACACACTAAAATGGGCATAGATACACATTAATGATTAACCTACCCCGTAGTGTCGAGTTGAAAGCAGAGACACAGTAAGACGCGGTTTTAATCTGGCCGCGAGCTGTTAGTGAATAAGTACGAGCGTTGTCATGGAGACGCTTTTGTTAGACGCGTGACGTGGTTACGTGATCTTACGCTGATGTTAATCAAAGTCATGGCAACGAGTCAATGCTGTCTGTTGCTAAAGAGATGTGTATACAACAGCAATTACAAAAAACTAGAAACTCTGGGCTACTAGCAAGGAAAGCACCAGCGCGAAGTTGCAATTGCAGTGAAACAACAGTAATAAACTAATAGAGCGCGGGCGTTATCTGCAAGTACTCATTATGCAATGTTTACCTAATGGCGTGACAGTGCTCTTGTGTTGATATATACAGTGGCAACTAGACTACAAGGTGTAAAGCACGGCTGATAATAATTAGAGTAACTATGATACTGTCAAAAATGTGCGTGGGTGCATACACAGTCTACAGTAAACAGTTACTTTTTTTTGCAATCCTTATGACAGAATAAAATAAAATCAGACAAGGTAATAAACAAGATAAGTAACTCTAATGGGGTTACCTAAACCGTGCATTAAGCCACGGAAGTTGTTATACAGATATAATAGGAAATAAATTACAAAAATTACAGAATAGTGCAGATCAAATAATAAACATTGCATGACATATTCAAAACATCCAAAAAACCATCAGTACCAAACCTATTTACGCAGAATGCAAAAAAAAGGTACAGATAAAAAAAGCATATAACTCATCCTGATTTTCAACATGTGAGTACTAATGAGTTAAATGCAAATGTTACACAAGTATGTCTATCCAAGAAGAGACGGACTACACGAGTAATCAAAACTAAACCAATCATTACTTGCAGTTACTTACAATATTATGCCACTCTCATCAATATTACTCTCCTAGCTCCACACCCCTATGGCATGTTTAAAAGTCTCTCATCAATATTACTCTCCTATCTACACTATCTATCTACCCCTATGGCGTGTTTAAAGGTCTTGTATCTGACTTGACAACAGCTAGTGTAATTAGTTACTAAATGTATTTCCTGTGAAAAAAAGAAAAAAAGTTAAGACAAGGCAAAATCAACTGGATGATAACTCTTTCATAAAAAGCAATATAGATTAAGTTCTTCATTAAGACCACGTGGTGATACCGTATCGAGTCTCTCGATCCAATATGCTTCACGTTGCTCAAGTCTTTTTGTGGCACTTGTGTTGATGTTCTTCAGTTGTACTACTTCGAGAATTTGGAATCGCATTTGTGCTATCTGATGCTTAGCTTGATTAAAATGTCTAGCAATTGGTGAATGTTGGTTGTTGGTTCTAACATTTGATTTATGTTCGTTCCATCTTACTCGTGCCTTTCTGCTGGTCTGTCCAATGTATAATAGGCCACAAGGGCATTTGATGCAATATATGACTCCTTCTGACAAACAAGTAGAGTGGTCCTTGATTTTTATTATTTGTCCAGTTCTGGGGTGTGTGACTGAGTCACCTTTAGTGATGTTATTACAATTATTACACGACATACATGGAAATGTCCCTTGTTTCTTTGACAGGACTTGTTTGGTTATTTTGGGTTTGGTGTTAACCAACAAATCCCTCAGGTTGCTGCTCCGTTGATTAGCAAAGACAGGTCTTTCTTGAAACAAATTCTGGATTTTCGCGTCGCAAGTTAGCATCGGCCAATGTTTGAGAATTGACTTCTTAATTTTAGATGACTGAACACTGTATTTGCTAACGAACACCAATGGATTCTCTTTGCTGTTGGATACTTTTGTCTCCAGTAAATGAGTTCTTTCTTGCATATCTGCTTTCTCTACAGCCAGATTCAGTTCATCTTCTTTAAAGCCTCTTGCTTTGAATTTACGGAATAGTTCTTCTTTTTCTTGCGTATATTTAGAGTCTATATTAGTGATTCTTTTAATACGTAGCAATTGGCTATATGGCAAACTCCTTATTGTAGCTGTTGGATGAAAACTCATCCTGTGGAGAAGGTTGTTTCTGTCAGTTGGTTTATGATAGACCTCTGTGTTGAATGATGGTGCATTTGGAATCACTAGAACATCTAGAAAGTGTACACTAGGATGGCCTATTTCATACGTGAATTGGATTCTTTCATCTATCAAGTTGATGTATCCCAGAAATGAATCTAAAGTTGCGTGTGGACCAGACCACACTAGGAAGATATCGTCAATGTATCTGCCCCAATGTTTAATATATTGATGCCAGACTGGATGTTTGATAATATGGTCCTCTTCAAATTTCAACATGAATGAGTTGGCATATGCTGGAGCCATGGTGGCTCCCATGGCCGTGCCACTAATTTGTGAATAGTATTGTTTATCATATTGAAAATAAGCATTTTGTGCAATGAAGTCAAGCAACATCATAATCCATTCTTTGCATGCCCCTATTTCTTCTTCTTGTAATAGAAGCCAATCCACTGCTTGTTTGCCAAGACAGTGAGGAATCGAGGTATATAGGCTGTTGACATCAATGGTTACTAGGAGATCATGTTCTTCCAATTGAATGTTAGCCAATCTGTTCAGAAAATGCGTGGTATCTTTGATATAGGTGTGATGTTTCTGTATGATTGGTTGCAGAATCGTATCAATATAGATGCCAAGAGGTTGGAGAATGCTATTAGTGGCAGCCACGATTGGTCGACCAGGGGGATTCAAAAGAGATTTATGGATTTTTGGAAGTAGATAGAGGTGTGGAGTTTGAGGGAATTTCTGAGTCAAAAAATCTTTCGTCTTTTCACTTATCCATTCATTCTCTTCTGCCATTTCAAGCATGATTTTAAGCTTATTTGAAATTCCTCTAATTGGATTACAAGGTAGAGACTTATAGATGTTGATGTCATTTAATTGTCTCTGGCATTCATTTCTGTAATCGGCAGAGTCCATCACCACCAGGGCCCCGCCTTTGTCTGCTGGTCGGATGGTAATCATCTCATCTTCATACAAATTCCTAATGACCGACAGATCCCTACGATTGAGGTTACGAAATTTAGGTGTTTGAAAGGAAATTTTCTTCAGATCTCGTAGGACAGCTTCATGAGAAATGTCAATTGTACCGTGTGGTAAAGGTGGTATGAAAGAGCTCTTGGATTTAAGTTCAAGATAGTTATTGGTTGTTTGTTCTTCGGGTATTTCAATCTCAGCAAAAAATGCCCTCAGTTTCAATTTCCGAACAAATTTAAAAAGTTCTACCTTGGTGTTAAAAAGACTCGTGCTGTGAGTTGGTACAAAGCTAAGTCCTTTTTGAAGGATTTTTTCTTCAACGTTACTTAAATTGCGTTTGGATATATTGATGATTAGACTCTCCTGTTCGGATATCGCGCCTCTGGTTTCTGTGAGATTTCTTTTCCTGCGGCCCCTCCTGGTTCTTTTCTTGCTTTCCTTTTGTCTAAAAAAGACTGCCTAGGCAGTCTCTCTTCTCTGGGTGCTCGATCGTCATTCCTTACAGTATCCTCTGTGGCAGTAGTTTGTTCTTCATTAGGGAGAGTAGGCCTTCTTGAAGTACTTGGGCGAGATTGTATATCTGAGTCTGAACTGGATTGATCAGAGGAGTTCCTAGAATGTTGAGGTTGTCCAGACTGTCTATATTTATCCATCCAGGTATAAACCTCGTCGTTATGGTAATCATAGGTATCTCTTTTAACCTATGCATAATGGCGTCTGCATAGGTTGAAGCAGCATGCAAGTTATACATAATGGAGTCGGCATAGGTTGAAGCAGCATACCAGTTATGCATAATGGCATCGGCATTGGTTGAAGCGGCATGCAAGTTATACAAAATGGCGTCGGCATAGGTTGAAGCAGCATGCCAGTTATGCATAATGGCGTCTACATAGGTTGAAGCAGCATGCAAGTTATACATAATGGAGTCGGCATAGGTTGAAGCAGCATGCCAGTTATGCATAATGGCGTCTGCATAGGTTGAAGCAGCATGCAAGTTATACATAATGGAGTTGGCATAGGTTGAAGCAGCATGCAAGTTATGCATAATTGAGTCGGCATAGGTTGAAGCTGCATGCAAATTATGCATAATGGAGTCGGCATAGGTTGAAGCAGCATGCAAGTTATACATAAGCGAGCATTATCGGTTACACAGCCTCCACTGGCAGTACGGGTAGGCAGAAAACCTTTGCATTTTGAGGTTCATATGTAACAAGCTGGGGGGGGGTGGGTGGAGGCACAGGGGTACTGTGTGGTTGCCATCCATATTGGAGGGGTGGGAGGTGGGCTGATAAGTGGCTCCCCCCGGGAGTGGCGTGCGGGCACAGGAAGAGGCGTGAGAGCGCCGGCCTTGGCATCTCCCGCTCCCAGGGCCGCCGCTGGGTACCTTGGACCGCTGCCCAGGCGCAGTCACTTGGAGAACATTGCAGTCAATGGCCCTTGTCTTATTCCAGCCTCACTGATGCCCGGAGCCTCCTCCCCACTCGTCTCCAGCCCAGGACTGTGGCTATGGGGGAGGGGTGGTGCCTGTGCTGCTCGACCACACGGACACTCCCACCCCCCTCCCCACAGCCACCACGAGATGGCCCTGTCCAGTTATGGGAAGCCTTGAAATCCAAGGCAACCGCAGTTCATGCGGCGCCTTGGCATTGCCTCTCGCCCTCACAATCTCTCCATCACTCTCCCTCTCATTCCAGCGCCCTCTCCCATCTCTCTCTCTCTCTCCCGCCCTCACAATCTCTCCATCCCTCTCCCTCTCATTCCAGCGCCCTCTCCCATCTCTCTCTCTCTCTCTCCCGCCCTCACAATCTCTCCATCCCTCTCCCTCTCATTCCAGCGCTCTCTCCTCTCTTTCTCTCTCTTTCTCCCGCTCTCACAATCTCTCCATCCCTCTCCCTTTCATTGCAGCGCTCTCTCCTCTCTTTCTCTCTCTTTCTCCCGCTCTCACAATCTCTCCATCTCTCTCCCTCTCATTCCAGCGCCCTCTCCCATCTCTCTCTCCCGCCCTCACAATCTCTCCATCCCTCGCCCTCTCATTCCAGCGCTCTCTCCTCTCTTTCTCTCTTTCTCCCGCTCTCACAATCTCTCCATCCCTCTCCCTCTCATTCCAGCGCTCTCTCCTCTCTCTCTCTCTCTCTCTCCCGCCCTCACAATCTCTCCATCCCTCTCCCTCTCATCCCAGCGCTCTCTCCTCTCTTTCTCTCTCTTTCTCCTGCTCTCACAATATCTCCATCCCTCTCCCTTTCATTCCAGCGCACTCTCCTCTCTTTCTCTCTCTTTCTCCCGCTCTCACAATCTCTCCATCCCTCTCCCTTTCATTCCAGCGCTCTCTCCTCTCTTTCTCTCTCTTTCTCCTGCTCTCACAATCTCTCCATCCCTCTCCCTCTCATTCCAGCGCACTCTCCTCTCTTTCTCTCTCTTTCTCCCGCTCTCACAATCTCTCCATCCCTCTCCCTCTCATTCCAGCGCTCTATCTCTCTCTCCCGCCCTCACGATCTCCATATCCCTCTCCCTCTCATTCCAGCGCTCTCTCCTCTCTTTCTCTCTTTCTCCCGCTCTCACAATCTCTCCATCCCTCTCCCTCTCATTCCAGCGCTCTCTCCTCTCTCTCTCTCTCTCTCTCTCCCGCCCTCACAATCTCTCCATCCCTCTCCCTCTCATTCCAGCGCTCTCTCCTCTCTTTCTCTCTCTTTCTCCCGCTCTCACAATCTCTCCATCCCTCTCCCTCTCATTCCAGCGCTCTCTCCTCTCTTTCTCTCTCTTTCTCCCTCTCTCACAATCTCTCGATCCCTCTCCCTTTCATTCCAGCGCTCTCTCCTCTCTTTCTCTCTCTTTCTCCCGCTCTCACAATCTCTCCATCCCTCTCCCTCTCATTCCAGCGCTCTCTCTTCTCTTTCTCTATCTCTCTCTCTCGCCCTCACGATTTCCATATCACTCTCCCTCTCTTTCCAGCGCTCTCTCCTCTCTCTCTCTCTTTCGCTCTCGCCCTCACGATCTCCCTATCCCTCTCATTCCAGCGCCCTCTCCCGTCTCTCTCTCTCTCCCATCTCTCTCTCTCTCTCTGCCTCTCCCACTCATTCCATCGCTCTCTCTCCCTCTCTCTCTATCTCTCTCTCTATCTCTCTCTCTCTCTGCCTCTCCCTCTCATTCCATCGCTCCCTCTCTCGCTCACTGTTTATCTTCCTATCTTTTCTCGCTCCGTCTCCTCCCACTGTCTCTCTCTCTTCCTTCCTATTCTCTCGCTCTCTTCTATTTCTGTCTCTCATTCTCACTCTCTCTCGCCCCTCTCCCCCTCTTCCTTCCGTCTCTCCTCCCTCTTCCTCTCTCAGTCTCACTCTCTTGTCCCCTCTCTCTCGCCCCTCTCCCCCTCTCCCTTCCGTCTCTCCCCCCTCTTCCTCTCTCAGTCTCACTCTCTTGTCCCCTCTCTCTCGCCCCTCTCCCCCTCTCCCTTCCGTCTCTCCCCCTCTTCCTCTCTCAGTCTCACTCTCTTGTCCCCTCTCTCTCGCCCCTCTCCCCCTCTCCCTTCCGTCTCTCCCCCTCTTCCTCTCTCAGTCTCACTCTCTTGTCCCCTCTCTCTCGCCCCTCTCCCCCTCTCCCTTCCGTCTCTCCCCCCTCTTCCTCTCTCAGTCTCACTCTCTTGTCCCCTCTCTCTCGCCCCTCTCCCCCTCTCCCTTCCGTCTCTCCCCCCTCTTCCTCTCTCAGTCTCACTCTCTTGTCCCCTCTCTCTCGCCCCTCTCTCCCTCTCCCTTCCGTCTCTCCCCCCTCTTCCTCTCTCAGTCTCACTCTCTTGTCCCCTCTCTCTCGCCCCTCTCCCCCTCTTCCTTCCGTCTCTCCCCCCTCTTCCTCTCTCAGTCTCACTCTCTTGTCCCCTCTCTCTCGCCCCTCTCCCCCTCTTCCTTCCGTCTCTCCCCCCTCTTCCTCTCTCAGTCTCACTCTCTTGTCCCCTCTCTCTCGCCCCTCTCCCCCTCTTCCTTCCGTCTCTCCCCCCTCTTCCTCTCTCAGTCTCACTCTCTTGTCCCCTCTCTCTCGCCCCTCTCCCTTCCGTCTCTCCCCCCTCTTCCTCTCTCAGTCTCACTCTCTTGTCCCCTCTCTCTCGCCCCTCTCCCCCTCTCCCTTCCATCTCTCCCCCCTCTTCCTCTCTCAGTCTCACTCTCGTGTCCCCTCTCTCTCGCCCCTCTCCCCCTCTCCCTTCCATCTCTCCCCCCTCTTCCTCTCTCAGTCTCACTCTCTTGTCCCCTCTCTCTCGCCCCTCTCCCCCTCTTCCTTCCATCTCTCCCCCCTCTTCCTCTCTCAGTCTCACTCTCTTGTCCCCTCTCTCTCGCCCCTCTCCCCCTCTTCCTTCCATCTCTCCCCCCTCTTCCTCTCTCAGTCTCACTCTCTTGTCCCCTCTCTCTCGCCCCTCTCCCCCTCTTCCTTCCATCTCTCCCCCCTCTTCCTCTCTCAGTCTCACTCTCTTGTCCCCTCTCTCTCGCCCCTCTCTCAGTCTCACTCTCTTGTCCCCTCTCTCTCGCCCCTCTCCCCCCTCTTCCTCTCTCAGTCTCATTCTCTTGTCCCCTCTCTCTCGCCCCTCTCCCCCTCTTCTTTCCATCTCTCCCCCCTCTTCCTCTCTCAGTCTCACTCTCTTGTCCCCTCTCTCTCGCCCCTCTCCCCCTCTTCCTTCCATCTCTCCCCCCTCTTCCTCTCTCAGTCTCACTCTCTTGTCCCCTCTCTCTCGCCCCTCTCCCCCTCTTCCTTCCATCTCTCCCCCATCCCCTTGCCCTAGCACTCTCTCACCTTCACCACTCTTTCTTGCTCCATCTTTGCTGCCTCACTCGCTTTCTCTCATCTTTATCTTCAGCCTCTCTTTTTAGTCCATCCTCCTTCTCTCATCTGTCTCTTCCCTCCTTTCTGTTATTCCCCGTGTCTCCCTCACCCTGCTCTTCACCCATTTTTCTTGCTCCATCACCCTCGTCTCTCCTTTCACCCTCCCGCCCACTCTCGCTCTCCGTTCTCACCGCCTGGTCATGTCTCTTTTAGCTGATCCAGTGGTCTCCTTTCTCCCTTCCCTTTTCTCTGTCTGAAGGTCCCTTTTCATCTGAGAGCGAAGGCTAGCGGGGCTCCTGCTGGTGTAATTGGGAATGTGGGAGGAGGGGGCAGGGGCAATGTCCTGCCTGCAAACTCTATCATTGCAGTATCATAAGAATGGCTCCTCTTATAAGCACTTCCCATGTCCAGGCTGCAATACTGCTTCCCCATCATCGCTGTATTATTATAAGAAAACATCCTCTTCTAAGCTCTCCCAATCATGTGCTCTCATTCCAGGCAGTGGCAATGTCCAGACTGCTATACTGTATCACTGTAATCAGTATACTATTCTAAGAAACTGCCCTCTTCTAAACTCTCCCAATCGTGTGCTCTCATTCCAGGCAGTGGCAATGTCCAGGCTGCAATCCTGTATCCCCATCATTGCAATACTATAAGAATAGCTCCTCTTATAAGCACTACCCATCATCTGCTCTCAGCACAGGCAGTGGCAATGTCTAGGCTCCAATACTGTATCACTATCATCGCTATAATATTATAAGAATAGGTCTTCTTCTAAGCTCTCCTCTTCAGGTGCTCTCACTCCAGGCAGAGGCAATGTCCAGGCTGCAATACTGCGTCTCCATCATCGCTATAATATTATAAGAATAGGTCTTCTTCTAAGCTCTCCTCTTCAGGTGCTCTCACTCCAGGCAGAGGCAATGTCCAGGCTGCAATACTGCGTCTCCATCATCGCTATAATATTATAAGAATAGGTCTTCTTCTAAGCTCTCCTCTTCAGGTGCTCTCACTCCAGGCAGAGGCAATGTCCAGGCTGCAATACTGCGTCTCCATCATCGCTATAATATTATAAGAATAGGTCTTCTTCTAAGCTCTCCTCTTCAGGTGCTCTCACTCCAGGCAGTGCAATGTCCAGGCTGCAATACTGTATCATTCATATCGCTTTCATATTATACAATTCCATCCTCTTCTCCCATTATGTGTTTTCAGTCCAGGCAGTGGCAATATGCAGGCTGCAATACTGTATCACTATCATCGCTGTAATATTATAAGAATAGGTCTTCTTCTAAGCTCTCCTCTTCAGGTGCTCTCACTCCAGGCAGAGGCAATGTCCAGGCTGCAATACTGTATCACTATCATCGCTGTAATATTATAAGAATAGGTCTTCTTCTAAGCTCTCCTCTTCAGGTGCTCTCACTCCAGGCAGAGGCAATGTCCAGGCTGCAATACTGCGTCTCCATCATCGCTATAATATTATAAGAATAGGTCTTCTTCTAAGCTCTCCTCTTCAGGTGCTCTCACTCCAGGCAGAGGCAATGTCCAGGCTGCAATACTGCGTCTCCATCATCGCTATAATATTATAAGAATAGGTCTTCTTCTAAGCTCTCCTCTTCAGGTGCTCTCACTCCAGGCAGTGCAATGTCCAGGCTGCAATACTGTATCATTCATATCGCTTTCATATTATACAATTCCATCCTCTTCTCCCATTATGTGTTTTCAGTCCAGGCAGTGGCAATATGCAGGCTGCAATACTGTATCACTATCATCGCTGTAATATTATAAGAATAGGTCTTCTTCTAAGCTCTCCTCTTCAGGTGCTCTCACTCCAGGCAGAGGCAATGTCCAGGCTGCAATACTGTATCACTATCATCGCTGTAATATTATAAGAATAGGTCTTCTTCTAAGCTCTCCTCTTCAGGTGCTCTCACTCCAGGCAGAGGCAATGTCCAGGCTGCAATACTGCGTCTCCATCATCGCTATAATATTATAAGAATAGGTCTTCTTCTAAGCTCTCCTCTTCAGGTGCTCTCACTCCAGGCAGTGCAATGTCCAGGCTGCAATACTGTATCATTCATATCGCTTTCATATTATACAATTCCATCCTCTTCTCCCATTATGTGTTTTCAGTCCAGGCAGTGGCAATATGCAGGCTGCAATACTGTATCACTATCATCGCTGTAATATTATAAGAATAGGTCTTCTTCTAAGCTCTCCTCTTCAGGTGCTCTCACTCCAGGCAGAGGCAATGTCCAGGCTGCAATACTGTATCACTATCATCGCTGTAATATTATAAGAATAGGTCTTCTTCTAAGCTCTCCTCTTCAGGTGCTCTCACTCCAGGCAGAGGCAATGTCCAGGCTGCAATACTGCGTCTCCATCATCGCTATAATATTATAAGAATAGGTCTTCTTCTAAGCTCTCCTCTTCAGGTGCTCTCACTCCAGGCAGAGGCAATGTCCAGGCTGCAATACTGCGTCTCCATCATCGCTATAATATTATAAGAATAGGTCTTCTTCTAAGCTCTCCTCTTCAGGTGCTCTCACTCCAGGCAGAGGCAATGTCCAGGCTGCAATACTGCGTCTCCATCATCGCTATAATATTATAAGAATAGGTCTTCTTCTAAGCTCTCCTCTTCAGGTGCTCTCACTCCAGGCAGTGCAATGTCCAGGCTGCAATACTGTATCATTCATATCGCTTTCATATTATACAATTCCATCCTCTTCTCCCATTATGTGTTTTCAGTCCAGGCAGTGGCAATATGCAGGCTGCAATACTGTATCACTATCATCGCTGTAATATTATAAGAATAGGTCTTCTTCTAAGCTCTCCTCTTCAGGTGCTCTCACTCCAGGCAGAGGCAATGTCCAGGCTGCAATACTGTATCACTATCATCGCTGTAATATTATAAGAATAGGTCTTCTTCTAAGCTCTCCTCTTCAGGTGCTCTCACTCCAGGCAGAGGCAATGTCCAGGCTGCAATACTGCGTCTCCATCATCGCTATAATATTATAAGAATAGGTCTTCTTCTAAGCTCTCCTCTTCAGGTGCTCTCACTCCAGGCAGTGCAATGTCCAGGCTGCAATACTGTATCATTCATATCGCTTTCATATTATACAATTCCATCCTCTTCTCCCATTATGTGTTTTCAGTCCAGGCAGTGGCAATATGCAGGCTGCAATACTGTATCACTATCATCGCTGTAATATTATAAGAATAGGTCTTCTTCTAAGCTCTCCTCTTCAGGTGCTCTCACTCCAGGCAGAGGCAATGTCCAGGCTGCAATACTGCGTCTCCATCATCGCTATAATATTATAAGAATAGGTCTTCTTCTAAGCTCTCCTCTTCAGGTGCTCTCACTCCAGGCAGTGCAATGTCCAGGCTGCAATACTGTATCATTCATATCGCTTTCATATTATACAATTCCATCCTCTTCTCCCATTATGTGTTTTCAGTCCAGGCAGTGGCAATATGCAGGCTGCAATACTGTATCACTATCATCGCTGTAATATTATAAGAATAGGTCTTCTTCTAAGCTCTCCTCTTCAGGTGCTCTCACTCCAGGCAGAGGCAATGTCCAGGCTGCAATACTGCGTCTCCATCATCGCTATAATATTATAAGAATAGGTCTTCTTCTAAGCTCTCCTCTTCAGGTGCTCTCACTCCAGGCAGAGGCAATGTCCAGGCTGCAATACTGCGTCTCCATCATCGCTATAATATTATAAGAATAGGTCTTCTTCTAAGCTCTCCTCTTCAGGTGCTCTCACTCCAGGCAGTGCAATGTCCAGGCTGCAATACTGTATCATTCATATCGCTTTCATATTATACAATTCCATCCTCTTCTCCCATTATGTGTTTTCAGTCCAGGCAGTGGCAATATGCAGGCTGCAATACTGTATCACTATCATCGCTGTAATATTATAAGAATAGGTCTTCTTCTAAGCTCTCCTCTTCAGGTGCTCTGACTCCAGGCAGAGGCAATGTCCAGGCTGCAATACTGTATCACTATCATCGCTGTAATATTATAAGAATAGGTCTTCTTCTAAGCTCTCCTCTTCAGGTGCTCTCACTCCAGGCAGAGGCAATGTCCAGGCTGCAATACTGCGTCTCCATCATCGCTATAATATTATAAGAATAGGTCTTCTTCTAAGCTCTCCTCTTCAGGTGCTCTCACTCCAGGCAGAGGCAATGTCCAGGCTGCAATACTGCGTCTCCATCATCGCTATAATATTATAAGAATAGGTCTTCTTCTAAGCTCTCCTCTTCAGGTGCTCTCACTCCAGGCAGTGCAATGTCCAGGCTGCAATACTGTATCATTCATATCGCTTTCATATTATACAATTCCATCCTCTTCTCCCATTATGTGTTTTCAGTCCAGGCAGTGGCAATATGCAGGCTGCAATACTGTATCACTATCATCGCTGTAATATTATAAGAATAGGTCTTCTTCTAAGCTCTCCTCTTCAGGTGCTCTCACTCCAGGCAGAGGCAATGTCCAGGCTGCAATACTGCGTCTCCATCATCGCTATAATATTATAAGAATAGGTCTTCTTCTAAGCTCTCCTCTTCAGGTGCTCTCACTCCAGGCAGTGCAATGTCCAGGCTGCAATACTGTATCATTCATATCGCTTTCATATTATACAATTCCATCCTCTTCTCCCATTATGTGTTTTCAGTCCAGGCAGTGGCAATATGCAGGCTGCAATACTGTATCACTATCATCACTGTAATATTATAAGAATAGGTCTTCTTCTAAGCTCTCCTCTTCAGGTGCTCTCACTCCAGGCAGAGGCAATGTCCAGGCTGCAATACTGTATCACTATCATCGCTGTAATATTATAAGAATAGGTCTTCTTCTAAGCTCTCCTCTTCAGGTGCTCTCACTCCAGGCAGAGGCAATGTCCAGGCTGCAATACTGCGTCTCCATCATCGCTATAATATTATAAGAATAGGTCTTCTTCTAAGCTCTCCTCTTCAGGTGCTCTCACTCCAGGCAGAGGCAATGTCCAGGCTGCAATACTGCGTCTCCATCATCGCTATAATATTATAAGAATAGGTCTTCTTCTAAGCTCTCCTCTTCAGGTGCTCTCACTCCAGGCAGAGGCAATGTCCAGGCTGCAATACTGCGTCTCCATCATCGCTATAATATTATAAGAATAGGTCTTCTTCTAAGCTCTCCTCTTCAGGTGCTCTCACTCCAGGCAGAGGCAATGTCCAGGCTGCAATACTGTATCACTATCATCGCTGTAATATTATAAGAATAGGTCTTCTTCTAAGCTCTCCTCTTCAGGTGCTCTCACTCCAGGCAGAGGCAATGTCCAGGCTGCAATACTGCGTCTCCATCATCGCTATAATATTATAAGAATAGGTCTTCTTCTAAGCTCTCCTCTTCAGGTGCTCTCACTCCAGGCAGAGGCAATGTCCAGGCTGCAATACTGCGTCTCCATCATCGCTATAATATTATAAGAATAGGTCTTCTTCTAAGCTCTCCTCTTCAGGTGCTCTCACTCCAGGCAGAGGCAATGTCCAGGCTGCAATACTGTATCACTATCATCGCTGTAATATTATAAGAATAGGTCTTCTTCTAAGCTCTCCTCTTCAGGTGCTCTCACTCCAGGCAGAGGCAATGTCCAGGCTGCAATACTGTATCACTATCATCGCTGTAATATTATAAGAATAGGTCTTCTTCTAAGCTCTCCTCTTCAGGTGCTCTCACTCCAGGCAGAGGCAATGTCCAGGCTGCAATACTGTATCACTATCATCGCTGTAATATTATAAGAATAGGTCTTCTTCTAAGCTCTCCTCTTCAGGTGCTCTCACTCCAGGCAGAGGCAATGTCCAGGCTGCAATACTGTATCACTATCATCGCTGTAATATTATAAGAATAGGTCTTCTTCTAAGCTCTCCTCTTCAGGTGCTCTCACTCCAGGCAGAGGCAATGTCCAGGCTGCAATACTGTATAACAAATATCATTATAACGATCACTCCCTTTCTAAGCACTCCCTATTGATGTGTTTTAGCCCTGGCACTCTCCAGGCTGCATCACTGCCACTGTAATATTATAAGAATAGTTCCTCTTCTAACCACTCCCATCACGTGTTCTCAGCCCAGGTTCTAGAAAGCCATAGTGCTGCGGCACTCTCCTTAACATCACATTATAAGTGTATTTTTAGAGCGCCCGTCTACCCCCAGAGGGGCCTCTTGGCGCTATTGACAGATAGCATGTTTATTGTTGCTCAATGTTTTTATCGACCTTGGAAAGCTAACAGGTTGAGTGGAGGTGCTGGGATTCGAACCTGTGCACATGAGGTCAAACACAGGTCCCTGTCATGGATGCATTAGTCCACTGAGCCACAGACCCAGCCTTGCCTAGGCCTCCCCAGTGCTGAAGCTCAGGTTGCAGGGCTCTCTTGCCTTGGGCTATTCCTAAGGTCCCCAAGTAAAGGTCAAGGTTGGGCACAGTGTGGCAGTGTCTCAGAAATTGCTGAGAGGACATAACGTTTACAGGATGTGCTTTTTTATTTGTGGTAGTTTGAGATACATAGTTCTGACAGGTGAGCAGTGCATTTCAGGGGCGCGGTCACAAAGAATGCGCTGCATACATTACTGCCGGGAACGCACTTGCCAGCACCCCTTTCTATGACTGTGTGGTTTAGGCAAAGGAAAGGGGATGGCCGACCTTAACTCTCTGTAGTCTACACACTACAGATGGACTGTGCTTTTCTGCAAAGGATTGTGGGATTACAAGAAGAGGCTGTCCATCTGTCCTTGCCCAGCACACACCCATTCACTACAGTTCAGTGCGCACATACCATAGATTGCATTAAAAAATGACTGGACACTGAATCAAAGGATTGAGACGGCGCTGCCACCGATCTGCCCCGGCGATTACAAGGGAGCACCTCTTTCTGGCCACCATCCAAGCCGTTGGCTCCCTCACGCTATTCCCAGGCATTCCTACAGGTGATAGCCACCGTGACTCTCCCACATGCCACAATTGCCATACAGGAGGCCACCTAATCACTGTGACTCTGTGACTCTCCCACCTGCCATCATTGCCATACAGGAGGCCACCTTATCACTGTAACTCTCCCACCTGCCATCATTGCCATACAGGAGGCCACCTTATCACTGTAACTCTCCCACCTGCCATCATTGCCATACAGGAGCCCGCCTAATCACTGTGACTCTCCCACCTGCCATCATTGCCATACAGGAGGCCACCTAATCACTGTGATTCTCTCACCTGCCATCATTGCCATACAGGAGCCCTCCTAATCACGGTAACTCTCCCACCTGCCACAATTGCCATACAAGAGTCCACCTAATCACTGTGACTCTCCCACCTGCCATCATTGCCATACAGGAGCCCACCTAATCACTGATCACTGTGACTCTCCCACCTGCCATCATTACCTTACAGGAGCCCTCCTAATCACAGTGACTCTCACACCTGCCACAATTGCCATACACTAGCCCACCTAATCACTGTGACTCTCCCACCTGCCATCATTGCCATACAGGAGCCGGCCTAATCACTGTGACACTCCCACATGCCACAATTGCCATACACGAGCCCACCTAATCACTGTGACTCTCCCACCTACAATCATTGCCATACACGAGCCCACCTAATCACTGTGACTGTCCCACCTGCCATCATTACCATACAGGAGCCCACCTAATCACTGTGACTTTCCCACCTGCCACAATTGCCATACACGAGTCCACCTAATCACTGTGACTCTCCCACCTGCCATCATTGCCATACAGGAGCCCACCTAATCACTGTGACTCTCCCACCTGCCATCATTGCCATACAGGAGCCCACCTAATCACTGTGACTCTCCCACCTGCCATCATTGCCATACAGGAGCCCACCTAATCACTGTGACTCTCCCACCTGCCATCATTGCCATATAGGAGCCCACCTAATCACTGTGACTCTCCCACATGCCACAATTGCCATACACGAGCCCACCTAATCACTGTGACTCTCCGACCTGCCATCATTGCCATACACGAGCCCACCTAATCACTGTGACTCTCCCACCTGCCATCATGGCCATACAGGAGGCTACTTTAACACTGTGACTCTCCCACCTGCCATCATTGCCATACAGGAGCCCGCCTAATCACTGTGACTCTCCCACCTGCCATCATTGCCATACAGGAGGCCGCCTAATCACTGTGACTCTCCCACCTGCCATCATTGCCATACAGGAGGCCACCTAATCACTGTGATTCTCCCACCTGCCATCATTGCCATACAGGAGCCCTCCTAATCACGGTGACTCTCCCACCTGCCACAATTGCCATACACGAGCCCACCTAATCACTGTGACTCTCCGACCTGCCATCATTGCCATACACGAGCCCACCTAATCACTGTGACTCTCCCACCTGCCATCATGGCCATACAGGAGGCCACTTTAACACTTTGACTCTCCCACCTGCCATCATTGCCATACAGGAGCCCGCCTAATCACTGTGACTCTCCCACCTGCCATCATTGCCATACAGGATGCCGCCTAATCACTGTGACTCTCCCACCTGCCATCATTGCCATACAGGAGGCCACCTAATCACTGTGATTCTCCCACCTGCCATCACTGCCATACAGGAGCCCGCCTAATCACTGTGACTCTCCCACCTGCCATCACTGCCATACAGGAGCCTGCTTAATCACTGTGACTCTCCCACCTGCCTTCACTGCCATATAGGAGCCCACCTAATCACTGTGACTCTCCCACATGTCACAATTGCCATACATGAGCCTACCTTATCACTGTGACTCTCCCACCTACCATCATTGCCATACAGGAGCCCGCCTAATCACTGTGACTCTCCCACATGCCACAATTGCCATACATGAAACTGCCCAATCATTGTGACTCTCCCACCTGCCATCATTGCCATACAGGAGCCCACCTAATCGCTGTGACTCTCCCACCTACCATCGTCGCCATACAGGAGCCCGACTAATCACAGTGACTCTCCCACCTGCCACAATTGCCATACACAAGCCCACCTAATCACTGTGACTCTCAAACCTGCCATCATTGCCATACAGGAGCCCGCCTAATCACTGTGACTCTCCCACCTGCCATCATTGCCATACAGGAGCCCGCCTAATCACTGTGACTCTCCCACATGCCACAATTGGCATACATAAAACTGCCCAATCACTGTGACTCTCCCACCCGCCATCATTGCCATACAGGAGCCTGCCTAATCACTGTGACTCTCCCAGCTGCCATCATTGCCATACAGGAGCCCATCTAATCACTGTGACTCTCCCACCTACCATTGTTGCCATACAGGAGCCCTCCTAATCACAGTGACTCTCCCACCTGCCACAATTGCCATACACAAGCCCATCTAATCACTGTGACTCTCAAACCTGCCATAATTGCCATACAGGAGCCCGCCTAATCACTGTGACTCTCCCACCTGCTATCATTGCCATACAGGAGCCCGCCTAATCACTGTGACTCTCCCACCTGCCATCATTGCCATACAGGAACCTGCCTAATCACTGTAATTCTCCCACCTGCCATCATTACCATAAAGGCACCTGCCTAATCACTGCAACTCTCCCACCTACCATCATTGCCATACAGGGGCCTGCCAAATCATTGTGACTCTCCCACCTGCCATCATTGCCATACAGGAGCCCGCCTAATCACTGTGACTCTCCCACCTGCCACAATCGCCTTAAACAAGCCCGCCTAATCACTGTGACTCTCAAACCTGCCATCATTGCCATACAGGAGCCCACCTAATCACTGTGACTCTCCCACCCGTCACCATTTCCATACATGAAACTGCCCAATAACTGTAACTCTCCCACCTGCCATCATTGCCAAACAGGAGTCCGCCTAATCACTGTCACTCTCTCACCTGCCACAATTGCCATTCGCAAGCCCGTCTAATCATTGTGACTCTCCAACCTGCCATCATTACCATACAGGAGCCCGCCTAATCACTGTGTCTCTCCCACCTGCCATCATTGCCATACATGAAACTGCCCAATCACTGTGACTCTCCCACCTACCATCGTTGCCATACAGGAGCCCGCCTAATCACGGTGACTCTCCCAGCTGCCATCATTGCCATACAGAAGCCCACCTAATCACGGTGACTCTCCCACCTACCATCGTTGCCATACAGGAGCCTGCCTAATCACTGTGACTCTCCCACCTGCCATCATTGCCATATGTGAAAGAAGTTGGGGTCAACGGGACAGAAAAGAATTACCCAATTAAATTATATACTAAAATGCCAGGCAAACCTCCATTGTACAAGAGTACCAACAACAACCCTAGACACATGTTTCAACATTGTTGGGCATCATCAGTGAGGTGGAGCTATGCTTCTGTGAGCGCAGTGAGCAAGGAATCCACGTCTGGGTTCCCTCAGATAACTTAGCAGGCCCCTCTCTAGAAAGAACATGGCATGATAATCTGTTCTGTGTTTTTTCCCACTTTTAGAGTCCACAGCCATCGCTTTTTTCTCACTGTACTTTTCACAGTTGGGAAATATCCATTTGCATTTCAGTCTTTGTCCCGCCCACAAAGGCAGTCCAGCACCAAAATACCAGACAAACCTCCTTTGAAGAAGAGTACCAACAGCAACACCAGACATGTTTTTCAGCCTTGGTGGGCCTCATCAGTGAGGTGGAGCTGTGCCTCTCTAAGAACAGTGAGCAAGGGGTCCAAGTCTGGGTTCCCCCATAACTTAGAGTGACCAACACTGGAAAGTGAGCATTGTTAATTTCAAATTTTAACAAAAATCACCCTGTAGTGGTCCACCAAATGGGGAATTAATTGAACTGATCGTTTTAGTTAAGTCGGCTAAGGATCTACACAGTTTTGCCCCACGCCCACTATAAAGGGAAAAGGTTTTAAGGCACGCAGACTCCCCACCTTTTGGTTTCCCAGGGCTCAGTTCTACTCACATAGAAAGCCTCTGTTTAAAGTTCAGGACAGCCAGCTGCATGTCAGGACCCTGTGGAAAGATAGGACTGGGGTATGGTCACTCCACCCTCAAGAATGGACTCCTGTTCTCCACCATAGGACCCAGTCAGATCTTAGGCCTTCCTAGAAATAGACAGCTCTACCAAGATGCACTCTCAGCAATCTCCTCTGGAGTTTCCTTGCAGTTGTCAGATGTTAAGTTTCAGCAGTGCTCTTTGATGGTAAATGTACGCAACTCTGTCCCCTCCTCCTAGTGCAGTCCCCCTTATATAGCAGCCATGACACCACCGATTTTACAATGTTGGGGAAGTACCCCATAAGAGGTCACCCAAATAGGATTGGACATTTACCCTTCCCTCTCCTCCCAAACCCAGCCTCCCAGTCAGGATTGGTTTATGTGTCTGGAGCAGAAATATGGCAGCTTAATTTACAAGCCCCGTTTGTTCTCATTTCAAATGGTTGCAAATGTCTAGCTATGTGGCAATACTTTATAATTTTATGAATAACTACCATAATATTCATAATCATGGCCACTTGTCTGCCCTTTTCACAAAAAGTATAACAGTTATGAATATGTACCTTATTACCCATATTCCCAATTTCACCCTCCACCCGTTCAGCAACTCTGACATTTGGAAAATGTTCAGATCAGCCAGAAACACATCTTAGATGGCCATTAACTATCCCTGAGTCGCAGGTGGATGACTTTTATATGTCAAATATCTGCTGGAAATTACCTACACAATGGTACATAAATGAGGAAAATCCGCCTTATGGTTGCTGGGAAAAAGGCCTAAGTTATAATCATCATTTTAAATTAATTGTAAATCTGCATGTGGGACAAATGGCAACTCTCCTGCCTTCAGTAGGCAGTTGTCTCATGTTGTTCCCTTGCACCTAGTTTTGTTGCTTGTGTGCTACTAATGAGCTGAATGTCCAAGGTTGGAGAAGAGTGCCAACCAATCATGATGGCCTATGTAATAGTGGGCCATACATAGTTACTGAAGCCTCTCTGCTGCTGTTGTTATGCTATTATCAGTATTTTACGTAGTTAGAGGTTGTTCAAGGCATGCCTATCAGATAAGGGGAAGCCAATGATGATAATAACACTTATATAAACAATATGTATATACGTTCCCTTAACCAATCCCTCCACCCGGTAGGTTTTTACTGTTTGCCACAAACGTAGGAAGAGATCATAGTTGATGTATGTTGAGGTATAAAACCTTTTGCACATTGGAATTATGCGTGTGAGCTAAAATCTGTTAGCCAGGTTTCCCTACTTTATTGAACTGATAATGAAGTACTAATTTGACATATTCTTTGAGTCTGTCTGGGTAATTGGGCCTGAGATTATTTATTTTGGTAATCCCATTCGGCACTCCAGGAGCTATTGCACAATTGATTTACAACATATACACAACATTAAAAAAATGTCACAATGGGGTAACTGCTGTAGTCAGTCACCTCTTTACAGTACCTTGGATTCTATCCTTGTGGTGTGGGTGCCGCACTGGCAGTGACGCTGGCTACAGGTAATGCTAGACAGTGGGCTGGATGCAGGTTGGGACCTGTCCCCTGGTGACACATGATGGGGTCTGGGCACCATTTGTTCTTCAGGGTGGCCCTCTACACCACATAGGGCCACCCATACTCACCGCGAATCCCACAATCTTTAACAAGTCCTGTGCGGCCTCCTGTGCGAATGGGGTCTGCAGGCACTCACTGCTGCACCCGCTGGCCTTTTCAGTGTTCTGGGTGGGTCCCATTGGCTGAGGGGCTCATCCGTGCCTACCGTTGCGCTTGCAACACTACCTTTATATGCTGGGTGGGCCCCAACTTTACTACAGTGCCATTTTGTCTTCTAGTAGCGCCCCCGTTGCCATGGGGATGCCACCAAGTTCACTGCTGTGCTACCCAGGGACATCTTGGGCTGGGTGGTGTCCCCATGGTAACAGGGATGTGAACAATCTCACCACCACCCCTGTGGCCTTTTGTGGGCTTCAGAGCCACCCTCTCTGTAATGCATCACGAGATGCAGTGGGCAGGCCACTGCCTTCACCCAGGCTGCACCGCTGGGCGACACAGGGCTTTCTTTTACTGGAGCGCTCTGAGCAGCGCAGGGCTTTCTACTCTCTCCTATTCACTCGGGTTGGCCATCAAGCCCAACACATGACTTTGATCTTCGCCGCTCCACCCTCCTGGTTGGAGTGAGCTTCAGCGCTGCATACTTCACCTCCTGGACTGTGCCTAGCATACGCAGCCCGGAAGGATTTCAACAAAGGTCCCTCCTCGCTGGCCACGAGGTGGGCCATCAGGGGGCACGGCCGGGCAGCCTGGTCTAGGCCACCCCCCATGTGTGGCCCGGGCTGGTCTGCTCTTTATTGACCCAGGCCGCACCTGCATTGCTGACTGTGCCCAGGATACCCAGGATACTCTTCGGAATTGCTCTTTCTGTAATCGTTAGCCTGGCACTGGCGCCTGCGAGCATTGTCCCGTCTGAGTGACTTCCTGGGCTGTGCTGAGCCAGTACGGCCCCAAGTCCCCGTGGGTCACGCAAGTACAGCAAGCTCAATGACTGTTCCGGGTTTCATTATGCCCAGTACTCTGCCTGTGGCACTTTCTTTTTTATAGTCATTAATGCTTGAGCACACTCTGCTGGCACTTTGGCACTTTCTTTTTTATAGTCATTAATGCTTGAGCACACTCTGCTGTCTAGATTGGTGAGTTTCCTCAGCTGTGTGTTGATGGGGGCATAGTCTTTTGAATATTGTGCACAATATATCTTGCCGTCCCTAAGAATGATCTCGGATCCCCTACGATCGCAGGTCTTGGAGTGTCCACTAGTGATTCCTTTCTCTCGGGATCCGCTTGCATCCCTGCTTCTGAGGATGTGCATCTAAAGAATCTCAATTGTCTTTTGTAAAACTCAGCCTTAGCAGGAATAAGTGTTAGGCCAGCTTCCATCAGTGCCTTGCACGCTCCCAGCTCTGGCACCTTCCTTAATCCTAGGATGTCTTCACAGTGGTTGCAACAGTCCTAAACATGCCTGATGAGAGGACCTTAGGGATTGCTTTCTGGAACCTTTCTGCTTCTGACCGTACCCGAAAGCTGAGTTTTTTGTTTCGATGTAGTTCTAGAAGCATCACGAATTGGTGATGTGTCAGAATTGGCGATGCAGTTACAATTCATGATATCCTTTGTTCTGGGCCAGCTTTGAAAATATTTGGGCATGTCATTGTTGTGCACCCCTCAGGCGTCCATCCCTTTTGATTGCAAGGTTTGCTTGTCTCATATCTACACAGATACTTTTTTTCAGACCCTGTTTTTTTTTAGTACAGCTACTATGTGTGATACCCCTGGCATCGGCCCTGCGTCTGGCTCGAGTAGCACTGCTCTACGAGAGAAGAGATTTCTTTCCCTACCTGGAATTGCTGGTGTCTGATCACTCTTTAATGGCGTTGAGTCACTGGTTTGATGGATCGGTGGCTGTGGAGAGTCTTCTGCGTGTTGTCCCTGTGAGTAGGTATGGGGATCTGATGGGCCGCACTGAGTTGGGTTGTCACATTAAGGTTGAGGGATACTAGGCCTGTCTTCAGAGCTTTTATTCTCCCTAGAAGGCAATTATATAAACTACTTCTCTCTTTCAGGACCTACCGCCGCTAATGGCGTTTCGGCTGCTCTGGGCACAGGCACAGTTCCGCTCTAATGTATTTTTCTGAGTACACATCCTCAAACACCACCATCGACTGCGCAGTCTGATTATCAGAAAAAAAGACATTCTGAATAAACACAGCCTAAAAGTCAAATATTCTAAACATGTCCACCATCATGCAAAGCTCCCAAGTGGCTCATTTGGGAGGGCGACTAGATTTAAAAGTCATTTTTGTTAAGATGACCATTTTCCTGCTGTGCCCCTGCAGACTGTTCGTTCTGTGAAAACCTTTCAACGGACGGAGGGGGCGAAAGCAGTAAGTATTCATAAAAGCAGCCATTCTGTATAACTCTGCAGGGAGCCAACGCTGGGGAGTCATAGTGAAAAGGCACGTTTTCTACTGATGTTCCTACATTATCCGTCTGCGCCAGTGTTTTCAGATGGAAAGTTCCAGTCATTTTCCTATTCTCAATTTGAAATGCACAGGGTACAGTTTGACACATGACCAACTTTCCCCGCCATGCACACCCAAGGTAGCCACACAGGTGAGGGACTCTCCGTTGCCCGGAACAGCGCTTTCAGTCAGGAGAGATGGTGCAGGGACTACGTTGTTGACTTTGTAACATGAAGACCTGGGTTCTAATCCCGGCTCTGCCATTTGACGCATTCACTTTATCCACTCCAGCCTTCGGTCACCAATGATTCAATAACACTGGTGATTTTTCCCTTGGAATCTTTCCATCTGACTAGGCCCAGGACCGGAACATGGCGCCCCCAGTGACATTTGGTAACCCAATCAGGGCTGTGCCTCAAACTCTAAACCGCTGTTGTATGCAAAATAACCTCGAGTTTGAAGGAAAGTGGTACATTTGGCGGTAACTTTGTTACAGTCACTTTACCAGTACTCCAAATTACGAGTTTGAGCCTGGAGTGTATGATTTGCCTCCAGGTAAATGCTCCAGCTCACAGCCGAAAAATCAGCAGAATTACTGCATCGTAATTACCGCTGTGGTATTTCTGCCAAAAAAAGAGTTCTATGGACTGGAAAAAAAAGGGAATTTTAACTGCCACTCGTAATCCAATGTTAACTCTGCCAGACCAAGTGTCAGTAACGGTAATTCAGTTTGGTGGTATCTGGGCAGATTTACCGCCCTGATACCACCAAACTCGTAAAGAGCCCGGTGCTGTCTCGTGCTGTCCCAATTACATCCTGGTTTATGTAGCCCGGGCTCAAGTGGATCCCAGACACCAGACTGTTCTGTGCACTGCACTGTGTGACCGGCGTGCTCCTGCAATACTAAAAATGTCCTCTGCAAAACGCTTCACCGCTCCCAGGAGCCACGCCCACATTTTAACAAGTCCCAACATTGAAATAATAATGTGAACATTGCAAGCACAATAAGGCACTCTCAACCTCCTCTGCCAGCAGATTGACTGGCGTTTCAATCGCTGACGCCTGCTCCGCCACCGCCATCAGGGGGTGTGCCGCTCCCCCCACCCAGCAGCTGTGTTCAGCCCTCTCCCAAGAGGTGATGGTGTGGGGCCAGCCAACTGTCTCAGCAACCAGCCTCCTTCAGGACACCAGGCACTAGGCCACCCTGGTAATATCGTCATGTGTTGGGCACGCTGAGGGCCGACCATGCTGACTTTCTCTGGGGCCTTGGCTTGTTATCATAGCAGGCAGAGCTGGGAGTCCCTGCCAGGCGCCGCTGGTTCAGGCAAGCTCGGCCATGCAATGTATAGAAGGCCGCCATGGTTGTGTTCTGTGATCAGTCTTGTAGGCAGAGGCAGGAGGCTGCTAGGGCGATGCAAGGAGGGGCAGAAAGTGGGAACAGGTCAACTGGTTGAAGTCCAGGTGCATGTGGAGGGTAGGAGAGGACAGTCAGTCAGTGGCTGTACCCGAGTGTGCCACACGCATGCCATCATGTGGGTACTAAGGAGGAAAGAATCCCAGTGCCTGCCGGGCATGGCCGGTAGTCATGTGACATGTGTCTGTGTCCGCTAAAACAGTGCAGAATATTGAGGCGCCACCATGGCCCTCACCTCCATCCGGTGTGTTGCTGCTGCTTAAAAGGGGGCCGAGGGGCGGCTTCACCCTATTTTCCCGCGACCAGCGGAAAAACAGAGATAAAGCAAACGTGCCTGTGGGCAGAAAACACTAGGTCCCAGAACACGGCAGTGCAGAAAATGAAGCTCACTCGCTCTCAGAGGTGGCGCAATTTTAGGCATTGGCTCTGAAGCGCTCCCCCCCAGAGTTTTTCCACAGAGATGAGGTACACGTATCCGATGAAAGGCTGGACATATTGATTTGTGTTGGTTGGGGGTATACACAGGGGCATGTACCCTGGCATTGGGTGGAGGGCTGTTGGAGAGTAGGCCACCAGCACTGTATCGCTGTTGACGGGCTCCTACACAATTGATTATGGAAATGTTCGCACCATGACCAAAATGTTGAACTTGAATGGAGGTACTATTACTGGTGCAATGGGAAGAGGCAGAGGAGCAGGTGGAGGAACAACAACCGGAGGAATAGGAACAACAGGTGAAGCAGGAAGAGCAGGAATAACAGCAGGAAGAGGTACAGCAGGAGGAAGAGGAACATACGGAGGTGGTGCAGAGGCACCAGGCCTTCGCTCATTTAACAATTTGTCGATAAACTCATCAGAAACATGAAGATCTTTAGAAGGATAGATTTTCTGAATACCGAGTGAGAAAGCCCTGTCCATATTCCTAACCGACTCAGACTGTTTGTATTGATCATATAACAATGCCTTTTCAGCATTTGTTTTATGACGCCGCACATGTTTTTCCCTACTTTTAAGCCGCTGCAACGCTTCTCTTTTCCAATTTTGCAAAACATCAAATGCTGCAGGTCTGGCCTTCTTTTTTAACAAGACTGACTCTAAATATTCAACACGAGGGATCTCAAAACTACCATTGACTGGCCACTGAAGTTCGGAGGCATGTCTGGTTTGTCTGTGCCAAATTTTATTAAATACTGCACTTCCAATGCCATGCTTACAGTACATAGTACATGCCGGTGACCCCTCCTGTGGTGCCGGATGGCTAAATTCCAAAGATTGTCTATCACTGCGGAATAATGCCCTAAAGCAGCTAGACAATTTCCCAGGCATTTGTCAAATACTCAGTGTTACCTGGTCAATAATTGTGTCTGCAGATACAATGCGCCAAATTCAAATTGTCAGGGTTGAATTAAGAGTCGGGTAACGACTCACCTGACCAAACCTAAGGAGGACCGATCGGTTTACAAAGGACTTACCTAACGAATTTTACCTTGTGTATGGTGATTTCGGCAAATCTGCCCGCCTCAAAAAATTGACCCTCGTCAAGATGCCGTCTCAGACCACACGGCTATCGTCCAGGGAACGGATCGTGCAGCGCTGTTGAGGTGTAGCGTCTCGTTCAGTCGGGCCCGTTATGTCACTGCGTCCGATCCCGGTCCGATAGCGTGCGTCAACCTTCAATAATCCGGCATCAATCTTGAGGGTCCCTATTCCGGGCGTCAACTGTGAAAACAAGGAAATAATATGAGGCAGGGTAACCAAAAAGGAAACACACCAAACGCAGGTTACAAAGGAACATACAAAGCACTTTATTTTATACTGAATCCAGTTACAAAAGAACAGAACAAAATTCAGATAGCTATCGACCCTCAGTACAACACAGCGAACTCCGGCGTGGTTCGGTGTGCTCAGTGAGTGCAAATTTTCATTGAAACAGTCAAGATTTTATACATTTCTCCAGCCTGTTGTCCAGCCTTTCTGCAGGTTAACCATTCCATAAATAAGTTACTGCTCTAGGGTTCCTTGCCAGGTCAAATCTAGTTCATCTTAGGTTTATACATTAACAAGAAGAAATGGTAATAATGTATGCTCTAGGCCTAACATTACAATGCAGGACTTAATTTATACAATATAGTTAAGCAGGTGTTCTCATTCAATTATAGATCAGTTTCGGTGATACAGGTAATCCATTGCACACAGGTCAGCAGAAGGACAAGGTCTCAGCTCATGACCCTAACAAGTGGCCTGCAGGCAAGTTATACATTAGCTGTACAGAGGTCATGACAATCAAGTTCTGTTCTGAATAACATAGGCTACCATTTTAGCTCACATGGTGACTTTATAGAGCAAGAAAACCTAAAATGGCGGCTTGACCCAAAATGACAGTTTACATGGTTTCTAAGGTCAGGACCTTGCAATGCGAGTTTATTCACATGTAGTTTATAAGCAGCTTGTTAGCAGCTTGGCATAGGCCAATATACATATATTCATAGCAATAGGAGGCACGATATAATTTCTAGTTTGACAGAGGGGTCCACACGCATCCAATAGGTCAAGCCGGCGGGACAGTGGCGGTGACCCCTCAGGTTGCCCATTGGGTGAAAATATATATGTGCGTTTCACGAAGACATGGGCATTACGGGTGCTCGTGCACCCCTGTTAGAACATATCGTCCTTAGACACAACAGCGCCCAGATATGTAGCGTACGCAGCCCTTCATAGTAGGCATGGCCCGCAACTGTCCCCGCCACGCTCATTACCCACAGGTCACCTGGCCACACTACCCATAATGCCAAGTCCTCCTACCAGACTGTGGGCAAGGCCCAACAGGGCAGCAAATCTCTCCACCGCCTCCGAGAACTAAACAGACTCTGGTGCGGATGCTCGGGTCCTCTCCCTGGATGTAAGAAAAACACAACAGTTTAACCAATAGTGCACCAATTACCCTCAAACAAATCACCATCACCCCCCTCTTGCCCCACTCCACCTACCCCAGAGCCAAATTTCATTTGCAATGAACCTAGGCAGGTTTCCCCCCAGATTGGTAAAACAGAGTCCACAGGCCAGACAAAGCTGCCCGACGCACTGTTGCCAAAAGGGCGAGAGGACCGTGCAAACGTCTGGAATGGACCCAGCCCAGGTGGCACAAGGATGGTGGCAATAAGGGAACACAAACTGAAGAGGACAAGGAGAGCCTTCCAGGTGACCATAGAGGTGTGAGCCACAGATGTCAAACCGGGAGATAGTCCGAATAATTCCTGGGGAGCGCTCTCACAACACCAGAGCGGAAGACCCCCTGGGGTGGGGGAAACCTCTGGAGGCGGAAATGCAAGAAGGGACAGTGGCCGTCCAAGGAGGAGGGCGCGGAGCACAGGCACAGCAGGGAAGGACCGGTACTGTGGGGACTGTGGGCAGGGTTACTGTGCACGTACCCACAGTACATGGCACAGCGGCTGCCCTGTGGGGACTCTGGGCAGAGCTACTGCGCACATACCCATAGTACAAGGGCACAGCGCTGTGGGGACTGTGTGCAGAGTTACTGTGCACGTGCCCACAGTGCACACCTGCAGGCCGTGCCCTGTGGGGTCTCTGGGTGGGGATACAGCTCTTAGGAGCACGGCGTGAGCAATGCCCACAACTCATGGCACAGCGGCTGCTCTGTGGGCACTGGGACAGAGCTGTGCACATACCCGCAGTGCATAGCACAGCTGCTGCCCCGTGGGGGCGGTGGGCAGGGTTACTGTGCAGGTACTCACAGTGCATGGCATATCGTCTGCCATCTGGGGACTGTGGGCAGGGTTATACTAGACTATGCGGAACACCGGATAGGACATATTCTTGGTGGCAAACCGCAGGGAGCACTCTGCGGCCTCCAGAGCACCACCTTGCTGGGGGCACCCAGCACACCGCAGCACAGCCGGGGTTGCTCCAACAGCCATGGTCACACGACCAATACCTTCAGGTGGGATGGGGTGCCCAGCAGAGGCACCGTCCACGGGCAGGGCCCCGCCATTGGGCCTGCTGGACTCGGTGTAGCACCAGCATGGTGCTCGAAATAACTACACCGGAGTCAGTCCTTTGTTAGACTGACGAGCCGGAAACGTCTGATATGATATGATATGGCATTTGTAGCGCGCCTATACACAAGTGTTTCAAGGCGCGACGAGGCGGGGAGGGGGAAACAAGGGGAGGACAGACAACGATCCTACTAGGCCAGGTGTCATTCAGACCGCGCAAGTGCAGGGGTAGGGGGAAGGGAAAAGTGCAGTACAAGGTAAGTAGAATAGAAATAAATAGATAAATAAATAAATAGGGCCAGCTGGTGGCAAGTACAAGGTAAGTGCAGACAAGTGCTGGGAAGGGGGTGCTGTAGGGATACAGAGACAGTCCCGCAGTGCAGGGGTTGCCAGGGAGGCAGTGCAAGTGGAGAGTGGCTGGGCCCAGGACCGAGGTCGGTGAGAGTGGCCAAGTTTCAGATTCAGTGCAGAATTTAGTGAAGAATTTAGCAGGTGAGAGGGAGAGAGAAAGCAGAAGCAAAGAGGAAGGTTTTGAGGTGCTTCCGGAACCAGAGATGGTTCTCCTCAAGTTTCAGGGAGGCAGGAAGGCTGTTCCAGAGGGAGACTCCTGCCGTGGAGAGAGATCTACCCCCAGCTCGTTGCTTCGAGAAGCGGCTGACCCTGAGGGAGTTGGAGACGGATGAGCGAAGGGCTCGGGAAGGAAGATATTTAGGAAGAGAGAGTTGCAGGTATTTAGGCCCCAGGCCCCAGAAGGCCTTGTGGACAATGCAGAGGGTTTTGAACTTAATCCTCGCAGCCACTGGGAGCCAGTGTAGAGATTTCAGTCCTGGAGAGATACCGTCCCTGGGCTTGAGGCCAAGAACAAGTCTCGCAGTTCTGTTCTGGATGAGTTGCAGAGGGTGGAGAGTGGAGGCAGGCAGATTAAGATAGAGACTGTTACAGTAGTCCAGCTTTGAGAGAACCAGGGCTCGGGAGACAGTGAGCTTCTGGGGGAAGGAGAGGAAGGGAAGAATACCTCTAAGGAGGTGCAGCTGGTAGTGTGACTTCTTAGAGACGTCAGATATATGAGGAGAGAAGGAGAGTGTGGAGTCAAAGATGACCCCGAGGTTTTTTGCCTTGCAGGTAGGAGCAGGAAGAGGCCCAAGAGAGGCTGGCCAGAGAGCTGCAGGGAAGGAGGGAGTGGGTGTGCCGATGAGTAGAATCTCAGTCTTACTAGCATTAAGGCGGAGGTCGTTGGCAGCACACCATTCCTGGATAGCAGACAGACAGTCAGAGATGAGGGCAGCCTGAAAATGAGCTGGGTATCGTCCGCATAGCACTGAAAGTTGGGGCAGAGGGCGGCGATGCGGTGGGCAAGAAGTGCCAGATACTGGTTGAAAAGCCAGGGAGAGAGATTAGATCCCTGGGGAACACCACAGGTGGAGAAAAAGATGTCAGAGAGGAAGGACCCAAGTTGGACCTGGGAGGGTCGATTGGAAAGGAAAGAGGTCAGCCACGCCAGAGCCTGACCAGTGATACCCAGGTTATCGCGGAGACGGTTGAGCAGGATGGCATGGTTGACAGTGTCAAAGGCAGAAGAGAGATCGAGCAGAATGAGAACACACGGAGTGTTGGAGTCGAGGTTCAAGAGCAGGTCTTCACGGATGTTCAGGAGAGCAGTTTCCGTGCTTCTGGCAGCTCTGAAGCCGGATTGGTGGTCATGAAGACTACCAACAGCTTCAGCATGGAGGTTAAGCTGGGAGATGGCCAGTTTCTCCAGGAGCTTGCCCAGGAAGGAGTGATGGAGATTGGGTGATAGTTAGCCGGGCAGGAGGGGTCGGCAGAGGGTTTCTTAAGAAGGGGGTGCACAAGGGAGTGCTTAAGGGGGGAAGGGAAGACTCCAGAGGCGAAGGAGTGGTTGCAAAAGTCAGCCCAGGCAGGAGCCAGGGAGTCGATGTGGTCCTTGATAGTTTTGGAGGAACAGGGGTGAACCTGTTTAGACGAGACTTTCATAGGTCGGACTTGTCTGAAAACTTTGTCAGCAGAGAAAAGGGGAAAGGCAGAGAAGTAGAGAGGAGGGGTGGCTTCAGAAGGGCCAGAGGAAGGGCAGGGAATAGAGGGGGGGAGGTGATAGGAGGAGAGTGAGGACAGGATGTCCTGACTTTTTTAAATGAAGTGAGAGGCCAGTGTCGTGCAGAGGGCCTGGGAGGGGACAGGAGAGGTGGAGACTGCAGCAGGGTTGGCCAGCTCCTTGCAGATTTTAAAGAGTTCAGCCGAGTTGTTAGATGCCGCAGAGATGCGGGCTTGGATAAGGGCTCTCTTCTTAGTGAGAACAGAGAGACGGTATTGCCTTTGGAGCAGGCGGCAGGCCAGTTTGTCAGAGGATGAACATGAAGCACGCCATTTCCTCTCTGCCACCCTGCACTTGCGTTTAAGGGTGATGAGATCCGAGTCATACCAGGAGTTACATTTGGCTTTGGGCTTCAGGCGGATTCTCATGACAGGGGCAAGGATATCAAGAGTATCAGATATAGCAGAGTGGAGCGTGGAGAGGGCTGTGTCAGGGTGGGAGTCAGCCGAAGGAGGAGGGGGGGGGGGGCGAGAAGGTGGCAGCGAAAGCCTCAACTGACACGCGCTTCATGGGTCGGATGACCGAGAAGGTGGGTGGCAGTGATGAGGGTGGCTTTGCCTGTGGGGTAGGGAGGGTGAGGTGGGGGGATAGGAGAAAGTGATCACTCCAGGAGAGAGGAGTGGAGAGAGGGACGGAGAGGGGAAGGTCAGAAGAGATCAGAGCATCAAGAGTGTGCCCTGCAGAGTGAGTAGGTCCAGACGGGAGAATAGAGAGTGAGAGAGAGTCGCAGAGGTCACGAAAGAGTCCAGTGGGGGGACAGGAGACATCTAGGTGGATGTTGAAGTCACCAAGAAGGAGGATTTGAGTGGTAGTGGACAGGAGTGAGGAGGAGAGGTCAGCCCACTCGGAGAGGAAGGAGGAAATTGGACCAGGTGGCCGATAGATAGTAGCCACGGTAAGGGAATGGCTAGGAGAGAGAGAGAGTCGGCAGACAAGACATTCAAATGAGGAGTAGGTCTGCGTAGGAGTGACAGTGGCTGCAATCCACTCAGGGAAGATAAGGGCTACACCCCCCCTGCACAGTTGGGCCTGGGCATGGAGAGGATCTTGTAACCGTCAGGTAGGAGTGTGTCAAAGCTGGTGACAGAGCTGGCCATGAACCATGTCTCAGTGAGACCGAGGACGTCAAGGTCCAGTTCCTCAAGAAGGCGACAGATATCAGAGGAATGTTTGATGGCAGAGCGAGAGTTAAGAGTGGCAAAGTGGAGAAGGTTGCCATCCTTGAAGGACTTCCGGGGAGGGGTACAGATCAGAGGTACGCCCTGCGGAGGTGAAGAAGGAGCACAAGAGGGGGTGGGGAGGGAGGGTAAAGGCAAGGTAGTCAAGGACAGAGGAGGGGGCACAGCAGGAGAGGAAAGGAAGTTGATGAGGTGCGGGAAGCGTCTATCGAAGAGGTGAAGGTTGGCCTGAGGGCCTTGGACCAAGACGGTCCCATTAGCGTAGACATTAATGATGGCCTTAGAGGAGCGGAAGGAAGCCAAGAGGACATCCCAACGGGTGCCACCATTAATGGGAGAAGAGGAGAAAGGAGAGAGCACAGAGACCATATGAAGGGTCCATAGGTCAGGCGAAGGCACAAAAAAGAGGATGTCAGTGAGAGTTTCCTTAGAGCAGGCATTAGTGTAGGTGTCAGCGATAGGGAGGCCTGGGTTGGAGACCAGGATATCCTTTTTAAACTTTTTCCTACCAGATTTAGTGAGGAGAGCAGGATAGTCAATAGAGAAGCAGTTAGAGAAGATAGGCGAGATAGAGAGCACCATGGAGTAGGAGGGAGTGGGGGGGGGGAGACACACAATGTGAGAGCCTGCAGACAGGAAGAGAGCGGCAAGCACAAGTTTACCACATTTAAGAACAGCAACAGTAATGCGTTTTAGGTACACAGTGGAGAGTCCACCTAAGTTTGAGAATCCTGCGAGGGGAGAAAAAACCCAAGTTTACCACATTTAAGAACAGCAACAGTAATGAGTTTTAGGTACACAGTGAAGAGTCCACCTAAGTTTGAGAATCCTGCGAGGGGAGAAAAAACCCAAGTTTACCACATTTAAGAACAGCAACAGTAATGAGTTTTAGGTACACAGTGAAGAGTCCATCTTTTATTGAGTTGGTCACTTGGCTAGCACCATGTGACCCAGGCACCAGTCCTGGAAGCTACCATGCTCCCAGGAGGGGTGGCATGCAACAGGCACCACAAAGGACATGGTCTTCAGGTATGCACTAAGTACATGCACAGTACCCCAGCCAAGAGCCCCCAGAGGGCATCCTCTGTGCCATGTACTGTTAGTATGTCCAGAACAGTTCCCACAGTGACCTGCATTTTGGGTATTGCTCCCGCCATGCTCCTAAGGCTTTATCCCCCCCCTACCCCCAGAACCCACACAGGGCATGGCCTGCAGGTGTGCACTGCGAGTACGTGCAAAGTAACCCTGCCCACAGGCAGCCGCTGTGCCATGCGTTGTGGATATTGCTCACGCCGTGCTTCTAGACCTGTATCCCCGCCCAGACACCCCACAGGGCACGGCCTGCAGGTGTGCACTGTGGGTAAGTGCACAGTAACCCTGCCCACCGTGCCCACAGGCAGCCGCTGTGCCATGGTATTGCTCACACCGTGCTCCTAGACCTGTAGCCCCACCCAGACACCCCACAGGGCACGGCCTGCAGGTGTGCACTGTGGGTACGTGCACAGTAACCCTGCCCACAGGCAGCCGCGGTGCCATGGTATTGTTCAGTCCGTGCTCCTAGACCTGTATCCCCACCCAGACACCCCACAGGGCACGGCCTGCAGGTGTGCACTGTGGGTACGTGCACAGTAACCCTGCCCACAGTGCCCACAGGCAGCCGCTGTGCCATGCGTTGTGGATATTGCTCACGCCGTGCTTCTAGACCTGTATCCCCGCCCAGACACCCCACAGGGCACGGCCTACAGGTGTGCACTGTGGGTACGTGCACAGTAACCCTGCCCACAGTGCCCACAGGCAGCCGCTGTGCCATGGTATTGCTCACACCGTGCTCCTAGACCTGTAGCCCCACCCAGACACCCCACAGAGCACGGCCTGCAGGTGTGCACTGTGGGTACGTGCACAGTAACCCTGCCCACAGTGCCCACAGGCAGCCGCTGTGCCATGGTATTGCTCACACCGTGCTCCTAGACCTGTATCCCCACCCAGACACCCCGCAGGGCACGGCCTGCAGGTGTGCACTGTGGGTACGTGCACAGTATCCCTGCCCACAGTGCCCACAGGGCAGCCGCTGTGCCATGCGTTGTGGATATTGCTCACACCGTGCTCCTAGACCTGTATCCCCGCCCAGACACCCCACAGGGGACGGCCTGCAGGTGTGCACTGTTGGTACGTGCACAGTAACCCTGCCCACAGTGCCCACAGGGCAGCCGATGTGCCATGCACTGCGGGTACGTGCACAGTCACCCTGCCCACAGTCCTCACAGGGCAGCTGCTGTGCCATGCACTGTGGGTACGTGCATAGTAACCCTGCCCACAGTGTCCACAGGGCAGACGTTGTGCCGTGCACTCTGGGTCCTGCCCTGTGAGCAAGTGACTTGTGGCACTGCCTTACACACAGGAACCATGCATAGTCTAGTTGCGTTATGGGTTGCAATGCACTAAAATAAATAAATAAAATAGCAAACATTAGGCTAATTTACATAATAAAATACGTGTTTAAAGCTTAGCTCATGAAACCAGAGAGTATTAAAAGTAGCCTTTGAAGCTCATTAACGCAATACTCATTGCAACAGTTCCAGAGTAAACATTTATGAGTTAATATTAGAGAGGTCCGCGAGGATTCATTTAAAGTAACCCTTTCCCCTAGTAACAAGACACGGGTTTGTGGGCCGGACCCGCTCCAGGGGAAATAGTGCCATTGAAATGCTTCCCACGACTCTTCAAGGACCAAGAACATTTGATAGCTTTCAAGTATTCTCTCCAAGAGCTTTGCAAAAAGGACTCTCTCAGAATAATATCCTCTCACGTTGCGAGACGCCAATGTGCAAATGGTGCCCCCTCGGGGAAATTATAGCGGAAGAGCAAAGAGTACAGCTAAAACTAGAACTGAAGGCCAACTCTTTTCAATTCTTAAGTTCATTGTTGCAGAAGTTTTTTGAGAATTGTCAAGCTCCATAGTGGAAGAAGCACAAAACAGTAATATTGTGTTTTTATATAGTGCCTCGTGTCATGCTCCTCAGGATTCTAAGCGCTGTAATAACAGGTGTTATTATTATTCCGTTTTCAAAGGTACTTCATTTGTTAACTTTTTTTTAATTAACATTGTATACATTTTCCAATAATACATTCCAGAACCCATCCCCACAAAAGCAAAACACAGTGTCTGTATAGATCTTCAGGTACTTGATTTATTGACCTCGAAAGGATGAATGACCAAATCAGCTCTGCGCAGAATTCAAATCTGCAAAGTGCAGGCTGCGCTCATGTCAGAGACCAGCGCTTTACTCGTCGAGCTATCCACCCAGTGCAGGCTTCGCTCATAGCGCTTAACTAGTCGAGCTATCCACCCAGCGGAGGCCCAGTGCAGGCTGCTCTCATGTCAGAGACCAACGCTTACTAGTCGAACTGTCCACCCAGTGCAGGCTGCGATCATGTCAGAGACCAGCGCTTTACTCATTCAGCTATCCACCCAGTGCAGGCTGCGCTCATGTCAGAGACCAGTGCTTTACTCATCGAGCTATCCACCCAGTGCAGGCTGCGCTCATAGCGCTTTACTCATTGAGCTATCCACCCATTGCAGTCCCAGTGCAGGCTGCGCTCATGTCAGAGACCAGCGCTTTACTCGTCGAGCTGTCCACCCAGTGTATACTGCGCTCATGTCAGGGACCAGAGCTTTACTAGACGAGCTGTCCACCCAGTGCAGGCTGCGCTCATAGCACTCTACTCATCGAGTTACCCACCCAGTGCAGGCTGCGCTCATGTCAGAGACCAGTGCTTTACTCGTCGAGCTATCCACCCAGTGCAGGCTGCGCTCATAGCGCTTTACTCGTCGGGCTATCCACCCAGTGCAGGCCCTGTGCAGGCTGCGCTCATGTCAGAGACCAGCGGTTTACTTGTCGAGCTATCCACCCAGTGCAGGCTGCTCTCGTCGAACTATCCACCCAGTGCAGGCTGCTCTCGTCGAGCTATCCACCCAATGCTGGTTGTGCTCATGTCAGAGACCAGCGCTTTACTAGTCGAGCTGTCCACCCAGTGCATGCTGCACTCATGTCAGAGACCAGCACTTTACTCATTGAGCTATCCACCCAGTGCAGGCTGCGCTCATGTCAGAGACCAGCGCTCTACTCGTCGAGCTGTTCACCCAGTGCAGACTGTGCTCATGTCAGAGACGAGAGCTTTACTAGTCTAGCTGTCCACCCAGTGCAGGCTGTGCTCATGTCAGAGACCAGCGCTTTACTCATCGAGCTATCCACCCAGTGCAGGCTGCGCTCATAGCGCTTTACTCGTTGAGTTATCCACACATTGCAGGCCCAGTGCAGGCTGCGCTCATGTCAGAGACCAGCGCTTTACTCGTCGAGCTGTCCACCCAGTGTAGACTGCGCTCATGTCAGGGACCAGTGCTTTACTAGACGAGCTGTCCACCCAGTGCAGGCTGTGCTCATGTCAGAGAACAGCGCTTTAATAATCGAGCTATCCACCCAGTGCAGGCTGCACTCCTAGCGCTTTACTCGTCGAGCTATCCACCCAGTGCAGGCCCAGTGCAGGCGGCGCTCATGTCAGAGAGCAGCGCTTTACTCGTTGAGCTATCCACCCAGTGCAGGCTGCTCTTGTCGAGCTATCCACCCAGTGCAGGCTGCTCTCATGTCAGAGACCAGCACTTTACTAGTCAAGCTGTCCACCCAGTGCAGGCTGCGCTCATGTCAGAGACCAGCACTTTACTCGTCGAACTATCCACCCAGTGCAGACTGCGCTCATGTGAGAGACCAGAGCTTTATTATTCGAGCTATCCACCCAGTGCAGGCTGCTCTCATGTCAGAGACCAGCGCTTTACTAGTCAAGCTGTCCACCCGGTGCAGGCTGCGCTCATGTCAGAGACCAGCGCTTTACTCGTTGAGCTATCCACCCAGTGCAGGCTCCGCTCATGTCAGAGACCAGCACTTTACTGAGCGAGCTATCCACCAAGTGCAGGCTGCTCTCATGTCAGAGACCAGTGCTAACTAGTCGAGCTGTCCACCTAGTGCAGGCTGCGCTCATGTCAGAGACCAGCGCTTACTAGTCGAGCTGTCCACCCAGTGCAGGTTACGCTCATGTCAGAGACCAGCGCTTTACTTGTCAAGCTATCCACCCAGTGCAGGTGACTCTCATGTCAGAGACCAGCGCTTTACTCATCGAGCTATCCACCCAGTGCAGGCTGCTCACATGTCAGAGACCAGTGCTTGCTAGTCGAGCTGTCCACCCAGTGCAGGCTGCGCTCATATCGCTTTACTCATCGAGCTATCCACCCAGTGGAGGCCCAACTCAGGCTGCACTCATAGCGCTTTACTCATCGAGCTACCCACCCAGTGCAGGCCCAATGCAGGCTGCCCTCATGTCAGAGACCAGCGCTTTACTTGTTGAGCTATTCACACAGTGCAGGCTGCGCTCATGTCAGAGACCAGCGCTTTACTTGTTGAGCTATCCACCCAGTGCAGGCAGCACTCATGTGAGAGACCACTTTACTTGTTGAGATTTCCACCCAGTGCAGGATGCGCTCATGTCAGAGACCAGCACTTTACTCGTCGAGCTGTCCACCCAGTGCAGACTGCGCTCATGTCAGAGACCAGAGCTTTACTAGTCGAGCTGTCCACCCAGTGCAGGCTGTGCTCATGTCAGAGACCCGCGCTTTACTCGTCGAGCTATCCACTCAGTGCAGGCTGCGCTCATAGCGCTTTACTCATTGAGCTATCCACCCATTGCAGTCCCAGTGCAGGCTGCGCTCATGTCAGAGACCAGCGCTTTACTCGTCGAGCTGTCCACCCAGTGTATACTGCGCTCATGTCAGGGACCAGAGCTTTACTAGACGAGCTGTCCACCCAGTGCAGGCTGCGTTCATGTCAGAGACCAACGCTTACTAGTCGAGCTGTCCACCCAGTGCAGGCTGCACTCATAGCACTCTACTCATCGAGTTACCCACCCAGTGCAGGCTGCGCTCATGTCAGAGACCAGTGCTTTACTCGTCGAGCTATCCACCCAGTGCAGGCTGCGCTCAGAACGCTTTACTCGTCGGGCTATCCACCCAGTGCAGGCCCTGTGCAGGCTGCGCTCATGTCAGAGACCAGCACTTTACTTGTCGAGCTATCCACCCAGTGCAGGCTGCTCTCGTCGAGCTATCCACCCAGTGCAGGCTGCTCTCGTCGAGCTATCCACCCAATGCAGGTTGTGCTCATGTCAGAGACCAGCGCTTTACTAGTCGAGCTGTCCACCCAGTGCATGCTGCACTCATGTCAGAGACCAGCGCTTTACTCATTGAGCTATCCACCCAGTGCCGGCTGCGCTCATGTCAGAGACCAGCGCTCTACTCATTGAGCTGTTCTCCCAGTGCAGACTGTGCTCATGTCAGAGACCAGAGCTTTACTAGTCTAGCTGTCCACCCAGTGCAGGCTGTGCTCATGTCAGAGACCAGCGCTTTACTCATCGAGCTATCCACCCAGTGCAGGCTGCGCTCATAGCGCTTTACTCGTTGAGTTATCCACCCATTGCAGGCCCAGTGCAGGCTGCGCTCATGTCAGAGACCAGCGCTTTACTCGTCGAGCTGTCCACCCAGTGTAGACTGCGCTCATGTCAGGGACAAGAGCTTTACTAGACGAGCTGTCCACCCAGTGCAGGCTGTGCTCATGTCAGAGACCAGCGCTTTAATAATCGAGCTATCCACCCAGTGCAGGCTACACTCCTAGCGCTTTACTCGTCGAGCTATCCACCCAGTGCAGGCCCAGTGCAGGCTGCGCTCATGTCAGAGAGCAGCGCTTTACTCGTTGAGCTATCCACCCAGTGCAGGCTGCTCTCGTTGAGCTATCCACCCAGTGCAGGCTGCTCTCATGTCAGAGACCAGCGCTTTACTAGTCAAGCTGTCCACCCGGTGCAGGCTGCGCTCATGTCAGAGACCAGCGCTTTACTCGTTGAGCTATCCACCCAGTGCAGGCTCCGCTCATGTCAGAGACCAGCACTTTACTGATCGAGCTATCCACCCAGTGCAGGCTGCGCTCATATCGCTTTACTCATCGAGCTATCCACCCAGTGGAGGCCCAACTCAGGCTGCACTCATCTCAGAGACCAGTGCTTTACTCGTCGAGCTATCCACCCAGTGCAGGCTGCGCTCATAGCGCTTTACTCATCGAGCTACCCACCTAGTGCAGGCTGCACTCGTAGCGCTTTACTCATCGAGCTACCCACCCAGTGCAGGCCCAATGCAGGCTGCCCTCATGTCAGAGACCAGCGCTTTACTTGTTGAGCTATCCACACAGTGCAGGCTGCGCTCATGTCAGAGACCAGCGCTTTACTTGTTGAGCTATCCACCCAGTGCAGGCAGCACTCATGTGAGAGACCACTTTACTTGTTGAGCTTTTTTCCACCCAGTGCAGGATGCGCTCATGTCAGAGACCAGCGCTTTACTCGTCGAGCTGTCCACCAATTGCAGACTGCGCTCATGTCAGAGACCAGAGCTTTACTAGTCGAGCTGTCCACCCAGTGCAGGCTGTGCTCATGTCAGAGACCAGCGCTTTACTCGTCGAGCTATCCACCCAGTTCAGGCTGCGCTCATAGCGCTTTACTAATTGAGCTATCCACCCATAGCAGGCCCAGTGCAGGCTGCGCTCAAGTCAGAGACCAGCGCTTTACTCGTCGAGCTGTCCACCCAGTATAGACTGCGCTCATGTCAGGGACCAGAGCTTTACTAGACGAGCTGTCCACCCAGTGCAGGCTGCACTCATAGCACTCTACTCATCGAGTTACCCACCCAGTGCAGGCTGCGCTCATGTCAGAGACCAGTGCTTTACTCGTCGAGCTATCCACCCAGTGCAGGCTGCGCTCATAGCGCTTTACTCGTCGAACTATCCACCCAGTGCAGGCCCTGTGCAGGCTGCGCTCATGTCAGAGACCGGCGCTTTACTTGTCGAGCTATCCACCCAGTGCAGGCTGCTCTCGTCGAGCTATCCACCCAGTGCAGGCTGCTCTTGTCGAGCTATCCACCCAATGCAGGTTGTGCTCATGTCAGAGACCAGCGCTTTACTAGTCGAGCTGTCCACCCAGTGCATGCTGCACTCATGTCAGAGACCAGCGCTTTACTCATTGAGCTATCCACCCAGTGCAGGCTGCGCTCATGTCAGAGACCAGCGCTCTACTCATCGAGCTGTTCACCCAGTGCAGACTGTGCTCATGTCAGATACCAGAGCTTTACTAGTCTAGCTGTCCACCCAGTGCAGGCTGTGCTCATGTTAGAGACCAGCGCTTTACTCATCGAGCTATCCACCCAGTGCAGGCTGCGCTCATAGCGCTTTACTCGTTGAGTTATCCACCCATTGCAGGCCCAGTGCAGGCTGCGCTCATGTCAGAGACCAGCGCTTTACTCGTCGAGCTGTCCACCCAGTGTAGACTGCGCTCATGTCAGGGACCAGAGCTTTACTAGACGAGCTGTCCACCCAGTGCAGGCTGCGCTCATGTCAGAGACCAGCGCTTACTAGTCGAGCTATCCACCCAGTGCAGGCTGCGCTCATGTCAGGGACCAGAGCTTTACCAGACGAGCTGTCCACCCAGTGCAGGCTGTGCTCATGTCAGAGACCAGCGCTTTAATAATCGAGCTATCCACCCAGTGCAGGCTGCACTCCTAGCGTTTTTACTCGTCGAGCTGTCCACCCGGTGCAGGCTGCGCTCATGTCAGAGAGCAGCGCTTTACTCGTTGAGCTATTCACCCAGTGCAGGCTGCTCTCGTTGAGCTATCCACCCAGTGCAGACTGCGCTCATGTGAGAGACCAGAGCTTTATTAGTCGAGCTATCCACCCAGTGCAGGCTGCTCTCATGTCAGAGACCAGCGCTTTACTCGTCAAGCTGTCCACCCGGTGCAGGCTGCGCTCATGTCAGAGACCAGCACTTTACTCGTCGAGCTATCCACCCAGTGCAGACTGCGCTCCTGTGAGAGACCAGAGCTTTATTAGTCGAGCTATCCACCCAGTGCAGGCTGCTCTCATGTCAGAGACCAGCGCTTTACTAGTCAAGCTGTCCATCCGGTGCAGGCTGCACTCATGTCAGAGACCAGCGCTTTACTCGTTGAGCTATCCACCCAGTGCAGGCTCTGCTCATGTCAGAGACCAGCACTTTACTGATCGAGCTATCCACCCAGTGCAGGCTGCTCTCATGTCAGAGACCAGTGCTTACTAGTCGAGCTGTCCACCCAGTGCAGGCTGCGCTCATGTCAGAGACCAGCGCTTTACTTGTCAAGCTATCCACCCAGTGCAGGTGGCTCTCATGTCAGAGACCAGTGCTTTACTCGTCGAGCTATCGACCCAGTGCAGGCGGCGCTCATGTCAGAGACCAGCGCTTTACTCATTGAGCTATCCACCCAGTGCAGGCTGCGCTCATGTCAGAGACCAGCGCTCTACTCATCGAGCTGTTCACCCAGTGCAGACTGTGCTCATGTCAGATACCAGAGCTTTACTAGTCTAGCTGTCCACCCAGTGCAGGCTGTGCTCATGTCAGAGACCAGCGCTTTACTCATCGAGCTATCCACCCAGTGCAGGCTGCGCTCATAGCGCTTTACTCGTTGAGTTATCCACCCATTGCAGGCCCAGTGCAGGCTGCGCTCATGTCAGAGACCAGCGCTTTACTCGTCGAGCTGTCCACCCAGTGTAGACTGCGCTCATGTCAGGGACCAGAGCTTTACTAGACGAGCTGTCCACCCAGTGCAGGCTGCGCTCATGTCAGAGACCAGCGCTTACTAGTCGAGCTATCCACCCAGTGCAGGCTGCGCTCATGTCAGGGACCAGAGCTTTACTAGACGAGCTGTCCACCCAGTGCAGGCTGTGCTCATGTCAGAGACCAGCGCTTTAATAATCGAGCTATCCACCCAGTGCAGGCTGCACTCCTAGCGTTTTTACTCGTCGAGCTGTCCACCCGGTGCAGGCTGCGCTCATGTCAGAGACCAGCGCTTTACTCATCGAGCTATCCACCCAGTGCAGGCTGCGCTCTTTTCAGAGACCACTGCTTTACTCGTCAAGCTATCCACCCAGTGCAGGCCCAGTGTAGGCTGTGCTCATGTCAGAGAACAGCGCTTTACTCATCGAGCTATCCACCCAGTGCAGGCTGCGCTCATGTCAGAGACCAGCGCTTTACTCATCGAGCTATCCACCCAGTGCAGGCTGCGCTCATGTCAGAGACCAGCGCTTACTAGTCGAGCTGTCCACCCAGTGCAGGCTGCACTCATAGCACTCTACTCATCGAGTTACCCACCCAGTGCAGGCTGCGCTCATGTCAGAGACTAGTGCTTTACTCGTCGAGCTATCCACCCAGTGCAGGCTGCGCTCATAGCGCTTTACTCATCGGGCTATCCACCCAGTGCAGGCCCTGTGCAGGCTGCGCTCATGTCAGAGACCAGCGCTTTACTTGTCGAGCTATCCACCCAGTGCAGGCTGCTCTCGTCGAGCTATCCACCCAGTGCAGGGTGCTCTCGTCGAGCTATCCACCCAATGCAGGTTGTGCTCATGTCAGAGACCAGCACTTTACTAGTCGAGCTGTCCACCCAGTGCATGCTGCACTCATGTCAGAGATCAGCGCTTTACTCATTGAGCTATCCACCCAGTGCAGGCTGCGCTCATGTCAGAGACCAGCGCTCTACTCGTCGAGCTGTTCACCCAGTGCAGACTGTGCTCATGTCAGAGACCAGAACTTTACTAGTCTAGCTGTCCACCCAGTGCAGGCTGTGCTCATGTCAGAGACCAGCGCTTTACTCATCGAGCTATCCACCCAGTGCAGGCTGCGCTCATAGCGCTTTACTCGTTGAGCTGTCCACCCATTGCAGGCCCAGTGCAGGCTGCGCTCATGTCAGAGACCAGCGCTTTACTCATTGAGCTATCCACCCAGTGCAGGCTGCGCTCATGTCAGAGACCAGCGCTCTACTCATCGAGCTGTTCACCCAGTGCAGACTGTGCTCATGTCAGATACCAGAGCTTTACTAGTCTAGCTGTCCACCCAGTGCAGGCTGTGCTCATGTCAGAGACCAGCGCTTTACTCATCGAGCTATCCACCCAGTGCAGGCTGCGCTCATAGCGCTTTACTCGTTGAGTTATCCACCCATTGCAGGCCCAGTGCAGGCTGCGCTCATGTCAGAGACCAGCGCTTTACTCGTCGAGCTGTCCACCCAGTGTAGACTGCGCTCATGTCAGGGACCAGAGCTTTACTAGACGAGCTGTCCACCCAGTGCAGGCTGCGCTCATGTCAGAGACCAGCGCTTACTAGTCGAGCTATCCACCCAGTGCAGGCTGCGCTCATGTCAGGGACCAGAGCTTTACTAGACGAGCTGTCCACCCAGTGCAGGCTGTGCTCATGTCAGAGACCAGCGCTTTAATAATCGAGCTATCCACCCAGTGCAGGCTGCACTCCTAGCGTTTTTACTCGTCGAGCTGTCCACCCGGTGCAGGCTGCGCTCATGTCAGAGACCAGCGCTTTACTCATCGAGCTATCCACCCAGTGCAGGCTGCGCTCTTTTCAGAGACCACTGCTTTACTCGTCAAGCTATCCACCCAGTGCAGGCCCAGTGTAGGCTGTGCTCATGTCAGAGAACAGCGCTTTACTCATCGAGCTATCCACCCAGTGCAGGCTGCGCTCATGTCAGAGACCAGCGCTTTACTCATCGAGCTATCCACCCAGTGCAGGCTGCGCTCATGTCAGAGACCAGCGCTTACTAGTCGAGCTGTCCACCCAGTGCAGGCTGCACTCATAGCACTCTACTCATCGAGTTACCCACCCAGTGCAGGCTGCGCTCATGTCAGAGACTAGTGCTTTACTCGTCGAGCTATCCACCCAGTGCAGGCTGCGCTCATAGCGCTTTACTCATCGGGCTATCCACCCAGTGCAGGCCCTGTGCAGGCTGCGCTCATGTCAGAGACCAGCGCTTTACTTGTCGAGCTATCCACCCAGTGCAGGCTGCTCTCGTCGAGCTATCCACCCAGTGCAGGGTGCTCTCGTCGAGCTATCCACCCAATGCAGGTTGTGCTCATGTCAGAGACCAGCACTTTACTAGTCGAGCTGTCCACCCAGTGCATGCTGCACTCATGTCAGAGATCAGCGCTTTACTCATTGAGCTATCCACCCAGTGCAGGCTGCGCTCATGTCAGAGACCAGCGCTCTACTCGTCGAGCTGTTCACCCAGTGCAGACTGTGCTCATGTCAGAGACCAGAACTTTACTAGTCTAGCTGTCCACCCAGTGCAGGCTGTGCTCATGTCAGAGACCAGCGCTTTACTCATCGAGCTATCCACCCAGTGCAGGCTGCGCTCATAGCGCTTTACTCGTTGAGCTGTCCACCCATTGCAGGCCCAGTGCAGGCTGCGCTCATGTCAGAGACCAGCGCTTTACTCGTCGAGCTGTCCACCCAGTGTAGACTGCGCTCATGTCAGGGACCAGAGCTTTAATAGACGAGCTGTCCACCCAGTGCAGGCTGTGCTCATGTCAGAGACCAGCGCTTTAATAATCGAGCTATCCACCCAGTGCAGGCTGCACTCCTAGCGCTTTACTCGTCGAGCTATCCACCCAGTGCAGGCCCAGTGCTGGCTGCGCTCATGTCAGAGAGCAGCGCTTTACTCGTTGAGCTATCCACCCAGTGTAGGCTGCTCTCGTTGAGCTATCCACCCAGTGCAGACTGCGCTCATGTGAGAGACCAGAGCTTTATTAGTCGAGCTATTCACCCAGTGCAGGCTGCTCTTCTGTCAGAGACCAGCGCTTTACTAGTCAAGCTGTCCACCCGGTGCAGGCTGCGCTCATGTCAGAGACCAGCACTTTACTCGTCGAGCTATCCACCCAGTGCAGACTGCGCTCATTTGAGAGACCAGAGCTTTATTAGTCGAGCTATCCACCCAGTGCAGGCTGCTCTCATGTCAGAGACCAGCGCTTTACTAGTCAAGCTGTCCACCCGGTGCAGGCTGCGCTCATGTCAGAGACCAGCGCTTTACTCGTTGAGCTATCCACCCAGTGCAGGCTCCTCTCATGTCAGAGACCAGCACTTTACTGATCGAGCTATCCACCCAGTGCAGGCTGCTCTCATGTCAGAGACCAGTGCTTACTAGTCGAGCTGTCCACCTAGTGCAGGCTGCGCTCATGTCAGAGACCAGCGCTTACTAGTCGAGCTGTCCACCCAGTGCAGGCTGCGCTCATGTCAGAGACCAGCGCTTTACTTGTCAAGCTATCCACCCAGTGCAGGTGGCTCTCATGTCAGAGACCAGTGCTTTACTCGTCGAGCTATCGACCCAGTGCAGGCGGCGCTCATGTCAGAGACCAGCGCTTTACTCATTGAGCTATCCACCCAGTGCAGGCTGCGCTCATGTCAGAGACCAGCGCTCTACTCATCGAGCTGTTCACCCAGTGCAGACTGTGCTCATGTCAGATACCAGAGCTTTACTAGTCTGGCTGTCCACCCAGTGCAGGCTGTGCTCATGTCAGAGACCAGCGCTTTACTCATCGAGCTATCCACCCAGTGCAGGCTGCGCTCATAGCGCTTTACTCGTTGAGTTATCCACCCATTGCAGGCCCAGTGCAGGCTGCGCTCATGTCAGAGACCAGCGCTTTACTCGTCGAGCTGTCCACCCAGTGTAGACTGCGCTCATGTCAGGGACCAGAGCTTTACTAGACGAGCTGTCCACCCAGTGCAGGCTGCGCTCATGTCAGAGACCAGCGCTTACTAGTCGAGCTATCCACCCAGTGCAGGCTGCGCTCATGTCAGGGACCAGAGCTTTACTAGACGAGCTGTCCACCCAGTGCAGGCTGTGCTCATGTCAGAGACCAGCGCTTTAATAATCGAGCTATCCACCCAGTGCAGGCTGCACTCCTAGCGTTTTTACTCGTCGAGCTGTCCACCCGGTGCAGGCTGCGCTCATGTCAGAGACCAGCGCTTTACTCATCGAGCTATCCACCCAGTGCAGGCTGCGCTCTTTTCAGAGACCACTGCTTTACTCGTCAAGCTATCCACCCAGTGCAGGCCCAGTGTAGGCTGTGCTCATGTCAGAGAACAGCGCTTTACTCATCGAGCTATCCACCCAGTGCAGGCTGCGCTCATGTCAGAGACCAGCGCTTTACTCATCGAGCTATCCACCCAGTGCAGGCTGCGCTCATGTCAGAGACCAGCGCTTACTAGTCGAGCTGTCCACCCAGTGCAGGCTGCACTCATAGCACTCTACTCATCGAGTTACCCACCCAGTGCAGGCTGCGCTCATGTCAGAGACTAGTGCTTTACTCGTCGAGCTATCCACCCAGTGCAGGCTGCGCTCATAGCGCTTTACTCATCGGGCTATCCACCCAGTGCAGGCCCTGTGCAGGCTGCGCTCATGTCAGAGACCAGCGCTTTACTTGTCGAGCTATCCACCCAGTGCAGGCTGCTCTCGTCGAGCTATCCACCCAGTGCAGGGTGCTCTCGTCGAGCTATCCACCCAATGCAGGTTGTGCTCATGTCAGAGACCAGCACTTTACTAGTCGAGCTGTCCACCCAGTGCATGCTGCACTCATGTCAGAGATCAGCGCTTTACTCATTGAGCTATCCACCCAGTGCAGGCTGCGCTCATGTCAGAGACCAGCGCTCTACTCGTCGAGCTGTTCACCCAGTGCAGACTGTGCTCATGTCAGAGACCAGAACTTTACTAGTCTAGCTGTCCACCCAGTGCAGGCTGTGCTCATGTCAGAGACCAGCGCTTTACTCATCGAGCTATCCACCCAGTGCAGGCTGCGCTCATAGCGCTTTACTCGTTGAGCTGTCCACCCATTGCAGGCCCAGTGCAGGCTGCGCTCATGTCAGAGACCAGCGCTTTACTCGTCGAGCTGTCCACCCAGTGTAGACTGCGCTCATGTCAGGGACCAGAGCTTTAATAGACGAGCTGTCCACCCAGTGCAGGCTGTGCTCATGTCAGAGACCAGCGCTTTAATAATCGAGCTATCCACCCAGTGCAGGCTGCACTCCTAGCGCTTTACTCGTCGAGCTATCCACCCAGTGCAGGCCCAGTGCAGGCTGCGCTCATGTCAGAGAGCAGCGCTTTACTCGTTGAGCTATCCACCCAGTGTAGGCTGCTCTCGTTGAGCTATCCACCCAGTGCAGACTGCGCTCATGTGAGAGACCAGAGCTTTATTAGTCGAGCTATTCACCCAGTGCAGGCTGCTCTTCTGTCAGAGACCAGCGCTTTACTAGTCAAGCTGTCCACCCGGTGCAGGCTGCGCTCATGTCAGAGACCAGCACTTTACTCGTCGAGCTATCCACCCAGTGCAGACTGCGCTCATTTGAGAGACCAGAGCTTTATTAGTCGAGCTATCCACCCAGTGCAGGCTGCTCTCATGTCAGAGACCAGCGCTTTACTAGTCAAGCTGTCCACCCGGTGCAGGCTGCGCTCATGTCAGAGACCAGCGCTTTACTCGTTGAGCTATCCACCCAGTGCAGGCTCCTCTCATGTCAGAGACCAGCACTTTACTGATCGAGCTATCCACCCAGTGCAGGCTGCTCTCATGTCAGAGACCAGTGCTTACTAGTCGAGCTGTCCACCTAGTGCAGGCTGCGCTCATGTCAGAGACCAGCGCTTACTAGTCGAGCTGTCCACCCAGTGCAGGCTGCGCTCATGTCAGAGACCAGCGCTTTACTTGTCAAGCTATCCACCCAGTGCAGGTGGCTCTCATGTCAGAGACCAGTGCTTTACTCGTCGAGCTATCGACCCAGTGCAGGCGGCGCTCATGTCAGAGACCAGCGCTTTACTCATCGAGCTATCCACCCAGTGCAGGCTGCGCTCATATCGCTTTACTCACCGAGCTATCCACCCAGTGGAGGCCCAACTCAGGCTGCACTCATGTCAGAGACCAGTGCTTTACTCGTCGAGCTATCCACCCAGTGCAGGCTGCGCTCATAGCGCTTTACTCATCGAGCTACCCACCCAGTGCAGGCTGCACCCGTAGCGCTTTACTCATCGAGCTACCCACCCAGTGCAGGCCCAATGCAGGCTGCCCTCATCTCAGAGACCAGCGCTTTACTTGTTGAGCTATCCACACAGTGCAGGCTGCGCTCATGTCAGAGACCAGCGCTTTACTTGTTGAGCTATCCACCCAGTGCAGGCAGCACTCATGTGAGAGACCACTTTACTTGTTGAGCTTTTTTCCACCCAGTGCAGGATGCGCTCATGTCAGAGACCAGCGCTTTACTCGTCGAGCTGTCCACCCATTGCAGACTGCGCTCATGTCAGAGACCAGAGCTTTACTAGTCGAGCTGTCCACCCAGTGCAGGCTGTGCTCATGTCAGAGACCAGCGCTTTACTCGTCGAGCTATCCACCCAGTTCAGGCTGCGCTCATAGCGCTTTACTAATTGAGCTATCCACCCATAGCAGGCCCAGTGCAGGCTGCGCTGAAGTCAGAGACCAGCGCTTTACTCGTCGAGCTGTCCACCCAGTATAGACTGCGCTCATGTCAGGGACCAGAGCTTTACTAGACGAGCTGTCCACCCAGTGCAGGCTGTGCTCATGTCAGAGACCAGTGCTTTACTCATCGAGCTATCCACCCAGTGCAGGCTGCGCTCATAGCGCTTTACTCATTGAGCTATCCACCCATTGCAGTCCCAGTGCAGGCTGCGCTCATGTCAGAGACCAGCGTTTTACTCGTCGAGCTGTCCACCCAGTGTATACTGCGCTCATGTCAGGGACCAGAGCTTTACTAGACGAGCTGTCCACCCAGTGCAGTCTGCGCTCATGTAAGAGACCAACGCTTACTAGTCGAGCTGTCCACCCAGTGCAGGCTGCACTCATAGCACTCTACTCATCGAGTTACCCACCCAGTGCAGGCTGCGCTCATGTCAGAGACCAGTGCTTTACTCGTCGAGCTATCCACCCAGTGCAGGCTGCGCTCATAGCGCTTTACTCGTCGAACTATCAACCCAGTGCAGGCCCTGTGCAGGCTGCGCTCATGTCAGAGACCAGCGCTTTACTTGTCGAGCTATCCACCCAGTGCAGGCTGCTCTCGTTGAGCTATCCACCCAGTGCAGGCTGCTCTTGTCGAGCTATCCACCCAATGCAGGTTGTGCTCATGTCAGAGACCAGCGCTTTACTAGTCGAGCTGTCCACCCAGTGCATGCTGCACTCATGTCAGAGACCAGCGCTTTACTCATTGAGCTATCCACCCAGTGCAGGCTGCGCTCATGTCAGAGACCAGCGCTCTACTCATCGAGCTGTTCACCCAGTGCAGACTGTGCTCATGTCAGATACCAGAGCTTTACTAGTCTAGCTGTCCACCCAGTGCAGGCTGTGCTCATGTCAGAGACCAGCGCTTTACTCGTCGAGCTGTCCACCCAGTATAGACTGCGCTCATGTCAGGGACCAGAGCTTTACTAGACGAGCTGTCCACCCAGTGCAGGCTGTGCTCATGTCAGAGACCAGTGCTTTACTCATCGAGTTATCCACCCAGTGCAGGCTGCGCTCATAGCGCTTTACTCATTGAGCTATCCACCCATTGCAGTCCCAGTGCAGGCTGCGCTCATGTCAGAGACCAGCGTTTTACTCGTCGAGCTGTCCACCCAGTGAATACTGCGCTCATGTCAGGGACCAGAGCTTTACTAGACGAGCTGTCCACCCAGTGCAGTCTGCGCTCATGTAAGAGACCAACGCTTACTAGTCGAGCTGTCCACCCAGTGCAGGCTGCACTCATAGCACTCTACTCATCGAGTTACCCACCCAGTGCAGGCTGCGCTCATGTCAGAGACCAGTGCTTTACTCGTCGAGCTATACACCCAGTGCAGGCTGCGCTCATAGCGCTTTACTCGTCGAACTATCAACCCAGTGCAGGCCCTGTGCAGGCTGCGCTCATGTCAGAGACCAGCGCTTTACTTGTCGAGCTATCCACCCAGTGCAGGCTGCTCTCGTCGAGCTATCCACCCAGTGCAGGCTGCTCTTGTCGAGCTATCCACCAAATGCAGGTTGTGCTCATGTCAGAGACCAGCGCTTTACTAGTCGAGCTGTCCACCCAGTGCATGCTGCACTCATGTCAGAGACCAGCGCTTTACTCATTGAGCTATCCACCCAGTGCAGGCTGCGCTCATGTCAGAGACCAGCGCTCTACTCATCGAGCTGTTCACCCAGTGCAGACTGTGCTCATGTCAGATACCAGAGCTTTACTAGTCTAGCTGTCCACCCAGTGCAGGCTGTGCTCATGTCAGAGACCAGCGCTTTACTCATCGAGCTATCCACCCAGTGCAGGCTGCGCTCATAGCGCTTTACTCGTTGAGTTATCCACCCATTGCAGGCCCAGTGCAGGCTGCGCTCATGTCAGAGACCAGCGCTTTACTCGTCGAGCTGTCCACCCAGTGTAGACTGCGCTCATGTCAGGGACCAGAGCTTCACTAGACGAGCTGTCCACCCAGTGCAGGCTGCGCTCATGTCAGAGACCAGCGCTTACTAGTCGAGCTATCCACCCAGTGCAGGCTGCGCTCATGTCAGGGACCAGAGCTTTACTAGACGAGCTGTCCACCCAGTGCAGGCTGCACTCCTAGCGTTTTTACTCGTCGAGCTATCCACCCAGTGCAGGCTGCTCTCGTTTAGCTATCCACCCAGTGCAGGCTGCTCTCATGTCAGAGACCAGCGCTTTACTCATCAAGCTGTCCACCCGGTGCAGGCTGCGCTCATGTCAGAGACCAGCACTTTACTCGTCGAGCTATCCACCCAGTGCAGACTGCGCTCATGTGAGAGACCAGAGCTTTACTAGTCAAGCTGTCCATCCGGTGCAGGTTGCACTCATGTCAGAGACCAGCGCTTTACTCGTTGAGCTATCCACCCAGTGCAGGCTCTGCTCATGTCAGAGACCAGCACTTTACTGATCGAGCTATCCACCCAGTGCAGGCTGCTCTCATGTCAGAGACCAGTGCTTACTAGTCGAGCTGTCCACCTAGTGCAGGCTGCGCTCATGTCAGAGACCAGCTCTTACTAGTCGAGCTGTCCACCCAGTGCAGGCTGCGCTCATGTCAGAGACCAGCGCTTTACTTGTCCAGCTATCCACCCAGTGCAGGTGGCTCTCATGTCAGAGACCAGTGCTTTACTCGTCGAGCTATCGACCCAGTGCAGGCGGCGCTCATGTCAGAGACCAGCGCTTTACTCATTGAGCTATCCACCCAGTGCAGGCTGCGCTCTTTTCAGAGACCACTGCTTTACTCGTCAAGCTATCCACCCAGTGCAGGCCCAGTGTAGGCTGTGCTCATGTCAGAGAACAGCGCTTTACTCATCGAGCTATCCACCCAGTGCAGGCTGCGCTCATGTCAGAGACCAGCGCTTTACTCATCGAGCTATCCACCCAGTGCAGGCTGCGCTCATGTCAGAGACCAGCGCTTACTAGTCGAGCTGTCCACCCAGTGCAGGCTGCACTCATAGCACTCTACTCATCGAGTTACCCACCCAGTGCAGGCTGCGCTCATGTCAGAGACCAGTGCTTTACTCGTCGAGCTATCCACCCAGTGCAGGCTGCGCTCATAGCGCTTTACTCGTCGGGCTATCCACCCAGTGCAGGCCCTGTGCAGGCTGCGCTCATGTCAGAGACCAGCGCTTTACTTGTCGAGCTATCCACCCAGTGCAGGCTGCTTTCGTCGAGCTATCCACCCAGTGCAGGGTGCTCTCGTCGAGCTATCCACCCAATGCAGGTTGTGCTCATGTCAGAGACCAGCACTTTACTAGTCGAGCTGTCCACCCAGTGCATGCTGCACTCATGTCAGAGACCAGCGCTTTACTCATTGAGCTATCCACCCAGTGCAGGCTGCGCTCATGTCAGAGACCAGCGCTCTACTCGTCGAGCTGTTCACCCAGTGCAGACTGTGCTCATGTCAGAGACCAGAACTTTACTAGTCTAGCTGTCCACCCAGTGCAGGCTGTGCTCATGTCAGAGACCAGCGCTTTACTCATCGAGCTATCCACCCAGTGCAGGCTGCGCTCATAGCGCTTTACTCGTTGAGTTATCCACCCATTGCAGGCCCAGTGCAGGCTGCGCTCATGTCAGAGACCAGCGCTTTACTCGTCGAGCTGTCCACCCAGTGTAGACTGCGCTCATGTCAGGGACCAGAGCTTTAATAGACGAGCTGTCCACCCAGTGCAGGCTGTGCTCATGTCAGAGACCAGCGCTTTAATAATCGAGCTATCCACCCAGTGCAGGCTGCACTCCTAGCGCTTTACTCGTCGAGCTATCCACCCAGTGCAGGCCCAGTGCAGGCTGCGCTCATGTCAGAGAGCAGCGCTTTACTCGTTGAGCTATCCACCCAGTGCAGGCTGCTCTCGTTGAGCTATCCACCCAGTGCAGACTGCGCTCATGTGAGAGACCATAGCTTTATTAGTCGAGCTATTCACCCAGTGCAGGCTGATCTTCTGTCAGAGACCAGCGCTTTACTAGTCAAGCTGTCCACCCCGTGCAGGCTGCGCTCATGTCAGAGACCAGCACTTTACTCGTCGAGCTATCCACCCAGTGCAGACTGCGCTCATGTGAGAGACCAGAGCTTTATTAGTCGAGCTATCCACCCAGTGCAGGCTGCTCTCATGTCAGAGACCAGCGCTTTACTAGTCAAGCTGTCCACCCGGTGCAGGCTGCGCTCATGTCAGAGACCAGCGCTTTACTAGCCAAGCTGTCCACTCGGTGCAGGCTGCGCTCATGTCAGAGACCAGCGCTTTACTCGTTGAGCTATCCACCCAGTGCAGGCTCCGCTCATGTCAGAGACCAGCACTTTACTGATCGAGCTATCCACCCAGTGCAGGCTGCTCTCATGTCAGAGACCAGTGCTTACTAGTCGAGCTGTCCACCTAGTGCAGGCTGCGCTCATGTCAGAGACCAGCGCTTACTAGTCGAGCTGTCCACCCAGTGCAGGCTGCGCTCATGTCAGAGACCAGCACTTTACTTGTCAAGCTATCCACCCAGTGCAGGTGGCTCTCATGTCAGAGACCAGTGCTTTACTCGTCGAGCTATCGACCCAGTGCAGGCGGCGCTCATGTCAGAGACCAGCGCTTTACTCATCGAGCTATCCACCCAGTGCAGGCTGCGCTCTTTTCAGAGTCCACTGCTTTACTCATCAAGCTATCCACCCATTGCAGGCCCAGTATAGGCTGTGCTCATGTCAGAGAACAGCGCTTTACTCATCGAGCTATCCACCCAGTGCAGACTGAGCTCATGTCAGAGACCAGCGCTTTACTCATCGAGCTATCCACCCAGTGTAGGCTGCGCTCATGTCAGAGACCAGCACTTTACTCGTCGAGCTATCCACCCAGTGCAGGCTGCGCTCATGTCAGAGACCACCGCTTTACTCGTCAAGCTATCCACCCATGGCCAAGCAGCTGCACCTAAAACAAAACTCCTACAAGTCACTGTAATTGTTTTGAATGAAGTATCAAATAGTCACTCAATATTGGGCCTCATTACGAGTTCGATTGTATCTGCGGAAATCCGCAAACATACCGCCACACTGTATTACCGTTACAGCCACTTGCTCTGGCGGTATCATTGCCAGATTACAAGTGGATGTAGGCAGTGTTAGTCCCCATGAATTGGAGTCCATAGGACTCCATGGGAGATTTTGGTGGTATTAGGTTTGGCGGTAATTCCACCAGCAGTAATACCGCTGAATTGGCGAATTCTGGGAAGTAAGGTGGAGGAAATACATCCAGCTTCTTGTTGGAGGTTTTTCCTCCACTTTACCCCCAAACTCGTAGTTGTCCAGCGGTATACGGTATTACTGCTGCATTTGACTGCACTTCCCAATTTACACTGCCCTCTCCACTCTGGGCTTCTCCCAACCGTCTCCAGCCCTACCCACTCTAAAGGTCGCACCTTGGACTGGTTATCTCACCATAACTGCTCCATCAGCCAACCTGTGATCTATCCTGTTCCATGGTCCGACCACCATTGCATCCAATTTGACATCATCACTACCAAAGGGCCTACCTTACCCACCACTCCCCTACCGGCCACACTCGCACGAAGCTCCAAGCAGCTCACTCATGACAACCTAGCTCAACACCTTTCGGTGCCCGCCTTACTGCCCCCATTCTCCAATGACCCAGAAACACTGGGCGATGACTTCAAAAGGGCCATCACCCAAGCCATTGACACTGTGGCCCCACTCACCCTCAAAAAAGCCAAAACAGTGAAGCATACTAATGCATGGTTTTCCCAAGAACTCCTGCAGTTGCGCGCAAAAAAGAGAGCTGCCCTCAAATTATGGAGCAAATCCCCCTCAGAATACACCAGGGCTGCCTTTAAAGCACTGTTCAAACAATACAAAACTGCCATCACCACTGCTAAAGCCTCCTCCTTTAACACGAGGATAGCCAATGCTAAATCAGGGACAAGAGAAATATTCTCTATCTTCAGAGAGCTGGAGACTCCTTCCACACCCCCTTCTTCTCTCCTCATGGATAAAGCCTGGTGTAACACAATCCAGTCAGCCATGCTGAACAAGCTTGAAACTTTGCAGGCAAAGATCATCGCTCATCAAAAAGCTCTGGCCATACTCATAGCCAAGAATCACAATAACCCACCTCCACCTAAGACCATCCCCAGTTGCTCCCCGGTGTTTGACTTTAAAGACATGAGCGAAACAGAAGTCATCACACTTCTCCAGTCTATCAAACCATCAAATTGTAAAGGAGATGCCTGCCCAGCACAGGTCATCAAGGACTGTGCACCCTCCCTAGCCCCATTCATCACAGCATTCATCAATGCCTCCTTCCGGTCTGGCCATGTCCCCCTTGGTCTCAAAGAAGCGTGGGTTCGTCCGCTGCTTAAAAAACCCTCCCTGGACCCTACCGTCCCGGGAAATTACCGGCCCATAACCACTGTCCCCTTCCTCTTAAAAATCCTGGACAAAGCAGCCTACCTGCAAGTTCAGAAATTCCTTGAAGAGAACCATCTCCTTGGCCTACGGCAATCAGGGTTCAGACCTCGGCACAGCACAGAAACTGCCCTCCTTGACCTGAAAAACCAGATCGATGACCTCAGAGACGCAGACAAACCTCTACTCCTACTGCTCCTAGACCTCTCTGCTGCGTTTGATCTAGTTGATCACAAGACCCTTTGCCACCACCTTTCCACAGCAGCAAACTTTTCGACCAAGGCCTGCAAATGGATTACTTCATTTCTGCAAGACAGAGCAATGAGGGTTTTCTCTGACTCCTCCTGTGCAACTCCCAGCACCATCAAATGCGGGGTTCCACGAGGCTCCTGTATTGCCCCCACTCTATACAACCTCTTCACCAGGCCACTATTCAAAATTCTGGATGCCCTGGGAATCTCATATACAAACTATGCAGATGACACCCAGGTGCTCATCCCCCTCACGGGTGATTACCAATCTGACACTAACACCCTCAGCTCCATCTATGCGACTATCCAATCCTGGATGGCAGAAAACTGGCTCTGTCTCAACAGTGAGAAGACCGAGCTTCTACTGGTAGGCTCCCCCTCCACCCTGAACAAACTTGACCAACTATACTCCTCCTTCACCATTGATGACATCCCTATCACTGTCTCACAATCAATTAAAACACTGGACTGGGTGTATACCTGGAACCTAACCTATCTATGGACAGACAGGTCAACGCCATTGCATCCACCTCTGCCTACCACTCCAAACTCATCAACGCAATAAGACCCTTCCTGTCACAACAAAATTGCCTTACCATTGCCAGGGCCATAATCGGATCCAGATTGGACTACTGTAATGCCCTCCTGGTAGGCACCTCAGCCAAGAATCTTGCTAAACTACAAATTGTTCAGAACAATGCTCTCAGGGCCGCTACTGGACTCTCGCGTAGGGATCATATTTCTGCACTTAGAAGGCAGGTCCACTGGCTACCAGTCAAAGAAAGGATCATATTCAAAACCCTTGCCCTGACACACAAGTGCCTTCATGAACAGGCACAGAGAATCTCTAAACCCCCTTCCTCCAGGCCCATCAGAACCCCCTACTGCAACTTTATTGCTATTCCTAGGACACGCAAAGTCCAGGCTGGCGGCACCAGTTTCCCAACTATGGCAGCCACCCACTGGAATTCACTCCCCCCTCACATTAGGACTATTGACTCCCATGCAGCCTTCCGCAAGGCCATCAAAACCAGTCTCTTTGTATGACTTGCACTGTGCAACCGCAATCCCCGCAATGCACCATGATCTAAATATGTATGTAACCCTATACCATGCATTGTATCGTCACTAAGTCTATCTACCTGGGCGGCTTCACTGTAACCCTTAAGCGAGCCTTCTGTGAGTACTGCTATAGCGCCGCGATGCCTGTGGCCTGTAGTGCGCTCTACAAATACAAATAAATAAATAAATAATGAGGCCCAATGTCTCTAATGCTAATCTAAGCATGTGCAAAGGCCACAAACGTGCTGCCCTCTTTAAATAGGTCAAGGCTGTTTCATCAGAATTAAAACCCCCTTAAAAATAAATCTAGGCACGTTGCAGTAAAGTGGGGGATTGTTAATCTCCCCAATTACAGGCAAGAGGAACTGGGCCTGAGGAGATCCCCCTCACTCAAAAACCAATAACATGAGAAATTGTACTGTTTATTGAAAGCTTTCGTAACAGGGATTGAGTTATGGACAACACAGCATTCTCCAATACTTTCTCGGTGGTTACTGGCTTGTCCTGGAGTTTTTAACGCAGAGTGATATCACAAAATAATGATACATTGTAAAAACCTAAAGTGGAATGGGATTGGCTATAGAGGTAGGCTACATATAGAACATATATAGGGTTAGTACCCTTATTGGTTAAATCATATCTGGTGGCTCCTCCTGTGACCACCTGCTAAATGTTGCAACTGCAGGCATGTCAGGTTAGTGCGCTGCCATCGGGTCGTGCAACAAAGTGTGAGCTAGTGTGGAGGGTGAGTAGGGATTGGTCAGAGAGGGTCTTCTCATCCTTGGCGCTTTGGAAAGGTACCAGCCCATGTGCAACTATTCAAGGTGTGAGAACAGCCCCAAAGGTGCTGCACGTACCAAACAAGTTACCTTCTCCGATCCGCCAGGCCTTGGGACAGAACGTTAGGCTTTTTCACTTTTGTATCATCGTGCCTTTGGTTGGATGGGAACAATGGTCCCCGTCTGGCTCAAATAAATAGGCTTTGTCTTTCAGGTTCAAGTCACGTTTGTAGGGAACACAACCTTAATTTCCCTGCTTGCATTTATGTGGATTTTCAGCTTTTAAACTTCCTGGTGTCTCATCTCTTCTGCTAATGTGAAACCCTCTCTCCCTCAGTGTCCTTGGCAAGGCCGTGCACAATTGCTGCACAGGCAGCCTGGTCTGCACACCTCTGTGAAATCAGCATGTCAGGCCTCGCTCTGTATTCTCAAGCCCTTTCAGCGCCTTCCATTCATTTCAAGAGGCTCTGGCTTCCATCTTTATTTTCATGGTCGCTCATGTTAGTTGCGTTAAGCGTCAGTGAGCAGTCCATATGTATTTTCATGCAACTTGCACTTACCACACAGCAAAGATGTGTCCGTCCTCTATCTAAGTGGGTCATGAGCATGTTCTTCATGTCTGCGAGCAATGTAATCTAAGCGTCTGCTTCGCTTCATGCAGGAGTGCATATGTGCTTCACGTCTCGCGCATCTGTGTCATAGTCTCAGTCGTGACACCATCAGCTCTTGCATGGTCACAGTCAGTCCACCTGCTCCTTTGACTGCAAATGTATCTCCTCAGTGACGTCATAAGGATAGGGTTTAAATGGCTGTCTGAGTGAATAGCGTTTCTCACATCTGTGGTACGGCGGACGTTGAGGAGGATGGGGCCAGGAACAACGTACACCTTTCATTTCTCTGTCATCGCAGTGAGGGTGGGGTCGGTGCAACGAGGGTCACATTCATGCCCCCCTCTTCAATGAAAATGAGTATCAGAGGTGATCTGCTAGGTAGTGCAATCATATGTCCATGCAGCCACACCTTATGCCAGATTTTGCCATCATGCGGGTAGGTACTCACCATTGCCAGGTATTACCTACCGTCCTATACGCAAGCAATCCCACAATTTGCCAAGCATTTGCAAAGTAAAACCCACAGGGCTTGCTATTTATTACCGTAATGTCGACATGGAAATGGCGGCCCAATGGCATAGCCTAACCACTGGTGGTTACGTGGGCAATCTCACCATTTGTTAAGAGGCCCATGTACTTGCACAATGTACTTATTCTCAGGGCTCCGGTTGATTGTTCTGCAGCTAGGCTGTTCCTGCCTCCACCTGTCTCCAGTGTGTGGGTGCGTGCGTGCGTGCGTGCGTGCGTGTGTTGGAGGGAGGGTTGGGCGGTGTGAAGTAGTCAGTGGCTGAATGATGGAGTTGGGTCGAGTGAGTGAGTGAGAGTGAGTGGCCTTCATTACAAGTTTCCCATTATCCTGCCGGTAATACTGGTGGGATACCGGGAAACTGCACTACGGATACCGGTGCCTGATATACTGTATCATTGGGATATTCCAGGTGCCGGCAATGGTGGGAAATCCTCATTCCATGGAGTAATTACGGCATTTCCTTGCCGGTGGGGACCATCATTCACCCCAACCGGCAAACTTGTGTTTCCCCGGTGTGGTAAAAGTGCCAGTACCGCGATTACCGGCACTTATATCAGCATTTGTACTGCACCTGGTCAATTGTGATTCCCCCCAGTGTGTTCACCACGGTATATTATCACAATACCACGTGCATAGCATCGGTATAGATTACAGCAATACTTAAGGCAGTCACAGAGCACGACTGCAGGACATGCTGCCTCATTCATTGGCCACTCTGCCCATTTCACCAGCGACTACGACCCTTTCACTGCCATTCTGCTCCACTCACCGGCCATGCTGACCCACTCACCGGCCAATCTGCCCCAGTAACTGGCCACCTTCCTTCATAAATGGTTACATCTGCCTCCTTCACTGGCCTCTCTGCCTCATTCCCTAGCCACCTTACCCCATTTGCAAGCCTCCCTGCCACATTCACTAGCAACTGCGCCCCATTCACTAGCCACCCTACCCCATTCCAAGCCTCCCGGCTTCACCCACAAGCCATCTTACCCCATTAACAAGCCTCCCTGCCACATGCGCTGGCCACCCTGTCCCTTTACTAGCCACCTTGACCCATTCACTCGGGACCCTGCTTCATTCTCTAGCCACCCTGACCCAATCACTAGCCACCTCACCCAATTCATTAGTAACCCTTCCTCATACACTGGCCACTCTGCCTCATACACTAGCCAGTGTGCTTCATTCACTGGTCATTCTGCCTCATTCACTAGCCCCATCTGCCCCATTTACTAGCCCCCCTTCCCCATTCACTAGCCACCCCACCTTAGTCAATAGCCACCTCGCCTCTTTCACTAGCCACACTGCCGCATTCGCTAACCGCCCTATCCCATTAACAAGCGTCCCAGCCACATACACTAGCCACCTTGCCTCGTTCCCTAGCCACTCTGCCTCATTCACTGGCCACCTTACCTCATTCACTGGCCACTGCGCCCCATTCACTAGCCACCCTACCCCATTCTCAAGCCACCCCAATTCACCCACTATCCACCCTACACCATTTACAAGCCTCTCTGCCATAGTGGCTGGCCACCTTGCCTCGTTCCCTAGCCACCGCGCCCCATTCACTAGCCACCTTACCCCTTTGCCAAGCCTCCCTGCCACATTGGCTGGCCACCTTGCCTCGTCTCCTAGCCACCTATTTAGATATCAACCCGTGTATGCGCGGATCATTGCCGATGAATCCACACAAAACGTTTCTGGGGAACATGAGGCATGTTTCTCTGGTGGCCCCGCGTCATTTTCCTCGCCACTCTGCCTCAGACCGCTGGTCATTGCCTCATTCTGTGTTTTTGGTCATTGACATGTTTACAACTAAACTCATAGTGCCACATTGGGGTGAAAGTAGATCAGCGATGATTTAAGGTTTATGGTCCCCCACAAAAGAAACAGTGCTATGAAAATCTGATAGACTGCTGTCTATGTGCTAACATGTGCTACGCCCCTAATGACCTAATGACCTAATGCAGGCATGCTGCTGAGAAGATTCTCAAATGGCCACATTGTGTCAAGGCACTTTAACAATAAAGCCCCCACCCACTGCCCTGCGTTGCCCCCATCTCTCAGACAGACAGATTAGGTACAAGGAGAAGATTGGCCACCATCTTAGGTTTTGGGTTTACTCTGGACAAAAAACGTTGATTATTGAATAGAAACGGATCGAAGGGAATGGTTCTGCGCACAGGATGGACCTTAGTTGGGGGTAAAAACGGCGCGTGTAATGAGCATAAAATGATTTGCATCCAATCAAGCAGTTGCAGACCTTCATAACAACCAGCGTGCGGGTACTGGAAAATACGGGACCTGCTACCCGGCATGGGCTGGTGACCTCAGCAATGCATCATTATTGAGGTCATGAATCGCTTCCGCAAGGTCACTCCAGATATATGTATTGACCAGGATCCGAATAGACCTGCGTCCCTTCGGTATCCCCGTCGCCATGGGCGTAGGACATAGGGGGGGCAGGGGGTACAGACCCCCCCACAATTCTAAGTGGGGGGGATGTAATATCATGTATCCCCCCAGAATATGTATTTGGTGTGTCATGCAGGGATCTGTTTTTGAAGTGGGGGAGGGGCTGCTTACTATGTAAGCTGCCCTCTCCCCCCTGACCCCTAAAGCATGGGGGCAATACACTGGGGGCAGATGGGTGATCATCTGCCCCCAGGGAAGGGGGGCAAACAAAAAAAAAGGATTAAAAAAAAAACGTAGTTTTGGGTGGGATGGGGGCGGGTGGGACCACTAGCCACCAGGGATTTTTGCAAGGGGGGTGGCCCTCTCCCCCCACCTTAGGTGGATGGGGGGCATCTTATGTAGCCCTCCCTGGGGGCAGATTTCTGCCCCTAGGAAGGGGTACATGAGATGCCCCCATCCATTTGGGGTAGGGGGGAGAGGCCAAAGCAAATATTGGCAGAGCCACCCCTCCCAAGCCTGGGGCAGTATGCATTTACCCCCCCTGGGGGCAGATGGCCACACACATGTGCCCATCTGCCCCTAGGGAAGGGCACAACAAAAAAATATATATATAATAACTTGTTTTGGGTGAGGGTGGGGGCCCACTAGACCACCAGGATTTTTTGTGTTTGAAAGGGGGGTGGCCCTCTCCCCCCCACCCTAAGTGGATGGGGGCACCTTATGTAGCCTTCCCTGGAGGCAGATTTCTGCCCCTAGGAAGGGGTACATGAGATGCCCCCATCCATTTGTGGTGGGGGAGGCCACTGCAAATATTGGAAGAGCCACCCCCCAAGCATGGGGCAGTATGTTTTGCCCCCCCCGGGGGGCAGATGCCCACACATATGTGCCCATCTGCCCCTAGGAAAGGGGCAAAACAAAATAAAACAAATGATAACTTGTTTTGGGTGGGTGTGGGGGGCCACTGAACAACCATGGATGTTTTTAGTGGAAAGGGGTGGCCCTCTCCTCCCCACCCCAAATGGATGGGGGGCATCTCATGTAGCCCTCCCTGGGGGCAGATTGCTAGCACAACCTTCCCCTAGGAAAGAGGCAAAACAAAAATAAAAAAATTATAACTTGTTTTGGGTGGGTGTGGGGGTTACTAAACCACCATGTATGTTTTTAGTGGAAAGGGGGGTGCCCACGGGTGTCTTCTTTTCGGAAATGCATGGGGTTCTCTGTTTTCCTTGATGGCTTCGACACCCTAGGCCCAAATCTGTAGGTTGTCCACATGAGCAAAATCTGCTTTGCCGAAAGGCTTGTGGTTATCAGTGGGTTAGCCTTTTCCCTTTTCTCCGAGGTGGGTGCATCCACCCATGTGAGGTACCGTTTTTGTCTGAACACCTACCTGGGCGCAAAGGGAAAAGGCTTCCTACCCACTGGTTACCCCAAGCCTTTCGGCAGAGCAGATTTTGCTCATGTGGACAACATACAGATTTGGGCCTAGGGTGTCGAAGCCACCAAGGAAAACAGTGAACCCCATGCATTTCCAAAAAGAGGACACCTGTGGGGATTCACAGAGGTCTGACTTGTGCGAATCGCCGCAGAAAGTATTACCCACAATCCCCAGCAAAGTCTGAAATTTGGTGAAAAAACTACAATTTTCAGACATTTCCCTCTTGCCACCCACTGAAACACGCCACCAACACCACATGTCCTACCTTCCCGCGTTCCCACAGGTGTCCCGGCATAAACGGTACATCACATGTGTGGGTGCACCTACCTGAGCGCAAAGGGAAAAGGCTAAACCACTGGTAACCCCCAAAGGGTTTGGGGAGACAACCTACAGATTTGGGCCTAGGGTGTCGAAGCCACGAAGGAAAACAGGGTACCCCATGCATTTCCGAAAAGAAGACACCCGTGGGAATCCACAGAGGTCTGACTTACGCGAATCGCCCCAGAATGTATTACCCACAATCCCAGACAAAGTGAAAATTGTGTTTTTCCACCAAATTTCAGACTTTGTCAGGGATTGTTGGTCATAAATTATGGGGCGATTCGCGCAAGTCAGACCTCTGTGGATTCCCACGGGTGTCTTCTTTTCAGAAATGCATGGGGTTCCCTGTTTTCCTTCGTGGCTTCGACACCCTAGGCCCAAATCTGTAGGTTGTCCACATGAGCAAAATTCCTGAAAATCTGCTGTGCTAAAAGACTTGGGGTTACCAGTGTTTTAGGCTTTTCCCTTTGCACCCAGGTAGGTGCACCCACACATGTGCTTACCGTTTTTGTCGGGAAACCTGTGGGAATGCGAGAAGGTAGGTCATGTGTTGTTGGCTGTGTGTTTCGGTGGGTGACCAGAGTGAAATGTGCAGAAATTGTGTTTTTCTTTCTGTCATTTCCCCGATTTCCCCCCAAACTATGGATCTTTCCCTACATAGTTGTTGCCTGACCTGCGCAAATCACCCCTTGCTGAACTTGGAATATTGTCTACTTTTCAGAAATGTATGCCTTTCTGGCTTCCCAATCAGCTTTCCTACCCTTTTCTTCCATTCCGTCCACGCATGTCCTATTGGACAAAAAACACCAAAATCGCCACCGTCTCACAAAACGGCTGATTAGCATATCAAAATATGTTATTTTGGTTTCCACTAAAGCTGTTCTTGAAAGCCTGGAAAATGGCGAATCCAGCACAGCAAGCAAATTTGTTCCTAGCTCTTACAAGGAAAACACCACAGGCTTCTTTGTACAACATTTTATTGGCATTTTCTGAAAAAAAATCCAAATGTTCTCCTTTTTGGTTATTTTCTCTCACCCCCCTACAGCAAACTCGGATTCCTGGGTAGCGTTACGACCGCCTCCATGTGGGAAAAAAGGGGCCAACTTTGGCCGAGATATCTCATGTAACAAAGAAGTTACAAGGGATTGAATGGCGACATACCGAAATCACCAAAAAAGGCCTTGGCACTGGGGGGAAATACCCATGTCAGTTAAGGTGTTAAGATGGTAAAGCCCCAGAGGAGATATCATTTGTAAGGTAGCTCAGTTAGTTAATGCTCCAAATGCAGATTGTGCACAGGAATATGTAACACCTGTGTTCAGCACCTGGCTTAATCTTCCTGTGGGATAATAGGCAGAGTGAATGCATTCAGCTTCCAATGCAACACAGCATTTTCCAGGTCAATTGGTTCAGATAAAGTGGTGGAAAACACTATTACTGTTGCTTTTTCTAATTGGCCAGGTATTCGTGCATTTTCTGGGTGGAGTTCGGGAGCCGAGTAGACAACCAGAACCCCCTGTATTTCCTGCTCCACCAGACAAATGCAGCCTTACTGCAGCATGGATTCTCATGCTGGAAATAAGGAAAGGGATTCCTCTGGGATCTGCTTGGAAATGAAACCTGGTAAAAGCGGGCAGAGTCCAGAGTAAGCCATTGTGAATTCTGCTAGCAATCGCTAATTGCGCAATGTATTTACACAATTCCAAAGTGGAAAAGCAATGTGATTTCACCTGCCTTGTACGCTAAAATCTTCCATTTTGTAGCGGAAAAGTAAAAACGTGAGCCAATGGAAGTGGTCCACTGTATGCAGTTTACTTTGCGCCTTGATGCTTGGGGGTTTTGCGTGGTGCTACACATGTAATAAATAAATAAATATATTTAACATGACCCCAGATAAATGGCAATTCGTGATCAGAATGAGTGAGCATGGCATGTGGCGGTAAGAGAGTGTCCTGTGCTTCTTGAGTGCGTTGGCAAATGCCCTTAATTGCCATCTCGCGTTAAGCAGGTGCTTAAACCCATCAGTGTGGATTGTTCAATAATAAGTCGAGAGAGGTATTTCAAATGGCCAATTTCGCTCTTTGGGTGACATTGTCAAAGTGGGAGAATGTTGCCCAGCATGTGCCACTTTCTCTGCAGAGTGAATTGTGCCCCCCCCCCCCGAGGAAGAAGTGTGAAAAACCCACAAGGGCACTGTGCCCTGCTCTTTCTGTGTGTGTCTTGCCCACAGGGCGGCAGATGCCGACTCAGACATGGATAAGTCTCAGGTGACAAGTCTGTACCCTAGTTGATGTGGCAAAGGATTCTAGACTTCTGAGGCTGATAACATTAGTAGCATTGAGTTACATGCCAACTGACAGGTATGTGTGATGAAGTTGCAAAGCAGAGCTGTTAGTGGGCTAAAGCAGGAGGCAAGGTCTGCCCACCCTCAAAGGGTACATACAACGAAAAGTAATAGGCCCCTACCCCCATCATGGCTGTAGGGGCCAGGCTCCAAACCAGGGCAAGAATGCCCTACAATAATCCATGGCCACGAGTAGGGTACCCCTCGTGCTCGCAACCCTGTTGGGCAACCTCTGTGCTTTCCAGGTGATACAAACGTTATTTAAAGCCAGAAGTCTAAAAGGTAATTGCTTAATTGCAGCTGGAAATGAGCTCCTGGCGTGATCAAAATGTCTTAACCAAGTGTGACATCATCCCCTTAATTTATAAGCAATATGTGTGTTCTCACATTTCTTCATCCACTGAAATACTGTTAGAAACAAAGGCAAGAGTTGTGACTCTTGTGTAGGCATTAGGAGGGCAGTTGCCAGCCTCTGGCATAATATGCCCATGTTTTTCCAATATTGGCTAGCTGTTGCCCTCTTGTGGCCAGGTAGAACCATCATGGCAGTGACTGGCAAATGCCTTTCCCCTGCAGCAGACAGAAAAGCGGAAATAAGAAGCCAATTCAAGACACAAAACAAATAGAAGTTAAGACAGACTGCAGCTGCCATTGCTGTGTTAGGGAGAATATGTTGAGTGTTCAAGCAAGGAGGTATGTATTAGCAAGCAAGCAGTGAGACAAGGGAGAGGCAAAGAAAGGCCAGAGGGGCTCTTTGAATAATGTAACAGGGCAGAGGACCCATGCTCTGCCGTCCTAGTAACATATGAGAGAATCAAATAGATCAGACTCTGCAGAAAATGTTAAACGAGAAAGGAACAGAGTCCAGCTCTGCATTCAGAATAACAAAGGCAAAGAAAGGCTAGGCTCTGAAGCCAGCATGAGATGGAATAGGAGGGACCAGACTCATCGTAAGAGGCTGGCCCCACATAGCGGGCTGCCCCTCTGGCCACCCCCCTGGGTCCATATACACCCCACCTACTAGGCATCCCCCGGTCCAACACATCCAGCCGCGGACCTGGGGAGTGCTTATAAGGGGGTGGGCTTGCGATCGCTCATCCTCCTTGTTTGCTGTACACACCCCCCACCCACCCGGAGGACAGTCAAAGCAGCAACATCACACACCTAGTCCCTCTACTCCCATAACAGGGCTTACTCAGAGGTACAAACAAGATTTCCTCTCTCTTTGAAACCCGCACCTTTCCTTCCAAGAGATACTCGCACGTCTCCTTGCCCCACACAAAAAAAGTAGCAACTTGCAGTTGGTAGAAAAGGCTGCAACTCCTTTATTTGGCAGGAGTCCACTTACAGGTGATCTGCCGCTTAACGAGCTGGCCCACTGCTGTGGCCCACTGGAAGTAATTGTTATTTCCTCTCTCTTACCATGAGCTCATAGTCAGATGAAAAATCCAGAAATGCAACATACAATGACATGTTCTTTGCTGCTGCATCCTTTAATTTTCTTCTGTTTTCTTTTCTTCTTTTCTCTTGTTTTATACAGTGATATTTGTAATTTAATACGTACTGCTATTTTAATTCTAATTTTGTGAAAAGTCGAGTTCTTTGACTAAAACCAGTGGTCGAAGGGTGCGAAAAGAAGTATTGCAGCTATGTTCTCTGCTGACCAGCTCCGCTCCCCACAAACCCCATCCCTGGCCCCCATCCCACACACAATGCAAACCCGAAACAAACACACCTGCTATTTATGGGAATGTGCAGTGCAGTGCACTGAAATGCAAGGTTCATCTTCTTCCTACACTTTTATTTTAAAACGAAACCATTCCAGAACGGTTTCTTTTTAAAATAAAAGTATAGGAACGATGAAACGTAAAAATAAAAAGTATGGGAGCACCGTTCCGACCGCTCCCGCCCACTTCGACCTCTGACTAAAACACAATAAATAAATAAATAAAACAAAGTCCCCAAGATGTCCCCTGTCCCCCTCAGATTTTATGCGTCTCCTACGCCCCTGCCCGTCACTCCTTTCTATAGGCTTCCAGCTGTAGTCGTAGACCAGTGGATTTAGTAAGGATACAGGCCGGGTGCAGGTGGATGTCAAATCAGTATAAAATATTATAGTAGTAAACTGAATTTTCAAATCTTACCGGCGGGTCAGCTTGTAGCTGAGATCTCCGTTAGTGAAAGATGTGAATTTTACTCATTCCTTTGGACACCTTGTAAAGGTTAAGTTACAAAGTAAAGTAAATTGAGAAAATTGATTAATATTTGTATAGGAAATTAAATTGCATTATTTGTGGTCTTACTATTCCTGTCTAAAATGTATGATGTAAGACAATTACCACAATTACTAATTATTTGGGGGAATTGATAGGCTGCTTCAGATGTTAACACTTCCAGAAGCAAAATCTATCATTGTGGAGATCAATCCTCAATGGAGGTCTTCTGTCAAATTTTCCAGAACTTCAACACATGAATTTTCCCTTAGATTTATTGTTGGAATTAAGACCTGGAGCTATTTTTTCTTTAATCTCCTCCCAGAAGTCCATTACCTTCTTGCACCCAGGAGAGATAAGTTCAAGGCTCCCAGCAGAAGGGTCACCCTTCCAATCCTCTTCTGTGTCATCCATTCTATCCGTAGATCTATTTCTGGTTGTGTATACGTCATTTGTAAGCCCTGCGCGAGTTCATATCATAACTTTGTCAAAGGGATCTTCGGTCGTACCTTTCCTCCCCGACATCCCCGTTCTTGTCCCCACTACCACCAGCAATCCCACATGCCCTTGGTTTGGCCCCCCTCCACCTGCCCCAGCGCTACGTCGCACATCACCGCCGTTGTGTTATACGCTGGCCAAGGTTGTTTTCCGCATGCCGTATCCAGCTGGAGTTGTAGAGAAGGATCATTTGGTATTTTTAGCACTAGCCCCCTTTTTCTGGTCCAAATTAGACGTGTACAAGTATGTGCATGGTCAGGTGGGCTAATCGCATTCACAGGTGTGGGCATTAAGTTTTAGAGTTCCCTTTAGGGGCATCGCATACATTACCCCATGCTACTGTTGAGAGGAGATAGACAGACACACACACGCACACACACTTACATGTGCACCCACACACACTCAGTCATATGGTCTATGTCACTGCATTTAGGGGAGGAATTGGGCCAGAACAAGACAAAGCACAGCAGCGGCAAAAACTGTCTTTCCGGAGCGCCATTCCGTGTAGACACAAGACCTAATCCCACACCCTCCCCTGACTGCTGTGAGTCTCCCGAGCGCAGCACGTTTTCACAGACTGCATCTGAAAGTGTCTTTTGCTCAACAGCCCAAACTTAAACAATGAAACTCTCCAAAGCTGTATGTATGTCTCATGCTTTACACACATGTTACTGCCAGGGTGACTGTTCTGACAGAGGAAATGACTTGCATACCAAGTGTGCATTGCATGCTCAGAAAGAATGAATGTTTCCTCTGTGAGGAAGGCTAGCTCAGGTACAACACGTTTATTTTGGAAGCAAGACAACGCAGCGCAACACAGGTTCAAATCCCAATACTACGCTTAGTAACCCCTCGGTGGTATTAAGCACGTTATAAAAGAACAACTATATTTACTAGCACAGAATGGTTTGTTAAATTGGCTGTGACGCTGATGATGAAATGTTGTCAATTTCCTGCACTGACTGCATTCATCCAACTCATTCTCTCCTTTTTCCAGAAAACTAGTGCCTCGTGTCAGCGATCTCACTTCAAGGGGAAGAGGACAAGCCGTAGTGAAATCTCGTTGGGACCCAAGAGAGAGCCGCTTCTGGGCGTTGGAATTACAGGTGAGAGAGGAAACACTTGGGACATAACACGTAGGACTTTCAGGACAAAAGAGCAACAGTAGGTGTGTGTGTCGGTGTGTGTAGGTGTTGGTGTAGCAGGGATTGGCCGGGAGGGAGTGTGGGTGTGTCCGGGATTTCAAGAGAAGATATCAGATTTTGTTAAAAAGAATAGGAAGATTGGACAGAGATGAAATCATGGTTTTGAAGGGAAGGTAGTGGTGTTTTCCAGAACGGTCAGTACGGTGTTGAAGAGTGGCTAGCAGGGTTTCTTTGAGCCTATATCTCGATTTGACAGACACTGGCAGGGTTTTGCCTAAGGTATAGCAGAGTGAATACAAGGGATTTTTAGAGACCATAGCAGGTTTGGACATACACTAGAAGGGCTCTGCATAATGATTGGGAGAGGTTGGCAGAGTCGATAGCAGGTCTTGTTGAAAACCATAGCAGGTTTTAACAGACACTAGTTGGGTGTTGAATTAGGGGTAGCAGAGTTTGACAGAGTGGATAGCAGGACTTTTCAGTGTCCATCAGAGGTTTGGACAGACAGTAGCATTGTTTTGCATAAGGAATAGCAGAGTTTATCAGAGTGTATTGAGGACTTCGTAAGAGACCGTAGTAGGTTTGGATAGACACTAGCAGGGTTTCACAGAAGGAGTAGCAGAGTTTGGATTCTCAGAGTGCATAGTACAGCTTGTTGGAGGCCATAACCGGGTTTGACAGACAATAGCGGGGTTTTGCATACAGAATAGCAGTGTTTGGGGGGTTAATGGCAGAGCTTCACAGACACGAGTAGGGTTGTAAATAAGGATAGCAGGGGTTGTTAGAGCTTACGGCTGGATTTGACACAGACCAGCAGGGTTTTGCAGAAGGGCTAGCAGGGTCGTCGAGCGTGGATAGCAGGCCTTGTTAGAGAGCATAGCAGGGGTTGACAGCCACTAGCTGGGTTTTGCATAAGGAATAGCTGAGTGTAGTTTGGTCGGAGTGCATAGCAGAGCTTGGTAGAGACCATGGGCCTCATTACGACCCAGGCGGTAAGTTACCGCCTGGGCCGTACCTTTACCGCCATGGCGTAAACTACGTTTACGCCATGGTGGTTGGCGGACTTACCGCCCCATTCCGAGGTTGGCGGGGCGGTAAGTCCCCATTAACCCATTTACCCTTCCCCATTCCCATTTTTGCCCCATAGGGCATAATGGGAGTGGGGAAGGCGTTAATTACGCCACCGTAAATTACGGTGGCGTAATTAACAACATGGTCCCTTAGCGCCATGGATTTTGTGTTAAATCCGCCATGGCGCTAAGGGACCTCGCAATCAGGCGGTAAGGGTCGGCGCTGTTTACGCCGCCGTAAACCCCTTACCGCCTGGGTCCTAATGAGGCCCCATAGCAGGTATTGACAGACACTAGCTGAGTGTTGCATGAGGGATAGCAGAGTTTGGCAGAGTGGCTAGCAGGGATTGTTGGAGACCATAGCAGGTATTGACAGGCGCAAGCTGGGTGTTGCATGAGGGATAGCAGAGTTTGGCAGAGTGGCTAGCAGGGCTTGTTGGAGACCATAGCAGGTATTGACAGGCGCAAGCTGGGTGTTGCATGAGGGATAGCAGAGTTTGTCAGAGTGGCTAGCAGGGCTTGTTGGAGACCATAGCAGGTATTGACAGGCACTAGCCGGGTGCTGCATGAGGGATAGCAGAGTTTGGCAGAGTGACTAGCAGAGCTTGTTAGAGACCATAGCAGGTATTGACAGACAAAAGCCGTGTGCTGCAGGAGGGATAGCAGAGTTTGGCAGAGTGGCTAGCAGGGCTTGTTGGAGAACATAGTATGTATTGACAGATTCTAGCCGGGCACTGCATGTGGGATAGCAGAGTTTGGCAGAGTGGCTAGCAGGGATTGTTGGAGACCATAGCAGGTATTGACAGGCACTAGCTGGGTGCTGCATGAGGGATAGCAGAGTTTGGCAGAGTGGCTAGCAGAGCTTGTTGAAGACCATAGCCGGTATTGACAGGGACTAGCCGGGTGCTGCATGAGGGATAGCAGAGTTTGGCAGAGTGGCTAGCAGGGCTTGTTGGAGACCATAGCAGGTATTGACAGGCATTAGCCGGGTGCTGCATGAGGGATAGCAGAGTTTGGCAGAGTGGCTAGCAGGGCTTGTTGGAGACCATAGCAGGTATTGACAGGCACTAGCCGGGGGCTGCATGAGGGATAGCAGAGTTTGGCAGAGTGGCTAGCAGGGCTTGTTGGAGACCATTGCGGGTATTGACAGGCACTAGCTGGGTGCTGCATGAGGGATAGCAGAATTTGCCAGAGTGGCTAGCAGAGCTTGTTGGAGACCATAGCAGGTATAAACAGACACTAGCCAGGCACTGCATGAGAAATAGCAGAGTTTGGCAGAGTGTCTAGCAGGGCTTATTGGAGACCATAGCAGGTATGGACAGACACTAGCTTTGTGCTGCATGAGGGATAGTAGAGTTTGGCAGAGTAACTAGCAGGGCTTGTTGGAGAGCATAGCAGGTATTGACAGACACTAGTCGTGTGCTGGATGAGGGATAGCAGAGTTTGGCAGAGTGGCTAGCAGAGCTTGTTGGAGCCATAGCAGGTATAAACAGATACTAGCCGGGCGCTTCATGAGAAATAGCAGAGTTTGGCAGAGTGGCTAGCAGGGATTGTTGGAGACCATAGCAGGTATTGACAGGCACTAGCTGGGTGCTGCATGAGGGATAGCAGAGTTTGGCAGAGTGGCTAGCAGAGCTTGTTGAAGACCATAGCCGGTATTGACAGGGACTAGCCGGGTGCTGCATGAGGGATTGCAGAGTTTGGCAGAGTGGCTAGCAGGGCTTGTAGGAGACCATAGCAGGTATTGACAGGCACTAGCCGGGTGCTGCATGAGGGATAGCAGAGTTTGGCAGAGTGGCTAGCAGGGCTTGTTGGAGACCATTGCGGGTATTGACAGGCACTAGCTGGGTGCTGCATGAGGGATAGCAGAATTTGGCAGAGTGGCTAGCAGAGCTTGTTGGAGACCATAGCAGGTATTGACAGGCACTAGCCGGGGGCTGCATGAGGGATAGCAGAGTTTGGCAGAGTGGCTAGCAGGGCTTGTTGGAGACCATTGCGGGTATTGACAGGCACTAGCTGGGTGCTGCATGAGGGATAGCAGAATTTGCCAGAGTGGCTAGCAGAGCTTGTTGGCGACCATAGCAGGTATAAACAGACACTAGCCAGGCACTGCATGAGAAATAGCAGAGTTTGGCAGAGTGTCTAGCAGGGCTTATTGGAGACCATAGCAGGTATGGACAGACACTAGCTTTGTGCTGCATGAGGGATAGTAGAGTTTGGCAGAGTGACTAGCAGGGCTTGTTGGAGAGCATAGCAGGTATTGACAGACACTAGTCGTGTGCTGGATGAGGGATAGCAGAGTTTGGCAGAGTGGCTAGCAGAGCTTGTTGGAGCCATAGCAGGTATAAACAGATACTAGCCGGGCGCTTCATGAGAAATAGCAGAGTTTGGCAGAGTGGCTAGCAGGGATTGTTGGAGACCATAGCAGGTATTGACAGGCACTAGCTGGGTGCTGCATGAGGGATAGCAGAGTTTGGCAGAGTGGCTAGCAGAGCTTGTTGAAGACCATAGCCGGTATTGACAGGGACTAGCCGGGTGCTGCATGAGGGATTGCAGAGTTTGGCAGAGTGGCTAGCAGGGCTTGTAGGAGACCATAGCAGGTATTGACAGGCACTAGCCGGGTGCTGCATGAGGGATAGCAGAGTTTGGCAGAGTGGCTAGCAGGGCTTGTTGGAGACCATTGCGGGTATTGACAGGCACTAGCTGGGTGCTGCATGAGGGATAGCAGAATTTGGCAGAGTGGCTAGCAGAGCTTGTTGGAGACCATAGCAGGTATAAACAGACACTAGCCAGGCACTGCATGAGAAACAGCAGAGTTTGGCAGAGTGGCTAGCAGGGCTTGTTGGAAATCATAGCAGGTATTGACAGGCACTAGCCGGGTGCTACATGAGGGATAGCAGAGTTTGGCAGAGTGGCTAGCAGGGCTTGTTGGAGACAATAGCAGGTATTGACAGACACTAGCCGTGTGCTGCATGAGGGATAGCAGAGTTTGTCAAAGTGGCTAGCAGGGTTTGTTGGAGACCATACATAGTAGGTATAAACAAACACTAGCCGGGTGCTGCATGAGAAATAGCAGAGTTTGGCAGAGTGGCTAGCAGGGCTTGTTGGAGACCATAGCAGGTATTGACAGGCACTAGCCGGGTGCTGCATGAGGGATAGCAGAGTTTGGCAGAGTGGCTAGCAGGGCTTGTTGGAGACCATAGCAGGTATTGACAGGCACTAGCCGGGTGCTGCATGAGGGATAGCAGAGTTTGGCAGAGTGGCTAGCAGGGCTTGTTGGAGACCATTGCGGGTATTGACAGGCACTAGCTGGGTGCTGCATGAGGGATAGCAGAATTTGCCAGAGTGGCTAGCAGAGCTTGTTGGCGACCATAGCAGGTATAAACAGACACTAGCCAGGCACTGCATGAGAAATAGCAGAGTTTGGCAGAGTGTCTAGCAGGGCTTATTGGAGACCATAGCAGGTAATAACAGACACTAGCCAGGCGTTGCATGAGGGATAGCAGAGTTTGGCAGAGTGGCTAGCAGGGCTTGTTGGAGACCATCGCAGGTATTGACAGGCACTAGCCGGGTGCTGCATGAGGGATAGCAGAGTTTGGCAGTGTGGCTAGCAGGGCTTGTTGGAGACCATTGCGGGTATTGACAGGCACTAGCTGGGTGCTGCATGTGGGATAGCAGAATTTGGCAGAGTGGCTAGCAGAGCTTGTTGGAGACCATAGCAGGTATAAACAGACACTAGCCAGGCACTGCATGAGAAACAGCAGAGTTTGGCAGAGTGGCTAGCAGGGCTTGTTGGAAATCATAGCAGGTATTGACAGGCACTAGCCGGGTGCTGCATGAGGGATATCATAGTTTGGCAGAGTGGCTAGCAGGGCTTGTTGGAGACAATAGCAGGTATTGACAGACACTAGCCGTGTGCTGCATGAGGGATAGCAGAGTTTGTCAAAGTGGCTAGCAGGGTTTGTTGGAGACCATACATAGTAGGTATAAACAAACACTAGCCGGGTGCTGCATGAGAAATAGCAGAGTTTGGCAGAGTGGCTAGCAGGGCTTGTTGGAGAACATAGCATGTATTGACAGACACTAGCCGGGCACTGCATGTGGGATAGCAGAGTTTGGCAGAGTTGCTAGCAGGGATTGTTGGAGACCATAGCAGGTATTGACAGGCATTAGCTGGGTGCTGCATGAGGGATAGCAGAGTTTGGCAGAGTGGCTAGCAGGGCTTGTTGGAGACCATTTCGGGTATTGACAGGCACTAGCTGGGTGCTGCATGAGGGATAGCAGAATTTGGCAGAGTGACTAGAAGAGCTTGTTGGAGACCATAGCAGGTATAAACAGGCACTAGCCGGGCACTGCATGAGAAACAGCAGAGTTTGGCAGAGTGGCTAGCAGGGCTTGTTGGAGATCATAGCAGGTATTGACAGGCACTAGCCGGGTGCTGCATGAGGGATAGCAGAGTTTGGCAGAGTGGCTAGCAGGGATTGTTGGAGACCATAGCAGGTATTGACAGGCACTAGCCGGGTGCTGCATGAGGGATAGCAGAGTTTGGCAGAGTGGCTACCAGGGCTTGTTGGAGACCATAGCAGGTATTGACAGGCACTAGCCGGGTGCTGCATGAGGGATAGCAGAGTTTGGCAGAGTGGCTAGCAGGACTTGTTGGAGACCATTGCAGGTATTGACAGGCACTAGCCGGGTGCTGCATGAGGGATAGCAGAGTTTGGCAGAGTCGCTGGCAGGGCTTGTTGGAGACCATAGCAGGTATTGACAGGCACTAGCCGGGTGCTGCATGAGGGATAGCAGAGTTTGGCAGAGTGGCTAGCAAGGCTTGTTAGAGACCATAGCAAGTATTGACAGACACTAGCTGGGTGCTGAATGAGGGGTAGCCGAGTTTGGCAGAGTGACTAGCAGAGCTTGTTAGAGACCATAGCAGGTATTGAACGGCACTAGCCGGGTGTTGCATGAGGGATAGTAGAGTTTGGCAGAGTGGCTAGCAGGGCTTGTTGGAGACCATAGCAGGTATTGACAGGCACTAGCCAGGTGCTGCATGAGGGATAGCAGAGTTTGGCAGAGGGGCTAGCAGGGCTTGTTGGAGACCATAGCAGGTATTGACAGGCACTAGCCGGGTGCTGCATGAGGGATAGCAGAGTTTGGCAGAGTGGCTAGCAGGGCATGTTGGGGACCATTGTAGGTACTGACAGGCACTAGCCGGGTGCTGCATGAGGGATAGCACAGTTTGGCAGAGTGACTAGCAGAGCTTGTTAGAGACCATAGCAGGTATAAACAGACAATAGCCGGGTGCTGCATGAGAAATAGCAGAGTTTGGCAGAGTGGCTAGCAGGGCTTATTGGAGACCATAGCAGGTATGGACAGACACTAGCTGTGTGCTGCATGAGGGATAGCAGAGTTTGGCAGAGTGGCTAGCAGGGATTGTTGGAGACCATAGCAGGTATTGACAGGCACTAACTGGGTGCTGCATGAGGGATAGCAGAGTTTGGCAGAGTGGCTAGCAGGGCTTGTTGACGACCATAGCAGGTATTGACAGACACTAGCCGTGTGCTGCATGAGGGATAGCAGAGTTTGGCAGAGTGGCTAGCAGAGCTTGTTGGAGACCATAGCAGGTATAAACAGACACTAGCCGGGCGCTTCATGAGAAATAGCAGAGTTTGGCAATGTCGCTAGCAGGGCTTGTTGGAGACCATAGCAGGTATTGACAGGCACTAGCCGGGTTCTGCATGAGGGATAGCAGAATTTGTCAAAGTGGCTAGCAGGGCTTGTTGGAGACCATACATAGTAGGTATAAACAAACACTAGCCGGGTGCTGCATGAGAAATAGCAGTGTTTGGCAGAGTGGCTAGCAGGGCTTGTTGGAGACCATAGCAGGTATTGACAGGCACTAGATGGGTGCTGCATGAGGGATAGCAGAGTTTGGCAGAGTGGCTAGCAGAGCTTGTTGAAGACCATAGCCGGTATTGACAGGGACTAGATGGGTGCTGCATGAGGGATAGCAGAGTTTGGCAGAGTGGCTAGCAGGGCTTGTTGGAGACCATTGCGGGTATTGACAGGCACTAGCTGGGTGCTGCATGAGGGATAGCAGAATTTGGCAGAGTGGCTAGCAGAGCTTGTTGGAGACCATAGCAGGTATAAACAGACACTAGCCAGGCACTGCATGAGAAACAGCAGAGTTTGGCAGAGTGGCTAGCAGGGATTGTTGGAGACCATAGCAGGTATTGACAGGCATTAGCCGGGTGCTGCATGAGGGATAGCAGAGTTTGGCAGAGTGGCTAGCAGGGATTGTTGGAGTCCATAGCAGGTATTGACAGGCACTAGCCGGGTGCTGCATGAGGGATAGCAGAGTTTGGCAGAGTGGCTAGCAGGGATTGTTGGAGTCCATAGCAGGTATTGACAGGCACTAGCCGGGTGCTGCATGAGGGATAGCAGAGTTTGGCAGAGTGGCTACCAGGGCTTGTTTGAGACCATAGCAGGTATTGACAGGCACTAGCCTGGTGCTGCATGAGGGATAGCAGAGTTTGGCAGAGTGGCTAGCAGGACTTGTTGGAGACCATTGCAGGTATTGACAGGCACTAGCCGGGTGCTGCATGAGGGATAGCAGAGTTTGGCAGAGTCGCTGGTAGGGCTTGTTGGAGACCATAGCAGGTATTGACAGGCACTAGCCGGGTGCTGCATGAGGGATAGCAGAGTTTGGCAGAGTGGCTAGCAGGACTTGTTGGAGACCATTGCAGGTATTGACAGGCACTAGCCGGGTGCTGCATGAGGGATAGCAGAGTTTGGCAGAGTCACTGGCAGGGCTTGTTGGAGACCATAGCAGGTATTGACAGGCACTAGCCAGGTGCTGCCTGAGGGATAGCAGAGTTTGGCAGAGTCACTAGCAGGGCTTGTTGGAGACCATATGAGCTAATGAAACACACTAGCCGTGTGCTTCATGAGGGATGGCAGGGTTTGGCAGAGTGGCTAGCGGGTCTTGTTGGAGACCATAGCATGTATTGACAGACACTAGCCGTGTGCTGCATGAGGGATAGCAGAGTTTGGCAGAGTGACTAGCAGGGCTTGTTGGAGACCATAGCATGTATTGACAGACACTAGCCGTGTGCTGCATGAGGGATAGCAGAGTTTGGCAGAGTGGCTAACAGGGCTTGTTGGAGACCATAGCAGGTATTGACAGACACTAGCCATGTGCTGCATGAGGGATAGCAGAGTTTGGCAGAGTGGCTAGCAAGGTTTGTTGGAGACCATAGCATGTATTTACATGCACTAGCTGGCTGCTGCATGAGGAATAGCAGAGTTTGTCAGAGTGGTTAAGTGGGCTTGTTGGAGACCATAGCAGGTATTGACAGAAACTAGCCAGGCGCTGCATAAGAAATAGCAGAGTTTTGCAGAATGGCTAGCAGGGCTTGCTGCAGACCATAGCATGTATTGACAGACACTAGCCGGACGCTACATGTGGGATTTCAGAATTTGGCAGAGTGGCTAGCAGGGCTTTTTGGAGACCATAGCAGGTATTGACAGACACTAGCCAGGCGTTGTATGAGGGATATTAGAGTTTGGCTGAGTGGCTAGCAGGGCTTGTTTGAGACCATAGCAGGTACTAGCCGGGCACTGCATGTGGGATAGCACAGTTTGGCAGAGTGGCTAGCAGGGCTTGTTGGAGACCATAGCAGGTATTGACAGGCACTAGCCGGGTGCTGCATGAGGGATAGCAGAGTTTGGCAGAGTGGCTAGCAGGGCTTGTTGGAGACCATTGCGGGTAGTGACAGGCACTAGCTGGGTGCTGCATGAGGGATAGCAGAATTTGGCAGAGTGGCTAGCAGAGCTTGTTGGAGACCATAGCAGGTATACACAGACACTAGCCAGGCACTGCATGAGAAACAGCAGAGTTTGGCAGAGTGGCTAGCAGGGCTTGTTGGAAATCATAGCATGTATTGACAGGCACTAGCCGGGTGCTGCATGAGAGATAGCAGAGTTTGGCAGAGTGGCTAGCAGGGCTTGTTGGAGACAATAGCAGGTATTGACAGACACTAGCCGTGTGCTGCATGAGGGATAGCAGAGTTTGTCAAAGTGGCTAGCAGGGTTTGTTGGAGACCATACATAGTAGGTATAAACAAACACTAGCCGGGTGCTGCATGACAAATAGCAGAGTTTGGCAGAGTGGCTAGCAGGGCTTGTTGGAGAACATAGCATGTATTGACAGACACTAGCAGGGCACTGCATGTGGGATAGCAGAGTTTGGCAGAGTGGCTAGCAGGGATTGTTGGAGACCATAGCAGGTATTGACAGGCATTAGCTGGGTGCTGCATGAGGGATAGCAGAGTTTGGCAGAGTGGTTAGCAGGGCTTGTTGGAGACCATAGCAGGTATAAACAGACACTAGCCGGGCACTGCATGAGAAACAGCAGAGTTTGGCAGAGTGGCTAGCAGGGCTTGTTGGAGATCATAGCAGGTATTGACAGGCACTAGCCGGGTGCTGCATGAGGGATAGCAGAGTTTGGCAGAGTGGCTAGCAGGGATTGTTGGAGTCCATAGCAGGTATTGACAGGCACTAGCCGGGTGCTGCATGAGGGATAGCAGAGTTTGGCAGAGTGGCTACCAGGGCTTGTTGGAGACCATAGCAGGTATTGACAGGCACTAGCCGGGTGCTGCATGAGGGATAGCAGAGTTTGGCAGAGTGGCTAGCAGGACTTGTTGGAGACCATTGCAGGTATTGACAGGCACTAGCCGGGTACTGCATGAGGGATAGCAGAGTTTGGCAGAGTCGCTGGCAGGGCTTGTTGGAGACCATAGCAGGTATCGACAGGCACTAGCCGGGTGCTGCATGAGGGATATCAGAGTTTGGCAGAGTGGCTAGCAGGGCTTGTTGGAGACCATAGCAGGTATTGACAGGCACTAGCCGGGTGCTGCATGAGGGATAGCAGAGTTTGGCAGAGTGGCTAGCAGGACTTGTTGGAGACCATTGCAGGTATTGACAGGCACTAGCCGGGTGCTGCATGAGGGATAGCAGAGTTTGGCAGAGTCGCTGGCAGGGCTTGTTGGAGACCATAGCAGGTATTGACAGGCACTAGCCAGGTGCTGCCTGAGGGATAGCAGAGTTTGGCAGAGTCACTAGCAGGGCTTGTTGGAGACCATATGAGCTATTGACACACACTAGCCGTGTGCTGCATGAGGGATGGCAGGGTTTGGCAGAGTGGCTAGCGGGTCTTGTTGGAGACCATAGCATGTATTGACAGACACTAGCCGTGTGCTGCATGAGGGATAGCAGAGTTTGGCAGAGTGACTAGCAGGGCTTGTTGGAGACCATAGCATGTATTGACAGACACTAGCCGTGTGCTGCATGAGGGATAGCAGAGTTTGGCAGAGTGGCTAACAGGGCTTGTTGGAGACCATAGCATGTATTGACAGGCACTAGCCATGTGCTGCATGAGGGATAGCAGAGTTTGGCAGAGTGGCTAGCAAGGTTTGTTGGAGACCATAGCATGTATTTACATGCACTAGCTGGCTGCTGCATGAGGAATAGCAGAGTTTGTCAGAGTGGTTAAGTGGGCTTGTTGGAGACCATAGCAGGTATTGACAGACACTAGCCAGGCGCTGCATAAGAAATAGCAGAGTTTCGCAGAATGGCTAGCAGGGCTTGCTGCAGACCATAGCATGTATTGACAGACACTAGCCGGACGCTGCATGTGGGATTTCAGAATTTGGCAGAGTGGCTAGCAGGGCTTTTTGGAGACCATAGCAGGTATTGACAGACACTAGCCAGGCGTTGCATGAGGGATAGCAGAGTTTGGCTGAGTGGCTAGCAGGGCTTGTTTGAGACCATAGCAGGTACTAGCTGGGCACTGCATGTGGGATAGCAGAGTTTGGCAGAGTGGCTAGCAGGGCTTGTTGGAGACCATAGCAGGTATTGACAGGCACTAGCCGGGTGCTGCATGAGGGATAGCAGAGTTTGGCAGAGTGGCTAGCAGGGCTTGTTGGAGACCATTGCGGGTATTGACAGGCACTAGCTGGGTGCTGCATGAGGGATAGCAGAATTTGGCAGAGTGGCTAGCAGAGCTTGTTGGAGACCATAGCAGGTATAAACAGACACTAGCCAGGCACTGCATGAGAAACAGCAGAGTTTGGCAGAGTGGCTAGCAGGGCTTGGTGGAAATCATAGCAGGTATTGACAGGCATTAGCCGGGTGCTGCATGAGGGATAGCAGAGTTTGGCAGAGTGGCTAGCAGTGCTTGTTGGAGACTATAGCAGGTATTGACAGAAACTAGCCGTGTGCTGCATGAGGGATAGCAGAGTTTGTCCAAGTGGCTAGCAGGGTTTGTTGGAGACCATACATAGTAGGTATAAACAAACACTAGCCGGGTGCTGCATGAGAAATAGCAGAGTTTGGCAGAGTAGCTAGCAGGGCTTGTTGGAGAACATAGTATGTATTGACAGACATTAGCCGGGCACTGCATGTGGGATAGCAGAGTTTGGCAGAGTGGCTAGCAGGGATTGTTGGAGACCATAGCAGGTATTGACAGACACTAGCCGTGTGCTGCATGAGGGATAGCAGAGTTTGGCAGAGTGGCTAACAGGGCTTGTTGGAGACAATTGCAGGTATTGACAGGCACTAGCCGGGTGCTGCATGAGGGATAGCAGAGTTTGGCAGAGTCGCTGGCAGGGCTTGTTGGAGATCATAGCAGATATTGACAGGCACTAGCCAGGTGCTGCATGAGGGATAGCAGAGTTTGGCAGAGTGGCTAGCAAGGCTTGTTAGAGACCATAGCAAGTATTGACAGACACTAGCTGGGTGCTGAATGAGGGATAGCCGAGTTTGGCAGAGTGGCTAGCAGGGCATGTTGGGGACCATTGTAGGTATTGACAGGCACTAGCCGGGTGCTGCATGAGGGATAGCACAGTTTGTCAGAGTGACTAGCAGAGCTTGTTAGAGACCATAGCAGGTATAAACAGACACTAGCCGGGTGCTGCATGAGAAGTAGCAGAGTTTGGCAGAGTGTCTAGCAGGGCTTATTGGAGACCATAGCAGGTATGGACAGACACTAGCTGTGTGCTGCATGAGGGATAGCAGAGTTGGGCAGAGTGGCTAGCAGGGATTGTTGGAGACCTTAGCAGGTATTGACAGGCACTAACTGGGTGCTGCATGAGGGATAGCAGAGTTTGGCAGAGTGGCTAGCAGGGCTTGTTGAAGACCATAGCAGGTATTGACAGACACTAGCCGTGTGCTGCATGAGGGATAGCAGAGTTTGGCAGAGTGGCTAGCAGAGCTTGTTGGAGACCATAGTAGGTATAAGCAGACACTAGCCGGGCGCTTCATGAGAAATAGCAGAGTTTGGCAAGGTCGCTAGCAGGGCTTGTTGGAGACCATAGCAGGTATTGACAGGCACTAGCCGGGTGCTGCATGAGGGATAGCAGAGTTTGTCAAAGTGGCTAGCAGGGCTTGTTGGAGACCATACATAGTAGATATAAACAAACACTAGCCGGGTGCTGCATGAGAAATAGCAGATTTTGGCAGAGTGGCTAGCAGGGCTTGTTGGAGAACATAGCATGTATTGACAGATACTAGCCGGGCACTGCATGTGGGATAGCAGAGTTTGGCAGAGTGGCTAGCAGGGATTTTTGGAGACCATAGCAGGTATTGACAGGCACTAGCTGGGTGCTGCATGAGGGATAGCAGAGTTTGGCAGAGTGGCTAGCAGAGCTTGTTGAAGACCATAGCCGGTATTGACAGGGACTAGCCGGGTGCTGCATGAGGGATAGCAGAGTTTGGCAGAGTGGCTAGCAGGGCTTGTTGGAGACCATAGCAGGTATTGACAGGCACTAGCCGGGTGCTGCATGAGGGATAGCAGAGTTTGGCAGAGTGGCTAGCAGGGCTTGTTGGAGACCATTGCGGGTATTGACAGGCACTAGCTGGGTGCTGCATGAGGGATAGCAGAATTTGGCAGAGTGGCTAGCAGAGCTTGTTGGAGACCATAGCAGGTATAAACAGACACTAGCCAGGCACTGCATGAGAAACAGCAGAGTTTGGCAGAGTGGCTAGCAGGGCTTGGTGGAAATCATAGCAGGTATTGACAGGCATTAGCCGGGTGCTGCATGAGGGATAGCAGAGTTTGGCAGAGTGGCTAGCAGTGCTTGTTGGAGACTATAGCAGGTATTGACAGAAACTAGCCGTGTGCTGCATGAGGGATAGCAGAGTTTGTCCAAGTGGCTAGCAGGGTTTGTTGGAGACCATACATAGTAGGTATAAACAAACACTAGCCGGGTGCTGCATGAGAAATAGCAGAGTTTGGCAGAGTAGCTAGCAGGGCTTGTTGCAGAACATAGTATGTATTGACAGACATTAGCCGGGCACTGCATGTGGGATAGCAGAGTTTGGCAGAGTGGCTAGCAGGGATTGTTGGAGACCATAGCAGGTATTGACAGGCATTAGCTGGGTGCTGCATGAGGGATAGCAGAGTTTGGCAGAGTGGCTAGCAGGGCTTGTTGGAGACCATTGCGGGTATTGACAGGCACTAGCTGGGTGCTGCATGAGGGATTGCAGAATTTTACAGAGTGACTAGAAGAGCTTGTTGGAGACCATAGCAGGTATAAACAGACACTAGCCGGGCACTGCATGAGAAACAGCAGAGTTTGGCAGAGTGGCTAGCAGGGCTTGTTGGAGATCATAGCAGGTATTGACAGGCACTAGCCGGGTGCTGCATGAGGGATAGCAGAGTTTGGCAGAGTGGCTAGCATGGATTGTTGGAGACCATAGCAGGTATTGACAGGCACTAGTCGGGTGCTGCATGAGGGATAGCAGAGTTTGGAAGAGTGGCTACCAGGGCTTGTTGGAGACCATAGCAGGTATTGACAGGCACTAGCCGGGTGCTGCATGAGGGATAGCAGAGTTTGGCAGAGTGGCTAGCAGGACTTGTTGGAGACAATTGCAGGTATTGACAGGCACTAGCCGGGTGCTGCATGAGGGATAGCAGAGTTTGGCAGAGTCGCTGGCAGGGCTTGTTGGAGATCATAGCAGGTATTGACAGGCACTAGCCAGGTGCTGCATGAGGGATAGCAGAGTTTGGCAGAGTGGCTAGCAAGGCTTGTTAGAGACCTTAGCAAGTATTGACAGACACTAGCTGGGTGCTGAATGAGGGATAGCCGAGTTTGGCAGAGTGGCTAGCAGGGCATGTTGGGGACCATTGTAGGTATTGACAGGCACTAGCCGGGTGCTGCATGAGGGATAGCACAGTTTGTCAGAGTGACTAGCAGAGCTTGTTAGAGACCATAGCAGGTATAAACAGACACTAGCCGGGTGCTGCATGAGAAATAGCAGAGTTTGGCAGAGTGTCTAGCAGGGCTTATTGGAGACCATAGCAGGTATGGACAGACACTAGCTGTGTGCTGCATGAGGGATAGCAGAGTTTGGCAGAGTGGCTAGCAGGGATTGTTGGAGACCTTAGCAGGTATTGACAGGCACTAACTGGGTGCTGCATGAGGGATAGCAGAGTTTGGCAGAGTGGCTAGCAGGGCTTGTTGAAGACCATAGCAGGTATTGACAGACACTAGCCGTGTGCTGCATGAGGGATAGCAGAGTTTGGCAGAGTGGCTAGCAGAGCTTGTTGGAGACCATAGCAGGTATAAGCAGACACTAGCCGGGCGCTTCATGAGAAATAGCAGAGTTTGGCAAGGTCGCTAGCAGGGCTTGTTGGAGACCATAGCAGGTATTGACAGGCACTAGCCGGGTGCTGCATGAGGGATAGCAGAGTTTGTCAAAGTGGCTAGCAGGGCTTGTTGGAGACCATACATAGTAGATATAAACAAACACTAGCCGGGTGCTGCATGAGAAATAGCAGATTTTGGCAGAGTGGCTAGCAGGGCTTGTTGGAGAACATAGCATGTATTGACAGATACTAGCCGGGCACTGCATGTGGGATAGCAGAGTTTGGCAGAGTGGCTAGCAGGGATTTTTGGAGACCATAGCAGGTATTGACAGGCACTAGCTGGGTGCTGCATGAGGGATAGCAGAGTTTGGCAGAGTGGCTAGCAGAGCTTGTTGAAGACCATAGCCGGTATTGACAGGGACTAGCCGGGTGCTGCATGAGGGATAGCAGAGTTTGGCAGAGTGGCTAGCAGGGCTTGTTGGAGACCATAGCAGGTATTGACAGGCACTAGCCGGGTGCTGCATGAGGGATAGCAGAGTTTGGCAGAGTGGCTAGCAGGGCTTGTTGGAGACCATAGCAGGTATTGACAGGCACTAGCCGGGTGCTGCATGAGGGATAGCAGAGTTTGGCAGAGTGGCTAGCAGGGCTTGTTGGAGACCATTGCGGGTATTGACAGGCACTAGCTGGTTGCTGCATGAGGGATAGCAGAATTTGGCAGAGTGACTAGCAGAGTTGTTGGAGACCATAGCAGGTATAAACAGACACTAGCCAGGCACTGCATGAGAAACAGTAGAGTTTGGCAGAGTGGCTAGCAGGGCTTGTTGGAAATCATAGCAGGTATTGACAGGCACTGGCCGGGTGCTGCATGAGGGATAGCAGAGTTTGGCAGAGTGGCTAGCAGGGATTGTTGGAGACCATAGCAGGTATTGACAGGCACTAGCCGGGTGCTGCATGAGGGATAGCAGAGTTTGGCAGAGTGGCTAGCAGGGCTTGTTGGAGACCATAGCAGGTATTGACAGGCACTAGCCGGGTGCTGCATGAGGGATAGCAGAGTTTGGCAGAGTGGCTAGCAGGACTTGTTGGAGACCATTGCAGGTATTGACAGGCACTAGCCAGGTGCTGCATGAGGGATAGCAGTGTTTGGCAGAGTCGCTGGCAGGGCTTGTTGGAGTCCATAGCAGGTATTGACAGGCACTAGCCAGGTGCTGCCTGAGGGATAGCAGAGTTTGGCAGAGTCACTAGCAGGGCTTGTTGGAGACCATATGAGCTATTGACACACACTAGCCGTGTGCTGCATGAGGGATGGCAGGGTTTGGCAGAGTAGCTAGCGGGTCTTGTTGGAGACCATAGCATATATTGACAGACACTAGCCGTGTGCTGCATGAGGGATAGCAGAGTTTGGCAGAGTGACTAGCAGGGCTTGTTGGAGACCATAGCATGTATTGACAGACACTAGCCGTGTGCTGCATGAGGGATAGCAGAGTTTGGCAGAGTGGCTAACAGGGCTTGTTGGAGACCATAGCAGGTATTGACAGACACTAGCCATGTGCTGCATGAGGGATAGCAGAGTTTGGCAGAGTGGCTAGCAAGGTTTGTTGGAGACCATAGCATGTATTTACATGCACTAGCTGGCTGCTGCATGAGGAATAGCAGAGTTTGTCAGAGTGGTTAAGTGGGCTTGTTGGAGACCATAGCATGTATTGACAGACACTAGCCAGGCGCTGCATGAGAAATAGCAGAGTTTCGTAGAGTGGCTAGCAGGGCTTGTTGCAGACCATAGCATGTATTGACAGACACCAGCCGGACGCTGCATGTGGGATTTCAGAATTTGGCAGAGTGGCTAGCAGGGCTTTTTGGAGACCATAGCAGGTATTGACAGACACTAGCCAGGCGTTGCATGAGGGATAGCAGAGTTTGGCTGAGTGGCGAGCAGGGCTTGTTTGAGACCATAGCAGGTATTGACAGGCACTAGCCGGGTGCTGCATGAGGGATAGCAGGGTTTGGCAGAGTGGCTAGCGGGTCTTGTTGGAGACCATAGCATGTATTGACAGACACTAGCCGTGTGCTGCATGAGGGATAGCAGAGTTTGGCAGAGTGACTAGCAGGGCTTGTTGGAGACCATAGCACGTATTGACAGACACTAGCCGGGTATTGCATGAGGGATAGCAGAGTTTGGCTGAGTGGCTAGCAGGGACTTTTAGTGTCCAGACACTAGCAGGGTTCTGCATATGGTACAGAATAGTACAGCAGAGTGGATATAATGGCCTGCTGTTGCCCCTAGCAGGTTTTATAGACTCTATCAGGGTTTTGTATAAGAGATAATAGAATTTGGCAGATTGGATAGCAGGGACCATAGCTGATTTGGACAGAAACTAGCAGGGGTTGGCATAAGGAGAGGAGAGTTTGGTTTGCCAGAGTGAATAGTAGTGTTTTCTAGAGACCATAGCAGGGTTTGAGAGACAGCAGCAGGGCTTTGCCAAAGGAAAAGCAGAGTCTGGGAAGTTGACAGCAGGTCTTGACAGACACTGGCAAGGTTTTGCATAAGGTATAGCAGGGGTTGGCCAAGTGGATAACTGGGCTTGTTTGAGCCTACAGCTGGATTTGACACCCTTTAGCAGGGTTTGCAGACAGGACGGCAAGGTCTTGAATAGCAGGGCTTGTTCGAGACCACAGCAGGGTTTCACAGACACTAGCAGGGATTTGCACAAGGTATAGTAGCATCTGTCAGAGTGGAACACAGGGCTTGTTAGAGACCGTAGCAGGTTTGGACAGACCCTAGCAGGGTTTTTCATAAGGAACAGAAGAATTTATCAGACTAGATATCAGGGCTCTGTTAGAAACCATAGCAGGACTGGACAGACACTAGCTATGTGTTGCATAAGGGACAGGGGAATTTATCAGAGTAGATATCAGGGCTGTGTTAGAAATCATAGCAGGTTTGGACAGACACTAGCTGGGTGTTGCATAAGGAACAGGAGAATTTATCAGAGTAGATATCAGGGCTGTGTTAGAAACCATAGCATGTTTGGACAGACACTAGCCGGGTGTTGCATAAGGAACGGGAGCATTTATCTGAGTAGATATCAGGGCTGTGTGAGAAACCATAGCATGTTTGGACAGACACTAGGCCGGTGTTGTATAAGGTGTGTATACTGGAGGGAAAGCCCAAACCAGATTCAGGACTGAGGGCTGGAAACAAATGCGTACAACAAGAGGGGTTTGTCCTGACTGGGGAAGTCTAAGCTGACTACAATATATTTTTTGCAGTATACGTTTAAAGACAGTATCCTATCTTTGGGTGTCGCAATTTATATAGTTACCAAAGATAGCAGTACATGAAAAACAACAGTAATCATCCACATGTACAAGATCATTAGTTTATGCAAGACAAGCTTTTATTAAGTGGCTTGTCCTTATTTCTTTAAACATTTTATGAAAAACTTGTAAATATCATACAAAACGGGGGGGTTTGCACATATTTCACCCCCAATAGACAATAAAGTGTAAAACAATAAAGATGCAAGTCATGAAACAGAAAGTAAAGTCAGTTCATACAAGCATGTGCTGTATATTGACATTAATCCAAAATATGACAGTAGTATGAAGGCATCATGTTGCCACTAATACATTCTGCTTTTATATTATTCTGATTGTAACATAGCCAGGCTAAAGGGTGACCAAAAAATGGTATTTGAATGGTGTTGTATAAGGAACGGGAAAATTTATCAGAGTAGATATCAGGGCTGTGTTAGAAACCATAGCATGTTTGGACAGACACTAGCTGGGTGTTGCATAAGGAACGGGAGAATTTATCAGAGTAGATATCAGGGCTGTGTTAGAAACCATATCATGTTTGTACAGACACTAGCTGTGTGTTGCATAAGGAATAGGGGAATTTATCAGAGTAGATATCAGGGCTGTGTTAGAAACCATAGCAGGTTTGGACAGAACCTAGCTGGGTGTTGCGTAAGAAATAGGAGAATTTATCAGAGTAGATATCAGGGCTGTGTTAGAAACCATAGCAGGTTTGGACAGACACTAGCTGAGTGGTGCATAAGGAATAGGAGCATTTATCAGAGCAGATATCAGGGCTGTGTTAGAAACCATAGCAGGTCTGGACAGACACTAGCTGAGTGGTGCATAAGGAATAGGAGCATTTATCAGAGCAGATATCAGGGCTGTGTTAGAAACCATAGAAGGTTTGGACAGACACTAGCTGAGTGGTGCATAAGGAATAGGAGAATTTATCAGAGTAGATATCAGGGCTGTGTTAGAAACCATAGCAGGTCTGGACAGACACTAGCTAAGCGTTGCATAAGGAATAATAGATATGAGGGCTGTGTTAGAAACCATGGCAGGTCTGGACAGACACTAGCTCGATTTTCACCGGCACTAGCAGGCATTTGCATAAGGAGTAGCAGAGTTTGGGGAGTTGAGGTAGCTAATGTCCTGCAGGTAGCTAGTGATCTGGTTCAGACCACTTTGTCACCCCCCCCCCCTCTTTATGAGGTGACATGAGGCAGAAGGACCACTCGCATGCTGCTGCAAATCATCCTTGATTTCTCTACATCGATTCCAGCGCCCTTTCCTCCCACGTCACCGCCTTCTCTCGTCTCCCACCGCCCTGGTAGGCCATGTGGCTCTGACAGACACCTGTGTGTCTCCTTGACAAAAGTTAACTCTTTGTGGGAGGTAGACAGGACACCTTCCCCGGGTTTGAGGGTAGCAACATAGCTCTCAATCGTCTGTGTCCCAAGGCGGGTGAGAACACCCGATTTTTGTTTTTGGCGGGTCAGAGCCCGTTGATGTCTATGTGCATGTAGTTTGTTTGTTTACAACGTGGGTGACACCCGCTAAAAACGCGTGGGATGAGAGGTATGCAGCAGTCATCTTCCATATTAGTCGGGATGATTTTTTGTGTCAGTTGTGATCCGGGGCGAGTGTGCATTTCTCACTAGTTATGACCACGTAAGGAGGTTCTGGCCATCACACGTTTGACATGGTGAGCTGTTCTTGCTATTACCATAGAACCTTTGACATGGTGAGTGGTTCTTGCCATTGCCATCGTACCGGGTTCCTTGCCATTAACATCTAACCTTTGACATGGTGAGTGGCTCTTCCCATTGCCATCAAACCTTTGACTTGGTGAGTCGTTCTTGCCATTACCATCGAACATTTGATATGGTCAGGGGTTCTTGCCATTACCAGTGAACCTTTGACATGTTGAGTGGTTCTTGCCATTGAACTTTTGACATGGTAAGCGGTTCTTGCCATTGCCATCGTACTGGGGTTCTTTACATTGCCATTGAACCTTTGATATAGTATGGGGTTCTTGCCATTACCATCGAACCTTTGACATGGTGAGGGGTTCTTGCCATTGAACCTTTGACATGGTGAGCAGTTCTTGCCATTGCCATCGTACCAGGTTTCTTGTCATTACCATTGAACCTTTGACATGGTGAGTGGTTCTTCCCATTGCCATCAAACCTTTGACATGGTAAGTTGTTCTTGCCATTACCATCGAACATTTGACATGGTCAGGGGTTCTTCCCATTACCAGTGAACCTTTCGCATGGTGAGTGGTTCTTGCCATTGCCACCAAACCATTCACATGGTCATGGGTTATCGCCATTACCATCAAACCCTTGACATGGTATGGGGTTCTTGCCACTGCCATCGAACCTTTGAAATGTTCAGGGGTTCTTGCCATTACCATCGAACCTTTGACATGTTCAGGGGTTCTTGCCACTACCATCGAACCTTTGACATGTTCAGGGGTTCTTGCCATTACCATCGAAACCTTTGAAATGTGCAGGGGTTCTTGCCACTACCATCGAACCTTTGACATGTTCAGGGGTTCTTGCCATTACCATCGAACCTTTGACATGTTCAGGGGTTCTTGCCATTACCATCGAACCTTTGACATGTTCAGGGGTTCTTGCCATTACCATCGAACCTTTGACATGTTCAGGTGTTCTTGCCATTACCATCGAACCTTTGACATGTTCAGGGGTTCTTGCCATTACCATCGAACCTTTGACAAGGTCAGGGGTGCTTGCCATTGCCATCGAACCTTTGACAAGGTCAGGGGATCTTGCCATTGCCATAGAACCTTTGACATGGTCAGGGGTTCTTGCCATTGCCATCAAACCTTTGACATGGTATGGGGTTCTTGCCATTGCCATCAAACCTTTGACATGTTCAGGGGTTCTTGCCATTACCATCAAACCTTTGACATGTTCAGAGGTTCTTGCCATTACCATCAAACCTTTGACATGTTCAGGGGTTCTTGCCATTACCATCAAACCTTTGAAATGTTCAGGTGTTCTTGCCATTACCATCAAACCTTTGACATGTTCAGGGGTTCTTGCCACTGTCATCAAACCTTTGACATGTTCAGAGGTACTTGCCATTACCATCAAACCTTTGACATGTTCAGGGGTTCTTGCCATTACCATCAAACCTTTGACATGTTATGGGGTTCTTGCCATTACCATCAAACTTTGAAATGTTCAGGTGTTCTTGCCATTACCATCAAACCTTTGACATGTTCAGGGGTTCTTGCCATTACCATCAAACCTTTGACATGTACAAGGGTTCTTGCCATTACCATCAAACCTTTGACATGTTCAGGGGTTCTTGCCATTGCCATCGAACCTTTGACAAGGTCAGGGGTTCTTGCCATTGCCATCGAACCTTTGACAAGGTCAGGGGTTCTTGCCATTGCCATCGAACCTTTGACATGGTCTGGGGATCTTGCCATTGCCATCGAACCTTTGACATGGTCTGGGGATCTTCCCATTGCCATCGAACCTTTGACATGGTCAGGGGATATTGCCATTGCCATAGAACCTTTGACATGGTCAGGGGTTCTTGCCATTGGCATCAAACCTTTGACATGGTCAGGGGTTCTTGCCATTGCCATCGAACCTTTGACAAGGTCAGGGGTTCTTGCCATTGCCATCGAACCTTTGACATGGTCTGGGGATCTTGCCATTGCCATAGAACCTTTGACATGGTCTGGGGATCTTCCCATTGCCATCAAACCTTTGACAAGGTCAGGGGTTCTTGCCATTGCCATCGAACCTTTGACATGGTCTGGGGATCTTGCCATTGCCATAGAACCTTTGACATGGTCTGGGGATCTTCCCATTGCCATCAAACCTTTGACATGGTCAGGGGTTCTTGCCATTGCCATCAAACCTTTGACATGTACAAGGGTTCTTGCCATTACCATCAAACCTTTGACATGTTCAGGGGTTCTTGCCATTGCCATCGAACCTTTGACAAGGTCAGGGGTTCTTGCCATTGCCATCGAACCTTTGACAAGGTCAGGGGTTCTTGCCATTGCCATCGAACCTTTGACATGGTCTGGGGATCTTGCCATTGCCATCGAACCTTTGACATGGTCTGGGGATCTTCCCATTGCCATCGAACCTTTGACATGGTCAGGGGATATTGCCATTGCCATAGAACCTTTGACATGGTCAGGGGTTCTTGCCATTGGCATCAAACCTTTGACATGGTCAGGGGTTCTTGCCATTGCCATCGAACCTTTGACAAGGTCAGGGGTTCTTGCCATTGCCATCGAACCTTTGACATGGTCTGGGGATCTTGCCATTGCCATAGAACCTTTGACATGGTCTGGGGATCTTCCCATTGCCATCAAACCTTTGACAAGGTCAGGGGTTCTTGCCATTGCCATCGAACCTTTGACATGGTCTGGGGATCTTGCCATTGCCATAGAACCTTTGACATGGTCTGGGGATCTTCCCATTGCCATCAAACCTTTGACATGGTCAGGGGATCTTCCCATTGCCATAGAACCTTTGACATGGTCAGGGGTTCTTGCCATTGCCATCAAACCTTTGACATGGTCAGGGGTTCTTGCCATTGCCATCAAACCTTTGACATGGTCAGGGGATCTTGCCATTGCCATCGAACCTTTGACAAGGTCAGGGGTTCTTGCCATTGCCATCGAACCTTTGACATGGTCTGGGGATCTTCCCATTGCCATCGAACCTTTGACATGGTCAGGGGATATTGCCATTGCCATAGAACCTTTGACATGGTCAGGGGTTCTTGCCATTGGCATCAAACCTTTGACATGGTCAGGGGTTCTTGCCATTGCCATCGAACCTTTGACAAGGTCAGGGGTTCTTGCCATTGCCATCGAACCTTTGACATGGTCTGGGGATCTTGCCATTGCCATAGAACCTTTGACATGGTCTGGGGATCTTCCCATTGCCATCAAACCTTTGACAAGGTCAGGGGTTCTTGCCATTGCCATCGAACCTTTGACATGGTCTGGGGATCTTGCCATTGCCATAGAACCTTTGACATGGTCTGGGGATCTTCCCATTGCCATCAAACCTTTGACATGGTCAGGGGATCTTCCCATTGCCATAGAACCTTTGACATGGTCAGGGGTTCTTGCCATTGCCATCAAACCTTTGACATGGTCAGGGGTTCTTGCCATTGCCATCAAACCTTTGACATGGTCAGGGGATCTTGCCATTGCCATCGAACCTTTGACAAGGTCAGGGGTTCTTGCCATTGCCATCGAACCTTTGACATGGTCTGGGGATCTTGCCATTGCCATAGAACCTTTGACATGGTCTGGGGATCTTCCCATTGCCATCAAACCTTTGACAAGGTCAGGGGTTCTTGCCATTGCCATCGAACCTTTGACATGGTCTGGGGATCTTGCCATTGCCATAGAACCTTTGACATGGTCTGGGGATCTTCCCATTGCCATCAAACCTTTGACATGGTCAGGGGATCTTCCCATTGCCATAGAACCTTTGACATGGTCAGGGGTTCTTGCCATTGCCATCAAACCTTTGACATGGTCAGGGGTTCTTGCCATTGCCATCAAACCTTTGACATGGTCAGGGGATCTTGCCATTGCCATCGAACCTTTGACAAGGTCAGGGGTTCTTGCCATTGCCATCGAACCTTTGACATGGTCTGGGGATCTTCCCATTGCCATCGAACCTTTGACATGGTCAGGGGATATTGCCATTGCCATAGAACCTTTGACATGGTCAGGGGTTCTTGCCATTGGCATCAAACCTTTGACATGGTCAGGGGTTCTTGCCATTGCCATCGAACCTTTGACAAGGTCAGGGGTTCTTGCCATTGCCATCGAACCTTTGACATGGTCTGGGGATCTTGCCATTGCCATAGAACCTTTGACATGGTCTGGGGATCTTCCCATTGCCATCAAACCTTTGACAAGGTCAGGGGTTCTTGCCATTGCCATCGAACCTTTGACATGGTCTGGGGATCTTGCCATTGCCATAGAACCTTTGACATGGTCTGGGGATCTTCCCATTGCCATCAAACCTTTGACATGGTCAGGGGATCTTCCCATTGCCATAGAACCTTTGACATGGTCAGGGGTTCTTGCCATTGCCATCAAACCTTTGACATGGTCAGGGGTTCTTGCCATTGCCATCAAACCTTTGACATGGTCAGGGGATCTTGCCATTGCCATCGAACCTTTGACAAGGTCAGGGGTTCTTGCCATTGCCATCGAACCTTTGACATGGTCTGGGGATCTTGCCATTGCCATAGAACCTTTGACATGGTCTGGGGATCTTCCCATTGCCATCAAACCTTTGACAAGGTCAGGGGTTCTTGCCATTGCCATCGAACCTTTGACATGGTCTGGGGATCTTGCCATTGCCATAGAACCTTTGACATGGTCTGGGGATCTTCCCATTGCCATCAAACCTTTGACATGGTCAGGGGATCTTCCCATTGCCATAGAACCTTTGACATGGTCAGGGGTTCTTGCCATTGCCATCAAACCTTTGACATGGTCAGGGGTTCTTGCCATTGCCATCAAACCTTTGACATGGTCAGGGGATCTTGCCATTGCCATCGAACCTTTGACAAGGTCAGGGGTTCTTGCCATTGCCATCGAACCTTTGACATGGTCAGGGGTTCTTGCCATTGCCATCAAACCTTTGACATGGTCAGGGGTTCTTGCCATTGCCATCAAACCTTTGACATGGTCAGGGGATCTTGCCATTGCCATCAAACCTTTGACATGGTCAGGGGATCTTGCCATTGCCATCGAACCTTTGACAAGGTCAGGGGTTCTTCCCATTGCCATCGAACCTTTGACATGGTCAGGGGATCTTCCCATTGCCATAGAACCTTTGACATGGTCAGGGGATCTTCCCATTGCCATCAAACCTTTGACATGGTCAGGGGATCTTCCCATTGCCATAGAACCTTTGACATGGTCAGGGGTTCTTGCCATTGCCATCAAACCTTTGACATGGTCAGGGGTTCTTGCCATTGCCATCAAACCTTTGACATGGTCAGGGGATCTTGCCATTGCCATCGAACCTTTGACAAGGTCAGGGGTTCTTGCCATTGCCATCGAACCTTTGACATGGTCTGGGGATCTTGCCATTGCCATAGAACCTTTGACATGGTCTGGGGATCTTCCCATTGCCATCAAACCTTTGACAAGGTCAGGGGTTCTTGCCATTGCCATCGAACCTTTGACATGGTCTGGGGATCTTGCCATTGCCATAGAACCTTTGACATGGTCTGGGGATCTTCCCATTGCCATCAAACCTTTGACATGGTCAGGGGATCTTCCCATTGCCATAGAACCTTTGACATGGTCAGGGGTTCTTGCCATTGCCATCAAACCTTTGACATGGTCAGGGGTTCTTGCCATTGCCATCAAACCTTTGACATGGTCAGGGGATCTTGCCATTGCCATCGAACCTTTGACAAGGTCAGGGGTTCTTGCCATTGCCATCGAACCTTTGACATGGTCTGGGGATCTTGCCATTGCCATAGAACCTTTGACATGGTCTGGGGATCTTGCCATTGCCATCGAACCTTTGACATGGTCAGGGGATCTTCCCATTGCCATCGAACCTTTGACATGGTCAGGGGATATTGCCATTGCCATAGAACCTTTGACATGGTCAGGGGATCTTCCCATTGCCATCGAACCTTTGACATGGTCAGGGGATCTTGCCATTGCCATCGAACCTTTGACAAGGTCAGGGGTTCTTGCCATTGCCATCGAACCTTTGACATGGTCTGGGGATCTTGCCATTGCCATAGAACCTTTGACATGGTCTGGGGATCTTCCCATTGCCATCAAACCTTTGACATGGTCAGGGGATCTTCCCATTGCCATAGAACCTTTGACATGGTCAGGGGTTCTTGCCATTGCCATCAAACCTTTGACATGGTCAGGGGTTCTTGCCATTGCCATCAAACCTTTGACATGGTCAGGGGATCTTGCCATTGCCATCGAACCTTTGACAAGGTCAGGGGTTCTTGCCATTGCCATCGAACCTTTGACATGGTCTGGGGATCTTGCCATTGCCATAGAACCTTTGACATGGTCTGGGGATCTTCCCATTGCCATCAAACCTTTGACAAGGTCAGGGGTTCTTGCCATTGCCATCGAACCTTTGACATGGTCTGGGGATCTTGCCATTGCCATAGAACCTTTGACATGGTCTGGGGATCTTCCCATTGCCATCAAACCTTTGACATGGTCAGGGGATCTTCCCATTGCCATAGAACCTTTGACATGGTCAGGGGTTCTTGCCATTGCCATCAAACCTTTGACATGGTCAGGGGTTCTTGCCATTGCCATCAAACCTTTGACATGGTCAGGGGATCTTGCCATTGCCATCGAACCTTTGACAAGGTCAGGGGTTCTTGCCATTGCCATCGAACCTTTGACATGGTCTGGGGATCTTGCCATTGCCATAGAACCTTTGACATGGTCTGGGGATCTTCCCATTGCCATCAAACCTTTGACAAGGTCAGGGGTTCTTGCCATTGCCATCGAACCTTTGACATGGTCTGGGGATCTTGCCATTGCCATAGAACCTTTGACATGGTCTGGGGATCTTCCCATTGCCATCAAACCTTTGACATGGTCAGGGGATCTTCCCATTGCCATAGAACCTTTGACATGGTCAGGGGTTCTTGCCATTGCCATCAAACCTTTGACATGGTCAGGGGTTCTTGCCATTGCCATCAAACCTTTGACATGGTCAGGGGATCTTGCCATTGCCATCGAACCTTTGACAAGGTCAGGGGTTCTTGCCATTGCCATCGAACCTTTGACATGGTCTGGGGATCTTGCCATTGCCATAGAACCTTTGACATGGTCTGGGGATCTTGCCATTGCCATCGAACCTTTGACATGGTCAGGGGATCTTCCCATTGCCATCGAACCTTTGACATGGTCAGGGGATATTGCCATTGCCATAGAACCTTTGACATGGTCAGGGGATCTTCCCATTGCCATCGAACCTTTGACATGGTCAGGGGATCTTGCCATTGCCATCGAACCTTTGACAAGGTCAGGGGTTCTTGCCATTGCCATCGAACCTTTGACATGGTCTGGGGATCTTGCCATTGCCATAGAACCTTTGACATGGTCTGGGGATCTTCCCATTGCCATCAAACCTTTGACATGGTCAGGGGATCTTCCCATTGCCATAGAACCTTTGACATGGTCAGGGGTTCTTGCCATTGCCATCAAACCTTTGACATGGTCAGGGGTTCTTGCCATTGCCATCAAACCTTTGACATGGTCAGGGGATCTTGCCATTGCCATCGAACCTTTGACAAGGTCAGGGGTTCTTGCCATTGCCATCGAACCTTTGACATGGTCTGGGGATCTTGCCATTGCCATAGAACCTTTGACATGGTCTGGGGATCTTCCCATTGCCATCAAACCTTTGACAAGGTCAGGGGTTCTTGCCATTGCCATCGAACCTTTGACATGGTCTGGGGATCTTGCCATTGCCATAGAACCTTTGACATGGTCTGGGGATCTTCCCATTGCCATCAAACCTTTGACATGGTCAGGGGATCTTCCCATTGCCATAGAACCTTTGACATGGTCAGGGGTTCTTGCCATTGCCATCAAACCTTTGACATGGTCAGGGGTTCTTGCCATTGCCATCAAACCTTTGACATGGTCAGGGGATCTTGCCATTGCCATCGAACCTTTGACAAGGTCAGGGGTTCTTGCCATTGCCATCGAACCTTTGACATGGTCAGGGGATCTTGCCATGAGTGATCGTCGAGGGTGCTGTTTCAAAGACAGCCAGGCTTCTTGTCCTGATGCCTGAGATACTTGTACTGTGTCTCCTATCCATTTGTGAATATTTCACCTATCTTCTGCAATCTGAATGTTCTTCCATCTGGTCTTTCTGGTACTGATCAGGTATCAGTATTTTCTTGTGACGTTCTGCATCTCTCGCAGGCATGTGTGGCGGTCTCCTCCTCGGTTTCCGCACAAGCATTAGTTCCAGTACGTCATTTGCCAGTCGTGCTATGCGGCGGATCTCCATGATCTCGGAGCACTGCGCATAAGGCGGATTCAATGTCTTGGACCTACCCTCACATTGCTGCACGCGTTCTTGAGACTGCCCATAAATCTTTCAACCGTGCCATCTGCCTGTGACCATAGCAGTGTCGTTTTTCAGCAACCAATACTCATGTAGTGCAAGAACCGGACGAATACTTGTCCACTGATCGGTGATCCATTGTCCGACTTCAATGTCTGGGGAAGTCGCCACGGGGAGAACATTGCATCCAGAATGGGAACTAGTACTGCCCCCGGCGTTATGCAAATGATAGGAAATCTGCAGTATTCCTCGATCAACACTAGCAGAAATTTACCATCTTTGAGGGATCAGCAAAGTCAATGGAGACCGTTATTGATACACACTTGGGTAACTCGGACACCTTGAGAGGTTCTGGCTTGTCTGGTCTCATTGTGTATTGACGCAAATGGCAGGTGCCTACTATTGGTGCAACCATGGCATCCAGGCTAGGGAACCACATGGTGTCTCTTATTTGTCTCTTTGTGACTACAACTCCTTGATGCCCTGCATGTGCAGTGCCAACAATACCTTGACGAAGAAATGTAGGAGTGACTATGTGCACGTCACCCATTAGTAGTCCCTCTGAAGAGATGGAGAGTTCAGCGGGCACGTGCTTGAATGCCAGTGAATCCGCCAGCATAGGATTGTCTTCACGCATGCTGTCAGGGGAAACGGAACTCCACCTTCTTGGCATAGGCTTGGATCTTTAAGAGTGTGCTCAATGGTGAGAGGAAGTGAAACTGATCCTAAAAGTAGTGTCTGAGTGAGGAAGTTGATATGTTCTTCCGTCACGGATTTGCTTTGACCTGTGGGTGACCGCGGTGGGGTGGAGATGAAGTATGCAGGGTGATATTCGTTGTGAGCTATCCGGAAGTCATACTCCTGTAGACGCAATACCCATCGCTCCATTTTAGGGGGCATCTTGGACGTTGGACTGCCATTGTGTGGTTGCTAGTGCATAATGATCGGAAACTGTCATGACGGTTTTCCAAGACGAATCGTGTGAAAGTGTTCACCAGTCCATACTACTGCCACGCCTTCCTTTTCAGGCTGAGAGTGCGCTCACTCTGTATCCGACAGGCTGCCATATGCAATCGCATGTCGTGCTGACTCCCGACTTGTGTTATGTTCGGCTAGAATTGCTCTAAGTATAACAGAGCTGGCATCAATAGACAGTTCCGTGAACAAGCATGGCTCGAAGTATGACATATGTCCGGCCGATGCAATGTTGTCCAATGCTACCTCACATTTAGATGACCTTTTGAATGGCGCACGCTGTTTGGACAATTCTCGTAGTGGTGGGCTTGTAGTCGCAAAGACTCGGATGTGGCAGCTGTAGGAACCGGCGATCCCCAGAAATGATCGCACATCGCTAACATCTGCTGAAAATCGAATTTCCCCAAAGAACTTGAGTTGCAATTTGTGAGATTCACACTTGTTAAAATTTAACTCCAGCCGACATGAGGACAGCGCAGACTTTCGTTATGGCTTGCTCGTGTTGCTCAAGAGACACTGAATATTAAAATGTCGTCGCTGTAATTGAAGCAGTTACAAATGCGCCTGATGACTGTCCCGGTGCTTTCGTGAAATATCTCTGCCGCTGAAGAGAACCTTAATTGCTTATATCTATAGAGGCCTAAATGAGTTGAGAAACTCGTTATGTAGTGGGATTGTGGATCAAGTTCTATTTAACAGCGTTAGAGCATGTGTTTTGTGTGTGTTAGAATAGATGAGTACACAGCGAGGGTCAATTAGCTTGTTACAAGCAAGCTCATTGCCCCTCGCCCGGGCCTTACCTCACTGAGAAGGCTCTGAAGCCTCTGCATCTCCACCGAGGCATCCCAGAGTGGCCACCATCCAAAGGGAATGGGACTACTTGTATTCCTTTCGCCCCTTCCATGGTGGGCATTTTCTTTCAAAAACGTTTTTCCCTTGGTTTTAATGGCTGCCATGGAAAGGGAGAAGGGACTATGGCCCTCATTACGACCCTGGCGGAAAGGGGAAAACGATGGCGGAAATGCAATACCGCCATCGAAAAGCGCTCGGTGCGACTATGACCCGTCACCGCAAAGTACGAAGCCATTAGCGACACCGTAGTGAACGCCAACGCTAACTGCACTAAGCACGCGCGCGCGCACCATGCCAAACCGCAAACACCACCATGGTGCAACGGTACGGCAATTCCGACCCTAGCGGACATGTACCTAACGCCATCAGGCATGGCGGAATGGACCATTCCGCCATGGCCAGAAATACGGCATCGTGAACCAACCGTAAATGGCCCACTGAGTGCCTGTACTCCACTCCCTGGCCACATTGCACAACTCCTGGCAGGCGCAATGTACTCACACCATGCAACCAGTGAAATCTACAATTCACCCATGCATGCCAACGTAGAAATGCATGCAGGTGTTCGAAGCGCCCCGTGAGTGGGCATCCATGTACGGCATTTCACCATAGCCGTACTGATGCAGCACAGGCATGTGAAGGTACAAGACATCAAAATGGAAATCAAGAACACATGACACAAAACAACAGTAGTCCCCCATCGCTTGCCACCAGCGCAAGGCAACATCCAAAACAGCATCCTGAGGGGGATTGCACCAGACCTGTACTCTTGCCAGTAAACAAACCAACCATCAGCAGAAGCATGTACCACACAAGTTGGCAGAGTGACTGAGCAGCCAGGCACATCCCAAGAGGGGCCGATGGGAGCTGCAGGGCACAGATGGCATGAATACAGAAGCTATTCCAATGGACATGACCCCAGTCCCCCTCCAACAAACGCACGCAAACACAGGCACCTGTGACCAGCCACATTCTGAACATCCCATCATACCATCAATCGACCTGGCTGACAGGCACCAGTCGGCCAAAAGCCAATCCCCCGCCCCTGAACAGCACATCATGTAAACAGTCACAATGGCAGCCCCTATCCGTGACCACACTGTGCTACGTAGGCAAAAGCGGCCAGTACTGTACCACACAACTCAACTCAGAAGGCGGAACACAATGCAGATCATCTCGCAATACATACCGCCACAAATCGAAAATCGCCACATCACCTGCAAAGAATAACGCAACACGCCAAATATCGGAATACAATTTAAATGCACATCCAAATGACAAAGGCCTCACAGCAATTTGTAAAATAACACCAAAACATCCATCATCACCGAGGGCTGCATCTGCAATAATTGACCAGCTTCCACTTGTGTGACGCCCTGTACCATCATGGCACACAGGGCCAACATCAACGTTCCAAAAGGCAACATGGAAGCGGCAAGAACCGCAGGTCCGTCCCATGAGGCAGGCACTAGTCCAGCTGAAAGGCCGAAATGTTGCACCTAGCCACCAGAACAGCGTAAGGGCATGTGGCCCATTGGCGATCGTCCCATAAGATCGTAATGCTGCTCCACTGATTCACCCGAAGCTGCAGGTGTCGAGAGTAAAAACCATCTGGAGGAGTGGCGTACAGATGGCATCTGCAATAGGGCAGGAGATACCTGTCACCAAAATGAAACACAAATTAACCGATTGCACTACATGACACATGATGCATCACTATCTTCATTCAACACACCAAATCCACACCCATATGCATGCTAGGCCACTCCAAAGGAATATACACACCCCTAAATCAGTATCGATACATAACGAAACCAATCGAGGTTAATACACCATTGGCAACGTCGGTTACTGTGCATGCGTCCGTCAAGATAGAACCCATGACATGGGATTAGTAACGTGCCTAGACACAAGTGTATGAAGGCGCGTCGAGACAGGGAGGATCCGACAAGGGCAGATAGACGTAAGTCCCACTATGGCAGCCTTGCATCACATAGCGCAGGGGAAGGGGATTGAATCAAAAAACACATGTACATGGCAGACCCTAAATGGAATCATCTGTCCATGCATCCATTCATCATTCCCTCATCCCGCAATGAAAACGCATGAACATTCACTCACATAATATGTGAAACTTCCATCGCGTCTGTGCGTAATGCAGTCTGCAAAAACCACTGTGCTCCTGGCCGGATCTGTAGTGTCGTGAAGCTAGATGGACTTGGGAACGTCCTGCCTTATCGTCCACTACGCTATTGCGCATCCCATTCAATTCATGTCATTCATTGCTTGCTCGTTATGGGCCCTGTCCCAAGGACATTCAACAATAGAACGTTACATTTCCAGGCAGACCTGTGGGCGTCTCCTCACCGCTACTTCGCAACCAAAAATCCTGGCCTTCGAATTCCACACTTGCAACATTACGTCGAAAAGGCTTCTGTGAACGCTTGCATTCACAATTACATCAATGTAGTGCGGCTGTGTGTCATAATGCTAACTGGCTGCAATCACAAATGGGACGCCACGCCCGTCGGTGAAGTACGATACTGTGCTGCATGAGGGTCGGCCATCGATCGAGCCCTACATACCACTGACTCTTCACAGGTATGTAAGCGGCTGCAATCATAGCATGTGTAACAATGGGAGCATAGCATGAAAATCAGTCAAAGTACATCACACTGCCATCGGGATTTGATACATGATTCCAACCCCAAGATGCCATGCGGCCAAATGCAGCCTTACGTGCGGGACGTGCTCGGCCAGAAGGGATTGCATCTGCCACAGATTCATTCAATCAGCACAGGTGGAGGCCATACAGGCCGACAGCACATATATAGCAGACCCAAACCCCTCCCACAACCACTCCCACTCCAAAATGCTACCGGCAGGACTAGCGATGTTGGGCCTGGGGCACCAGATAGCACTGCAAGTGCTACAACTACAAGAAGACGACGAACAACAACAGGTACAACAACCGGGCGCACAGGGGAGACGGAGGAGAAGGAGGAGGAGGAGGGCAAGGCAGGGTCAGCAAGGCCCACAAGCACTGCCACTACCACCACGCAGGCGGCCCGCAATCCCACGCCTCCGAGCTGATCCGTTCAACCTCACTGCTGAGCAGATCCACACCCTCTACCGTTTGGACCGGGACACCATAATCGCCATTGTGGACATGACACATGCTGACCTCGTGAGCATGATAGATAGCCCAACCGCCATCCCACCCCTACTGAAGGTGGTGTCTGTACTCCACTTCCTGGCCACAGGCACCTACCAGCACACAGTGGGACAGTTGCATGGCATTTCACAGCCACTGTTCTCACGGACACTCTCCCAAGTGCACGATGCCCTCCTGAAGCACGCCGACGACCACATCACACTACCACGCACGTACCAGGAGATTACCAACGCAAAGGTGGGATTCCATGCACTTGGCGGCATCCCGGGTTGCATTGGTGCCATCGACTGCACCCATGTTGAATTGGTTGTCCCACATGCCATGGAGGTCCAGTACCGCAACCGGAAACAATTTCATTCAATCAATGTGCAAATGGTGTGTGACTCCAACAAGATCTTTACGCATTGTTGTGCCAGATTTCCAGGATCTACCCATGATTCTATGGTCCTGAGGAACACAAGAATACCACGCTACATGGAGCGACACGCAGGGCACAGATCCTGGCTACTCGGTGAGTCTCATTCCATGCATGACATCGTGGCCCATTTGATGCGTCAATGACCTTGCAGGAGGGGGGGGGGCTACTTAGCACTATCATTCCACTGACACCCTTTATTCGTCCCATACAGGTGATGCCGGGTATCCACTGAAGAGATGGCTCCTTACACCAATCCGGAACCCACAGAACCAGCATGAGGAGGACTACAACCATGCCCACTCACGTAGCCGTGTGGTCATTGAACAGGCATTCGGCCTACTGAAGGCTCGTTTCCGCAGCCTCAGCAGGTCTGGCGGGGCACTCATGTACAGCCATGAGAGGGTTTCTAAGATGGTCATGGCATGTGTCATGCTGCACAACATGTGCATACGTAGGAATGTGCCCATGCCCCCTGACGCTGTACTGCATGCACCTGAAGATGATGATGATGAGGGTGGGGATGTGGAGGGACGCCAGGGAGTCCATGAGGCACAGGATGCACGTGCAATCCGACAGAGCATCATAGATGCATGCTTCTAGCAACCACGCATGGTGCCTATTACACGGAAAGGGGACCTGTGGCACTGTGTGTGTGTAGTACACGCACATAGTGGACTGTACGCCTATGAAGGCCTCGTACGCAAATATCAATGTCCACACATGTCATTGGATGATAATGAAGTGCTGTATTGTTAATGTGATTTGATTCATACACCCTATGGACCCGCCACCCAGTGAAGCCCAACACACCCCCTCCACCCTACTTCCTCCCCCCCCAACACCAGTGTCCAGATATGCATGCTGCCCGTGGGTAGACGCTATTGCAAGCCCCCTCTACGGGTATCAGGGGCACCCCTGCCCGTGGAGCGCAGGTTCCTGCCAGATCTGCGTTGGGGGCTGCCCTGGACGGAACTTGCCACGGATGACGTCTCTGCCTGCTCGCGTCCATGCATGTCTCTGAGGGTTTGTGAGAGCTCCGAGAGCACACGGCGCACAGCAGCAAGTTCAGCACAAACGTCTTTGGACGTCGCATGCAGTTCCCCCCTCAGGCTCTCGGTGCTTTTCTCCATTTGTGCTCTCAGGCTCTCGGTGCTTCTCTCCATTTCTCCCCTGAGGCTCTCACTACTTTTCTCTATTTGTGCCCTGAGTGTCTCGGTGGATGTTTCCATGGCTGCCCTGGAACCCCCGCATTCATTTGCATGGTCCTTGAGTAGCGTGGACGCTTCCTGCTGTTGCTCGATCAGCAGGTCGAGGGACTGTTGCCTCTGCTGGGCCATGGACATTTGCGGTGGTGTGACAGGGGGGCTGCTCAACACATGTTGCCTTGGCACAGGACTTGTGGGGGTTGGCCAGTCGTCGTCTTCAGGGTGCCCCTGCGTGGTTTCGTCATGGTGTAGGGGATGGAACATGCAGGGGGATTGGGAAAGGTCATGGATGGTACCTACGTCGCCAGCACTGTTTTCCGTGTCGGAGCATGCTGGCATGACAGCTGTGTCACCTATGGTGCTGCTACCACCAGAGGCAGTGCCATCAGATACGTTCTTTGGGGGGACCTGTGGTGCTGGGGTTGTGGACTTGCTGGCTGCTGGGGTGCCTGTTGCAGTCCCCTCCAGTGTGCTGGCACTTGATTCCTGCTGCTGCCGTGTCTTGATCCTTGCACCTGAGGTGGAGGCTCTTGGGACGTTGGTCCTGGCCCTCTTTGCAGGCGTGCTGGTAGGGGTGTCCTGCAGCTCGTCGTTGGTATCGGACCCTGTGGTGGAGTAAAGAGGGGCGAGCGTTAGTTATGGGTCTGTCGGATTTGGAATGGCAACGTGTCAAATGCATTGGGGTGGTACATGAGGCTGATATGGGACTGGGCCTTGGAGGTGGTCTCATTTTCGTGTGGATTGAGGATGCATTCATTTGGCTGCCTGCAGTTAGGGGGTGCATGCTGCACATGTAGGGGTTGTTTATGGCATCTTGATTAATTTGTTTATTCATTCTGACTTTTAGAGGGCGCTGTCAGGGCAAAGTATGTATTGCACTATGGGGTCACATGGTACTGCACATGTTCGTGGTTTGTGGATTTCGCATTGTTTCTCTTGGCAAACCTACCTGATTCTCCGGATGTCGGCACTCCTTTCTCCATCCCTCCGACTCCCTCTATGCTCTCCATTCCTATGGTGGAGGCGCAGATCTCCTCCCAGGGGGTCAACTTGATGGGCGACTCTGATCCCCCCCCGGTAGCTGTGGCGATGTTCCTGTTCGCAGAAAGTATGCTGCGTACGCGGATCCGCAGGTCGTCCCACCGCTTGCGACATTGCTGTGGCGTGCGGGGTGTTGTCCCCACCGCACTTACGCGCTGTGCCACAAGGGCCCATATGGCCTTCTTGTTGGCAAGGGCCGTCCTGGTCATTTGACTGGAGAAGACGACGGCGCCATTTTCCTGCAGGGTCTCGGTCAGCACGGTCAGTTCCTCTCGGGAGAAGTGGACCTGCCGCTTGCGATCACACGCTTTCTTGGCTACCTTTCCCATATTTATTTTTTGAACTGGGGTTGCTAACGGGTTGGGATGTGTGTCAGGGTCGGATTTTTAATGGTTGTGTTGGGATTCGGATTTTATAGTTGTGCGGCGTGCTGTTTCCCGTTCCGGCCACATGCTTTTACTTCCGTTTCCGTATATTTACGGTGCCCGTAATTTGCGGTGCCCGCTCATTACGGTGCCCGCTCATTACGGTGACCGCTAAGATGGGTGGCGGTATTGCACCTGGTGCAGCGTACGGCGGCGGTAAGGGCCGTTTTGGGGTCATTTCCGCCATCGCAGCCTTTCGGATTCCGCCATGGCGTAATGCTCGTGCCCGATGGGTCGTAATTAGCCGCACTTTGCTCCTTCGTGCAATGGCGGAAACGCTATTTACGCTGTTGCGGTCCGGTCAGTCAATTTCCGCAAGGGTCGTAATGAGGGCCTATGTGTAGTCCCTTCTCTGCGATTACTGGCAGCCATTTTGTATTGCTTGTTTTCTGAAGTAGAGAAACAGTCGCAGCGCCGTTTTTCAACTCAAGAAAACTGCCATTAGTACTCTGGTACAACGTGCCGGGGTACTAATGGAAATATGACCCTATGAGGGGTGCATTACCAGTCGGGTCTTGGGCTCGCTTCACTTGGGCTTCTAACTATAGCCCTGGGGGCATTACCTGACTGGTAATGCCTCCCCTCCTCGGGTCATATTTCCTAAATAGAATAGAATAAAATAGAATGGATAGGATACACACTTGGAACAATTCTCTAGGATTATTCTCAGCTGGCTCGATCTGACTATGAAGGAAGAGACCCTTGGCGTGTTTTATAAAGTCTAGCAGCTTTATTGGAAGTGGCCAAAGTCTCAATGGAAATGTGTTTTCTCCAAAGTTGTCTTTCCTCTTATTTTATTAACTCGCAGCGAGGCCATAAGATCAGCTTTCCCCCCAATGGCAGATTGGTACATATCAAATAATGTCCCCAAGAAACAGAGTTACATTTACCTGTGAAAAGCTCAGTTGTCCTTCTGCAAATGCTCCAAACACATTGGACTGTGATATGCCTGACGGGATAGGTTCAGAAATCCTACTTAGTCTCATGAAATGATCTATGCATGGGACAGGACCTGGATCATAGCGCCCACACAAGGAGGTCTCTGGAGAGTCATTGATCAAGCAATGTCCTATGATACCGCCATCAAAGCAGCTATCAACTCCATTGCCCCTCTCAAACCACGCAAATCCAAACCCACTACCCACTCCAACTCATGGTTCACCACTGAGCTCCTCACACTCCGCAACGAGAAAAAAGCTGCACTCACACAGTGGCAAACCTCCCACTCTGACAAAGATAAGATGATCTTTAAAGCCCTATCCACCAAATATAAAAAGGCAATCACCCAAGCAAAGGCCAAATCCTTTGAATCCAGAATCTCGGAAGCCCAATCTAGCACCAAAGAAAAGTTCGCCATTTTCAGAGAGCTCGAGACACCCTCTCCCGCCCCCCAGAATTTCACCAAAGACAAAGACTGGTGTGACAAAATACATGCACACCAATTAAGCCTCCTCAAAAGCAAAATACTAGCCACTAAACAAGCCCTACCCAGTAGGCATATCCCTATCCCATCACCCGCCCCGGATCCCCCCCTACCCTTCTCCTTCAAACCCATCCAAGAAAAAGACATCATCAACATTATGAGGAACATCAAGCCCTCTAACTGCAAAGGTGATGCATGCCCAGCCTCCATTATCAAAGACTGCACGGAAGCGCTAGCTCCCTTCCTAACAGCCTTTGTGAATGCCTCCTTTACCACAGGGAAAGTCCCTGCCTCCCTCAAGGAAGCTTGGGTCCGCCCTCTCTTGAAAAAACCAACTCTCGATCCCACCTCCCTCAACAACTACAGACCCATCACCACTGTCCCATTCCTCCTCAAAATATTGGACAAAGCCGCCTACCTGCAGGTCCAGCACTTCATTGAAGAGAACAAACTCCTTGGACTCCGTCAATCTGGCTTCCGCCCCAGACACGGGACCGAAACCGCCCTACTTGACTTGAAAAACCAAATGAACGATGCTAGAGACATGGGTAAACCAGCACTTCTCCTACTCCTTGACCTATCCGCGGCATTCGACCTCGTGGATCATGGCGTCCTATGCCACCACCTTTCCTCCACCGCCAAATTCTCCCCAGAGGCCACAGCTTGGATCACCTCCTTCTTACAAGACAGAACCATGCAAGTATTCTCTGACCTAGCCGCCGCATCACCAACCATCATACTCTGTGGGGTGCCCCAAGGCTCTTGCCTCTCCCCCACCCTGTACAACATCTTCACACGACCCCTCTTCCTCATCCTCGACGCTATGGGCATCTCATACACCAACTACGCCGACGACACCCAGATCCTCCTCACTCTCACAGGTAACTATGACACGGACTCCCTGACCCTCAACAACCTCTACAACACCATCCAAGCCTGGATGGCTGACAACGGACTATGCCTCAACTCTGACAAGACAGAACTCCTCCTGGTAGGTTCCCCTGACACACTAAAAAACCTAGATGTCCAATTCAGCCACTTCACCATTGACTCCATTAATATACCGGTCTCCGATTCTGTCAAAACTCTGGGAGTCTACCTGGACTCCAGCCTATCCATGGATAGACAAGTCAACGCAATAGCATCCGCAGCTGCATATCATGCTAAACTTATCAACGCAATCAGACCCTTTCTATCCAAAGAGAACTGCACCAACATAGCCAGAGCCATCACCGGCTCCAGGCTAGACTACTGCAATGTACTCTTTCTAGGAACCTCCAACAAAAACTTAGAGAGACTACAAGTAATACAGAACAATGCTCTCCGGGCAGCCCAAGGCATTGCTAAAAGAGAACACATCTCTGAAGCCAGAAAACTAGCCCACTGGCTCCCAATAAAGGAAAGGATCGTATTCAAAGCCCTGACACTGACCCACAGTGCATTCACCTCACTGCTCCAGCATACCTCTCTCAAAGGATCCAGCCCGTCTCCACTACCAGGCCAACCAGAACACCGTACACCAACATGCTCTCGGTGCCACTAGTAAAAAGAGTAAAAGCGGGCGGATCCAGCTTCCCCTATCTCGCGCCCACTCACTGGAATGCCCTACCTCCCACTATCCGTGGTGAGGCCTCCCTCAACACCTTCCGCAAAACACTGAAAACTACCCTCTTCACATAAGGACCGACACATCAGCACGAATACTTATCATATATGTTGTAATATACGACCAAATGCAATATTTGTAACAACAGTATGATTTCTTGTACTATTCATAATGTGTCAACAATCGCTATCATATGTACCATGTAACTAAGTTATTGCAAGTAACAGTGCCTCAATGCCCCTGGGCTGCTTGCGCGCTATATACATTTAAATAAATTAAAAAAAAATAGGCCGCTCCCCATTTGCCAGTGATGAGAGGCTGTGGGCTGTGAGAATCCTAATGGGAAACTTAACCATTACGATTTCATATGTCCCCATCAGGCTGGGAGTTGGCTTGCACCAGGCAAGACAAGCTTTAAGAAAGATCACAAGCCCCCCCGCCCCTCCCCCGTTCCTCCAGGAACCATGGCTATTTTATCACGATAGAGTTAATTCAGTCAGCAATAGGCGGTGCATTGGCAAGATCTTGCCCACCATTGCCCCTTTTAAGGTAAGGGGAGATTAGTTAAGGGTCTTTCGACCACTTTGATTACATTGCACAGGGATGCTTAGAATGGGGTCTCTATGAATAAAGTGCAAATACCTTTGGTGCTAGGAATGTTGGGAAATGTCTCCCTACCCAGCATTCCAGTCCAGAAATGGGATCTGGTGTAGGAAATCCTCCTTACAAAAGGAGGGACCAATCAGAGAATTACAAGTAGAAATATGTGCAGCTAAGACTGACGCTAATTAGTGTTCAGCGCAGCAGAAAATCAGGCTGCGGTTCACAACTCCCCTCCTCCACCTCTGCAGCTTTTTGTTTCTCCTTGTTTACAGATGTTATCCATCAGCTGTGATTATTGGATACCGAGGCTTGAGCCTCATTACTCCATCTTCTCGGGTTGAGTGTGTAGTCGTGGGTTATGATTCTTCTTGGTCTGTGTGGTCTTGTCACAGTAGAGAGGGTATCACTGGGTCATCGTAGTGATGGGCCGTGGGTAGTGGTCAGAAGGGTTTGCAGTGGTGGCAATGAGTCTCCTGGTCAGAGGGCTCGGGTTCTGATCCAGTCCTTGGCAGAAGTTCTTACTCAGCTCTGCTAGATGTTTGTCCAACATCTCGAAGTCCAGTTCTCTGTGAAGGTCAGCTGTCGTTGTGAAGAGCAGAGCTCCAGTCGCTACCGGCAGGGCCTTCTTCTGGACCTTCTGAAGACTCATCCGGGTTTGCTCCTGGCAGGCCATGCATGCTGGGGAGGCATACGGAGGGGTACTCCTCCACCAACAAAACCTGCTACTTCACATTGAGTGTTACCGCTGTGGGCAGTACAAATGTTTTTCAATCCCGTTGGATGACTCACGCCTACAAACGTCATTGTTCATGAGAAGTCCTTCATTTATGTTCACTATTCCAATAGCGTCAGTGCATAACATTTTTCCTCAACCCATTTCTTAACTACACAACCTCTTTTTACCAGTCAAAAGACTTAGATCAACTACCATGGTGCTATCCCGCGTTCTTTACGCAGAATGTCATTTAAGTATTCTCTCACTTAAAGTATGAGATGATCAATGAATGACCTCAGTGGTAAAACTCAAGAAGGTCCCTATTGTAAGCACCAAAACATCCTCCCGGCCTTCTGCCGGTGAGTCTTAACTCCGGTCCACTGCGTGTATGGCCTCTCAGCTCTCACCGGTTGACCAGGAATGGTGCACCACTGGTCGTCTTCTGGAAACTCAACACCCGCAGCTGCATTGACAAGTTACTCCACAGCTTTGGACACCAGACACTGCACCTTTCTGTGACAGTTGTGATCTCCACTGCAGCTCCTGCAGGCAGGCTTTTTCTCACCCAAACGCTGTCTCAGAAGGATAGCTCAGGGGCAATGTGCTCACCTTGGAAGCAAGGCGACACGGAGCAACACAGATCCTATCCCCGGGCCTACGCTTAGAAACCTCTGGGTATTAAGCACGTTATAAATAATCTATCATATCATATCATATCAGATCATATCATTGTCATGACCACCACCACATCATGCATAAAACTGTGTGTCGCTGCCCTTTCTCCAGCGGTACGGAGGTCCCTTCACTCTGGAGAATCTCCCTGACGCTAGAAGCTGGGTCAGCCACAGCAGCAAGTCCTACTACCTTAGATCACTGTACTCCACCCCTGGTTTCCACCTGATCATATCTGGAGAGTACACCACTCCTGGGTCTATCCTCACCAACCATGTCCGCGCGGGACCTGCTGCTCTCTGAATTCTGCTTTCTCCACTCTCTCGGCGACATTACAGAGCTCCATTCCAAGCCAATGTCACTGGACTCCGGCGAGTCCTCCATATAACCTGCGCGCGGCCTCCAGCTCTCCCCACAGTGACTAGTTCCCACCGCAAGTGGTAACCCTAAGCAAGGTCCATCTCTTGAGCCTTTATGGTCCTGCATGCATTCTGATGACATCACGGATGCTGCGCATCAAAGGGAATGCTGGGAAATGAAGTTCTATGGGTCCTCCAGTCATACACAAATGGGGCGAGGGTAAAAGCAAGGATACCAAGTATAGCAAATCAGCCGAAACATTAGGATTAAATATACCACTAAGGTAGTAAAGACCCGAGTGCCAAATGGCAAAGAAAGGCAACAGACTAAGCAAATGTAATGGAAACGCTCATTCACTCACTCACACAGTAAAAACAGTAGGGATACAGCTAATATAAAGGTCAAAGATATGCTCTTCCAAAGTGCTTGTTGGAACTGTAAGTCTGATCCCAGCTTTGCCACTAACAATTCCCTTGTGCTTTCTTTCAGGATGGTTCCTCCGCCGCCCATCAATAAGCCGCACGCCTGCCTCTCCACCGCCATCATCATGAGCAGCATGGTGCTGATGGACGCCTACCTGGTGGAGCAGAACCACGGCTCCCGCAAGATCGGCATCTGCATCATGGTCTCCATCGGCGACGTCTGCTTCCTCATCATCCTCCGATACGTGGCCGTATGGGCGGGCGCCGAGGTCAGGACCGCCAAGCGGGGCTATGCCATGATCCTGTGGTTCCTGTACGTCTTCGTCCTGGAGATCAAGGTCTACTTCATCTACCAGAATTACAAGGCGGACCGTAAAAGCCTGGACATCATAGCCCGCAAGGCCCTCACCCTGCTCCTGTCCATCTGCATCCCGGCACTCTACGTCATCCTGGTGGCCATCGAGCACATGGAGTATCTCCAGACCTTCAAGAAGAAGGAGGACCTCAGGAACCGGCTTTTCTGGGTCATCATCGACATGCTGGATGTGCTCGACGTGCAGGCGAACCTCTGGGAGCCCCAGAAGAAAGGCCTTCCCCTGTGGGCGGAGGGGCTCATGTTCTTCTACTGCTACATCCTGCTCCTGATCTTGCCCTGCGTGTCGCTGAGCGAGATCAGCATGCAGGGCATCAACATCATGCCACACAAGATGATGCTGTACCCCATGATGAGCCTGCTGACCATCAACGTGGCCACCATCTTCATCCGGGGCAGCAACATGCTCTTCTTCAAGGACCCCCGCGCCTCCAGCGTCTTCATGGGGAAGAACATCCTGGCCATTGTGCTGAAGATCTGCTCCTTCGTGCAGTACAAGAAGCAGATGCAGGACGCACCCGGCGGCTTCAGCGTGCAGCTGCAGCAGAATTCCTCCACCCACTCCCACGCTCAGTCCGGGCGGCATCTCATGAAACCGCGCGCCCAGACTCCCTCCTCTGAAATTCTTCCGGGGGAGGACACGTGACGTGCGCGAGCGGGGTGGCCGCTTTGTAAAAGCACCCAGGCATCCATCGTGTTAGCATTGGGAACCACAACATGCAGTGAAGCGGGGCACCAGGCCTCATGGAGCATAACGCCTGCCCACACCTGGAGCGCACAAGGGGCACGACTCAACCGGTGGCCTTCCCCTTGTGGATATTAAGAGGAAGCAAAATGGCCGCCAGAGGCGAAGAGAGCTGGAACGAACGCTATTAACATTAGAGTGTGTCTGCAATGAAGTTTGTTTTTTATTGACTGCTGATTGGTGAGGGTTCCGGTTACCGCACTGCGGTCCCTTGCGATGATGCATCAGGCTGGGCTGCTAGAGCCGGGCACCCATTGCTTGGACTAACTCCTGCGGTATGAATCTGTTCAGTGCAGGAACACAGGAAGAACACCTCTTCCATGAGTGATGTACATTGAAACCACTTAAAGAGTGAACATTTGCACTGTGTTGGCATTGCCCATCGACTTGGCCACGTGATGCCCATGGTGCTATAGCCTGGTGGTTGTCCTGAGTGCTGCTATGTTCTCAACCGCAGTGTGACCCCATGGGCTGCTGAGTCCCACCCATTTCATGCTACAACAGTGACTCCTGCAGGTGCAGAACAGCACTGCATGACTTGGTCTCAGAAGAGCCAGGCACTCCTTAGCTCATCACCAGAGGGCAGCATGTCTTTGCAGGGGCACCCATGGGGTAGCATGTGTGTTGGGGGGCATGGGGTGCTGCTCAGCAAGCACTTCTTGTAGATTTAATTTGGCAGATGGCAATGGGACACTGAGAAGCAGGTGTGTATACCTGGGCATTTCCAGCAGGCCGAGCTTCCTGAATGTTCTGGTGGGCTGGGGAAGAGTCAGCCAAATGTAGTGACTGATTGAAAGCCCCCTAGCCCAGCACTATTACCGGTGAGGGGCCCCGGCCTGGTGAGAAGTAGCCTGGTGCCAATATAGCAAGTCCATTTGCCCAGTAATGGCCGCAGGGAAGCCCTTTTCAGCCTGGTTCAGGAATCGAGGGAGGAAACTTGACCCCATCACAGGGCTATTTACGCTGCCCATGGGCTTGCGGCTTCATGTCTTGGCCTCTTCCGGTCATCCCCTTCTCAGTGACACACCTTTAGCCTTCACCCAGGTGCAAGACTTTCTCTGGTAAATGTGTAGAATTAGGCTGGGACTCGAATGTCTTAAAATCAGTGTGAGAGAGGTCATCATGTGAGAGGGGTCTAAAATGTGAGAGAAGTCATCATGTGACAGAGGTCATCATGTGAGAGATGTCATCCATGTGAGAGAGATCATCGTGTGAGAGAGATCATATATGTGAGAGAGGTCATCATGTGAGAGAGGTCATCATGTGACAGAGGTCATACATGTGAGAGAGATCATCATGTGAGAGAGGTCATACATGTGTGTGAGAGAGGTAATCGATGTGAGAGAGGTCATCCATGTGAGGGAGGTCATCCATGTGAGAGAGGTCATCCATGTGAGGGGTCATTCATGTGAGAGAGGTCACCAGTGTGAGAGGGGTCATCATGTGAGAGAGGTCATCCATGTGAGAGAGGTCATCCATGTGAGGGAGGTCATCCATGTGAGAGAGGTCATCTATGTGAGGGGTCATTCATGTGAGAGAGGTCACCAGTGTGAGAGGGGTCATCATGTGAGAGAGGTCATCCATGTGAGAGAGGGCATCCATGTGAGGGAGGTCATCCATGTGAGAGAGGTCATCCATGTGAGGGAGGTCATCCATGTGAGAGAGGTCATCCATGTGAGGGACTGGGCATCCTCTCTCAGACAGATCACCCGGTCATGAAGTCATCTATGTGAGAGGGTTCATCCATGTGAGAGAGGTCATCAATGTGAGAGGGGTCATCATGTGGGAGAGGCCATTAATGTGAGAGGGGCCATCATGTGGGAGAGGTCATCAATGTGAGAAAGGTCATCATGTGAGAGGGGTCATCCATGTGAGAGGGGTCATCATGTGAGAGAGGTCATCCATGTGAGGGAGGTCATCCATGTGAGAGAGGTCATCCATGTGAGGCAGGTCATCCATGTGAGAGAGGTCATCCATGTGAGGGACAGGGCATCCTCTCTCAGACAGATCACACGGTCAGGAAGTCATCCATGTGAGAGGGGTCATCCATGTGAGAGCGGTCATCAATGTGAGAGAGGTTATCATTTGAGAGAGGTCATCCGTGAGAGCGGTCACAGTGAGAGACAGAACATCCTCTCTCATACAGGTCACCCCCTCAAGAGGCCTCGCTCCACTAAAGAGACTAGGAAATTCAGAATGTTCTCTATAGGTGCCGAAACTGGATGTGAGGGACATTATCCTTGAGAGAGAGGTCATCCAGGTGAAAGAGATACCATTTGAGAGAGGTCACTATGTGAGATAGGTCAGCAGTGTGAGAGAGGTCAGCAGTGTGAGAGATGTCACGATGTGAGAGAGGCCAGCAGTGTGAGAGAGGTCAGCAGTGTGAGAGATGTCCCTATGTGAGGGAGGCCAGCAGTGTGAGAGAGGTCAGCAGTGTGAGAGATGTCACTATGTGAGAGAGGCCAGCAGTGTGAGAGAGGTCAGCAGTATGAGAGATGTCCCTATGTGAGAGAGGTCAGCAGTATGAGAGAGGTCAGCAGTGTGAGAGATGTCACTATGTGAGAGAGGCCAGCAGTGTGAGAGAGGTCAGCAGTGTGAGAGATGTCCCTATGTGAGAGAGGCCAGCAGTGTGAGAGAGGTCAGCAGTGTGAGAGATGTCCCTATGTGAGAGAGGCCAGAAGTGTGAGAGAGGTCAGCAGTGTGAGAGATGTCCCTATGTGAGAGAGGTCAGCAGTATGAGAGAGGTCAGCAGTGTGAGAGATGTCACTATGTGAGAGAGGCCAGCAGTGTGAGAGAGGTCAGCAGTGTGAGAGATGTCCCTATGTGAGAGAGGCCAGCAGTGTGAGAGAGGTCAGCAGTGTGAGAGATGTCACTATGTGAGAGAGGCCAGCAGTGTGAGAGAGGTCAGCAGTGTGAGAGAGGTCCCTATGTGAGAGAGGTCAGCAGTGTGAGAGATGTCCCTATGTGAGAGAGGCCAGCAGTGTGAGAGAGGTCAGCAGTGTGAGAGATGTCACTATGTGAGAGACGCCAGCAGTGTGAGAGAGGTCAGCAGTGTGAGAGAGGTCCCTATGTGAGAGAGGTCAGCAGTGTGAGAGATGTCCCTAAGTGAGAGAGGCCAGCAGTGTGAGAGAGGTCAGCAGTGTGAGAGATGTCACTATGTGAGAGAGGCCAGCAGTGTGAGAGAGGTCAGCAGTGTGAGAGATGTCCCTATGTGAGAGAGGCCAGCACTGTGAGAGAGGTCATCAGTGTGAGAGAGGCCAGCAGTGTGAGAGAGGTCAGCAGTGTGAGAGATGTCCCTATGTGAGAGAGGCCAGCAGTGTGAGAGAGGTCATCAGTGTGAGAGAGGCCAGCAGTGTGAGAGAGGTCAGCAGTGTGAGAGAGGTCCCTATGTGAGAGAGGCCAGCAGTGTGAGAGAGGTCATCAGTGTGAGAGAGGCCAGCAGTGTGAGAGAGTTCCCTATGTGAGAGAGGCCAGCAGTGTGAGAGAGGTCAGCAGTGTGAGAGAGGTCAGCAGTGTGAGAGAGGCCAGCAGTGTGAGAGAGGTCAGCAGTGTGAGAGATGTCCCTATGTGAGAGAGGTCAGCAGTATGAGAGAGGTCAGCAGTGTGAGAGATGTCACTATGTGAGAGAGGCCAGCAGTGTGAGAGAGGTCAGCAGTGTGAGAGATGTCCCTATGTGAGAGAGGCCAGCAGTGTGAGAGAGGTCAGCAGTGTGAGAGATGTCACTATGTGAGAGAGGCCAGCAGTGTGAGAGAGGTCAGCAGTGTGAGAGATGTCCCTATGTGAGAGAGGCCAGCAGTGTGAGAGAGGTCAGCAGTGTGAGAGATGTCACTATGTGAGAGAGGCCAGCAGTGTGAGAGAGGTCAGCAGTGTGAGAGAGGTCCCTATGTGAGAGAGGTCAGCAGTGTGAGAGATGTCCCTATGTGAGAGAGGCCAGCAGTGTGAGAGAGGTCAGCAGTGTGAGAGATGTCACTATGTGAGAGAGGCCAGCAGTGTGAGAGAGGTCAGCAGTGTGAGAGATGTCCCTATGTGAGAGAGGCCAGCACTGTGAGAGAGGTCATCAGTGTGAGAGAGGCCAGCAGTGTGAGAGAGGTCAGCAGTGTGAGAGATGTCCCTATGTGAGAGAGGCCAGCAGTGTGAGAGAGGTCATCAGTGTGAGAGAGGCCAGCAGTGTGAGAGAGGTCAGCAGTGTGAGAGAGGTCCCTATGTGAGAGAGGCCAGCAGTGTGAGAGAGGTCATCAGTGTGAGAGAGGCCAGCAGTGTGAGAGAGGTCCCTATGTGAGAGAGGCCAGCAGTGTGAGAGAGGTCAGCAGTGTGAGAGAGGTCAGCAGTGTGAGAGAGGCCAGCAGTGTGAGAGAGGTCAGCAGTGTGAGAGATGTCCCTATGTGAGAGAGGCCAGCACTGTGAGAGAGGTCATCAGTGTGAGAGAGGCCAGCAGTGTGAGAGAGGTCAGCAGTGTGAGAGATGTCCCTATGTGAGAGAGGCCAGCAGTGTGAGAGAGGTCATCAGTGTGAGAGAGGCCAGCAGTGTGAGAGAGGTCAGCAGTGTGAGAGAGGTCCCTATGTGAGAGAGGTCAGCAGTGTGAGAGATGTCCCTATGTGAGAGAGGCCAGCAGTGTGAGAGAGGTCAGCAGTGTGAGAGATGTCCCTATGTGAGAGAGGCCAGCACTGTGAGAGAGGTCATCAGTGTGAGAGAGGCCAGCAGTGTGAGAGAGGCCAGCAGTGTGAGAGATGTCCCTATGTGAGAGAGGCCAGCAGTGTGAGAGAGGTCAGCAGTGTGAGAGATGTCACTATGTGAGAGAGGCCAGCAGTGTGAGAGAGGTCAGCAGTGTGAGAGATGTCCCTATGTGAGAGAGGCCAGCACTGTGAGAGAGGTCATCAGTGTGAGAGAGGCCAGCAGTGTGAGAGAGGTCAGCAGTGTGAGAGATGTCCCTATGTGAGAGAGGCCAGCAGTGTGAGAGAGGTCATCAGTGTGAGAGAGGCCAGCAGTGTAAGAGAGGTCAGCAGTGTGAGAGAGGTCCCTATGTGAGAGAGGCCAGCAGTGTGAGAGAGGTCATCAGTGTGAGAGAGGCCAGCAGTGTGAGAGAGGTCCCTATGTGAGAGAGGCCAGCAGTGTGAGAGAGGTCAGCAGTGTGAGAGAGGTCAGCAGTGTGAGAGAGGCCAGCAGTGTGAGAGAGGTCAGCAGTGTGAGAGATGTCCCTATGTGAGAGAGGCCAGCACTGTGAGAGAGGTCATCAGTGTGAGAGAGGCCAGCAGTGTGAGAGAGGTCAGCAGTGTGAGAGATGTCCCTATGTGAGAGAGGCCAGCAGTGTGAGAGAGGTCATCAGTGTGAGAGAGGCCAGCAGTGTGAGAGAGGTCAGCAGTGTGAGAGAGGTCCCTGTGTGAGAGAGGTCAGCAGTGTGAGGGATGTCCCTATGTGAGAGAGGCCAGCAGTGTGAGAGAGGTCAGCAGTGTGAGAGATGTCCCTATGTGAGAGAGGCCAGCACTGTGAGAGAGGTCATCAGTGTGAGAGAGGCCAGCAGTGTGAGAGAGGTCAGCAGTGTGAGAGATGTCCCTATGTGAGAGAGGCCAGCAGTGTGAGAGAGGTCATCAGTGTGAGAGAGGCCAGCAGTGTGAGAGAGGTCAGCAGTGTGAGAGATGTCACTATGTGAGAGAGGCCAGCAGTGTGAGAGAGGTCAGCAGTGTGAGAGATGTCCCTATGTGAGAGAGGCCAGCAGTGTGAGAGAGGTCAGCAGTGTGAGAGAGGTCAGCAGTGTGAGAGAGGCCAGCAGTGTGAGAGAGGTCAGCAGTGTGAGAGAGGTCCCTATGTGAGAGAGGCCAGCAGTGTGAGAGAGGCCAGCAGTGTGAGAGAGGTCAGCAGTGTGAGAGAGGCCAGCAGTGTGAGAGAGGTCAGCAGTGTGAGAGATGTCCCTATGTGAGAGATGATGCCATGAAAGAAAAGTCATCAGTCTGGCAGAGGTCATCCATTAGAGAGGTAGGTCACCTGGGGGGGTGAGAAGTCATCCATGTGAGAGAGGTCACCATGCGAGAGTACGCATGCCAGGCTATTCATCCATGTTAGAGAGAGCTCTGTGTGAGGAGGTCTCCATGTGGGAAGTCATTCGTGTGAGAATGGTGTCCACCTGGGAGAGGTCTCTGGGTGAGACAGTGGTCCGTGTTGGAGGTCACACCGCCAAGGTACAGTACAAGCATTACATCTCTTTCCTGTCAAGCAACTCCTCGGAGAGTAAAGGGGCAGTGCTATATATATAAAGGGCCCTTTAAGACCCAAGAAATGTACAGGTGTATTATATATCCTCAAGCTGGCCTCTCGGTGCAGGAGGAAGGCAGGTGACTCGGCGAGCCACAGCCTTGTGGCTGGCCTGTGGGCGACCGAGCAGCCTTACAGGCTTGGAATAAGCCCAGTGCAGATAATGGACGCGCCCCTCCCCCACCCGCAACATGCACATCTGCTGACAAGTGCCACCAGCCCAAGTGACGTCACCACCGCCCCTGCTATGGATGGCTGTGCATGCTGACATTACACCCTTGCCCTGCATTACGGGGTGGATCCGAACGGCAAAATAATGGACATCTCACTGAGTGGGGGGGCTGTGGATCTCGCTAAGAAAACCTTTTCACTGATTGGCCCATGTGCATCTCACTCACTTTTGAGGAGAGAGAGTCCCGATGGTCAAGTTTCAGCTAAAGTTCAATCCGTTTTCTATAACATCTGTCTGCTGCGGCAAGCACTCCCTTAGGTACCTGCCACCGACCGTGCTCTGGTTGTGGGAGCCTTAGTCGGCTCTAAGCTAGACTACTGTGATGGAATCCCAGCTGGTGTCCCGTCCAAGCAGATCCATCGCCTTCAAAAGGCACAAAATGCAGGAGTAAGACTGGTATTTGGTGCATCCAAAATCAACCCAACTTCAAGCCTACACCGCTTGCTGTATTTGTTAGCGGTAGAAGACCCCATACAATTTAAGATTGACTGTCTGGCGTACAAATGTATGAACGGTTTGGCACCAAGTTACCTAATGAATAAACTAAATCGGTACCATCTTGCTCGTGCCTTGAGGTCGGAAGACAACATCTGCTTACCAGGAGTAGATGGCAGATTCTCTGTTGCAGGGCCTAGACTTTGGAACAGCCTCATGCTGGATGTAAGGAGGGCACATTCCCTCCAGTCCTTTCAAGCAGGACTAAATACCCATGTGTTTCAATAAAAACATATTTTTCTATTTGTCATTTCGATGGCACTAAATGTTTGGATGACTAATATTTCCATCTAGTCTATTGTTCCATCTGCGTCAGGATTCGATTCAGTCCGTTGTGTGCGCATTTACAAATAATTCAAGGAAAAAAAAAAGAAAATTCTACATGTTACAGAAAGGAGCGTGTCCATCTCACTCAAGGGAGCTTGTCCATCACACTCAAGGGAGCTAGTACATTTCACTGAGCGGTGTGTGTGCATCTGGATGCAGGAAACTTGTCGATCTCACTCAGGGGAGCTTGTCCATCACACTCAAGGGAGCTGGTGCATTTCACTGAGTGGTGTGTGTACATCTGGATGCAGGGAACTTGTCCATCTCACTCAGGGAGCGTATCTTTCTCACTCAAGGGAGCTAGTGCATTTCACTGAGCGGTGTGTATGCATCTGGATGCAGGGAACTTGTCTATCTCACTCAAGGGAAATGGTGCATTTCATTGAGTGGTGTTTTTGCATCTTCCTGCAGTAAGCTTGCCCATCTCACTCAGGGGAGCTTGTCCATCGCATTCAAGGGAGATGGTGCATTTCACTGAGCGGTGTGTGTGCCTCTGGATGCAGGGAACTTGTCCATGTCACTCAGGGGAGCTTGTCCATCGCACTCAAGGGAGCTGTTGCATTTCACTGAGCGGTGTGTGTGCCTGTGGATGCAGGGAACTTGTCGATCTCACTCAGGGGAGCATGTCCATCGCACTCAAGGGAGCTGGTGCATTTCACTGAGCGGTGTTTGTGCATCTGGATACAGGGAACTTGTCCATCTCACTTGAGGGAAATGGTGCATTTCACTGAGTGTTGTTTTTGCAACTTCCTGCAGTAAGCTTGCCCATCTCACTCAGGGGAGCTTGCTGCTTGCCAATCTTACTCAGGGAAGCATGTTTCTCTAACTGAGGGGAGCTTGTCATCTAACTGAATGGAACTCCTCCTTGTGCAACTCCTTGTGGGGTGCTTGAGCATCCTATTAATTGGGACTTTTAATCTCTCTGAAGGGGACTAGCTTGCCCTCTCACTGCAGAAGTCTAAATGAGGGGGGCATGTCCAGTGAACTCAGCAGAATTGATCAATCTGAGCTGGGGGAGGGAGTGCTTGTGCATATTTTGAGGGGGAGCTGGCCAATATTGCTGATGGGCGCTTCACCATTTGATTGAGGGAAGCCTATTCAACTCACTGAGGGGGGTTTGTCCCTCTAACTGATGGGAGCTAGTCTACCGCACTTGGTGGAGCTTCTGGATCTATTTGTGAGGAATTTGCCCATCTCGCTGAGGGTGTTGTGTCCAACTCATGCCAGGGTGCCTGAGCATCTAATTCCGTGTGAGTTTGCCCCTCTCACTGAGGGGAGTGTGTCCCTTTAATTGAGGTGAGCTTTTCCGTTTCGCTATGGAGAACTTTCCACCCATTTGAGGGGAGCGTATCCATTTCTTTGAGTGCACATATGCTAATGAGGGGTGCTTGAGCATTTCATTGAGGCAAGCTTATCCATCTCACTGAGGGGAGTGTATCAATATCTGCCAGGGCAGCTGGTCCTTCTCCCGCAGAGGAGCTTTTCTCTCCCACAAGGGAACTCATCCTTCCGCCAGAGGGGAGCTCGTCCATCTAACTATCAGCTACACCTCCTCAGAGGTACACTAACCTTTCTCACTTTCCCCTAGCCTCTCACTGTCTCCAGAACCTTGGTATTTTCTAGGCTGGACTACTGCAACAGCCTCTTTCTCAACCTCCCTGCCTCTGCCCTATGCCCTCTGCAACTCATCCAGAACAGAACCCCAAGACTTACCCTTGACCTCAAGCCCAGGGACCGCAGCTCTCCGGCGCTGAAATCCCTCCACTGGCTCCCTGTGGCTGCAAGGATCAAGTTCAAGACCCTCTGCATTGTCCACAAAGCTTTTTGGGGCCTGGGATGTACCTATCTTCTAAGATGCCTACCTAAATGCTGTCCCTCCCGAGCCCTCCGCTCATCTACCTCCAACCTTCTGCGAGTGAGCCGGTTCTCCAAAGAGAGATTTGGAGGGAGATCTTTATCCTCGGCAGGGGCCTCCCTCTGGAATAGCCTCCCTGCCGCACTGCATCTTGAGCCTGATCTCCTTAAGTTCAGGAAACTCCTCAAGACTGTCCTCTTCTCCTTCTCTCTCCCTCTACCCTGCCAACAAATCTGTCTGCTCTTTCCCTTTCTCCCTCCTTTTTCCGTAAAACCTGCTGACTGGCCGCCTGGTGTACCTCAGAGTCTCATAAGTCCCTGACACCCCCACCAGTCCTCTCGCACTTGCCTCCGGGCCCTGCACTTGCCTCATCATCACTGCACTTGAACAATGACCCAAGAGAGTGGCATCTCTCTGCATTTACCCCAGCCTCCACTGACTGGGTGCACTTGGATCCCCGCAGAACTTGCCCCCCCATCCATCTCCCCCTCCTCTGTAACCGTCTAGGCACTTGCGCGATCCGAATGCTCCATGCCTGAAGATCGTCTGTCTGATCCCCCTTGTCTTCACTCCCTGCCTGGTGGCGCCTTACTGCACTTGGAAAAACTGCAGAATCGTTGTCAGGCATATGTGCTGTTATCCCCACTGTTAATTGTATTATATGCACTAACTCTGCCTGTGCAGACTATTATCGTCTCAGAATTTCAAGGGCTCTGAGTGACTGTTGTTTTTCCCCTTGTTCCCTCCCTCCTTGAGTGCTTTCTAACACTTGCTTTGTGTATAGGCGCTTTACAAATAAACATTACCATAACATCACCGGCAGCGAAACTTGTCCATCTCCCACTGGACAGCTCGTCAATCTCACGCAGGGGATCAAGTACATCTCATGCAGGGTAGCTTTACAATCTCACGCAGGGGAGCTCATCCATCTCCCGCCGGGGAGCTTGTCCATCTCCCGCAGGGGAGCTCCTCATTGTTTCACAGGGGAGCTCATCCTTCGCACGCAGGGGAGCTCGTCCATCTCCCGCAGGGAAGGAGGGCTCATCCATCTCTCACAGGGGATTTGTCCATCTCATGCAGGCAAGCTCATCCATCTCTCGCAGGGGAGCTCATCCTTCGCACACAGGGGAGCTCGTTCATCTCCCGCAGAGAAGGAGGGCTCATCCATCTCTCGCAGGGGAGTTTGTCCATCTCATGCAGGCGAGCTCGTCCATCTCTCGCAGGGGAGCTCATCTTTCGCACACAGGGGAGCTTGTCCACCCCCGCAGAGAAGGAGGGCTCATCCATCTCTCGCAGGGGAGTTTGTCCATCTCATGCAGGCAAGCTCGTCCATCTCTCGCAGGGGAGCTCATCCTTCGCACGCAGGGGAGCTCATCCATCTCTCGCAGGGGAGCTCATCGTTGGCACGTAGGGGAGCTCGTCCATCTCTCGCAGGGGAGCTCATCCTTCGCACGCAGGGGAGCTCGTCCATCTCCCGCAGAGAAGGAGGGCTGATCCATCTCCCGCAAGGGAGTTTGTCCATCTCATGCAGGGAGCTTGCCATCTCACGCAGGGGAGCTCCTCCATCTAGAACATCCATCTTCCGCAGGGTAGCTTGTCCATTTCATGCAGGGTAGCTTGTCCATCTCATGCAGAGTAGCTTGTCAATCTCATGCAGTGTAGCTTTTCTCTCCCGCAGGGTAGCACGTCCATCTTCCACAGTGGAGCTCTTTCATCCACTGCAGGGGAGCTCATCTATCTCTTGGAGGGGTGGTCATCCATCTCCCATGGGGGAGCTTGTCCATATCATGCAGGGGATCACGCCCATCTCCCAAACGGTAGATGTTCCATCTCTCACAGGGTAGCTTTTCAATATCACACAAGGGAGCTCATCAATCTCCCCAAGAGGAGCTAGTCCATCTCCGGCAGGAGAGCTTGTCCGTCTCCCGTAGGTGAGCTCGTCTATCTCCCGCTGGAGAGCTTGTCTATCTCCCGCAGGGAAGCGGGGATCGTCCATCTCCTGCCCGGTAGCTCGTCTATCTGTTGCTTGGTAGCTCGGCTATCTCCCACAGGGTAGCTTGCCCATATCACACAGGGTAGACTGCCCATCTCCCACAGGGTAGCTTGTCCATCTCACATAGGGTAGCTTGTAAAACTCACTCAGAGTAGTTTTTCTCTCATGTAGGGTAGCACGCCCATCTCTTGCATGGGAGCTTGTCCATCTCCCGCAGGCTAGCTCGTCCATCGCCCTCAGGGAAGCTTGTCCATCTAACGCAGAGTATCTTGTCCATTTCATGCAGAGGAGCTTGTCCATCTCATGCAGAGTAGCTTTTCAATCTCATGCAGAGGAGCTTGTCCATCTCATGCAGAGTAGCTTTTCAATCTCATGCAGAGGAGCTTGTCCATCTCATGCAGAGTAGCTTTTCAATCTCATGCAGAGGAGCTTGTCCATCTCATGCAGAGTAGCCTTTCTCTCATGCAGGGTAGCACATCCATCTCCTGAAGGGGAGCTTGTCAATCTCCCACAGGGGAGTTCATCCAGCCACCGCAGCGGAGCTCATCCATCTGCCACAGGGTAGCTCATCCATCGCCCTCAGGGAAGCTCATCCATCTACTGCAGGATAGCTTGTCCATCTCATGGAGGGTAGACTGCCCACCGCCCACAGGGGAGCATGTCCATCTCATGCAGGGGAGCTTGTCAAACTCACGCAGAGTCGTTTTCCTCTCACGTAGGGTAGCACGTCCATCTCTCGCATGGGAGATTGTCCATCTCCTGCAAGGGAGCTTGTCAAGCTCACGCAGAGTAGCTTTTCTCTCATGCAGGGTAGCACATCCATCTCCTGAAGGGGAGCATGTCCATCTCATGCATGGGAGCTTGTCAAGCTCACGCAGAGTAGCTTTTCTCTCATGCAGGGTAGCACATCCATCTCCTGAAGGGGAGCTTGTCCATCGCCCTCAGGGGAGCTCGTCCATCCACTGCAGGGTAGCTTGTCCATCTCATGCAGGGTAACTTTTCAATCTAATGCATGGGAGCTTGTCCATCTCTCCCAGGACTATTGAAACAAGAGAGTGGCACCCCACCACACAGGCTTATGTCACTTTACATATTACATTTAGAATGCTTATTATCTATAGAGCTGTGGGATTTAGCTTGTTCACATCAATTGAAAGGGGAGCAAAAAACACATGTCGAGGGAGCTTTAGCTTATTTATTTAGCCAAAATCCAAGGGGTGCGGGCTCAATTCCGCATTGTAATTTTTTGTTTTTTTGACAGGGTCTGCATGTTATTTGGCAGACATATTATAAAGGAAAAGAAAAAGAAAAAGAACAAACACAGGTCTATTCAAATCACTAGTAAATGAACATTAACATAAAAATATAAACACACAAGTTCAAAACAGTTATTAAACAGTGAATACCTTTAGGGTTGACCTCTATGTACATCATATTTAGATACTTTAAATGTTTTATAGCGCAACCAATAAGTAATATTGTAACAGTAATTTTGAACTGTAGAAATCTAGTTCAAAGAGTGGTCACTCGTACATCCTTCTTGATGTTTTTGAGGTGTACTAAGTGTTGGGAAGTGACCTAGTCATTGGTCGCTCTCCCAGGACAGCTCATCCATCTCACGAAGGTAAGATTTTATCTGCAAGCTTTTCTCTCCCGCAGGATGGCACATCCATCTCCTGCAAGGGTTCCATCTCATCTCATCCACCTCATCCATCTGCCTCTGGGGAGCTCGTCCATCTCCCACTGGGTACCTCCTCAATATCACGCTGGGGATCTCATCTCATCCACCTCATCCATCTGCCTCTGGGGAGCTCGTCCATCTACCTCAGGGGAGCTCGTCCATCTGCCTCTGGGGAGCTCGTCCATCTCCCACTGGGGAGCTCGTCCATCTCCCACTGGGGAGCTTGTCCATCTGCCTCTGGGTACCTCCTCAATATCACGCTGGGGATCTCGTCCATCTCCCGTAGAGGTGTTCGTCCAGCCACCGCAGGGGATCTCGTCCATCCACCACAGGGGAGCTTGTCCATCTCCCACAGGGGAGCTCGTCCATCTTGTTCAGGGGAGCAGGGCTCATCCATCTCACACAGGGGATATCATCCATCCATCGCAGGGGATCTCGTCCATCCACCGCAGGGGAGCTTGTCCATCTCCTGTGAAGGAGTTCGTCCAGCCACAGCAGGGGATCTCGTCCAGCCACCACAGGGGATATTGTCCATCTCCCATAGAGTAGTTCGTCCAGCCACCCCAGAGGATCTCGTCCATCCACCGCAGGGGACCTTGTCCATATCCCACAGGAGATCTCGTCCATCCACCTCAGGGAAGCTTGTCCATCTTACTTAGGGGAGCTTGTCCATCTCCCACAGGGGAGCTCGTCCATCTTGTTCAGGGGAGCAGGACTCATCCATCTCACACAGGGGATATCATCCATCCACCGCAGGGGTTCTCGTCCATCCACCGCACGGGAGCTTGTCCATCTCCCACAGGGGATCTCGTCCATCCACCGCAGGGGAGCTTGTCCATCTCCTGTGAAGGAGTTCGTCCAGCCACAGCAGGGGATCTCGTCCAGCCACCACAGGGGATATTGTCCATCTCCCATAGAGGAGTTCGTCCAGCCACCCCAGAGGATCTCGTCCATCCACCGCAGGGGATCTCGTCCATCCACCGCAGGGGAGCTTGTCCATATCCCACAGGAGATCTCGTCCATCCACCTCAGGGAAGCTTGTCCATCTTACTTAGGGGAGCGTGTCCATCTCCCACAGGGGAGCTCGTCCATCTTGTTCAGGGGAGCAGGGCTCATCCATCTCACACAGGGGATATTATCCATCCACCGCAGGGGTTCTCGTCCATCCACCGCACGGGAGCTTGTCCATCTCCCACAGGGGATCTCGTCCATCCACCGCAGGGGAGCTTGTCCATCTCCTGTGAAGGAGTTCGTCCAGCCACAGCAGGGGATCTCGTCCAGCCACCACAGGGGATATTGTCCATCTCCCATAGAGTAGTTCGTCCAGCCACCCCAGAGGATCTCGTCCATCCACCGCAGGGGACCTTGTCCATCTCTAGCAGGGGATCTCGTCCATCCACCGCAGGGGAGCTTGTCCATATCCCACAGGGGATCTCGTCCATCCACCTCAGGGAAGCTTGTCCATCTTACTTAGGGGAGCGTGTCCATCTCACACAGAGGAGCTTGTTCATCTCCGCAAGGGGGCAGGGCTTGTCCATCTCCCTCAGCGTAGCTCATCCATCTCCCACAGGGGAGCTCATCCATTTTGTGCAGGGGAGCTCATCCATCCACCGCAGGGGATCTCATCCAGCCACCTCAGGGGAGCTTGTCCACCTTATGCAGGGGAGCGTGTCAATCTCACACAGAGGAGCTCATCCATCTCCCGCAAGGGGGCTGGGCTTGTCCATCTCCCTCAGCATAGCGCGTCCATCTCCGGCAGGGGAGCTCATCCATCTCGTGCAGGGGAGCTCATCCATCTCGTGCAGGGGATCTTGTCTATCTCGTATCTCGTGCAGGGGAACTCGTCCATCTCACGCAGGGGAGCATATCTCGTGCATCCACCACAGGGGAGATTGTCCATCCACTGCACTGGATCTTGTCCATTCACCGCAGGGGAGCTTGTCCATCTCCCATAAAGGAGTTTGTACAGCCACCACAGGGGATCTCGTCCAGCCACTGCATGGGATATCATCCATCGCCCATAGAGGAGTTTGTCCCGCCACTGCAGGGGATCTCGTCCATCCACTGCAGAGGAGCTTGTCCATCTCATGCAGGGGATCTCGTCCATCTCCCACAGGGGATCTCGTCCATCCACCTCAGGGGAGCTCGTCCATCTCACGCAGAGGAGCTTGTCCATCTCCCGCAACGGGGCAGGTCTTTTCCAGCTCCCTCAGCATAGCTTGTCCATCTCCCGTAGGGGAGCTCATCCATCTCATGCAGGGGAGCTCATCCATCCACCTCAGGGGAGCTTGTCCATCTCACGCAGGGAGCGCATCCATCTCGTGCAGGGGAGCTCGTACATCTCCTGCAGGGGAGCTCGTCCATCTCGCGCAGGGGAGCTCGTCCATCTCCTGCAGGGGAGCTCGTCCATCTCGCGCAGGGGAGCAGATCTCGTACATCCATAGGGCATCTCGTCCATCCACTGCAGGGGACCTTGTCCATTTCCCGCAGGGGTTCTTCCACCGCAGGGGTTCCATTCACCGCAGGGGAGCTAGTCCATCTCCCACAGAGGATCTCATCCATCCACCTCAGGGGAGCTCATCCATCTTACGTAGGGGAGCCTGTCCATCTCACACAAAGGAGCTTGTCCATCTCCTGCAAGGGGGCAAGGCCTGTCCATCTCCTTCAGCGTAGCTCGTCCATCTACCACAGGGGAGCTCATCCATCTCGTGCAGGGGAGCTTGTCCATCCACCACAGGGGACCTCATCCATCCACCTCACGCAGGGGAGTGTGTCCATCTCACACAGAGGAGCTCGTTCATCCCCGCAAGGGGCAGGCCTTGTCCATCTAACTCAGCGTAACGCGTCCATCTACGTCAGCATAACGCGTCCATCTCCCGCAGGGGAGCTCGTCCCTCTTGTGCAGTGGAGCTTGTCCATCTCCCGCAGGGGAGCTCGTCCATCTTGTGCAGTGGAGCTTGTCCATCTCCTGCAGGGGAGCTCGTCCATTTCACGCAGGGGAGCTCGTCCATCTCATGCAGGGAAGCTCATCCATCTCACGCAGGGAAGCTCATCCATCTCACGCAGGGGAGCAGATCTCGTCCATCCACCGCAGGGGATCTCGTCCATCTCACGCAGGGGAGCTCGTCCATTCACAAAAGGGGAGCTCGTCCATCCACCGCATGGGATCTCGTCCAACCACCACAGGGGATATCGTCCATCTCCCATAGAGGAGTTTGTCCAGCCACTGCAGCGGATCTCATCCATCCACCGCAGAGGAGCTTGCCCATCTCCCGCAGGGGAGGTCGTCCATCCACCACAGGGGATCTCATCCATCCACCTCAGTGGAGCTCGTCCATCTCCCGTAGGGGAGCTCGTCCATCTTGTGCAGTGGAGCTTGTCCATCTCCCGCAGGGGAGCTCGTCCATCTTGTGCAGTGGAGCTTGTCCATCTCCCGCAGGGGAGCTCGTCCATCTTGTGTAGTGGAGCTTGTCCATCTCCTGCAGGGGAGCTTGTCCATTTCACGCAGGGAGCTCGTCCATCTCATGCAGGGGAGCTCGTCCATTTCCTGCAGGGGAGCTCATCCATCTCACGCAGGGGAGCAGATCTCGTTCATCCACCGCAGGGGATCTCGTCCATCTCACACAGGGGAGCTCGTCCATCCACCGCAGGGGAGCTCGTCCATCCACCGCAGGGGATATCGTCCATCTCCCATAGAGGAGTTTGTCCATCTCATGCAGGGGAGCTCCTCCATCTCCTGCAGAGGAGTTTGTCCATCTCACGCAGGGGAGCAGATCCCGTCCATCCACCACAGGGGATCTCGTCCATCCACCGCAGAGGAGCTTGCCCATCTCCCACAGGGGAGGTCGTCCATCCACCACAGGGGAGCTTGTCCATCACCCACAGGGGATCTCGTCCATCCACCTCAGCGGAGCTCGTCCATCTCCCCTAGGGGAGCGTGTCCATATCACGCAGAGAAGCTTGTCCATCTCCTGCAAGGGGGCATGTCTTGTCCATCTCCCTCAGCGTAGCTCATCCATCTCGTGCAGGGACCTCGCCCATCCACTGCAGGGGAGCTCATCCATCCACCTCAGGGGAGCTCGTCCATCTTGTGCAGGGGACCTCGTCCATCTCCTGTAGGGGAGCTTGTGCATCTCGTGCAGGGGAGCGTGTCCATCCACCGCAGGGGAGCTTGTCCATCTCACGCAGGGGATCTCGTCCATCCACCGCAGGGGAGCTCGTCCATCCACTGCAGGGGTGCTCATCCATCTCGTGCAGGGACCTCGCCCATCCACCGCAGGGGAGCTCATCCATCCACCTCAGGGGAGCTCGTCCATCTTGTGCAGGGGACCTCGTCCATCTCCTCTAGGGGAGCTTGTCCATCTCATGCAGGGGAGCTCCTCCATCTCCTGCAGGGGAGTTTGTCCATCTCACGCAGGGGAGCAGATCCCGTCCATCCACCACAGGGGATCTCGTCCATCCACCGCAGGGGAGCTTGTCCATCTCATGCAGGGGAGGTCGTCCATCCACCACAGGGGAGCTTGTCCATCACCCACAGGGGATCTCATCCATCCACCTCAGCGGAGCTCGTCGATCTCCCGTAGGGGAGCGCGTCCATCCAACGCAGGGGAGCTTGTCCATCCAAAGCAGGGGAGCAGGGCTCGTCCATCTCACGCAGGGGAGCAGGGCTCGTCCATCTCACGCAGGGGAGCAGGGCTCGTCCATCTCACGCAGGGGAGCAGGGCTCGTCCATCTCATGCAGGGGAGAAGGGCTCGTCCATCTCCCGTAGGGGAGCTCGTCCATCCACCACAGGGGAGCTTGTCCATCACCCACAGGGGATCTCATCCATCCACCTCAGCGGAGCTCGTCCATCTCCCGTAGGGGAGCTTGTCCATCCACCATAGGGGAGCTTGTCCATCCAAAGCAGGGGAGCTCATCCATCTCCCTCAGGGGAGGTCATCCATCTCATCCAGGGGAGCTCACCCATCTCACTCAGGGGAGCTCATCCATCTCCTGCAAGGGAGCTCGTCCATCTCCCATAGGTGAGCTCGTCCATCTCCTGCAGGGGAGCTCATCCATCTCTCTCAGGGGAGCTCATCCATCTCACTCAGTGGAGCTCATCAATCTCCCTCAGGGGAGCTCACTCATTTGCCTCAATGGAGCTCAACCATCTCATCCAGGGGAGCCCATCCATCTCCCTCAGGGGAGCTCACTCATCTCCCTCAAGGGAGCTCATCCATCTCCCTCAGGGGAGCTCACCCATCTCCTTCAGGGTAGGTCATCCATCTCATCCAGGGGAGCTCGCTCATCTCACTCAGGGGAGCTCATCCATCTACCGCAGGGGAGCTCATCTATCACACTCAGGGGAGCTCACCCATCACACCCAGGGGAGCTTGTCAATGTCACCCAGTGGAGCTCGCCCATCTCCCGCAGAAGAGCGCGTCCATCCAGCGCAGGGGAGCTCATCCATCTCATGCTTGGCAGCTGGTCCATCTCACACAGGTGCTCGTCCATCTCCTGCAGGGGAAATCGTCCATCTCCCTCAGGGGTGCTCATCCATCTCATCCAGGGGAGCTGATCCATCTCCCTCAGGGGAGCTCGTCCATCTCCCTCAGGGGAACTCACCCATCTCCCTCAGGGGAGCTCATCCATCTCACTCAGGGGAGCTCACTCATCACACTCAGGGGAGCTCATCGATCCACCACAGGGGAGCTCGTCCATCCCACTCAGGGGAGCTCGCCCAGCACACCCAGGGGAGCTTGTCAATGTCACCCAGGGGAGCTCATCCATTTTGCGCAGGGGCGCTCATCCATCTCCTGCAGGGGAGCTCATCCATCTCACGCAGGGGAACGCGTCAATGTCACCCAGGGGAGCTCGCCCATCTCACAGGGGTGCCGCGGGAAAGGTGGGGGTCTTGTGTGCATCTCGCTACTGGAGTCTTCCACATGGGACTGCACGCGCTTGTGCATGTAACTGTGCTTAATGGCCAAGTGCACACCCGCAGATAAAGGGGGGAAACTTGGCACCGACAGACCCTTCCAGAGTCTCCAGAATGAGTTCCCTTGAATGGGGCCATGAGTGATGGCAGGGAGTGCTCTCGATGCGTTGAGGTTCTGTGTGATTACCGGCCCTGGAATGAGAGCACAGGGCCGCAGAGATGAAAGAGTAGGCGGCCTCCACGGGGAACTATACCCGGGGCCAATGTGCCTGAAATGGGAGCTTCCCCTTCTAGGCACTGGTGGTGCATTCTCCCACCTGCCTGCTCTCAGTGCGTGTCCCCTCCCACCTGCCTGCTCTCAGTACTGTCCCCTCCCACCTGCCTGCTCTCATTGCCTTTCCCCTCCCACCCGGCCTGCTCTCAGTGCGTGTCCCCTCCCAGCTGTCTGCTCTCAGTGCCTTCCCCCTCCCACCTGCCTGCTCCCAGTGCTGTCCCCTCCCACCTTCCTGCTCTCAGTGCGTGTCCCCTCCCACCTGCCTGCTCTCAGTGTGTGTCCCCTCCCAGCTGCCTGCTCTCAGTGCGTGTCCCCTCCCACCTGCCTGCTCTCAGTGCGTGTCCCCTCCCAGCTGCCTGCTCTCAGTGCGTGTCCCCTCCCACCTGCCTGCTCTCAGTGGCTGTCCCCTCCCACCTGCCTGCTCTCAGTGTGTGTCCCCTCCCAGCTCCCTGCTCTCAGTGCGTGCCCCTGCCGCCTGCCTGCTCTCTTTGCGGGTCCCCTCCCACCTGCCTGCTTCATCTCCCAGCGCCTTCATCTCCCTTCCTTCGCAGCAGTTCTAGGCTGAGTAGTGTGGGTTCACTTTGCTTCTCTTACCAGATCCCTGCCTAAGCAATAAATCACAGACAATTTATGTGTATGGAAAGGTTGTAGGCCGTACAGAAAATACAACACAACAAAATAATTACACTGCCATATGCTTTTGGGCACCTTGTGTCCAGTCCCGAAGTTGCCCAAGGCTCTTCCTGAGTCCTTGTTATCCATGGGCCTTCGTTCCTGGGCACATGCCGCCTACGACATGTCTTGGACCGTGTACCGAAAGAGTACTCGGCGTTCCTTCTCCTGTCTGCTCTTTCTTTTCTTGGACCGTGTACCGAAAGAGTACTCAGCGTTCCTTTCTTCTGCCTGCTCCTTCTTTGCTTGGACAGTGTACTGAAAGAGTACTCGGTGTTCTTACTTCTGCTCGCTCCTTCTTTTTTGGACCGTGTACCGAGAGAGTACTCGGCGTACCGGCTCCTGCCTACACCCCTCTTCTTCCCTTATTATTGTAGGGTGGGTTGGGTGGCAAACGTTTTTCCTTCCCCTTCTCCAGGCACTATGAGCCTACCCGAGAGAGGTGAGCTCTTACCTGGTTTGTGCCACTTCTCCTTTTCCAGGCTTACTTATACCTCCCCCCCCGGCCTTTTGTTCCTTCCTGGGGGCGGCCGGGTTACCCCCCTGACCCTTTGCTGTTACATTTCGCACCTTCCCAGGTGCTGTTTCCTGCCCTTCCTGGGCTTTTGTTTCTTGTGGCGCCATTCGGACGCCCCTCCCTACGCTTTCGCGCCGTTTTCCCCCACCCCGCGCCTAAACTCCCAGACCCTCCATCGTTCCGCATTTCATGCGGCCCGGGGCCTGGGTCATTTTCTAGCTGTTTTCTCCAGTATAACCCCCACTCGTCCGCAGTTTTCAGTGAATCTCAGCTCTATTCATGAACAAAGCGTGGCCTGTTGAGCTGCAGAGCTGCCGGGCACCTGCTGTGGGTGCCAAGTGCCCTTTGCACGTGCCCAGGGCTCGAAGGCGGCCCCTGCCTGTGACAGTGGAGGGGAGGGGGGGGAGTGGGAGGTTCTCACGTGACACAGTGATAGATGGACGGGTGGGCAGCATCAGTCCTGAGTCCAGTGTCCCTACCTCTCTGGAGGGAACTTGCACAACGCCCCCTGTCGGCTGCTGCTGGGGGGAGGTCTGCTCTCTCACATATATCCGAGGTTCCTCCTAACATTCTCCCTCTAGCAGGAATAGGCGCGGCGGCTCCTTCCTCTAGGCGCTACAGACAGTACACTAGGCGCTGCTAGACATGCACACATACACTGTCTCTCACCCACTGCCTGAGGGCTTAGGCCACAAGGCCACCTTTCCAGTGCTCTGGCCTAGACAGCTCAACCTCCAGTTACCCTCTCAGCTTGGAATGAGGGTCTCTCTAATATGGGGGTAGGTGGGTACTCGATCACTCAGAGGACAGCGTTTGCCTGACACCGGCAGCTGCCATGGCCGCCTTTTTGAAGCATTGCCTGTGATGGACCTGCAAACGGTAGTAGTCCCCTGCACCCTAGCCAGGCTGCCTTGCAATGTACCCCCCCCCGCAACCGCCCCACACACATATTACGCAGTTCCGTGGCACCAGCACCCCAGCCACACACAGAAACCCGGCAGGGTAAAGTTAGAGACCATGCATGTGGCGTTGCCCCGTGAGGGAGACGCGCACGCGGCGACGTGACGTTGCACGTCGCCGCGTGCGTCTTAAATAAACTGGGCGTTCTCGGCCGCGTCAGAGCGACCGGGGAGCCCGAAGCACACAGACGTGTCTGGTCCCAGTCTGTGGGTGGAGGGGCTCACGGGCACGCGTGGGGGCACCCAGAGACCCCCAACAGTGGCGACGAGTGTTGGATGCCCGGGCCCGGCGGTGAGAGCGATCCCGGATAATTTTTCTCCGACGACGAAACATCCGCGGATGTTTCGTCTCACGCTGTGGCCGCGGACCATACACGCGGCTGGCGGCCATCTTGCGCACGTGGCTGAGGAACTTCCGAAAGCTCCGGTTTGGAGTCGGAAGGCCATCCAAGCCCAATTTTTGGATTTGCTGACTGCGGGCAGCCTAACCGCAGGCCCATGCCTGAATTTTGATGTTTTGGCCAATTTTCAGTCTGTAACGTCGTGTGGTAGCTGAAAGATGGACTGAGGTGGCTGGGCCTTCTCAGCCCACTCCATTTTTGAAGCTCAATTTTTGGAACATTTGGTTCAAGGACCCTCTTCAACCCCTTCATCATCACGTGGGTGATGGCATGCCCGCTCCTGAGATCCACGTTGGAACGAGACGCCTCAAGGTAGCTTCTTTAACCCTTTCATCATCACGAGGGTGGTGGCAGTGTGGGGAGAGGTGCAAGTTGCGGCCCTCAGGACTAGAACGAGGGTGCCTGTGCGCTTGGGCCCATGAGTGATTTCGGCGCCCTGGAGGGTGCGACTGCCACGGCCTCGGAGGATTCGCAGGACGAAAGCCTGGCAGATTTGTTTCAACAGAATCCCCCACAGCCAACCCCACATCCTGCGACGTCTGGGCTGCCTACACCCACGGTTGGTGCCGCTCTTCCCCCGAACCAACCACCACCCCTGGCCATGGCCCAAGCCAGGGCGCAAGCGGCCTTGCAGCCCATTCCGGAGTTTGACGCTACGGGTCCTCCGTCCAGCCTGGGCCCCCGATGGAGAAGATAGATTGGACGGCTGGACATGTACTTTCGGGCCGCCCAGGTCACGGACAATGACAGCAAGGTGGCTACGATGCTGTATTCGGCCGGAGCAGCTGTACAGGAGATATTTGAGTCGTTAACTCCGGTGGACAACTCCTATGACCAAGCCAAAGCCGCCCTCTTCGCGCTTTTCATTCCCCTTGCCAACGTGGACTATGAGAGGTTCGTCATTCTCTCGGCCAGACAAAAGGAGGATGAAACGCTCGACACCTTCTATGGCCGCCTGCGCCGCCTATCCCAAGGGTGTGCGTGGGGGGATGCGGAGGATATGATGAGGACCATGCTAATCCAGGCATGTTCATCTGGCAAGCTGAGGCGACAGGTCCTGAGAGAGCCCGGACTCACCCTGCCCAGAATCCTGGAGCTCGGGCGGTGCCATGAGGTGGCGGAGGCCCGTGCCAACAAGATGGAGGCCGGATCCCGCGCAGCGAGGCCGGAGGAGGTGTGCGCTGTCTGGCGAGGCGGCAGAGGGGTGCGAAGGCCCGGTGGGGCTCCCAGAGACAGAGCTGGTAAGCCAGTGGAGTCATGCCAGAAGAGCGGCTATGACCTCCCCCACTCGTCTGAGTGCATGGCAATAGGAAAGATCTGCGGACGCTGTGGGGTGCCCGACCACTTCTCGAGGGTGTGCAGGGCGACCCTGCCTGTACTGATTCCGAGGTGACAACCCCGTCTGTGGACCCCTCGCCCAATGTAGCTCAGGTGGAACAGGCGGGAGAGGAGACGCCGGCGGAAGAGGCGGAGGAAGAGGATGAGGAGAATATCTTCTTCGTCTCCAGCATGGAAGTCCTCAAGGGGAGGAGCAGGAGACAGCCGAGATGCGTCGTGGAGGTGAACTGCTCGCCGGTCCCGGTGCTGGTCGACACGGGGGCCTCAGTCAACGTAATGGCGAGAGGACATTATGCCGCGCTCAACCCACCCCCGAGGCTGGCGACGCCGAGAGCCCGCAGTTTTGCATTTGGTGGGCGGGAGCCCCTGCCGCTGGACGGTGCGTTTGTCGCCAAGGTGGAGCATGACGGGTCGAAGATCAAGGCCCGCTTCTACGTGACTCCGGTGAGCAGCAACACCCTGTTGAGTTGTGCGGCAGCGGAGGCTCTTGGCATAGTGAGCTTCGCGTACTCAGTCTACTTAGAGGACATCAACGATCTGCTGGACAAATATGCTGACATCTTTAAAGGGATTGGGAGAATGAAGGGTGACCCCGTGAGGCTCCACATTGATGAGTCGGTGCAGCTCGTGGCTCTGAAACACAGGCGGATCCCGTTTCATCTAAGGGACCAGGTGGACGGGGAACTAGACAACCTGGTGAACCTGGATATAATCGAAAAGGTGGAGGGCCCCACACCATGGGTATCCCCTATCGTAGTGGCGAGGAAACCAAAACAGCCGGACTCCGTCCGGATCTGTGTGGACATGAGGCTGCCCAACAAGGCCATCAGGAGAGAACGACACCTGACCCCGACAATCGATGACATCATTGCTGAAGTGCATGGGGCCCGGTTCTTCTCTAAGTTGGACTTACGAGCTGGATACCACCAAGTTGTCCTCCACCCAGAGTCCCGATATATTACAACCTTCACTACCCACAGGGGGCTCTACCGATACAAGCGGCTGAGTTTCGGAGTGTCGTCAGCAGCCGAGGTATTTCAGAACTTGATCCGAGGCGCTCTCGCAGACCTGGAGGGCGTCCTAAACATTAGTGACGACATTCTGGTCTTTGCCAGGACGGAACTTGAACATCTGAAACGTCTGGCCAAGACCCTCGAGAGGCTGCAGTCGCTGGGGCAACTCTCCACAAGGACAAGTGCGAGTTCCTCCGCCCGACCATTGAGTTCTTTGGTTTCATCTTCAAGGAGGGCGGTGTATCTCCGGACCCCAGGAAGGTCCAGGACATCAGGACCGCGCGCCCCCCTGAGTCGGCGTCAGATGTGCGGAGCTTCCTGGGAATGGTAACATACTGTGGGCGCTTCATCAGGAATCTCGCCTCGAGGTCGGAGCCTCTGAGGGCCCTGACGAAAAAGGATACCACCTGGCAGTGGGGCCCGTTGGAACAGTCGGCGTTCGAGGACATCAAAGGCGCCCTGACAGCAGATGATACCGTGGCTTTTTTTGACCCCGCCCTGGAGTCCGAGATTGTGGTGGACGCCAGCCCGTTTGGCCTCGGTGCTGTGCTCACCCAAGTGGGCAGAGCTGGGGGGATAAGGCCAGTGGCATATGCCAGCAAAGCCCTCTCCGAGACCGAACAGAGATACTCGCAGATTGAACGCGAGGCCCTGGCTGTCTTGTGGGGCTGTCGGCATTTTCGGCTTTATGTGCTGGGGAGACCCGTGACAGTGGTAACGGACCACAAGCCGCTGCTTCCGATCATGGCCGGATCATCTTCAAAACCACCAGCCAGAATCGAGAGGTGGATGTTGGCCCTTCTGGAGTATAGCGTCACCCTGATCTAACGGCCGGGTACCAACAATGCGGCTGACTACCTGTCCAGGCACCCGGTGGGTGGTGGAGGACCCGCACAAGACTCGTGTGCTGAGGAAGCCGATGACCACGTCAGGATGGTGGTAGAGGGTGCCACCCCCAACGCAATGCCGCTACCCGAGCTGGAGAGTGCTGCGGCCAACGACGAGTGTTTCCGCATCTTGAGGAGCTCGATGCGGTCGGGGTCCTGGAAGTCCGTGCTGGAATTGGTGGCAGGGCGCACTCAAGAAGCTAAAGTGACCCTCGAGCAACTCTGGAAGGTAAAGGACGAACTGTCCTTCACGGAGTCGGGCCTGCTGCTGCGGGGCGATCGCCTGGTGGTGCCGGGCTCCAAGATCCATGAAGTCATCAACCTGGCACACCAGGGACACCAAGGGGCCGCCAAGACGAAGGCGAGACTGAGGCTGAAGGTGTGGTTTCCCGAGCTAGAGAAAAAAGTGGACGAATTCGTAGCGGCCTGTGTGTGGTGCCAGGCGGCCTCCCCAGTCCAGCGGGAGCCTGAAATCGAAGTAATGCCACGAGGGACCCGGCCGTGGGAGGTCGTACATGCGGACTTCGGATCCACGGCCGTAGGCACTCACTTCCTGGCCATTGTGGATGAATACTCCCGATACCCTGAGGTGGAATTCGTCGAGTCGGTGGCATTTGAGCACGTGGTGGGCGCTGTGGAGAAAATCTTTGCCACCCATGGGTTTCCCGTGACTCTGTGCTCGGATAATGGGTCCCCATTCCAGAGCGCTAGGTTCTCGGAATTTCTGGAGAGCTGTGGAGTGGCGCACCGGAAGGTGTCCCCGCTGTGGCCCCGTGCGAACGGGGACGCGGAGAGGCTGATGAGGACATTGAACAAAACATTCCGGATAGCCCAGGGACAGGGCCAGCCCCTCCAGCGGGCGCTATACCAGTTCTTGAGAGTGTACCGCACCACCCCACACGCCTCAACGGGGGTGGCCCCGGCTGAAGTCCTGTTCCGAAGGTGCCCCCGAGGTCTCCTCCCGGAGGTGCATGAAAAGGAACCTGGCGTAATAGATGACCAACGGGTGGAAGCGGAGCGACAGGCAAGGACACATCAAGAGAACATACGGCGGGGTCTTCGTCCGCAGCGGCTGGAACCGGGCGACGAAGTGCTGATCAGGAATCGGCATCCCCACGGAAAACTCTCGCTCCCATATGAACCGGAGCCGCTGGACGTGGTGGCAGTAAAGGGATCGATGGTAACGGCCTCGGACGGGAAGTCGGCTGTCACTCGGAATGTGAGCTTCTTTAAGAAACTGGGGGACTCTCGAGCTGAGCTCCCGCCTGACCCGGATGAGACTGTCATCCCGGAAGAAGATACCCCCCGGGGGGGACTCGTGGGGTCGCCAGAACGAGGCACTGGAGCAGCTGGGACTCCTGCGGCTGAGGTAGGCGGGAGGTACCCCCAGAGGGCTGGGCGAGGGAGACCTGCCTATCTCGGAGACTATGTGCTGGGGCCGATTGACTGTGTTCCGGAGTACAGGGAATCGGGAGGCTGACATTAAAGGGGCATGGGCTCTGAGTTTGTAATTGTTATGTTGTGTGCAGTGCAATTTTTGGAAGTGTCTGTTGTTGTTGTTCCTCCCGGAAAAAGGAGGAGTGTGGCGTTGCCCCGTGAGGGAGACGCGCACGCGGCGACGTGACGTTGCACGTCGCCGCGTGCGTCTTAAATAAACGGGGCGTTCCCGGCCGCGTCAGAGCGACCGGGGAGCCCGAAGCACACAGACGTGTCTGGTCCCAGTCTGTGAGTGGAGGGGCTCACGGGCACGCGTGGGGGCACCCAGAGACCCCCAACAATGCAGATGTTTCGGGAAGACCTCCCTTTCCACAATTCATGAACATCCCACCGCCTCCGCTGACACCACAGACTTGGGGGGGAGTCATAGGCGGGGGCACCCTTCAAGGACAGCTGTTAAATGGAGGTCCGGGCCCTGCAATAGGTGACTGACAGCAGGGACCCAGGTGGCCAAAGACACCTGTAACATCCAGGAACAGGACAGTGCCTAGAAGTGGATTCTGACCGCCAGGCACTGGACATTGGGATGTTCTCCCATCAAGCATGTGCAGCAGAGATGGGGGGGGGCATCCCAGGGGAAGATAGAGGAGGAAGGTGAGAGGGGCATAGAGAGAGGCAGACCTGTGACAGCCCCCCCCTCCCACAATCGCAAAGGGGCCACCACCCGCTACCAGGTGCACGGCCATAGGTGTGAGGTGACATCCTTTCCAGCGCATCGTCACACACAGTGATGTCACTTCCTGTCTCATGTCCGTCCCACGTCTACTCTGATATGACACGAATGCCGGCAATCCACTCTACAGCAATTGCTCATCAAGGAACGCAGTGACACCCGTGTCCCATCACACCCCCAGCATGCTTACCCTGATGTGGTAATAATTCCAGTAGGCTGTTCCCATGACAACCATAAATCATCGAGTCACCTGGGTACTGCCTGCCTGCTCACTGGCTGGGAGGAGTGGGCTTTGGATGATGTCTTGGTCGCTTGAAACCATGTGCTTGGCCATTGCGACAAACAGGCCAAACAAATTCCTCGCGAATCATGGTACCCACTTGGCATATCAATGCCCGCACTATGTCGGCCGCTCAGGCAAATCTTTAATTTGGGAACACTTGTTTCATATTTTGTCTTAGTAAAATGATTTCTCTCTATCTTGTGTCTATGTCGCTTTCAGTGTTGCCAACTCCTCAGTCCAGAAAGTAGCTAGAGGCTGTCCTAAAAGTAGCTAAAAGTAGCTAAATGACATCACTGCCTAATTAGCATAATCTCGCAGCATTCTCGTGCCTCTCGCGGCCGGGCGGGGGCATCAGTGACATGACGTGACTTGTTGTGCTGGAGCCTGGCTACAAGGACGGGTGCATTGATTGGGGGTACTGCTATTGTTTTGTTGACATACACCCTTTTCTATTGGTTTGGAAACTTGCAAGTCTCCAAACCAATAGAAAAAAGTGTACGTCTTCAAACCAATGAAAGTAGCTAGATTTGTCGCTAGTCGCTTTCCATGAAGAAAGTCGCTAGGGGACTGCCGTTTGTCGCTAAATATAGCGACAAAGTCGCTAAGTTGGCAACACTGGTCCCTTTTTTGCACTGATGTTGGCTCCCTGTTCCTGGCTGGAACTGGTTTAGTTTTAAAATGGCCGCCACTGTTAACATGTTCCTGTGTCATAGGTCATTGGTGATTACTAGAAGCCCCTGATTGTGTATGGTTAGTATCTGGCCGAGCATTGCCATAAACTGCCAGAAAGAAGGTGAGGAGGACAAGCAGACCCGACTGTCAATCCCAAATGAATGTTATTGTTTTACAGGAGACAAGTCGCACATTCTCATTTATACCTTTTTAATGCACACCCTTTTCTTGGCAAATCAGGGACATTACAGGGTAAACAATTGCACAACATAGTCGTGTGCCTGTGACGAATCAACTTCCAGGGCACCAGTGGTGCAGGGATGAATATCGGTTTCTAAACCATCAATCAGCCCCACACCGCTAATACACCGGAAGGGATACGAACAGATTGGAATGCAAGTGAATTATAAGACGACCTTGTCCAATTGTTGGTAACGTGGATGGAACGGCAGGCTTATTTCCGCAATCGTGGATCATTGGTTGGTTGCAACACAGCGAAAATACAATTATTACCTAATGATAAAAGGGACTGTCCAGTCAAGATTGTATAAAAATATCTGCTTTATTACTATCACAACAGACAGTTCTAACACACTACAAAATACAACCCACCCTGTAAAGGGATGCAGAGGACAGACAGTTTCAAAGAAAGAAAAGGGGTACACTCTGGATACTGACAGGAGGGTAGTCAGTATAGTAATTAATCGCAATAGTTCAAGGATACTTGGTTTTGACAAAAAGGGAGCAATGGGTCATAAAATGTCACTAAGCGCCTTCAGAGAAGGACCAGGGGGACAGAACCGCAATGTACCTTGTGCTTGTAGAAGTTCTTGGTGCTCGAAAGTGTAGAGTCAATTTCAGGGTGCTTTGCAGCTTCTGTGACAGAGGTCAAGATCGGAGATAGCTGCGAGTATGTGGCGGCAGGCAGTTCAACAAGCGAGGCTGGACGTACAGCTGCAGGTTGTCCAACAGGAATCGTTGTCTCAGTGCTGGTCGGTGGTTGTGAAGCGCTATTCGAGGTGTCTCAGTGAGCTTTAGCAACTGTGGCATAACAACAGTCAGTGGTGCAGTCAGTTGCAGATCGACTGGCTCGAAAATTTCCTTTAAGGCAGATGTCGATGCACTCCTCCTAGCTTCCTCACTGGGCTCATGGCGTTCTTTAAGTTGAACGGGCCAAAGCTGAGGAGAGTGTTGCAGGCAACTGCCTTGTCCTTGGTTTGGTACAGAGACTCTCTGGCACTTCCCTCATAGGAAACTTAAAGCAGAGTCCAGCAGGGCACGCGATGTGCTGGCTGGGTACTGATGCTGGAGCTGCTGGAGGGTCCTCTGGATTCAGTATCTCTCTCTGTCCCATAGGACATGTTTAGAGGAGGGATCTTGCTTCACTCTTGGAGGTCCTGGCCTTCCTTCACTGGTGGAAGACGTACGGCACACTGCACCTTCAGCCAGCATCCAGTGCAGAGGAGTTCTTGTTGCTCCTTGCAAAGTCTTCAGATGATCTGCCCAAAAGAGGGGCTCACCCAGCCAAAAGGGCCACAGTGATTTGTGCAGGCTAAGCCTACCTTAATGAACCAGTCCTGGGTGCCCACCAACAGTCTCCTGTATGCGTGAGGTCATAACCAGAGTGCTTTGCAACAGAAAAGGTAAAGGGGTGAAAGCATGCAATACTAAGTCCAACCCATCTTCCTGTCTGTTGTGGATCAAAGGGTCTCTTTGGGTAATTGAGTTATCTGTGGGTCCCGAATAAAGTGGCAGGTCTCCCTTGAAGCTGCAGCATGACCAGACTTGCTGTCTTCTGTAAACCACATTCTCGTACCTTCTGAATAGGGTCCTCCTGCGGGACGACTACTGTAGAGAGCTGTTCCAGACATGATAGTTCACTGCCCTTGATACTGAGAGGTGTGAGATGGCTTCAGGTTGATACAGTGCATATGAAAGTTTGTTCTGTATTCCTGTCTCCTTTGTTAACCTTTGCAGCCAGGGCCCATATGGGCCTGTTTGCAGTATGCTCTATTAGTATGCTAGTTATGTTAATCACTGCCACCATTCTGCAGGGCTCAACAAAAGGTTAGGGCGGATCCATGGGGCTTTTGATAGTTAATTAGGCTGGCCATGGGAGGCGAAGGTTTTGGCCCTCCCCCTTCTGAGAGGACACATTGTACTCTTAGCTTTCATATCCCAACAACATTTGACAGGCAGGATAGAGCCTGTAGGCTGTGTCCACTCAGAGTACATGGGTCTATGTGTATGTCATGTGGTGTGCATAGAGAAATGTCTGCGGATTAGCCCCACATATGTTTTTTTAAAAAGCCAGGCAAGCACACACCCACCCTGCGGATGGTCCAATTCCTCACAGTGCCTTCCTATCGCACACCCTGACCCAACCCCTGAGCATTGCCTTCTCCTCAAGCATGGTGTCCCACTGATGGGCATAGGTCAGAGGGAGGGCACAGATTCCTAGCATCCTCAAAGCAAGGGGGACTATTTCTCCAGCAAGACTGTGGGGACATTCCTGCTCTTGAACTCTGTAAATAAAGGCTTGCTTCAAAACCCCCTCCAGTCTTGTGGATGGCTCCCAAAATGGCGACGAGGATGGGATGCTAAAGTGCAGCCAGCAGTGAGGACAGCAACAGAGAAGGCAACAAGCTGAGTGAGCAAAGACCGCACACAACATGTGCCAGCACCTCCAGGCTGTGCCCTCACCTGCAGAAATGCAAAATGCCAGGGCAGAGAACATTTGCCTTATTGGTAAATGCACTGGGGATGCAGGGTGTATTTCAGACGCTACTTGCATTGAAAAATGCAGTCAGTTCAGAGCCACGTGACAAGTAAACAAGGCCATGAAGAGGCAAACAAAAAGGTTTGACGAACTCAGGGACTTCCACACAAAATGATAAGAGATTGGCTGATTGTGGGGTGTCAAGGGGCGAAAATGCAGGTGAATCTTCTGCAAAACAAGAGCTCCACGCTTGCAGAAATGGAGCCCTTCGTGGAGAGCACTCAAGAGGCCTCATCAGAAGCCACCTGCATGTCGGCCGGAGCATAGGAATCCCTGCGAGACGGTGCAAGTATTCGAATTGACAGATAATGGCTGCTTTGCAAAAAAGGGTTCTGAGGAAGGGACCCGACTCAAGTAAATAGTGAAACATGCGAGGAAGAAGTATCAGATAACCCTGATACCCACCAATAGCAAAACTCCCAAACCGCACTGTGACAGCCGCATGGACAGGGTTGCGATATGAAGAATGGCAGCCTCAGGAGCGGATCTTGCAATGATCTAGAGGCACACCTTTGAGGACCTAAGGGGCAGAGATGCCAGGAAGATCAGAAAAGTGCCCTTCAGGGCAGATGGATCTGGAGGGCCAAAGCCAAGCTCCTAGGGTAATAATGTGCAAGTGAATGTCCAAGAACACAACAACTACAGGCAAAGTACATGACCGCAGAGCTCCCGTGTAGGGTGCCAAAGGGGTGACAGGGCTAGACATCATACAAACCTATCACCAGGTGCTGCTGCAGCCTGAGTCCAAACTGTTCCCCACTTTCCTCACCCTCTTTGAGAGGTACAAGCACACCTGAGTGTCCTTTGGGTTGTTTTCTGCAATGTCTGTGATCCAGAAGCTCATTACAGTAAAGTTGATGAGGTTCAAAAAGCTGAAATGCTTTCAAGATGAGATACGCCAACATGGGACTGGTGAGGGAGACCACAACATGGCACTAGCAAACACGCTCCAGAGACAAGATACACCCGGCTTCCACTTGGCAATGGAGCAATGGACTTCTTTGGATACTCATCCTTAGGATACTCAATCTGTAGGATACTCAATTCCTAGCACACTCAATTCCTAGGACACTCACATTGTAGGACACTCAATTCATAGGATACTCAATTCATAGGACACTCAATTCTTAGGATACTCAATTCCCAGGACACTCAATTCATAGGATACTTTAGGATACCCAATTATTAGGACACTCAATTCTTAGAATACACAATTCCTAAGACACTCAATTCCTAGAAAACTCAATTCCTAGGATACTCAATTCACAGGATACTCAATTCCTAGGACACTCAATTCCTGGCATACTCTATTCCCAGGAAACTCAATTCCTATGATACTCTAGGGCACTCTGATAGATCAGCAAGGAATATCAAGGCTTAGTACCACCAAAAATGGAATCTGCCAGTCACGAAGTCAAAGTTATGAATATAACTTTATTCCTCACGGATACAAATATCAAAGCAGATAGCTATCTGGCTCCCAAGCACCTCACAGTGTGTACCAGCAGACAGAGTGAGGGGTGAGAGTACTGGTCATCCCAAAGCATGCAGTATTTCTGCACAGTCCTGGTCATTGCCCAGCCCTTCTCCCAACAAATAAGTTACAAATTTGGGTGTGTGCCCAGTTCGCATGACAAATATAACAATATTAGTATACACTTTTGACATGTTGTCCTACCCTTGAAGATTCAATGGTGATGTTGGTTCTCCAGCTCAAGTTAAGCCCAGTTTCAAGAAATGAATTCAATAGTGTATTGCAAAGGCAAATGGTTTTAGTTTGTCTGCCATTCAGTTCTGATGTTTGTATATGGCTGGAGCTATTGATGCAGACAACACTTGAATTGAGGTTCACTGTGGCTTCAAGGTTCCTTAAAGATACAATACTGGAAAACTTTGTTGTATTCAGCTGTGTAATTCTTTCCTTCTTTCTTGAGCTTTAGGTTAAGTCCTGTTCCAAGAGATGCATAAAGGATTTCTTCCAAAACACACGGCTGTAGTTTCTTTGCTTTGTGTGTCGTTGTTTGAAAGAGGTTGAGTCTGTAGGCAGAGATAACACTGAATGGGAGTTCATTTTGACTACAAGGTCTCTTTGCACAGGCCAAACATTTCTGGGTTTTGGCAGTCCTAGTGTTGACATAGGCTCAAAGGTCATTCTGCTTAGTGGCAGCTGAAAACATGGCTAATCATTTCTGAACAGGCAGCAGGAGTTGAGATCAAAATGGCGGATGTTTTCAAGATGGCGGTGAAGTCAATTCTATCTAAATCGAGTTAATCATCGGTTTTAATACAAATGCGAATGTCTTAGGGCAATGTTCATAATCAGGTGGTATTTATGCAAATATGGTTTAACTAACCCTCCTTTTGGCCTAGGCCAAGACCATTTACTTAAACATTTGTATTATTGAAGAACCATGGATAAATGTCTGTACATCCTGAATCACATTCCTCAAAAACATCAATTTCCATCATATATTTGATGGTAATATCCTACATTACTAAGGCATTGGTTGTCTTCGCAGGCACTTGTATCCTAGGTCCTAGTGTACCTACTGCTTGTGCACAGCATCCTCCTATCATGGAACAAATGACAGGGATACATTGTACACAACAACAACAAAACAATAGAACACCAATAACTATCATTAGGACTGAAAAGAGTTTCCAACCCCATGATTGTAGTAAGTCCCAGAACCACGAACTAAGATTCCAGTTTCCCGCAGGGACATGTACTTCAGTACTCAAGGTATGTAGATTTTATATTGCCTTGAATATGGTAGGGGAGGAATCAGGTACAAAAACACAGCTTGCGGATCCCACCATTTTGCATAGTCCACCACGCTCAGCTAGAATGATGTCTAACACCATTCTATTTTGAAAGGCCACTAATCTAATTGCCTTTTTCTCCAGCATTATGTTGTACAGAATATCACTGGTCCTATTGATGGTCTTTTCCAGTACCCTTGCTAGTCTTCTAATATCCTCAGAGTTCATTATCTGTCCCCAAAATGGCACAAAGGATCTGCTACATCACCATGACTTGAAGGTGTATCACCATTCTCATCCCATCTTGGACGAGTTTTAGAAACGTCAGTGGTGGTAACCACGTATACTCAAGGTTACAGGATACCCAAGTAACAAGTACCCTGCCAATCTCTAGGTAACCAAGGCTAGGCCTCATTGCCACAAACAAAGTAAACAGGGTCTCCTACATACAAAGATCTGTCCTCAGTGTTTAGATTTGCAATGTTAGTACAACCCTCAAATGTACCCATTGGCTGAGAACCTTTGCTTTGTATACAGAAAGAAACAGAGTTGGGGCTGTGATTAATAGTATTGGAAGGAGGCATGGCATCCCGGTTGCCTACGGGTCTTGAAGGAAATCAATTACTGAAAAGGTCTAGAGAGTCTATCAGAAGGCCTAATAGAAGCACCATTGAGTTTGCTTCTATTTGCAAAGAGAGAACATCCGAGAGGTGTTAAGACTTGCTTTTCAAACACATTCAGATATGTCCCATCGAAGTTCCCAGAAATACTATAATTCCAACGACCAAGGAATAATGCCCTGAGCGAGGAATAGCATACAGTATTTAGTGGTAGATGATGAATGTGCCAGCCCAGTCTCTTTTTCCCGTGTTGTGGCAAGTGTGAGCACACCCAGCAGTTTATTCTGTTCAGAACCACATGGTTCGCATTTGTTATTATGATAACCTTGTCTATGTTGGGAGTCTCGAGGAGGAAGAGTGTGCAGATGCATGGAAGGTGGAGACACAGTGGAGATTATTTCAGTGGGTAACATATCATCAAGTGGATGTACCTTTTCTATGTACCAGAACCCAAGCGTAAATATAACTATGAAACAGACCAGTACTATGATTAAAAAACAATGGGTCCTCAAGGACCATGATCTTCGATGAACAGATTCTTTATCAGCCACGAGACCAATAGCTTGCTCCGCATGATTGGATTTAGGAAGGGACATTGTTTCTCAGAGTCCGTTTAGAAGCCTCTCCATTAGGCTCTTTTAGTTCATCCGTCGGTGGCTCCTGACCACGTGGCCTATCTTTGCTTGAAAGTAACTTTGCCGGTCCCTGCCTCTTATTTATTTTTCAGCGAAAGAGTGACAAGGGACTGGCTCAACGATTATTCCTTGTGGGCACAGCCGATGCTGTGCTGTAGTCTGGTGTGTCGGACGCAGATCGTACCTCAAGACTCCAAGTACGGCGGGATCTGCGAACAGAGTGTCGTCGGTTCCTGAAGGAAGTGATGAAGCGGAAGCAAGATTCAGTGAAGAAAGAGACACAGAATAATTTGAAGGCAAACAGGAGTATCCTAGGCCCCATGGGCTCAGGAAGGATTTCCGTAGGCAAAACAGGCTCGTGGTGAGCATCAGAGTGAGCAATTTCCTTTTCTTCCTCTTTGTCATGGGGCAGAGGAAAAGGTATCTTCTTGATGTGTGTTGCATGGATCCATTGTCATTTCCCTTCCACTCGTACAGTGGTCTGTGTGGCCAAGAGGACTTGGTACGGTCCTCTCCAGCGAGGTGCGTGACAGGAGGCTCTTTCAAACTATTTAACGAGCACCCAGTTGCCAGGTCAGAGTCGATTACCTGGATCCTCGTATTTTACTGGGAGGGCTTCTTGCACCAGTTGATAAATCAAATACAAGTTTTGAGTTAACTGGTCACAGTACTCAGAAGGGGTCAAATGCTCTACATCTTTTAGCCGCTTGGGTACATTCCAAATATTGTCTGGCCTCCCCGTGATTATCTCATAGGCAGAGAGCCCTGTTCTAGACTCTGCGGTCGTCCGAATGTACAATAGAGCTTTCGGTATGGCATCTGGCCATTTCAAATTACTATTTGCGTAGATCTTCATGATCTTATTCTTTAGTGTACCGTTATGGTGTTCTACAAGTCCAGCACTCTGACCGTGTCTGGCCGAATGGAACCATTTTTCGATCTGTAATCCCACGCATACTTGCAGGATGACAGCAGTGATAAAGTGTGGACCATTGTCTGACCAAATGACTCTTGGCAAACCAAACCTAGGAAAATATTCCTTTCAGCATGGTTTTCGCCGTTGTCATTGCTGTGGCATCTTTTAAAGGAAAAGCTTCGGCCCATTTACTGAAAGCGCAAATAACTACTAGAACATATTTGTAATTCTGACAATGCTCCATCTCAGTGAAATTGAAGTATATAGCCTCAAAAGGCATAGAGGGGGGACCAAAACTACCCTTCGCTGTCTATGTACCTTTCCCAACATTATGCTGTAAGCATACCATGCAATTTTGGACAAAACGCTCAGCAGTTTTTGAGAAATTTACATTCACCAAGACACGTTCTAACAGTTTACAAATCTTTTTAGCACATATGTGAGTTGGACCATGAGCCATCCTAACCATAGCGGTTACATAAGCATCGGGCAGCATCCATTTCTGTTTTGAATTATCTACCTAACAACCTTCATCATCTAAACTTGCTGAACCCTCAGCTCACTGTTTAAGTTCGTCTGGTGTGGCATCAGCCTGAATGTCGTTTATACAACCAATTCCTACGTCGATTACACAAGTGTTTGTGACCTCTTTTGTTATATACATTTTGGAATGCAAATCGGTGGCAGTCTGTTTAGCTATTCTGTCAGCAAAAGCATTTCCTTTCTCCACATCATCTGTTACTTTCTGATGTGCTGCGCACCTCATTATTGCTAAATGGGTAGGAAGCGCAAGTGCTGAAAGTAGCCGAACTATCAGGGTATCATGTTGTATCTTAGTTCCATGCGAGGTCAAGAAACCTCTCTCTGCCCATAATCAATCGAAGTTGTGAATCACCTGTCACGATTGTCGGTTATGTCTTCTTCTTCTGATGAGATGACAAGTTCTCCCCCTTCCCCCAACTCTTCACCTTCCTCTTTCTGCTTAATCCTTCCGTCCTTATGTCGTGGAGGCTTCTCTTTTTTCTTGTGAAGATAAGGACGCCCTCGATAGGATGCCACCGTGCCACTAAGATAGGGGCAACGGGGGTTATCCTACCGAGAACGCCTCACGGGGGGAAAAAAGCCGGAAGGCACAAAAAAACCCTGAACGTAGTATTGCAAGTGGAGGATCCCAGAAGATGAGTCAGCTGAAGAGAGTGCAATCCGATGAGCAGGCACCGAATCCGGAATGAGGTAGATCCAACGGACTCAGGGGAAAAATCACAGGCAGTCCAGTAGGCAGGCAAAAGGTCTGGCAACAGGTGAGTTCAAATTTGCAAGGAGAAAAGGAAGGAAAAGAAAATAAGGAGAAAAAAAGGCTAGACAAGGACGAGATCACGCACTGGGCAGGGTGGAAAAAACAGCTGAATGGGAAACAGCGAAACTGAATGCAGAAAGTCAAGAATATCACCGGGAGATGGAGTGGCAGCAACATAGGAGGAAACCCGGAAACGTTGCAACGCGTATGCGACCCGGAAGTGAGGATATTTATACTTCCGGGTCCCGGACGCGTACAACGACTAGAGCGGTAAACGGAAGACGAGGAGCGGAATGCTACGGCGGACAGAACCGCCAGCGATTCCACTTCCGCCAACCCTGCCGCGGCATGACAGTATGCCCCCTCCTATGGAGACCTCCCCCCGGTTTCCCCGGATGAGAGCGAAAGAACTTGCGGACCAACAGTGGGGCATGTACCTGAGAGGCTGGTTCCCAAGAGTTTTCCGACCAGTGATACCCCTTCCACCGTATAAGGAATTCCAACCTTCCCCGGCGATACCGGGAGTCACAGATTTGGGCTACCTCAAATTCCTCCTGGGTCGAAGTAGCCGGCAAGGGTTTTTTTTTCTTTTTGCGAGACCAGATGTCTGCAAGAAAAGGTTTGAGTTGTGAGGCATGAAACACCGGGTGGACTCTTTGAAGGCTTTTGGGTAATTTTAGCCGAAAGGCCACCGGGTTGATGACTTGTGTGACTTCGTATGGGCCCAGAAATTTAGGGGAGAGTTTGGAAGGGTGTGCCCATCGTGGTAGATACCTTGTGGACAACATGACCTGAGATCCTACCCCCCAGTCAGGCACCGCTTTTCGATGTTTGTCGGCCTGGTCCTTGTATCTCGTTTGAGCCTTGCTAAGATTGTGTTTAGCCTGTAGGTGGACGTCTCTCAACAAGGCGAGAGTGGAGTCAACTGTGGGTAAAGAGGTAGAGACATTAGAGACCGGTAGTATAGCCCGGGGATGGTAGCCATAGTTACAGAAAAAAGGGGTGAAACCGAGAGTAGATTGGAAAGAGTTATTGTAGGAGAACTCTGCCAGGGGTAGTAGAGAAACCCAGTTGTCCTGTTGAAGGTTCACATAACATCGCAGGTACTGTTCTAGTGTGGCATTTAAACGTTCCGTCTGTCCGTTTGACTGAGGGTGGTAACCTGATGTTAGAGCTCTCTCTATACACAAACGGTTGCAGAAATGTTTCCAGAAACGAGAAGTGTACTGGCTACCTCGATCTGAGATGATCTTCTTTGGTATTCCATGGAGACGAAAGACATCTTTGATGAGTGTCTCGGCCATGGCTGCTGCTGTTGGTACCCCTGGTAATGGGGAGAAGTGAGCCATCTTTGTGAAGTAATCGATCACCACCATGATGCATGTGCTCCCTTCAGAAGGGGGTAAGTCCACGATGAAATCAGTAGATACCACTTCCCAAGGACCGTCAGGAACAGGATTTGGCCTCAAAAGGCCCAAAGGTTTTAGACGAGAACTCTTGCTGCGAAGACAGGTCACACAGGATTGTATGTAACTGGCCACGTCATGGCGCATCACTGGCCAATAAAAGTGCCTCTGTAGAAATTCCAATGTGCCCTTAACACCTCGATGACCCGCCAACTTGGAGTCGTGACACCATTTTAACGCCAATCTCCGAAATTCTGAAGTGGGTAAATACAGTTTTCCTTTCACAAAGTAGAGTCCTTCCTTGATTTCATAGACGGGGTCTTGTGGGTGACACTCCGACTCAAAACCCCCCTTTGAAGCTTCTTTCACTTGTCTCAAGAAAGCGGACAGAACACCTATTCTCCTCGTCAAGGGGAACATAAGATCCGGCGTCCTGTCGGATTCGGTCACATAGTCTCCTCTGCGAGACAAAGCATCCGCGACTATATTCTGTGGCCCTGGGATGTAGGTAATGTTGAAATCGAACTGGGCAAAGAAGTGAGCCCAGCGGGCCTGTCTTGTGTTGTAGCACTCGAACTGTCGCAGAACTTGTAGATTTCTGTGATCTGTTCTGATGGAGAATGGGTGTTTACCTCCTTGTAGGAGATAACGCCACCCTAAACAGGCTGACTTCATGGCCAATAATTCACGCTCTATGACTGAGTAGTTCCTTTGGCTGTCATTTAGTGTCTTGGAAAAATAGGAGACTGGATGTTCCTCACCTAGGTGTTCCTGCAAAAGGACTGCCCCCATAGCTGATGAAGATGCATCCGTTTCAACGATGAACGGCCGGTCTTGATCTGGCTGCTGAAGGATGGGGGCGGTACAGAAGGCTTCCTTGAGACTGTGGAAGCAATCCTCCGCTTCGCTGGACCAAAAGAATGGTTTGGAGCTCTTCTTAAGTAGCGTGGTGATGGGTACCATCCGGTGGGAAAAGTTGGATATAAATTTCCGGTAAAAGTTTGCCAGACCTAAAAACCTTTGTACCTCCTTGATGGATCTAGGTGAAGGCCATTCCAAAATGGCAGAAACTTTGCGGGGATCCATGGCGACACCCTGACTTGATAATATGAAACCCAAATATGGGATAGATGTTGCAGAAAAAACACACTTGTCTATCTTGACTGAGAGGTGATTTTCTCTTAGTCTCTGGAAGACCTCTTTGACATGGACAACATGTTCCTCCGGAGTTCTTGAATAAACCAGTATGTCATCGAGATAGACAATCGTGGTCTGACACAGCAGGTCCGAAAAAAGCCGGTCCATAAAGCGCTGGAACACAGATGGGGCATTCACAAGGCCAAAGGGCATCACTTGGTATTCGTACAACCCATAAGGGGTCCTAAACGCGGTTTTCCATTCATCCCCTTGGTGGATCCGGAGGAGATGGTATGCATTCCGAAGGTCCAATTTTGTGAAGATTGTGGCTCCATGAACAGCTTGAATAATTTCGGTGATAAGAGGCATGGGATATCTGTCCTTTATGGTCACCTTGTTTAGACCCCTGTAGTCAATACAGGGTCTCAGTTCTTGTGTGTCCTTCTTCGGGATAAAAAACAGTGATGCTCCAGCTGGTGACTTTGAAGGTCTTATAAGTCCGTTGGCCAGGTTGTTATCCAAATATTCCCGGAGGAAGTGTTTTTCTCTGAGGGATAAAGGGTACATCCTACCAAACGGTACCAGTGCATCAGGAACAAGATCCAGACAACAGTCTTCTGGTCTGTGAGGAGGAAGATCACTAGGCGTCTTTTCTGTTACTACCTCTGTATATTCTTGTAGATGGCGTGGAAGACAATGGATGAGTCTGGAGTCGTAAACATTGGTAGTTTGTACTGTCTCAAACTTTGGTTCAGGCAGACATTCGGATCTACAAAAGGTGGACTGAAAACAGAGTACGTTCTTTGCCCAATCAATGTGAGGGTTGTGCTTTCGTAGCCAGCTTATCCCTAGTATGATAGGAAAGTGGGCTGCTCGGATTATGTCAAACGAGATCCTTTCGGTATGTTGCTGGATACATAGTTGTAATTCCTCAGTGGTATGCGTGATCATGCCGGAAATCAAAGGTTCCCCATCCACTCCTTCGACTTTCTGATCCTCCTGTTTGGCCAGACGAGTTATACCTTTTTGCTTAGCCCACAAGCTATCTATGAAGTTGCCGGCAGCACCACAGTCTAGTAAAGCCTGAGTTGGGACTTCGGTCCTGCCTACAGTAAGGGTGACTGACAGAACCATCAACCTTGAATCCTCTAGTAAACCAGAAGAGGCTATTGACAAAGTTGCATAAGGACTAGGAATGGCCCCTCGGGAGTGCGTCCCCATACTCACCGAGGGCGCTCGTTTCCCGAACGCCTCGGAGGAGCGTTAGGACAGTTCCGTAACAGATGGTCAGAGGCTCCACAATACATGCACATGTTGCCATCCCGTCGTCTCTTCCGTTCTTCCGGGGTGAGTGGTGCACGAGCAGTACCGATCTGCATCGGTTCTTCTTTGCCTTGGCATGAAGGTGGTTGAGAAGATGGTATCTGGGCTTCTAAGGGAGGGAGACTGTAGAGTTTGTTCTTCTTTCTTTCTGACCGTCGTTCCGAGAGTCGGAAATCGATACGAAGAGCGGCCGTGATGAGATCTGAAAAGGAGGAAGGACGGTCGATACGAGCTAGTTCGTCCTTGAGTTCCTCTCTCAACCCTCGACGGAAGATGGTATATTGGGCTTGTTCCTGCCAGCCAGCTTCGGCGGCTATCTGTTTGAACGTAGTGATATAGGAGAGAAGATCAGTGTTTCCTTGGCGGATATCCAAGAGGTCCTCCGAGGCCATAAAAGCACTTTCTGTGCGCAGAAATGTTTGCTGCAGCAGGGTCTTGAAATCATTGTAGTTCTGTAGCACAGGATCTGACTGATTAACCAAAGGGGTGGCCCACGCGAGGGCATTACCTGTCATATGGGTAATCATGAATCCTACTTTGGTATGATCTGATGTGAAGGTCTGCGGACGGAAGGAAAAGTGAAGATTGCAGGCATCTAAGAACTCCTTGACTCGTTTCGGTGATCCATCAAACTTGCCTGAAACCTAAGGGTATGAAGGTAGGTCTGCAGAGGGTCGCTCCCGTTCATTCATTCTTAGTTGTAATGCTGCGTTGGTTGTCTTAAGATTCTGGACCTCCATATTAAGGTTTTGGACTGCGGCTACTAGTTCCTGAACTTGTTGGGGGGTGGCCATCTCAGTTTCTTGTTGGCGTTGCAAACTGTCACGATTGTCGGTTATGTCTTCTTCTTCTGATGAGATGACAAGTTCTCCCCCTTCCCCCAACTCCTCACCTTCCTCTTTCTGCTTAATCCTTCCGTCCTTATGTCGTGGAGGCTTCTCTTTTTTCTTGTGAAGATAAGGACGCCCTCGATAGGATGCCACCGTGCCACTAAGATAGGGGAAACGGGGGTTATCCTACCGAGAACGCCTCACAGGGGGAAAAAAGCCGGAAGGCACAAAAAACCCCTGAACGTAGTATTGCAAGTGGAGGATCCCAGAAGATGAGTTAGCTGAAGAGAGTGCAATCCGATGAGCAGGCACCGAATCCGGAATGAGGTAGATCCAACGGACTCGGGAAAAATCACAGGCAGTCCAGTAAGCAGGCAAAAGGTCTGGCAACAGGTGAGTTCAAATTTGCAAGGAGAAAAGGAAGGAAAAGAAAATAAGGAGAAAAAAAGGCTAGACAAGGGCGAGATCACGCACTGGGCAGGGTGGAAAAAACAGCTGAATGGGAAACAGCGAAACTGAATGCAGAAAGTCAAGAATATCACCGGGAGATGGAGCGGCAGCAACACAGGAGGAAACCCGGAAACGTTGCAACGCGTATGCGACCCGGAAGTGAGGATATTTATACTTCCGGGTCACGGACGCGTACAACGACTAGAGCGGTAAACGGAAGACGAGGAGCGGAATGCTACGGCGGACAGAACCGCCAGCGATTCCACTTCCGCCAACCCTGCCGCGGCATGACATCACCCCAAAGGCATACTGACTGTCCGTAAATATATTCACACTAAGCCCTTTGGAAAGTTCACAAGCTTGAGTCAATGCAATAATCTCTGCATCCTGTACAGAGTTATGCGGAATTCTTTTGGTTTCCACAATAGTGCTTAATGTAATGATTGCGTAAGCAGCAGTGGATGTACCATCTAGAAGTTTGAAACAGGAGCCATCGCAAAACAGCTCCCCTTGTGGATCTTTTTCACTTTACATTTTTAAAGCGCTCACACAGCCCGCAGGCATCGAGGTGCTGTTACAGGAATTGTTTTGTTTATTTAGTTGCGTAATTGTTTTTTTAATCTTAGTTGCATATTTATAAGGCGCTTAAACACCCTGAGGTTTCTAAGCACGGACCCAGGGATCGAACCAGTGTTGCTTCATGTCGTCTTGCTTCCAAGGCGTGCACGTTGCCGCTGAGCTATCCTTTTAATGGTGTATCTTTAAATCAATTCTGCCTTTAGTCTTTTGTTCTGTGGTATAGAGGCAGTCATGTGACATCTCATCACTGCAAGCAATTTCTTGCAAAAGAGGCAACAGTTCGGCTGGATTTAATGAGCAACATCTCTTAATTTGGATGTGCAGTGCAAATAGAATCAGCTCATACCTTGTTAGTCGTGCTGATGTGAGATGTTGCGTCTGCGTTCTGTTTAATAGAACGTCTACAGAGTGAGGTACCATAACGGTTAAGGAGTGACCCAGAACCATACCCTCACTTTGTTTTACAGATGCAGTGGCAGCAGCAACGGCTCTCAAACATCTCGGCAAAGCGCATGCAACAGGGTCAAGCGTGGAGGAAAAATAACCACACAGTCTATTCTTTCCTCCATGTTCCTGCATTAACACAGCCAAAGGGCATCCGTCACATTCATGCACATACAAAATAAAGGCCTTGTCATAATTTGGTGTGCCCAAAACTGGTGCTGAACACAACACAGCCTTGTGCAGATCAAAAGCTTTCTGACAATCTGTGTTCCACGGTAAAGGCAAAGAAATGCCCTTCTTTGTCAATGCCAACATTGGTTTTATCATTAATAAAAAGTTAGGGATCCACTGTGTACAGTATGAAGCCATGCCTATCAAGGCTCTGACCTCTTTCTGTGTATTTGGGACAGAAATGCTAGAGATGCTTTGTATCCATTCAGGTGTCAGTCTTCTCCCCTCCTTTGACAGGAAATAGCCTAGATAGGCGACCTCTTGTAGACAATATTAAAACTTTATTTAATGAAGCCTTATGTCCATGTTCTGCTAGATGGATAAGCAGCAACAGAGTGCCTTCTTTGCAAGCAACTTCAAAATCTGGTAGCTAAAAGAAGATCGTCAACATATTCCAACAATGTACAGGTGGAAGGCAACTCAAGTGTATAAAGCTGTTCCTTCAAAGCTCTACTATAAATGTTTAGACTCTCAGTGTACCCTTGTGGCACACGAGTAAATGTAAACGAGCGTCCGCCTTGGGTGAACACGAACAAATATCTACTGTCAACATGTACAGGAATACTAAAGAAAGCATTCTTTAAATCCACAACACTAAAATGAGTAGGTGAAGTCGGAATCATTGTCAATATTGTAGTCACATCAGGCACAATCGGAAATTGTGGAGCAACAATTTTATTAATAGCACGCAAATCAATAATAAGATGGAAAGGAATTGCATTATCCCCTTTCTTATACACCGGTAGAATCGGACTATTAAACAAACTTCCTGCAATTTCCTCAATCACTCCTCGATGTACAAAATCAGAACCTATACTCTTCAAATCTTGTTCACCGTCAACTGAAATCTTATACTGTGGAATACGTGGCCATTTAACACCTGGTTTCAACACAATTTCAATTTGCAAAATACCAACGTCATTATCATCTACTGTCCATAAACATGCCGGAACCTTATCCAATTTAGTCGGTAAAGGCCTAGTCAAGAATTGCTAAACAGAAGTTTGTTGAGGTGAAATCGTTAGATGCACTTCATCCAGAGAACAGTAAATTACAGCATTCAATTCTTTCAAAAGATCAACCCCAACAAATTTTCCCCACAATTCGTCATCAAAAGAAATGGACATTAATCGGTGCATGGCTCCAGTGAAATCTGTACCGGCTGAGAAACCGGACTAACCACTGGCATACCAGAGAACCCTATAGAAATGTTGTTCTGCCCTGACAGTGGAATATCTGGAACCCGTGATAGATCAACGGAACACTTTTGTGATCCTGTATCTATCAAAAATAGATGCTTCCTATTCCCCACCTTCATTTCTACGTAGGGCCCTTTCTGATCGACGGGAATAGGTACTGGTTCCAGACTCTGCTTCGGGCAATCCTAACGGAACAGTACATCATCAAATGCAAGATCCTCAGAAAAATAAACATTCAAAGGATTATCAAAAAGGTTCCCATTATTAACACTATGCTGCTGACTATCCTGTGAAAATGACTGTTGATTCTGAGTGAACTGACTTCTACCAGTACCCCCTATCCCAGGACAGCCACTGGATCATCTACCCATTGTACCATATGTGTTATTCGATCGCTGCTGAAGGATCAGGCATTGCGGTCGCCAATTACCTTCTTGTCTACAATAAGGACATTGGTTCATGTGTACAGGACCCATTTGCACATTGCTCTGTGGTGGAAATTGAGCTCTAAACTGTGTATTTCCACCTCTGGTTCCTCCTACTATTTTCTGCAACGCAACTTTTGTTTTCAAGTCTCCCTTATTCTTTTCTATCTTCTCTTTTTCAGTATTAACCCTATTCTCATAATACTGAGCTATATGCAATACTTCAGACTGAGATTTAGCTTGCCAGGTGCTTTCGGATGTCACAATTTGTGATTGGATATCAGGCAACAACCCACGCACAAATTTGTCTACAAACAGCCTTTTTCCTGACTCAGTACTGAAGTCCTGACCGCTAAAATCTGAAAACACTTGCTCGAACCAATAAAAGAATTTGGTAGCGCCTTCAGATTTCCCCTGGATGCATGCTGAAAGCTTGTCCCAAACTATTATTCTCTCTGGAACCAAAGTCTTCAATTTAGTTACTATTCTGTCTGGCAGTGTCAATATCATGTGTGGTGGTTTCTCACCAGCATTCCTTTCTCCATCTATCCGTACTAAGTTAACCCATGTGTCACCCAGTCCTGGCAGATCGTCAATAGTTCTAATCTGTTTCCATAAATCAGCAGGTAGGATCACTCTATAGTAGAGCTGTGGCAGTATTTTTTGCTTATAAAAGCGTAGAGCTGGTATAATTGAAAAAGTCCCATATTTGCAATCGATTATTTTCACTTGTTGCAGTAAAGGTATGATTTTCCCATCCATGTGTTGCTTATAGTGAGATTTCTGCTTGTTACCAAAGATTGGATATCCCAAGTATCTTATGTTAAGTTTTACCGCTAATTTTATGTGGTTCAAAAACCAGGAGTATTGTTTTATGTAGGGACGCAGGTGTAGTCGAATAACGACTGTCTTGTTCTCATTAATCTGTAGGTGGTTTGCTACAGTGTAGTCTCGGAATCTACAAAGCAGGCGTTGCAGCCCTATGGGAGTGTGATCAAAAAGCATGAAATCATCTGCATATGCAGACCAACATATTTTTTCCCCCTTAATCAGCGGGGGTACAAAGGCCACCTCTTCCAGCCCCACCCTTACGTCTGAGACATAGAGGTTAAAAATCGTAGGTGCAAAAACACACCCCTGTCTTAGTCCATTCGGTGCATTGATTAAATTGGAGAGACAACCCTCATTATTCAGCCGAACCTGCAGTTGGGATCCCTCGTGTGCCTGGATTAGAATGGAAAGTAGGACAGTGGCATTCCCAGTTGTTTTAACTTGCCCCACAGCACCGTTCAATCCACTTTGTCAAATGCCATTGACAAATCAATGGATGCGATGTAAATTGGCGCAGCGTCCTTTTTCCATGCTTTGTCCTGCATCGTGGTTAACAGGAGCCCTCCCACATCAGTCCCCACATTTTTTCTAAAACCAAATTGGAATTTAGACAGGATGAAAATTCTTGTTAATCCAGCTATGTATGTGATTTAAAATGGTACCAGAGAAAATGTTTGAGTCCGCATCCAATAGGGCTATTGGCCGATAATTAAGAGGATTGGAGCGGTCACCCTTTTTGTATATTGGAATCACAAAAGAAATATGTCAGGAGGCCGGAACAATACGTGTCTGAAGTATGTCATGAAATAATACAAATAGTATTTTGGTCCACAACTGCTTATTTTGCTTGAAAACTACATTAGCCAAACCATTGGGGCCAGACACCCTTGACGCCGAAGCCCTATTAATCAGAGCGCCGATATCCTGTTGGCTAATATCAATATTCCAATCAACATCAAATGTGTCCAAAATATTTTGCAGAGTACATTGCCTTGTTTGGTAAAGACTGCCAAAATGGCCACTCCACTTTCTATCTGAAATAGCATTCGATAATGACAGGCAGTTGTGAGATGCCTTATTAGTTACTAGTGCCCAAAAAGATCTAGATGAATTATCATTCAATGCACACAACATTATTTCCCCATCTCGTTGATATAGCATGGCTCTACGCTCCTTGATCTTCCTTTTCCAGCAGTTGGCAGTGTATTTTTTTAGGGCTATTTTTTTTTCAGGGGAAAGTGTTACTTTTGCCAACTGCCTCAGGGCCTTTTGTCTCTGAGTTTTGTAGATTCTTATCACATGATCATGGGCATGTGTATACTTGATCCTAGCCCGATCGGGCTGTATGGGAGACACCGTTTGCGATATCACATTTCCCACATAACATGAGAAAGAATCTTGCGAGTACATCGAGTGCTTACTGTCCAAAGAAGAGGAGTTAAAGTCATCAAGAAAGACTACATTTGTTTTCTCTACGTTACCCTTATGCCACACAATTCTATTTTTTTAAAAATTTATTTCCAGAGTTGCTAGGTTCGGGTGGCTGCCACTCAGATCCCTTATCCCTTCAGAATTTAAATACAGTATCTTGTGATTACTGCAGTTCGCCTTCAACAACCTGAACTCCTCTACCATGGAAATAAGTGAGTCTGTAAGGAAGATATAATCAATTGCACTTGTTTGCGTCCCTCTATGCCAGGTGGAGTATGGATGTTTACTTTTCCAGAGGCCCATTGTATTCGACAGACCCCATGACTCCAGGAATACCTTCCAGATGTACCCGTGTGTGTTTTTGTGTCCCAGTGTCAAAATAGATTTCCCCACAGACTCCACTATAGACGATGAAAGTTCATTTACAATTCCAACATTAAAATCCCCTGCAATTATCATTACCAGATTTTTGGTAATTTCATGAGATTTCATCTTCAGGTCCCCCAATTTTTTTAGTTCTTTCTCAATATCTAGTTTTGTGTTCCAATAGATATTAATAATCATAAGATCACTATCCCCAATAGGCTTACTATGTTCAAAATGTAATTTCTTTATAAAATCCTGTTGGATTCTTCCTAATATCTGGAATTGTTTGTCTAATGGTATTCACTTACTGTCTAGAAAATGGGACATGCACAAACTGTGAGACATAGTGTGCTTCAACAGTAGTGTCTGGTGTGCCTGCTGCAGCATCAGCCAGAATTTCTACTTTGGGAACAAATGTCGGAGGAACCTCCCTCATTGGCAATTGTAAAGTAGGCAATTCTGAACGCTTATTAAGCAACAAAGCTAAATATAGTGCCAAAGTAGTCAAAGCAGTATCGGGCGGAAATGCTCTCTTATAAATGACCATCAAATCTCCAGGAAAACAAACCTTTGTCTTCATAAACTCATCTTGTAGATACTCTACCATCACCTGTAACACTTTCGTTTGCATTGCCGGAGGATACTGACTAAACGTGTCATGCACTTCAATGGGAGAAATTGAAACATCCAAAATCCATCTAAGAGTGTCCCTCGTGCAAATGCGCGTTTCTTCACTCATTGGTTTCAATGAAGGAAAAATCGTTTCTGCACATATGAGGCTTCCAATCTATTACCATCTATTTCATCATTCTGTAACCAATCTAGCTCCCTTTTGAACTCAAAAACCTTCTCAACATACTCATGTACTTTCTCCGCAGTGTCCCTTGAATGGGCAAGGGCATTCAATCTCGCAACCACGGTGGGACATGCATTTCCGTCAAATCACTCCAAATATCAGCTAAATGCGTCCCCATCCCCTCTATCAAAATAGCCTGTTCGGGAACACTTTCTTGGACAAAAATCGCAACTAAAACAGCTGATTCTTCACCCTCTTCTATATATTTCTTAGCCCATGCATGCAATGCTCTTTTTCTAGCTTTGGATTCTTTACCACGAGTCACTATTCTTGAATCAGCACTCGCCCCATCAATCACTACAAGTGGAGTAGAACCACTTGGAAAAGAAAGTTCAGACAAATCTTGTTCAATCGGCAGTGGAGACACTACCGCTGGTGATAAAGACGGAATTAAGGGAACAGCAACTATCGGTAAGGGCAAGGATGCAGAAGGGGAAACAGCAACAGGAAGAAGAGCAACAGCTGGAGGAGGAGCAACAACGGGAGGAAAAGGAACAACAACAGGAGGAGGTGCAACAGCGGGAAGAGGTAAAACAACAGGGAGAGTCACATAAGGAGATGGTGCAGTGGCAACAGTCCTACACTCATTCAACAGCTTATCGATTAGCTCGTCTGAGGTATGAAAATCCTGAGACGGATATATTTTCTGTATTCCAAGTTGAAAAGCCCTATCCATACTTCTAATAGATTCTGACTGTTTCTGTTGCTCATACAATAACGCTTTTTCAGTATTAGATATATGTCGACATGCATGTTTTTCTTTACTCTTAAATTGCTGCATAGCTTCCTTTCTCCAATCCTTAATTACATCAAATGCTGCAGGCCTAGCCTTTTTCTTCAACAATATAGACTATAAGTACTCTATATGGGCAATTTCAAAACTATCATGAACTGGCCACTGAAATTTGGAAGCATGTCTAGTTTGTCTGTGCCAAATATTGTTAAATACAATACTACTGAGGCCATACTTACAGTACATTAAACAAGCCAGTGAGCCAACAGGTTGTACTGGTTGGCCATGTCCAAAGGATTGTCTGTCTCTGCGGAATAAACCCCTGAAACAGGCAGACAATTCCCCAGGCATGTCAGATTACTGGTGTTACCTGGAGTCATTTGTACTCGTGAGAACAAATTTGCAACCAATATCAGGATTCTTAGGAATCGGGGCACGACTCACCTGATTTCAAAGTCTAAGGAGGTCCGATCGGATTACAAAGGATCGACGTGGCTGGCGATTTCGGCAATAATACCCACCTTGATATGGGGACCCTTGTCAAGATGTCCTCTCGAACTGCTTGCTCACCGTTCAGGGATCAGATCATGCAGTACTGTCAAGGTGTCGCGTCTCATACAAAAATGGGCCCCTTTCTCACGCTCCGATCCTGCTCTGGTAGCCACGTCCTTGAAAAGCGAGGTGACATCAATCTTGAGGGTGCCTATTTGGGCGCCATCTTTTAGATCAGCAAGGAATATCGAGGTTCAGTACCACCAAAAATTGAATCCACCAGTCACAAAGTCAAAGATATGAATATAACATTATTCTTCACAGATACAAACATCAAAGCAGATAGCTATCTGGCTCCCAAGCACCTCAAGTGTGTACCAGCAGACAGAGTGAGGGGTGAGAGTACTGGTCATCACAAAGCATGCAGTATTTATACGCAGTCCTGGTCATTGCCCAGCCCTTCTCCAAACTAGTAAGTTATAAATGTGGGTTTGTGCCCAATTCACATTGCAAATATAACAATATTAGTTTACACTTTTGACACGTTGTCCTATCCTTGGAGATTCAATGGCGATGTTGGTTCTCCAGCTCAAGTTAAGCCCAGTTTCAAGAAACAAATTCAATAGTTTATTGCAAAGGCACATTGTTTTAATTTGTCTGCCATTCAGTTCTGATGATTGTATATGGCTGGAGATATTGACGCAGACAACACTTGAATTGAGGTTCACTGTGGCTCCAAGGCTCCTTAAAGATACAATACTGGTAAACTTTGTTGTATTCAGCTGTGTAGATCTGTCCTTGTTTCTTGATGTTTAGGATAAGTCCTGTTCCAAGAGATGCATAAAGGATGTCTTCCAAAACACACTGCTGTAGTTGCTTTACTTTGTACCATGGGCCATGATGACCATCATCATTACATACGCGTCAGAGAGTAGCCATTTCCCTTCTGCTATATCCACCCAACACCTGTCATCATCAAGTTTCCCTAAGCCTTCAGCCCACCTTTTGGATTCTTCTAACGTGGCATCAGCTTGGATATCCCGTACAGACCCAACACCCTCATCCATTGCATAAGCATTTACAGTCTCCCTTGTAACAGACATCTCTGTAAGGGGATCGGTAGCAGTTTGTCTAGCTATCTGATCAGCGAAAGCATTCCCTTTCCCTATGTCATCTGTAATCTTTCGATGTGCTGCACATTTCATAACTGCTAACTGAGTAGGGAGCGCAAGCACTGAGAGTAGTTGTACTATTAGGGAGCCATGTTGGATTTTGGTGCCATGTGAAGTTAGGAATACTCTCTCTGACCAAAGTCTCCCAAAGTTGTTAACCACCCCAAAGGCATACTGACTATCAGTATATATATTTACTGCAAGCCCTTCGGAAAGTTCACAAGCTTGGGTCAATGCTATAATCTCTGCGGCCTGCGCAGAATTATGCGTGATTCTCTTAGTTTCCACAACCGTGCTTAATGTAGTGATTGCATAAGCAGCTGTGGATGCACCATGTGGAAGTTTGAAGCAAGAGCCATCACAGAACAGCTCTCCTTGCGGATTATCCAAAGGAGTGTCTTTCAAATCAATTCTACCCTTTGTCTCTTGTTCGGTCGTATACAGACAATCATGTGACTCTTCATCGCCGCAAGTAGTATCTTGCGGGAAAGGTAGGAGTTGACCCGGATTAAGAACACAACACCTCTTAATTTGAATGTGAGGAGCAAACAAGATCAATTCATATCTCGTCAACCATGCAGAAGTGAGGTGTTGCGTTTGGGTTTGGTTCAGTAGAACATCTACAGAGTGAGGCACCATCAGGGTTAGATCATGGCTTAGGACCATTCCCTCACTCTGTTTTACAGACGCAGCGACAGCTCGCAAACATCTTGGCAAAGGGCATGCTACAGGATCAAGGGCAGAAGAAAAGTAACCGCACGGCCTATTCTTCCCTCCATGTTCCTGCGTTAATACAGCCAAAGCGCATCCATCACATTCATGCACAAACAACATAAAGGCCTTTTCATAGTTTGGTGTGCCCAAAACTGGTACAGAGCATAACGCAGTCTTAAGCAAGTCAAACGATTGCTGGTGTTCCGCGTTCCATGGCAATGGCGAAGAAATGCCCTTCTTTGTCAAAGCCAACATCGGTTTGATCACTAGTGAAAAATGTGGGATCCACAACCTACAGTAAGAAGCCATACCTATCAAGGCTCTAACTTCCTTCTGTGTATTTGGGACAGACATGCCAGAAATGTGTTTTATTCTTTCAGGTGTCAATCTTCTTCCCTCCTTTGACAGGAGATAGCCTAAATAGGCTGCCTCCTGGCAACAATATTGAAATTTATTAAGCAAAGCTTTGTGACCATGCTTAGCTAGATCGATAAGCAATAACACAGTGCCCTCCTTACAGGCGCTCTCAGAGTCAGCAGCTAAAAGCAAGTCATCAACGTACTGAAGCAATGTACAGGTAGAGGGCAATTCAAGGGTATCAAGCTGTTCTTTCAAAGCCCTACTATAGATGCTAGGAATCTCTGTGTATCCTTGAGGTGCACGAGTAAATGTGAACGAGCGTCCCCCTAAGGTGAACGCGAACAAGTATCTACTATCCTTGTGTATAGGAATACTAAAGAAACCATTCTTTAGATCCACAAAACTAAAGTAAGTAGCCGTAGCTGGAATCATGGTTAAGATTGTCGTCACATCAGGCACAATTGGAAATTGTGGAGCGACGACTTTATAAATGGCACGTAAATCAATTATGAAACGGAATGGAATAGTATTATCCTTTCTTATACACGGGTAAAATCAGACTATTAAACAAACTTCCTGAAATTTCTTCAATCACCCCGCGATGCACAAAATCGGAAACAATGCATTTCAAAGCTCGCTCACCCTCAACTGAAATCTTATACTGGGGAATGCGTGGCAGCTGAATTCCATGTTTCAAAACTATCTCAACAGGCTCAATCTGTAAAACACCGACATCATTGTCGTCAACAGCCCATAAGCTCTCTGGTACATTAATGAATTCTGGCAGCAAAGGTGTAGTCAAGAATTGCGAGACAGAAAATTGCTGTGGTGAAATCGTCAAGCGCACTCCATCAGAAGAACAATATATCACTGCATTTAATTCTTTTAACAGATTCAACCCCAGCAAGTTCTCTCCACAATTCAAAGTCAACAGAAATGGACATTGGGCTGTAAAGGGACCCAAAGAAATGGGTACCGGCGAAGAAACCGGACAAACAACTGGTGTGCCAGAAAACCCTACAGAAACATTTTTTTGCCCTGACTGTCGAATGTTTGGAACCCGTGAATGATCAATGGAACACTTCTGTGCTCTAGTGTCTATCAAAAATGGATGTTTCCTATTTCCCACCATCATTTCGATGTAGGGACCTTTCTGACTGACGGGAATAGGTGTAGGTTCCAAGCCCTGCTTCGGGCAATCCTAACGAAACAGATTATTATCAAAAGGAAGCTCTTCAGATAAATATGCAGCGGAAGGATGATCAAATATGTTCCTGGTGTCCACACTCGAAATCTGATTATCCTGCGAGAAAGGTTGCTAAGGATCCTGTGTAAACTGACCTCTACCAGGGCCCCTTACACCCGGGCGACCTCTGGATCGTCTACCCATATTCCTGAATGTGTTATTCGACTTTTGTCGAAGGACGGGGCATTGTGCACGCCAATGACCCTCTTGGCGACAATAGGCGCACTGGTTAATGTTCCAGGACCCAAGGGCACATTCCCTTGCGGGACATACTGACCTCTAATCTGAGAACTACCCCCTCTGGGGCCTCTAACAATTTGCTGCAATAGCACTTTAGTTTTCAAATCACCTTTTTGTTTTTCAACTCTATCTTTTTCATTATTGACACGGTTCTCGTAATACTGAGCCATGTGCAGTACTTCTGATTGCGATTTCGCCTGCCAAGCGCTCTCAGAAGACATAATTTGTGACTGGATGTCTGGCAACAATCCACGCACAAATTTGTCCACTAATAATCTTTTCCCACACTCTGTGCCTATGTCTTTTCCACTGAAATCCAAGAATACCTGTGTTATGACCGGTTCTTGGTCATAGGGTTCACTCCAAGGGACACTCAGGATACACAGGCCAGGTACGCATAGTGGTTACTTTATTAGCTTCTTAGGTTACAGGATCAGATGTCAACAAGTCATTAGGAGATAAAGAGGAAAGGGACAGGAGCCCACTGGCTCCCACCACCCAGGCTCACATAATCTAACTGCCTGGGTTAGAACCCATTCAACTCCAAACATTCTAATCTCACACCCCAGACTCACAGCCTACATTCTGAAGGTGACATCAATCCTGGCTCAGCACACATGCAAGTATAAGAGCCAACCCTAACAACCTGTTTGAACCGATTAAAGAACTTGGTAGCACCCTCAGACTTTCCTTGGACACAGGCCGTAAGTTTGTCCCAAATAATTCTTTATTCTGGAATTATAGTTGTCAATTTTGCAATGATTCTATCAGGCAAAGTTAATATCACCTGAGTTGGTCTTCTGTACATACATACTTTCCCCCTCGTCATCCTCATTCTGCAACTTTTCTAACTCCTTCCTATATCCAAATAACCTCTCGACATGCTTATTTACTTTCTCCACAGTGTCTCTAGAAAACGCCAAAGTATTTAGATCCCTTAACCCTTGCGGGAGATCTGTATTATTTAATTTTCCCCACATTACACATAACTGAATCTCTAAACCTTCAATAAAAACATTTTTCTCAGGAAAATTATCCATATTACAAAGTGTGGCAAAACATTAGCTTGATCATCCTTCTCCATACAATGCTTAGCCCATGCAATCAAATCACGTTTCTTCTCTGGTGGTACAGTATTGCGAGTGACAACCTTTGACCCTGCACCTCGATCGACTACAAGCGGCTCAGGACCACTTGGAAGAGAGGGAGCAGGCAAATTCAATGGAGGTACTGTAACTGGTGCGATAAGAAGAGGTGGAGGAGCCGGAGGAAGGGGAACATTAGGAGGAGCAGGAACAACGGGAACAACAGCAGGTAGAGCAGGAATAACGGGAGGAAGAGGCAAAGCAGCATGAAGAGGAACATACGGAGGTGGCGCAGAGGCACCAGGCCTTCGTTCATTTAATCATTTATCTATAAATTAATCAGAAGCATGGAGGTCTTTGGAAGGATATATTTTTTGAATTCCAAGTGAGAAAGCCCTATCCATATTCCTAGTCGATTAAGAATGTTTATCTTGGTCATACAATAATGCTTTTTCGGTATTCGTCTTATGATGGCGTGTATTTTTTTCTCTACTTTTAAGTTGTTGCAACGCTTCTTTTTTCCAATTCTGCAAAACATCAAATGCTGCAGGTGTAGCCTTTTTCTTTAATAGAATTGACTCTAAATACTCAATACGAGAGATTTCAAAACTACCATTGATTGGCCACTGAAGTTCGGAGGCATCTCTTGTTTGTCTGTGCCAAATGTCATTAGATACTATACTTCCAATGCCATTCTTACAGTACATAGTACATGCCGGCGACCCCTCCTGTGGTGCGGGATGGCTAAATTCCAAAGATTGTCTATCGCTGCGGAACAACGCCCTGAAGCAGGCAGACAATTTCCCAGGCATATCAAATTATTGGTGTTACCTGGTCAATAATTGTGTCTGCAGATACAATGCACCAAATTCAAATTATCAGGGTTGAATTAAGAGTCGGGTCACGACTTTACCTGAACAAACCTAAGGTGGTCCGATCGGATTTCAAAGAATCTTACCTAACTAATCTTACCTCGTGTATGGTGAATTCAGAAATCTGCCCGCCTCGATAAGTTGACCCTCGTCAAGATGCTGTCTCGGACCACAAGCTAATCGTCCAGGGATCGGGTTGTGAAGCGCTGCTGAGGTGTCGCGTCTCGTTCAGTGAAGCCCCTTTTTGTCACACCGTCCTATCCCGGTCCGATAGCCTGAGTCAACCTTCAACAATTCGGCATCAATCTTGAGGGTCCCTATTCGGGCGCCAACTGTGAAAAGAAAATCAAAATATCGAGGCTGAGTACCCCAAAAGGAAATACACCGAACACGGGTTCCAAAGGAACATACAAAGTACTTTATTTTATACTGAATCCAGTTAAAAAAACAGAGCAAAATCAAATAGCTATCAGTCCTCAGTACACCATAACAAACTCCAGCGTGGTTCAATGTGTTCAGTGAGAGTCGCTGTACATTAGAATGCATTGGCTTTTTATATTTTCTGTGAGCACGATGTCCAGCCCCACTTCGGGTTAATATTCCATTAATACATCACCGATCTAGGGATCATGCCGAGTCTCGAACATCCACATGTAACTGGTTTGCTTTTAATACATATATTAACAAGCCTATACGGCAACTGTGTATTCTGGGATTTTCCATGTAAGTCTTCTTAAACATTCATACAATGTGGTTAAACAAGTGTTCTACGTTCAGTATTTGAATACATTGTCTTTATAGTATACTCATGGATTAGTTTCATTGCACGAGTAATCCCTTACACACAGGTCAACCAAGGACAAGGTCTCGGTCACGATCTCAACAAGTGGCCTACAGGCAAGTTACACATTAGCTATGTACAGAGATCAAGACGGCCATGTTGTATTCTTGGAATGGCATTGTCCACCATTTTAACTCACAGGGTGACTTTACAAAGCAAATCCTAAAATGGCGGATTGACCTAATATGGCGGTTTACATTGATCTAAAGGTCAGGACCTTGCAACACGGATTCTTTTGCAAGCGACTTTCGAGCAGCTTGGCGTAGGCCAATATACATATATTTATTGCAATAGGAGGCACGATATAATTTCTCTTTTGACAGCACGTAGAGTCACACCCAACAGTGTAACAGGTGTAACCCTGATTCCGACTTAAAGAAAACTGCCAAGCAATCAGGTTGGTCACCAAAGGAACGTTCACCAAGAACCCTCTGGAGTGAGTCACAAGGAAGAAAGAATATGAGTGAGGGTCCGGAACCTAGGATGCCTGCCATAGTTCCAGAAAGGTTAGATAGGTATCGCAGGAACAAATAAACCCCCCAATCTGACTTTAATAACATCAAGTGGGGGCAAAAGCAAGAAGATAAGAACATTACAGAACACAGAGATGATGGTTCAGAAGAAGAAATCAGAATTCAGGGGAAGAGAAGAATTGGGAAGGATTATAAGTTTTAGCTAAAATAAGTACCAGCATGATGGGGTGGTGCCTATACGTGAGAATGAAGAGAATATTGGTCCCCACAGTGGCAAACCAAACATAGTGTCTCGGGTCGCCGCCCGCTGTGATTCACATGCACCAACTGCAAAGACACGGAACCGAGACGAGCGACCCATCCCGCAGTCCATACTCAAGCAAGCTGCTAAAAGAGCCAGCACGAGTGGGGATGACAGAGGTGTTAAAATAGCAGGAAACCATGGCCTCAATGCTGCCAACCCCAGGGAATGCAGTCCACATACCGGGGGGGGGGGAGGGCACAACCAATAGTAAGGTTAATGTGGGCTTTTGGAGGGGCACATTATTCCTGCATAAGGTCCCCAAATCATCTCCCACCCAACGAGAAGCAAGGGACGCACTGATGAATAAATACATGCACTGGCTCCGCACTGTACAGGGCAGCCTATTAAACTGCTCCAGACTGCCCTATGAGGGTGAAAATACATGTGATTGTGTGCAAATGGACTCCAGGCACCAGAGTCGCTAACGGCATTCTGTGTACCAATACGAATCATAGCAGAACATCAAACAGCTTCATAGTAACCACCCCCTGTCCTTACTATAGTACTGTTCCCCCCCTACCGCCCCTGGAACTAACCCTCATCATTCTGTCCTATCTGGTGCCAACACCATGCCACTGGGGAAAAGGTCTATGGGTAATCGCAGCGGGGTCTTAATAGATTCGTGAAAAAGTTGATTGAGCATTTGGGTTGAATTGTTATTCGTGGGACTTGGGGGTTGAGCACATGACCCTTCGGAATGTGCATATAATAATGATGAAATTACACCAGAGTCATTCTGAGTCCAAATAACCGAACAAGCTCAGGAAGATGGTAAAGTAGTGTTTTATTAACAATGATCTAAAACAGGGATGCTACAACGAACATCAATGAACGTACACTCAGTCTCTCAATGATCTCCACACAAAATATGGTTCTTCTACACAAAATGCGTCATGGTGACGTCATACTACATGGCAATAGTGAAAAACCTATCAAGGGTTGGGATTGGTTTAAGGGTAACATCTAAGTATACATTTCTATAGGAACTAGGTGTGTTATTGGCTGCCTGTTATCAGGTGGACAACTTATGCCTACCTCATTTAAGAAACATTAGATACACAGTTTCTCATTGGTTTTCAAACTATAAGGTCCTTCATTATACAGACTAATATAACTGGTTGGCACCCTTGTGCCATGTCTGGAGCATTCGGTTCAATTAGCAGCACGTAGGCCCAGATCGAGGTGCAAGTAGATAGGACATGAAACTACCCCACCAAGTGCTACAGATAAGATTTTGAGTTGGGAGTATTTCACTCCCTATTTTTAAACTTGAGAGTAAATGCGATTTTAAGAGTGCCTTTTCTCCTTTGGAATAGAGTAAAATGTATGTGACATCCAGTGACGTGTGCAAAAACTGTATGGAAATCATTACTTTGCGGCAGCTTTCTGCATTGTGACAGAATACACCTTTCATTATTTCTGGCCATTTGAGCTCTCCTGTTTATATTTAAATGTTGAAAACACAAACACCTAGCCAATTACACAGTAAAGCAAGCATGAGTTGTATTGTATGTTTTGAGGTTCGATGGCAGAATTGTCTTTTGATGTTTAATGAAAGTCCTCGTTTCCTGGAGCTACTACTACCTAATGGTATGCCAATGTTATGATACAACAGTGCAGAGAGGCAAGGACTCAATGCTAAATTCTACATCTAATCTCATGGTCAAATAGCACTTTTGGCAAACTGCTGTACATAGAACATATTTATCACAATTATCCCCATACCATAGTCGGTACACCTTTATCGACCTCACAAGGATGAAAGGCTGAGTTGGCCTTGCCGGGCTTCAAACCTGCAACCTACAGATCAAGTAAAGATCGCAGCAATGAGTGCTCAACCGGCTGCGCTATCTTATTGGCTAACATCCTTCAGAGGTCGGTTAACTGAATATCGACTGAGATATTATAATCACACTGCCTAGATGTTGGATGAACCAGGTATGAAGCGCTACATAATTCTTTTTATTTTTTGTTGTTGTTGACGTTGTTTGGCTGATGTAAAGACTCAACCTTTCAACGTATAAAATAACAGTACAAATAGCTATACAGGAAAGAATTAAAAAAGAAAACATACAATGTTGTTTACATGGTAAAATTAATTCATAAATCTCTTATGACATGTTTTCCATGATGCTCATGTACATTGAGCCTATCATTTTATTATACATTTTGCTATATAGATAAGGCTTGGTGATGAATTCTTCATTACATAATTAAAGCAAGCTCAGACCCTAAGATGTTAGACTTTACATTAACAGCTGCTATACATTTCCCTTTAGGTTCAACTTCTGGAGATAATTGGTAATGGCATATTTAATCAATCTACTATCTGCGTGAAACAAGCTTCCCACAACTGTTCGGGGTTAGATTCACATACTCCTCAAAATGGCGCTTAAAATGAACAAACCTTTGAGATAACAGTTCGTGACAGTCTATCATCAGATGCCTTCGAGTTTCAGGAGCTTGATGAAAAAAGCGACACATTATGTTTATCTGATGCTCAATTTTTTGTTTGCATAAGATTTCTTTAGTTGGCCACAAATTTAGGGGCCAATTCATGGAATAATTGTGCTCCAAAATCAGTGGTGCAAGTGAGAAAAATCCAGCGCATGTGTGCGAATCGCACGCAAGCGATTCATGGAAGTCTCTGCGTGTGTTTTTCCTAGGAGCTGCACTGAAACCACGTGTGGCGCACACATCACTGCGACATCCCGAACGCTGTGCGCGACGTGCGCAGCGAAAGCACATAACGTGTAGCGCACACACCAAAAAGGTGGCGGAATACACGGAATGGGGAACAACGGGTGAAAATGAGGGCGTAACTGGGGAAGTACTGCTGAGAAATACATGGAACGCCCACACACGCGCGAACATCACAAATTCATGGAATCGAATAGGGGAAACCTGCGCACACCAAAAGACACGCACAGGCGTAAACACGTCCGCCACACAAAGGCAGGCGGAAGCGGCCCTGCACAGTATAAAAGTGTGCACAAACAACAATCACGCATATACAGCTACGAGGAATGTCCCATTTCTCGCGGCAGTGATCGTGAGATACCGCAGGAGCAGGAGAATAGCCAGGCCCGGCATTGTTTTGCCCTGGACCAGCCTTTTTGGGATGCCTGATGACGAGGTCTATGGGAGGTATACGTTTCCACCTCATATCATCCTAGACCTGGTCACTGAGTGGGAGGATTACCTCACATCACCCACCTTGTGCTCCCAAGCACTGAGCCACTTGGAAAAGGTGCTCAATGTCCTGCTTTTTCTGGCCACTGGGTCATTTCAGCAGACAACTGCCATAGTTGGGGGTGTCTCACAGCCACGCAATCACGCTGCCTACACCAGGTGTTGGCAATCATGACTGCACGCCCCTCAGTCCGCAGGCACATTTACATGCCCAGAACACCCGCAGAAAGGCAGGCCGTGGTCCTGGACTTTCACAGGGTGGCACACTTCCCCAAGGTGCTCGGTGCCATAGATGGCACCCATGTGGCCCTACGTCCACCTAAGGCCACTGAGAACATCTACGGCAACCGCAAGCACTGGCATTCCATCAACGTCCAGGTTGCATGCAATGCCCGTGGAATCATCACCTCTGTCTTTGCTACCCTGGGTCTACCCATGACAGTATAATATACAGAATGTCCGCCCTGAGCCGGGACCTGGAAGCTGGGAAGCATGGCGACACATGGCTCATTGGTGAGTACAAATGTCTGTGCACATGCATGCATGTCACATACAGACAAATACACAAACCCAACTAATGACAACCATCCTCACCTCCCCAGGGGCAGTGCCTACCCTCTGAGCACCCACAGTCCCGGGAGGATAGCACAGCGGCAGCGTGCGCGTCTTGGAAGCAAGACGACACGAAGCAACAACAGGTTCGATCCCCGGGTCCGCGCTTAGAAACCTCTGAGTGTTTAAGCGCGTTATAAATACATAACTAAGACAAAAAAAAACAAAAAACTAAATTACGCAACTAAGAAAAAACAAACAATTCCTGTAACAGCGCCTCGATGCCTGCGGGCTGTGTGACCGCTTTATAAATGTAAAATAAATAAAATAAAAAATAAATAAACATGATGACGCCAATACGGACACCACCACACCACCCCATGTAAGATACAATGCTGCACATATTGCAACCTGGCCCATAGTGGAGCGCACATTCAGCGTGCTCAAGTCAGACTTTCCCTCTCTTGACCACTCTGGCGGGCAGCTACTATATGCACCACCAGTAGTGTGCAGGATCATTGTGGCAGCATGTGTCCTGCACAATGTTGCAACACGGCAGGGCGTCCCGGTGGACATGGTGGTACCCCCACATCCTCAACCACAGGCACAGGCGCTGCCCATGAGAGGGGACAGGGCACGTGGCGAGGCAGCCGGGACCCAGCTTGTGGCCACATTTTTCACCTAATCTCCCACCCCTGTGGAGTGCACACAGGCCTGGCACATACCAGGTGACAATCGATGATGACAAAGAGACAGTCAACTGTCCCAACCTTACCACCCTGAGAATGTTTCCATGGAAGTGCTACATTGTGTGCATCCGTAGCTACTTAAACATAACCAATCAGGTGTGACCAAAAGGAACACATGCAAGTTGCATATCCCACCACCCACCTGCAAAACAGGCCACGCCAAACCCTGTATGACTCGGGAACCAATGGGAATGGAAGTTCGTGTCGGGATTGGTACGGCAGGGCCAATCGCTGTGTACCACGTAGTTGTGGAAGGTCACCCAATGGGAGACGCGCTGCGTGAAGAAAGTGAAAGCGGCCGCCACGGGTGAACAAAGGTCATACAGGGTTTGGCTTATAATCAGGCAGGCTCACTTGAACTACACAGCAACCAGTCGATGCTGCAGAGCCCCCGGTGTTGTGTTGGGGCTCGCAAGTGCATGGTGCCATGTGGGCTGCCTCCAGGGCATGGTCTGGGTTTGTAGGGGGGTACCCCCTGTGGTGTGGGCTGCCTGTGGGGCATGGGGAGGGCACACCCCGGAGGGCCCGCACAGCCAATTTGTGTGTAAAGCACACTTGCATACCCCGGAATCCACGTACCCCGCTTGCGCCAGCGAAATCGCATGTAAAGCTCACTTGCGTACCTGTTACGCTCACCAGACTCCCACGGAGGCGCTGGCCAGGATCGTGCTGCTGTGACCTCTCCTAAGGTGTTGCGCGGGGCTCAGAAGATGGACTGGACCGGACTCCCAACTCCTGCTTGTCCGGCTTGCAAAAGTATCCTTCTTAGGGTCTTGAAGGACGAGCTCTCCTTCCTGCTTCTGATGCAGGGGCGCGTTGGTATCCAGTTACTTCACTGGATTCTTGGTTTTATGAGAACCAAACTTGCTTGGCTTCCAGGTAAGTTCCTTGAAAGGTTCCCCTTTTGTCCTTGCATCAATATGCTAATGTCAATGTCTTTTTCCCCATAGGGGCCGGGGTACGGAATGCCGGGGAAAAGGCACCGACCCGAGATGCGAGGTGCAATCCCTGTAGAAATCAGGTAAGTCTTGATGAGCGTTTTTGGGTAATGTCTTTTCATTCGCTCATTGACGCTAATGTCTTTTTCCCCATAGGGGCCGGGGTCCGGAAACGCCTGGATGCGGCGCAGACCCGAAATGAAAAGGGAATGCCCCAACAGGTAAGTCTTAACATGGAGGTTTAGGTTTCCTCATTCCCTTCTCTCTCTCACCTTTGCTCTTGTCTTTTTCTCCCTAGGCGTGGAAGCGTGGCTGCGAATCCGGGTGATCGCTGCTGAACATGGAGGCGCCCTGTGAAGGTGAGTGGAATGCGGCGCTGCGGCGGTCGATGCAATGTGCTTTTAAATTAAGTGTCTTCCTTTGCAGGATCGTCGGCGAGCTGACTCCGGAATGCGGATCTTGCAGGTAAAGTCTTTTCCTTCTCCTATTCTCTCTTTCTCTTCCTATGTAGGTGATCAGGATGCTGGCAGGCGTGGCAGAAGTCCGAATGCAGGATCAAACACGGTGAGCGTCCAGCTGCTAGATGCAGAACAACGCGAAGCATGTGCTGCTCTTCGGGTGTGGTTTAAATAGCCTGTAAAGTAGTTCCAGGTATGTATCCTTCCACTCAGATATGTATTCTTCCTCAGACCACACCCGAGTGATAAAGTAGTCCAAAAGATAAAGTAGTCCCATTCAGTCCTCAAGAGGGCCTGGATGTAGCAGCACGGTCTGCTTCAGGTAAGTGCACATTAAAACACTTACACACATGTCTTGCTTTATGAGCCTGGCGCCTAAGGCGCCAGGACTGGGGTCTAGAATGAGCCTGGCGCCAAAGGCGCCAGGACTGCGTCCAAAAGGCCCCAACTTGGGCCTGCTGAGACGTCCTTGGGGAAAATGATGTCTGCCTCTGGGGTTGCTGGGCTGGGCCTGGCTCCTTGGAGGTAGGCATCATGACAGTACCCCCCCACAAGGCCCCTCCCAAGGTTATTTCCTCCGGGGGTTTTGGCTTGTTCGGGAATCTACGGTGGAACCTTCGTATTAATCGAGGTGCGTGAATATGGTTACTAGGCTCCCACGATCTCTCATGAGGTCCATAACCCTTCCAGTCAACAAGATAGAAGAGTTTTGACTTTAACATTTTGGAGTCTAAAATGTCTTTCACTTCGAATTCTAATTCCCCATCAATTTGAATAGGATCTGGAGGCTTGGACAGTCGGGTTCCTGGTTGTACCGGTTTCAAAAGTGATGCGTGAAAAACGGGATGAATACGCATGTTGGAAGGGAACTCCAGTTTAAAGGCCACTGGGTTGATTATGGCTTTGATGGGGTAAGGCCCAATGAATCTGGGATTGAAAGTCCGTGGGCCCTTGAGAGATAAATGTCTAGTTGCTAGCCAAACCTGGTCTCCTACTTGGTAAGGAGGTGTTTTACTTCGGTGCAAATCAGCGTTTTCTTTGTACTTTTTCTTGTCTTGCTGTAAATGAGGTGTAGCTTCTTTGAAGGCTCGGGTTATTGTGGAATGCAGATGATTTACTGCTGGCATTTCCAGGGTCAGAGGTGGATCTAGGTCAGAGGTTCGAGGATGGTGACCATACAAAGTATAAAAAGGAGTTTGACCGGTTCCGGAATGCATAGAATTGTTGTTTGCATATTCTGCGATCCAAAGAATGTCTTTCCAATTGTACTCGGATTGGTGCAACATGCACCGAAGATATTGCTCGAGAGTCTGATTTGTCCTCTCGGTTTGTCCATCGGTCTGGGGGTGGTGGCTGGTGGATAATCGCACATCTATTTGTGCTAGTTGGCAACACTTCCTCCAAAAATGGGAAATGAATTGACTTCCACGATCTGAGACTAGTACGGAAGGGAAACCATGTATTCGAACTATATTCTCCAGGAATTCCTTGGCCAGGATGGAAGCTGAAGGCAATCCTTTTAGAGGGATAAAGTGGGCCATTTTGGAGAACAGATCCACGATTACTAGGATAGTGTTGTAACCACCACACGGAGGCAGGTCCGTAATGAAGTCCATAGACAAGGTGTGCCAAGGTGCCGGTGGAATCTCCAAGGGTTTGATGTAGGCCGGCTGGCCTGTTCCTTTGACCTTTATTTTGGGCGCAAACTCCGCAAGACATCACAAAAGACTTAATGTCTTTTCTCCAAGAAGGCCACCAGAATTGGCGTTTGAGCTTTCCTTCCGTTTTAGCGATACCAGGATGTCCTTCCATTAACGATTCATGATAATGAGCAATAACTAGTTCTTGCAATTCCTTACTTGGCAGAAATAACCGCTCTTGGAAATACGGTAAGTTATACTTAACGGTGAAGTGGGGACCCTTTTGAGTCCATTCCAGTAAGGCTGAAGGGTCAAAAAGTAGTTTGACTCGAGTTTCAACGTCCTCGATGGTTTGCAATGAAGTCAAACCTAAGATTCTTTGTTCAGGTATTATCGGCACAGGTTCTAAACACGAATTGGGTTCTTCCATGCCAATCCGGGATAAGGCGTCCGCTTTGCCATTCTTGCAGCCAGGGCGATAGGTAATTATAAAATCAAATTCTGCAAAGAATAAAGCCCATCGGAGTTGTCGTGAAGATTGGGCTTTGGCCGTCTTTAAATACTGTAAGTTTCTGTGATCCGTAATTACAGTGATGGTGTGTCTTGCACCAAGGAGGTAATGACGCCAAGCCTTAAAAGCAGATTTAATGGCCAGTAACTCTTTGTCGGTAATTGCGTAATTAATTTCAGGAGCTGAGAATTTCCTGGACCAAAAGGCTACAGGGTGTAGCTGGTTAGTTTTCGGATCCCTTTGCGACAGGACAGCTCCCATGGCTAAACTGGATGCGTCAGTTTCAACAATATACGGGAGATCAGGACGCGGGTGCTTCAACACAGGTGCGGAAGTGAATTTGGTCTTTAGGTCTTGAAAGGCTTGTTCGGCCTCTGGAGTCCATTCAAAATGTTTATTCTTACGTAAAAGAGCAGTAATGGGTTGGACTATTCGTGAAAACTCCGGGATGAATCTTCGATAGAAGTTGGCAAAGCCAAGCATACTCTGAACCCCTTTCACTGAACCGGGAGATGGCCATTTGAGGATGGCGTCCACCTTTCGTGAATCCATTCGAATTCCTTTAGGAGTCAGAACAAATCCGAGGAATTCAACCTCAGTGGTATCAAAGACACACTTTTCCAGCTTGGTAAATAGTTTGTGCTGGCGCAATTTCTCTAGAACTGCTCGAACATGTTTTCGATGATCTGCCTCAGAAGATGAGTACACCAGGATGTCGTCGATGTATACGATGACACAAACATTGATAAGTTCTCGCAGAACATCGTTCATGAAGAATTGAAAAGCTGCAGGCGCGTTGCACAAACCGAAGGGCATAACCTGATATTCGAAGAGCCCGTATTTGGTGCGGAAAGCTGTCTTCCACTCGTCACCTTCTTTTATTCGCACTAGGTGATAAGCTCCCCGGAGATCTAACTTGGTGTATATACGAGCATCTTTTACTTGATCAAGAAATTCAGGGATCAGAGGCAGGGGATAACGATTCTTTATCGTTATCTGATTTAAAGCGCGGTAGTCAATACAAGTTCTAAGGTCTCCTTCTTTTTTAGGCACGAAGAACAAAGCGGAAGAGACCGGGGACTTTGATGGGCAAATAAAGCCATTGGCAAGGTACTGATCCAAATACTGACGCAAATGCTGGTTTTCAGGTTCAGTGAGAGCATAAATCCTACTACACGGCGGTTGAGCATTGGGAACTAGATCGATCTGGCAATCGTAAGAACGATGAGGGGGTAGCGTGTTAGCCTGTTCTTTCTGAAAAACGTCCTGGTATTCAAGGTATTCTGCCGGTAGTTGAACAGTGGCGGGGGTTACTGTGGCTAAACCAATAGCTGGATTTCTAGGATAACAAGTGGGACCACAATCTGGAAAAGTTATTCTCTTTGCTCGCCAGTCTATTCGAGGATTGTGTGTTTCTAACCAAGGAATTCCGAGGATTGCTTGAAATTGTGGAGCCTTGATTATATCAAACACTATTGCTTCCCGATGTCCATCCTGACTCACAAGTGTCACTTCTGTGGTGGAATGCGTTACCGGCCCAGAGGCTATTTCGGTACCATCAACCGTAGTAATGACATCCTGGTTTATTTTTGGATGCAGAGGAAGGTTCATCCTGGAGGCCAATTCTCGGTCCACGTAGTTTCCGATAGCTCCGCTGTCGACGTATGCTTTGATGGCATGCAACCGTTGGGGCTTTTTTGGATCCACGAGCACCATTGGCAAGACAAAATGCGAGGTCAGAGAGTTTGTTTTCAAGCTCGGCAAGCGGACCTCTACGCTTGTCGAGCCAGGTCGTTTCCCGAAACAGGTTCCATTAAGTTGTTGTCAGAGGCACCAACCACCTTCCTAGGTGCTTTTACCGGACAATCACGAAGAAAGTGACCGGAAGCCCTGCAATAGAGGCATAGTTGCTTTTGTCGCCTTCTCTCGCGTTCCTTCTGAGTTAACGGCCCCTTAACTCCCCCTATTTGCATAGGTTCCGAAGCTTCGGTATTCCTGGGGTTTACGAGGGTTCTGATCGGTACTCGGGTTTCAAACTTGGACCGATCTGCTTTCCTATTCTGAAGTCTGTGATCCAGTTGTACCACAAAGTCAATATATTCTGCGCAGCCCTGGGGTGGATTCACTACTTGGGCCAGAATGTCTTTTAGCTCTCGGCGCAGACCCCGGTGAAATAAAGTGATCCTTTTATTTTCAGGCCATCCGGTTTCCACCACCAGTCTGTTAAAGGAGGCTATATAAGACAAAAGATCTTGACTACCTTGTCGTAGAGATAGCAGTTCGTTGTCAAGGGCCTGTCCCTGCGAGTGTCGAGCGAACAACCTTTCCATGCTGGCCTGAAAGCCCTGAAAATCCTGGAGAATTGGATCGTTCTGGTTCACCAAGGGAACAGACCAATCGGCAGCACAGCCACTTAGGTACGATAACACGAAGGCCACTTTGGTCCTATCATCAGGGAAGGCTCCTGGTCTGCATATAAAATGTAAGCGACATTGGTTCATAAAAATGGCATATTTCTTTGGGTCCCCCGCAAAACGTTCAGGCGGTGCTAAAGGCATGGATCCCGGCAGATTGATCGGAACAGGGTTACTCGAACCCAACGAAGTGGAAATTCCCCGGGACTAGGTAAAGGAATTTGTCCAGCCTGACTCTGTAGCAATCGTTTGGCCAGGTCATCAGTTTGTTCCTTGGAGAGAATGAGTTCTCTTTTGAGGGCATTAGTCTCTTGGAGAGCTGAGTGTACCTCTGCCATTAATTCCCCCAACAGCTGGGCCAGCTGGTCTGTCTCAGAAGTCTCCATAGCGCCCGGGTGGGAAATTGTGGGTAGGCTTCGCGTTCTGTTACGCTCACCTGACTCCCACGGAGGCGCTGGCCAGGATCGTGCTAGTGTGACCTCTTCTAAGGTGTTGCGCGGGGCTCAGAAGATGGACTGGACCGGACTCCCAACTCCTGCTTGTCCGGCTTGCAAAAGTATCCTTCTTAGGGTCTTGAAGGGCGAGCTCTCCTTCCTGCTTCTGATGCAGGGGCGCGTTGGTATCCAGTTACTTCACTGGATTCTTGGTTTTATGAGAACCAAACTTGCTTGGCTTCCAGGTAAGTTCCTTGAAAGGTTCCTCTTTTGTCCTTGCATCAATATGCTAATGTCAATGTCTTTTTCCCCATAGGGGCCGGGGTACGGAATGCCGGGGAAAAGGCACCGACCCGAGATGCGAGGTGCAATCCCTGTAGAAATCAGGTAAGTCTTGATGAGCGTTTTTGGGTAATGTCTTTTCATTCGCTCATTGACGCTAATGTCTTTTTCCCCATAGGGGCCGGGGTCCGGAAACGCCTGGATGCGGCGCGGACACGAAATGAAAAGGGAATGCCCCAACAGGTAAGTCTTAACATGGAGGTTTAGGTTTCCTCATTCCCTTCTCTCTCTCACCTTTGCTCTTGTCTTTTTCTCCCTAGGCGTGGAAGCGTGGCTGCGAATCCGGGTGATCGCTGCTGAACATGGAGGCGCCCTGTGAAGGTGAGTGGAATGCGGCGCTGCGGCGGTCGATGCGATGTGCTTTTAAATTAAGTGTCTTCCTTTGCAGGATCGTCGGCGAGCTGACTCCGGAATGCGGATCTTGCAGGTAAAGTCTTTTCCTTCTCCTATTCTCTCTTTCTCTTCCTATGTAGGTGATCAGGATGCTGGCAGGCGTGGCAGAAGTCCGAATGCAGGAGCAAACACGGTGAGCGTCCAGCTGCTAGATGCAGAACAACGCAAAGCATGTGCTGCTCTTCGGGTGTGGTTTAAATAGCCTGTAAAGTAGTTCCAGGTATGTATCCTTCCACTCAGATATGTATTCTTCCTCAGACCACACCCGAGTGATAAAGTAGTCCAAAAGATAAAGTAGTCCCATTCAGTCCTCAAGAGGGCCTGGATGTAGCAGCACGGTCTGCTTCAGGTAAGTGCACATTAAAACACTTACACACATGTCTTGCTTTATGAGCCTGGCGCCTAAGGCGCCAGGACTGGGGTCCAGAATGAGCCTGGCGCCAAAGGCACCAGGACTGCATCCAAAAGGCCCCAACTTGGGCCTGCTGAGACGTCCTTGGGGAAAATGATGTCTGCCTCTGGGGTTGCTAGGCTGGGCCTGGCTCCTTGGAGGTAGGCATCATGACAGTACCCCGGAATACACGTACCCCACTCACGCTAGCGAAATCGCGTGTAAAGCTTGCTTGCGTACCCGTAATCCACGTACCCCACTCGCGCCAGCGAAATCACATGTGAAGCACACTCACGTACCCCGGAATCCACGTACCCCGCTCGCACCAGCAAAATCGCGTGTAAAGCTCACTCACGTACCCGGAGTCCACGTGCCCCACTCGTGCCAGCGAAATCACGTGTGAAGCACACTCACGTACCCCGGAATCCACGTACCCCTCTCACACCAGCAAAATCGCGTGTAAAGCTCACTCACGTACCCCGGAATACACATACCCTGCTCGTACCAGCAAAATCCTGTGTAAATTTCACTCGCGTACCCCGGAATTCAAGTACCCCGTACGCACCTGCGGAATCGCGTGTAAAGCTCACTCGCGTGCCCCTGATTCGCGCACTAGTATGGTGAGGAGCCACATGCACCCCCTGCAGGCAGCCCGCACCACAGGGGTCCACCCTACACCCCTGACCATGCCCCGCAGGCAGCCCATCACCCCTGGGCAAGTCCCGCAAGCAGCCCATCCACCCTGACCATTCCCCACAGGCAGCCCGCACCACAGGAGGGACTTTTTCCATGCTATTTGCCTGGCGCAGGTGGGTACGCGTATTGCAGGGGGTGCGCAAGGAGATTTTCACGCAATTGGGCTGGCGCAAGCGGGTACTCGTATTCTGAGGGGTGCACGAGAAGTTTTACACACGATTGGGCTGGCATGAGCGGAGTTCGCGTATCCCCAGGGGTGCGCGAGGAGTTTTACACGCGATTAGGCTGGCACGAGCAGGGTGAGTGGCGTTTTTAATGTAATTTCTTTGTTGGGGGGCTGTCTGCTGGTCCACTGGCCTTTGCACCATGTAGGGATTTGTGCGGCTGTTTTTGGTGCAAGGGGCGGGCTTGGGGGCATAACTGGTGCTGCTGCAGGGTCAATGCGCCACGCTGCGCCACGGCTGGATATGGATGGGGAAATTAATGAATACGTGGTGCATGAAAATGGTTTTTGCCACACGCGGCTGCTGCAAGCTGGGGCATGTCCCTCTGTGCGCCAGCCGCGTGCGCCACTTCTGCGCTTGATTCCATGAATTACCCCCAAAGTCTAAAGGGCAGAAAGTCTGAACGATGCTGGGGATTTGGTGACTTTATCAAATATGCCAATGTTATTCCAAATGTTTCTTATGCAAAAGGGTTTCATAAAATGTCTGATATCGCATACATTGCTCCCTGGTTTTAATCCAGTCATGTTCCCATAACTTCTTTTTAGCTTTATTTGGATTCTCCAATAAATGAATGGTAGAAATATCTGTACAATTCAGAACTGCCATAACTTTGGAAAATTATCAATAGATGTTTTTAAATAATCTGCTATCAGCACTTCAATCATAATACATTTTCGCTACAATGAAACTAGTTTCCATTTATACAGTGCACGTAAAGAAATCGACCCTAGTTCGCATCTAATTATCGCGATGGACTCAGACATGGCTAAGCATAAAGCTGTTTTCCCAATAAGAGCCTTCGATTTTTGGCCATCATGAATATGACTTCCATCTTGTCGTTTCTGTGTCATTAAGTAGTGTATACGTCATTCTATGTTTGCAATATGTTATTATTGGTCCAACAGTAAACTTACAATATTTGGCTCTAATAATTCCGCTTTGAGAGATTGCTGTAGTTATTGTACTTTTTCTGTTTTCTTCATATGGATTGTCCAGAGGATGATTATTAAGAATTACCCCTAGATATGTGTATCTTGAAACTACTTGTAATTTGATATTTTGCAATTGCCAAGAATGCTGCATGTTTCTTTGCTTTAGGTTTCCAAATTGGATTATTTTAGTTTTGGTTGTATACGGGCCTCATCACGAGTTTGGCAGTAACGCCGGCGCTATTAGCGCCTGCGCCAATAGCCCTACCGCCAAACCCCCCGCCGGATCACGGGTTTGGCAGAAGGGTTATTGCCCATTCCCCATTGGGCTCATTCGGGAATTCCTCATTCCCCATTGGGCCCAATGGGGAAAATTTGCGCTATTACCGCCGGCGGTAATTGTGTCGAAAATCGGCAATTTTGCTGCAGATTTCCCCCCAGTTCAGAGCTGGGGGGAAATCCGCCAAAGCCATGATCTGGCAGACCCTTAAATGCGGCGGTAATAGCGCTACCGCCGCATTCAAGGGTTACCGCCAGACTGGTGAGTAATGCAATTATTCTGGGCATAAATATCCGAGGATTTTAACATCAATCTCACGCCTTTTGGTGTTTTGGACATCAGGATCATGTCATCTGCATATAAGAGCCAATGTATAGGTGATCCCTTTAGTCTAGGTGCATCAGTTGTTAGGCCTTTAAAACAAGCACCTATGTCGGCAATAAAGTAGTTAAAGACACCCTTGCTTTAGCCCTCGATCTGTTTCAATTGTGCTGGATAGGAGCCCATCAGAACTTAGGCGAATCTCGATGCTGGTGCATGAATACAATATAAACCATGGACATCCTTGGCCTAGTCAAATTCTTGAATAATAGCTCTCTAGGGACTGCATCAAAAGCGGTATGAAAACCTATGAAGGCTACATAGATCCCGTTGTTTTTCATACTGTATGATGAAATTTAGAGTAACCAAATTAATGGCTGTTCCCAGTCCTGGCATTAGTTAACCATGGCCCTCATTACGACCCTGGCGGAAATCGAAAAACGATGGCGGAAATGCAATACCGCCATCGAATAGCGCTCGGTGCGACTATGACCCGTCACCGCAAAGTACGAAGCCATTAGCGACACCGTAGTGAACGCCAACGCTAACTGCACCAAGCACGCGCGCGCGCGCCATGCCAAACCGCAAACACCACCATGGTGCAACGGTACGCCAATTCCGACCCTAGCGGACATGTACCTAACGCCATCAGGCATGGCGGAATGTACCATTCCGCCATGGCGAGAAGTACGGCATCGCGAATCAACCGTAAACGGCCCCACTGAGTGCCTGTACACCGCTCCCTGCCCACAAAGTACAACTCCCCGTAGGTGCAATGAAGCCACAATGCAACCATTGAAATGTACAAGTCACCCATGCATGCCAACGAACAAAAGAAACACAACAGGGGCCAATGGGAGCTGCAGGGCACAGATGGCACGAATACAGAAGCCATCCCAATGGACATGACCACAGTCCCCCACCAAGAAACGCACGCAAACACAGGCACCTGTGACCAGCAATATTCCGAAGACCACATCATTCAACCAGTCCACCTGGCTGACCGGCATCTGTTACACAAAACCCAATCCCCCGCCCCTGAGCATGACAACATTCAAACTGGCATATTGGCAGCCCCCATCCCTGACCTCACTGGGCTTCGTAGGCAAACGCGCACAGCACAGTACCACGCAACTAAACCCCGAAGCTGGAACCCAATGCAGATCTCCTCACAATACATCGCCCCCCAAATAGGCATATGCCACATCACTTGCAAAGAAAAACGCTACACGGGCCAAATCAGAATAGAAATTTATGCACATCAAAATCACCAAGCACATACAGCCATCAGGCCATGAAATCCAAAACACCAATCACCATTGTGGGCTGCTTCCGCAAGAAATGACCAGCCACTACCTGTGTGTCGCCCTGTTCCCCCATGGTACACAGAGCCACATTCACGTACGAAAAGGCAACATGGAAGCGCACAGAACCGCAGGGCCGTCCCAATGGGGAGGCACTAGTCCAGCTGAAAGGCCGAAATGTTGCTCCGAGCCACCAGTACTGCGTAAGGGCATGTGGCCCATTGGCGATCGTCCCATAAGATCGTAATGCTGCTCCACTGATTAACACGAAGCAGCAGGTGTCGGGAGTAAAATCCATCTCCAGGAGTGGCATACAGATGGCAGTGGCAAAAGGGGAGGAGATACCTGTCAACCAAAAGAAAAGAAAAAGAACAGAATGGCCATCAGAACTACATACCAACAACTCACTTCAATGATCACACGAAATCCACAGCCATATGCATGCTAGCCCACTCCAAAGGAACATCACCACCCCAAAACCACTTGCGACTCATAACCATCTATATCGAGGTGCAAACACCATCACAAACGAGTGTCTGAGGGCGCCTCGAGACAGGGAGGGCTCAACAAGGCCAGATGGACGATGGTCCCACTATGGCAGCCCTGCATCACATAGCGTAGGGGAGGCGGATAGATCCCAAGAAGCCCTGTACATGGCAAACTCTGTATCAAATCACCTGCCCATGCATCCATCCATCATTCCCTCATCCCGGGATCAAAATGCCTGAATAATTACTCACATGACATTAGAAACATCCATTGAGTCTGTGCGTTATGCAGCCTGCTAAATCCACAGTGCCCCAGCCCGTAATTCCAGTGTTGTGAAGTAACATGTATTTGGGAACGGACGGCCTCATCGCCCACGTAGCTATTGCGCATCCCAAACTATTCATATCAATCATTGCTCCCTCGCCATGGGCCCTGTCTCAAGGACATAGAACAATAGAACGTTACATTTGCAGTCAGACCTGTGGGCATCTCCTCGCCGCTAGCTGGAAACCGAAAGCGCCGCCCTTCGAATTCCTCATTTGCAACATCACGTCGAAAAGGCATCTGTGGCCGTTTGAAATCACTAATTATCCCATCGAGTGCGGCTGTGTGTGAAAATGGCAACTGCCTTCACCCACGAATGGGACGCCCCGCCCGTCGTTGCAACTCGGTACAGTGATGCATGAGGGCCCACCGTCACTCGAGTACTACGTTCCACTGACCCTTCACAAGTCTGTTCGCGACTGCACAGATAGTATGTGAAACAATGGGACCACAGCAGAATGAACATATCAACCAATCTTACACGGCCATCGGGTACAAATACATGATTGCAATAGCAAGATACAATTCCCCGAATTGCAGCGTTGTGCGCGGGACGTGCTCGGCCAAAGGGGAGAGCAGTTTGCACAGGTGGAATCAATCACCACAGGTGGAGGCCATACAGCCTGAAAACACATAAATTGCACAGCCAGTCTCCTCCCACAACCACACCGAAATGCTACCGGCAGGACTCGCGATGTTGGCCCTGGGAGACCTGATAGCACTGCAAGTGCTCCGACTCCAAGAAGTAGACGAACACCAACTACAACCAGCCGCACGGAGGAGACGCAGGAGGAGGAGGAGGCCAAGGCAGGGCCAGCAAGGCCCACCAGCACAGCCACTACCACCACGCAGGCAGCCCGCAATTCAACGCCTCCGAGCACATCCGTTCAACCTCACTGATGAGCAGATCCACACCCTCTACCGTCTGGACCGGGACACCATAGCCGCCATTGTGGACATGACACAGGCTGACCTTGTCAGCATGATAGATAGCCCAACCGCCATCCCACCCCTACTGAAGGTGGTGTCTGTACTACACTTCCTGGCCACAGGCACCTACCAGCACACAGTCGGACAGTTGCATGGCATTTCTCAGCCACTGTTCTCACGGACACTATTGCAAGTGCTCGATGCCCTCCTGAAGCACGCAGACGACTACATCTCTCTACCACGCTCGGAGCAGGAAATTACCAACACAAAAGTGGGATTCCATGCACTTGCCGGCATACCGGGTTGCATTGGTGCCATCGACTGCACCCATGTTGAATTGGTCGTCCCACATGCCATGGAGGCCCAGTACCGCAACCGAAAACAATTTCATTCCCTGAATGTACAGATGGTGTGTGACTCCAACAGGATCATTACACATTGTTGTGCCCGATTCCCTGGATCAACCCATGATTCTATGGTCTTGAGGAACTCTACAATACCACGCTACATGGAACGACACGCAGGGAACAGATCCTGGCTACTCGGTGAGTCTCATTACATGCATGATGATGTGGGGTATGTGAATTGTCAATGACCTGCCAGGAAGGGGGGGGGGGTGTGCGTACGTATCAATGGCATTCCACATCATACGTTTCTCGTCCACATACAGGTGATGCTGGATATCCACTGAAGAGATGGCTCCTCACACCAGTCCGGAACCCACGGGACCAGCATGAGGAGGACTACAACCATGCCCACTCACGTACCCGTGTAGTCATAGAACAGGCATTCGGCCTACTGAAGACCCGTTTCCGCTGCCTCAGCAGGTCTGGCGGGGCACTCCTGTACCGCCATGAGAAGGTTGCAAAGATGGTCATGGCATGTGTCATGCTCCACAACATGTGCGTACGTAGAAATGTGCCCATGCCCCCTGACGCAGAACTGCAAGCACCTGATGATGGTCATGATGAGGGTAGGGATGTGGCAGCACCTCATGGAGTCTGCGAGGCACCGGAGGGCCGTGACATTCGTCAGCATCTCATTGATGTATGCTTCTAGCACTCACGCCTGGTGGCTGATACATGGACACGGGACTCGTGGCACTGCGTGTGTCTGGGACATGCACAATATGGACTGTACGCCTATGATGGCCTAGTACACAAAGATCAATGGCCACACTTCTCATTGGTTGATCGTGCACTTTTTATGGCATATGTGATATCATGTTGAACACCCTATCGACCCGCCACCCAAGTGAGCCCAACACACCCCCTCCACCCTCCTACCTCCCCCCCGAACACCAGTGTCCAAAGATGCTCATTGTCAGTGGGCTGTCGCTATTGCATGCCCCCTCTGCGGGTATCAGGGGCACCCCTGCCTGTGGAGCGCAGGTTCCTTCCTGATCTACGTTGGGGGCTGCCCTGGACGGAACTTGCAACGGATGATGTGTCTGCCTGCTCACGTCCATGCATGTCCCTAAGGGTTTGCGAGAGCTCAGTGAGCACACGGCGCACTGCGGCAAGTTCGGCACATACGTCTTTGGACGTCGCATGCAGTTCCCCCCTCAGGCTCTCGGTGCTACTCTCCATTTGGACTCTCAGGCTCTCGGTGCTACTCTCAATTTGTGCCCTTAGCGTCTCTGTACCTCTCTCCATTTCTGCCCTAAGTGTCTCTGTTGATGTTTCTATGTCTGCCTTGGTGCCCCCACATTCATCGGCATGGCCCTTGAGGAGTGTGGCCATTTGCTGCTGTTGGACGATTAACTTGTCGAGGGACTGTTGCCTCTGCTGGGCCATGGCCATTTGCGGTGGTGTCACAGAGGGGCTGTTGTCCTCATGTTGCCTTGCCACAGGGCTTGTGGGGGATGGCCAGTCGTCGTCTTGTGGCTGCACCTGCGTGGTATCCTCATGTTGTACGGGATGGGACAGACAGGGGGATTGGGACAGGTCATGGATGGATCTGACCTCGACATCCCCGTCTTCTGTGTCCGAGCATGCTGCCATCAATGGGGTGTCACCTATGGTGCTGCTGCCACCAGAGGCAGTGCCTTCTGTGGCATCCATTGGGGGGACCTGTGGTGGTGGTGTTGTGGCCATGCTGGCTGCTGGGGTGCCTGTTGATGTTCCCTCCTCTGTGCTGCCACCTGATTTGTGCTGCTGCCGTGTCTTGATGCGTGCAGCTGAGGTGGAGGGTCTCTGGCCGTTGGTCTTGGCCCTCTTTGCAGGTGTGCTGGTAGGGGTGTCCTGTAGCTCGTCGTTTGGATCGGACCCTGTGGTGGAGTAAAGGAGGGCGAGGGTTATTGATGGGTCAGTGGGAATTGGAATGGCATTGTATCACATGCATTGGGGTGGTACCTGAGGGTGATTTGGGTCGGGGTCTTGGAGGTGCTTTGATTTGTGTGTGGAGTGAGGGTGCAGTTGTTTGGCAGCCTGCAGTTAGGGTGTGCCTGCTGCACGTGTAGTGCGTGTATTAGGGGTTTTTAATTATTTATGTATTTATTGTGGGTTTTGACGTGCGCTTTCAGGCCGATGTGTGTGGACGTTCTCCTGGACATGTGTTTCTGTTGCACTATGTGGACGCATGGTACTTCACATGGTTGGACTTTGTGGATTTGGCATTGTTTTATCTGGCCCACCTACCTGAGTCTTCGGATGTCTGCACTCCTTTCTCCATCCCTCCGACTCCCTCTATGCTCTCCATTCCGATGGTGGAGGCACAGATTTCTTCCCAGGGGGTCAACTTGATGGGTGATTCAGGACCTCCCCCGGTGGCTGTGGCAATGTTGCGGTTGGCAGAGAGTATGCTGCGGACGCGTATCCGCAGGTCGTCCCATCGCTTGCGGCATTGCTGTGGGGTGCGGGGTGCGGTCCCCACCGCACTTACCCGCTGTGCCACCAGAGCCCATATGGCCTTCTTGTTTGCAAGTGCCGTCCTGGTCATTTGCGTGGAGAAGACGACGGCTGCATTCTCCTGGAGGGTCTCTGTTAGCACGGTGAGTTCCTCACGGGAGAAGTGGACCTGCCGCTTGCGGTCGCACGCTTTCTTCGCTACTTTTCCCATTTTTCGTGGTTTCGCTAGGGTGGTTGACGGGTTGGGGTGTGTTTCAGGGTAGTGATTTTAGTGGTTGTGTGGTTTTGGTGTTTTTATAGGTGTACGCCGGGATGTTTCCCGTTCCGGGCCCATGTTTTAACTTCCGTTTCCGTATATTTCCGGGCACCGTACTTTCCGGTAGGCGCACACTGCGGTGACCGCTAAGAGGGGTGGCGGTATTGCACCTAGGGCGCCGTACGGCGGCGGTGTGGGCCGTTTTGGGGTCATTTCCGCCATCGCGGACTTTGCACTTCCGCCGTGGCGTGGTGCTCGTGCCCGATGGGTCGGAATGGGCCGCACTTTGCTCCTTCGTACAATGGCGGAAACGCTATTTACGCTGTGGCGCTCCGGTCAGTCGCTTTCCGCAAGGGTCGTAATGAGGGCCCATGTGTTGAATTCTTTCAGCTATAGCCAGGAGAAAATCTTGCCTGGACAGTCTAGGAGGGCAATAGGATGATACGATTTTGGATCAGATCTATCACCCTTCTTAAATATAGGCAAGATGATGGACTTCTTCCAAGAAATTAGTATTTTTGTCGGTTCTCATTATGTGCGTGTATATTAGGTGCAGAATTGATGCCCCTGCAGGAGGATTTTGTTCCAGCATACAGTTATGAAGACCATCTGGCCCTAGGGTTCCAGATCGACTCAGCTTAGACATGCAGTGCAAAATGTCATCTCTGTCAAATGGAGGTTCGTGGTTAAGATCCATCCCATCAAAATTGACTTTGCAGTCAGGGAAAGGTATCTGATAAACATCACAATAATAATCACTCCATGCTTTTTCTGTTATGGGATTTGATTGAATGGAGGCTTGAGCTTTATGTAGCTCTTCGTTTAAAAGGGCCCATATTCCACCCGATTATTTGGTCATAAAGCAGAGTATCATTTGGTATCCATCTTTTTGATACTGGATTGCCCTTCCTCCATGTAGCCAGTTTTTATACACTGATTTTAGATGCCTGATTTGGCCGGTCCTGGCCGTTGGTAATTTATTTTCAAGGTTTCGTATATTTTGCCTTAACTGGTCCTTCTTTCCTTTTAGTTCTGAATCAAAAGCATGAAGATGTTTATGTATGTGTTGTATCGGATGTCCTTCCCTGTGTAAACCTCTGCACAGTTATAAGAGAGCATCCTGATTCATAGAAACGTGGACCTCTGAAGGCATTTACAAGATTTTGTTCAAATAGGGCTAGATTATTCTCTGTCCATCGTAAGCGATTACCTGCGTTGTTGACAGAGACCTGGGCAGCATGGATATTTATAATCTTACTCGTTTGGTACGATGGCCAAGTCCACGTGAGACATAATTGGTTATAATCATTCAATTCGGTCGCTTTAATGAATAATGAGGTAACCAAGTTCGCAAACTTTTTATCGCTAAAAATATAATCTAGCGTGGCCTTCTGTGGTCCTCTATGCCAGGTGATATGTGGGGGTATATCCCCCTTGATGGATCCATTCAGCAAAACACAATCCCTGTCTGTCATCAGTTTGTACCACCGTAATTCATCAGGTCCTATTTGTATTTTGTCTTAGGTAATAAATGTAGATTCAAGTCTCCCATTATTAGGATATAATTGATGTCTGTATCAAGTAGCCAGTCATCAAGAATGGAACATACATGTTCAAAGAACATTTCAGATGAAAGATGTTTTTCCCCCAATAGATATCGATAATGGCAATGGTATGAAAGTGCTACATAAAGTTAAATACCTATCTGCATTATCACAGGGACATGTTTTGCTGAGTTTCTATTTCAGTTACAAATGTAACCTTTATTTGTTTGTTTTTTAACAGTGCTTGCACTTCCTGGAGTGTCAGGTTTTGGATGTGTTAATTGTAGTCTTGAAGATTTGAGAGGCTAGAACACCTGTGATTGGTGTAATGACTCACCTTTGAGCAAAGACTCTGCTGCCACTGACCATCTATAGTAATGTACCCCATTGACTGCAAGGTTGAATGGATGTTATCTAGACCGTGCATAGTCATCATTTTACACACTGTTTTTATAATTAGATCGTACATTAAATTGTAAGTGTAAAAATGATCTGCCTGCGCATGATTATGCACACAGCACAGGAACTCTGTAAAATACAATAGTGAAATACTGGTTTGCGCTCACTGGAAAGAAAAGCATAATTTGTTACAAAATGTTAATTCTCAATTGCAACTTCGTTTTCCATCTTATTAATTATACAATCCTAAAATGCTACGAAAATAAATATGCACAGTGCTTCTGTTTGCTCCATGAGCATCAACACAGCAGAAGCTGAATGGAAATAAACCATTCCTTTAATCGCAGTGTGCAGTTTCTTTTTTTGAAAGGCTTCAGAGAAATACATTCTGTTTTGAGGCTTTTATTCATGGCTTGCAATTACGTTGATGTAGATAAAAATCAAAAGAAGTGTTCTGGTTTGTGTCATGTAACCTGACCTTTGCACTGCTCTCTGCTCTAAACTTGTGTGCAAATGTACACAGGAAAACAATAAAGCTGTCGTATTTTCTAGATTTTCATCCGTAAAAAGGCCTAGTACGCACCTTATCTGGAGGCCTGACCTCACCACCCAATTAGCCCAGCATCTCTCATCACCCATGCCTTCTGCCATGAAATTGTCTTTGTACTTGGCCTTGCAGAGTATCCTTGTCTTTAAGAATGCACAGGAGTGAGGGCACTCCCTATCATGTCTCGAACTCCAAGTTCAAACTCTATTTCCATCTTTGGCTCACCTGACAGGAGACCCCAATTTGGTCCTTTTTTCGAGCCTTTAAATGCTCTAAATGAATTAAAGCTTGGCATCCTTTGTGTTCTTTTTTGCACCTTAACGTGAGAAGGTTCATCCTCTGCACACTCTTTCTTTTTCAGAGGAGATAGCTGACCTTGCTTTCTAGAATCTTGACTTCAGGCCAAGCCACCTCACCATGCAGTGACATTTACCTATCATTCTTGCTGCGACACAGTTTTCCATTCCCGCTTCATGGGTTCTGGCTTACTTAATTCATGATAGCAATGTTCAGTTTCTGGCCAATGGCGGCTTCGCCTGCATTCTATTCACTACTCATAGCTAGCTTCTATGATGACTTAATCTACCTTGTGTTTCAGCGTCTGTACATTTATTGAAAGTTAATTTTCTGCAGCATTTCGTGCACGTGTAATCTTCTTTTACACTTGAGAGTTTGCTCGATCCTTACTTCGTCATTGGTGTTCAGGATCTATACATCATCTTCATTCAGTATCTCGAGATGTCAAGAACACTTTCTTGTGACGTCACTAGCTACTCTTCTTCGCTCTTTCTCATATTCCTTCATGGAGTTCCTCCTGCAGGTTGCCGTTACTTCAGGGGTACATTCGATAAGGTTCTGTTAATGGGTATCTTCTTCCAAACACTTGCAGTGGTACTGGCACGAAAGCTGCTGTCACGCACGGCACGGTCTCATGTCTCCAATATAGGGGAGGAAGGGGGGCAGGAACTCCGGCAGATGTATACAGCTGCTCCTCTACACGGTCAAAGCAAACGTCACTATGCTTTATGGGAGGTTCTATTAGTATTCTTTGTTATGTTAGGATGTACTTTGATAGCCTGACGGGCAAATAAAGTTATAGCACATTTTCTAAAAATAATTTGTTTTAGCAAATAGCAAGAATTTCAGGACATTCTGGAAAATCGTGATATCAGGAGGCCAAAAATTCCCAAATTATTAGATACAAGCATTACTGCAAGCCAATGGCTTGCACATTTTGGTGAATTAGGATTTCTGAGAAATGAATGAATCCAAACTGTCCGAAGGAGAAAAAAAAGAATGTTATTTTAATGAAAATAACTTTGAGTTATCTCTCCTCCTGACATGTCGGACTATCTCCTTACCCCCATACTCTTACTTACCTGTGGGCCGCACACCTGCCGTGTCCTTCATCCCTTTGTGATGCCTGTTCCCTTTACTTATGTGGATGGGAACTGGCACTGCAAGGTCCTCTTTTCTTAAAAAAAAAAAACTTTATTCCAACAGCTGCGGGGGGCCTCCCTGCAACCCACGCTGACATTACAGTGAACAAGAGTGCAGGGGACACCCACACACCCCTCGCTGCCCGTGTTCACTATAATTCTACCGAATGGGGGACTTGGTCGAAATCTTTGGCTGGAGGTAATTTTCGTACAGCTGAAATTCGGTAAAACCTCCCATTCGTTTTTTATTTTTTATGTAAGGATTCCAGAGAATTATACGAAACAACAGTACTTTAGGGAGCGCAGTAGAGGTGAGCCTGTGGTATCCTCATGGGGAAAAGAAAGTGCACACACAACACAAAAAAAAACACACAATACAGTAACACACAATCAGGTGAGGCACCATGCAGAGACAAATTACCAACTGAGTTATTCAGACTAAACCAAAGATTTAGGCCCTATTTAAAAAAAATGTTTTAATGCATTTAACGTTCCAGGTAGAACTCCTAAATCATGGCTGGCTGTCAAGATTGTTCCAATCTTCTAGACGGAAGGCCGCGAGGACCCCAGAAAGCATTACCTCTACGATACCATAGAAAAGTCAAGTCACTTCTGGACGGGGAAAGTTTGAAAGTACGCTATTCTGATTATGGTAGTCTGGAGGAGAGGAAGGAGGGCACATGGTTTGCCCTCCCTTTCAGATCCCATCTTGAAATCTGGACTACAGCAGCAATGCAATTTTTAAGGCCATGTCTTGGAATTCGAGAGGTCATCATTCATTCATGAATAATAGGGATGCATTAGAATTCTTAAAGTTAAATGATATATCTATCTATATAAATAAAAATGTAAATGTTTGTTTGTTCAAAATCTTAAATTTCTGAAAGTTCTTCACCGATTGCTTTGAAATTTTGACACAATGTTGCATTCGAATAGGCACACGTTTTTATATACCTACTATACATAGATGTCACACCTGTGACAGGTAAAAACATGCTTTTTCTGAAAAACAGCACCATCTTTTGGACGTAAAAGCAACACGCGCTATTTTACGATTCCATTTCAATGTTTCCAATTTAGAACGGCTCAAATATGTGCAGAGGAAGCAGCGGAGTGACGTGCAGCCAGACTTTCGGATGCATGGTTGCGAGCACGGTGATCACGTTCTGCAGCTTCAGATCTGCTTCGTTCTCAACAGAATGAACACGACAGGCTGAGAGTGGCTGAAAGACGTCAACGAGAAACAGCAGATCAGTGTCAAACACGACTCTGTGCTCAGCAATCACGCGATTACAATCGCCTTGCATTCCGGTACAACCCAGCTGATGATTATGGTTTGAGCTGGCATGTTCTCATCGGCACCATGACTGAAGTGTCTCCTTGTTGCAAGGCTCTGTAATTTCATGGAAAAACAAAAGGAATGTGTTGTGCCGCGGGAAAATTAAAGTGCCTCAACTTGGAGAACTGCCAGAGCCATTAAAACTACCCACAAGCATTGTCAAATTAAAAATATTAGAAACCTGAACTTTCTCTTTTCTTTCTTTTTCGTTTGACCAGACTGAGCCACAGCAACGCGTGGCCGGGGACAGCTAGTTCCTAATACGAGAGACATGGCTTACTACCCGATTTGATCTTGATGGCTATGCAATGTTCTTCCTTTTGTCTTCTTTTCCTTTGGCAGGCCGCCCGCTTGGTAGCTTATGTGTGGGCATTAAAGTTCTCTATTCAGCTTAAGAGATCAAAATTGTAGACCTGGAAATCCCTGGGCTGCCTTTTGGGGGTGGAAACTTGCTAGTAATTACCTTGTATGACCCTCCTGGTGGCACGGAGACAAAGGGGCTGAAGGAGGCTCTTATTAATCTTCTTCGTAGATGGCATCTCTGGCATCCAACGGGTGGGATCTTCGTGGCAGGGGACTTTAACGTGGACTGTTATGACTATGGGCTGGTAAATTCCACTGGCCATGCAGTTATTAGATCAAATGCATCAAAAACAAGGCAGAGAATGTTGGGATTTGGTGGCTGAATTTTATTTACAGGTCCAGCATCCAACTTTTGAAAGATGCATTATGCACATGGTCTAATTGTAGACATTTTATCTCCCTGGACTTTATGTTCGTGAATGGTCCGTTACGTAAATATTCTCCTTTGCTGGAAATTGTGCCTGTCTGTATAAGTGACCATGCCATTTTAAATATAGCTTACAGGTCACTAAGCCTGATATTGCCCAACAATTAGTAAGATCCCTACGGTTAACGTCCAGGGAAACAGATTACGCTGGACGATGAGCCACATTAGAGAATGACATGATAAGCTGACATGGGCGGAGGCCTGGTGGTCCCCGATGTTGCATTCTTGTGAATGGCAGCTCGACACTCTGGTTGCCAGTTATGCGCCACAATTTGACAGGCCTGCCATTGTTAGGTGTGGAACCAAAAAGGTGCGAACCCCCTACGATGCAATAATAGCCAGGAGGAAGTGAAAGCTCAGGCTTGCCATTCGATTGGTTAAAAGAATCATCTTAGCTCGATAGCGAAAAACCAAAAATCTCTGTCTTGAAAAGGCAATATAAAGGTTGGCTTAAAAACCATTGCCACAGCAAGGCCAGCGCCACTTGGATACTAGTGTATAAACTTATTCAAGAAAGAGATTCCAGGAAATGTTGGCATCTAATTCGGTTGAGGACGGTGCCCTAGAAATATTGCTATAGATGGAATACTTCTCTAGACTCCTGGCTATGCTGGACAGTGCCTCAAAAATCTTTGCTAAAATGTCACACGAGTCACAGTCACAATGGGCAAAAATCGGTGCCCTTCTTAATCTTACACAGACAGGTTTTAGGGAAAACTGCTCCACGAGTCATCCTTTGTGGATTCTACTCACTTTCATTTCTGACACCGTACTGGCTCCAGACCAGAGTTTGTACCTGTGCTTTGAAGACTACAGTTTGGCTTTTGACGGTGTTTATCGGGGGGGGGGGGGGGGTACTTTGATCTAAATTGGAGAGTTGGGGCATCAATGATTCTATCTTGTACTTCTTAAAGTTGTTGCACACAGATACAGAGGGAGGTCTGAATTCGTCTGACACAAACTGGCAATATGGGGTCCTCTATTACTACCAACAGAGGATTAAAACAGGGTTGTGTCCTTCCGCCCACTTTATACAACTTGTACGTCTCTGAATTTGAAGAGCGCTTAAGATCTTTAAACAATCATCCCCCCAGATTTGGTGCAGAGGCAATTTATTGTCCCACTTATGCTGATGACGCCGTCATCTTCGATTGTACGGCTGTGGGTTTGCAACGCTCTTTAGAGGTACTGGTTGCTTATGCGCGGCGCAAGAAAATGGTCTCAAGGAGAACATATCCAAGACAAAAATTATGACAATCGGGAAGCGAGTGTATGGCACTCCGAACTTTGTCTGGAAAGTAGATAGCCAGACCCTGGAACAAGTTGTCAAATACAAATATCTAGGTATGATAATCAAAGCCTCTAAAGATCAGTCACATATGGGAGAGATTGTTTGTAATAAGGTATGGACTAAATGGCATGCCTTTAGGAGTATCACCAATAGGATGAGTGGGGGCGGGGCGTTGTGGGTTGAGGCCAAGGTGAAGGTCTACAAGCAATCTATTACCCCTGGGATTATGTAAGCGTTGGAGGAATTCCTGGAGAGTTCTGTAAACTGGCTAGAAAGGCTCGAGACGAAATTTCTTCGCTCATTGTTGGGTTTGACTTGTTCTGTACTAGTGCAGGCAGTCAGGTTAGAGCTTGGTGCACAGGTGCTGACCTCATTGTGTAAACTTGCTGTCTGTCCTCTGTGGGCCAAGATTACTTTGGAAACAGATTGTGAGCCAAATCTCTTGACCATATGTTGGAACACTCACAGAGGGTCACCCGGAGTTGTGGGTTCCATGGGCTGGAAAAAACTGTATTGTTCCATTTTTCAGCCACTGGCTTGAGTGTTGTCCCTACCTCTATGATCGAATACTATCTTGCCAAAATGGAGAACACGAAGCGAGTCTATGACCGCGCTCAGGCTACCGACCAATTGGCTCTACGCCCCAGATATGTACAATATACACACCAAGGTCGGCCTGGGAATAGCATATGTAGCAATCTGATCAGATATCGTTTTCCTGGACTGATGCACTTTGTACTGTACTTGAGGTTTGATAGCTTACTGGTGTTGTCTTGTACAGGGGCCTGGACGGGAAGACCCAGTGCATTTAGAATTTGCAGGCTTTGTGGTGACACAATTGAGACTGCTCGGCACGATTTGACTCAGTGCCCCAGACTTCAACTCATGTATGACAGGGGGTACGCGCCATGCCGAAATATTAGCTCTGATCCATTTTGGAGTCTCCTCTATGGGGCGGAAGCTCTTGTGCTTACGGGGAGGGGGTTCTTCCACATATGGGGTAAAAGTGAATTCTAGATTATGTGGTTAGGTTTATTTGGATTCTGTGTTTCCTTCATGATGTAAAATGTCTTTCTTTTAAGGTTTGTGTAATTTTTATAACCATAATTGCGTGTTAGTTTAAAACAACTTGTATGTAATTATTTTTATTGTTTTAAGGAGTTATGAAGGTTAAATTAACCATTTGTACATTAAAAAAATCAATAATTTTTTTTCTTTATTCCCTTACTGTTGACAATATGGGAAAAATATAACTCCAACGGTAGTGAGCACCAATGGTGTGGCACTGTGGGATGACGTAATGTCTCTTTCTCTCCCACAGATGAAAAGTGGAGTGATGACAGATTGTTTTGTGTTTCTTCTGTTTTTCTCGTGGTATAATGGGGGATTGTTTTACAACTCAGGGAGTGGCAGCCCAGTGCGGTTTACAACGGGCATCCAATCGCTCTGCAAACGGCCCCAATCCTACCTCTCAACTGACGGTAAGTAGCGCGGGTACGGCACATGAGGTGGAGTCACCTCCGCTGAAACCCGGGCGCCAGACGATCCGCGACCCACAGGACACCGTCAGCTGAACGGACCCTCCTCGCCTGGCTCCACTCAGCAGGTGCACCAGGTGAACTCTGGCCACCCCCTCCGTGGACTCGACTCCTCGGGGAGGGCGTAGTGCAGGTGACCTCGGGGGTCCGGGTGGAAACGGCCGGCCCCTCGAAGGGCATAAATAGCCTGGGCTGAGAGAGCAAGGTCTCTATTCCAGCTCAGGCAGCAGCAACCACCCTCCCACCCAAGCTGTAGGTGAAGACAAGGGCAGGAAGGGGAGAAACAGGCTTCTTGACAGGAGGACAAGGTAGAGTGGGGTAAGTGTAAATATGGTACTTGTTTTGATTCATGACTATCTCGGATAACCCCATTTCCTTTTCACAGGTGATGGTGGCAAAATGCTCTAACTATGTTTTTGTCGCAGGTGGAGTTACAAGGGCGGTCCCAGAGAAGGAGGCACGCTTCGGTCTGGTCCGTGAGCTACAACCACTGGCTGCTTCAGTCAGGATGTGGTGACACGGGCACTGATACCACTAGGGTTGGGCCAGGCATTCATAAAACCAGAGCGGGGCTGGGGCTGCCCGATAGGAAGACTCTAATAATGCGACCATATGTTTCCAATAAAGTGTAATATGTTTCCAACTTTTAGAAGGTGTCTGTCTCTTATCATTGGGGGTAAGCAGGGGTATAACATGTTATGCATTTACTGTTATTATGTAAGGGGCCATGGTAGGGGTTATCCCCGCTATGCTCCGGGGGAAGGAAAGCGGAAACACGTGGGCTGAGAAGGCCTACACCCGGCTAACAGCACAGGGCAAGGATCAAGAGCCCTTCCCTCATGAAGTCACTTCCGTCTGTCCCGCCACACGTGAAAAGCGCGCGCGCTTTCTCTCTCTGGACCATACCAATCCCCTAGTGGCTAATGGGGGGTGGAGCTGCCAGAACACTGCGACTTCCCCTCTGATTCCTCCATGTCAGCCCCGGCCAGCAGAAGGGACCACCGCCCGCCATCACACAACTACTAGAACCCTCGACTAAAGAAGAAGGCAAAATGGATGACATGAAAAATGTTATACCTAAGAAGAAATGAAAGGGAAATAAATCGCGACAATGTCGGATCACACACACATGAAACAAATAATACGATGACCTAGCGATGACAAATAAACGACATCACTTAACTACCCCGTATTCATCACAAGCATAGCTACATGTACCGTAGACCACATGTAATTATGGGGTACATGTACATGTCACCGTGACAACTACATGCAACCGAGGATTTTCGTAACGTTGACTGCATTGCAATGACGTGGAGCCCCTCCTTTTCCAATGTGCATAAACTCCACAACCCCTGCCCAATCAAGGGGCAGATCAGTGTGCACGTGGAACTAGACAGACATGTAGAGACTGGAAGCCGCCAGCAGTTTTCAGAAGCAGAGGGAGAGGTGAAAGATGAAATGCTGAGCAATACGACCAGACCAGCAATGAAGATGGCGTTATCGAGCACACTCATTTCATGCAATGCACGTGCCACCCCAGATGCAATCCTGGCACTTGAGGAAAGTAATTGGAGGTTCTCACCCCGAGAAAATTGTGAAGATAATGGGTTGAGACGGTGAATTTTAGAGCACAATTTCCCAAAGAAATTGGATAAAACGCCACAGCATCTAAAGACAGATCCCCAGGGAGGCAGGAGGCCTAATACTTCAGACGCCAAGTCAGTCTGAGCACAGCAGCACCTGCTGGGGGTACCCCGCAAATACACATGCCCATGGGAGACAGGAGCCCCAATACTTCAGACGCCAAGTCAGCCTGAGCACAGCAGCACCTGCTGGGGGTACCCCGCAAATACACATGCCCATGGGAGACAGGAGCCCCAATACTTCAGACGCCAAGTCAGCCTGAGCACAGCAGCACCTGCTGGGGGTATCCCGCAAATACACATGCCCATGGGAGACAGGAGGCCCAATACTTCAGACGCCAAGTCAGCCTGAGCACAGCAGCGTCTGCTGGGGGTACCCCACAAATACACATGCCCATGGGAGACAGGAGACCTAATACTTCAGACGCCAAGTCAGCCTGAGCACAGCAGCACCTGCTGGGAGGGTACCCCGCAAATACACATGCCCATGGGAGACAGGAGGCCCAATACTGCAGACGCCAAGTCAGCCTGAGCACAGCAGCACCTGCTGGGGGTACCCCGCAAATACACATGCCCATGGGAGACAGGAGGCCCAATACTTCAGACGCCAAGTCAGCCTGAGCACAGCAGCACCTGCTGGGGGTACCCCGCAAATACACATGCCCATGGGAGACAGGAGGCCCAATACTTCAGACGCCAAGTCAGCCTGAGCACAGCAGCACCTGCTGGGGGTACCCCGCAAATACACATGCCCATGGGAGACAGGAGGCCCAATACTTCAGAAGCCAAGTCAGTCTGAGCACAGCAGCACCTGCTGGGGGTACCCCGCAAATACACATGCCCATGGGAGACAGGAGACCTAATACTTCAGACGCCAAGTCAGCCTAAGCACAGCAGCACCTGCTGTGAGGGTACCCCGCAAATACACATGCCCATGGGAGACAGGAGGCCCAATACTGCAGACGCCAAGTCAGCCTGAGCACAGCAGCACCTGCTGGGGGTACCCTGCAAATACACATGCCCATGGGAGACAGGAGACCTAATACTGCAGACGCCAAGTCAGTCTGAGCACAGCAGCACCTGCTGCGAGGGAACCCCGCAAATACACATGCCCATGGGAGACAGGAGGCCTAATACTGCAGACGCCAAGTCAGCCTGAGCACAGCACCACCTGCTGGGGGTACCCCGCAAATACACATGCCCATGGGAGACAGGAGCCCCAATACTTCAGACGCCAAGTCAGCCTGAGCACAGCAGCACCTGCTGGGGGTACCCCTCAAAAACACATGCCCATGGGAGACATCAGGCCCAATACTTCAGACGCCAAGTCAGCCTGAGCACAGCAGCGTCTGCTGCGAGGGTACCCCGCAAATACACATGCCCATGGGAGACAGGAGGCTCAATACTTCAGACGCCAAGTCAGCCTGAGCAGAGCAGCACCTGCTGGGGGTACCCCGCAAATACACATGCCCATGGGAGACAGGAGACCCAATACTTCAGACGCCAAGTCAGCCTGAGCACAGCAGCACCTGCTGGGAGGGTACCCCGCAAATACACATGCCCATGGGAGGCAGGAGGCCCAATACTTCAGACGCCAAGTCAGCCTGAGCACAGCAGCACCTGCTGCGGAGGTACCCCGCAAATACACATGCCCATGGGAGACAGGAGGCCCAATACTTCAGACGCCAAGTCAGCCTGAGCACAGCAGCACCTGCTGGGGGTACCCCGCAAATACACATGCCCATGGGAGACAGGAGACCTAATACTTCAGACGCCAAGTCAGCCTGAGCACAGCAGCACCTGCTGGGGGTACCCCGCAAATACACATGCCCATGGGAGACAGGAGGCCCAATACTACAGACGCCAAGTCAGCCTGAGCACAGCAGCACCTGCTGGGCGTACCCTGCAAATACACATGCCCATGGGAGACAGGAAGCCCAATACTTCAGACGCCAAATCAGCCTGAGCACAGCAACGCCTGCTGGGGGTACCCCGCAAATACACATGCCCATGGGAGACAGGAGACCTAGTACTTCAGACGCCAAGTCAGCCTGAGCACAGCAGCACCTGCTGCGAGGGTACCCCGCAAATACACATGCCCATGGGAGACAGGAGGCCCAATACTTCAGACGCCAAGTCAGTCTGAGCACAGCAGCACCTGCTGGGGGTACCCCGCAAATACACATGCCCATGGGAGACAGGAGGCTCAATACTTCAGACGCCAAGTCAGCCTGAGCAGAGCAGCACCTGCTGGGGGTACCCCGCAAATACACATGCCCATGGGAGACAGGTGACCCAATACTTCAGACGCCAAGTCAGCCTGAGCACAGCAGCACCTGCTGCGAGGGTACCCCGCAAATACACATGCCCATGGGAGACAGGAGGCCCAATACTTCAGACGCCAAGTCAGCCTGAGCACAGCAGCACCTGCTGCGGAGGTACCCCGCAAATACACATGCCCAGGGGAGACAGGAGGCCCAATACTTCAGACGCCAAGTCAGCCTGAGCACAGCAGCACCTGCTGGGGGTACCCCGCAAATACACATGCCCATGGGAGACAGGAGACCTAATACTTCAGACGCCAAGTCAGCCTGAGCACAGCAGCACCTGCTGGGGGTACCCCGCAAATACACATGCCCATGGGAGACAGGAGGCCCAATACTTCAGACGCCAAGTCAGCCTGAGCACAGCAGCACCTGCTGGGCGTACCCCGCAAATACACATGCCCATGGGAGACAGGAGGCCCAATACTTCAGACGCCAAGTCAGCCTGAGCACAGCAACGCCTGCTGGGGGTACCCCACAAATACACATGCCCATGGGAGACAGGAGACCTAGTACTTCAGACGCCAAGTCAGCCTGAGCACAGCAGCACCTGCTGCGAGGGTACCCCGCAAATACACATGCCCATGGGAGACAGGAGGCCCAATACTTCAGACGCCAAGTCAGTCTGAGCACAGCAGCACCTGCTGGGGGTACCCCGCAAATACACATGCCCATGGGAGACAGGAGGCCCAATACTTCAGACGCCAAGTCAGCCTGAGCACAGCAGCACCTTCTGCGAGGGTACCCCGCAAATACACATGCCCATGGGAGACAGGAGGCCCAATACGTCAGACGCCAAGTCAGCCTGAGCACAGCAGCACCTGCTGCGAGGGTACCCCGCAAATACACATGCCCATGGGAGACAGGAGACCTAATACTTCAGACGCCAAGTCAGCCTGAGCACAGCAGCACCTGCTGCGAGGGTACCCCGCAAATACACATGCCCATGGGAGACAGGAGACCTAATACTTCAGACGCCAAGTCAGCCTGAGCACAGCAGCACCTGCTGCGAGGGTACCCCGCAAATACACATGCCCATGGGAGACAGGAGGCCTAATACTTCAGACGCCAAGTCAGCCTGAGCACAGCAGCACCTGCTGCGAGGGTACCCTGCAAATACACATGCCCATGGGAGACAGGAGGCCTAATACTTCAGACGCCAAGTCAGCCTGAGCACAGCAGCACCTGCTGCGAGGGTACCCCGCAAATACACATGCCCATGGGAGACAGGAGGCCCAATACGTCAGACGCCAAGTCAGCCTGAGCACAGCAGTACCTGCTGGGGGTACCCCGCAAATACACATGCCCATGGGAGACAGGAGGCCCAATACTTCAGACGCCATGTCAGCCTGAGCACAGCAGCACCTGCTGGGAGGGTACCCCGCAAACACACATGCCCATGGGAGACAGGAGACCCAATACTTCAGACGCCAAGTCAGCCTGAGCACAGCAGCACCTGCTGCGAGGGTACCCCGCAAATACACATGCCCATGGGAGACAGGAGGCCCAATACTTCAGACGCCAAGTCAGTCTGAGCACAGCAGCACCTGCTGGGGGTACCCCGCAAATACACATGCCCATGGGAGACAGGAGGCCCAATACTTCAGACGCCAAGTCAGCCTGAGCACAGCAGCACCTTCTGCGAGGGTACCCCGCAAATACACATGCCCATGGGAGACAGGAGACCTAATACTTCAGACGCCAAGTCAGCCTGAGCACAGCAGCACCTGCTGCGAGGGTACCCCGCAAATACACATGCCCATGGGAGACAGGAGACCTAATACTTCAGACGCCAAGTCAGCCTGAGCACAGCAGCACCTGCTGCGAGGGTACCCCGCAAATACACATGCCCATGGGAGACAGGAGACCTAATACTGCAGACGCCAAGTCAGCCTGAGCACAGCAGCACCTGCTGCGAGGGTACCCCGCAAATACACATGCCCATGGGAGACAGGAGGCCTAATACTTCAGACGCCAAGTCAGCCTGAGCACAGCAGCACCTGCTGCGAGGGTACCCCGCAAATACACATGCCCATGGGAGACAGGAGGCCTAATACTTCAGACGCCAAGTCAGCCTGAGCACAGCAGCACCTGCTGCGAGGGTACCCCGCAAATACACATGCCCATGGGAGACAGGAGGCCCAATACGTCAGACGCCAAGTCAGCCTGAGCACAGCAGTACCTGCTGGGGGTACCCCGCAAATACACATGCCCATGGGAGACAGGAGGCCCAATACTTCAGACGCCAAGTCAGCCTGAGCACAGCAGCACCTGCTGGGAGGGTACCCCGCAAACACACATGCCCATGGGAGACAGGAGACCCAATACTTCAGACGCCAAGTCAGCCTGAGCACAGCAGCACCTGCTGGGAGGGTACCCCGCAAATACACATGCCCATGGGAGACAGGAGGCCCAATACTTCAGATGCCAAGTCAGCCTGAGCACAGCAGCACCTGCTGGGGGTACCCCGCAAATACACATGCCCATGGGAGACAGGAGGCCCAATACTTCAGATTCCAAGTCAGCCTGAGCACAGCAGCACCTGCTGCGAGGGTACCCCGCAAATACACATGCCCATGGGAGACAGGAGACCCAATACTGCAGGCTGACTTGGGCATCCCGCAAATACACATGCCCATGGGAGACAGGAGGCCCAATACTGCAGACGCCAAGTCAGCCTGAGCACAGCAGCACCTGCTGCGAGGGTACCCCGCAAATACACATGCCCATGGGAGACAGGAGGCCTAGTACTTCAGACGCCAAGTCAGCCTGAGCACAGCAGCACCTGCTGCGGGTACCCCGCAAATACACATGCCCATGGGAGACAGGAGGCCCAATACTTCAGACGCCAAGTCAGCCTGAGCACAGCAGCGCCTGCTGGGAGGGTACCCCGCAAATACACATGCCCATGGGAGACAGGAGGCCAATACTTCAGACGCCAAGTCAGCCTGAGCACAGCAGCACCTGCTGCGGATACCCCGCAAATACACATGCCCATGGGAGACAGGAGGCCCAATACTTCAGACGCCAAGTCAGCCTGAGCACAGCAGCACCTGCTGGGGGTACCCCGCAAATACACATGCCCATGGGAGACAGGAGGCCCAATACTTCAGACGCCAAGTCAGCCTGAGCACAGCAGCACCTGCTGGGAGGGTACCCCGCAAATACACCTGCCCATGGGAGACAGGAGGCCCAATACTTCAAACGCCAAGTCAGCCTGAGCACAGCAGCACCTGCTGGGGGTACCCCGCAAATACACATGCCCATGGGAGACAGGAGGCCCAATACTTCAGACGCCAAGTCAGCCTGAGCACAGCAGCACCTGCTGCGAGGGTACCCCGCAAATACACATGCCCATGGGAGACAGGAGGCCCAATACTTCAGACGCCAAGTCAGTCTGAGCACAGCAGCACCTGCTGGGGGTACCCCGCAAATACACATGCCCATGGGAGACAGGAGGCTCAATACTTCAGACGCCAAGTCAGCCTGAGCAGAGCAGCACCTGCTGGGGGTACCCCGCAAATACACATGCCCATGGGAGACAGGTGACCCAATACTTCAGACGCCAAGTCAGCCTGAGCACAGCAGCACCTGCTGCGAGGGTACCCCGCAAATACACATGCCCATGGGAGACAGGAGGCCCAATACTTCAGACGCCAAGTCAGCCTGAGCACAGCAGCACCTGCTGCGGAGGTACCCCGCAAATACACATGCCCAGGGGAGACAGGAGGCCCAATACTTCAGACGCCAAGTCAGCCTGAGCACAGCAGCACCTGCTGGGGGTACCCCGCAAATACACATGCCCATGGGAGACAGGAGACCTAATACTTCAGACGCCAAGTCAGCCTGAGCACAGCAGCACCTGCTGGGGGTACCCCGCAAATACACATGCCCATGGGAGACAGGAGGCCCAATACTTCAGACGCCAAGTCAGCCTGAGCACAGCAGCACCTGCTGGGCGTACCCCGCAAATACACATGCCCATGGGAGACAGGAGGCCCAATACTTCAGACGCCAAGTCAGCCTGAGCACAGCAACGCCTGCTGGGGGTACCCCGCAAATACACATGCCCATGGGAGACAGGAGACCTAGTACTTCAGACGCCAAGTCAGCCTGAGCACAGCAGCACCTGCTGCGAGGGTACCCCGCAAATACACATGCCCATGGGAGACAGGAGGCCCAATACTTCAGACGCCAAGTCAGTCTGAGCACAGCAGCACCTGCTGGGGGTACCCCGCAAATACACATGCCCATGGGAGACAGGAGGCCCAATACTTCAGACGCCAAGTCAGCCTGAGCACAGCAGCACCTTCTGCGAGGGTACCCCGCAAATACACATGCCCATGGGAGACAGGAGGCCCAATACGTCAGACGCCAAGTCAGCCTGAGCACAGCAGCACCTGCTGCGAGGGTACCCCGCAAATACACATGCCCATGGGAGACAGGAGGCCTAATACTTCAGACGCCAAGTCAGCCTGAGCACAGCAGCACCTGCTGCGAGGGTACCCCGCAAATACACATGCCCATGGGAGACAGGAGGCCTAATACTTCAGACGCCAAGTCAGCCTGAGCACAGCAGCACCTGCTGCGAGGGTACCCCGCAAATACACATGCCCATGGGAGACAGGAGGCCCAATACGTCAGACGCCAAGTCAGCCTGAGCACAGCAGTACCTGCTGGGGGTACCCTGCAAATACACATGCCCATGGGAGACAGGAGGCCCAATACTTCAGACGCCAAGTCAGCCTGAGCACAGCAGCACCTGCTGGGGGTACCCCGCAAATACACATGCCCATGGGAGACAGGAGGCCCAATACTTCAGACGCCAAGTCAGCCTGAGCACAGCAGCACCTTCTGCGAGGGTACCCCGCAAATACACATGCCCATGGGAGACAGGAGGCCCAATACGTCAGACGCCAAGTCAGCCTGAGCACAGCAGCACCTGCTGCGAGGGTACCCCGCAAATACACATGCCCATGGGAGACAGGAGGCCTAATACTTCAGACGCCAAGTCAGCCTGAGCACAGCAGCACCTGCTGCGAGGGTACCCCGCAAATACACATGCCCATGGGAGACAGGAGGCCTAATACTTCAGACGCCAAGTCAGCCTGAGCACAGCAGCACCTGCTGCGAGGGTACCCCGCAAATACACATGCCCATGGGAGACAGGAGGCCCAATACGTCAGACGCCAAGTCAGCCTGAGCACAGCAGTACCTGCTGGGGGTACCCTGCAAATACACATGCCCATGGGAGACAGGAGGCCCAATACTTCAGACGCCAAGTCAGCCTGAGCACAGCAGCACCTGCTGGGAGGGTACCCCGCAAACACACATGCCCATGGGAGACAGGAGACCCAATACTTCAGACGCCAAGTCAGCCTGAGCACAGCAGCACCTGCTGCGAGGGTACCCCGCAAATACACATGCCCATGGGAGACAGGAGGCCCAATACTTCAGACGCCAAGTCAGTCTGAGCACAGCAGCACCTGCTGGGGGTACCCCGCAAATACACATGCCCATGGGAGACAGGAGGCCCAATACTTCAGACGCCAAGTCAGCCTGAGCACAGCAGCACCTTCTGCGAGGGTACCCCGCAAATACACATGCCCATGGGAGACAGGAGGCCCAATACGTCAGACGCCAAGTCAGCCTGAGCACAGCAGCACCTGCTGCGAGGGTACCCCGCAAATACACATGCCCATGGGAGACAGGAGACCTAGTACTTCAGACGCCAAGTCAGCCTGAGCACAGCAGCACCTGCTGCGAGGGTACCCCGCAAATACACATGCCCATGGGAGACAGGAGGCCCAATACTTCAGACGCCAAGTCAGTCTGAGCACAGCAGCACCTGCTGGGGGTACCCTGCAAATACACATGCCCATGGGAGACAGGAGGCCCAATACTTCAGACGCCAAGTCAGCCTGAGCACAGCAGCACCTTCTGCGAGGGTACCCTGCAAATACACATGCCCATGGGAGACAGGAGGCCCAATACGTCAGACGCCAAGTCAGCCTGAGCACAGCAGCACCTGCTGCGAGGGTACCCCGCAAATACACATGCCCATGGGAGACAGGAGGCCCAATACGTCAGACGCCAAGTCAGCCTGAGCACAGCAGCACCTGCTGCGAGGGTACCCCGCAAATACACATGCCCATGGGAGACAGGAGACCTAATACTTCAGACGCCAAGTCAGCCTGAGCACAGCAGCACCTGCTGCGAGGGTACCCCGCAAATACACATGCCCATGGGAGACAGGAGACCTAATACTTCAGACGCCAAGTCAGCCTGAGCACAGCAGCACCAGCTGCGAGGGTACCCCGCAAATACACATGCCCATGGGAGACAGGAGGCCTAATACTTCAGACGCCAAGTCAGCCTGAGCACAGCAGCACCTGCTGCGAAGGTACCCCGCAAATACACATGCCCATGGGAGACAGGTGGCCTAATACTTCAGACGCCAAGTCAGCCTGAGCACAGCAGCACCTGCTGCGAGGGTACCCCGCAAATACACATGCCCATGGGAGACAGGAGGCCCAATACGTCAGACGCCAAGTCAGCCTGAGCACAGCAGTACCTGCTGGGGGTACCCCGCAAATACACATGCCCATGGGAGACAGGAGGCCCAATACTTCAGACGCCAAGTCAGCCTGAGCACAGCAGCACCTGCTGGGAGGGTACCCCGCAAACACACATGCCCATGGGAGACAGGAGACCCAATACTTCAGACGCCAAGTCAGCCTGAGCACAGCAGCACCTGCTGGGAGGGTACCCCGCAAATACACATGCCCATGGGAGACAGGAGGCCCAATACTTCAGATGCCAAGTCAGCCTGAGCACAGCAGCACCTGCTGGGGGTACCCCGCAAATACACATGCCCATGGGAGACAGGAGGCCCAATACTTCAGATTCCAAGTCAGCCTGAGCACAGCAGCACCTGCTGCGAGGGTACCCCGCAAATACACATGCCCATGGGAGACAGGAGACCCAATACTGCAGGCTGACTTGGGCATCCCGCAAATACACATGCCCATGGGAGACAGGAGGCCCAATACTGCAGACGCCAAGTCAGCCTGAGCACAGCAGCACCTGCTGCGAGGGTACCCCGCAAATACACATGCCCATGGGAGACAGGAGGCCTAGTACTTCAGACGCCAAGTCAGCCTGAGCACAGCAGCACCTGCTGCGGGTACCCCGCAAATACACATGCCCATGGGAGACAGGAGGCCCAATACTTCAGATGCCAAGTCAGCCTGAGCACAGCAGCGCCTGCTGGGAGGGTACCCCGCAAATACACATGCCCATGGGAGACAGGAGGCCAATACTTCAGACGCCAAGTCAGCCTGAGCACAGCAGCACCTGCTGCGGATACCCCGCAAATACACATGCCCATGCGAGACAGGAGGCCCAATACTTCAGACGCCAAGTCAGCCTGAGCACAGCAGCACCTGCTGGGGGTACCCCGCAAATACACATGCCCATGGGAGACAGGAGGCCCAATACTTCAGACGCCAAGTCAGCCTGAGCACAGCAGCACCTGCTGGGAGGGTACCCCGCAAATACACATGCCCATGGGAGACAGGAGGCCCAATACTTCAAACGCCAAGTCAGCCTGAGCACAGCAGCACCTGCTGGGGGTACCCCGCAAATACACATGCCCATGGGAGACAGGAGGCCCAATACTTCAGACGCCAAGTCAGCCTGAGCACAGCAGCACCTGCTGGGAGGGTACCCCGCAAATACACATGCCCATGGGAGACAGGAGGCCCAATACTTCAGACGCCAAGTCAGCCTGAGCACAGCAACACCTGCTGGGAGGGTACCCCGCAAATACACATGCCCATGGGAGACAGGAGGCCTAATACTTCAGACGCCAAGTCAGCCTGAGCACAGCAGCACCTGCTGCGAGGGTACCCCGCAAATACACATGCCCATGGGAGACAGGAGGCCCAATACTTCAGATGCCAAGTCAGCCTGAGCACAGCAGCACCTGCTGGGGGTACCCCGCAAATACACATGCCCATGGGAGACAGGAGGCCCAATACTTCAGATTCCAAGTCAGCCTGAGCACAGCAGCACCTGCTGCGAGGGTACCCCGCAAATACACATGCCCATGGGAGACAGGAGACCCAATACTGCAGGCTGACTTGGGCATCCCGCAAATACACATGCCCATGGGAGACAGGAGGCCCAATACTGCAGACACCAAGTCAGCCTGAGCACAGCAGCACCTGCTGCGAGGGTACCCCGCAAATACACATGCCCATGGGAGACAGGAGGCCTAGTACTTCAGACGCCAAGTCAGCCTGAGCACAGCAGCACCTGCTGCGGGTACCCCGCAAATACACATGCCCATGGGAGACAGGAGGCCCAATACTTCAGACGCCAAGTCAGCCTGAGCACAGCAGCGCCTGCTGGGAGGGTACCCCGCAAATACACATGCCCCTGGGAGACAGGAGGCCAATACTTCAGACGCCAAGTCAGCCTGAGCACAGCAGCACCTGCTGCGGATACCCCGCAAATACACATGCCCATGGGAGACAGGAGGCCCAATACTTCAGACGCCAAGTCAGCCTGAGCACAGCAGCACCTGCTGGGGGTACCCCGCAAATACACATGCCCATGGGAGACAGGAGGCCCAATACTTCAGACGCCAAGTCAGCCTGAGCACAGCAGCACCTGCTGGGAGGGTACCCCGCAAATACACATGCCCATGGGAGACAGGAGGCCCAATACTTCAAACGCCAAGTCAGCCTGAGCACAGCAGCACCTGCTGGGGGTACCCCGCAAATACACATGCCCATGGGAGACAGGAGGCCCAATACTTCAGACGCCAAGTCAGCCTGAGCACAGCAGCACCTGCTGGGAGGGTACCCCGCAAATACACATGCCCATGGGAGACAGGAGGCCCAATACTTCAGACGCCAAGTCAGCCTGAGCACAGCAACACCTGCTGGGAGGGTACCCCGCAAATACACATGCCCATGGGAGACAGGAGGCCTAATACTTCAGACGCCAAGTCAGCCTGAGCACAGCAGCACCTGCTGCGAGGGTACCCCGCAAATACACATGCCCATGGGAGAGAGGAGGCCCAATACTTCAGACGCCAAGTCAGCCTGAGCACAGCAGCAGCTGCTGGGAGGGTACCCCGCAAATACACATGCCCATGGGAGACAGGAGGCCCAATACTTCAGACGCCAAGTCAGCCTGAGCACAGCAGCGCCTGCTGGGAGGGTACCCCGCAAATACACATGCCCATGGGAGACAGGAGGCCCAATACTTCAGACGCCAAGTCAGCCTGAGCACAGCAGCACCTGCTGGGAGGGTACCCCGCAAATACACATGCCCATGGGAGACAGGAGGCCTAATACTTCAGACGCCAAGTCAGCCTGAGCACAGCAGCACCTGCTGCGAGGGTACCCCGCAAATACACATGCCCATGGGAGACAGGAGGCCCAATACTTCAGACGCCAAGTCAGCCTGAGCACAGCAGCAGCTGCTGGGAGGGTACCCCGCAAATACACATGCCCATGGGAGACCGGAGGCCCAATACTTCAGACGCCAAGTCAGCCTGAGCACAGCAGCGCCTGCTGGGGGTACCCCGCAAATACACATGCCCATGGGAGAGAGGAGGCCCAGTACTGCAGATGCCAAGTCAGCCTGAGCACAGCAGCACCTGCTGCGAGGGTACCCCGCAAATACACATGCCCATGGGAGACAGGAGGCCCAATACTTCAGACGCCAAGTCAGCCTGAGCACAGCAGCACCTGCTGGGGGTACCCCGCAAATACACATGCCCATGGGAGACAGGAGGCCCAATACTTCAGACGCCAAGTCAGCCTGAGCACAGCAGCGCCTGCTGGGGGTACCCCGCAAATACACATGCCCATGGGAGACATTAGGCCCAATACTTCAGACGCCAAGTCAGCCTGAGCACAGCAGCACCTGCTGGGGGTAGCCCGCAAAAACACATGCCCATGGAAGACAGGAGAGCTAATACTGCAGATGCCAAGTCAGTCTGAGCACAGCAGCACCTGCTGGGGGTACCCCGCAAATACACATGCCCATGGGAGACAGGAGGCCCAATACGTCAGACGCCAAGTCAGCCTGAGCACAGCAGCACCTGCTGGGGGTACCCCGCAAATACACATGTCCATGGGAGGCAGGAGGCCCAATACGTCAGACGCCAAGTCAGCCTGAGCACAGCAGCACCTGATGCGAGGGTACCCCGCAAATACACATGCCCATGGGAGGCAGGAGGCCCAATACGTCAGACGCCAAGTCAGCCTGAGCACAGCAGCACCTGCTGCGAGGGTACCCCGCAAATACACATGCCCATGGGAGACAGGAGGCCCAATACTTCAGACGCCAAGTCAGCCTGAGCACAGCAGCACCTGCTGCGAGGGTACCCCGCAAATACACATGCCCATGGGAGACAAGAGGCCCAATACTTCAGACGCCAAGTCAGCCTGAGCACAGCAGCACCTGCTGCGAAGGTACCCCGCAAATACACATGCCCATGGGAGACAGGAGGCCCAATACTTCAGACGCCAAGTCAGCCTGAGCACAGCAGCACCTGCTGCGAGGGTACCCCGCAGATTCACATGCCCATGGGAGACAGGAGGCCCAATACTGCAGACGCCAAGTCAGCCTGAGCACAGCAGCACCTGCTGGGAGGGTACCCCGCAAATACACATGCCCATGGGAGACAGGAGGCCCAATACTTCAGACGCCAAATCAGCCTAAGCACAGCAGCTCCTGCTGGGAGGGTACCCCGCAAATACACATGCCCATGGGAGACAGGAGGCCCAATACTTCAGACGCCAAGTCAGCCTGAGCACAGCAGCACCTGCTGGGAGGGTACCCCGCAAATCCACATGCCCATGGGAGACAAAAGGCCCAATACTTCAGATGCCAAGTCAGCCTGAGCACAGCACCACCTGCTGGGGGTACTCCGCAAATACACATGCCCATGGGAGACAGGAGGCCCAATACTTCAGATGCCAAGTCAGCCTGAGCACAGCAGCGTCTGCTGCGAGGGTACCCCGCAAATACACATGCCCATGGGAGACAGGAGACCTAATACTTCAGACGCCAAGTCAGCCTGAGCACAGCAGCACCTGCTGCTGGGAGGGTACCCCGCAAATACACATGCCCATGGGAGACAGGAGGCCCAATACGTCAGACGCCAAGTCAGCCTGAGCACAGCAGCACCTGCTGGGAGGGTACCCCGCAAATACACATGCCCATGGGAGGCAGGAGGCCCAATACTTCAGACGCCAAGTCAGCCTGAGCACAGCAGCACCTGCTGCGAGGGTACCCCGCAAATACACATGCCCATGGGAGACAGGAGGCCCAATACTTCAGACGCCAAGTCAGCCTGAGCACAGCAGCACCTGCTGGGGGTACCCCGCAAATACACATGCCCATGGGAGAGAGGAGGCCCAATACTTCAGACGCCAAGTCAGCCTGAGCACAGCAGCACCTGCTGGGGGTACCCCGCAAATACACATGCCCATGGGAGACAGGAGACCCAATACTTCAGACGCCAAGTCAGCCTGAGCACAGCAGCACCTGCTGCGGGTACCCCGCAAGTCCACATGCCCATGGGAGACAGGAGACCTAATACTGCAGACGCCAAGTCAGCCTGAGCACAGCAGCACCTGCTGGGGGTACCCCGCAAATACACATGCCCATGGGAGACAGGAGACCCAATACTTCAGACGCCAAGTCAGCCTGAGCACAGCAGCACCTGCTGGGGGTACCCCGCAAATACACATGCCCATGGGAGACAGGAGACCCAATACTTCAGACGCCAAGTCAGCCTGAGCACAGCAGCACCTGCTGGGGGTACCCCGCAAATCCACATGCCCATGGGAGACAGGAGACCTAATACTGCAGACGCCAAGTCAGCCTGAGAACAGCAGCACCTGCTGGGGGTACCCCGCAAATACACATGCCATGGGAGACAGGAGGCCCAATACTTCAGACGCCAAGTCAGCCTGAGCACAGCAGCACCTGCTGCGAAGGTACCCCGCAAATACACATTGCTATGGGAGACAGGAGGCCCAATACTTCAGACCCCAAGTCAGCCTGAGCACAGCAGCACCTGCTGGGGGTACCCCGCATAAATATATGCCCATGGGAGACAGGAGGCCCAATACTTCAGACGCCAAGTCAGCCTGAGCACTGCAGCGTCTGCTGCGAGGGTACCCCGCAAATACACATGCCCATGGGAGACAGGAGGCCCAATACTTCAGACGCCAAGTCAGCCTGAGCACAGCAGCACCTGCTGGGGGTACCCCGCAAATACACATGCCCATGGGAGACAGGAGGCCCAATACTTCAGACGCCAAGTCAGCCTGAGCACAGCAGCACCTGCTGCGAGGGTACCCCGCAAATACACATGCCCATGGGAGACAGGAGGCCCAACACTTCAGACGCCAAATCAGCCTGAGCACAGCAGCACCTGCTGTGAGGGTACCCCGCAAATACACATGCCCATGGGAGACAGGAGGCCCAATACTTCAGACGCCAAGTCAGCCTGAGCACAGCAGCACCTGCTGTGAGGTAACCCGCAAATACACATGCCCATGGGAGACAGGAGGCCCAATACTTCAGACGCCAAATCAGCCTGAGCACAGCAGCACCTGCTGCGAGGGTACCCCGCAAAAACACATGCCCATGGGAGACAGGAGGCCCAATACTTCAGATGCCAAGTCAGCCTGAGCACAGCAGCACCTGCTGGGGGTACCCCGCAAATACACATGCCCATCGGAGACAGGAGGCCCAATACTTCAGACGCCAAGTCAGCCTGAGCACAGCAGCACCTGCTGGGAGGGTACCCCGCAAATACACATGCCCATGGGAGACAGGAGACCTAGTACTTCAGACGCCAAGTCAGCCTGAGCACAGCAGCACCTGCTAGGGGTACCCCGCAAATACACATGCCCATTGGAGACAGGAGGCCCAATACTTCAGACGCCAAGTCAGCCTGAGCACAGCAGCACCTGCTGCGAGGGTACCCCGCAAATACACATGCCCATGGGAGACAGGAGGCCCAATACTTCAGACGCCAAGTCAGCCTGAGCACAGCAGCACCTGCTGCGAGGGTACCCCGCAAATACACATGCCCATGGGAGACAGGAGGCCCAATACTTCAGACACCAAGTCAGCCTGAGCACAGCAGCACCTGCTGCGAGGGTACCCCGCAAATACACATGCCCATGGGAGACAGGAGGCCCAATACTTCAGACGCCAAGTCAGCCTGAGCACAGCAGCGCCTGCTGGGGGTACCCCGCAAATACACATGCCCATGGGAGATATTAGGCCCAATACTTCAGACGCCAAGTCAGTCTGAGCACAGCAGCGCCTGCTGGGAGGGTACCCCGCAAATACACTTGCCCATGGGAGACAGGAGGCCCAATACTTCAGACGCCAAGTCAGCCTGAGCACAGCAGCACCTGCTGGTTGGGTACCCAGCAAATACACATGCCCATGGGAGACAGGAGGCCCAATACTTCAGATGCCAAGTCAGCCTGAGCACAGCAGCACCTGCTGGGGGTACCCCGCAAATACACATGCCCATGAGAGACAGGAGGCCCAATACTTCAGACGCCAAGTCAGCCTGAGCACAGCAGCACCTGCTGCGAGGGTACCCCGCAAATACACATTGCTATGGGAGACAGGAGGCCCAATACTTCAGACCCCAAGTCAGCCTGAGCACAGCAGCACCTGCTGGGGGTACCCCGCATAAATATATGCCCATGGGAGACAGGAGGCCCAATACTTCAGACGCCAAGTCAGCCTGAGCACAGCAGCGTCTGCTGCGAGGGTACCCCGCAAATACACATGCCCATGGGAGACAGGAGACCTAATACTGCAGACGCCAAGTCAGCCTGAGCACAGCAGCACCTGCTGGGGGTACCCCGCAAATACACATGCCATGGGAGACAGGAGGCCCAATACTTCAGACGCCAAGTCAGCCTGAGCACAGCAGCACCTGCTGCGAGGGTACCCCGCAAATACACATTGCTATGGGAGACAGGAGGCCCAATACTTCAGACCCCAAGTCAGCCTGAGCACAGCAGCACCTGCTGGGGGTACCCCGCATAAATATATGCCCATGGGAGACAGGAGGCCCAATACTTCAGACGCCAAGTCAGCCTGAGCACAGCAGCGTCTGCTGCGAGGGTACCCCGCAAATACACATGCCCATGGGAGACAGGAGGCCCAATACTTCAGACGCCAAGTCAGCCTTAGCACAGCAGCACCTGCCGGGGGGTACCCTGCAAATACACATGCCCATGGGAGACAGGAGACCTAATACTTCAGACGCCAAGTCAGCCTGAGCACAGCAGCACCTGCTGGGGGTACCCCGCAAATACACATGCCCATGGGAGACAGGAGGCCCAATACTTCAGACGCCAAGTCAGCCTGAGCACAGCAGCACCTGCTGCGAGGGTACCCCGCAAATACACATGCCCATGGGAGACAGGCGGCCCAACACTTCAGACGCCAAATCAGCCTGAGCACAGCAGCACCTGCTGTGAGGGTACCCCGCAAATATACATGCCCATGGGAGACAGGAGGCCCAATACTTCAGACGCCAAGTCAGCCTGAGCACAGCAGCACCTGCTGCGAGGTAACCCGCAAATACACGTGCCCATGGGAGACAGGAGGCCCAATACTTCAGACGCCAAATCAGCCTGAGCACAGCAGCACCTCCTAGGGGTACCCCGCAAATACACATGCCCATTGGAGACAGGAGGCCCAATACTTCAGACGCCAAGTCAGCCTGAGCACAGCAGCACCTGCTGCGAGGGTACCCCGCAAATACACATGCCCATGGGAGACAGGAGGCCCAATACTTCAGACGCCAAGTCAGCCTGAGCACAGCAGCACCTGCTGCGAGGGTACCCCGCAAATACACATGCCCATGGGAGACAGGAGGCCCAATACTTCAGACACCAAGTCAGCCTGAGCACAGCAGCACCTGCTGCGAGGGTACCCCGCAAATACACATGCCCATGGGAGACAGGAGGCCCAATACTTCAGACGCCAAGTCAGCCTGAGCACAGCAGCGCCTGCTGGGGGTACCCCGCAAATACACATGCCCATGGGAGACATTAGGCCCAATACTTCAGACGCCAAGTCAGTCTGAGCACAGCAGCGCCTGCTGGGAGGCTACCCCGCAAATACACATGCCCATGGGAGACAGGAGGCCCAATACTTCAGACGCCAAGTCAGCCTGAGCACAGCAGCACCTGCTGGTTGGGTACCCAGCAAATACACATGCCCATGGGAGACAGGAGGCCCAATACTTCAGATGCCAAGTCAGCCTGAGCACAGCAGCACCTGCTGGGGGTACCCCGCAAATACACATGCCCATGAGAGACAGGAGCCCCAATACTTCAGACGCCAAGTCAGTCTGAGCACAGCAGCACCTGCTGGGGGTACCCCGCAAATACACATGCCCATGGGAGACAGGAGGCCCAATACTTCAGACGCCAAGTTAGCCTGAGCACAGCAGCACCTGCTGGGGGTACCCCACAAATACACATGCCATGGGAGACAGGAGACCCAATACTTCAGACGCCAAGTCAGCCTGAGCACAGCAGCACCTGCTGCGAGGGAACCCCGCAAATACACATTGCTATGGGAGACAGGAGGCCCAATACTTCAGACGCCAAGTCAGCCTGAGCACAGCAGCACCTGCTGGGGGTACCCCGGAAATACACATGCCCATGGGAGACAGGAGGCTCAATACTTCAGACGCCAAGTTTGCCTGAGCACAGCAGCACCTGCTGGGAGGGTACCCCGCAAATACACATGCCCATGGGAGACAGGAGGCCCAATACTTCAGACGCCAGGTCAGCCTGAGCACAGCAGCACCTGCTGCGAGGGTACCCCGCAAATACACATGCCCATGGGAGACAGGAGACCCAATACTTCAGACGCCAAGTCAGCCTGAGCACAGCAGCAGCTGCTGGGGGTACCCCGCAAATACACATGCCCATGGGAGACAGGAGGCCCAATACTTCAGACGCCAAGTCAGCCTGAGCACAGCAGCACCTGCTGGGGGTACCCCGCAAATACACATGCCCATGGAAGACAGGAGACCTAATACTTCAGACGCCAAGTCAGCCTGAGCACAGCAGCACCTGCTGGGAGGGTACCCCGCAAATACACATGCCCATGGGAGACAGGAGACCCAATACTTCAGACGCCAAGTCAGCCTGAGCACACCAGCACCTGCTGCGGGTACCCCGCAAGTCTACATGCCCATGGGAGACAGGAGACCTAATACTGCAGACCCCAAGTCAGCCTGAGCACAGCAGCACCTGCTGGGGGTACCCCGCAAATACACATGCCCATGGGAGACAGGAGACCCAATACTTCAGACGCCAAGTCAGCCTGAGCACAGCAGCACCTGCTGGGGGTACCCCGCAAATCCACATGCCCATGGGAGACAGGAGACCTAATACTGCAGACGCCAAGTCAGCCTGAGCACAGCAGCACCTGCTGGGGGTACCCCGCAAATACACATGCCCATGGGAGACAGGAGCCCCAATACTTCAGACGCCAAGTTAGCCTGAGCACAGCAGCACCTGCTGAGGGTACCCCGCAAATACAAATGCCCATGGGAGACAGGAGACCTAATACTTCAGACGCCAAGTCAGCCTGAGCACAGCAGCACCTGCTGGGGGTACCCCGCAAATACACATGCCCATGGAAGACAGGAGACCTAATACTTCATACGCCAAGTCAGCCTGAGCACAGCAGCATCTGCTGGGGGTACCCCGCAAATACACATGCCCATGGGAGACAGGAGACCCAATACTTCAGACGCCAAGTTAGCCTGAGCACAGCAGCACCTGCTGGGGGTACCCCACAAATACACATGCCATGGGAGACAGGAGACCCAATACTTCAGACGCCAAGTCAGCCTGAGCACAGCAGCACCTGCTGCGAGGGAACCCCGCAAATACACATTGCTATGGGAGACAGGAGGCCCAATACTTCAGACGCCAAGTCAGCCTGAGCACAGCAGCACCTGCTGGGGGTACCCCGGAAATACACATGCCCATGGGAGACAGGAGGCTCAATACTTCAGACGCCAAGTTTGCCTGAGCACAGCAGCACCTGCTGGGAGGGTACCCCGCAAATACACATGCCCATGGGAGACAGGAGCCCCAATACTTCAGACGCCAGGTCAGCCTGAGCACAGCAGCACCTGCTGCGAGGGTACCCCGCAAATACACATGCCCATGGGAGACAGGAGACCCAATACTTCAGACGCCAAGTCAGCCTGAGCACAGCAGCAGCTGCTGGGGGTACCCCGCAAATACACATGCCCATGGGAGACAGGAGGCCCAATACTTCAGACGCCAAGTCAGCCTGAGCACAGCAGCACCTGCTGGGGGTACCCCGCAAATACACATGCCCATGGAAGACAGGAGACCTAATAATTCAGACGCCAAGTCAGCCTGAGCACAGCAGCATCTGCTGGGGGTACCCCGCAAATACACATGCCCATGGGAGACAGGAGACCTAATACTTCAGACGCCAAGTCAGCCTGAGCACAGCAGCACCTGCTGGGAGGGTACCCCGCAAATACACATGCCCATGGGAGACAGGAGACCCAATACTTCAGACGCCAAGTCAGCCTGAGCACACCAGCACCTGCTGCGGGTACCCCGCAAGTCTACATGCCCATGGGAGACAGGAGACCTAATACTGCAGACCCCAAGTCAGCCTGAGCACAGCAGCACCTGCTGGGGGTACCCCGCAAATACACATGCCCATGGGAGACAGGAGACCCAATACTTCAGACGCCAAGTCAGCCTGAGCACAGCAGCACCTGCTGGGGGTACCCCGCAAATCCACATGCCCATGGGAGACAGGAGACCTAATACTGCAGACGCCAAGTCAGCCTGAGCACAGCAGCACCTGCTGGGGGTACCCCGCAAATACACATGCCCATGGGAGACAGGAGCCCCAATACTTCAGACGCCAAGTTAGCCTGAGCACAGCAGCACCTGCTGAGGGTACCCCGCAAATACAAATGCCCATGGGAGACAGGAGACCTAATACTTCAGACGCCAAGTCAGCCTGAGCACAGCAGCACCTGCTGGGGGTACCCCGCAAATACACATGCCCATGGAAGACAGGAGACCTAATACTTCATACGCCAAGTCAGCCTGAGCACAGCAGCATCTGCTGGGGGTACCCCGCAAATACACATGCCCATGGGAGACAGGAGACCTAATACTTCAGACGCCAAGTCAGCCTGAGCACAGCAGCACCTGCTGGGAGGGTACCCCGCAAATACACATGCCCATGGGAGACAGGAGGCCCAATACTTCAGACGGCAAGTCAGCCTGAGCACAGCAGCGTCTGCTGGGGGTACCCCGCAAATACACATGCGCATGGGAGACAGGAGGTCCAATACTTCAGACGCCAAGTCAGCCTGAGCACAGCAGCACCTGCTGGGAGGGTACCCCGCAAATACACATGCCCATGGGAGACAGGAGACCCAATACTTCAGACGCCAAGTCAGCCTGAGCACAGCAGCACCTGCTGCGGGTACCCCGCAAATCCACATGCCCATGGGAGACAGGAGGCCCAATACTTCAGACGCCAAGTCAGCCTGAGCACAGCAGCACCTGCTGGGGGTACCCCGCAAATACACATGCCCATGGGAGACAGGAGACCCAATACTGCAGACGCCAAGTCAGCCTGAGCACAGCAGCACCTGCTGCGAGGGTACCCCGCAAATACACATGCCCATGGGAGACAGGAGGCCCAATACTTCAGACGCCAAGTCAGCCTGAGCACAGCAGCACCTGCTGGGGGTACCCCGCAAATACACATGCCCATGGGAGACAGGAGGCCCAATACGTCAGACGCCAAGTCAGCCTGAGCACAGCAGCACCTGCTGGGGGTACCCCGCAAATACACATGCCCATGGGAGATAGGAGGCCCAATACTTCAGACGTCAAGTCAGCCTGAGCACAGCAGCACCTGCTGGGGGTACCCCGCAAATACACATGCCCATGGGAGATAGGAGGCCCAATACTTCAGACGTCAAGTCAGCCTGAGCACAGCAGCACCTGCTGGGGGTACCCCGCAAATACACATGCCCATGGGAGATAGGAGGCCCAATACTTCAGACGCCAAGTCAGCCTGAGCACAGCAGCACCTGCTGCGAGGGTACCCCGCAAATACACATGCCCATGGGAGACAGGAGACCCAATACTGCAGATGCCAAGTCAGCCTGAGCACAGCAGCACCTGCTGGGGGTACCCCGCAAATACACATGCCCATGGGAGACAGGAGACCCAATACTGCAGACGCCAAGTCAGCCTGAGCACAGCAGCACCTGCTGCGAGGGTACCCCGCAAATACACATGCCCATGGGAGACAGGAGGCCCAATACTTCAGACGCCAAGTCAGCCTGAGCACAGCAGCACCTGCTGGGGGTACCCCGCAAATACACATGCCCATGGGAGACAGGAGGCCCAATACGTCAGACGCCAAGTCAGCCTGAGCACAGCAGCACCTGCTGGGGGTACCCCGCAAATACACATGCCCATGGGAGATAGGAGGCCCAATACTTCAGACGTCAAGTCAGCCTGAGCACAGCAGCACCTGCTGGGGGTACCCCGCAAATACACATGCCCATGGGAGATAGGAGGCCCAATACTTCAGACGTCAAGTCAGCCTGAGCACAGCAGCACCTGCTGGGGGTACCCCGCAAATACACATGCCCATGGGAGATAGGAGGCCCAATACTTCAGACGCCAAGTCAGCCTGAGCACAGCAGCACCTGCTGCGAGGGTACCCCGCAAATACACATGCCCATGGGAGACAGGAGACCCAATACTGCAGATGCCAAGTCAGCCTGAGCACAGCAGCACCTGCTGGGGGTACCCCGCAAATACACATGCCCATGGGAGACAGGAGACCCAATACTTCAGACGCCAAGTCAGCCTGAGCACAGCAGCACCTGCTGCGAGGGTACCCCGCAAATACACATGCCCATGGGAGGCAGGAGGCCCAATACTTCAGACGCCAAGTCAGCCTGAGCACAGCAGCACCTGCTGGGAGGTACTCCACAAATACACATGCCCATGGGAGACAGGAGGCCAAATACTTCAGACGCCAAGTCAGCCTGAGCACAGCAGCACCTGCTGCGAGGGTACCCCGCAAATACACATGCCCATGGGAGACAGGAGGCCCAATACTTCAGACGCCAAGTCAGCCTGAGCACAGCAGCACCTGCTGGGAGGGTACCCCGCAAATACACATGCCCATGGGAGACAGCAGGCCCAATACTTCAGACGCCAAGTCAGCCTGAGCACAGCAGCACCTGCTGGGAGGGTACCCCGCAAATACACATGCCCATGGGAGACAGCAGGCCCAATACTTCAGACGCCAAGTCAGCCTGAGCACAGCAGCACCTGCTGGGAGGTACCCCGCAAATACACATGCCCATGGGAGACAGGAGGCCCAATACTTCAGACGCCAAGTCAGCCTGAGCACAGCAGCACCTGCTGGGGGGTACCCCGCAAATACACATGCCCATGGGAGACAGGAGGCCCAATACTTCAGACGCCAAGTCAGCCTGAGCACAGCAGCACCTGCTGGGGGTACCCCGCAAATACACATGCCCATGGGAGACAGGAGGCCCAATACTTCAGACGCCAAGTCAGCCTGAGCACAGCAGCACCTGCTGGGGGTACCCTCCAAATACACTTGCCCAGGGGAGACAGGAGGCCCAATACTTCAGACGCCAGGTCAGCCTGAGCACAGCAGCACCTGCTGCGAGGGTACCCCGCAAATACACATAGCCGTGGGAGACAGGAGACCTAATACTGCAGATGCCAAGTCAGCCTGAGCACAGCAGCACCTGCTGGGGGTACCCCGCAAATACACATGCCCATGGGAGACAGGAGGCCCAATACTTCAGACGCCAAGTCAGCCTGAGCACAGCAGCACCTGCTGGGGGTACCCCGCAAATACACATGCCCATGGGAGACAGGAGGCCCAATACTTCAGACGCCAAGTCAGCCTGAGCACAGCAGCACCTGCTGGGGGTACCCCGCAAATACACATGCCCATGGGAGACAGGAGACCCAATACTTCAGACGCCAAGTCAGCCTGAGCACAGCAGCACCTGCTGGGGGGTACCCTGCAAATACACATGCCCATGGGAGACAGGAGGCCCAATACTTCAGACGCCAAGTCAGCCTGAGCACAGCAGCACCTGCTGGGGGTACCCCGCAAATACACATGCCCATGGGAGACAGGAGGCCCAATACTTCAGACGCCAAGTCAGCCTGAGCACAGCAGCACCTGCTGGGAGTACCCGGCAAATACACATGCCCATGGGAGACAGGAGACCCAATACTTCAGACGCCAAGTCAGCCTGAGCACAGCAGCACCTGCTGGGAGGGTACCCCACAAATACACATGCCCATGGGAGACAGGAGGCCCAATACTTCAGACGCCAAGTCAGCCTGAGCACAGCAGCACCTGCTGCGAGGGTACCTCTGAAATACACATGCCCATGGGAGACAGGAGGCCCAATACTTCAGACGCCAAGTCAGCCTGAGCACAGGAGCACCTACTGGGAGGGTACCCCGCAAACACACATGGCCATGGGAGACAGGAGACCCAATACTTCAGACGCCAAGTCAGCCTGAGCACAGCAGCGCCTGCTGGGGGTACCCCGCAAATACACATGCCCGTGGGAGACAGGAGGCCCAATACTTCAGACGCCAAGTCAGCCTGAGCACAGCAGCACCTGCTGCGAGGGTACCCCGCAAATACACATGCCCATGGGAGACAGGAGACCCAATACTTCAGACGCCAAGTCAGCCTGAGCACAGCAGCATCTGCTGGGGGTACCCCGCAAATACACATGCCCATGGGAGACATGAGGCCCAATACTTCAGACGCGAAGTCAGCCTGAGCACAGCAGCACCTGCTGGGGGGTACCCCACAAATACACATGCCCATGGTAGACAGGAGGCCCAATACTTCAGACGCCAAGTCAGCCTGAGCACAGCAGCACCTGCTGGGGGTACCCCGCAAATACACATGCCCATGGGAGACAGGAGGCCCAATACTTCAGACGCCAAGTCAGCCTGAGCACAGCAGCACCTGCTGGGAGGGTACCCCACAAATACACATGCCCATGGGAGACAGGAGGCCCAATACTTCAGACGCCAAGTCAGCCTGAGCACAGCAGCACCTGCTGGGGGTACCCCGCAAATACACATGCCCATGGAGACAGGAGGCCCAATACGTCAGACGCCAAGTCAGCCTGAGCACAGCAGCACCTGCTGGGGGTACCCCGCAAATACACATGCCCATGGGAGACAGGAGACCTAATACTTCAGACGCCAAGTCAGCCTGAGCACAGCAGCACCTGCTGCGAGGGTACCCCGCAAATACACATGCCCATGGGAGACAGGAGGCCCAATACTTCAGACGCCAAATCAGCCTGAGCACAGCAGCACCTGCTGGGGGTACCCCGCAAATACACATGCCATGGGAGACAGGAGGCCCAATACTTCAGACGCCAAGTCGGCCTGAGCACAGCAGCACCTGCTGGGGGTACCCCGCAAATACACATGCCCATCGGAGACAGGAGGCCTAATACTTCAGACGCCAAGTCAGCCTGAGCACAGCAGCACCTGCTGGGGGTACCCCGCAAATACACATGCCCATGGGAGTCAGGAGGCCCAATACTTCAGACGCCAAGTCAGCAGGAGAACAGCAGCACATGCTGCGAGGGTACCCCGCAAATAAACATGCCCATGGGAGACAGGAGGCCCAATGCTTCAGACGCCAAGTCAGCCTGAGCACAGCAGCACCTGCTGGGAGGGTACCCCGCAAATACACATGCCCATGGGAGACAGGAGGCCCAATACTTCAGACGCCAAGTCAGCCTGAGCACAGCAGCACCTGCTGCGAGGGTACCCCGCAAATACACATGCCCATGGGAGACAGGAGACCTAATACTGCAGACGCCAAGTCAGCCTGAGCACAGCAGCGTCTGCTGCGAGGGTACCCCACAAATACACATGCCCATGGGAGACAGGAGACCTAATACTGCAGACGCCAAGTCAGCCTGAGCACAGCAGCACCTGCTGGGAGGGTACCCCGCAAATACACATGCCCATGGGAGACAGGAGGCCCAATACGTCAGACGCCAAGTCAGCCTGAGCACAGCAGCACCTGCTGCGAGGGTACCCCGCAAATACACATGCCCATGGGAGACAGGAGGCCCAATATTTCAGACGCCAAGTCAGCCTGAGCACAGCAGCACCTGCTGGGAGGGTACCCCGCAAATACACATGCACATGGGAGACAGGAGGCCTAATACTTCAGACGCCAAGTCAGCCTGAGCACAGCAGCACCTGCTGGGGGTACCCCGCAAATACACATGCCCATGGGAGACAGGAGGCCCAATACTTCAGACGCCAAGTCAGCCTGAGCACAGCAGCACCTGCTGCGAGGGTACCCCTCAAATACACATGCCCATGGGAGACAGGAGGCCCAATACTTCAGACGCCAAGTCAGCCTGAGCACAGCAGCACCTGCTGGGGGGTACCCCGCAAATACACATGCCCATGGGAGACAGGAGGCCCAATACTTCAGACGCCAAGTCAGCCTGAGCACAGCAGCACCTGCTGGGGGTACCCCGCAAATACACATGCCCATGGGAGACAGGAGGCCCAATACTTCAGAAGCCAAGTCAGCCTGAGCACAGCAGCACCTGCGGGGGGGTACCCCGCAAATACACATGCCCATGGGAGACAGGAGGCCCAATACTTCAGACGCCAAGTCAGCCTGAGCACAGCAGCACCTGCTGGGGGTACCCCGCAAATACACATGCCCATGGGAGACAGGAGGCCCAATACTTCAGACGCCAAGTCAGCCTGAGCACAGCAGCACCTGCTGTGAGGGTACCCCGCAAATACACATGCCCATGGGAGACAGGAGACCTAATACTTCAGACGCCAAGTCAGCCTGAGCGCAGCAGCACCTGCTGGGGGTACCCCGCAAATACACATGCCCATGGGAGACAGGAGGACCAATACTTCAGACGCCAAGTCAGTCTGAGCACAGCAGCGCCTGCTGGGGGTACCCCGCAAATACACATGCCCATGGGAGACAGGAGGCCCAATACTTCAGACGCCAAGTCAGCCTGAGCACAGCAGCACCTGCTGCGAGGGTACCCCGCAAATACACATTCCCATGGGAGACAGGAGGCCCAATACTTCAGACGCCAAGTCAGCCTGAGCACAGCAGCACCTGCTGGGAGGGTACCCCGCAAATACACATGCCCATGGGAGACAGGAGGCCCAATACTTCAGACGCCAAGTCAGCCTGAGCACAGCAGCACCTGCTGGGGGTACCCCGCAAATACACATGCCCATGGGAGACAGGAGGCCGAATACTTCAGATGCCAAGTCAGCCTGAGCACAGCAGCACCTGCTGGGAGTACCCGGCAAATACACATGCCCATGGGAGACAGGAGACCCAATACTTCAGACGCCAAGTCAGCCTGAGCACAGCAGCACCTGTTGGGAGGGTACCCCGCAAATACACATGCCCATGGGAGACAGGAGGCCCAATACTTCAGACGCCAAGTCAGCCTGAGCACAGCAGCACCTGCTTCGAGGGTACCCCGCAAATACACATGCCCATGGGAGACAGGAGGCCCAATACTTCAGACGCCAAGTCAGCCTGAGCAAAGGAGCACCTGCTGGGAGGGTACCCCGCAAACACACATGCCCATGGGAGACAGGAGACCCAATACTTCAGACGCCAAGTCAGCCTGAGCACAGCAGCGCCTGCTGGGGGTACCCCGCAAATACACATGCCCATGGGAGACAGGAGGCCCAATACTTCAGACGCCAAGTCAGCCTGAGCACAGCAGCACCTGCTGCGAGGGTACCCCGCAAATACACATGCCCATGGGAGACAGGAGACCCAATACTTCAGACGCCAAGTCAGCCTGAGCACAGCAGCACCTGCTGCGAGGGTACCCCGCAAATACACATGCCCATGGGAGACAGGAGGCCCAATACTTCAGACGCCAAATCAGCCTGAGCACAGCAGCACCTGCTGGGGGTACCCCGCAAATACACATGCCATGGGAGACAGGAGGCCCAATACTTCAGACGCCAAGTCGGCCTGAGCACAGCAGCACCTGCTGGGGGTACCCCGCAAATACACATGCCCATCGGAGACAGGAGGCCTAATACTTCAGACGCCAAGTCAGCCTGAGCACAGCAGCACCTGCTGGGGGTACCCCGCAAATACACATGCCCATGGGAGTCAGGAGGCCCAATACTTCAGACGCCAAGTCAGCAGGAGAACAGCAGCACATGCTGCGAGGGTACCCCGCAAATAAACATGCCCATGGGAGACAGGAGGCCCAATACTTCAGACGCCAAGTCAGCCTGAGCACAGCAGCACCTGCTGGGAGGGTACCCCGCAAATACACATGCCCATGGGAGACAGGAGGCCCAATACTTCAGACGCCAAGTCAGCCTGAGCACAGCAGCACCTGCTGCGAGGGTACCCCGCAAATACACATGCCCATGGGAGACAGGAGACCTAATACTGCAGACGCCAAGTCAGCCTGAGCACAGCAGCGTCTGCTGCGAGGGTACCCCACAAATACACATGCCCATGGGAGACAGGAGACCTAATACTGCAGACGCCAAGTCAGCCTGAGCACAGCAGCACCTGCTGGGAGGGTACCCCGCAAATACACATGCCCATGGGAGACAGGAGGCCCAATACGTCAGACGCCAAGTCAGCCTGAGCACAGCAGCACCTGCTGCGAGGGTACCCCGCAAATACACATGCCCATGGGAGACAGGAGGCCCAATATTTCAGACGCCAAGTCAGCCTGAGCACAGCAGCACCTGCTGGGAGGGTACCCCGCAAATACACATGCACATGGGAGACAGGAGGCCTAATACTTCAGACGCCAAGTCAGCCTGAGCACAGCAGCACCTGCTGGGGGTACCCCGCAAATACACATGCCCATGGGAGACAGGAGGCCCAATACTTCAGACGCCAAGTCAGCCTGAGCACAGCAGCACCTGCTGCGAGGGTACCCCTCAAATACACATGCCCATGGGAGACAGGAGGCCCAATACTTCAGACGCCAAGTCAGCCTGAGCACAGCAGCACCTGCTGGGGGGTACCCCGCAAATACACATGCCCATGGGAGACAGGAGGCCCAATACTTCAGACGCCAAGTCAGCCTGAGCACAGCAGCACCTGCTGGGGGTACCCCGCAAATACACATGCCCATGGGAGACAGGAGGCCCAATACTTCAGAAGCCAAGTCAGCCTGAGCACAGCAGCACCTGCGGGGGGGTACACCGCAAATACACATGCCCATGGGAGACAGGAGGCCCAATACTTCAGACGCCAAGTCAGCCTGAGCACAGCAGCACCTGCTGGGGGTACCCCGCAAATACACATGCCCATGGGAGACAGGAGGCCCAATACTTCAGACGCCAAGTCAGCCTGAGCACAGCAGCACCTGCTGTGAGGGTACCCCGCAAATACACATGCCCATGGGAGACAGGAGACCTAATACTTCAGACGCCAAGTCAGCCTGAGCGCAGCAGCACCTGCTGGGGGTACCCCGCAAATACACATGCCCATGGGAGACAGGAGGACCAATACTTCAGACGCCAAGTCAGTCTGAGCACAGCAGCGCCTGCTGGGGGTACCCCGCAAATACACATGCCCATGGGAGACAGGAGGCCCAATACTTCAGACGCCAAGTCAGCCTGAGCACAGCAGCACCTGCTGCGAGGGTACCCCGCAAATACACATGCCCATGGGAGACAGGAGACCCAATACTTCAGACGCCAAGTCAGCCTGAGCACAGCAGCACCTGCTGCGAGGGTACCCCGCAAATACACATGCCCATGGGAGACAGGAGGCCCAATACTTCAGACGCCAAATCAGCCTGAGCACAGCAGCACCTGCTGGGGGTACCCCGCAAATACACATGCCATGGGAGACAGGAGGCCCAATACTTCAGACGCCAAGTCAGCCTGAGCACAGCAGCACCTGCTGCGAGGGTACCCCTCAAATACACATGCCCATGGGAGACAGGAGGCCCAATACTTCAGACGCCAAGTCAGCCTGAGCACAGCAGCACCTGCTGGGGGGTACCCCGCAAATACACATGCCCATGGGAGACAGGAGGCCCAATACTTCAGACGCCAAGTCAGCCTGAGCACAGCAGCACCTGCTGGGGGTACCCCGCAAATACACATGCCCATGGGAGACAGGAGGCCCAATACTTCAGAAGCCAAGTCAGCCTGAGCACAGCAGCACCTGCGGGGGGGTACCCCGCAAATACACATGCCCATGGGAGACAGGAGGCCCAATACTTCAGACGCCAAGTCAGCCTGAGCACAGCAGCACCTGCTGGGGGTACCCCGCAAATACACATGCCCATGGGAGACAGGAGGCCCAATACTTCAGACGCCAAGTCAGCCTGAGCACAGCAGCACCTGCTGTGAGGGTACCCCGCAAATACACATGCCCATGGGAGACAGGAGACCTAATACTTCAGACGCCAAGTCAGCCTGAGCGCAGCAGCACCTGCTGGGGGTACCCCGCAAATACACATGCCCATGGGAGACAGGAGGACCAATACTTCAGACGCCAAGTCAGTCTGAGCACAGCAGCGCCTGCTGGGGGTACCCCGCAAATACACATGCCCATGGGAGACAGGAGGCCCAATACTTCAGACGCCAAGTCAGCCTGAGCACAGCAGCACCTGCTGCGAGGGTACCCCGCAAATACACATTCCCATGGGAGACAGGAGGCCCAATACTTCAGACGCCAAGTCAGCCTGAGCACAGCAGCACCTGCTGGGAGGGTACCCCGCAAATACACATGCCCATGGGAGACAGGAGGCCCAATACTTCAGACGCCAAGTCAGCCTGAGCACAGCAGCACCTGCTGGGGGTACCCCGCAAATACACATGCCCATGGGAGACAGGAGGCCGAATACTTCAGATGCCAAGTCAGCCTGAGCACAGCAGCACCTGCTGGGAGTACCCGGCAAATACACATGCCCATGGGAGACAGGAGACCCAATACTTCAGACGCCAAGTCAGCCTGAGCACAGCAGCACCTGCTGGGAGGGTACCCCGCAAATACACATGCCCATGGGAGACAGGAGGCCCAATACGTCAGACGCCAAGTCAGCCTGAGCACAGCAGCACCTGCTGCGAGGGTACCCCGCAAATACACATGCCCATGGGAGACAGGAGGCCCAATATTTCAGACGCCAAGTCAGCCTGAGCACAGCAGCACCTGCTGGGAGGGTACCCCGCAAATACACATGCACATGGGAGACAGGAGGCCTAATACTTCAGACGCCAAGTCAGCCTGAGCACAGCAGCACCTGCTGGGGGTACCCCGCAAATACACATGCCCATGGGAGACAGGAGGCCCAATACTTCAGACGCCAAGTCAGCCTGAGCACAGCAGCACCTGCTGCGAGGGTACCCCTCAAATACACATGCCCATGGGAGACAGGAGGCCCAATACTTCAGACGCCAAGTCAGCCTGAGCACAGCAGCACCTGCTGGGGGGTACCCCGCAAATACACATGCCCATGGGAGACAGGAGGCCCAATACTTCAGACGCCAAGTCAGCCTGAGCACAGCAGCACCTGCTGGGGGTACCCCGCAAATACACATGCCCATGGGAGACAGGAGGCCCAATACTTCAGAAGCCAAGTCAGCCTGAGCACAGCAGCACCTGCGGGGGGGTACCCCGCAAATACACATGCCCATGGGAGACAGGAGGCCCAATACTTCAGACGCCAAGTCAGCCTGAGCACAGCAGCACCTGCTGGGGGTACCCCGCAAATACACATGCCCATGGGAGACAGGAGGCCCAATACTTCAGACGCCAAGTCAGCCTGAGCACAGCAGCACCTGCTGTGAGGGTACCCCGCAAATACACATGCCCATGGGAGACAGGAGACCTAATACTTCAGACGCCAAGTCAGCCTGAGCGCAGCAGCACCTGCTGGGGGTACCCCGCAAATACACATGCCCATGGGAGACAGGAGGACCAATACTTCAGACGCCAAGTCAGTCTGAGCACAGCAGCGCCTGCTGGGGGTACCCCGCAAATACACATGCCCATGGGAGACAGGAGGCCCAATACTTCAGACGCCAAGTCAGCCTGAGCACAGCAGCACCTGCTGCGAGGGTACCCCGCAAATACACATTCCCATGGGAGACAGGAGGCCCAATACTTCAGACGCCAAGTCAGCCTGAGCACAGCAGCACCTGCTGGGAGGGTACCCCGCAAATACACATGCCCATGGGAGACAGGAGGCCCAATACTTCAGACGCCAAGTCAGCCTGAGCACAGCAGCACCTGCTGGGGGTACCCCGCAAATACACATGCCCATGGGAGACAGGAGGCCGAATACTTCAGATGCCAAGTCAGCCTGAGCACAGCAGCACCTGCTGGGAGTACCCGGCAAATACACATGCCCATGGGAGACAGGAGACCCAATACTTCAGACGCCAAGTCAGCCTGAGCACAGCAGCACCTGTTGGGAGGGTACCCCGCAAATACACATGCCCATGGGAGACAGGAGGCCCAATACTTCAGACGCCAAGTCAGCCTGAGCACAGCAGCACCTGCTTCGAGGGTACCCCGCAAATACACATGCCCATGGGAGACAGGAGGCCCAATACTTCAGACGCCAAGTCAGCCTGAGCAAAGGAGCACCTGCTGGGAGGGTACCCCGCAAACACACATGCCCATGGGAGACAGGAGACCCAATACTTCAGACGCCAAGTCAGCCTGAGCACAGCAGCGCCTGCTGGGGGTACCCCGCAAATACACATGCCCATGGGAGACAGGAGGCCCAATACTTCAGACGCCAAGTCAGCCTGAGCACAGCAGCACCTGCTGCGAGGGTACCCCGCAAATACACATGCCCATGGGAGACAGGAGACCCAATACTTCAGACGCCAAGTCAGCCTGAGCACAGCAGCACCTGCTGCGAGGGTACCCCGCAAATACACATGCCCATGGGAGACAGGAGGCCCAATACTTCAGACGCCAAATCAGCCTGAGCACAGCAGCACCTGCTGGGGGTACCCCGCAAATACACATGCCATGGGAGACAGGAGGCCCAATACTTCAGACGCCAAGTCGGCCTGAGCACAGCAGCACCTGCTGGGGGTACCCCGCAAATACACATGCCCATCGGAGACAGGAGGCCTAATACTTCAGACGCCAAGTCAGCCTGAGCACAGCAGCACCTGCTGGGGGTACCCCGCAAATACACATGCCCATGGGAGTCAGGAGGCCCAATACTTCAGACGCCAAGTCAGCAGGAGAACAGCAGCACATGCTGCGAGGGTACCCCGCAAATAAACATGCCCATGGGAGACAGGAGGCCCAATACTTCAGACGCCAAGTCAGCCTGAGCACAGCAGCACCTGCTGGGAGGGTACCCCGCAAATACACATGCCCATGGGAGACAGGAGGCCCAATACTTCAGACGCCAAGTCAGCCTGAGCACAGCAGCACCTGCTGCGAGGGTACCCCGCAAATACACATGCCCATGGGAGACAGGAGACCTAATACTGCAGACGCCAAGTCAGCCTGAGCACAGCAGCGTCTGCTGCGAGGGTACCCCACAAATACACATGCCCATGGGAGACAGGAGACCTAATACTGCAGACGCCAAGTCAGCCTGAGCACAGCAGCACCTGCTGGGAGGGTACCCCGCAAATACACATGCCCATGGGAGACAGGAGGCCCAATACGTCAGACGCCAAGTCAGCCTGAGCACAGCAGCACCTGCTGCGAGGGTACCCCGCAAATACACATGCCCATGGGAGACAGGAGGCCCAATATTTCAGACGCCAAGTCAGCCTGAGCACAGCAGCACCTGCTGGGAGGGTACCCCGCAAATACACATGCACATGGGAGACAGGAGGCCTAATACTTCAGACGCCAAGTCAGCCTGAGCACAGCAGCACCTGCTGGGGGTACCCCGCAAATACACATGCCCATGGGAGACAGGAGGCCCAATACTTCAGACGCCAAGTCAGCCTGAGCACAGCAGCACCTGCTGGGGGGTACCCCGCAAATACACATGCCCATGGGAGACAGGAGGCCCAATACTTCAGACGCCAAGTCAGCCTGAGCACAGCAGCACCTGCTGGGGGTACCCCGCAAATACACATGCCCATGGGAGACAGGAGGCCCAATACTTCAGAAGCCAAGTCAGCCTGAGCACAGCAGCACCTGCGGGGGGGTACACCGCAAATACACATGCCCATGGGAGACAGGAGGCCCAATACTTCAGACGCCAAGTCAGCCTGAGCACAGCAGCACCTGCTGGGGGTACCCCGCAAATACACATGCCCATGGGAGACAGGAGGCCCAATACTTCAGACGCCAAGTCAGCCTGAGCACAGCAGCACCTGCTGTGAGGGTACCCCGCAAATACACATGCCCATGGGAGACAGGAGACCTAATACTTCAGACGCCAAGTCAGCCTGAGCGCAGCAGCACCTGCTGGGGGTACCCCGCAAATACACATGCCCATGGGAGACAGGAGGACCAATACTTCAGACGCCAAGTCAGTCTGAGCACAGCAGCGCCTGCTGGGGGTACCCCGCAAATACACATGCCCATGGGAGACAGGAGGCCCAATACTTCAGACGCCAAGTCAGCCTGAGCACAGCAGCACCTGCTGCGAGGGTACCCCGCAAATACACATGCCCATGGGAGACAGGAGACCCAATACTTCAGACGCCAAGTCAGCCTGAGCACAGCAGCACCTGCTGCGAGGGTACCCCGCAAATACACATGCCCATGGGAGACAGGAGGCCCAATACTTCAGACGCCAAATCAGCCTGAGCACAGCAGCACCTGCTGGGGGTACCCCGCAAATACACATGCCATGGGAGACAGGAGGCCCAATACTTCAGACGCCAAGTCGGCCTGAGCACAGCAGCACCTGCTGGGGGTACCCCGCAAATACACATGCCCATCGGAGACAGGAGGCCTAATACTTCAGACGCCAAGTCAGCCTGAGCACAGCAGCACCTGCTGGGGGTACCCCGCAAATACACATGCCCATGGGAGTCAGGAGGCCCAATACTTCAGACGCCAAGTCAGCAGGAGAACAGCAGCACATGCTGCGAGGGTACCCCGCAAATAAACATGCCCATGGGAGACAGGAGGCCCAATACTTCAGACGCCAAGTCAGCCTGAGCACAGCAGCACCTGCTGGGAGGGTACCCCGCAAATACACATGCCCATGGGAGACAGGAGGCCCAATACTTCAGACGCCAAGTCAGCCTGAGCACAGCAGCACCTGCTGCGAGGGTACCCCGCAAATACACATGCCCATGGGAGACAGGAGACCTAATACTGCAGACGCCAAGTCAGCCTGAGCACAGCAGCGTCTGCTGCGAGGGTACCCCACAAATACACATGCCCATGGGAGACAGGAGACCTAATACTGCAGACGCCAAGTCAGCCTGAGCACAGCAGCACCTGCTGGGAGGGTACCCCGCAAATACACATGCCCATGGGAGACAGGAGGCCCAATACGTCAGACGCCAAGTCAGCCTGAGCACAGCAGCACCTGCTGCGAGGGTACCCCGCAAATACACATGCCCATGGGAGACAGGAGGCCCAATATTTCAGACGCCAAGTCAGCCTGAGCACAGCAGCACCTGCTGGGAGGGTACCCCGCAAATACACATGCACATGGGAGACAGGAGGCCTAATACTTCAGACGCCAAGTCAGCCTGAGCACAGCAGCACCTGCTGGGGGTACCCCGCAAATACACATGCCCATGGGAGACAGGAGGCCCAATACTTCAGACGCCAAGTCAGCCTGAGCACAGCAGCACCTGCTGCGAGGGTACCCCTCAAATACACATGCCCATGGGAGACAGGAGGCCCAATACTTCAGACGCCAAGTCAGCCTGAGCACAGCAGCACCTGCTGGGGGGTACCCCGCAAATACACATGCCCATGGGAGACAGGAGGCCCAATACTTCAGACGCCAAGTCAGCCTGAGCACAGCAGCACCTGCTGGGGGTACCCCGCAAATACACATGCCCATGGGAGACAGGAGGCCCAATACTTCAGAAGCCAAGTCAGCCTGAGCACAGCAGCACCTGCGGGGGGGTACACCGCAAATACACATGCCCATGGGAGACAGGAGGCCCAATACTTCAGACGCAAAGTCAGCCTGAGCACAGCAGCACCTGCTGGGGGTACCCCGCAAATACACATGCCCATGGGAGACAGGAGGCCCAATACTTCAGACGCCAAGTCAGCCTGAGCACAGCAGCACCTGCTGTGAGGGTACCCCGCAAATACACATGCCCATGGGAGACAGGAGACCTAATACTTCAGACGCCAAGTCAGCCTGAGCGCAGCAGCACCTGCTGGGGGTACCCCGCAAATACACATGCCCATGGGAGACAGGAGGACCAATACTTCAGACGCCAAGTCAGTCTGAGCACAGCAGCGCCTGCTGGGGGTACCCCGCAAATACACATGCCCATGGGAGACAGGAGGCCCAATACTTCAGACGCCAAGTCAGCCTGAGCACAGCAGCACCTGCTGCGAGGGTACCCCGCAAATACACATTCCCATGGGAGACAGGAGGCCCAATACTTCAGACGCCAAGTCAGCCTGAGCACAGCAGCACCTGCTGGGGGGTACCCCGCAAATACACATGCCCATGGGAGACAGGAGGCCCAATACTTCAGACGCCAAGTCAGCCTGAGCACAGCAGCACCTGCTGGGGGTACCCCGCAAATACACATGCCCATGGGAGACAGGAGGCCCAATACTTCAGAAGCCAAGTCAGCCTGAGCACAGCAGCACCTGCGGGGGGGTACCCCGCAAATACACATGCCCATGGGAGACAGGAGGCCCAATACTTCAGACGCCAAGTCAGCCTGAGCACAGCAGCACCTGCTGGGGGTACCCCGCAAATACACATGCCCATGGGAGACAGGAGGCCCAATACTTCAGACGCCAAGTCAGCCTGAGCACAGCAGCACCTGCTGTGAGGGTACCCCGCAAATACACATGCCCATGGGAGACAGGAGACCTAATACTTCAGACGCCAAGTCAGCCTGAGCGCAGCAGCACCTGCTGGGGGTACCCCGCAAATACACATGCCCATGGGAGACAGGAGGACCAATACTTCAGACGCCAAGTCAGTCTGAGCACAGCAGCGCCTGCTGGGGGTACCCCGCAAATACACATGCCCATGGGAGACAGGAGGCCCAATACTTCAGACGCCAAGTCAGCCTGAGCACAGCAGCACCTGCTGCGAGGGTACCCCGCAAATACACATTCCCATGGGAGACAGGAGGCCCAATACTTCAGACGCCAAGTCAGCCTGAGCACAGCAGCACCTGCTGGGAGGGTACCCCGCAAATACACATGCCCATGGGAGACAGGAGGCCCAATACTTCAGACGCCAAGTCAGCCTGAGCACAGCAGCACCTGCTGGGGGTACCCCGCAAATACACATGCCCATGGGAGACAGGAGGCCGAATACTTCAGATGCCAAGTCAGCCTGAGCACAGCAGCACCTGCTGGGAGTACCCGGCAAATACACATGCCCATGGGAGACAGGAGACCCAATACTTCAGACGCCAAGTCAGCCTGAGCACAGCAGCACCTGTTGGGAGGGTACCCCGCAAATACACATGCCCATGGGAGACAGGAGGCCCAATACTTCAGACGCCAAGTCAGCCTGAGCACAGCAGCACCTGCTTCGAGGGTACCCCGCAAATACACATGCCCATGGGAGACAGGAGGCCCAATACTTCAGACGCCAAGTCAGCCTGAGCAAAGGAGCACCTGCTGGGAGGGTACCCCGCAAACACACATGCCCATGGGAGACAGGAGACCCAATACTTCAGACGCCAAGTCAGCCTGAGCACAGCAGCGCCTGCTGGGGGTACCCCGCAAATACACATGCCCATGGGAGACAGGAGGCCCAATACTTCAGACGCCAAGTCAGCCTGAGCACAGCAGCACCTGCTGCGAGGGTACCCCGCAAATACACATGCCCATGGGAGACAGGAGACCCAATACTTCAGACGCCAAGTCAGCCTGAGCACAGCAGCACCTGCTGCGAGGGTACCCCGCAAATACACATGCCCATGGGAGACAGGAGGCCCAATACTTCAGACGCCAAATCAGCCTGAGCACAGCAGCACCTGCTGGGGGTACCCCGCAAATACACATGCCATGGGAGACAGGAGGCCCAATACTTCAGACGCCAAGTCGGCCTGAGCACAGCAGCACCTGCTGGGGGTACCCCGCAAATACACATGCCCATCGGAGACAGGAGGCCTAATACTTCAGACGCCAAGTCAGCCTGAGCACAGCAGCACCTGCTGGGGGTACCCCGCAAATACACATGCCCATGGGAGTCAGGAGGCCCAATACTTCAGACGCCAAGTCAGCAGGAGAACAGCAGCACATGCTGCGAGGGTACCCCGCAAATAAGCATGCCCATGGGAGACAGGAGGCCCAATACTTCAGACGCCAAGTCAGCCTGAGCACAGCAGCACCTGCTGGGAGGGTACCCCGCAAATACACATGCCCATGGGAGACAGGAGGCCCAATACTTCAGACGCCAAGTCAGCCTGAGCACAGCAGCACCTGCTGCGAGGGTACCCCGCAAATACACATGCCCATGGGAGACAGGAGACCTAATACTGCAGACGCCAAGTCAGCCTGAGCACAGCAGCGTCTGCTGCGAGGGTACCCCACAAATACACATGCCCATGGGAGACAGGAGACCTAATACTGCAGACGCCAAGTCAGCCTGAGCACAGCAGCACCTGCTGGGAGGGTACCCCGCAAATACACATGCCCATGGGAGACAGGAGGCCCAATACGTCAGACGCCAAGTCAGCCTGAGCACAGCAGCACCTGCTGCGAGGGTACCCCGCAAATACACATGCCCATGGGAGACAGGAGGCCCAATATTTCAGACGCCAAGTCAGCCTGAGCACAGCAGCACCTGCTGGGTGGGTACCCCGCAAATACACATGCACATGGGAGACAGGAGGCCTAATACTTCAGACGCCAAGTCAGCCTGAGCACAGCAGCACCTGCTGGGGGTACTCCGCAAATACACATGCCCATGGGAGACAGGAGGCCCAATACTTCAGACGCCAAGTCAGCCTGAGCACAGCAGCACCTGCTGCGAGGGTACCCCTCAAATACACATGCCCATGGGAGACAGGAGGCCCAATACTTCAGACGCCAAGTCAGCCTGAGCACAGCAGCACCTGCTGGGGGGTACCCCGCAAATACACATGCCCATGGGAGACAGGAGGCCCAATACTTCAGACGCCAAGTCAGCCTGAGCACAGCAGCACCTGCTGGGGGTACCCCGCAAATACACATGCCCATGGGAGACAGGAGGCCCAATACTTCAGAAGCCAAGTCAGCCTGAGCACAGCAGCACCTGCGGGGGGGTACACCGCAAATACACATGCCCATGGGAGACAGGAGGCCCAATACTTCAGACGCCAAGTCAGCCTGAGCACAGCAGCACCTGCTGGGGGTACCCCGCAAATACACATGCCCATGGGAGACAGGAGGCCCAATACTTCAGACGCCAAGTCAGCCTGAGCACAGCAGCACCTGCTGTGAGGGTACCCCGCAAATACACATGCCCATGGGAGACAGGAGACCTAATACTTCAGACGCCAAGTCAGCCTGAGCGCAGCAGCACCTGCTGGGGGTACCCCGCAAATACACATGCCCATGGGAGACAGGAGGACCAATACTTCAGACGCCAAGTCAGTCTGAGCACAGCAGCGCCTGCTGGGGGTACCCCGCAAATACACATGCCCATGGGAGACAGGAGGCCCAATACTTCAGACGCCAAGTCAGCCTGAGCACAGCAGCACCTGCTGCGAGGGTACCCCGCAAATACACATTCCCATGGGAGACAGGAGGCCCAATACTTCAGACGCCAAGTCAGCCTGAGCACAGCAGCACCTGCTGGGAGGGTACCCCGCAAATACACATGCCCATGGGAGACAGGAGGCCCAATACTTCAGACGCCAAGTCAGCCTGAGCACAGCAGCACCTGCTGGGGGTACCCCGCAAATACACATGCCCATGGGAGACAGGAGGCCGAATACTTCAGATGCCAAGTCAGCCTGAGCACAGCAGCACCTGCTGGGAGTACCCGGCAAATACACATGCCCATGGGAGACAGGAGACCCAATACTTCAGACGCCAAGTCAGCCTGAGCACAGCAGCACCTGTTGGGAGGGTACCCCGCAAATACACATGCCCATGGGAGACAGGAGGCCCAATACTTCAGCCGCCAAGTCAGCCTGAGCACAGCAGCACCTGCTTCGAGGGTACCCCGCAAATACACATGCCCATGGGAGACAGGAGGCCCAATACTTCAGACGCCAAGTCAGCCTGAGCAAAGGAGCACCTGCTGGGAGGGTACCCCGCAAACACACATGCCCATGGGAGACAGGAGACCCAATACTTCAGACGCCAAGTCAGCCTGAGCACAGCAGCGCCTGCTGGGGGTACCCCGCAAATACACATGCCCATGGGAGACAGGAGGCCCAATACTTCAGACGCCAAGTCAGCCTGAGCACAGCAGCACCTGCTGCGAGGGTACCCCGCAAATACACATGCCCATGGGAGACAGGAGACCCAATACTTCAGATGCCAAGTCAGCCTGAGCACAGCAGCGTCTGCTGGGGGTACCCCGCAAATACACATGCCCATGGGAGAAAGGAGGCCCAATACTTCAGACGCCAAGTCAGCCTGAGCACAGCAGCACCTGCTGGGGGGTACCCCGCAAATACACATGCCCATGGGAGACAGGAGGCCCAATACTTCAGACGCCAAGTCAGCCTGAGCACAGCAGCACCTGCTGGGGGTACCCCGCAAATACACATGCCCATGGGAGACAGGAGGCCCAATACTTCAGACGCCAAGTCAGCCTGAGCACAGCAGCACCTGCTGCGAGGGTACCCCGCAAATACACATGCCCATGGGAGACAGGAGACCTAATACTTCAGATGCCAAGTCAGCCTGAGCACAGCAGCACCTGCTGGGAGGGTACCCCGCAAATACACATGCCCATGGGAGACAGGAGGCCCAATACTTCAGACGCCAAGTCAGCCTGAGCACAGCAGCACCTGCTGGGGGTACCCCGCAAATACACATGCCCATGGGAGACAGGAGGCCCAATACGTCAGACGCCAAGTCAGCCTGAGCACAGCAGCACCTGCTGGGGGTACCCCGCAAATACACATGCCCATGGGAGACAGGAGACCTAATACTTCAGACGCCAAGTCCGCCTGAGCACAGCAGCACCTGCTGCGAGGGTACCCCGCAAATACACATGCCCATGGGAGACAGGAGGCCCAATACTTCAGACGCCAAATCAGCCTGAGCACAGCAGCACCTGCTGGGGGTACCCCGCAAATACACATGCCATGGGAGACAGGAGGCCCAATACTTCAGACGCCAAGTCGGCCTGAGCACAGCAGCACCTGCTGGGGGTACCCCGCAAATACACATACCCATGGAAGACAGGAGACCTAATACTTCAGACGCCAAGTCAGCCTGAGCACATCAGCACCTGCTGGGGGTACCCCGCAAATACACATGCCCATCGGAGACAGGAGGCCTAATACTTCAGACACCAAGTCAGCCTGAGCACAGCAGCACATGCTGGGGGTACCCCGCAAATACACATGCCCATGGGAGACAGGAGGCCCAATACTTCAGACGCCAAGTCAGCAGGAGCACAGCAGCACATGCTGCGAGGGTACCCCGCAAATACACATGCCCATGGGAGACAGGAGGCCCAATACTTCAGACGCCAAGTCAGCCTGAGCACAGCAGCACCTGCTGGGAGGGTACCCCGCAAATACACATGCCCATGGGAGACAGGAGACCTAATACTGCAGACGCCAAGTCAGCCTGAGCACAGCAGCTTCTGCTGCGAGGGTACCCCGCAAATACACATGCCCATGGGAGACAGGAGACCTAATACTGCAGACGCCAAGTCAGCCTGAGCACAGCAGCACCTGCTGGGAGGGTACCCCGCAAATACATATGCCCATGGGAGACAGGAGGCCCAATACGTCAGACGCCAAGTCAGCCTGAGCACAGCAGCACCTGCTGCGAGGGTACCCCGCAAATACACATGCCCATGGGAGACAGGAGGCCCAATACTTCAGACGCCAAGTCAGCCTGAGCACAGCAGCACCTGCTGGGAGGGTACCCCGCAAATACACATGCCCATGGGAGACAGGAGGCCTAATATTTCAGACGCCAAGTCAGCCTGAGCACAGCAGCACCTGCTGGGGGTACCCCGCAAATACACATGCCCATGGGAGACAGGAGGCCCAATACCTCAGACGCCAAGTCAGCCTGAGCACAGCAGCACCTGCTGGGGGTACCCCGCAAATACACATGCCCATGGGAGACAGGAGGCCCAATACTTCAGACGCCAAGTCAGCCTGAGCACAGCAGCACCTGCTGCGAGGGTACCCCTCAAATACACATGCCCATAGGAGACATGAGGCCCAATACTTCAGACGCCAAGTCAGCCTGAGCACAGCAGCACCTGCTGGGGGGTACCCCGCAAATACACATGCCCATGGGAGACAGGAGGCCCAATACTTCAGACGCCAAGTCAGCCTGAGCACAGCAGCACCTGCTGGGGGGTACCCCGCAAATACACATGCCCATGGGAGACAGGAGGCCCAATACTTCAGACGCCAAGTCAGCCTGAGCACAGCAGCACCTGCTGGGGGTACCCCGCAAATACACATGCCCATGGGAGACAGGAGGCCCAATACTTCAGACGCCAAGTCAGCCTGAGCACAGCAGCACCTGCTGCGAGGGTCCCCCTCAAATACACATGCCCATAGGAGACATGAGGCCCAATACTTCAGACGCCAAGTCAGCCTGAGCACAGCAGCACCTGCTGGGGGGTACCCCGCAAATACACATGCCCATGGGAGACAGGAGGCCCAATACTTCAGACGCCAAGTCAGCCTGAGCACAGCAGCACCTGCTGGGGGGTACCCCGCAAATACACATGCCCATGGGAGACAGGAGGCCCAATACTTCAGACGCCAAGTCAGCCTGAGCACAGCAGCACCTGCTGCGGGTACCCCGCAAATACACATGCCCATGGGAGACAGGAGGCCCAATACGTCAGACGCCATGGCAGCCTTAACACAGCTGCACCTGCTGCGAGGGTACCCCGCAAATACACATGCCCATGGGAGACAGGAGACCTAATACTGCAGACGCCAAGTCAGCCTGAGCACAGCACCACCTGCTGGGGGTACCCCGCAAATACACATGCCCATGGGAGACAGGAGGCCCAATACTTCAGGCGCCAAGTCAGCCTGAGCACAGCAGCACCTGCTGGGGGTACCCTGCAAAATATATGCGCATGGGAGGCCCACTGCGTGACCAGTAGGTTGCCAACCGTGCCACATCACTCACACCGTGGCTGATAGTGTGCCACCACCACACTGGCAAATATGGCCCTCAAAAATCTATGCCCATGGGAGGCATACTGCGTGACCAGCAGGCAGCCAACTGTGCCACATCACGCACACCTGACGAATAGTGTGCCATCACCACCCTGGCAAATATGGCACCGCAAAAATATATGCACATGGGAGGCCCACTGCGTGACCAGTAGGCAGCCAACCGTGCCACATCACTCACACCGTGGCAGATAGTGTGCCACCACCACACTGGAAAATATTGCATTTGTTGATCATATTCTGGCAGCATTTACACTAGTTTGAAATGATATTGGTAATGATAATAACAGCTGGTTTGTATAACACTTCATGACACATTCCCCCACTTCTATGCACTGTAATACAGCAGTGGGTATCACACATCTAATAACACTTAATGTATCGACCTCAGAAGAATGAACTCGGCCTGGATTCCAATCTAAGAAGCACAGGTTGACCCCATATAAGAGGTGAGAGAATATGTGGTGGAGGCGAGAAAGAGTTGTGTAGGAAAAGCGTGGATATGTAATGGAGCTGAGATAGGAGCTACGGATGAAAAGAGTGGATATATGATGGAACTGAGATAGGCGCTTCGGATGAAATGAGTGGATATGTCATGGAGCTGAAATGGGAGCTATGGGTGAAATGAGTGGATATGTCATGGAGCTGAGATGGGAGCTATGGGTGAAATGAGTGGATATGTAATGGAGCTGAGATAGGAGCTACGAATGAAATGAGTGGATATGTAATGGAACTGAGATAGGTGCTTCGGATGAAATGAGTGGATATGTCATGGAGCTGAGATGGGAGCTATGGGTGAAATGAGTGGATATGTCATGGAGCTGAGATGGGAGCTATGGGTGAAATGAGTGGATATGTAATGGAGCTGAGATAGGAGCTACAAATGAAATGAGTGGATATGTAATGGAACTGAGATAGGCGCTTCGGATGAAATGAGTGGATATGTCATGGAGCTGAAATGGGAGCTACGGATGAAATGAGTGGATATGTCATGGAGCTGAAATGGGAGCTATGGATGAAATGAGTGGATATGTAATGGAGCTGAAATGGGAGCTACGGATGAAATGAGTGGATATGTAATGGAGCTGAAATGGGAGCTACGGATGAAATGAGTGGATATGTAATGGAGCTGAGATAGGAGCTACGTATGAAATGAGTGGATATGTAATGGAGCTGAGATGGGAGCTATTGGTGAAATGAGTGGATATGTCATGGAGCTGAGATAGGAGCTACGGATGAAATGAGTGGATATGTAATGGAGCTGAAATAGGAGCTACGGATGAAATGAGTGAATATGTAATGATGCTGAGATGGGAGCTACGGATGAAATGAGTGGATATGTAATGGAGCTGAGATGGGAGCTCTGGATGAAAAGAGTGGATATATAATGGAACTGAGATAGGCGCTACGGATGAAATGAGTGGATATGTAATGGAGCTGAGATGGGAGCTACGAATGAAAAAAGTGGATATATAATGGAACTGAGATAGGCGTTAGGGAGGAAATGAGTGGATATGTAATGGAGCTGAGATAGGAGCTACAGATGAAATGAGTGGATATGTTATAAGCTGAGCTAGGAGCTACGGATGAAATTAGTGGATATGTAATGGAGCTGAGATGGGAGCTATGGATGAAAAGAGTGGATATATAATGGAACTGGGATAGGAGCTACGGATTAAATGAGTGGATATATAATGGAACTGGGTGTCAGTTTGGTCTAACTTATCCTCTTCTTCCGAATATGCCCCCGACTCCCCTTCCTCCCTTTCCACCTCACCTTGAAGTCTCCGGCGTTGTGACAGCGTTGGGTTGTCTTTTGCTCGAGTCTTTACTCCTTTTTTTTGCAGATGAAGGCGACCAAAGTAGGACGCCACAGTGACACCCAAAGGGTGATCTGTGGCAACCCTCCGCAGTTGCCGAGTACTGGGGAAAAAGCCAAAGGCATAAAAAACCCCGGAAGAGATGAGATTCCGCAGCTGAAGGGAGCTCGAGTATTATGACTCCAAAGGATATTGCAGTGAAGTAGGAACGGATCCAACACAGCGGGGGTGGAAGTGCTGACAAGAAAGGCAGATAGCGGTACTCAGAAAGAGTGAACCCGTAAGTACTCCAGCCAGAAATGGTAGGCAAGGCAATCTGAATAACAGGCAGTGGTCGATACACGGGAGGAGCAACAGGAAAATCCAAGCAGGAGTGGGCGAGGCAGGGCAATCCGATATGCAGGCAAAAGTCGGAACCGGGAAATCAGTGGAGAGAAAAGAAAAGAAGGAGAGAGGAAGGAGAAACAAACTCCGCGAGGGAGGAAGGAACCAGGGTAGCCAGGAAAAAGTAAACTGAAAGAAACAAAGGGAAGCGCACTCACGGAAGACGGGAGGGTGGAAGGGAATATTAAGTGGATCAGAAAAACAGGCGGGGAGGAAAAAATGAAAGAAAACAGTGATAATCAGAAAGACGGAGATAGCGCAGGCAAGAGACAGAACGAAAACTGTACGTTGCAACGCAACCCGACCCCGGAAGTGAAATGTATAAATACCGGTGTCGGGAGGCTGCAGGAACAACTAGACCGACACCTCACGTTTTCATTGGACGTGATGGTGCCAGCAAAGGCGGACGCAGTCTCCACCTATTCCACAGCCGCCAGATTCCCCGCGGTGTGACACTGGGATAGGAGCTATGGATGAAATGAGTGGATATGGGGAGGAGGTGATAGGGGCGTGATGAATGAACTCGGGGGGGTAAGGTGGAGGTGAGATGGTAGATACAAATGTGGCGAAGGTCAGTATCAGTTATTGATACATTTCCGCTAGTGGAGGAGGATGGCAGTACAGGGTGCTGGGTCGCTGGGTCTTTGCGGGAGGCGCAGAGAATTATCAGCAGGGCATCAGAAGCCCAGCTGGAGGGGGCAGTGCTTGAAGTTACGGGCCCCTGGGAGAGGGAGCCCTGGGAGGTGAGGCCACAGCACAGAGTGGCTTCAGACAGGGCCCTCAAAGCAGTGGTGGCTTGCAGCCCGTCAGCAGGGAGGGGGGGAGGCATAGGGCAAAAGGGTCAGAAAGAGTAGGAGGAATGTACCTAGGAGGGAATCCAGGAGTGGGGGAGCAGATGTCGGGGGGATAGGTAGTGGGCCGGGTGTTCAAGGGCTGGGCGAGGCTGCTAGTGGAGGAGGAATAGGGGCAGAGGTGGGCACAGGATGAGTTAGTGATGATGTTAGAGGCGGTTTGTACCCAAGAGGCATGGTGGTGCAGAAGACCTGGGGGGGAATTGCCTGCCAAAGTGTGTCGGTGGGAGGAAGGGGACTCTATCCCTGGTAGATAGTAAAGAAAGGGGAAGGTATGGAGCGACCTCCCCGCAAAATAGGGTGGTACATGGTGGGAATGGTACGGCCCCCATGGTCTCAGACAAAGTGGAACGAGAGGGTTTGAGAGCGCCCCCTCCGGCAGGTGGAAGAGGGCAGCTTAGAGGGCACAGTACGGCCCCTGGAATGGCAGAGCACAGGGTGGAGGAGGTAACCCCTCACCTGAGAAAAGAAGAGCAGGAAGGGGTTAGTGCAACCCCGCCACGAAGACGTCACAGGAGCATCGGGGTGGACGCCCCGTGCTCACCCGAAGAGGATCTGCCGGCCCGAGCGTACACTCGCAACATGAATGGTATTTAACAGGGGAGGATGAACTGGAGGAGGAGAATCATGTGCATTGGGGGGATAAGGAGCAAGGAGATTTGTGGGGGAGAGAAAAGGTGTGGAGGGGTATATGGTTTGAAGGGGAAGATGGGTTGGGGGTAGCAGGAGTGCAAGAGGACCGTGGGGAAATTGGCCAGGTGACTCTGTTGATTATTTGTGTCCCTGAAGCAGCGGCCCAGTGAGGAAAGAGAGAAGGAGTGTCGGTGTGGAGGCCAGGATGACACGTCTAGGTGACGGCACGACAGAAAGAGGTGAGCGAGAAAGAGAGTGGTTGGCGGCATGGGTCAGGCTGGGTACTAGGTGGGGGACACAGAGTGGGGGGTTGGGGCACAGAGGCCAGGGGGGGAGATGGAGAGGGTGTCCGCAAGGGCATTGGTGAGGGCGAGCAGAAGAGGTGTCTCCTCAGTTGAAGTACAAACGGAAAAGGTTGCAGAGCCGTGGCCCAAGGGGTGGTAGAGGTTCCTACCGAGAGGACGGTGGAGAGTACAGAGAAGGCCAAGAAGATGCCTTATATGGGCATTACAAAGCCACTGGGCGCATATCTGATGGTGGCGACAAAAGAAACAATTTGGGCAGGGGAGTTTGTGGATGTTTTTACTCTCTTACACAGGGAGGTGAGAGCAAAAGAATGGTTCAAGAAAGAAGAGTGGGAGTTGGCAGCAAGACCAAGGGTACCGGTGACAAATGAACATTGGACATCAGCATTTATAATATATGCTAGTGTTTATTGTGAAAAGTTCTCCGAGAGGTGTGTAGCGTTGCTAAAATACATGGACGTAATCAGGAAAGCCTTTACGAGTTTTGGGGGATTTTCATGGGTGAGATATGATGAAGAATTTAGGGCAAGGATTGATGAGGACAGCCAAGCGGTTTGGGGAGAGATCGACATGGACCTATGGTTACAGTGGATGGCGCCTATGTGCCTGGCACCGACGCTGTAGACAGCAAGTGGTTTACCAGTGCCTTACCGGCCTTTTCATGGTCCCCCTGCCTCAGAGGGGTTGGGGGAAGGAGGTAGAGGACAGCTATCAGCAACATGCTGGGCATTCAATAAGGAAAGCGGCACTTGAATGGTGTGCAAATATAGGCACGAGTGTAGCCAATGTGCAGGACGGCACCCTGTTACACAATGTTTTCAAACAGGTGACAGAGGGAGGAGGCATGGGACAGGGCGAGGAGTTGGGGGGAAAGGCTCATACATCCAGTTAAGGTTGAGGTTTTGGAAGAATGACTCCATTTTTGCCCAGACAGGGTAGCGGCCAGGATTTTGGGGGAAGGTTTCACAATAGTTTTAATTTGGGTTATCAGGGTGGAGGATGCAGCGGTGAGCGGAAAATCTGAAGTCTGGCCGGGAGAATTTGGAAGTGGTGAGACTGAAGTTGCACAAGGAGGTGTCAGCAGGGAGAGTGTTAGGGCCTTTTATGGATTTGTCGGGTGACCTGGTAGTGTCTCCTTTGGGGGTCGTGCCTAAGAAAGCAGGGAGAGAATTCAGATTAGTTCATCATTTATCTTGGCCAGTGGGCATGTCAGTGAATGACTTCATTGCACCGGAAGATTGCGGGGTGTCCTATGCCAGTGTAAATCAGGGTGTGGGGCTTTCATGGCCAAGTGCAATATCAAGGCAGCGTATCGTTTGTTACCGGTGCATCCGAAAGATTTTTGGCTGCTGGGGAAGCAGTTTGAGGGCCGGATATATGTTGACAAAGCGTGGCCAATGGGCCGTGCAATTTCATGTGCATTGTTTGAGTGTTTTAGCTCTTTTTACACTGGGTTTTTACTTACAGTTCAGGTTGTGAGGGTGTCACATCTAGACAGGGATGGCGGGTTTGGAACCGCTGGCGCTTTGGTCTGCCTTAATGTTTCCATCACGTTCTTCACTCTTACCTGTATTGCTCTAGTTGTTGCACGCACACGTAACCGGAAGTATTTATTCCACCACTTCCGGGCTGCGACCGCGTTGCAACGTTTCTGGTTTCTCCTGTGGTGTTGCTTTCGCTCTCGCTCGCTTCAGCGTTCTGCTCTCTCGCCTTCCTTGTACTTTCCTCTGTGTTCCTCTTGTTAGACTTTTTCCCATTTGCCCTTTCCTTTCTCTTTCCCCTTCTGCTGCCTTCCCGTTCCGCTGTGTACCAGGACCCGGTCTGCTCTACGGATTGGCTTAGTCTACCCCTTGCATCCATGTTTACCGTTGTGTACAGAACTCTTCCTGTTTGCCGGACTGCCTCTGCCTCGCCCTTGGTGCCACCTGTTCGCTACACCTTCTTGCTTGTTGGTACCTTCGTTAGCGCCACGCTTCAGTGGCGCCCTCATACCTGGAGCCTCCATCTACACCAAACGCCAGCTACTCGAGTCGGAACCTTATTTCCTTGGATTTGACCTCTTCGGGGTTTTTTGTGCCTCCGGGTTTTTCCCCGTTCTTGGTGACTCCGAAAGGGTTCCCTCCGTTACACACCGGCACGGTGGCATCCTTCCGGGGACGTCCATTTCTTCACAAAAAAAAGGAGAGACCATCAGACTCCAAGAAAGGGAAATCCAAGAAGAAGGTAGAAGGTGAGGATTCGGGGGAGGGGGGTGAACCGGAATTGTCCAGTGAAGAGGAAGATATTACAGACTATCGTGATAGAGAGTGTCTTGCATTATTTGGACGATTTTCTTTTCATCAGCGGGGCGGACAAAGAACAGGAATGTCAGTGTATGCTAGAGGTTTTTCAGACATTGATGCAGGAATTGGGAGTGCCATTGGCGGAGGATAAAACTGAAGGACCAGCGGTGGTGTTCACCTTTTTAGGGATGGAGCTGGATTCTGTGGCCATGACCTCACGTTTGATGCACAACAAGGTGAGCAGGCTTGTGGGGTTGCTTGAGAAGGAGATAGCGAGCCAAAAAATGAAACTGGTGGACATGCAGAGGTTAGTGGGGCATCTCCATTTCACGTGTGGGGTAGTGGCCCTGGGTTGCACTTTTTGTAGAAAAATGGCACGTTCTATGGCGGGGTATAAAAATGCACATCACAAGGTGAGGATGTCTGGAGCGGTCAGGGAGGATTGCAAGATTTGGCCAAGATTTCCGGAAGAATTTAATGGCTACAGGGGGCTCCAGTTTCGTGGAAAGTTCATGTTTTTTCAGACGCTGCAGGTTCAGGAGGTTTTGGAGTGTTCTGGAGTGGTAAGGGGTGTGCCGATAAGTGACCTGAGCATTGGCAGAGAGGTGGAAGGAGCATAGCCTTTTTGGAGTTTTTCCCATTGTTAGTGGCACCGGAGTAGTGGGGCGGAGAATTGCAGAACAAGAAAGTACATTTTAACGTCGACAATAAGGCAGTGGTCAATGGTCAATGTTGTGAACAGGCAGTCAGCTAGGGACCAGAGGGTAGCAAGGCTAATGAGAGAATGTGCACTGTTATGTTTGAAGTTAAATGTGGTGTTTATAGCAACGCACATGCCAGGGAGGTATAATGGCATCACTGAAGCATTATCTCGTTTTTAGTGGCAGAGATTCTGTGGAATGGCACCAGACGCGGACGTGAGCGGGCATCGGATTCCAGAGGAACTGTGGCGGCTAGGAAACTGAGAGCACTGCGCGTAGTAGAAGAGGGTTCTCTAGCCCCTGTATCTAGGGCTGCACACAAGAGGGCATGGTTGGACTTTATAAAAGGGGGAGCGTGCAGCTGGAAGGGTATGGAGGATGCGGAGGAGAGAAGAAGGGATGTTGTGGTTGATTTTTTACTGGAGTGTATGGACAAGGGTTGGTCTAGGACAACGATAGCAGGGAAACTGGAAGGCATTGATTTCATGGGAAATGGTTTTGGGTCTTTCAGCCCAGTGGCAGTGAAATGGCTTGTAGGATGTTGGAAGGATGGGCAAGGGAAAAAAGAAAGGGTAAGGATAGCAGGAGACCAGTTACAGCGGCCCTGTTATTAAGGTTGTCCAAGGTTATGGAGAGGGTGTGCTGGCCATCATGGGAGAGGGACATGTTTTTGACCTGCTTTATTTGGTTGTTTTTGGGGCCTTTAGGGTGTTGGAAGAGGTAAAGGAGGTCTACTGCGGAAAGATGTGCACTTATCAGAAATGAGCGCAGATATAAAGATTTGTAGATCAAAGACGGATCAGAAAGGAAAGGGTTTTTGGGTGCCTCTGGATAGAGGCAGTAGAGATTTGTGTCCAGTGAGGGTGGGAGCATTGTGGCAGGAAAATTGTAAAGGAAGAGGGGGTTTGATTTTCCAGCATGAAAATGGGTCTGAGGTGACGGCGGCTCAAGTTTTGTGGGTCATGAGAAGAGCTCTGTTGGCTTTGAGGGAGAGAACTGAAGATTTTGGTACTCATTCTTTTAGGATGGGATCGGCCTCGGAAGGTAGTGGGATGGGGCGATCTGAAGAGAAGGTTAAGAGTTTGGGGCGATGGAAATCGGCATAATACAAGGGATACATTAGAGAGCTGGGTAATGGGCCGGTTAGTAAAGGAAGCAGATTAGGGGATGTTGGGGGGGAGGAGGGGTAATGCAGTTGGTGGAGAGAAGACTCATGAAATCTTTTCTTTTTCAGATGTGGCACGATGGAGTGGTGAGTTGCCGCAGATCTGGATATGTGGGCACTCCATAGTGAAATGAGCAGGAAAAGATGCAGCAAAAAGAATTTTTGGGACCCAGTTGGGATGTAGCTATTACATTGCGTTAGTGAGATGGTCTGGGGTAGGGGGGCTCAGGTGGGACCAACTGCTGCCTATACTAGCTGGTTTAAGGGAGCGTCAGGGGGTTCCGGTGGCAATAATTTTGCATGCAGGGGAGAACGATCTAGTGAGGGATACGGGGGTGTCACTGTTAAAAATGATGAAGAGGGATCTGAGTTGGTTGAAAGAGATATGGCCCAGGGTGGGGTTGGTTTGGACCAAGTGGTTGGCAAAAAGTGTATGGAGGGGGCTGTGAATGAAGGTGCAATAGAAAGGACAAGGAAAAAGATCAACAAGGAGAGGGTGCAGTTTTGCAGAGCCTGGGGGTGCAAACGCTGGCTCACCAGGAGATAATTTAAGAGGATTTTGCACTATTTCGGGAGGATGGGGTATATTTGTCATTATTGGAGAACATGTACTATGTGGGTTATGTTAGGTTGACTGTGGAGGATATCTTAAAGAGTTGGACGTAGATGAGAGGTTGGGAGGGAAGGGGTGGGCCAGAAAGAACCCCTCAGGGGAGGGGTTTTCTGGTGCTGGGGACATGGCCCTTTGGAGGGGGGAAGCAAAATGGGGTAATTGCATGGTAAAGGAGGGGGTTGGTGCTGTTTGCATGAATGGGCTACTCCGGGGGTACAAAGAGGAGGGTGAGGTACTGTAGAAGGAGGGGTGTGACCTCAGGGAGAAGATGGGAGAAAGCGGGAATGAAGGCTGAGAGGGATTTAAGGGGAGGGGAGGGAGCAAGGGACAGTAAGGGAGACATTTTAATTGTTTATTTATTTATTTGTTTTCAGTCTGTAAGGCCAGGGAGTCAGGTTAGCGTGTTTTTTGTCAGCTTTGGCCTGTCACATTAAAGCAACCTTTTCTACTGAAAAGCGAGTCTGGCTAATTTTGTGCAGTAAGCCCAAAGTGGGGCCCCGGGGGGAACGCAGAAGCGTTTCTCGTGGGTGGTTTTGGGCACTGCACAGGCCAGCGAGCTGGCCTGATGCATAGAGCACCGTCCCAGGGAGTATATAGGGGTGCTGGGAAGGTTCGGGAGCAAGCGACGGTTGGAGAGGTAGCGTTTGTCCCCACCCTCCTTCCCGCTTTTTGTAATTTTGATGGGGCCTGGGGTTTTTTGGTTGTTCCTCCTATTTTAATTTTTGGGTTGAGAAAGGTGAGCGTGGTTTTTAGAGAGGGATGGTGGTTTTGTGGGACAGGCTGAGGCAGTAGAAGGGGCAATATCATGTTAAGGTGTTCATTGAGCTGATGTGGCAGGTCAAGCTGTCTGCAGGTCATAGAATAGGTTTGAGGAGATTGGTGTTGAGGGGAGCTTGGTGGAGGAAAGGGGGATATGGAAGTGCCGGGGACATAGCCCTTTGGAGGAGGGTTCGGGGACGCACAATGGGGTACTAGTGAGCTAAAGGAGGGGGTGGTGCTGTTGGCATGAACGGGCTACCTTGGGGGTACAAAGGAGGATGAGGTATTGAAGAAGGAGGGGCATGACCGGGGAAGAAGATGGGAGAAAGCAGGAATGAAGGTTGGGAGGAACTGAAGGGGAGAGGAGGGAGCAATGGACAGGAAGGGATGGATTTAAATTGTATATATTTATTTGTTTTGGCAATTGTTCAAATAGATATGTTAGTCAATAAGGTCAGGGAGCCAGGTTAGCATGTTTTTGTGAGCTGTGGCCTGTCACATTAAAGTGACCTTTTCCACTGAAAAGCAAGTCTGGGTAATTTTGTGCAGTAAGCCTGAAATAACCGCGCGAATAACAGTGCATGAATATCGATGAATAATCCTGTGAACGGACACTGACTTTGGTTTTGAAACTCTGATTCTTTGGGGTGGGCGGGGGGGGGGCACACACAGATTCAAGATGTGTCGTTCTCACAGAATTGGTCGTCATCCAGGGCGGCAATGCCAGGAAGGCAGCTGATACTGAGGGGATGGAGAATGGCGAGGCCGACACGAAGTCTGAATGGAGTCAAGAAATGCCGAGGATGTCATTGGTGGAAGGAGTGCTTTGGAGGAGAAGGAAGAAGTAAAACTGTTTTGAGGAAATGTCGTCACGCTTCCTGTAGGTTTTGTCGTGACTGTACCGAGGGATGTGAATGGGGAATTGGTTTACTGGTTGGGATTATACTCTGTAGGAGTGTCAGTTATATATTTATTTTCTTTTTTTTTGCTCTGTTATTCTGTTGTATTAATACCATGTAAACACATATGATTTAAAAAAAAAAAAAACATGAAGTGCATATATAGTACCACAGCGCTTTATTCCTCATTTGGTATAGAAGAGCAGGATTTTACCCTTTCAAACGTGACCGTAGACATTGCCTGTGGCGACCTCACAGCTGGCAAATGTCAGCTCCCAAAACAGTCTTACCCCAAGATGAAGTGGTGTTCTTATCTCGCCTGCATGAACAGGCAGTGACGTTATGTTATGTTATGTTATGTTAAAGGTACTTGTGTAGCGCACTGTCACCAATGGAATTGGTCCCCAGGCGCTCTGGCGGATCTGCAAACAGGAAGGAGGGCGGGTAAGGTTAGTCGGGATGAGGGGAGTAGGAGAGTGGGAGAAGTGGTGTGTTGTTGGCAGCTCGTGATGACGAGAACCCCCCTCCCCCTCAAGGAGGCACAAGTGTAACCGTGCCTTGGCCCACCCTGGGGGATTGGTGGACGGAAGCCTGCGAAAACGGGCCTCAAGCCTACGAAAATGTGAGGGGGGCATCAAAGCCCCAGAAAAAAAGGCTGCAAGGCCCCGGAAAATACAAAGGCTGAGTGAGGGGGTGGGTTTGCCAGCCAGGTGGCTTTTGTCCTCTCTGGGGATACAAGGGGGGGTTGCTGTGTCGGGCAGCAGTAGATACCTCCCTTTTGGCAGCTGACCCGCCGTGCAAGCCACAACAGGAAGCCGTTTTGCAAGTGACGACGAACACATAGCCCAAAGCAAAATGGAGGAGGCACCCCCGATAACCAGGGCAGTGTCCTCTTTCTGGCCTCCCCCTCCTGGGAAGAAGGGGAGGCGCCGGCCTCAGTGCGGCAAAAGGGAAGGAAAGCACGCGAAGAAAGAAAGCGCGGCAAAAGCAAGGAAAAGCACGCGAAGGGCTGACAAAAGAAAGGGGAGGGGCTTCCCCTTTATAACGAGCAGGGGTCCGTCGGAAGGTAGCATCCAGCCGCTGCCGTAGAACGCACACCCGCTACCCAGAGAAGAAGGTTTTCGTTTTCCCACTCACCAACCCTACGAGCGGAGCAAGCAGAATCACCAGGTCGTCGGCGTCGCAGGACGACAAGGCGGTGTGGCGGTGTTTGGACGAACAAACACATGAGACAGACTCCGGATGAGCCAGGAGAAAGCAGGAAGGGTCTTCACTCTTCTCAGACCCAGCGCCCCTTGGGAGCCTAAGCGGCAGGGGCGTCTGGGAGCAACAACTAAGGCTCAGTTTCCCCCAAGGAAACGGCACTCTCCCTGCCCAGGAGCGCCTGCAGGGGCAGGAGGGGCTCGGACGCAAGGTTGGGAGAGTTGGGCCTATTCTGGACTTTTGGGGAAAGGAAGGGGGAAGCAGGTTCTTTTGGACACGGAGCAGTCGCCGCATTTTATGAGTAATTTTCCACAAATGTGTGCAGTTTACTTGTGTTGTTGTGGAATAAATCTGCGGCCTTTTTATGCCAAAAAAGAAACAGGACTCCTTCTACATTTCTCTGGGGGGAAAGGCGAATGAGCTATGTGCTATGTATATGTGTTGAATACAAATGGACAGATGCCGGGGTTATGAACTTTATCGGCATGCAAGCAGGAAGCAGGAGGAGCAAACTTGCCTGACCAACTGAGGAACGGAGCTGCTGTATTTTGTATTTTGGGGGGCCGGAGCAGTGTGTGTGTGCCTGTGAAGCAATTAGCCTCACAGGGCCGCTGCCTGGTCGTTTGTTGCTCCATATGCTGAGGAGAATCTGGGTTCTCCAGGAGTTCACCGTGCGGTTCAATACCGGGCGACTGCCGGGTCAGCAAGAGGAGCCGCTGATGCAGAAAGGATTTCCTCCTGTGTTCAGCGAGCAGTCCTTTAAGAGGGATTGGAAATTGAGGGGCGCCCTGTTTAAGGAGTGAGGCCTAAGGACACACACCTAATGAGAGCCCCCTTCGATTAAGTGGGGGGGGCGGGCAGCTGTTAAAAGTTGGAGCTGGGGCACACTGGCATTATTACCTTTGATGAGCACAGCCCTTCCTTTTAAACAAAAGAAGGGGCTGGGCACATCAAAAGGTGTGACACCAGTGTGCCCCAGCTCGCACGCAGCAGGCAGCCCTTTCATTCAAGGAGCCCGCTTTAACCACGTGCTCCTTGAATGAAAGGCAGGGGAGTTGCTAGGTCTGGAAAAGACCGGGGGCTAAACTGATGCCGGAACTGTTGGGACTGGGGGCTAGCTAGTCTTTTGGCTGTAGCTCCTGAGATTCTATCCGGGGCTACAACCAAAAGATCAGGGGCTATAGCCCCCTTAGCCCCCCCCTAGCAACGCCCCTGATGAAAGGTCTGTACTTGAAACAGTAGGTGGGCTGGAGGGCCCAGTCTCTCCTTTTGTTCCGAGTGACTAGTCATCGCCCAGCATCATGCTGGGTGATGACTAGTTAGTTACTCGAAACAAAAGGAGAGCTGGGCAGTAGACATCAGGCAGCCTGCACTGCACGGTTACGCCTTTTCTTTTTTCTAAACTGAAGTGCAGACACATGTAGCAGCTCGTATAACCGTGCAGCCTCTACACGGGGTGCCTGAGGTGTTGGCTGGCTGGGGCTAGTCGGGGGTGGCCGCAAGCTCAGAAGCCATTTCTGGAGACTGCCAGGGCCCGGCTGGCCCCGGCACACATAAAGCCCTGACAGCGGGCAAAGCGTGAGGAGCGGCAGTGCTGCATAATTCATTGGCAGGTCCTCGTGGAACACGGCCTTCTTTGGCCCTCGACCGGCGCAGCAGTGGGAAAGCACCTTTTACACCGTAAAGGTACAGAGTGATCGCGGAGCGGGAAATGCTCCGAATGGCGGGCGAATGCGCCGCGGGAGGCGGCATGGCTGGCGCCGCCCCTTAGTGGGGGTTGCCGGGCCAGAGACACTCCCCCCCCTTTTTTCCTTCTCCTTCGGCGGTCCCACGGGGGCGTGGGAGGAGGAGCCAACTCACGACCACGGGGGGGGGGGGCGGAGGGGGAGGGGGCCGCCCCGGAAGTGGCTGGGGATCATGGTCTTGGTTGGGGGGGGAGGCCAGCGGGGGCAGGAAGCCGGAGGGGGAAGACCCTACAAAAGGGTAGGATCGTCACACGGACGATCACTTCCCCCGGTTCCTGCCCCCGCCGAGTGTGGTCCAAAAGAAGCATTTTCCCACCCGCCCTCCCTTTATGAGGAAATGTGATGTAATAAATTTTGTTTCTTCTGTTTCCTTTTCAGGTCGCCCGGCGGAGTTACATTGCGATCCCTGTAGCAAAGCGCTGTCAGGCCCATAGGGGAATGCACAGCCAACAGATTAGAACTTACGGTGCCCCAGGAGTACTAGACTCAGGGGAGGCCCTGGGGAAAAAGGGGAGGGAGATAGGGGTCTTGGAAACCATTCCAAACCCAAAAGAGAGGGGCGGGGGGGGGATCAAAAGAACGAAGCTCAAAATACAACAAAGGTCTTCAAGGGAAGCCCGCCGGGGGGGGAAGGAATTTGGGGATGAGGGTCTCGAGTAGAGGCTGTGCTAGAGAAGAAGGTGGGACTGTGAGTCAAAGTAGTACGAGACACTAGTACATATGGACATCGCAGGACGATGACTTTTTAGGCAGGGAGAAAGTGGTGGGTCGGCACCGGAGGTCGGGGTCGGCCCGTTGTTGTATGTGAAGTACGAGTTGCATTGGGACACTGTCGGTGGTGTCTGTATAGGATCTTCCAGTCGCAAGGCGCCAAGGGGCGGCCTGCGGTAGATAGAAGGGGACCTTGGGGACTCAGAGAGGGGAGGGGGCGGGCAGAGCTGCATTTGAGTCAACGGACCAAAGTTAAGAGGAGAACTAAACGATATGGATGGGGGCAAGTGGCAATCAACGACAGATGACCAAGGGGTAGAGAGAAGATAGACAGGGCCGGGGTACCCCGGAGGCGTCCGCTCGATGCCGACGGCGGGGGGGGGGGGGGGGAGACCCTAGGTAACCTCACACGGAGTAGAAGAACCTGTGGTGTGGTGAATTACGGATCGTATGTAAGATAACTCCAAGACTTTATGCAAAATAAAGCTGCTGTGGCATTAACACTTCCAATCGTACAACTTGTCTCCGCCTATTATTGCTTGCACAGGGAATGCGGATGAGGGAAGGCCGGCACAGCAGAAAGGGTGGGGGGAGTGGGGAGAGGGGCAGGGGTGGTTGTGCCGGCCTACACGACACCTGGACTAAGGGTTGGTTGGGGTGTGCAGTGGGGGGGAGGTGAATGGCGTTAGGATGCCCCCGCTAAGGCTTTTTCAACAAGTAACAGGCGTTCTGGGTGGGACCACTGCAGTGGGTGTGCCTGAGGGACAGCTTTGTAGTCCCTCCCACGGCCGCTGCGCGTCCTCACTTGTGTTATGCATGTAAACCACGGCAGGAGTAGCACTGCAGGCAGTGTGATTTACAGCAGCATGCACTGCCACAGTCGGCCACACTTGGGGAATTTAAAAACACGGACAGTGAATGATTTATTTACAAACCACTCTCAATTCCAAACACTTACACTTGTGCTTAAGGAAGTCAAAGACACGAACAGTGAGTAACAACGGGCTGTGAGTTCTTTATTTATAGACCCCTCAGAAATCCACTCAGACAGCAACTATGGGAAACAATTGGGAAGATCTCACCGCCCGCGTCGGAACAGCTCTCGCTCCAAACATGGCAAGGGGTACAAGGCCTGTTGGGACACATTTATTAAGTTCAGGGAAGGACTGCTAAGGGAAGAGGGAAGGGCGCCAGTGCGATTCTTTATCGGGTGGGTATGGCGCACCCACAATACCAGAACGTGGGCTGCATGCCACTTGCCAGCAATAGCACATTACCATACGTTTGGAGGAATGACCAATCCAACTAAGAAGCATTATGTTAGGATGGCAATGAAGGGTTGGGTCAGACAAATAGGGAAGAAAGCAGATGCAAGGCACCCCACAGAGATTATAAAACTGCAGGACATGATCAAAGGGCTGGGGGGATCCGCAGGCATTCTTCGGGGTATTCAGGGTCATGTAAAAAAGAAAGGGGATGAATAGGATTCCTGAAGATGGAGGATGTAACAGTGTCAGTCGAAACGGCACAGCTGCTCTTACGAAGGTCAAAACCCGACCAGATGGGGAGGCTATAGCGCTACACTGCATTAAAGACAGAACCTGCTGCCGGGTGTGCTGCCTCACAACATTTTTATCACATATACCCCTCAGCAGAGTCGGGCCCCACTTTTAATTCGCGCAGACAGCTCAGAATTGAGCAGATTTCAATTTAAAGGTGTGATGCACTTGACATTGAAACACATAGGGCCAACCAAAGGTGTCTTCGGCACCCACTCTTTTAGGATCGGAGCCGCCACATCAGCAGCAGGAGCAGCATGCCTATGGAAACCATTAAGAGAATAGTGGGTTGGAAATCAAACTGTTTTAAGAGGTACGTGAGGTTGGACAAAATGTGACAAAGTTCATCGTTAACCTCCACCTCCCTTTCCCCAATACACAGCACCAAGAAGGAGCAGAGGAACAGTGTAGGTAGTGGGCCACTCGTTTGTGAAAAGGGGCCAAAGCAAGGTGGACAACAGAAAGGGAGCAAATGACCCCAAGATACTTCAAGGTCAAATGGCGGGGAATTCCAAGTATGAAATGGGCACAGCTGGAAGATCATGTTGGGAGGTTATTACAGCGGTACCCCAAACCTGAGGTCTTGCTTTTACACCTGGGTGCCAACGATCTTACAAGCCTGGAGCGAGGAACGTTGCTGAGAGAAATGATGGGAGCCTTGCAAAGTTTGGGAGACACAAAAATGATGTGGTCAGAGACTATACCAAGTAGAACGTACAGGGGGCAGAGTCACGATCGAGAAGTCTCGAAAGAAGTTGAATGGAGCCATGGCGAAGTTTTGCAAGGGCATGGGGTTCACTCAGATCCCCCGCGAGCTGATCAATTTAAAGTCACCAGAATATTATGAAGGAAATGGTGTGCATCTGTCAAAGAGTGGCATGGGTCTTTTCTTTTGGAACATAAGCACAAAATATCATTGCAACTGGGGAGAGCCACAGACAGGTGTCGACCCATCTGTGGCGTGGCGGTATGTAAGCGACCAGTTAGACTGTAAAGACTATAAAATGAGCTTGGTAAGAATCAGGAGGGGTTTCTGCTTCTCCCGGGATCATCACCCCTCTGAGGCCCAGTGGCGAGGAGGCTTAAGGAAAGTAAGAGATCTCAGCTTCCCCCAGCATAAACGCCACTCCCCCATCCCAGGATCTCATGCGAGGGCAGGCGGATCGAGGACATTTGCGGTTGGCGGAGCTTTGGCCTAACAAATAAAGTGGAGTTGGTTGGAAATAAGGTGAAAGCAAGGAATTTGGTCGCCTCACAAGAGAAGTATGCTTTGCAGTGATCACAATCATGTAGGAGATTTTAATTTGCTGATTGCTGTGGAAATATAATACACCTGCGTGCTTTTATGCCACAAAGAAAGAACTGTCCCTGACATTAATGTTTATCGTTGTAAAGAAGGTGCAGGAATGGGAGGCATATGAAGAATGTGTTATGGTCCAGAAAGAGGACAAGTGGCCAGGTTACACATTTTACATGATGTTCATGTTCAAGGTATGTGTAGTGCCTGGATGATGATTGGTCGTCCCAATTACCTGAAGGCGTCTACAAAAGAATCAGCATTTGATTTACCATCTTTATTCCAACAAGTTGTTTTACCAAAATGTTTAAAGAACAGCACTTTTAGGTGGCACATTACTTTTATCTGTTAACAATGTTTAAGCTTCCTTTATTTCCTGTGTTTTTACATTGTTAATATCACAAACAACCCTTGCTATGTATCCTCCTATCCCACGTGTGAGGAACAACTGGCGGTTCATCTGTGTGCCCTCGGGTGAGCGGTCTTGTGCAGGCAGCTAGTCCTTCCCAATGATGGCTGGCAGTCCTTGGGGAGCCAGTGGGTAGCACAATGGCTTGCTTTCCCTTCCAGATTGAGAATCTTAATTTAACCAGGAGTGGTTCCACACCATCATATTTATAGTCAAAATATGGGCCAGGTACAGTAATCAATTCCTAGACCACAACTGGCTAACATGCTCACCCAACTTCCTTCAATGAGGCTGAAATATGTTCCACTTTGTACCTTGGGAGCCAGACCCCACCCCTTACTGTAGCTTATGATATCGAAGGTTCCACCTATGGCGGAGCTGTGGGTCAGGCTTCTGCTAAGGGAGATGTCCCTTGTCATCCAGTCTGCATTGGATATGAGACATGAGCCTCTCCATGCACAAGTCAGGATATTAGCTGCAGGCTATTTCATAATAACATTACTTAAGGAGAGTTGAAACTCTCTCTAGATTATTACAAACCTCACACCTTCTATGCTGCATCGTCTAGGGTACATGTGACTAATCAACTTCCAGGTCACCAGTGGTCCAGAGATAAATATTGGTTTCTAAACCATCAATCAGCCCCACACCTCCAGTTCACCAGAAGGGATCTGAACAGATTGCAAACAAAAGCAATTTATAAACCTCCTTGTCCATTTTTGGTAACATGGATGGAACAGCAGGCTTATCTCCGAAAGGTTGTGAATCATTGATTGTTTGCAACAAAGTGAAAATACAATTATTACCCTAATGATAAAAGGGACTGTCCAGTCAAGGTTGTATAGAAATATCTACTTTATTATTATAACATCAGGTAGCTCTAGCACAGGACAAAATACAACCCACCCTGTAAAGGAATGCAGAGGACAGACAGTTTCAAGAACGAAACGGGGTGCACTCTGGATATTGACAGTAGGGTAGTTGGTATAGTAATTAATTGTAATAGTTCAAGGAAACTTGGTTTCAACAGAAAGGGAGCAATGGGTCGTAAAATGTCACTAGGAGCCTGGGGGACAGGACCACAATGTAGCTTGTGCTGTAGGAGTTCTTGGTGCTCGACTGGGTTGAGTCGGTTTCAGGGCGCTTTGCAGCTCCTACGACAGAGTTTAAGATGGGAGACAGCTGCGGGTATCAGGCGGCAGGCAGTACGGCGAGTGAGGCCTTATGGACATCTGCAGGCTAGCCTACACAGCGGCTTGGGCTGAGGAATCGTTGACTCAGTGCTGGTCGGCGATTCTGAAGCACTGGCCGAGGCATCTTGGATGGCTTTAGTGACTGTAGGGTAAAAACAGTCAGCGGTGCAGTCGGTTGTAGTTTGAGGGGCTCGACTGGCTCGAAAATGTCCTTTAAGGCAGACGTTGGTAGATGCTTGTCGATGCACTTCTCCTAGCTTCTTCACTGGGCTCATGGCGTTCTTTAAGGAAAACTGGCCAAAGCTGAGGAGAGTTTTGCAGGCAGCTGACTTTTCCTTGGTTTGGTTCAGAGACTCTCTGGCACTTCCCACCTAGGAAGCGTGCTGCCTAGCCTAGCAGGGCACGCTGCGGGCTGGCCGGGTACTGGTTCTGGAGCTGCTGGAGCGTCCTGTGGATTCAGTATCTCCCTCTGTTCCCTGGGAGATGTTTAGGGTAGGGATCTTACTTCACTCTTGGAGGTCCTGGCCTTCCTTCACTGGCTGAAGATGTAAGGCAGATTGTACCTTCAGCCAGGGTCCAATGCTACGTTCTTCTTGCTACTCCTTGCAAAGACTTCAAATGATCTGCCCAAATGAAGGGATTGACCCTCTTTTAAAGCTAAATGGACAACAGGGCTTGGTGCAGGATAAGCCTACCCTAATGATCCAATCCTGTGTCTCCACCAACAATCTCCTGTATGCATGAGGTAATTGCCAGAGTGCTTTGCAACAGAAAAGGTAAAGGGGTGAAAACACGTAATACTGAGTACCACCCATCTTCCTGTCTGTTGTGAATCAAAGGGTCTCTCTGGTCAATGCAGCTGAGTAAACTGCTGATTAAAGCATAGTGTAGACCTATGCCCTGCTGCCTCAGTGATCTGATGGTGGCACCTGCCCTAAGTGGCACAGAGTACGTTCAGGCCACAGATGTTCTCTTGAGAGCTGCAGTGAGAGCTAAGTCTCTGAAGCACATGGGCTGCATGATATGCTCAGCCGTTCCAAAAACTGCATAACGAACGATGAGGAGGCTGTTTGTTCTGGTGGCACACTAAACTTCAAATATAAGCCATACCTGAGTTTAGGGTATGGTGGCCAGCATCTCTCATAGTTATCCAAGCCACATCAATTTGATATCACACAAGAGTCATCCCTGTGAGCCGCATACAGCTGTGGTACGGTTATGTGTATTCTACCCAGACAGGCTGTCCTTGCTGCTGCTATGAGGACTGTAGCCTTGGGGGACTGAGTATCTGTGTTTCTTTGTGAGGGCAAGAAACACCCTGCCCTCAGAGGCAGACAGTCCACAGGAAGCTGACTTGGGAAAAGGAATCAAAGGGCACACCCATCGTCAAAAGGAGTAGCCTCCAACAAGGGTGCTGCATATCAAACGACCTTTGATTCTATTGATTCCAACGTCTTGGTTCTCTCCCCCTCTATCTTTCCTTCCTGTCCTCCCCACTTCCTGTAGAGACCTTTCATTTCTGAAAGGCATCTGCTGCAAAGCACCAAAAAGTTAGGTATAATTTTGGGGGAGGGGGGCAGCCCCTTCTGCGCCAAATATTTTAACAACTACTGGATGGAATAACCTGATACGCAACTTAATTATAGTGCGGTAACCATTTGCCTTGAGTAACAGCCTGCATAAGTGGGAATGTGTTTATAACTATTCAAAACACTTCTTCAGACCTAGCGTAATACAAGTTAGCAATTAAATGAAACCAGTATCCTTCACTTGAAATTATGTTTTTTTTCTTCTGGTTCTAGTGAACCAGGATAAAGCCAGAAAGGGAGAGTGAATCCCCGAAGGGCTTGAGGACAAGCCTACAGTAAGGTGGACTCGGCATGAAGGGGCGCATGTCAGTGTGTGTATCAGTCGGCATGACCACTTCAACATGGCCGCCATGTAGGAGACTGCCTTGGTTGCTGCTTGTTGGGGGTACGTTTGTGGGTTGCAGGTGCCCCCTACAATTCTCAGTAGTGGGATACCCTAATTCTCAGTGATTGCAATGGCATTGTTTCGTGCTGTGCTTTGTGCTATTTATGTACAATATTATGGGGTGCAAGTAGAAAGTTTCTGTTTGTGTAACCCCTTTCTCGTTGCTTGTTCTTAAAATCGGGCGTGTTCCTGTTGGGATGTAATTGGAAGTGTAGGCAGTAGCATGTGCTGTAATGCGGAACCTTACGGTGTGGACGAGAGCATGTTTGTGGTGAGGGTTCCAAACCCAGGCATTTATAGACCCCTTGCGTGGGTGATGGGTGCCAGTGTCTGTTCTGTCTGACCTGTGTAACTGTTCCTGAGACGTCAAGCTGATGTAACTTAAGGAGATGCTATAAAGCCTTAAGGAACTTACCGCGAAGACTAAGGAGGTCACTTTGTTTCAGTTCCACAGGCCTAGAATCAGGACTCTGTCACATCCTCACCCGCCTACTGTATAGTCACAACATGTGATGTACTCCAGACATGTAGTGCAGATCCAGGCAGATCTGTCCAGGGGAGATATTCATAAGCATCTAACAGTATTTTTAATAGAGAATTAGGACTTTGACAGAAGCGGTATTAGCCCTGTCTCTCTCTCTCTCTCTCTCTCTCTCTCACACACACACACACACACTCGCGCGCACGCACTCATGCACAGAGAGAGAGAGAGAGAAATAGGCACGCACGTGTAAGAGGGGGCAGAACATTAATAAGCCCCACGTGAACCCTCCTTTGGTGTTAGCTGTTTCTATGCATCATTTGCAATCGGCTCACTCGGCTCCGGCGCATTCATGTATGATTCGCATCAGGCTATTGCCCCAGAGAGCGCAGGGCTTCCATCAAAAGCCTGGCCTCCTGGCAAGTTACACAACCTGTTTGAAAATGAATCTTACGAAATGCATCCCGCTCGTCCCCCTCACAGAGTATCGAGTGCCCCTGCCCATCCCGGCTGCCCTGCTACCCCGTACCACTGCCCTTAACCCTTAGGTGTGTACAGCGCTCTGTCGCTTGCCAGCTGGGTGCGCACTCTATAAATCCCAGACACACATAGAAAGTCACCCATTAAAAGCAAGGCTTTGCATGGGAACTGCAGCAGTGTTTCCGAAATGCAAAGCAACTCGCACACATGGTCCCTACGTACATAGATGAGCACTCGCTTCCATAATCTGTGTTCAACATGCACTTCACATGATGAGTTCCCAGCAGGGCCACGTCAACCTTCCCTGTTTCTGGTGTCGAGGAATATAGGCACTATTACACGGGGGGACAGGAACACCTTTGTTTCAAAGCGATCGGGGACACAACTCTAATAGGTAAAGCATGCCCCCATTGGTGTGAAGCCTGCTTCTAAGCACATGTCGCGTTCACCATTGGTGTGAAGCCTGCTGTCAGACTTCGGCTCCACCTCCCCCTTCTCCTCACCTGAATCTTCTGATATTGAGTCCTTTACCGTAGTCCGGATCCGGGGTCGTTCCTTCTTCTTGTTAGAGATAAGATCCTTAGGTGATCTAACCTTCTTATCGTGCAAGTAAGGTCTGGCCCCTCCGGAGGCCACCGTGGCAGAAGTGGATACCTGCCGTGGGGGGCTCCCAGTGGGCCAGCCTCGGTGCCCAAGGGAAAAAGCCGGAACGGCAGAAAAAACCCTTGAACGAAGATCTGCAGGCTAGGTGAGGAGTGGTTCCAGGCCAGGTATAAGGCAGGTTCTCCCAGGCGGAGATGAAGAAGGTTCAGTTATGATGGATTGAAAGGTGAGAGCTTTCTTCAAAGTCAGGACACTTCAGAATGCCGGGAGTGTCAGATGCTTCGGACACCGAAGCAGATAGAGGCCGCAAGCAGTTTAATGTACCGGAAGGCAGAGCGAAGAGCTGAGTGCGAAGGGATTCGCAAGTGGAGAAAAGTAAACAGAAGGTAAGTCAGAAGCGGAACGCGAAAGGGATCGCGAGCGGAGAAAAAGGATTCAGAAAGGCAGAGCGAGGAGCTGAGTGTGAAGGGATTCGCAAGTGGAGAAAAGTAAACAGAAGGTAAGTCAGAAGCGGAACACGAAAGGGATCGCGAGCGGAGAAAAAGGATTCAGAAAGGCAGAGCGAGGAGCTGAGTGCGAAGGGATTCGCAAGTGGAGAAAAGTAAACAGAAGGTAAGTCAGAAGCGGAACGCGAAAGGGATCGCGAGCGGAGAAAAAGGATTCAGAAAGGCAGAGCGAGGAGTTGAGTGCGAAGGGATTCGCAAGTGGAGAAAAGTAAACAGAAGGTAAGTCAGAAGCGGAACGCGAAAGGGATCGCGAGCGGAGAAAAAGGATTCAGAAAGGCAGAGCGAGGAGCTGAGTGCGAAGGGATTCGCAAGTGGAGAAAAGTAAACAGAAGGTAAGTCAGAAGCGGAACGCGAAAAGGATCGCGAGCGAGAAAGGCTGAACACAGATAGTAGGTTACGAGAAACTACATATAACTAGAACACAGAGCGTACAGAAAGGGTAGAGGGACACAGGAGAAAATAACAAGCTCACGCCGAAAACGAGAGCTAGGAGGAATACTCGGAAATAAGTAACGAGCTACTCGGAGCGCTGGTAGAAGTGTAAGCAATACACAGATACAACGCGCCGAGCTGGAGGCGGGGCCTAAATTTATAGTGAAGGCAGCCATCTTGGGTGAGGACTAGAGCGTCCATCGATCCCACAGCTTCCACCCTCGATTCCTGACACCTGCTTCTAAGCACATGTCACGTTCACCACTGGTGTGAGGCCTGCTTCTAAGCACATGCCGCGTTCACCATTGGTGTGAAGCCTGCTTCTAAGCACCTGTCGCGTTCACCATTGGTGTGAAGCCTGCTTCTAAGCACATGTCGCGTTCACCATTGGTGTGAGGCCTGCTTCTAAGCACATGCCGCGTTCACCATTGGTGTGAAGCCTGCTTCTAAGCACCTGTCGCGTTCACCATTGGTGTGAAGCCTGCTTCTAAGCACATGTCGCGTTCACCATTGGTGTTAAGCCTGCTTCTAAGCACATGTCGCGTTCGCCATTGACTGATGTTAATAAACATTTTTTTTAAAGAGCTTTCACCAATCATTCTTTCCAGGCAAGTGGAACACCACCATTAGTCCCATTGATATGGCCAAGCGAGTTGAGCGCTCAGAGCCCAGCACTGTAATTTCACCAATGCTCAACAAACCCTCAATGTGTTAAGTTGAGGACTTGTTGAAGAGTAGTTGAGCTTTGATTGAGCGCTTACAAGGATTGCATGGAGTTGAGCAATTTAATTTGCATGTTAAAATCTGAACCAGAGATTTGGTTGAAAGCTTCTGGTTGAGCTCTCTGGCGATTTTTTGCTGGATATTGTTCAGAAGGACACACATTGCCCATGTGGGGAGCTATGCAATCGACTCAGGCAGTGCTTTATATGGGATGAAAAATGTGTGTGTGGGGGAGGGAGTAATGCATCACACTAGAGGGATGGGAAGCAGCAGGGGGTTCATGGGGGCTTGTCTCCATCATGACTGACCTCCATTCTCCTAAGCTGCTTGATATCAATGGCCACAGCCTCGCAGCTTGTCCAGCGTTTGGAACACGTGTGCAAGCAAATAAGGGCTGGAGAATCCAGTACAAAAGAACACAACTGCCCCCGCCACCTCCTCGGACCTCTTTACTCAGCGAGTCCCCCACCACCTTTGTACATGATGGGAGAGGTGAGTCCTCAGAGTGACACGGGCATGGCTGAGGAGCAGGGCCCTAGCCCAGGTTCAATAGCACCGATCTCCTGTAGGGCCGAAACCAATCACAGCTGGGGGACACCTGCAAGAGGGGCCTGGCAATTTGCATAAATGCAAAGTGCATTTTGGGAACATAATAATGAACACAGAATTGTATATTTGAAATATGTCTGTGATTTAACCCTGAAACTCTTGTGAGCATGTAACACACGCTGGCTCTCTTCTCATTTCATGCGTCTCAACACCCACCCTAACAGTAACATGTCTGTAAACCACAAGTCATATATACTCATTTCGACATCCTATGTGTATGTATGCCTGTGAGGCTTGGCTATGAGATGTGCAACAGCGCAGTCCCCCCTGCACTAGAGGAAATACCTTGGGTTGCTGATAGGAGGACAGCGTTTATAGGTTAGCCCTGGAGCACTCCTGCAAGAAAAACTAGCTTGTTCTGGTCCAGTGCCTCCCTCCCCTGAAGGGGTGCACTTCTTGTGATTCACTTGGGATCCAAGTAAAACCCCCATAAACACGTTTTCTGGCCTGCATGAAAAGCCTGGTGGCCTCCACCAGGTGCATAAGTAGCCAGTGCAGTATGAGGGAGTATGAGGCAGTCAGGCCTCTCTGAGGGCACCCGGACAAGCGGATTCCCTGCACGGAGCGTTCAGCGGTGGGAACCCTGTGCAGAATAGGGAGGACTGGAAGAACATCCCGCAGACGTGTTTCCCACATGTCCACCTCCTTCCGAGTGAGGGTAACCGCCTCCTGATCACAACCCTTGCACTGTCTGACAGAGCCAGCAAGCGGCAGACACTCGTGATGAGCGCCACGCTGGGAGCGGAACCACATCTAAACTGACTAGCCCCTAGCACTCCTTTCTTGTAGCGGTCCCCCTTATAATCAATAATGTTTGTGTCGGATATGTACGCTTAAGCTAACAGAGAGATATCTAGTTTATTTATTTAGGCTGGTGTTTTTAATTGTCAAAAAAGTCAAACGAGATCTAGCAGAATAAAGGCCTATTGTGTGCTGCCTGCCTACTCTGCCTCGTCCACTGCTCCAGCAGGGCACCCAGCTCTCAGAGCTCTGCCAACGCCTCTCACTGCGGAAGGCAGCACCCCAACGGGTTCCCCTTTCTGATTCAGTGCTGCTAGCCCCACACAGCAACTCATGTGTGGCATGCCAGTGGCACCCCGTGTAATTCCACTGTAGGTGGACACACACAGCCGTGCCAATGTCTCTCAGGTGTGAACAGCCCCCACCCCCTGATATCCTAGTCATTGGCTTTCGCTATTAGTATTTATTCATATGTTCAACATCTTACTGCTGGTAATTTCTGAAAGGCCTCGCGGAGTTGCCAGGGGCCTACATTAAACATTCTTTCCCAAATCCATTCCCTATGCATGCAGTTAAGTGCCCAGGAACCAGAGTAGGAGGCTGAAGCAAAGCAAGAAGGCTACCAGTACCCCTCTGCAGGAACAGACATGTTGCCCGACACTGAAGGGAGGCGTGCAGGCTTAATTTGTACGTGTGTGTTTGCCAGTGCTCAACCCCAGCACTTATTTCTGACAATCAGTTTCTTTAGGATGTGGTGTTTGGGCAATTTCATTATTTTAATTGTCTGTTAGCTGTAATCACACCACAAGCAACAAAAGCGTGCACAAGCCACAGCTAGCAGGCTTAGTGTGTTTACATTATGTTTATTAGTACATCTGCCATCAGTCGTGTATCCATCGCCACAAAGAGCTGTGGGAGTTGCAGTTACAACCCAAAGTAAGTTGACACTGTGGGGAAAAGCTGTGGGTGGAGTGTACAGTGGTTGGGTAGGTGTGCCCCTGATGTGGCACAAAGAGGCTAGAAAATATTTGGGCCATGGCACTTTTTTCTCCTAAATTAAGCACTGAAGGCATGGGAAAGCAGGGGCGGGGGGACAGCTGCCGGAGCAGACAACTGAATAATGTGAGCTAACAGGAACAATGCCATACTGGCGATTATTGCCCAGAAGCTCTTGCTCCTGACTGGCCAAAAGGAATTCCAAATTTCACTCCAGGTTGCAATCAAACAATAAGTCCACATTCTGAGAACATTGCCCGATGGTAACAGCCCTCAGCCGAGGTTAAGGGCCGCAGCGAAGCGATGGGGTTTAAAGAGGGACGAGGGACATTACCACCTGGCAATGGCCTTAGTAAGGGGTCATTATTGCTATCAGAACATTTCACCCAATAAGGATAGAATGTCCTGTTTAAAATGAAGGGAGACAAAGGTGAAACTTTGGCATGTTGGACAGATGACCTGTCCCAGCCGTTATTGTCCCCTTCTGCCATGGAGCTGCCAGCATTCCAATGTTTCAATATGCTCTCATTACTTGGGATGCACACACATTGCTCTCACAGAAACCACATAGACACAAAACTCTGTGATATGTTTCAGTGTCTGAACTGCCAGACCACTGACCTTCACCCCCTGCAGTGCTTATCCGAGTTTCTGTTGCTGTAATAAATGTCTCTCATCGCCTCAATGAGTACAACCTTTGCCTCGTCACAATTCTGTGGTGGCATTTTGAAATACCTCTGCCCCTGAGCATGCTGCAAAGCACAGGCCCTTGTGTTTTATAAGTCCTGTCGGTGTAGCCATGATTCTGATGGCTCTGAGTCCAGTTGATAAAACAACTGGTGATAGGCGGCTCTGAAATCTACTTGCGGGCACTATTCTTTTTATGAAGTCATTTATTGTTGGAGTGATATGTCTCTCCATTCTTATTGCTTTATATCGCAATCTCATGTCTACGCAGATTCTCACCTCATCAGAATGTTGAAACTTTTTAGTCACAACAATTGGGAACAGCCTGGGAGTGGAACCCTGCACTTGCTCTAGAACATGTGCTTGTTGAAGCCTGCTCAGCGCCTTTTTTTGTTTTACTTATGATCCACCTGTGTTAGGGTCTAACTGGGGCACCCCCACTTTGATGTTATTCTTTCTATGTTAAACACCCTGGACCTATGCACAAGAATTGAAGCTCATATTCCCGAAGAGTCTCTTTCAGCTCACAGGTGCAAACACAGACCATAAACTACATGAGCTGTTGGGCTTCTGCTGTGGCTCAACTAAGCTTTGTGCCTATCCATATGCCAGCAACACACACAGTTGCCCTAACCTCAACTCACATGAGTGCAATCCTCAAAAGGCACCTCTCAGGGAAATGTTGCATGTGCCACCATGGCAATAGACTATCGTTGAGGTGGTTGTTAATCTCGGCCTGGGGTTTATCTTGTGAAACTGTCCATCAGCCGAAACGTTCCCAGACGAACTGGCGGTGGACATCTAGGGGTCCCGTGTTTTCACTACTTTCCGTCCTCTGCTTTGTGGTCATCCTACTACGAGAAGTGGGGCTAGTTGGGAATCTGCTGCATTCACTAGAGGTTTCTGCACTGGGGTTCCAAGCGGAACACACTGGCATACATGGGCATAGTGGTTCATCCTCTCACACTGAGGCCAGGTCTGACCTTTAGCAGTGCACACTGCTTTAGGTGGAAATCCTCTTCCACAGTCGCAACATAGTGAAGCATGCCCCTTGTGGGCACCCCTCCCAGCTCCAGATCTGCTCACCTTTCTCTGCTTGTTCAGTAGTTCAACCGTCGCTGCCACCAAATGAAGTCTCCATACCTGCTGGTCAGGTGTGGCATAGTTGATGCGCTGTCTTGACTTATGTGCACCTCATCAGCTGCATACCTCTGTCTATTGGGGTACATGCACTCGCCTCTTCTCTAACCTCGCATTACATGCACGGCTAGACTCCCCTGGTTTCTGTTTGGCTGCCACAGAACAAGGCAGCATTTACTTGCTGTGAGCTGAACTGAAGCCTGCACCCGCCACTGCATGGAGAAATTATACAATTCTCACTTTTGATCTAATGCACGTCCTCGCCAGTTGTGTGCAGACTGGGCGACACGTGGGCATGCACTAGACAGGCCTGACACCCAATGGGGCGCAAAGGAAGCGCACCAGTAGTGTGACGCACAAACATGACCTACACTCAGGTGCAGGCCGGGTGTGGTCTGATGCACCAATGCATGGGAGCAGAATTTGGTGATTGACTGAGGACCCAACAGGGCGAATGCATGCTTGCATCCATGCATGGGTGTGTTGATGATTTTAAAAGAAGACACAGTGTGACGACCACACAAATAACAGTGTAGCGAGATAGTGCAGTAAGACTGTAAACACTGCACTATTTGTAGCATGTGCTAAATTGTTGCTATCACGTGGTTGATGTTGATAGTCAAACAGGCATTCTGCACACGCTGCATTGCTTCTGCCGCCATTAGTGCTGGCAGCCAAGTAGAATGGCAGCAAGGAAAGTCCTTTCAGTGCAGAAGGGGCCGCCATTGGACACAGAGCCCGTTCTGGGTATGTGGGAATTAGGCCCTCTACTCTCTCTAGCCAGACCCAACGTGAGGGCATGACCTGCGCCATCACGAGGGCTGCGTCTGGTCTGCGTGGACGCGGTTGCCATGGCAGCGGGGCTTCCAGAGGCCAATCTCCGGAAACACTGAAAGGTTGATGGAGAAGGTCAAGTCGAGGGAAGCGTTATGGGCCGGGCGCCATCTTAGCAAATCGATAGTTAAGATAAGCGGGAAAAGCTGCTGGAGGGAAATGGCAGAGCGCAAAGGGATGAAACGCATCCTCGCAGGCTTCCGGTGGAAACACCGCAGGAGACGAGACGCTGCAAGCTTTTCTGGAGAAATAAAACCTATCCGGGATTATTTATCTGTGTATTACGAGCGCACGCTGCGCTGAAAGCATCAGAGCACTCTTTGCCATCGAAAGCCTTTAAAAATACAATATAAGCTACAAAAAAGAGACTTTCATCAAAAAAGAGTGTGGCGCAGCCCATTATTTCCAATGTCCCCTATAAAACCGGTACCCAATAATATACTGCAATTACTAGTGTCTGTACCAGCCCAATTTACCGCCGCCATTTTACAGCATTTGCTGACCTGCCATAACCTGGGCACTTGTCCATGGAATATACCAACACAATGGCTTTTCCATCCGATGCCTTGCCTCCCCCTTCTTTGTTGGCATAAAAGGTTGCAGGTTTATTATCACACAAAACACTAAACACTACATATCTGTCATCACTTCAAAACACTCTTTGATATTGTTCTCCAGGTATGGCAACCAGCCGACTGCCCCATCTCTACATTGCTTCCCCCATTTCCAACCAAGTCCACTCCAGGCCAAAGCTCCCCAACCACCATTGTCTCGCTCCACCTGCCCTTGCAGGTGATCCTGGGCTGGAGGAGTGCCGTTCCTGCCTGGGGAAGCTGAGCCCTCTTGGATACCTCCAGCGCTCTTGCTGCTAGTCCTCAGAGGAGCGCTGATCCCAAGAGGAGCGCAAACTCCCCCCCCCCCCCGCTTTCCCAAGCTCATTTGTAGTACCTACAGTGTCACTGTATTTGTATTTGGTATCTAGTTTATTTGTATAGCGTGCCTGGCCCAAAATCATCCGGGCGCATATCTTAGGTATCAGTGACATAGTATGCATCAAGAACAGTAGGACAAGATACAGAATATACATGCAATCATATTACTTACAGGATATTTACAACGTATTTACATTGAGGGTGCTTGCTGGACAATAGCAATAACAAGGTACAAGGTCATTCTAAGGTAGATTTATGGCCGATGTGGCAGGCGAAAGTTTTGAGTGTCTTGAGTAACAAGCCACAATTTGACTTTGCTCTTGAAAGAGTGTAGGGAAGATTCTGATCTAAGTGGGTTGGGCAGTGAGTTCCACAATTCAGTGGCAAGGACCGGGAAACTATCCCTGCCCGCTTTCTGAAGCTTGAACCTATATAGAGAGAGACAGTGAACTTGGGATACTCTCTGAGGACAGCTAGAGGTATGTGATGTGAATCGGCTTGCCAAGTAGATGGGAGCTTGGTTGGCCAGGCATTTATGCGTAATGGCGAGCGTTTTGAGGGAGACTCTTTGGGCTACTGAGAGCCAGCGTAGGCTACGTCTGGTGTCAGCGATGTGCCGATTCCTAGGGATATTTAGAGCTGCCCTGATGGTGTTGTTTTGGGTGACCCGAAGCTTGCTTAGATTTCGTTGACTCATCCCTAGATATAGGGCATTACAATAGTCGAGTTTAGACATAATAAGGGTTCTGGCCAGGATGGTGCAGTTAGCCGTGGTAAGGAATGGTCAACAAGCTGTGATAAGTTTGCACATGTAGGCGAAAGCTGAGATTACAGCATTGCTTTGTCTGGAGAGCGATACATTTGAATCGAGATAGATGGCTAAGGTTTTAGTATCGTTGGATACCTTGATGGTATTGCCATCAATGATGAATGATTTGAAGGCAGGATGTAATCTATTAAATCGGTGATGGGAGCCCAAAATGAGAAGCCCTGTCTTATCGTCATTAAGACAGAGCTCATGTTGTGCCATCCAAGCCTGGATGACCTGGTAGACATAATTTAAGGCTTTTGTGTCCACTGTGTAGTCTACGGTGATAGGGATGAGTATCTGGGTGTCATCGGCGTAATTAGTATAGGTACACCCAGATAGTCAAGAATATTGAAGTGCGGTTTTGTGAACACGTTGTAGAGTGTCGCTGAGACACAGTATCCTTGTGAGACCCCACACTGGACTGGTGAAGGTTCAGCGGAAGCAGAGGGGGAGAAGACCCTCATGGATCTATTATCCAGGAAGGATCTAATCCACGTGGTGGCTTTGTCTATAAAGTGTTCTGTCGATTTGAGATGCCGGCAGAGGATTTGATGGTTAGCCAAATCAAATGTTGCCGATAAGTCTCGTAATAGCAGAAGGGCCAGCTTCCCGCTATCTTTCAGATCCTCAATTTGAGTTTTTAAATCAATGAGGGCCGTTTCTGTTCCGTGCCTAGGCCGGAAGCCAGATTGTCCGAGACCGAGGTGTTTATTGGATTCCAAGTAAACCTGGATCTGCAGATAAGCCGCTCGGTCCAGGATTTTGAGCAAAAACGGAACAGTGGTGATGGGCCTATAATTATTCGGTATGCTCAGGTAAAAGGAGGGTTTTTTGAGAAGGGGGATAACGCATGCATCCTTAAGGTTATCAGGGACGATGGCCAAGTTGAAAGACGAGTTTATAAAGGCAGTCATAAAAGGATCTAATTCATGTGTGGTCTCCTTGATAGCTGGGCATGTGTCGCCCTGGCAGTTGGAAGGTTTGAGTTTGCTGATGATGCTTTCAACCTCTGGGATAGTTAGTGGTGAGAAGCTGAAGGGTTTATGTGAGTGTGTGATAGGGATGTTTTTGCCAGTGGGAAAATTGAGCTGCGGGTCAATCTGTGGGCTACTGTTTGTATCTACCCCAGACGTTCCTGTGGTGGGTCGTGACATGCATTAGTTCGCCCAGAGCATATCCCTATCCGAGTCGTTCTTGGTGGGCGGGTTATTATTTTTCCATCTCATCAATATGTCACGTTCTGCTAGTAGTAGGCCAAGGTTTAATAGTTCACGCCATGTATGGTTCATTTTCCCATCAGCGCCCAGCAGACACACCGTTGGGGACCTTTCGACGGGCTGGTCTGCCATTGCATCTAGTGCATCATATACATCTGCCCAATATTCAGTTAAGTGTGTACATGCCCAAAACATGTGACGGGTGCCTGCCTCTTTGCTCCATCATCTTGGGCATTTGCCATCCATGGAGGGGTACATGTGTTTCAATTTGGCCAGTGTGTAATGTATCCTCTGTATGATTTCATAATGAATCAGTCAGTATCGTGCATTACAGGATACATTTTTCGTTATCCCACAGATCTGCGCCCATTCCTTATCAGCGATGGTACGCCCCGGGACACTTTCCCATCTTGCCTTCACTGCTTGTAGTATTGGGGATCGCGCTGTAGTTATGAGTTTGTACAGCCAATGCTGTAAGCCAAAGTTTTGGTCGTCCCTGATGTGAACATATACCCTAAACCATCGGTGTATCATCGGTTCTGTCGGGAAGGCTTTCCACACTCGGGCAATAGCTGATCTCATGCGTAGGTACTGCATTTCTTGTCTTGGTGTGTTTCCCACCGTTCCCTTGATTGCTTCCCATCTTATGAATTCCCTATCAGGAAATAGATCTCCAAATTGATTGATGCCCTTAGCTCCCCAGTGTGTGGCAATCTCGGGATCTAATGTGGGTGGAATATAGTGGGCCCCCCAAAATGGCATATTTGGATTGTACAATATTTCTGTCCCTTGTGATCCAGCAATCTTGGCCCAAGCTGTGCATGTCACCCGCACCGGGTTTATGACGTTGTGCTGTCTAGGGTGCAGTGTTACTGCATTGTGAAGGAGTTCTGTCGGTTTTATGGTCTGTGCTCTGTTTGTTGGATGCTGTGGGTTGAGATAGGTGGTCGCCCACTGCGATGCACAGTGTGCCTGTGCTGCCAAGTAATACATTTCGAAGTCTGGTGCAGCTAACCCCCCTTGGGCGTATTGGTTGGTTAACGTTTGCCAGATTACTCTTGGCTGTCCATTCCACACCAGTGCAGTGCATGCACCCTGGATTTTCGATAAGAATGCTCTGCCCGGCCATACCGGGACAGTGGTGAATAAGTATAACAGTTTCGGCAAAATGATCATCTTGATGAGGGCAAGCTTGCCCATCGTTGATATCGGTAAAAAACTCCACTGCTCCATTTTAACACAGAGGGTGTCTGCTATGGTTTCATAGTTCAGCGTGCGTGCTAACTGCGCTGTACTAGCCACATCTACCCCGAGATATTTGACCTGGATGGGACTCCAGAGTTACCCATGGAGTTCAGCTGGTTTATCGGCAGCATCAGTTTAAGACCAGAGTATTCTCCAAATGTTCTAACCGCTTCTAGCACTCTGCCCATGTTGGGCCCAGGGTTCTTTAGATATAACAATATGTCATCTGCATATAACGTGATGATTTCCAGTTCAGTACTGTCATAAGGCTGCCATTGATGCTTATGCTAGCATAGGGGGGTATCTCTACAAAATATCCCCACAAAAATATCCCTGTAACAATGGGTGTTTGTCTCGGCATAGGCAATATTTTTGGGGGGGATAATTTGTGGGAGCAGGGGTTGCGGGGGTCTCCCCCGCAGGGTCCATGGGTCAATATCGCCACAAAAATACGGTGATATGTTTGTATCGCGATATTTTTGCGGGGATATTAACACATGGAACCCATACGGGAAAGTGTACAGTACTTTGACCCATTTAATACAATTATGCCCAAATCCATAATTGTGTAGAACTCTGAACAGAAATGCCAGTAGACTGTGTCGAAGGCCTTCTGCATGTCCGATGCCAATGCCACCGCCTGTGTCTCTTTCGGGATTGTCGCTGTTATATTATAACAGCAGCGAATGTTCGTCGCCGTTGATCTACCCGGTATGAATCCTGCTTGGTCCTCATGAACCATGTGCGGCATTAGCAGTGTTAATCGCACAGCCAGGATCTTGGCGAAGATTTTGGCGTCTGTATTTATCAGCGAGAGTGGCCTGAAAGAGCCGCACTGTTGAGGGCACTTCCCAGGTTTGAGCAGTAGAGTGATAATAGCTTCCCGAGATGTTTCGGGGAGCTCACCTCTTTCTAGGGCTTCGGACCAGACAGCATGTAGTCTGGCAACAAGAAGACTTGATAACTCTTTATAAAATTCAGCTCCTAGGCCATCAGAGCCTAGGGCTTTGCCATTTGGGAGAGCCTCAATGGCGTCTGCTATTTCAGCATGGGTGATCAGAGTTTCCAAGGCGTCTCTGGTTGTGGGGGAGAGGAGTGTCGTAGTATGTTGGCTGGGTACTGATCTATATCGCTATCTGAGGCTGTGTTTTGGGGAGAGTACAAATGTTCATAAACGTCATAAAATGTTTTTTCTATCTCCGCCTGTTCTGTGACCACTGCCCCATCAGGTCTTGTTATGCAGGGAATGCTTGTGGTTCCCCGTTCCCCCTCACCATCTTGGCTAAGAGTCAGCCAGGTCGATCTCGTTCTCCATATCACCTTGCAGCCGCGGGTTTGTTGAAGTAACAAACTTCGCGATCCGCCGCCGCTCTATATTCCTCGATATGGGTCTTGATGGCCAGTCCTATTTGGGGGAGGGGTGTGGAGCATACTGTTCTTGGAGTCCGGCTATTACCCCGCCTCGGCTCTTCAGCTCTCTGCGTACGTCTTTTAATACTCTGAATTCTGTGGACATTATGACGCCTCTTATACACACTTTGAATTCCTGCCATAGCACTGCTTGGCTTGTTACAGGACCTTCATTGTGTTGAAAGTATTCCTCAATGTGTTCGGTTAACGCAGTTTTGTAGACCTGGTCCGCCATGGCTGTAGGTTTGATTCTCCATGGGGGCCTATGTAGTGTTACCTCCGGAATTCGCATCGTGATCTGTATGGGCAAATGGTCTGATAGTGTTCTGGGATGGATCTCAGCCTTGGTTACCCAGCCTAGCACTCTATTGTATAATAGCCAGAGGTCTATTCTGGAGTGCATATCGTGCACCGAGGAGTAAAACGTGTATGCCCTTTTAGTACCATGTAAGGAGCGCCACGCATCCTGGAGACCCAGATCTGTCACGTGGGTGAATATCATGCGTGCTGCATTGGTGAGTGTCCTGGGGTTGTCTGACAATTGGTCCAGATGTGTATCGAGAATGGTGTTAATATCCCCTCCACAGATCAGGTGGGCTCTGGGGTATCTAGCTAGTTTCTTGAATAGTGTTGAATAAAAGCCAGGATCATCCACATTCGGACCGTATGTATTCAAGAGCAGTACCTCCTAATTTTTAAGATTGCCGTGTACCAAGACAAAGCGGCCCTCTGGGTTGCTGTCTGTGCTGTGATGTGTGAAAGGGATGCATCTAAGTATTAAGATTAGCACCCCACGGGCTCTGCTCGAGTAATGCGTATAGTGTCTTTGAGTTCCCCAAATGGGGGCTATTTTTTCTGCTTGGTGCTTTAATAAGTGAGTTTCTTGGAGGAAGACTATTCGAGGTCCCAATCTATTAATATAAGCCATCATTTTCCTCTTTTCACCGGTGCTCCCAGCCCACGGACAGTCCACCTCAACAGTGTGATACCACCTTTGTCTGCGTCAGCCATTGGTGTCCATTGTGCCTAGCTGATGTTCGACGTGTGTGTGGCTTGGTGTGTGTACATGCTTTAAATCAATCCGTACCGGTGCTTTTTCAACTTGAACTCCCCGTGTAACAATCCCTGCACCCTTCCCCACCCTCATAGTTCCCCGAACTTCAACAATGTTATCCCTTTTACTTCCCCCTAATTCCCATGTCCTACAATTTGCACCTGCAGTAGGGGGCATCTGCTGCGACGGATCAGGCCATCTAGTTTCAATCTTCTGCCCACCCCATCTCGAACCTGCTTGTTACTTGTACTCATAATACAAATGTGCTAACACCCTCTCCTGTCTGTGCACTCTATATTCTCTTTTTTTCAGCAGGTTAGTTCAGGGTATTCCTATTCTAGTATCCATAATTGTCATCTCTTCCCGCTTAACTGCTTCATTATGACCGGTTAGATCCCAATGATTCGTGTGCCGAATTCTCAGCACCATTAGGTGCTTGTTTTGATGGCATCTGGATGTTAGCCTCGCCGAAACTAGTTGCTTCCTCAGGAAACGTGAAGAAATACGTCTTATTTTTTTGTGTTGCATTCATAGTCTCCCCGGGTACAGCATCGCATAGGGGACCTGCCGGTCGCGTATCCGTTTTTTAAATCTTTGTACCTCTAGAGTGTAAAGCTTATCGCTGGGTTTATCCTAGAGGTGCACACCACGAGGCTAGGTGTAGAAGTGTGGTTGTATTTTGAAGGATTGAGGTCATTTCCCAACGTGTCCTCTGTGCAGCAATGCGGGATCAATGCATTGATGGTCTTGTTACCCATGTGATCATGGTGGATTCCCTTGTCACCTTCCCCGCATGTATAACTGAATCTGTTCCCAGCTTGTGATGCTTGGGTGTCATTGCGAGGGGCCTTTGCGTCGTCTGCCCGCTGTCAGAAAAGGTTGCTGTGAGAAACCTTGTGAAAATGCTGCACCTTTACTCTCACCAAGTCAACTATGCTTTGGCCCTCGTAGCTGCACTGGTAGTTCCTGTGGCCACACCACTCGTATTAACGCGCTTCTCTCTTGTGGTCAATCTGCAAAGTTTGTTGATGTGGGGCAGCAGGTACGCCCAGGGTACAGTGCTCGGCTTCTTCTTCTATACGCTGCGTGTCTTGTACCACGGGACGTGAGCCAGTTCATCGGATTTACGGTGAGCTCCTCCCCACCTGTGTGCGATTGTTCGGGCCGTGGTTACTACATATTCACCGGGTTCGCAGTCTGGAAAAGCTGGGTCTGTGGGCGGGGGGCTCAGCGGTGCTTCTCATTGTGCTTATGCGTGACCCATGTGCCAGTGGAGATCTCGTCCGGTTCAGTGGATTCCCCGGAGGTGCCCTTAATTTCTTGGTGCCAGTAGTAGCGCGCTTTTGTTGTTCACAGCGAGGTGAAATGATTAAAATCAGGAGAGGTGGATCACATCACACCGGGTCACATCAGGCCCCAATATCTCGGGCGTAATGGCACTGGGCGAGCGGCCCTGAGGGTTCGAGGTCATACGTGAGCTTCACCGTGGACTAAGCAACTGTTTATGCGCACCTGCCGATTCAATCCGGGCGTGGTGTAAATCAAAGCGTCCGCCTTACCATGCTTCACGGCGTATCATCGCTCCGGTTCTTTAGGCTGGATACGTTGTCTGCAGGCACTCTACGGGGTGAGCCGGAGCGCTGCAGTCGCTGGTGTTGTCCTGGACGAACCCCGCCTCTCACGGGTCTCCAGACCTTCCTTCTTTTCAGTAGTTGGTGGCAACGGCCCGCTCAGTCCATGCACCGGTGTGCCGATAGTGGAAGCTTGCAGGTCCCTCTGACGCCGCTGGAACTGGCTTCTGTCGCACAGGGGCTCACTGTCGACACGACGTATCTCAAGATACCGGTCACGGATCTCTACAAATCTTGGCCACCATGACGTGTGCGGTATACCTCACATCTTCTCCGAGGTTCAAGTGATTCCAGGCAGTTGCTGCGGATTTATTGTTTTTTTAGCCTCATCCGTAGCAGGAGCTCACGCGGCTAGTTGCATCTGGCAGGGTGCGCAACAGCGCCCCTGAGTGTGGTAAACATGAGTATATAAGAGAGAGATTCTATTGTGAGTTTGGCTATCAATCTAGTAGAACGAATAAGGTAGCCTTTTGGCGACGTATCTTACATGGGAAACAAATATCTTTAATTTTAGCCGTCCGAAGTTTTGCAGTTCTGGTTTTAGAAATTGAAAAAATGTTAAGATTTGGTGTGGTGAACATATGGTATTTTAAGTCAAATTGTACAACTAAATTTGAAGTTATTTGTTTATGTATTTGAAGTGTGTTTAATAGGATGATATGATAACGATGAATTGTATATGGATTAATTTTTTACTTTTGCCAAAAAAAATAAGAATTAAATACATTTTAGGGGTTGGGCGAACAAAAAGGGAAAAAAACGTTTTTGGAAGTAACTATTGACCATCAGCTTGACCCCAAACCTCAAATAAATGGCATCACGGTGGCGTGCTTCTCCCAGGTGAAAGCATGGAAACGGCTCCTTTCCTCAACTAATCATGATAACGAGTGCTCATCTTAGCTCGTGATTAGCCAACTGCAATTCAGCCTCTCGTGGTTCACCAAAACACCTCAGAGGGTCTGAGATGTACCAGTCAGAGTCCTCCTGAAGCTCCTAGGCAGGGCACACACAGCATTCACGCTCCAGTGGGAAAGGAAAACGCCTTGAAAGCACTAGGACCCACCTGCAAGGCTTTCCATGCCTCAGGCTCTGGTATTTTGAGACCTCCATTCCCTCCTTGCACATGATCGAGGAGTCTCTCTCCCACTTCTTCTCACCTCATTCCTGCACCCTCAGTTCGGCAAGCCTAGTTGGGAGGGTGTACACTCGCTTTTCACACCACCCGCCTGTGGAACAATAGGATGCCCATGTTAGGGGAGTAAAAAACCTTCCAACTTTAAGACAATTGTTCAAAGCCCATTCACAGGTCAGATAACCCATCTACTTACTCTACGCAGCCCCGAGATCTCCGAGCAGGCGGTTATAAGCTTTATAAATTAAAAATAAGATTGCTGTGCTGATACTCTTCTCACTAAAGACAGGCATGGAGTACCATGCAGGACACTAGACATCTAGGTGAAATACTCCGGTCCAGAGAGTAGCTATGCCACGGGGTGGAGGTCACCAATTGCTGCCGAGAGAGCCGAGCTGAGGAAGCCAGCCAGTGGTGAGATGACAGACCAGAGGAGACAGCTGACTTCTTTTAAGTATTGGGCCTCATTCTAAGTTTGCTGGTCTGGAAACTACGGAGATAAGGGACCGCACACAGCAAGAACACACAACAGACCGGTAATTGGTGCCGCTTCTCATCTGGTGATGACGCTGAGACTACGAGCGGGGCTGCGGAGGGCGTGAGCGCAGGTGAGCCAGGACACCCCCGCAATGTCTCTGAGCGTGGGGGATGCGCCGCTGCAGAGCACGCAACGGACGCCAGCAGAGCTGCCGGCTATGTGCGAGCGGGAAGTGGCAGAGGCATTGTGCTTCCCCAGTTGATGTAGAGTGGGTGCCAACTATGAGGAGAACTTCATCAGCTCCCGCGCAGCAGCAATTGCACCCTGGGAGCTCCCCTGCCCCATCAGTGGACTTTGGTCCTGCGAGGGCCTGCCACAGACAAAGGTACTGGGTGTGAGTGGTGCAGCTGACAGCCAACAGGGAACATTAAATGGCGCCTGATGAGAGGCACAGGATGCTTCTCTCAGCCTACCCTCCACTGCGAACCCGTAACAGCTGGCAGAACCTACTGGCATGTCTAAAGCCACGAAGGAGAGGAGGTGGAGGCACTTCCTTAGCTCTGACACAGCTGAAGTGGGGGCTTTTTGGTGGTTGTCTGCTACTCTTTGGTCGCCATCCTGACAGGGGGCCACCAAGCTGAAGCTTTAACATAGCACCCACTCCTCACAAGCACTATTTGATGTTTAAAATTACCCCTTGGTCCCTGTGCTATTGGCTACTCTGCGGCGACATGTGAGTCTCCATCCCAGCCCGGCTTACATACTGCATGCTCATCAACACATTTTGGGTGTACCATTGGCATGTCACAGACTGCACCACACTGTGATCCCGACAACACTGCAGACGGCCAATCCCTCGGCACTGCATTGCACCGCTCCACTAGACAACACCCCAAGACGGAGGTTCAGATGCAATTACAACTGATCCTGGCCGAAATGAAAGTCATTGGGCAGCGAACACAGGAAACAAATAATACCGTCCAGGATATTAAATGTGATCTACATGATGTTCATACCCGGCTGAATGCACAGTCTGAGAGGATGACCGACCACTAACAGCGCATCAGCACATTAGGGGTTAACCATGACACGGTCGCTACGGATCTGGACAGGGTTAACAAAGAAGTGCAGAACCTGGGGGAAAAACTAGAAGACAAAGAAAACAGATCTCGGGGCAATAACTTTCGACTGGAGGGCCTCCTGGAAAATGCTGAGGGCACCAATCTAGAGGCATACATGTATACATGTATGGCTTTCTACAAGACAAGCTGCACATGGAAAACCCATGTAACGTCATCATCGAAAAGGTACATCAGGCTGCAGGAGATTGCCAGCACATTATCACTATAAGGCTACTGAACTTCCAGAATAAACTGGTGATCCTGAAGGTGTACCGGGCAGAGTGGATGATACAGGTCGACAACTCAGACATACAGATTTTCAACGACTATTCCGTAGAGGTCTCATGGCACCAAAAGGGATTCAACCCCCTGTTTGAGGCACTCAAATGCACAGAGCATAAACATTACCTCAAATTCCTGGCCGTATGGTGTATACAACTCGAGCGCCAATGGCAATCATTGGTGGATCAGAAAGAGGCCGGGCGTTTCTTAAATGACCTAGTGCCCACTCGCTATGCCCATGCCGAAGGTGAGACCACACAGGTGGATCGAACATCACCGCTACCACAATGACAGTCCAGGTTGAAGGGAAGATGGCAAAAAGCGGGAACGAGGTATTGGGCCCGGACCGTAGACACGATGGACCAGTAAAGTGAACAAAAGGGGGACACGTGACTAGGACTCTTGACTCCAGATTTGAATAGACTTGGACAGCCTCTCAACATGGAAACTCCCATGCATGTCCTTTGGTGCAGGAGTTACCACTATCGCTGGGGCTGTGCCCCCAATATTATTTTAACTGGTGCACAGCCAACAACCCTTGATTTTATGCACTTGCAGGGATGAAACATGGTGCATCACTCATCACCCACTGCTCACTTTGGCCCACCTACCATCTTTGCGATATACCATTTTGGTAACATTTCCATAGCTCCGCAGCTGGGGGCAATGGAATACGTGGGAAAGGGAGTCGGTCCACAGACCTCTCCTATCCGTCTTCACATATGAGCTCTATCAGCCATTTATTGGGATATAGTTCACAGATCCCAATGTTTACCTGTTGGGCTTATGGGCTTTTGGAACGTACATATGTAATGGATATGATATGATATGATAGGATAGGGTATTTATAACACGCTTATTACCCAGAGGTTTCTAATGAAGGAACCCGGGGTTCGGACCTGTGGTGCTCCGTGTCGTCTTGTTTCCAAGGCGAGCACGTTGCCCCTGAGATATCCTCCCGGGACGGATGGGATTACCCCAGTATATTGAGTCCAAATAACCAAACACCCTCAAGAAGATGGCAAATGACTGTTTTATTAAAAATTATCTAAAACAGGGATGTTACAACTAACATCACCAGACATGCTCTCAGTCTCTTAATGATCTCCACAAAAAGTACAATTCTTATACTCAATTATGCGTCAGAGTGCGTCATACTACGTGGTAATAGTGAAAAACCTATCAAGGGTCGGGATTGGTTAAGAGAAACATCTAGATATATACTCACATAGGAGCTAGGATTGTTTTCACAACATTTCAGAAACATTAGATACACATTATTATTCATTATACAGACTAATACAATTGGATGGCATGCTTGTGCCATGTCTGGAACATTGGGTTCATTTAGCAGCATGTATGTCCAGACCCAGGTGCATGGAGATAGGACATGAAGCTACCTCACCACCTAATTAGCCTAGCAACTCTCATGACCCATGCTATCTGCCATGATATTTGTCTTTGTACTTGGCCTTGTAAAGTATTCTCGTCTTTGGGAATGCATGGGAGTGAGGGCACTCGCTATCATGTCTGGAACTCCAAGTCCAAGCTCTATTTCCATCCTTGGCTCACATGACAGGAGACCATGATCTGGTCAATTTTGCAGCTTTTAAATGCTCCAAATAAAACTTGGCATCCTTTGTGTTCTTTCTTGCACCTTAATGTGAGAAGTTTCTTTCTCTGCACACTCATTCTTCTTCAGAGTAGATGGCTGACCTCGATTTCTAGAATCTTGACTTCAGGCCATGCAGCCTCGCCACGCAGCTCCATGAGCCTGCTATTCTGCTGCGACACAGCTTTTCATTCTCCCTTCATGGTTTCTGACTTACTTATTTCATGATACCAATGTCCAGTCTCTGTACCATGGCGGCGCTATGATGACTTGATCTACCTTGCGTTTCAGCGGGCCTCATTACGACCCAGGCGGTAAGTTACCGCCTGGGCCGTGACTTTACCACCATGGCGTAAACTACGTTTACGCCATGGTGGTTGGCGGACTTACCGCCCCATTCCGAGGTCGGCGGGGCGGTAAGTCCCCAATCCCCATTCACCCTTCCCCATTCCCATTTTTGCCCCATAGGGCATAATGGGAGTGGGGAAGGCGTTAATTACGCCACCGTAAATTACGGTGGCGTAATTAACTCCATGGTCCCTTAGCGCCATGGATTTTAACACCTGCTAAAAGCAGGTGTTAAAACCTCCATGGCGCTAAGGGACCTCGTAGTTGGCGGTAAGGGGTCGGCGCAGCTAACGCTGGCGTTAACCCCTTACCGCCAGGGTCGTAATGAGGCCCAGCGTCTGTACAGTTATGGAACTTCTGTTTTCTGAAGCACTTTATTAGCGCGTACTGTCCTTCTCTTCCACGTTGATGGTTTACTTGATTCTCTACTTTGTCCTTTGTCCTCTAGGATCCTTACATTGTCTTCATTCAGTATCTCGGGACGTTGTCCACACTTTCTTCTGACGTCATCAGTTCATTTTCTCAGCTCTTTCTCATATTCCTTCAGGGAGTTCCACCTGCAAGGTGACATCACTGCGGGGAGACATTCGATAGGGTTGTCTCAATGGGTATCTCCTTCCAAATACTCACTGTGGGCTGGTACGATAGCTGGTGTCAGGCAAGTCATGGCCTCATGACTCCAGTAGAGGGGAGGTGGGGGGCAGGATCTCCTGCAGATGTATACAGCTGCTCCTCTACACTGTTCTTACTGTTCTGGATATTATTAGTGTTGGGGGCAGTTTTATGTATATGCTCAAACATCTGATTTTGCTGAATGGTAAGATCGCTGGCAAGAGAGCATGGAGCACACAATGGGTAAACCTCGCTGGTAGGCAGGAATGGCCACACTTAACATTTGTAACAATTAATATTCAGGGCCTGGCTCATCCTATCAAAAGGTGTCAGATGCTTAACCACCTGAGGGATGCTCAGGGGGACGTAAACTTCCTGCAAGAAATTCACCTAAATGCAGCCCAATCTGTAAAACCTGGGCGGGGGATGGGTTGGAGTAGTGGCGCATTCCCCCCTATCAGGGCATTGATCCATTGATGCGTTCCCTTCCAAGTCCTGAATACTGCCACAGACAAAGAGAGTCACTACATCTGGCTTCAGGGACGCATTTACCAACAATCTATCACCCGACTCAGTATTTATGCACCAACGTCTGATACTCCGACCTTCTTCACCCACACTTTCATGAAATGCTTGATAATTTTGGGGGGGGGCCCTCAATGTGACCTTGGACCCGATGTTGGATCGGCAGAGCACCACCAAAGTGCACCCACTGGCCCTAGAAAGCGCATAACCTTTAGTTCCCTTATGGCTGACCTCGGACTGAAAGATATTTAACAACTAACACATGTGAGGCTGAGGGAATACAACTTCTATTTTAACCGATACCACAGCTTTCTAGGATTGATTTTTGGCTTATCCCCTCCAATGCCCTTTACGTGGTTAGTGAGTGCGATATACTCCCCACAACCCTGTTGGATCATGCCCCAGGTGCTCTTGCACATGTCACTGCTGAATACCCCATGCCGGGCTCCGACATGGCGACTAAATCGGAGGGCCCTCAGGCTGCCAATATTGTGGTGTTCCATAAGAAGGGGAGAGACCCCAGTGACTGTAGCTCATACCGCCCCATTTCATTGATTAATGTGTGTGCAAAAATGTGTGCAAAATGTCTCGCACAGCAGATACAGGGGATCCTTCCACTCCTGAACCACAACGATAAAACAGGCTTCATAGACAATAGACACTTGACAAATACGATGCAGAGACTTCTGCACGTCATTGCAGGTGAACCAGACCCAGGAGATGCAATCCTAACTCTTGATGCCAAAAAGGCCATTGACAAAGTTCAATGGGATTTCATGTTCATGGTCCTAGTAAAATTTGGTTTCTGACCACAGTTCATAAACTTGGTTAAACTGCTATACACCAACCGAGAAACTTCGGTAGTCACTAATGGCATCACCGCCACCCCATTCATTTTCCAGACCGGCACACATCTGGGATGTCCACTGTCATTCCTTCTGTACGCTCTGACTATAGAGCCATTAGTGATCAAACTTTACACCGACCCAGGGTGGATGGGCATAGGGCTGGGGGAGGAAGAGCACAAGGTCTCCCTATGCACAGACCATCTACTCCTCCATCTTAGCAACTGTGCATCCACTCTGCAATATATGCAGTCTCTTCTGTAGGAATTTGGCTCTGTGGCGGGATATAAACTTAACTATGGTAGGTCTGGATCCTTCCACTGAGGGCGACATCCCTAGGGACTTTGGCAGAGTGACCCCATTCTTCAACAGCATCATGATATCTGGAGGTGTACATTAGCGCAACACTTGGGCTAGAGCCGCCACTTGAAGTACTCCCCGGTACTCACCAAGATGCAACAAGACTTAGCTCGTAGGTTTCACTGGCCCACTCCCTCTAAAATGAACTCGTTATCGAAACTGATATATCTCACCATACCCACTGCACCCACGCCCAAAATGTTCAAAAACCTAGACACCTACATTTCTGAATGTTTATCGCAGGGAAAACAATACACCTCCAGTTAAAACGCTACAGGCCTCAAAAACGGATGGGGGCTAGTGCTGCTGTCCTGGGGAGTCTACTACCAAGCGGTGCAAGTCTGCTGGGTTAAACGCTGGCTCAACCCTGACAAGATGATTAGCTGGAAGGCGATGGAACTCTCCCTGCTAGCTCCATACTCCGCAACTGAAGTCATTGGCATTCTGCCAACCAAACTGCCGGCACAGAAAAAGGCACATCCTATACTGGGACCGATGCTTACTCAATGGCACATGCTAAGGTCACTGATGGGCTCGACCGTTCACACGGCACCAGCATGGATAAGCCTAAGAGCGATACTCTCCTATGGGCTTGATCACAAGCTACAGCCCAGACAGGACAGACCATGGCAACACTTTAGGGCTCACCATGTGCTGGGCTTAGGAGAGCAGGATTGACTTTGCTCTAGAACTTTACAAGCAGTGGTACCGCACATACCTTGGAGAGGTCCCCCCAGGCCGGCCCTTGCATGTGCGAGCTAGAGATGGAACAAAACTGAGAACCTTCCTGCGACCTGCGCATGTTTTAGGCTATGTGTATCTCCAACAACGTGGGTAGAAATCACACTTTGGCGGTAACATGGTCCAGCGATCTAGGACTCGCACTAGAAACATGACATCTCTATTAATACTTTGCTGGAATCCCAGCGGTCTTCCTGAACATTAAATACAGGGAAAAGTTCACTCCTTTAGAGAATGATATCGAAAGATGGTGGAAAAATCTATTATCAGGCGAAAACATACAGCTAGTCTGTTCAGTAATTAATTACATGGACATGCTGTTGCCAACTCAGGATTCCTGGAACACAGATCAGAAAGTCGGCAACCATAACCAAAGGCAAAGCAGCAGTAACAAGGAATAAGGATGAAGTGTGGAAGAATGTAACAAAAGCCTTGTCATAAAATATGTATAAGGCTGTAGTTTTACAAAAAAAAAAAAAAAAAAAAAAAAAATACAGGGAGATCCAGTTTAAAATGATCAAAAGAATGTATTACCCCCCTGCAAAGATGTATAAAATGGGATGGATTCACTCACCGTCATGCTGGCAACAATGTGGGGGGTTGGGTTCCATGGGCCACATGCTTTGGTCTTTCCCCCGGATAGCTTCATACTGAAACATGGTACATCGACAAGTCTCACAGATAGGTGACACTAGGCTCACATGGGCCCCTGGCCCCATGCTATTTGGCCACAAAAGTGATGGGTGGAAGGTTTCGAATGAATCTAAACCACTGGCATTGCTCTGGGCAACCTTCCACACCACCGTTTTTTAGCCCGTATGCGCCATTGCAAAAGGGGACCAGCTTTCCATATCAGACATGATTAATATTGCTTTTTAGAGATGTAAGCCTTGTGGTTAGTTGATCCAAGGTAATAGCAGCACTCTAAGTGTAATCACTATACTTGATCCTCACCGCTGTACACCAGTGTTAGGCAGAATCATATGCAGTACCCTTTGGGAACACCACACACCATTAAGACTAGAAGTGACAGCACAAATTCACCTTTGGTACAAGCCTGTACTACACAGTAAAGTGGTAGCGATGGCTGAGCAGCCAGACTTATCTCAAGAGCAAGTGAGCAGTATCAATAGTTACACAAAGGACAGCAATTACTATGATTGAAACAAACACTGACTCAAGGTTTCTGAGTAAAAGAATATACATTTATTTACACATCAGTTGTATAACATTTCACTAAAGTAAAGCAGTGCAAAAATCACACTCTTAATACACCACACCGCTCCCAATAGGTTCCAGACAAGTTAAGGTCACTAAATGAAGTGGGAGCAAAATGGCACTCCAGAAATTTAAAAGGGAAGGAAAGACAAAGTTAGGTAGAAATTGAACAGCACCAACAGATAAGTACGCAGGGCAATCTAGAAAGAGGAACTACAGCAATGGAATCAAATCAAAAAGGCTTAGGGCGAAAGTCAATAGGACAAAAGTCTTTTGCTCAAGATCACACAGTTCAGGGTAGTTCGCGGTTAAGTCTTTGCCAAGAGTTACCCACGAAGTTGATCGGTAGAAAAGTTAGTCTGAAGAATAGAGAAGGACCAGCCCTCGGATTGGAGAAAGATTTCACACACTTTCACCGCGGCTGAACGAAACGAACAACCGGATTTGAACGGTACCTTTCAATGGAGAAGAAGCTGTAGCTGAGGCGGAAGTTCCTGGCAGTTCCTGCAGACTCACGGTTCCTGAAGCGACTGTCAGACTGACACAACGTAGAAAGACTGGAGGGTCCTGCCCTACCCAGGGAAGAAACCAGCAGCAGAGCAAAGCAACGAATAAAAGGTGAGCTCCTTAAAACCCAAGCAGGTTCCGACCTTCCTGGCTATCTTCCCACTGTAGCTCTGTACAGCAAATTTGACCAGAGGAGGGAGTCCTGGCTTGCAGTTTGGGTGAACTGGTTAGTCCCACCAGCTCAGGGGGAGAAGATTCCTGGCAGATCTTCTCTGTCGTTGGAGTTGGAGGATTCGGACCTGCAGCAGGGCTTCACCGGGCGCTTCAGTCATGGTAGGGGTCCTCTTCCGTCAGCTCCTTGTCGTTTCTTTCATTCCGGTGGTGACTCTGCCTTTCCAGTCCCAGAGACCTGCTTTTTATGCAGTTTTCCCCCAGTCACACAGCCTGGCTGTCAATCACACAGCATGGTAGCTGTCCCACAGCCAATCATTTCAGTGTGCGACATGGGTCTCCAAGGAGACCCTGTGCAGGGAGTCCTAAATCCCTCCCTCACATCCTGTCCCCCCCAGACATACAAGCACCTAAGAAGGGCTTCTGCGTAGAAGCCTTTGAAAAGTCAGTGAACAAAGGAATCAAACCTGGTTTGGCGCGCAGAGTAAAACACGAGAAAGACTTTTACAAAAAGAAATGGCGAATAAACCCAGCCAGAACCGTAATAAAACATATATGGTCTAGCGGGTTTAAGTTCAAGGCTACCAAGATAGCCTAAAACAATATCAAGGTTATTTAAGATAACCGTGGTAGGAAAAATAGGGTAGTTACCACTGCCACCAGCCAAGTCTTGATGAAAAGGGAGTGAAACAATGCTCCAAGAGAAATAGACAAAAAGAGATAAGTAGTAACCCGTTCCAGTACTCCACGTAACATGGTTTGTACTGGGTCTGTGGTTTCACAGAGGCTAATAAAATTAATGGCAACTTTATATGTTCTGGGAGACAGTAGTCAGTCCCGGAAAATGGAGTCTGAGTTTGGTAGCCTAAACGACAACCCTGTGTCACTGCACTGAAGGTGCTGTGTAACACATAGTAAAAAGATGACACCTGTGGAGTAGATGAGGCTCCACAGTCTATGAACACATTTGTTAAACACACAGAGCAAAACACATGTAAGAGTGGGGAAAAAAGGCTCACACTTTTACCAGGTGAAAAAAATAAATCCTAGAAATCCAGCAAAGCTGCTGAGGGACTCAGTAGGTAAGGGAAATTAGCCATTCTGGAGAATTCTCCCTAACAGTATGTATGGACAGGGGATTTGTACTATGCACACTATCTCGCCACCAAAGGGTCATCAGCTGCAGAATATTTTATAGGCACAGTGCTACAAGACTCATTACTTAAAGGCAAGAGGCCATTACCAGGGAAAAAGAAGCATTTGCAGATTTTTCCTGAAAACAAACTGGTGTTCAAGCAGGAAAGAGAGTCATTTATGGTGGTAATCCTTAGGCAGCAGGCAGAGGGCTTTACATTCAATGTGTTTTGCCACCGGCAGCAAATCATGCAGTGCCAAAGAAACACAGGTTCCAAGGGGAGATAATCCCAGCCGCAGCATTCTGAATGTATGGACGATTCTTCAGGGAGTCCCAGATAAACTGAGTTACAATAATCCAAGTGGCTTGCCACAAAGGCATTCATCCATCGGACCGTTACAGGAAAAGCAAAGTATTCTGGGAACCTCTTGGGGCTTCTCAAAGGACTGAATAAATAAAATGTGCGCATGACTACGTACAACCTCATTGCGTGCAGCATCTTCACATGCACAATGCCATCACGCTGTGCCTATGATGTAATCGTGCTTGTTCAAAAACGTAATTTGAAATAAAACAATAAACAAAAAATAATTTTATATTCATCTGATACACTTTAAAATTCAATATCTAAGGTAATAGAATAAATACAACAGCTGATGTGTAAGAATTACAATAATGGTAAAAAATATAGGTACACATTAGGCAACCATTGAAATGCATAGTCCTTTTTAATGTTATGGCAGGAAGAAACCCTACTGGAAATATTGAATCTTGTGTAGAGGGATAATACACTCTTATTCAGATTGCAAATGTGTTTATTATAAAAAGTGTTTCAGTTTATTATTGTCATTCAGACCTTTAGGCAATAACGTATCTAAATATTCAATCCAAGATGCCTCTCTCTCTCTTTCTCTCTCTCTCACACACTCTCTCTCTGTGAAAATAGTCTTTCATAGTCTCCCTTTCTCTTTGGTTTGGATACAATCTCTAATACAATGGCCTTATTAGGGGTCTGGCAGTAACCGTGCCAGTGCTACCAGGGGGTTGCTGTCGGACCCGTAATAATTTACCGGCACCTGAATTCCCGGTGCTACCGGGCTATTAGAAGTCTGGCGGGCGGGAAGTCAGGCTTCGGAACATTTGTTAATGCCTATTCCCATAGAGTCCTAGCAGACTCTATGGGAGTGGGGACAAGGGAGCAACAGCACCTTAGCAACGGTGCCGGTGCTACCGTGACAAGTCTGCCTACCGTAGCTGCTGCTCCTGGCAGGGTCAGACCTGTTGGGCACAGCAGCTCCGGCAGGCACACTTGTAGTTTGCCAGTCCAGAACCAACAGTGCCAATGAGCTTACAGGCACCCTTGTTTCCGGACCGGCAACATTATAATGAGGCCCAATGACTTGTAATTAAGAAATGCTGTGATTATTCTCTATTAAATGTTGTGCACGTGGTGAGGAACGGTTTCTGGAACGGATTGGCAGACATGGCCTGTTTGTCAAAAGTGACAACCGATGCAGATTTTGCAAAGTAGCAAATCAGCCAGAGAGCTTGCAACATTTATTTACAGAATGCTCAAGGCTTAGTGATATGTTCACTTGACATTTCAAATGCTGTTTTAGTGAATTAGAAATTCTAGATTCTTACATGTTTCAGCAATTAATTTTTGCAACTGAAAATGCTACTGTCAAATTAGCTATTGTTAGATTCTTAGAAGGCTTGAATCTAGGCATTACTGTGGCAATAAGCCCCGAGACGGCAGGCCAATAACGCCCAAGGAAATGCCCCCGGGGCAAATAGTTACAGGCCCGAGCACATGTCCAGAAATCATTCCATTCCAATCTGGTGCGCCTCCAGATACCAAATATAATGTCAATGGTTTGGTCTTGATTAAAAATATAATGTTATAAAATAATCTTCAACAGTTCTGAGGCAAAAGACCAGGCTTGCTTAAAGAATCCCTGAGTAGCAAGACTGGAAAAGTGCATCCGATTCCTTGGAGAATCCCTGGCGTGCAAGACTGAAAAAGTGCATCCGATTCCTTGGAGAATCCCTGGCGTGCAAGACTGAAATGCGCTTCTGATTCTTTGCAGAGTCCCCAGTGTGCAAGACAGAAAAAGTGCATCCTATTCCTTGCACAATCCCTGGCGTGCAAGACTGCAAAAGTGCATCTGATTCCTTGCAGACTCCCCAGCATGCAAGACTGGAAAAGTGCATCTGATTCCTTGCAGAGTCCCCGGTGTGCAAGACTGGAAAAGTGCATCTGATTCCTTGGAGAGTCCCCGGCGTGCAAGACTGGAAAAGTGCATCTGATTCCTTGCAGAATTCCCGGCGTGCAAGCCTGGAAAAGTGCGTCTGATTCCTTGCAGAGTCCCCGGCGTGCAAGACTGGAAAAGTGCATCTGATTCCTTGCAGAGTCCCTGGCATGCAAGACTGGAAAAGTGCATCTGATTCCTTGCACAGTCCCCGGCGTGTAAGACTGGAAAAGTGCATCTGATTCCTTGCACAGTCCCCGCCATGCAAGACTGGAAAAGTGCATCTGATTCCTTGCAGAGTCCTTGCCGTGCAAAACTGGAAAAGTGCATCTGATTCCTTGCAGAGTCCCCGGCTTGCAAAACTGGAAAAGTGCTTCTGATTCCTTGCAGAGTCCCCGGCGTGCAAGACTGGAAAAGTGCTTCTGATTCCTTGGAGAGTCCCCGGCGTGCAAGACTGGAAAATTGCGTCTGATTCCTTGCAGAGTCCCCGGTGTGCAAGACAGGAAAAGTGCTTCTGATTTCTTGGAGACTCCCCGGCGTGCAAGACTGGAAAAGTGCTTCTGATTCCTTGCAGAGTCCCTGGTGTGCAAGACTGAAAAAGTGCATCCGATTCCTTGGAGAATCCCTGGCGTGCAAGACTGAAAAAGGGCATCCGATTTCTTGGAGAATCCCTGGCATGCAAGACTGAAATGCGCTTCTGATTCTTTGGAGAGTCCCCGGCGTGCAAGACTGCAAAAGTGCTTCTGATTCCTTGCAGAGTCCCCTGGCGTGCAAGAGTGGAAAAGTGCTTCAGATTCCTTGCAGAGTCCCCGGCGTGCAAGACTGGAAAAGTGCTTCTTATTCCTTCGAGACTCCCCGTCGTGCAAGACTGGAAAGGTGTTTCTGATTCCTTGCAGAATCCTCGGCGTGCAAGACTGGAAAAGTGCTTCTGATTCCTTGGAGAGTCCCCGGCGTGCAAGACTGGAAAAGTGCTCCTGATTCCTTGCAGAGTCCCCGGCGTGGAAAAGTGCTCCTGATTCCTTGCAGAGTCCCTGGCATGCAAGACCGGAAAAGTGCATCTGATTCCTTGCAGAGTCCCTGGTGTGCAAGACTGGAAAAGTGCTTCTGATTCCTTGGAGACTCCCCGGCGTGCAAGACTGGAAAAGTGCTTCTGATTCCTTGCAGAGTCCCTGGTGTGCAAGACCGGAAAAGTGCATCTGATTCCTTGCAGAGTCCCTGGCGTGCAAGACTGGAAAAGTGCTTCTGATTCCTTGGAGACTCCCCGGCGTGCAAGACTGGAAAAATGTTTCTGATTCCTTGCAGAGTCCCTGGTGTGCAAGACTGGAAAAGTGCTTCTCATTCCTTGGAGACTCCCTGGCGTGCAAGACTGGAAAGTGTTTCTGATTCCTTGCAGAGTCCTCGGCGTGCACGACTGGAAAAGTGCTTCTGATTCCTAGGAGACTTCCCGGCGTGCAAGACTGGAAAAATGCATCTGATTCGTCATAGAGTCCCCGGCGTGCAAGACTGGAAAAGTGCTTCTGATTCCTTGGAGAGTCCCCGGCGTGCAAGACTGGAAAAGTGCTTCTGATTCCTTCGAGAGTCCCCGGCATGCAAGACTGGAAAAGTGCATCTGATTCCTTGGAGAGTCCCCGGCGTGCAAGACTGGAAAAGTGATTCTGATTCCTTGCAGAGTCCCCGGCGTGCAAGACTAGAAAAGTGCTTCTGATTCCTTGCAGAGTCCCCGGCGTGCAAGAATGGAAAAGCGCTTCTGATTCCTTGCAGAGTCCCTGGCGTGCAAGACCGGAAAAGTGCATCTGATTCCTTGCAGAGTCCCCGGCATGCAAGACTGGAAAAGTGCTTCTGATTCCTTGCAGAGTCCCTGGCGTCCAAGACTGAAAAAGTGCTTCTGATTCCTTGCAGAGTCCCTGGCGTGCAAGACTGGAAAAGTGCTTCTGATTCCTTGCAGAGACCCTGACGTGCAAGACCGGAAAAGTGCATCTGATTCCTTGCAGAGTCCCTGGCGTGCAAGACTGGAAAAGTGCATCTGATTCCTTGGAGAGTCCCCGGCGTGCAAGACCGGAAAAGTGCATCTGATTAAAGCAGAGTCCCTTGTGTGCAAGACTGGAAAAGTGCATCTGATTCCTTGGAGAGTCCCGGGTTGCAAGACTGGAAAAATGCTTCTGATTCATAGCAGAGTCCCCGGCATGCAAGACCGGAAAAGTGCATCTGATTCCTTGGAGAGTCCCTGGCGTGCAAGACCGGAAAAGTGCATCTGATTCCTTGCAGAGTGCCTGGTGTTCAAGACTGGAAAAGTGCATCTGATTCCTTGGAGAGTCCCCGGCGTGCAAGACTGGAAAAGTGCTTCTGATTCCTTGCAGAGTCCGCAAGACCGGAAAAGTGCATCTGATTCCTTGAAGAGTCCCTGGCGTGCAAGACCGGAAACGTGCATCTGATTAAAGCAGAGTGCCTGGTGTGCAGGACTGGAAAAGTGGATCTGATTCCTTGGAGAGTCCCCGGCATGCAAGACTGGAAAAGTACTTCTGATTCCTTGCAGAGTCCGCAAGACTGGAAAAGTGCTTCTGATTCCTTGCAGAGTCCGCAAGACCCGAAAAGTGCATCTGATTCCTTGCAGAGTCCCCGAAGTGCAAGACAGCTGCAAGATCTTAAGTGCCACAAGAGGAAAGATTGTTGCTGAAAGCCTGGCCCCGGCAGTACAGGGTTTTCTTATCCTGGCCGCTGCGGCAAATAAAAGATCAGGGTGCTTGAATGACTTGGAAATGTGTTTTCTGACACAGTGACTGAAGTCTAAAATAACGTGCAGTGCCAAACTAAGAACCGCAGGCAAGAAAAAGAGCATCGCTTGAGCGACATCAAAAGCAGCCCATCTATACCGAGCAGCCGTCAGCAGAAACTGCCAAAAGGCAAATCAAGTGGTTGGACCTTTAAAATAATTGCAAGGTTAGAAATGTAGCCACAAAGCTCGGCTGAGAGAAATGGGAGGAGAAGGGACATATCGTTTCACAGCTTTGTTTAAGGTTAGGTGTGTTCCTAGCGGCCCGTTCTGTCCGTCTTTTGCTAGCATTGCCTTTTTTCATCTTTTGTGAAAAATCTTTTTCGCCCTAAGTTACAATTTGGTTCTTATTTTGCTCTTGCGGTAGTATACAAATGTATTTTAATGCTAATGTAAACAATCCTTCCTGGTTTTGGGACACCCCTGCTGATCCCATAGATTTATTTCAAGAAAAATAAAAGCTAAAATAAAGTTCGAAAAAACAAAAAGAAATGCAAATAATAATAATATCAAGAGCAAGAAATAGAAAAGAACAAAGTTGTGATTTTTATATGACTGTAGACTTTTTCAGATGGAGCCCTTTTTTGACTGCTTAAAAAAGGATAGCTCTCCTTTATGGGAGTGGAATGGGAGTGCAGTCAGCTACATAACTGCTGGGACTCCCAAGCAGTTTTGGTAAAGAAAAGTGATAAAGCCACCAGACTGTTTGTGGATTTCAGAAGCCTTATCACACTGGCATTTAATCTAGTGTTACTCTCGTGCCCCATTCTACCGAGATCCTGGAGATTCAGACACACAGACATGATGCCGGTGCAGTGGCATATGTTTGTAGAGTCTAAGGTCCAGGATAGAAAGTCATACATGTACCCGTGGGTGTGCACGTGCTCTTAATCATGACCTTGCATATAAAAACCTTCCCTTATGCCCACCAGCAGACCCAACCCCAGATTAGAACAATTGCAATTCTGGGTTTCTATTGTAAACTTGAAAAGTAATTTGCCTTGTTTTCCGATTGCACGGATTAACTGAGCGGGAAATTGATATATATCTCTCTCCATGCTCAATTTTTTCTTTACTTTGGCTTTGAATTGATGAACCTTGATGTATGTATTTTATGTCTATGTTTAAGAATGTGTAATTGTTGATGCTAATGTTTTTTGCATACACACTTATATGTGGAACTTCACTGAACACAATTTTTCTTTAGTTCCCCTTTTAAAAAAAATATAATTACAACATGTAAATGTTATTTATTTATTCTTTTACTTTTGTGATTTAAATGTTTCTTCTTCAATTATATTACTTTGTTTTTTGAAAGACCAGGTGATGACAAGGTGTCCTTTGTTCTATATGAATGAATATAGTTAGAATGACTTTTGTGGCTAAATAGGATTGGACCAGGGAATTGCATTTAAATAATTTAAACCCTATAGGACCAATCCACGATGCACCAGCACCTTTTGTTGTTTTGTGACCAGCATTTTGTGAACAGGATGCTTCAGGGTGTTAATGGATGTCTACTGTCCCGTTTTATGAACATAATACTGTCCAGATCCCACTTGGACCTGTCCTGGACTGGTTGTCCTAGCACAGATGTCCCAAGGTGCCCCAGGGTAAGTGAATGTTTGAGACACATCGTGGCTGAGGGCACTGCAACACAAGCAGGCCAAAGTCAGGCAATGAAGATCCACCCATGTCCATTACCAAGAGACAGGTTCTCATCTTTCTTGGGTAGTAGGTCAATAATTGTAGTTCTTACCCAACAATTGCGTCGCAGCCTTCCTCTTGCCAGAGCAGCTAAAGGCAGAGCATTACATCACTCTGTACCACCTTCCAGAAACAATGAAGCAACTGCCAGTTCAGGCTAGTTTGAAACTGTCATGAACCCAGACAGATGTCTCAGATGTAGTCTAATGGATAGTTAAGGATGGTTTAACCAAAAAATACTGTGCTCTAGCACCTTGAAGCGTCTCCTATATGCTAGATGAAATTACCAATAATTATATCAGCCAAATAACTGGACAGACCAAAAGAAGATGGTAAAATACTGCTCTAATCTCAATGAAAGAAAGCAGGTAAATACGACAGCTATCAAAGTAGATGCTTAATATTCTTGCATCACTTTGTTTGCACAGAGTTTATATACTTTCACATATGTCATTTATGATGTCATCCTACATGGCATATCATAAAACCTATCACCGGGAGGGACTGAATTAGGGGAACATATCTACTTATTGAATTATATGCGGCTTAATATCTCATTGGCTGCCCCCTGCCTGTAGGACACGCCCTGAGCTACTTCTACGTACGTCACGTACTGATTATAGCAGAGAATATGGCAGCGGACTAATTCCTGCAACATTATATCTGAAAGTGCATGGCAGGCCTTTTGATTGGTTAGCAACCCTATCCAATCTTGGATTTTTGGCTTGTCTAGCAGCATGTGAGTGAAAACAAAACCTAGGTATTGGAGCTGCACCAACTTGTTTTTTGTTTTTCCAATTAGTCCATCATATGTCATCGACCCAATTCTAGGCCAAAGTCTTTCGTTTGTAGTTGACCTCATAGTCTGCTCACTGTTCTGGGACATTCGTGGGAGAGCGAGCAGACCACTATCTTAACTCGAAGTTTAAAGAATATCCTTTGTTTTGAGTTCTTCATTACGAGTTAGGAGACCAGGATTTTGTCCATTTCAACCTCTCCATTACTGCTATTTAATTTTAGTAAACAGGGTGTCATTACCTCTTCTGGCCTTTAGAGACTTGCTCACTCCACCACACATAGGCTTTTGCCTTCGTGGTTGTCCGGCGCTTGGCATCTGCAAATGTCCATGTCTCTCCTAATCTTAGCAGAAATATGTCTCACGAACACGGTCTGTTCATTCGACTCCCTTTGTGCCTTGCACCCACCTCCCGAAATGGTTTCCTTGACTTCAGACCAACGTACTCCCTTATTCTGCACACGAAAACAGCTTCTTCATCAATTCTTCAATGTTCAATCCTAGGCTCCATATTTTGAGGTAGCTGTGTTGATTCTTTAACACAGGCCGATGTCTATTTTCTTCCGATGGCCGACCGAAACGTTGTGTATATACCTCTTTTTAGCAAACTCCTGTATGTTTTTCTACCTTTCTTACAGCGTATTTACAGTTATTGGTCAGAAAGTTACTTCATCTTCTTATTTGCATGGTTACTTCATTTTTAGGTACATGTTTCTCTTTGTGCTTCAGTTACATCGTCAATCTTAAGTATTTTCATATTGTCTCAACATAGGTTTAAATATCTTCTCCATGACATCATTCTGTTGTCCTCAGAATTTCACTTAGCGTTCATCCATGATTCCCATAGCCGCGTTCTGGCACTCTGGTAGTGGGCATCCTTCTTGGTGACCTCCTCCCACTGACTCAATGTGAGGCTATCTCCTGAATGGCTGTCTGAGTGCATATCATCTTTCATATAATCAACACGGAATGGACATGTCGCAAAAACCTGTGCATGGGTTCCCAATTGTAGCTCTTTGTCTGTTACTCCAATGAGACGGTGGTGAGGAGGCGGGGAGTAGAGAAGAGGCATCCACCTGCTCCTCTACAATACACTATGGGGGTAATTCATAGAATTTATCGCACAAGTGGCGCATGCGGCTGGCGCACAGAGTGCGCGTGCAACAGTCTGCGCCAGCTGCGTGCGCCAAAACCCATTTTAGCACACAACGTATTCATGGATACTAACATCCATAACCAGCCGTGGTGCAGAGTGCCGCAGCGACCCTGCAGGAGTGCCAGTTAGGCCCCCAAACCCGCCCTGTGCGCCAAAAACATTGCACAAATACCCTACATGGTGCAAAGGCTAGTGGACCAGCATACAGCCCCCCAACCATGTAAATGCATGTAAAACCCCCCACGCACCCCTCGGAATATGCGTACCCCACATGCGCTAGAGAAAACGCATGTAAAAGTCCACACGCACCCCTCGGAATACGCGTACCCCGCTCGCGCTAGCAAAAACGCATGTAAAAGTCCACACGCACCCCCGAACTACACGTACCCCGCTCGCGCTAGTGAAAATGCATTTAAAAGTCCACGCGCACCCCCAGACTACACGTACCTGCTGCGTCACCCGCTACACATACCTGCTGAAAAAGTCCACCTTGTGGTGTGCCCTGCCTGCGGGCCATGGACTGGGGTGATGGGCTGCCTGTGAGCCATGCCCAGGGGTGATGGGCTGCCTCTGGGCCATGGGGAGGGTGGATGGGCTGCCTGCACGTATTCCGGGTGTGCGTGTGGACTTTTACATGCCTTTTCGATAGCGCGAGCAGGGTACGTGTATTCCAGGGTGCGCGTGGGCTTTTACACGCGATTTGGCAGTGTGTGCCCACCCGGGTGTGCCCCCCTCCCCATGCCCAGCAGGCAGCCCATCACCCCAGACCATGCCCCACAGGCAGCCCATCACCCCAAACCATGCCCCACAGGCAGCCCATCACCCCATACCATGCCCCACAGGCAGGACATATGGCACCATGCACCCGGGAGCACTGACTCATGTCCCCCTTCACTCTCCATTGACGGGCACCTGCCAGCAGGCCCTGACTCATGTCCCCTCTCACCCCCCATTGACGAGCACCTGCCAGCAGACCACCACTCATGTTCCCTCCACCCCCATTGAAGGGAACCTGCCAGCAGGCCCCGACTCATGTCCCCCCACCCCCCATTGTCAGGCACCTGCCAGCAGACCCCGACTCATGTTCCCCCCGCCCCCCATTGACGGGCACCTGCCAGCAGGCCCCGACTCATGTCCCCCCACCCCCATTGAAAGGCACCTGCCAGCAGGCCCCGACTCATGTTCCCTCTCACCCCCCATTGACGGGCACCTGCCAGCAAGCCCCGACTCATGCCCCCCCCATTGACGGGCAGGACTCATGGCCCACCAAACAACATGTCCTAACAAAACAGACTCATGGCCCCAATGCCAACCCAAATCCCCCTTGGCCCCCAGTACAAGCATGCAACCATCCACTAGTTTAGTTTAGTTTATTATTTGTATGGCGCGCCATACCCTGGGGCATCAGGGCACACAAGACAAGAATATGCTCAGCTTAGTTACAGGTAAATAAAGTGGGAAGAAGGTACAGAAATATGCTGAGCTTGGTTACAGGTCTGCTCGGCTAGATGCAGATACATGAAAGAAGCATAAAAGTGCAGTCATCAACAATGTTACAGTAGGCAGGTATGTGCAAGGAGTGATCAAGGAACAAAAAGGCAAGGTACTTGCTCCTGCATAGTCGTAGGAGCATAATAGACAGTTATATATACAGTTGTGTACAGTGTGACATATCAGGTCAATCAAGGTTAGAGTAGTTAGCTGTCATTGGCTCTCAGCCACCTAGTTAGGTTCTGTCTAAAATTGGCGAAAGGCTGGGGTTCTCTGATTTCATGGGGGAGGGAGTTCCATAACTGCACAGCCTTGACAGGGAAGCTATTTCCTCCTATAGGGGAGAGTTTGAAGCGCGGGACTTGGAGGCAGTTTGCGTTGGCTGTTGTAGTTGGTCTGGACGAGGTTCTTTTGCATAACTTGTCCATGAGGTATGGAGGAGCTTTATTATTGAGGCATTTGTGGGTGAGGGAGGCGATCTTGAGTTGAATTTTATCAACGGTGGAGAGCCATTTGTATTCTCTTCTTATAGAGGATATATGCTCATTTCTGTTAATCTTGAATGCTGCTCTCAAGGCATTGTTCCGGAGGACTTGAATTTTGTTGATGGTCTGTTTATTTGCCCCAGTGTAGAGTCCGTTACAATAATCCAATTTGGATAGTATCAGGGCTCTGGCAAGTGTGATGCAGCTGTCTGTGTAGAGGAATTGTTTACTAGCTCTGATAAGTGTATGCAGTAGCAGAGGCTAGAGAGTTTTCACCTCATTAGCTACTTTTATGTTGTTCCCATCGATAATGAAGTTGTCATAATCAGGGCTAATTTTGGATATATAGGTAGGGGTGCCTAGGATGATAAGCTCTGTTTTATCATCGTTCAGGCATAAGCCGTGTGTGGCCATCCATGCCTGAACGATGCTATATATTCTGTTCACTAGGGCCAGGTCCTTGGCGTAAACTCCTGAAAGCGGGAGGAGGATCTGGGTATCGTCTGCGTAGTTGGTGTAGGCGATACCCAGATGATCCATTTCATCGAAGAGGGGCACCCACTCCCAAGTTACCCATGCCATGACAGTCTCAAAAGAACCACCATGCCCCTGCATAAATGCACAACAGAGCCACACAGTGGCAACACATGACAGAGGCAACGTTCATTGAGACATGCACAAAACCAAGGATAGTACACAACACCAATCATGACGTCAGAACAAATGTATTAATAACATAATGAAAAAACATAAAGAAAATCAACTTGCAAATTAATAAATAATGAAAGCTATTACCAAAAAAATAGAAAATCCAATGGTGAACATAAATCCCCGGCATGAAAAAAGAAAAGTGGTCCATCGCCAATGTCACTATGATTTAAATAACCAAAACAAAAAGAACACCATTAATCCATGGGAAATGTTAAAAAAGAAAGTATGTACAAGTTTTCAACTATATACAATCCAAGTCCAAAGGGTCCCAAAACAAAAGGAAACCTACAAAAAAGTCATATGAACAAAAAACTATATACATAAGGTTGAGCAAAGTCCATTAACTCCAAATAAAAAGAAAAAACAAAGGAAACCTATCCCTAAAGAACTATGTACAAAGGCGGCGGGCAAGTCCAACGGCTCACTTGTTGATGTTGCGGGCCAGGGCATTATCGAACTCCACGGCGATGTTCTGGAGGCGGGCCTGTTCCCTGGCCTCGAGGTCTCGCAGGGATGCATCCATGGCTTCCTACAGCTCCCTGCGAGTTGTCTCAAGGCACTCAGCCTGCCGCAATGCCCTGCGCATGGAGTTCTCCGCCCTGACCATAGTGAGCCATGCCCTCACTGCCCGCTGCCTCTGCGCATCTATTTGCCGGCCCAACTGCTGCCACACGGAAGACACTCTCAGTCCGGGGCCCTCCTGCCCCTCGGCCGATGCCTGCCCCTGGGGTGTTCGAGGCTGCTGCCTCCGACGCAACTGCCTCTGCCACCACGACGGCCTCCGGGCTGAGGAATCCACTGATGCCATCGTGCACATGCCCTGCCCGATGATGCTGGCACATCCTCCATCTGCTGGGGTCCAGTTGGTGGGGTAGCCATCCCTGCTGGACCTCCGACTCCTGACTGTGGCAGGGATGGGATCTCCACCCGGCTGGCTGCGTTGGTTGGGGCAGATGCACAGGGGGGCGTGGTGGCATCTGGGCCAGAAGACGGCAAGGAGAACAACTGGCGTATAGTGTGCACAGAGGAGAAGAGGGCCGCAATACTGGCCGACACATGGAGGAAACCCTCGACCATGGTCCCTCCCAATTGGGCCACGTTGGCAAACAGCTCTTCGTGATGACGTGCGTGGTCCCCCCAGGAAGCACGCACGTCATCACGAATGTCACGTGTCACCAATGCGACACCAATGCGACACCAATCAGGACGGACTCGATCCGGTCACAGGTCCCCACATCCGCAAGTAGAGGAGTGCCAGATGACGTGGACCTCCCCCTTACCTGCGGACGGGCCTGGGATGGGGCATCCCTGATGGCGCATGGTGATGCAATCACAGTGTCAGGGACAGGGACATGCACAGGCACCTCTGCGGGGACCTGTGCTGCCTCCTGCCCCTGGACTGCACCACTTGCACCAGTGGAACCACCCCCACCAGGCCCCATGTGCAGCTCTGTAGCGGCTTCCTCCTCTATACACACAACCAACCTGGATGGCTCCACACCATCTTCTGCTATTGCAAGCCCCTGTGGGGGCTCATCTGCCCCTTACGCTGAAGCCATAGTGGCAGATGCGGCACCAGTCCCCTTGCTCCCGGATGATGGAATGTCCTGGGAGTGTGACTGGGCCTTGCGTCGCCGGCCGGTGGAGGCATCCCTGCCGCTTTCCTCCACAGCGCCGTCCCCGCCCTCTTCTTCACTCGCCGAAGTGTAAAGGGAGACATTGAACACAAGCATCAGGGTACTGAACAATAGTCCCCTAGACACAAAGCAATGGCACATGAGTGGCACTGTCAACCATCACTTCCATCATGTCCCTCCACAACACATGGGTCAGTGCAGGCAACGCACATGCAGGAACAGGCATGGCACATGCAACAAACATTGGCATCCATGTCCAAGGCACCGTAGATTCATCCAATGGTGGGCTGATACTCACATGCATCATGGGACATGCTGGTCACATGCACACACATCACCGGAGGGACATGCATCTGGCCCGGTATAACCCCAGACACAGTGGATACAAGGATGACTAGGCTGCATCAGTGAATCAACACATCATCACGGACATGTGTCATGCATCCATGGCACAAACACTACTCAGACACATGGACATGTACATCATGCATGTCCATGACAGCAGCACACATCTCTCGCACCCCAAACATGTCAAAGTACAGACACAAGCATGCATACATGCGTGCATTCCGCATGCTGCTATGCATGATGCATTGTAACACATACACCATCCATGTGGGTCACGCCTTTTTCGACTTGAATGCATGGCCACTTACCGTTCGACTCCAGATGGGCCTGCATCCTGAGGATCTGGTGGTGAAGCACTGGGCGAATGCGCTCCAGGACCTTCATCTGCTGGGTGGTAAGCTGGACCCGCTGCATCCGCCTTCTTGAGGGTCCTGGACTTGTAGTCCTCCCAGCGCTTCTGGACATGTTTGGTGTCGTGGGGTGCCACACCCTCTGCGTTGATGGCACCCACTATGTCCTTCCAGATCCTCTACCGTCCTTCCTTGACGGCGCGCGATGATGTGAAGAGGGCATCATAATCCTCCAGAACTTGCTGCACCAGGATACCAACTTCCTTCTCACTGAAGCTGGTAGACCTCTGCCTCTCTGATCGGGGGTTGCCATTGGTGCCAGAAGGTGTTGTGTCAGACATGGCAACCCCCGAGGCAGGTGTGGGCGGGGCAACTGGGTCCTGGTGCTGGGCTGTGGAGTGATGGAACACCAGTTGGGAGTCTTCTGTTCCAGCAGGGGTGATCACAGCAACTGGACCCCTGCAGATGGCAGATGTGCAGGCACCAAATGGCAGGGCACGGTGGCAGCAGGCAGGCAGGCAGCAGCAGAGGGCTCGTGGGAGGCTGCTCGGGGCTCTGGGGGGCAGTAATTCGGCCTTCTGGGCAGGAGCGTGGTCTTCCGTGTGTTGTTGCATGGCCAGCTTGATACGGAGTGATTTGGCACGTGAAAAACAGCACATTTGCGTGAATTCCAAGGAAAGGCCCTTAGCACATAAGCACGTAGGTGACATATCGTGCATGCGGGCGTTTCCCTCGGCACGGGTTGAAGGTCCCACGTGGGTTTCCATCGCTCTGTATGTGCTTTTCTTGGAAAGCGGTGCGTGTGTTTTCCAGACGTTGGGGTTCACACGCGATTAGTTCACAGCGGTTACAGTGAGCACTTCTTCTTTTGGTGTGGTGTTGGCTACGCGTTCTTCTTCTACACGCAAGGCAGTTGGTGAGTCGCTCACACTATTGTTCCTTCTGCGGGTGTCCCTGTTCGTCGCATACCCCTTTTTTCGGGCATACTGACCTGCGTGTTGATCATGTATGCATTTTTTGTGTTCCTGCCTGCCACAGCGTACTGCGTGTGTTTTTTGTATATGCACCTGGGCTACAGGGGTTGTGTATCTCTTTTTCTTGCTTTTTTGGGATGCCTGAGCGTTGCGTGACACGTCATTTCTCCTGAGGAGCCACAGAATGGGACATTCATCGTAGCTGTATATATGTGTTTGTTGTTTGTGGGCCCTTTTATACAGCGCGTGGGCGATTCCGCCTGCCTTCGTGTGGCGGATGTGTTTAGGCCTGTGCGTGTCTTTTGGCGTGCACGCACATGTTTCTCCTATTCCATTCCATGAATACGTGTAGTTCACGTGCGTGTGGATGTTCCGTTTATTTTCCAGCATTACTTCCCCAGTTACGCCCTTATTTTCACACGTTGTTCCCCATTCCGCGTGTTACGCCCTGTGACCCGCCCCCTTTTTGGTGTGTGCACTCACGTTGTGCACTTTCGATGTGCGCGACGCGCACGGCTTTCGGGATGTTGCAGTGACTTGTGCACCCGTGTCTGCCACGCGTGGATTTTGCGCACATCCCGGGAGAAACACGCGCAGGGCCTTCCATGAATCGCACGCATGCGATTCGCATGTGTGCACCGGCTTTTTCACACTTGTGCCAGCTTGCGCACTAATTTCGGCGCACATTCCATGAATTACCCCCCCCCTGTGTACCCTAAACAGAAGCAGCCATCTTGATGGCCGGATTATCGCGCAATGGGGAAATAATTTTGAGACCAAGCGTGAAGCAACACTACTGTTACAACACGCAGTTTTTTATAATTGAATTAGTTTGGCTTTCGGGTATGGGGAGCGGTACAGGCAAGCTTCTCTGCTGGCCAGTATATCAATACACTGATATCACAGCGATCTGCAGAGTTTAGATCAGCAAATGGGAGTGGTGGCAAGGCAGGAGTGAGGAGAAGGTACATAAATACAGAACCACAATCCAGAGAAGGGTATTAATAGAATCACTGCAGGTTTATTAATTATGGAGATGCTCCGGGAGTAGCAGCACGCACCAACCACATGGGAACATTTCTAGGTTGATTTTTTTCTGATGAATAGCTCCAGCTCCCCCATAAAATATAACAAGAGAATCTATCGGTCGCCTGGTGCAGTCCACAAGGAAGCACATCTATTTCATCAACAATTGAACTGCTATCTCATCAACAAAGAGGCCAGCACTTGATTTGCCGCTGCTGGCCTGATCAAGGCCTTGGTGGTTAATGATTCTCTATGGTGCAGCGCCAGGCAAAGGGCCTTCCGTGCTGGGGCTCCCTGGAGCAAGACATAAAGGTGAAAGCACAATAGAGCGATGTAGAGTCCAAGCAATATCCCGCTCTGGTGCATGGACCCAGGGCCATCTTAAGCATTTTTGGGGCTCTGGGAATGGACATCTTCGGGGCCCCCTCCACCAAACCAAAGAAATTAAGTGATCAAGAATTTCTGGTGGCACCCCCCTCACCACACAGTGATCATAACCTATAGGTTGATATGCCGCCTCGCAGCATTCAAAATAAGCATGTTTATTCCTTTTAAGTCCCCTTGCCCTCTTCATTCTTGCTCTAATCAGAATTATAAACAAGTAGCATTTGAAGGCCAACATTAGCAATCTTTGAAGAGGTTACTTCTCTTCTAGTATACAAACAGGATACTTTTGTTCAATAGCATCCGGGAAGGTATGCAGCCTGTAGTATTAATGTGGGACTGTATGTAAACAGTACATGTAACCCAGAATAGGCAGAGAACTCACATTAGCTGCCTCAGAGAATGCAAAAGTGCTCAAGCATGGATAGAGCAGACCAATTGTGAGGAAGGAGAAAGCTACACGTGGCATAGCCTGGATAGTGAATGCAGATTAGAAGCTACCAGGAAGGGGTCTCTATCCAGACAGAGAGCGATTAGAAGTGGGACATGGTTTTCAAATAGTGTTGCCATTAGAGATCAAGGGAACAAGTGCCTGTGGTGTGCAATATATCAATGCTCACTATCATAGTGGAAGCAACACTATAACCAGTGACACTATGAGTGAGGCTTTTATGAAGATCATACCCTGAGAAGGAAATCACACTGAAGGGCTGACAATTTTGAAAGGTTTAGGGACTGGCAATATTGAAAGGTTAGGCAATACAAGATTAAATGAGATGCCTAGGATCACACATTGTTGAAGGGGTGAAGCTGGGATTTGTGCCAACTCTGCAATTTCTGCATTTGAAACTTTCTTTTCCAGCTCTTACCATGTACTAAAATAATCTCATTTTATAAAACTGACTTGCAAAGTACACCAATCACATTTCCAAACCTGACAATTTTTAAAACCAAAATATTACAGAAGGGTGTTGCGCAAAATGGGAATGAGTATCTTCATTCTCTCCATCATCAAGGGAAGTATATAAGTACCAGCATACCAATCGATGTGATTTAGCAGATTTAATCTAGGTATGTATGTTGTACTTTTAAGCTTTAAATACTTCCAAAACAATGGCTTGTGAAATTGTCATTCATAAACGTGCAGAAAAACCTTTGACTTTTATGCAAAAAGCAAAACTTTTTTGTGTTAAAGGAGCCGACCTTAAAATATGCTTGCCCAAGGCCTACAGCATCTGGCCCGCTCTCTCCTGGCTACCACCCCTTCCACTCAAATGGCCCAGATGAGAAGAAAGATCAAGTAATGAGCTAAACGATGCCCCCAGCATGCAAGAGGGAAAACCTCACAGAAGACAGCACAGTAATGCAAGAGATATTATATGATTTGACCAGGATCACTGTATCGTCTGCTGGCAAAGCCAGGATACAAGTATGAACACTTTGGTTCCACATAGTCTTGAATTTGGATACTTATTCATCTCTTGGACTAATAGTGTATGCTCATCTTGGCTGGCATAAGTTTTAGAACGCCCCATCGGAACAAACCAATTTCTAGACCTTCACCATACGGATGACATGTTCGTTTTTATAGCAACCCCTATCTGGTGCAGGAACATTGCTGATAATAGGACCTCTTAAGCTGCAAAACCAAGTACATATGCAGGTAGGTTTATAAACCTCAGACATAGGAAAGGTTCAGCCAGCCTTGCTGGAATGTGCTCTTCTAATCTTTCATATGAACACATATCTCTGCAATGAGTGCTTGACACACTGAGCTAACTTCCTAACCATTGTTACACTCAATTTATCTATAAGGATTTCAACTTTGGCGATTGCACATGATCAACATAATTCCCACAGGAAAGAAAAAATGCTACAGAAGTTGCGCCGTACGAAACACGCAAACTATGTATTCTACAGTGAACACAGAAAGCATTACATGTTAATTGATCCAGGCAGAATGTACTTGTCAAAACAGACAGGCAATAGGTTTAGGCCTCAGCAGCATGCCAAAACATCTCCTGGGGTGTGCTATTTAAGTGTGGTGTACAATGGAATCGTACTTCAGATCAGGCAGCCTTGGGAGGCCCCGTCCAAGGTGGGGGCCCTGTGCAATTGCCCCTTTTGCACTCCCATAAAAACGTCTCTGCATGGACCCATGATTAAGCTGCGTGTGGACACCTGTCAAGGTTTAGCCGGCTTCAGGCCCAGGAACCTGTCATGGTGCAGGATCCCAAAGAAAAATGGAGGCAGCAGAATTCTCACCCCCTTTTCTCCCAGAAACTGCCCCCTCCGAGGGAGCCTAGTGGCTGGGAAGTCTTCATCCAGGAGAGAAGCCATCCTCTTTCCCAGAGATCTATGTCTCCCCAGAGGGGTATCCACAAGTCCATGGAGGGAGGTTCTGTGATACGTTCTCCCTTTCAAAAGCCGGACAGACTAAACCAAAGGGGCCCTTAGGCAGGATCATGATACTTTGAGAGCATGGCCCAATGGCAAGGCAGTGACTAAGGACCAATCATAAGTGTCCGCCAAGCTCTGATTGGCTTGGTAGAACGGTTCTACTTTGTGGTAATGTACTCTGTTGCAATTTCTTCCCTCCCTGCCCTCCTTTCCCCTTTCACTACCAAACCTTACACCAGCCCCCGCCCCCTTTTACTTCTTAACCAATAAATGTATGACTCGGGAGAATAGCTCAGGGGCAAAGTGCTCGTCTTGGAAGCAAGAAGATGCTGAGCAACACAGGTTCGATCCCCGGGTCTGCACTTAGAAACGTCTGGGTATTAAGCGCGTTATAAATAACCCATTACAATTACATTACAATGTACATATTTCAAAGTAATTTACTTTGTTAAAACAACGTGAGAGCCTTGGTTCTACTGCAGCTTCAAGTCACTATATCTCTGACTGTTGAAAGGTATGATAGCTGATTCCTAAGGGCGGAGGAGGGGGGGGGGGGTCAGCAGGTAGAGGCTAGCCTTGGGGGCTTTCCTGAAACTGTGGTGATTCTGTCTGTGTGTCTATGTGTGATGTATTTTTCCCCAGCCTTCGCAGCATGTCCCGTCCCTTCCCATCCCAACACATGCGTTCTCCCACGTGCACTAATGGCACACATGCAGAGGACTGCGCAGGTGCCAAAGTGCAGGGGTCGGAGAAGGAGATTGAGGCGACCGGTGACTGGGGGTGCACGCCTGCATCTGTAGAGCTACTCTGTCTATGGAATCAAGTGATTGAAATGTTACTGTGGGGTACACCGACCTGTCCAGCACACATGCACCCTGGCACATTGCAATGGCTATGTAGTCAAGAAAAGAGTTGGGACCTCTGGGTGGTGCCGCAATGCTCTTTCCGGCTGCCTACACATAGCACGTATCTGCCTCAGAGCCAGCAATGGAGGTATACTAAGCCGGCCTGGGCTACTACGCTCAGAATCCTCCATACACTGCTAGCCACGCTTCACGCTCAGGTGCTGTCATGCTTAGTCTGGCCCCTTCTCCACTCTTTCTGGCATTCGAAAGGTACGACCATGGTTTCAATTTTGTGTTATGTTCAACGTCTATCTGGAGGTACAAAATGGCGCAGATTTCTATCCTGCGTGCAAAGAAGCACTTTTCTACAAGGCATTGATGGCCTGAGGCTTTTCTTGGTTACATCAGTGGCCAATATAACTGAGGATTCACAGGAGGTGCCTGCTGAGGGTTGAACAGAGGTTTGGTGTAGAAGGGTTCGTGGTAATGGATCACCCAAACTTTGATACACGGCTACAGTCCTCCACAAAGACAATCTAAGGTGACGCGACAGCACAAACAGAACTGTCCGGCACATGTGAGGTCACCGACAGAAGCACGCTAAAGATCAGAGGGCAGGCCATAACCCACGCTAGAAACCATCCAGCCAAGAAGTGGCTAGAGTCAGCAGAGAAACAACGCCGACCCAAGCCCTCGTAACTGCACAAGGGGTCGAGCGCTCCATGGGATGTCTGAAGGACGTCAAGGCAGTAGACTCCAAGTCCGGACTGTGGGAGTTCACCCGGATCACCAAGACACTCGCAAATCGAGGCCAAGATGATGGTCCTACCACAAGGAAGGCAATACCTTGGCTACCCAAGGAGAGCATGTGTACCAACCCATTTAGCTAAAAATATACACTTCCCTGCCAATGATCAAGACTGACCCTTCCAAGTGTGGCATGAAACTAAACCTCGCCGCATTGCCCTAGACGACACGGACAAGGAATCGGATGAGCTTGGTGATGCCAGGAGAAAATTGGTACTTCGCGTCACTAACCGCGCCCAAGAAGCAGAGGAAGCCGACCTGACTTGGTCACATCCCCAAGATGACCCCAGCCCTCACTGCAGCATTGTATCCTCAACCATGTTTGAGAGCTTGTTTCCACACTCATTCCACAGCCTCCTGCCTCCTGACACAGGCACCAGTGGATGTGGCATATGTGTGCATGCTTGACTTTCTGGGGGGCGGGGGGTTCAAAACCTGCACATACTCTTTCAAGAGCCGGTGTGCAAGAGGTATTCTGTATGGGTCAAGAGCAGGGCCTTCCATTCTTGGGAGGCAAGAACCAGACTCCCTGAAAATGAAACCCTGCTATGGCAGTACAACTGCCGTCTTGCACAGAACTGCCGGCGAAAACTCCTACCATCTTTCGAGACCATAGTATTGCATGTGTTCCCTATATCCGCATGCAGCAAATACTTCTTTGGGCATAAGATGTTATAATAAAAAGATAAAAATGTCAAGCAAGCCCTAGATTTTAAGGAATATGCACTGTGTGCATATCTGATTGCGGCATGCAGCGCACAACCAGGGATCCGAAGGACTTTCCTCGAAGTTAATAGCTCTGAAATCGATAAAAAATCTAAAATACAAAAATCTAAAATACAAGGTGCTAGAATTTCTATGACGTATAGAATTTTGCGAACAATCTTCCCCTCACGAAACCTCAATGCTGGGACTAATGTGAATTTGCCATGCTTGGCGTCAGTTCTGCATAGCTGATTCAAAAGTGCAATCGAGCCAATCTTCGGCCATTCCTTAAGGTCATTTTTATGCATCTTCAAAGTAACTGGGAATCCTAGATAATCAATGTGATCAACTTGCTTGATTCAGTTGTTTCCAACACGCCATTTAGGTGTAGGGGTGATAATCCTGGCTATGCAGTGTGTGATGTTCTTTTTGGGTTTACCATTAGAGAATGGGCTTTAGCAAAGTCTGAGAAGCGTTACTCAGGTGCTGCAGACCTTCCTTCGAGCAGTCAAATAAAAGAAAGTCATCTGCGTAGTGAACCCGCATGGGCCCTCTAAGACAGGTGCCGCTATTATGGGATGGATGGGGAGGCAGAAATTACTCAAACATCAATAAAAAGATCGACTCAGGAAGTTGGCAAAATGTACGCTGCTTTCTTAACAATTCTCTACAACAGGGAGTACAACAGACATCAACGGACGTCTCATGGCAAGGTCTCTCCGATTTACATAAAAAAACAAGCTTTTATAGTAAAACTTTGTCATCCCTGATGTCACACTACGTGGCAAATTGTAAAACTTAAACTGGATTGTGGTAGGTCTATGTGAAACATCTACATATACTTTCTTTGGAGTGTGGGGTTGTGATAGGACCTCTATTGTCAGGTGGGCAACTAAGCTCTCCTTTAATGCAAGTCATCTTCATCGTCATAAAACACACAACAATTTATTGGTTCACAAACTATAGGGCTCTTTAATATGTGGCCCCTTATAATTGGTTGGCATGCTGGTACCCTTCTGGAATATTCCACTTGCTAGCAGCATGAAAGCTGGTACCCCAGGTGCGGGTGGGTAGGGCTTGACCATCCCTCCCAACCCAATTACTCCAACATCTATCATCACACTTACTTTCTGTCATCCAATTAGCCTTTGAACATGGCCTTGTATGCTGCACAACCCCTGGGAATAAAAGGGACTATGAGTATACTCTCATCTTCTCGCCTCAGTGTCGTCTGCCTAGGTCACGTGACTGAGGACCATGTTGTTCAGGAGGCCTTGGACCCCCCTGTGCTCTTCTGTAACTCTGCTGGGCTCTGCTAGGCTCTCCTGGGCTCCCCTGGGCTCTCCTGGGCTCTTGACACTCCGAATAATACTCAGATAGCATACCATGAGACAGAGGCTGGCTTTTTTCAGGGACATCAGGTTTATTCAGGCCAGACCGACACACACACTGCATCATCTAAATTACAGGAACTTAGCCCCAGTCCTGAAGTCAGAGCTGTTTTTATACTTATTCCGAGAGTGAAAACCAGCCCCAACCTTTTCTAAATACACTTTAGGCAAAGCTTGACATTAATCTCACACCTAACGATTAGTCATTTTATGCTTAACCTTCAATTTGAGATACATTTTGGTACTCGCCACTGGATTTCTTGTTCTAGCTACCCTTATTTGGGCAGGCAGCTGTGTCCTTTTGCTAAGAAACCCAGACAACTGCATTGTTAGCTGTCTGGTCCCGGACTGTTATCTGTTTCCACAGGGAGCATTGTCAGATTAGAGACATTTGGCCATGGGAGTTCTGGTGCAGGAGGCTGACTCATTTCAACACTGTCCACAAAGATGTGCTTCATTAAATACCTTCTATTTGTTGTTAAAAGGCAAGGATTGAATTAAAAGGGTGGCCAGTACACAAGATGGTGAATTCTTTTATGTCTGGACATATTTTAACACTTGGTCATTTTCTGCCCGATTTCTATAGTACATATTCTGTATCCTGCCCTACTCACTACATCATTCATGATTTAAAGCATTCTGACTTAATAAACATAACACAATTTAAAGCACTCATGTTTTTAAGCACTATGATCTCAGTCTTTGCATATTTGAAGGCCTAGATCATCCCACACGGATTTCTATACCTACTCTAAGTGGGGAGAGGGGGGTGGCTGCCCCCCACTGCATTCAGTTGTGGGTACCTCCTCTTCAACGTTGCAAGCTTCTTTGCTTCCTTTAATGGTTTTAAAATGAATAAAACTTGGCAGTGATTGTCCTTTTGCTGTACTTTGGCAGGGTTTGGCCCACCTCTTGCATTCATTGTTTCTTTTGAAGCTAGACAACCAGTTCTCGGCTGCACTGGCCTTTTGACACTGGGTCAGACAAGCCCTCTTGAATTCTTCTTTGCTTGTCAGATATTTTTATTAACTGCGCCACTGTTCATGGGGTCTCAGTTTTCTAAAACACAATGTGGAACATCCAGATTTTCTATGAATATATATACCTTGGCACACTGCTGCAATCTATTCACTATGTATAGTCAGCCTTTATGATTACTTGGTTCCTTGCGCTTCAAGCATCTGTGCAATTATGAAATGGTTTGCATTTTCTTGCTTGCTCTTCACATGTGTAAACTTCATTTTGCACGTAAAAGGTCATTCGATCCTTTACTTCGTCACATGATTCTATATTTTTCTTTACTTTCTCGTTTGTCATCTCTTCTCGGTGTGTCACTTTACGTTGTCTGATGTCACCAGTCTGCTCTTTCGTTCATCTTCTCTCGTTCTTCGCGATTCTTTCCTATGAGACTATCAGCTCTTTGTGGATACATAAGGAAAGGATTCCTCAATGGATACTTTGCTTCAAGGGCTGCTCGTGTTATTGACATCATTACAAGGGTCTTGCTTGTCACTATTTCCAGTTCCCAATATATACGTTTTCTTAGGGGCGGGACTTCTAGTAGAGGCTTTTGGCTCCTCCTCTACACTCCTCCCTCTGGTTGATTCATCGATCACTCTCTCACCAGTCTCTGCATCTGGACATCCTCTCTTGAAGAAGTGCTTCTTAGGAGTCCATATCTTCACCACACCCTTCAAAGATCCAGCTGATTCTACAAGGTCATCAACACTCCAAGTCATAAGATTACATTGTCCACTTGCACTGCAGTAGATCCATCTTCCTACATACTTCTTGTAGTCTCATGGGTAAAGGAACTTTGTTCCTTCAGGTGCATGAATACTGACCGTTATACAGTCCCTGCTTTCTTCATAAGTCAGTTCTTTGGGTTCAAGCCCAGATTCAACATAAATAATGATCTTCATTCCTACTGCTTTCTTTGTTGTCTTCTTGCACTGAGTGATTATCATCATGATCACACAGAAGGCAAGCATTATCATCAACAGTAATACACCAAGAAACTTGGAAAATGTACGCCATCCATTGTGGAACCCATGAGAAGATCGATGCAAAGTAGCTGTTGCCTGCAGCGTCTTCTACTTCATCTTCCATCTTGGTGTGTAAGTTTGTCAGCATCGTTATAGCTTCTGTCAAGATCCCCTTCTTGTCATCGTGAGAAGGTATGATTGTGCAACATGATTCTCCGATTTTGACACCAACACCTACATCCATTGCTGTGATGAAGTCAAAGACATATGTATTCTGGAGTGTCATCAGTCTTATAGCTCTCAGTTCTTCTATGATCGTGTTGCATCCCTTTATAGTAGTGTTGATCGTCTGTAAAAGCTCCCATCTGGTTATTTGTAACCATTTGGCATTCGCCATTGTCTGGATTCCTGGCATAAAAATGGTTGTGAACACTGATGCAGTCTTGTTGAACAACCTGTGCTCATATATAATAGCAGTGAAAGCTTCTATTGACTTAGCTGAAAAATAGTTCTCCCTTTTTGTTCGATTGAGAAATCCAAGTGACCTCTTCTTCCTTAGGAGAGCATCAGCCTTTGGAAACTCTCCTATGTTCAGGATACTTCTCAGGACCACCAACGCTGGAATATGAATAATTACTATATAACGCAGTCCTCCGCAGTCTCTAGGTAGCTTCATATAAGCTCTGGATCCACAACCCAGTAGTGGTCCATTATCACTACTTTCCCATCCTTCATTCGTGGTACATCAAAGATTCATGTGTATTGTTGATTCTCTCCAACCTTTCTTGTGCCATTGTTTCTGAAGCACAGTTCAGCACTTGCTAAGGGCACTACCTGCACTGGGCCTCCTTTATCTTCAACCCACGTCAGTAGCTTAGCAGGCTTTGGCCAGAGGGGTTTGTATGCCACCTCCACATGCTCTATAACTGGTCTGTAATGTCCTGTTACTGCCACTGCTCTGCATACAACTATGTCTTCTTCCCATCCATCTGGTGAAAGTACTGTTCCCAAAATCTGCACCTGTCCTCTCTCTTTGCATCTTCAGATTTCTTCTTCAGTCTTTCCTTGGCAATTAATCTTTTTGTTTATCTCCCATCTGATTCCTGCTCCCTTCATTCCAGGCTGTTAGTATCTGATCACATGATCTTTGGTGTGTGGTCTTGCTCTTGTTTTCAAATCTTGTACATAATCATCTTCTTCTGTTGCTAACCATTCTGTTACGCATACTAACGATGCTGTTCGCCCCTGGAATTGACCTCTTGTATGCCAGAGTGCATGGTGAGTCAGGCAATGAGCGGTCTGAATGTCTATTTCCATAGCTATGAATATCATAGAATTCCCCAATGCATAGGGTAGGAGAGCACAAACATAGCAACTCTCTTCAGAGGTTCTTTTGCCTACATCATTCATGTGCTGATACCACATGTTATTCCCCAAATGTGCTGTGCTGTCTAAATAATCATTCAACTCAAAATCATCTTCTCTTATACCTCTCTTGGGTCTCTTTTCTTGTTTACAAGATACTCATTAAATATGTCAAGAAACTTATTTCCTTGTGAGGGAATCACAGGACCACTTGTCAGAGAGATAGGTGACTTCATATGTGTCACTGGTATAGGGATAATCACCTATAGCCTTGGCCTTTTTACAACAGATATGTCTTAAAGGGTCACTGGTGTGGGAAGGATCAAAGGAACTGCTGCCCTTTATGGACCAACACAGTAAACAGTGTGTACTAGAAGACTCAGAAAAACAATGCTGAATGTTGTGCACGCATGCATTACACACCAGTACATTAATCCCCACCAGCGATGATTCCTCATACGCTGCTGTGCTCGTTCATTGTCTGCTGCTGTATCATCATTAGGACTCCACATTGAACCTGTAAACTATGATTAAGGAAGGAAAAACATCTTTAATCAGGCAAACCTGTCAGATGCTCAGGTAGCTGCAATATTTGCTCGATAATTGCTGACAGCAATCTCCTTATAATTGGACCATTTTTAGGATTAGGATCATGCAGGAAAACATACACATCAGTACTTCTCCCCATCAGTGCAGGCTACGCTTGTAAAATTAAAATAAAAACAACCAATCAGATAGTACCATTAAGGAGACCAAAAAGAAATTCAGTTAGGAACGACTCTGGAAACTGCTCCCTCTTCCAGTCGTTAAAGAAGAACTCAAGATCTGCCACGCTTTTCAGGACTTCAATATGTTCTAAAGTCCACTGTTCAAAACATTTCCGTGCCTCAAACAATAAGTTTGAAAGTCCGCTATAATATCTATAAGGAGTGTCCACGCAAAGCCATAGTCTAAATGCACACTTGCATTCATTTATTCAGCACTTTCTGCGTCCTTCTTCCTTGTCATTGATCGAGTCTGCACGTGCTGATCTACTTTGTGTTGGCTTGCTTCCGAATCAACGAGTGGGGTGGATCGGTCTCACTGGCGTAGGGTTTGACGTCCTTTCCTGGACTTTTACTGCTGAAGGGGTAATATTTTCGATAATGTAGGGACCAATACATCAGGGCTCATGCCACTTCCTAGTGAAGTTGTGGAGTAGGATTGGGTAGGCAACAAATAATTTAGGTACAGGTATTAATTCCTGTAGTCCGATTGCTGAATGGTCTTTGCTTGCATCCTGAGACCGACACCCCTTGCTGTTGTATTGATCTGAAATGACAGAGATAGAAGTGGCCATGCATGTCAAATAGTCACTTATCTCATTTCCAAACATTTCAGCTGTCTTCTGGGCATCACTTCTATTCCTCAATGGAGGAGTCAGAGGTGTTCTCATCCGCCTCCCTGTTACTAGTCCATGGGGTGTGAGGTGGTGGTCTGACCCGGCCTGATTCCTTAATGCATATAATGCTAAGGGTAGGCAATAGAGCCATCCCTTCTTCAGTGTCAATTTCAATTTTGCAATTCTCCCCTTGAGAAGACTGTTGAGTCTCTCACATGTTCCATTCACTTGTGGGTGGTAAGCAGAAGAAAACATATGCTTAATATTCAATAACAAATTTATCTGTTCAAATAATTCATTCACAAAATGTGGACCATTGTCAGACCTCAGCACCTCACATATTCCCCATCTAGGAAATACTTCTCATACTAAAATCTTCGCTGCGCAAGTGGCAACTGGGTGTGTACATGGACCGGCTTCAACCTATCTCGACAAAGGACACACAACCACTATCATATACCTATATCCACTACATACCTGCAGCATGTCAACATAGTCAATACGTAAATGCTGAAAAGGACCATTTGTTCTAGTGATCACTCCCCTGATTGTTCGCAATGTGTGCCCAGCAGTAAACATTTGACATATGTTGCAATTTACTACATAAAATGCAATGTGTTCTAACAGGTTCAGTTTGAACAAGTCTTCTGCTATAGCAGCTGTGAGGCTTTCCCTAGTTACATGCGCTGGGTAGTGCAGCTGTTCAAACGCTACCTTCAGTAATGCTACTGGCATCACCAGTGCTGTCTTGTTGCCATAAGGCTTCAGTGTGGGATAAAGAACATCCCCTCCTTTCCCATAACTTCTTTTCATCTTGTGAATCATTGCCTTGAATTTCCATCAACTGTGTTTTTGGTAAATGATTAAATGCCTCTTGCATTATCATAGCCATAGTTACCCCCTCTTTACACTAGAAGTATCAAAACCTGAATTATCTGAAGAAACTGTAACCCTTTTGGCTACTTCGTCTGTGGCTTTGTTTTCGTGTGAAATAAAATCAGTTCTCTTAGTATGTGCTGCACATTGAACTATTGCGATGGCTGCTGGGAGCCGTAGTGCCTTAATAAGCCTGTCCAATAATACTGCGTGCTGCACAGGAGTGCCGTCCGCTCAGAGGTACCCCCTCCTTTTCCAATGTGCTATCCCTGCGTGCATGGTCGACGTCACATAGGTGGAGTCGCTGTATACCGTCACTTCCTCCCCTTCATATTTCTCAAGCACGATAATAAGCGCCACCAATTCTGCTGCCTGTGCCAAAACATGAGATGGAAGCCTTATGCTTGCCACCGTTTCAAATTCCCCATTTGCTCTGTATCTCTCTACAGCTGAACCAGTTCGCCTTTCAGCATTATTTTGATCGATCTTCGATGACCAAGAAAACACGTTGTCGGAGTGGGAGATTCTCTTCAATAAAGAGAATCTCCCCCTCCGACAACGTGTTTTCATTTACACGCGGTATGTCGTCATATGTCTATTCATAGCTAGTGCAATCATGCACATATTCACCCTCTGCCACGGGCTCAGCTAGAATTGTGGGAGGGTCCACTATCCTGCGCCTAACTATATTAATTGCAGGATTTGATATAATAACTTCATACGCAGATACTCTCTGAGATGTTAACATGCCTTTGGGTTTTTCCAAAATAGCAAACAGAGCATGCTCAACAAATAAAGTCATAGAACACCCCATTACTGTGCTTGCAGCCTTCTTAATAGCGAATGTAGCTGTTGCCAGTGATTGTTCACAAGGAAAGTGTCCTCTCATAACTGGATCTAGAATCTCACTGTAATGCGCCAGAGGTTTATACCCCAGAGTAGTCCTCTGTTTAAGCACTGCTGTTATAAATGTACCATTTGTATGTGAAAATAGGTAGAACTCCGAATAATTGGGAATCCCTAAAACCGGAGCTGTACAAATTGCTTTCTTTAATTCATCAACCCGTCCTCCATTTCCTCGGTCCATTCTATGTTCTCATTACTCGTGTTTTCCTTTTTTAATGCCGGCCAAAGTGGTCTAGTGTACAAACTATAATCAAATACCCATGCTCTAACATGTTGCATCTGCTTTATCGTGCTCAGTGTTGCTGTTTTGCTGGTTTGATGTTTTCATCATTGCCTCAGCTCTTTCAGGTGTAACCTTTTTTCCCTCATGTGAGATAAACTGGCCTATTTACAACTCCTCTTGACAATACTGTAATTTCTCTTTATCCACTTTATGTCCTTTGTCTGCTAGGATGACCATTAACTGAATCGAGTCTTCCCTGCACTCATCTTCTGTCGTGCTGCAAACAAAAATGTCATCTATGTACTGCCAGAAACAACAGGGAGAGCTTATGAAGCTAGAGTGCACGGTACAACCGTGTTTGTCCTTTTAACCGTTAACAAAATAACATATGGTAGCACAAAAACAACGGTTTTATAGGAAAGAAGGTATTCAAGGTGCATCTGAGGTATGCAAAACAAATAAGTAAGTTAAAGTGCTCACACTCAAATACATGAAGGAGGAGGGCCACCTGGCTCGGCATACCTTACCCTAAGGAAGAACACCCTGACCCTGGCGGGGGTGCCTGTCCCTGGGTTACGCGTGATGTATCGCCTACTAAAAAGATATAGAGGAGAGTGCTGTCCCTCAACCTTCTATACTGGTGGCGGTGTCTGAAGACAGACACGAGTAGTCCAACAGGGACATCTAAAAGGTGGTAGACTCCAGCAGGTTAGGCAGCGTGCAACAAAACTGTAGATTAGATCTTGAGGCTGCTAAAATGCGTGGATACAACCTGCAAAACAGGTCAACTGCTTATATTCCATCCAGAATGTACAACTTTAATGATTTTTTTTTTCTTTTTTTTTTTTTGTTAATCACTTTATTTAAAGATTCTAACAACAAACAAAGAAAAACAATCTCCAGTACATCGTATCGTGTTCAGATTGTAAAATCTAAAAGAAACTTAGAAAGAAACAAAATAATACTGAATACATGGACATCGATAATATTTGTAAAAAACAAATACAATTTGAACAAAAATTCCTGACACTCAACCATTAAGACAAAACAACAAGAAACCAAAACACATAACAAACACACAACGAAACAGCCCCCCAACTCCAGAAGTATCAAAGTATCCCCAACTCAAGGAAGGGATTATCCCCCCAGGTTTGGATCCCAACCTTCAGCCAAATAGGTCATTAAAGGGTCCCCAAAGTCGAGAGTAACGACCTTCTCTACCTTGTCCAGTGAGCAGAACTTTATCAAAGTTCGATAAGACCTGCATATCTGATAACCACCCATCCACACTAGGTTTCTTCCTTGACTTCCAGACCCGCAGGATTTGTTTCATTGCCAAAATCAACCCTTTATTAATCCATTCCGTACAGTCCCTAGCTCCGTCTCCTCTACCCCTGTTGGATAACAAAATGATTGAAAGGAAAGAGCGAGGAAGATTCTCTTCCAATACAAGGTCCAGTCTATCCAATACCCCAGTCCAGAAGTTGGAAACTCTCGGACACGTCCACAACATATGTATCAAAGAGCCCACACCACATCCACAGCCCCAACATGAATCAGTGTCCGAGAGACCCAATCTGGCCATCTTGGAAGGAGTCCAATACAGTCTAAAGAGGATCCTTTGCCTGATATAACGCAGCTGCAAGTCCATCTTTGCCTGTACTCCCACATGAAGTAAATATGTCCATTCCCGAACCGAGATGTCCACCCCAAGATCATCCGCCCAGGTCTGACGAAGCTTATCCCATGCTCTCACATCACCCTCATCCGCCGGCATCAACTTCAGATAAGTCGAAACTCCATACGACGCTGAACGGAGAAGTTCACACAATGCAGGTCTCTCATTTATGCCTCCGTCTAACATCCCTGTCCTTTCAATCAGGAGCATCTTTAAGGCCTCATAACGATTTCTTTCTTTAGCTCCAATACCAAAGGAAGTTCTCAACTGTTCAAAGGAAATCATGTCACCATTATGCCACACATCACGGACTCTAAGTATGCCCTTACCTATCCAGCTTTTCCAGCATAAGGGCCTGTTTTCTAATTGCAAACATGCATTTTGCCATAAAGACGCATCATAGTGCAACCCATCATTTTCACCTCCAAAGTCCAGAAAGCGCAGCACCGCTTCCCTAGTCGCACCCATTGTGGGCAGCTTCTGTACTGAGGCAGGCAATTTAGACATTGAATAGAGGTCTCTCAACGCATAAGGCGAAAACTGATAGCTCTCAATTATATACCAATTGGGAACATATTCATGAACCTCAGAAAAATATGGGGTCGATTCAAGAGAAAACCTGTACAATAATTCACCAAGTTCGGGAATCCAAATCCTCCATCCTTTACTGGACCTTGCCGCCCCCGAATTTTCTTTACTCCCAGGTTCTAAATAGACCGGGTAACGTGGGCGAAGTCGCCTCTTCTGTTTCTAATTTTGAAGCCCGAGAGAAAGTAGGGGCACCTAATTTGCTGTTTCCTGTTGCACTTTCTACCCAAACCCTGAAAACTGTGACTAACCCATCTTCCTTTAAATGTGATCAAAACGTTATTTACCATAGGGAATCGAGACTATCTAATTCCCCCACACTCTTTCCTACAGATTTTCCCAAAGACATAATTTCCTTCCCTGAGTCTGCAGCACTCTTGTTCGTCAAACCTATGCCCCGTCCCTCTTTTGGCTTCCCTTTGATATCTAACCCAGCCTTAGACTTTGCTCACACTGCTATTAATACAACGATTTTTGCACTAACCAAACTTTTTGAGTTACTAGACTCAAGAGCATCAAACCAAGAAGTTTTGTTGCTAAAACTTACCAAAAAACTAGACTGACTGGTTTTGAACCTACCATCTATACTAAAAACAGGTCTGGAGCCCTCTACCAACTGTATTGCACTTTCAACGATTGTGATGCCTACCTCAAATGACAACTCACCAGGTGGGACGGCCTCCCAACATGAGGACTCAGACTCTAACATAAATGGTCCGGGGTCTCCCAGACCTTCCATTGAGACTAATGTTAGATCCGTAACGGTTGACCCAAATGGCTTGGAGCAACCTCAGGTGGACGGCCCTTTATATGATCTATTTTACCGTCCATCTCAGAACAAGAGAAGGAAACGTAAGAGCAACAGAAAGAGAACATCTGAATTTGATGAAGATCAAAATGCTTCACTAACTCAAATAAAAGAAAAAAAACAAAAAATCAAACTATATAAAAAAATAACAAAAAATCTAAATCTAAAACCAAAAAATGTGTAGCCAACATCTCTATTGCAGAACCTCAATCTGCTCCCATTAATTTGGATGCCAAACCAGCGAGTCCTGAAGTCCTCACTATTGATGCCTGCCCTCCCACCATAGGTGTGGTGTCACATAAAGGTAAGGCACCTAATGTTATTGTACCCCTTGTAAATGGTAATGAGTTGTTTAAAGATTCCGAAATTGTGAATAAGCCTATTACCGCAGAGGAGCTTATGAACCTATCGGTATAATCAAATAACAATATATCGGTATTAGAAACTATTCGTTATAGTCTACACCAAGACAGGTCACATCCTCCTATGTGAAGTCCGACCTTCTGTATGAACTTAGATCATGACACCAAGTCCTTCATGATTCTGGAGCAAAACCAGAAAAGGCTGTTTAGAAGAGCACCATTCCCCAAAGACTCCCCATCAATATTCGAATCACCTGTGATAGAAAATAGGTTCAATCATCCAATTTCAGACAAAGAAATTTTTAGTAAGGATCCTGTGGCAGTTCGACCTAATATCGGAGAAGGGATACCTATCCTGCAGGAAAAAAGGATGAATGATGATCATTAACTGTTATCTGAGAATTTAAAGGATGAAACTATAAGACTCGCAATGATCAATAGAGTCTACTTTGACCTGTTTCCAAGCAGGGAGACGCTGCTGACTATGTTTCATGCCATTCCACAACTAAAACATATTAACTCGACGGATATTAATGGTGTAATGGGGTATCTTATCCAATACCAGCTCAACAAGATATTGTGGAAATAAAGATATCCTCGTTAATAATTAAAAACTACGTCTGGCAACAAAGGCATCTGATTCTACAAAAAGGTCTCTTTTTGTTGAAGCTATCCTTTGAAAGCTCCGATACAAGAGACGCAACAGCCATATTGCCCTCAAAAACAACAAGCTAATCAGAATGTAGAGTCATACTTGCTGTAACTGTAATGCTACCGCCCGAAATGCTCCTCAGGTTAAAGAATCTAAATGGACCTTGGTATCACATGCCAGAGATAAGGAACAAAAATAATACTAGCCATACACTCTGGACCAGCACGAGTGCACCATGATTTCATGGAACACTCAAGGTTTTTCACATTTAGTTACTTCCAGACCTACATTGCTCAATACATTTGATCTAGTCATACTCCAGGAAACATGCATGGTGACTACTCCCATCTGGCCTGACCTGGCCTGACCACCAAGTGGCGACAATACCTGCTTCTAAAGCCGCCAAGGGTAGACCCGTGGCTGGTCTTTTAATAGCTACAAGCTATGCCTCGCACTTGACTCCGGGATACAACCTGTGATCATACGTACTTCTAACAGCAATCATCTTTTTTTTCCAATGACGATGGTAATAAACATCTGTTGGAACTCTGCTTCTCCGACAGCCTCTCAATTCATGGACAAAATTGAAGAAGTTTTGGACCAAACTTTATTGGACCCTAATATTGTTAAAACAATAATCTTGGGTGATTTTAACATGAATTTATGTCAAGTATCTGATGCTGCTAGAAACTCTAGAGCAGCTAAGTGGTTAACTTTAATGAAAATAAGGCAATTTTCAATGTTAATTGGCACCTATTCTAATGATGTCCCCCCAAGGTCCACTTGGTTCAGAGGCAACTTTCACTCGACATTAGATTATGTTTTTATCTCTAATAAACCAAACAACTTGATAACAGAGTTCCAAATTATTCCCACTATGGCTAGTGATCATCATCTAGTTGAAGTTCGATGGAAAACTAATTTGCTGGAGAATTCACTGTACTATAGTGGCATTTTAGAAACAAACAACTCGAATAATTGTCTAAAATGGAAGCCGCATCGTATAACTCTTTTGCAACAGAAAGTTTGCACCAATGAAACATCAGATAACATTTTTTAGAATGATTTTATTCAAATGATAATACAAACCAACGTTCAGCATACTAAACCAACTTTTGTCCATAAACATTCCTGGAATTTAGAAGTATATAGTTTGAGAAGCGAATTACGCTGAGCAATAAGATTATTGCCCCAGGAATAAATGAGGAACATAAGAGGAAATTAAAAATCAAATATAGAAATAGAATCAAACAGGCACAAGCGGCACATAAACAAACGATGCAGAATGAAGCTCAAAGCTTTATTAACTAAAATGACGGGAGAAATATGGAAGGAACTAAATAAAGCACCTGCCAATGCCCTCAAATCTACGCAATTAAACAGCATAGATGAAATAACATGGACAAATCACTATCAAAAACTACTTATGAAGTCCTCTGAAGTACAAATCATTCTAAGCAGTGAACCGCCTGATCTATCAGGCCTCAAATGTGACACCCTGGACATTAAAATAATAATTAAAAAACTGAGCAATTCGAGAGCACCAGGCCCAGATATGCTAACTAATGCTATTCTGAAAGCTAATCCTGAGGCATGGGCTGACCTCCTTAGCTCTATCTTTCAAAATGTTCTTCGCAGGAAGCCATCATAATTCCGATCTTCAAAATGGGCGATCGATTAAATCCAACTAACTATCACCCAATTGCACTTTTAGACGCTCCAGGCAAAATTTTAGCAAGATTAGTGATACATGATTTTACTAAATGGCTCAAGGAAGAGGAGCTAACAGACATTCATCAATCCGGATTTGTAGCCGGGATTGGTACTGCACTAAATCTCATTATCATTTCCACCATCAAAGCTCAAGCCATACAAAATAAACATCCAATCTATTTAGCTTTAATTGATTTCAAACAAGCTTTTGATTCTATATCTCGTTCTATATTACGAGAGAAATTATTGAATGATAATTGCCCTTATTATATACATTATTTAATACTGCAGTTTTATTCTAATACGAGTATTAAAATTAAACTCTCCATTAGGGCTGTACCGAATAGCATATTTAGTATTCGGCCGAATACCGAATAGTTTGTCAACTATTCGGCCGAAGCCGAATAGGAAGCCGAATAGTTGCTTTATTCAATAAATCATTTTCCAAACTTCAAAAAACACACTTTTTAAAAAAACAAATAAAGCACCATTTTAAATGCAGTCTATGCTTTTAGTACTCTTCATTGTTATTAATGTAGCATCTTTATTTAAAGTATAAAAGCCAGAAATAAAGCAGATTTAACCAAAATGAAGGGACCAAATGTACAGAAGATTGTTGCATATTCAGTGCCAGTTAAAGTAGGAGGCTTAAAAAATGCAAAAGGACTGCCTTTGTGAATCAGATGCATTGCATTCTCTATCCAGTTGCAAAGTCGATGCGGTCAGGTTTCAAAACTTCCTTGCTGCTCACATAGAAATGTATTAAATGGTTCATGTCGGCTCATGCAGGACACAAGTCAAGAGGAAATCTAAAATGCATGAACTCCATCTCACAACTATTCACCCACCCAAACAAATGCTGCTCACTTTTCACTTATCCTAGCCACTCTTTCTCGCCAATACACAAACATATTCAACTTATAATTCCGGATAAAATATCAGATAATGTTAAACTCAGGACTCAAGTCCTTAAAAAAGAAAAGGGGGGATTATGAAGTAGGCAATAGGAAGTGACATGACAGGAACTGAAAGTATCTATGCACATTTCTTTCAGTTTGTTTTTTCCAACTGAAAAAAAGTGCATCTTGCATATAAACATTTGCCAAAACAAAAGATGTTCCTGTATTGTTGCAGGCCAAGTATAAAAGATGAGCACCTTTTTTGTCTAAGAATCTGTAACAAAACATGCCCTAAAGAGCAGATTACAATACGAGATATTTTTCAGCTGTGTGATAGCAATTTGTCTGGTCTAATTCTATTTTGCAAACTGAAGTCTATATTTGCCTTTTTGAGTTCATGCATTGTATTCAAATGAGAATGTCAAAGTATTTGGCAAGTGCCGAATAGCAAGGAACTATTCGGCCGGAGCCGAATAGCTTTTTTTCAGCCGGAATTCGGCCGAATACTTACTCGAAGCCGAAGTTCGGTACACCCCTACTCTCCATGGATAGTCTACTTTCTAATTTAATTAGATCTAACTCGGGTTTCAAACAAGGCTGTCCTTTTGCGTCAATACTTTTTAATTTTTATATTGGTGATTTTTTAAGGTTTCAATGAATGTTCAATCCTTCTCGCCTTGACTTGGGACGCAGCATATTCCATATCTATTGTATGCGGACAATCTAGTCCTGTTTGATAAATCTCCTATTGGCCCCCAGAGAAAGCTCACTGCTCTATCTAGCTTTGCTGAGGACAATAATCTAGAAATCAATACTAAGAAATCTAACATCCTAATATATCATCATTCAGCCAAGAAAGCTGTCACCATCTAAAAATCCACTTGTTAAAACAAACCAGTATAAATATTTATGAGTGAACATCAACTCAGACGCTGCTGATAGGCCATAGAAAGAGGAGCTCACTGTAAGAATTAGATTATTAGCGATACAGGCCAAGGCCTTACAAAGGAAATATGGTGCCTTCCCCCTGTTTCCGGCTCGAATGTTTTACTTACAGAAAGTCATTCCCATAAGGTAGCCAGACCAAAAATATGTCTAAGCCGGTCAAATGGGACCTCTTGAAAGGCATTTACTGGAAAACCATTTTACCAGACCCAATAAGTTTTCCGATAGCTCTAATTCGCTATGAACTTGGGTTGACTTCCATGAATATAGCAGTCTTGTGTGCTATGTTATAACTATACAGAAAATCATCATTTGTCTTCAGACACCTCAAGAAATGTATTTCCAGTTATTAAAAATCTGATTGAAAGTTTAAAATTGTCAGTACTCTCCAAATGGAAGAAAGCTTGTGAAGACTTACTTCGAGAGGCGGATATTTCCCTTGACGTACTTTTGACGTTGCCTCACAAAGCAAAACTCAAGCTATATAGACACGACTGAATTATTACAAGGGACAAATGCCTACTCTAATTAAAACACTGAATGATATACCAAAGAACATCCAAGTATTCCCTGACAGATCATATGCTGCCATAGTTTTGCACTTCAGATTAAACCTATTACCAGCTAAAAGTAAAATGGCACAGTACTCTAAAGATAAATTATTAAGTCCTACATGCAGATTCCGCAAGCTTGCTGAGCAACACAAATCTACTTACCATCTAATTACTGAATGCGGAAAATTGGTTGAATTAAGAAAAATGTATTTTTTTAAGCATTTTAAGCATAGAGATTTTTTAAGAAGAGATCAAATGTGGAGCAAAGATTTTAATGCATCTAAAAATTCACTCATTATTGACACAGTGAAATTCTTTTGACATCTGAATTTGGAAAGATAACGACCAGTTCTAACTGCCTCTCTAGTGCTGACTTTCATCTTAGATTGACTTTTGATTCTATCTATGTCGATGATCATATTTTATGTATATTTCTAACTGGTTTTAATTGTTGGTTTTGAAGAATTTATCCGATTATATTTTGTACTTGCAACACTATAAGAATTGAACTTAACGTAAAGTGCTTGTTGTCATCATACAACTGGAAAAAAGAATCTCTTTTACCTATGTAACAATGTTATTATGTATTGATTTTATATAAGATCTTACATGTTGCGAACAATTGAAAAAGTTGATTGTATCAACTAAAACAATTCTAAATAAAAAATACAAAAATTTCTCTTTTGAAGAAACGCAATTGTTAATCTTGTCTGATTTCCATCCCATCTCTTGTATCACTAATTTATCTAAAGTCTTGGAAATGGTTGTGCATGTGAACCTTCCTCCTAATGGGATAGGTTTGGCCCTGCAGTAGTATGGCCTTAAATTTACTACACGCCAGCTTTTCTGCCTTGTAACGCCATAGCAGTTTTTCAGAAAACAGCTTTTCTGCCAGGGAGAGCAAGGGCAATGTTTCAGGAAGCTGATTTTCTGCAAGGGAGAGCCAGGACAATGTTTCAGAGACAAGATGTTCTGTGAAGGAGAGCCAGGACAATGTTTCAGAAAGAAGCTTTTCTGTGAGGGAGAGCCAAGACAATGTTTCAGAAAGAAGCTTTTCTGTGAGGGAGAGCCAAGACAATGTTTCAATCTTCTGTGAGGCTGAGCTATGATACACAAGTTTAATTCCACTTAAGCAAGTCAATGGAATTTCAGCACATACAGAAAAACATCTATCATATGTTTCACTAAGCCAGCTAATTGTACTTTATTAACACCTTAAATACCTTCACTCTGCTTCCTTTAGGTCCTGTATTAGTCAACATAGAGAGAATGTGTCTAACAACCAAGGTGCCAGAGGCATGTTGGCTCAATCTGTGCCTTAGAATTCAACAGATTAATCTCACCTTTATCTGCTTCAATACACTTCCTCATTGCTCGGATTCTGAGTAGGACGTCACAGAGGCAAGTCAAATAACCTGTTTAAAGGTATATGCGGATGGAGGCGTCTGGGCAGTTTTTGAAAACATATGAAATGTTTTTGTTGGTTTTTCTCTTGATGTGGATGGTGCAGTATTATCCAAAGACCCGTGGATTCATTTACTCTCGCTTGCTCCCCATACTAGCACTTTCTTCTGCTTGTATTATCTGAAACTGATTTTTGCTGAAGTAAAATTAGCTTCTGTGCACATGTGGCAGGCATATTTGGACCTGTTTCACTTCTCAAAGTATGTGACTATCTGGGTGCATGAAATGATGGGACACGATGGGAAAAACAAAAAAAAAACAAATCCTCCTGGACTCCTGTTGTTACAGGGATGAGCACTTTTAGGTGCAGTTTTAACGGATTCTCGGGGCATCACAACCCGACCTAACCCTGCACACCAGCACTAAACACACCAACAAAGCTGCAGAGACAACGCCAGCGCACAGAAACCGCCAGGTATCCTGCACCTTCCCCGTAAACATGTGAGCGAGTAGAATGCTATCCCTGCTACACTGTACAGAACCACAATCTCCCAAAGGACTGGCAACCCATGCCAGCTTACTATGGGTTCCTCACACGCTCATGAAGGTGGCGTTGGCGTTAGCACCGCGTTGGATACATGAGCTTAGACTCTCACCACCTGCTGCTTGCAGCCCTGCCGGGACAAGAATTGCATCATCAAGGGGCAAGGGTCTCAAAGGGCAGACATCAGTGTTGTGGATAACACCAGCAAACTGCAAATGAGCCCAGGGGAGCGCAGCACAGCAAGCTCCACGGTGCGCACCGTTTCCGCTGTTATTTTGAGATAGCAGAGAGACAGACCTCTGGGCCTAGTGTGCTTCATCTAAGGCTATACTTTCTCATAATCCAGCCCCAGTTTATAAAAAGCTCTTTATATGTGTAGCCAAATCCTTTTGTTTCAGGAAATACTGTTTATTTTGGTGTACTTTTGGTTTAATTTATTTTAAAAGAAAGAAAACGGAAATCAGGGACTGGTCATTAGGGCAGATTACTAGTTTGGTGGTATTTCCAGAATAAATACCACCCAGCACATTTACCGTTACTGGCACTTGGTCTGTCAGAATGGTGGTTTTAGTCCCATGTTCACTGTCCATAGGACGGCAGGAGTATTTTGTAGGAAATACTGTTGGCTGGTAATTCTGTCTGGAGAAATTCCAGTATTTTTCTTTGAAGTGGCCGATGTACTTCCATTGCTTGACCGCTACTTCATCCCTTCAAACCTGTAATTTGGCTGTGCGATCAAAGTGGCATTGCTTGCAAGGGAAATTGGTGGTAGCGGAATTACCAACCCGTTTTACTGCACCGCCAAAGTAATATGAAGCCCCATTAAGCCGGTGCTCAAACGTCAAGCTGCCTCTTCTCTGTGCTCTGTAGTCATTTCAGGAGATCTTTCATTAAAGACATGTTTCCTGCCTTTAGTTTCTATTACTGGGCCGAGTGCAGGTCCCACTCCATAGTTTGCTAACCTGATTTGAGTCAACATAGGCCTTAAAACGCGCTTTAACCCAATGCAAAGCTGAAGGACCTGTTGGCTTCGTTTGGATTGAGTCGATATAATCGGATATTTACAAGCTTTATTTCAACATCACAAAAAAACAAACGTCAGAAGTGAGCAATTTATTGGGCCTCATTACGACCGTGGCGTTAACCATGGCGCTATTAGCGCCATGGTTGATGCCGGTATTTTACCAACTGCGCCATGGTGAATGGCGAAATTACCACCCCATTCCAAGGTTGGCGGGGCGGTAATTCCCCATTCACCATTGGCCCTTCCCCATTCCCATGTTTGCCTCCATAGGGCTCAATGGAAATGGGGAAGGCGGTAATTACGGTACTGCAAATTGCGGTACCGTAGTTACCTCGAAAGTCCCTTTGCGGGTTCCTTCCTTAACGGCTGGTAAAACCAGCCGTTCAGGTCGGGACCCGCAAAGGGACCTCGTAATTAGGCGGTAAGGGTTTAACGGCGCCGACACCTTTTACGGCGCCGTTAACCCCTTACCAGCTGGGTCGTAATGATGCCCATTGTCTAGACAAAAAATGAACAGCACATAAAAACAAAACAGTTTTGTAGAGGAGAGAAACTAAAAAGAAAGGGAAAACAAGAGGATAGAAGAAAGAAAGTCAGAAACCAGGAAAGGACAGAAAACCATAAAGCAATTGGTTAACTAATGGAGCCATCAATGCAAAATCAATGAAACATTGAATCAAACAATGACAGATATGAATTCGCACAGCAATACCAATTACAACAACAGAAACATCCCATTGTGTACAAAAAAAGAAAATTCAACTGTAGACCTCCAGGAATCTATTCCAAATGTCCCAGAATTTCTCAACATCATCCGCGCTCTTGGAAATTGCCTTCTCATAAGTTGAAACAGTTAAAAGTTCATCCACCCATTCATCAATGTTAAAGGAGCAGCTCGACTTCCATGATCTCAATATCATCCTTTTAGCTACCATGCTGGCTTGGAGTATCCAAGTCGCCTGCCCGAAAGAGATGTCATCAACTCTTGAAACGTCCCCTAGAATCAGCAAGCTTGCAGAGAGGGGAATCGTACAGCTCAAAACCAGTCCCAACCTCTCACAAACGTTCTCCCAGAATGGCTTTGTCTTAGGACAGAACCATATCAGATGACTGAGGGAACCTCTGGCACCCTTAGATTTCCAACAGAGTTCATTATCCATGAGATGTCTCTTAAACAGTCTGACTGGAGTCCAATAGGGCCTAAAGAGCAGTTTTGTTTGCAATGCTCTAAGACCCCAATCCAGACTTACCAATCGGGTATTCTCACAGCAGCGCTGGCAGGAGATCTCATCAATATCCTCTCCCAACTCATCTGCCCAGACCACAGGCAGTTGTGAATCTTCCTTCCTAAATGATTTCAGAAATCCGTACATCGTAGCAGCAGGATGAGCAGCACTACCACATAACAGCAACATCGACCAGGCAGTATTCGGTTCCAACAATTCATCACCATCAAGGCAAGCATTGACAATGCCTTTCAATTTTCTATACTCGGAAAACAAACAACCAGCCATATCATGAGTCCGACACAGCTGTGCATACGGGATCCAATTGCCTCCATCTATTAGGTCCCGGAGGTACTTTATTCCCGCCAGGAACCACTCTGGCCAAAACAAAACCTTCCCTTGACTCTTCAGAGCAGGATTCAACCAAATGGAGGCATCCACGTGCAGGTAAGGGTCTGCCTTCATACGCTTCAAGATATCACACCAGCAATCCTGAAGAAAACCAATCAAAGGACTCGTTCCCATTGAGATATTGCACTGGGTTCCAACTGGGACATAGCGCCACATTCCCACATCACACACTGCGAACATTCATCGTTCGGAACCAGGAATTGACAGATGTCAAGTTGAAAAAGATGACGCACTGCAAAGAGACAGCAACAAGTCAGCACTTCTAAAATAGTCCTCCAAGGTAACTCTAAGTGAGTAAAAAAGCAAAAGACCGTAGATCTCCCGCCCCACCCTATTAATATAAAGCATTGACGATAAATGAAGTACATATGGCCAACATATTATCACTCCCTGCCATCAGAGGCACATAACCAAAGTATCACCACTTCCCGCCAAAGGCAAACGGCCAAACATGTACTACAACACACTTAACAATTAACCGCAAGTGCAGTAAGGATACACTAAAAAAGCCAAGCATTGAAGACCATGCACTTTGACACACATATCAGTCATACAATATCCACACGTACGTCAGTGAGAATCACAAATATCAATAATAAAGGCAAATGTTCCAAATTTGTACAGAACCGAGTGGAATACGCACAGTAGTAAAGCACCAAAAATAATCCCCCATAAACAAAGGAGCCCATAATATCAGACAAGTTCCACCAAACCAACCCTTGAAACGCCACCCCAGAATACACAGTGCGTGCATAGTCTTCCGGAATAGGTCAGGCGATCTCAGTCCACGTCCCGGCCACACATGCATCTAACAAGACAGATACCTATAGTGAACGTCATCCCACAAAGCAACAGACCACATATGGGAAACACCATATAACATCACAAGACCGCCAATGCCCGTCATGAAACAAAGCAACACCCAACACCTAGGACAGCCAGAGATTCTCGCGACATAACTACAAGAGGGGTGATCAACATGGGTCAGTGCCACTAATACCAGATCTGAGACCCCTCCTACCTCAAGAAAGGAGATGTCCAACTCAACCCCCTCCCGAACAACTATATGCTGGTTGAGCACACACATGAAATCATTTGCAAAGACAGAACATTTACATCACTTCTGAGTAGTCTATGCACATGAAGAAGGTTCAAATGCAGCAACAACCCTTTAGGCAAGGCGATCAAAATAAAAATTAGCTCACCTGCGTGCAGCAATGGTACTAGTCCAATAGGGTCATATCAATACAATAACTTAATAGGTCTCCTAATGGTGACAAAAGCGATGACATTAACTGTGCCATATGCAATGTCGTGAGATGCCACTATGGTCAATTACAGTACCAGAATCCTCAAATTCACCACATATGTAAACCCCCAAATCAGAAGTGCAGACCTGAAGAAACAAACCCACCTCCACGTGACAGTTAGATCGTGTTTGTGGACTGAACACCCCCATACACCTTCAGACATTTACCCACACTACATCAGAGTCACACACCCACAGCAGAATGGCTGTCAAACACAGACACAGACATTCATACATTGGAAGCCCCAACACTAGAACCATTGTTTACTGTGTGTCCTGGTTTTTATCATTACTAAATGGACGGCACTCAAAAAACAAATCATGTGGCCAGTGCAAATCAGATAGCATTTTGAGATAAGCCTTAATAAGGACACACGCCTTACCCACCATCATTGCTATCCTCAAGCACATCATGCATTAGGTTCCACCTCTACTCTTCAAAATATTAAGTGGAGCAAGACATTTCAACAAGCTGGACAACCGTGGAAATAATGTAGAAAACAGTACCATACATTCTGTGGGACCTAGAAAACCCAGATAATGAAACCGCTGCTGCACTATCATGCCCACAGATGAGTCATGTCACACCAACATGACCAATGCCATACGGGCACAATCTCCAAGCCCATTCCAGCTACTAGAAATTCGGCTTAACGCTTCACGCACAGCCAGTCTCTTCTCGTTATCTATCTATTTACTATCCACCCTTCTCAGCAAGTAAAATACTGAACCACATGCACATGTGTTCTCGTTATGAAAAGAAATAAGAAAATAGTGCATCAATATTGTAAACCTAACATACAACCAATACAAAAATGCATGGCCTTTACTTCACTCTCCATCCCAGAACATTCCATAAACCAATTGTAACTGATTTCGACGTTGATCACTCCACTCTCTTTCCTCCTCCAATGACCAAGAAGCAATTCCAAAACACTAGTTAAATGAATACATCTCTCCAATCTCACTCCCCTATGAATGCTTCTTCCAGTGAAAGTGCTTTTCCCGACAATCACTGTGCATTAATAACTCGCTTCCAACAATAGAAAGAATATACGCCTTGCACACCCACAAGGGATAAGGGTTCATGATGAGGGCCGCTGTAAATCCGGACGACCAGAGCAACGAGGACTGCCACAACACGGCACCACAACGACCCCGCCCAGCGCCCACCCACCACAGCCCCAACTGCATGGAAAAAACCTCGAGCGGCGCACCTCCACCACAGGACACAACAGCGAGGCCGCATAGGGTGCCGCCACAATGATAAAAGAAGAGGTGAAGTATCACAACACACAGAGTGAAATCATGGAATTCAAACGACGTTAGCAGTGCAAAGACCTTTTGACTTTCAATCATATCCATCGGAATGGAAGCATCCTACTGCCTAAAGTCAATGGAAATGACTGTGTTGCCATCTGTGTACTTTAAAATATCTCAGTCACATATGCCAAATCAGGAACTTACTTTTCATTCTAATTCTCCCACTAAGACGTCATATACCCTCAAAAGAAAAAGGCTTTCCTTAGCCGCTGCTTAAAACACTTTTCTAATTTTCAATTAATTGCCACTTCTTTTGCCAACTCCCACCTGTTGGGGGTCTGTCCTTTGCCCCCCAGGCGTGCCCGTGAGCCCCCAACCCAACAGAGCTCACACTCACACGTCCGTCAGGTTCGGGCTACCCGGTCGCTCTCTCGCTTCCGGGAATGCCCCGTTTATTTAAGCCGCACGCGGCGACGTGCAACGTCACGCCGCCGCGTGCGCAGCCCTTACGGGGCAACGCCACACTCCTCCTTTTTCAGGAGGACACACAATTACGTTATTAGTTAAACACAACATATCACACAACAAACAACTTGCCCATCCTGGACCCAGGCCCCTTTAATGTCAGCCAACCTCACCCCGGACGACTCTCCAACTGTCCCAACACATACTCACTGAGGTAAGCGGGTTTCCCTCGCCCAGTCCTCTGGGGGTACCTCCCGCTCACCTCCGGCACCGGCAGTCCATCAACAGTAGCCTCCCGACACGGAGAGGCCGGGACACCGAGAGGGGGCCCATCTTCCTCAGGGATCTCGGCGACACCAGGGTCCAGAGGGGGTTCAGTTCTCGAGTCCCCCAGCTTCTTGAAGAAGCTGACGTTACGGGTGACAGCCGTTCGCCCATCGGAGGCCGTCACCATTGACCCCTTCACGGCGACCACATCCAGGGGCGCTGGTTCATAAGGTAGGGACAACTTCCCGTGAGGATGGCGGTTCCGGATGAGCACCTCATCCCCGGGTTCCAGCCGCTGGGGCCGCAGGCCCCGGCGCACGTTCTCTTGGCTGATCCTGGCCAGTCGGTCGGCCTCAACCTGCTGGTCGTTGATAATCCCGAGTTCTCTCTCCTGTACCTCTGGCAGTAGACCCCGGGGGCATCGCCGGAACAGCTCTTCCGCCGCGGCGACACCAGTGGAGGCATGTGGGGTGGTGCGATACACTCTCAGGAATTGATACAATGCCCGTTGGAGGGGCTGGCCTTGTCCTTGCGCAATCCGAAATGTCTTGTTTAGTGTTCGCATCAGTCTTTCTGCATCGCCGTTGGCCCGAGGCCACAGCGGGGATATCTTTCGATGTTGAACTCCACAGCTGGCCAGGAACTCTGAGAAGCGTTCGCTTTGAAATGGCGACCCATTGTCCGAGCACAGCGTCAGGGGAAATCCGTGGGTTGCAAAGATCTTTTCCACGCCGACTACCACATGCTCGAATGCCACCGATTCCACAAACTCCACTTCGGGGTACCGGGAGTACTCATCGACTATGGCCAGAAAATGGGTGCCCACGGACGTGGACCCTAAGTCCGCATGCATGACCTCCCAGGGCCTGGTCCCTCGAGGCATTGCTTCGATAGCCGGTTCCCTCTGCACCGGGGAGGCTGCCTGGCACCATACACAGGCTGCCACAAAGTCATCGACCCTTTTCTCCAGCTCCGGGAACCAGACCTTCATCCGCAGCCTCGCCTTCGTCTTGGCAGCACCCTGATGTCCGTGATGGGCCAAAGCGATCACCTCACCCACTTTGGAGTGGGGGACCACTATGCGATCCCCTCGGAGCAGGAGCCCCGACTCCGAGAAAGACAGCTCATCTTTCACCTTCCACAGCTGTTCAAGGGCGGTCTTCGCCTCATGGGTCCGCCCTGCGAGAGCTTCCAAGACGAGCTTCCAGGAACCGCTCTGCATCGACTGCTTCAGTATCTGGAAGCACCCATCCTCGGCCGCCGCAGCCTCCAGCTCCGACAGGGGCAGTGCATTTGGTGTTGCTCCCTCCACCACCATCCGGACATGGTCGTCCGCTTCTTCTGCGCAGGTGTCTCCCGGCACTCCCCTACGCACTCCGGGATGACGGGAAGGGAAGTCCGCTGCATTGTTGGCTCCTGGCCGGTATACCAGCGTGACCCCGTACTCAAGCAATGCGAGCATCCATCTCTCAATTCTGTCCGGTGGCTTTGATGATGAGCCCGCCAGAATCGGGAGCAGGGGTTTATGATCAGTCACCACAGTCACCGGGCGCCCCAGCACATAGAGGCGAAAATGTCGGCATACCCACAAGACCGCCAGGGCCTCCCTCTCGATCTGGGAGTACCGCTGCTCCGTTTCCGAGAGCGCCTTGCTGGCGTATGCTACAGGCCGGAGGTTTCCATCCCAGTCCACCTGGGTCAGGACCGCCCCCAGGCCAAACGGACTGGCGTCGACCACGATCTCCGAGGGTAGCGCCGGGTCGAAGAACGCCATGGTGTCTTCCGTTGTTAGGGCGCTCTTGATGTCCTCGAACGCCGACTGTTCCAGTGGACCCCAGTGCCAGGCAGTCTCTTTCTTGGTAAGAGCTCTGAGCGGCTCAGACCTCGAGGCCAGGTTTTGGATGAACCGACCACAGTAGGTCACCATGCCCAGAAAACTTCTCACTTCCGACACGGATTCCGGGGGCTGTGCACTCTTTATGTCCTGAACCTTCCGCGGGTCGGGTGACACCCCTCCCTCCTTGAACACGAACCCAAAGAATTCTATTGATGGGCGCAGGAATTCGCACTTGTCCCTATGGAGGGTGAGGCCCAATGACTGTAGTCTCTCGAAGGTCTTGGCCAGGCGCTTCAGGTGGATCACCTCCGTGTTGGCAAACACCAAAATGTCATCACTGATGTTGAGTACCCCTTCAAGATCAGCAAGTGCACCCCGGATAATGTTCTGAAACACTTCGGCAGCCGACGATACCCCAAAGCTCAACCTCTTGTACCTGTAGAGTCCCCGGTGGGTGGTGAATGTAGTAATGTACCGGGACTCCGGATGGAGGACAACTTGATGGTACCCTGCTCTGAGGTCGAGTTTGGAGAAGAATCTGGCCCCCTGTACCTCAGCAATTATGTCATTGATGGTCGGGGTCAGGTGTCGCTCCCTTTTTATGGCCTTGTTGGATAGCCTCATATCCACACAGATGCGAACGGAGTCCGGGTGCTTTGGTTTCCTGGCCACGACAATGGGGGACACCCATGGTGTTGGGCCTTCCACTTTCTCGATGATGTCCAAGGCCACCAGGTTGTCCAGTTCTTTGTCGACTTGCTCCCTCAGATGAAAAGGAACTCTCCGGTGTTTCAGGGCAATTGGTTGTACTGAGTCGTCAATGTGTAGCCGGACTGGATCACCGGTCATTCTCCCAATGCCGTTGAACAGGGCTGCGTACTTGTCCAGTAGATCGTTGATATCTTCCAGGTATACTGAGTACGCAAAACTCACTATCCCGAGTACCTCCGCAGCCGCACAGCTCATCAGGGTGTTGTTGCTTATGGGGGTCACATAGAACCGGGCTCTGATCTTCGAGCCTTCATGCTCCACCTTCGCCACAAATGCTCCGTCCAGCGGTATGGGCTCGAGTCCACCGAAGGCGAAGATGCGAGCTCTTGGCACAGCCAGGTTCGGTAATGGGTCAAGAGCGTCATAATGTCCCCTCGCCATAACATTGACCGATGCCCCTGTGTCCACCAGCACGGGAACAGGCGAGCGGTTCACCTCCACCACGCACCTTGGCTGTCTCCTGCTTTTGCCTTTCAGGATCCCCATGCTTGAGACGAAGAAGATGTTTTCCTCCTCCTCTACTTCAGCCTCCTCTGCCTGAGCCTCCTCTTCCGCTTGATCCACCGGGGCCACGTTGGATGGCCGGGTTTGGCGCGGAGTCCAGATTCGGGCAGGACCTCTGGGTACCATGACAGGTAGAGCCGACTTACACACTCTCGAGAAGTGATCCGGCAGTCCACATCGGCCACATGTTCTTCCTGCGGCTGGGCACTCTGTGGGGTGGGGGAGGTCATAGCCACATTTCTGACATGACTCCCCCGATCTTCCTGCCCTGTCTCGGGGGGCTCCACCAGGCCTTCTTGTTCCTCTGCCGCCCCGCCACACAGCGCACACCTCTTCGGCCTTGATCGAGCGTGAACCCGCTTCCATCTTGTTTGCCCGTGCCTCAGCCACTTCGTGACATCGACCCAGTTCTAGTATACGGGGCAGAGTGATTCCCGGCTCTCTGAGGACCTGTCTCCTCAGTTTGCCGGAGGAGCATGCTTGGATCAGCATTGTCCGTATCATGTCCTCCGCGTCCCCCCACGCGCACCCTTGGGAAAGGCGGCGTAGGCGGCCGTAAAACGTGTCCAGGGTCTCATCATCCTTCTGCTTGGCCGACAGCATCACGAATCTCTCAAAGTCCACGTTGGCAAGTGGAAGGAAGTGTGCGAGGAGAGCCGCTTTCGCCTCACCATAGGTCTGGTCCACCGGAGTCAGCGACTCGAAGATCTCCTCCCGCCATGGTGGCTACCATGCTGTCATTGTCATCCACTCGAGCAGCCCTGAAGTACGTGTCCAGGCGGGCCACCCACCTCTTCCATCGGGGCCCCAGACTGGACGGGGGGCCCGTAGGATCGAATTCTGGTATCGGTTGCAGGGCCGCCTGGGCTCTAGCTTGAGCCATAATGGGGGGCCCTTGTGGAGCGACAGGCTGTGCCCCTAGTGGTGCCTGTGGTGCAGGCCCCTGATTCCCCGGTGGCAGCGGTTGCAGAGCTGCAGGCTGGGCCGCCTGACCTTCGTCCTGAGATTCTTCCCCAGGATCCGCGGTGTCACCGTCCTGGTCGCTGTCGGACATGGGACTGAGCACACAGGCACCCCACTACCAGACCTGGGGCCGCAACTCAGATTCCCACCATCACCATGCAGAAGGATGCACCTGTTAGGCAGAAACCTGTGCAGTTCCCTTGGGGAACACTGCAAAAGATTTAAGACTACAGGTAGAGCAGTAAACCCCTTTGGTAGCAGTCTGTACCACCCAGATTTACCTGGTAGCTGTGGCTGAGCAGTCAGACTTCTCTCAAGAAGAGTTAGGCAGTATGCAAAGTATACACAATATGTACCAACATACAATAGCACAAGCAAACACTGACCAGAGCTTGGTTTCAAAAGTATATAGTTATTTATTTAAAATACACATAAGTTAAAAACACTCTAGCAAAATATAGTAAACACTTCAAACACAGTTATAACGAAAGTAGATTCAATCCTTTCTCCTATCTAGACAACTCTAGGTTAACACCACTTAATTAAAACAGAGGTGAGTGCTTAACTTTAGATGACACTCTAGTAGTTTCCAAGAAAGGGAGAGAAAAAGCAGAAATGGGTTAAACACACCACTCTAAGGTCCAGAACACTTGCAATAGGCTCAAAGAAGCACAAAGTCACAGGTGAGCAAAAGTCACTAGGCAGGGCCCACTCTTAGAGTAGCCGGAGCGAAAATGTGCCCAAGATCACACTGTTAGTTAGAGATTCAAAGTCTTGCAAAGAGTCAAAAAGAGTTTAGAGTGGCTCAGAAAGTTTAGCCAAAGTGTCCCAGGCACTCCCAGGTTCGAAAGCCGGGGACTAAATCTACCCCGTACAGTCGGTGGCAAGGGAAGCCAGGCGGAACACAGTACCTTAAGCGGAAAGGATCCTCCAGCGGGGGCAGTTGTTCCAGGCAGCGACAGCAAGGCTCGACGTCGGTCAGGGGAGAAGAATATCTCGCTGAAGAGCAGAAGAGAAAGGTCGTAGCACTGCCCGGGAAGAAACCAGCCGCGGAGTCCTCCGGTTAAAGGGTTGGTACCGACTTTCGCGGTAGGGGGGTAAAGTGTGGTATTCCGGTTGCCGGGGTGCTTGGCACAGGCAAGGCGGCCACGAGATACCTCAAAGAACGGAAAGAAGGCGAAAACTGGTTGTCCCCACCAGTCAAGGGAAGGAGCCACTCCGTTAAGAGTTCTCCTCGGTCGTCGGGAAAAAGTGGTGAGACGGTTCAGCAGGGCTCCACCGGGTGGTGTCGTCGAAGCAGGTCGGCTCAGCTCTTCCCTCGTCGGATTCTTGGTCCTGTGGCGACTTCTGAAGTTCCAGTCCCCAAAGCCCTGCTTTTATGCAGCAAACCCCCATTCACCCAGCCTAGCTGTCACTCAAACATGCTAAGTGGTGAGCCGGGCGGCTCACCACTTGGGCCAATCAGGACGGAGTGCGACTTGAGTTACCAAGGTAACTCAGTCCAGGGTGCCTAAATCCCCCTCCACCCCTCCTAAGTACCCCAGACAGAGTGGCACCACTTTGGAGGGCTTCTGTGGAGAAGCCCGCCAAAAGTGGAACAAAGGGCTCCACTTTGGGTCAGAGTTACAGAGGCGAACACCAACGCCATTTTAGAATCAAGTTTTGGCAAAAAGTCCCAACCGGAGTTATAAAAATAAATATATAAACCGGCGGTATGTTTGAGGCTACCGTAAATAAATAATTAAATGTGTTAGCCTAAAACAATGGGAAATCCCATAGGAAAATATTCGCGGTCGAATATAAAACGTAGTTTCCACTGCCACCAGCCAAAACTCGATCAGGGGGGACGGAGACGTGCCCCCTCGACTAACAGACCCTGGGGCAATCGAATTGCCCCAGCCAGTACGTCCACAATATGATGGTTTGTACTGGTTCTGTTCAGGATTCAAGACTAGCAAAGTCTTTGGTGACTTTACATGCCCTGGGGGACAGTAGTCAGTCCCAGGGTATGGAGTCTATGTTGGGGAGTCCCTAGGACACCCCTGGGTCACGGCACAGAGGGTGCTGTGTAACCCACATCACAAAAATACATGAGGCCCTATGGAGTAAAAGACCCCATAGCCCATTCAACACAAGGTTTAACCAAGAAAACACACTTCAACATGTCCAAGAGTGAGGGTAAAAGAGTCTCACTCTTGGCAGGAGAAAAAAATTAAACCCCAGAAATCCAGCAAAGCTGCTGGGGGACTCACTAGGTAGGGAAATTCAGCCTAAACAGAGAATTCTCCCTAACACTCGCCCCCCCCAGACTAAGGGACAGGAGGATTTAATCCACTCCTGGATGAACCTCATACCTCTAGTCGATGATATACATCCTAGAGAGTCCATCAGCATTTTGATGGTGACACCTTGACCTATGTTCAATGGAGAACTCAAAGGTTTTCTTTTGCAAGCTAACGGACCTACAGACCCTTTGAGGAACATCAGTCTTTTTGTTATAGGGGATCTGGTTGACCAGTCCCTCAGAAGTTGGTACAACTTCTGAACCTATGTTAGGCTTTTTGAAGGGGTCCTTATAAAGGATTCCCTTAGATCTAGAGGGGCCTCCAAGGTTCCTCACCACCTCTCTTGTGGGAGCAGGTTGGGTCTTAGGCCTCTTGGTTGGAGGGGTTGGGGTTAGGCAATGTACCTGCTTCCCCTTCCTCTTAGATCTACCTTTACCTATTTTAGGAGTTTCCCCCCTAATATTAGGATTGGAGTTGGGGTCTTCAGTAGAAGGTCCAACAGTCCGAAGGTTTTTGGCCTTAGACTTTTCTTTTCTGGTTTTCCACCAGCACTGAGAATTACCAGTTCTCTCAGGTCCAGATAGGGGCCTAGTTGGTCTATCCACCTCTTCCTCAGAAGCAGGGGGGGTCAGAGACTCGGAAACTAGGGGAACAAGGGTGGAGCTTGGTTGGGGCTCCCATGTTCCTAGCATACTATCCTGAAATGTGCCTGGGTTAGAGGTCAACTTACTAACACCAGGGCTTGTAGTGGGGTTCTCAGTAGAGGGTCCCACAGGCTTAGAAGGGTCCTTCAAGGTAGCCTGTCTAGCCAATTTGGTTAAGTTCTGCTTCTCCATACTGGGAGGCCTGGGGGTATGTGACACTACTCCTAGAGTTCTTAGGTCATTCCCCAACAGGACCTTCCCAGGTACCTCAGTCTGAACACTGACAGGGATCCTCACTGTCATGTTGTTACACTGAATGAGGGCTGGTAGAATAGGAACCATTTGGGCAGGGCCTCCAGACATTTTAGTGGGACCTTTGGGTGCTTTGGCCACATCCTCAGGTTGAAAGAAGCTTTCATCCACTACTGTTCTGCTGGCCCCAGTGTCTCTCCTGGCAGGAGTATCCTGGCCATTGACAAGAACACTGTCCACATAATACACCTTAGAGTTAACAGGTAGGGAGTTATACACAACCCTATTCTGGGGACTAACCAGACCCATAGGCTCTAAGTTTACAGTTGCTTGAAGACCCAAGGGTTCTTCAGCAAAGAGTTCAAAGTGGGCACTAGCCATCTGTACTTCATCCTCAGGAGTGAAGGCTAAGGAGACTGTGCTGATCCCTGCAGGTTTACCCTTGCACTTGGGATCTCCTTTGATATGGTCAGTACCCTGACAGACATAGCATTGTCCAAATGCTCTCTGGAAGGGTGGCTTGTTCTGACCTCCTTCTGGCTTGTGGCCAGAAGGTACAGTAGCCTGACTAGGTTTCCCATGTGGCTTACCCTGGTTATTTTGTGGGTTGGGGCCCTCTTTGGGATAGGAATTATTAGAATTCTCTTTGGAGTCTTTTTTAGGCTGTTTCTCCCCATCCTTCTTCTGAGTTACCCCAGAATCCTTGTGAGTGGCCCTGTTGGCAACCCACAAGTCAGCAGCCTTAGCTAGTTTCCGGGAATCTAATTCCCTGGAATCAGCCAAGTGTTGTCTGAGCTCAGGAGAGCAGGCATCATAAATAGTCTCCAACATAAACAAATTCTTCATACCTTCATAAGTGTTCACCTTGTAACCCTTAATCCATCCCTCTAAGTTTTTCAAACATTCACTCACCCAGGTAGCCCAAGGGGTACCATCATGCTTTTTGAGGCTCCTAAACCTCTTAAGATACTGGGAAGGGGTCTTCCCAAACCTAGCTATCAAAGCTAGTTTCACACATTCATAGTCCTTCCTATCCTCCTCCCCCATCTCCATTACCACATCAGTTGCAACAGGGGGGAGCCTAGAGAACAACCAGGTGAGTAAGTCATTTCCTGTGATGTTCTGGAGCCCATGATTATATTCAAACAGAGACAACCAATCCAACACATCCAACTTAGGCTCATACATACCAACCAATTCTTTAGGCATCCGGGGTCTTTTAGGACTGGAACTTCTAGAGGAGCCAGAGAGAGAAACATTCTCAACAGATAATTTCTTCATTTCTAAGTCATACTTGAGCTCCATTTCCCTTAGCCTTAGTTCTTTGTCAGTTTGAGCATTAAGTTTCTTATACTCCAATTCTAGCTTCATTTTCTCCAGTTCAAAGTACTGAGGACTAAATGTGGGACCTGGTAAAGGTCCAGTAGGCACAGCAGGTAGAGCAGGCAGAGGCCTAGGGGGGACAGTTACAACAGCCTCACCCTCCTCTTCTGACTCTTCCTCAGAATCATCAACATTTTGCTCCATGTTAACTTCAACACTGTCATCTACAGTTGCTGGAGTGGTAGGTTCCTCTGAACCATCACCCAGACTTTGGTTAGCTAACAATCTTTCAATCAGCTCCATTTTCTTGCCCTTAGTCAGGAGATCCTTATGTTTACAGAGCACTCTTAAACAATCAGCAGTTTTGGCTGCAAGGGACTCTTGACTATAGCTTTCTATAACTGACATGTTAGAGGTTTTACTTTTACAGTGCTAAGCTTTGTGGTTAGTTGCACTAAGGTATCTAAAGCACAATAAAATGTATACTCAATACAAATCCCACCGCTGTACACCAGTGTTAGGCAGAAACCTGTGCAGTTCCCTTGGGGAACACTGCAAAAGATTTAAGACTACAGGTAGAGCAGTAAACCCCTTTGGTAGCAGTCTGTACCACCCAGATTTACCTGGTAGCTGTGGCTGAGCAGTCAGACTTCTCTCAAGAAGAGTTAGGCAGTATGCAAAGTATACACAATATGTACCAACATACAATAGCACAAGCAAACACTGACCAGAGCTTGGTTTCAAAAGTATATAGTTATTTATTTAAAATACACATAAGTTAAAAACACTCTAGCAAAATATAGTAAACACTTCAAACACAGTTATAACGAAAGTAGATTCAATCCTTTCTCCTATCTAGACAACTCTAGGTTAACACCACTTAATTAAAACAGAGGTGAGTGCTTAACTTTAGATGACACTCTAGTAGTTTCCAAGAAAGGGAGAGAAAAAGCAGAAATGGGTTAAACACACCACTCTAAGGTCCAGAACACTTGCAATAGGCTCAAAGAAGCACAAAGTCACAGGTGAGCAAAAGTCACTAGGCAGGGCCCACTCTTAGAGTAGCCGGAGCGAAAATGTGCCCAAGATCACACTGTTAGTTAGAGATTCAAAGTCTTGCAAAGAGTCAAAAAGAGTTTAGAGTGGCTCAGAAAGTTTAGCCAAAGTGTCCCAGGCACTCCCAGGTTCGAAAGCCGGGGACTAAATCTACCCCGTACAGTCGGTGGCAAGGGAAGCCAGGCGGAACACAGTACCTTAAGCGGAAAGGATCCTCCAGCGGGGGCAGTTGTTCCAGGCAGCGACAGCAAGGCTCGACGTCGGTCAGGGGAGAAGAATATCTCGCTGAAGAGCAGAAGAGAAAGGTCGTAGCACTGCCCGGGAAGAAACCAGCCGCGGAGTCCTCCGGTTAAAGGGTTGGTACCGACTTTCGCGGTAGGGGGGTAAAGTGTGGTATTCCGGTTGCCGGGGTGCTTGGCACAGGCAAGGCGGCCACGAGATACCTCAAAGAACGGAAAGAAGGCGAAAACTGGTTGTCCCCACCAGTCAAGGGAAGGAGCCACTCCGTTAAGAGTTCTCCTCGGTCGTCGGGAAAAAGTGGTGAGACGGTTCAGCAGGGCTCCACCGGGTGGTGTCGTCGAAGCAGGTCGGCTCAGCTCTTCCCTCGTCGGATTCTTGGTCCTGTGGCGACTTCTGAAGTTCCAGTCCCCAAAGCCCTGCTTTTATGCAGCAAACCCCCATTCACCCAGCCTAGCTGTCACTCAAACATGCTAAGTGGTGAGCCGGGCGGCTCACCACTTGGGCCAATCAGGACGGAGTGCGACTTGAGTTACCAAGGTAACTCAGTCCAGGGTGCCTAAATCCCCCTCCACCCCTCCTAAGTACCCCAGACAGAGTGGCACCACTTTGGAGGGCTTCTGTGGAGAAGCCCGCCAAAAGTGGAACAAAGGGCTCCACTTTGGGTCAGAGTTACAGAGGCGAACACCAACGCCATTTTAGAATCAAGTTTTGGCAAAAAGTCCCAACCGGAGTTATAAAAATAAATATATAAACCGGCGGTATGTTTGAGGCTACCGTAAATAAATAATTAAATGTGTTAGCCTAAAACAATGGGAAATCCCATAGGAAAATATTCGCGGTCGAATATAAAACGTAGTTTCCACTGCCACCAGCCAAAACTCGATCAGGGGGGACGGAGACGTGCCCCCTCGACTAACAGACCCTGGGGCAATCGAATTGCCCCAGCCAGTACGTCCACAATATGATGGTTTGTACTGGTTCTGTTCAGGATTCAAGACTAGCAAAGTCTTTGGTGACTTTACATGCCCTGGGGGACAGTAGTCAGTCCCAGGGTATGGAGTCTATGTTGGGGAGTCCCTAGGACACCCCTGGGTCACGGCACAGAGGGTGCTGTGTAACCCACATCACAAAAATACATGAGGCCCTATGGAGTAAAAGACCCCATAGCCCATTCAACACAAGGTTTAACCAAGAAAACACACTTCAACATGTCCAAGAGTGAGGGTAAAAGAGTCTCACTCTTGGCAGGAGAAAAAAATTAAACCCCAGAAATCCAGCAAAGCTGCTGGGGGACTCACTAGGTAGGGAAATTCAGCCTAAACAGAGAATTCTCCCTAACAGCACCCCCGTGCCACACACAGCCTGGTGCAAACACACGAAGAACTTCCAAAACGGCCACCACCTCATGATGATGAAGAGGATCAAAAAGAGTGTCCTGATGATGAAGGGGCGAGGAAGTGCCTTGTTGCCACCTTGCAGCAAAGCACTGCCGTATAGAAGTCCCAAAAATTGAGCCACGTGGATGGACTGGACTAAGCAGGCCCTACCATATTAGTCCTTATCCTGGCTTACACTCGACGTAACAGTCCCAAAATCTGATGAAAACACACAAATTGGGTATGGGCGTGCAGGTCATGCACTCAGCAACCACAAAATCCAAAAATTAGACCCGGATCACCTTCTCGGTCCGAACCGGAGCTCCGAGAAGTTCCGCGGCCTCGTATGCAAAATGGCCGCCAGCCGCGTGTGCGGTCCGCAGCCACGGCATGAAACAAAAAGTCTGTGAACGTTCTGATCGTTTGAAAAAAATTCCGGACGCCTTTCACCGCCGGGCCCGGGCATCCGACATCACTCGTCGCCACTGTTGGGAGTCTGTCCTTTGCCCCCCAGGCGTGCCCGTGAGCCCCCAACCCAACAGAGCTCACACTCACACATCCGTCAGGTTCGGGCTCCCCGGTCGCTCTCTCGCTTCCGGGAACGCCCCGTTTATTTAAGCCGCACGCGGCGACGTGCAACTTCACGCCGCCGCGTGCGCAGCCCTTACGGGGCAACAGCACACCACCCACTACAGATATGACAGGAGAGCAATTCAGTTAATGTCATGAAAGTGGGCCGAACACACAGCAAATTGGGCCTGGGTTACAGGAACTGGGGCATAAACATGCACCTTACCGCGCATTACGCTGAGGTGATGCCATCGTGCACATAAGAACACGCGGTAACGGACAGAGCACACTACTACACCGAGGCTCCAGGGCGGCTGCTCTCCAAAACAATAAAAAATAAAATTCGGATAGCCATTCGCCGCTGCGCCCTGCAACGAACACACACCGCCCGCAAGTCTCCACACACACACACACAGCCAGGACCGCGGCGAGGAAACGGGAACGCCACGATGCCCCGCCACAGCGACCCCCGCCACCCCGATTGCCCCAATCCACCACAGCCACTCAAACATAGCGCGGTCAGTCTTCTTCTTCTTCTAAATTACCGAATGGATGATGTGCACCAACCCACCAATCAACACATAGCCCACATAAACTCACAACTCCTCCCACCGCCCCGTCTGTCTCACAAAATCCAACAACACACTGCTCCTGCCTCTCATCCCGTCACCTCCCAGCAAAGCCTTCCCACTCAGCTCAGCCACACCCAGCACAGACAACCGAACCTTCATCAATTCTCTCTCCTCAACATGTCTCTCACACCTAAGCAGAAAATGTCCCACAGTCTCAGGCACCCCACACACCGCACAGTCCCTCGACTCACGCTTCCCCACTCGATGCAGACAGTCATTCAGCCCCACATGCCCTATCCTCAACCGATTCAGCATCACCTCCTCCCCCCTCATCCATTCCAGAATTCCCGCGTCCACCTTCACCGACACTTTCCCACGGACACCAAACATCCACCTGCCCTTCACCCCACTCACCCACCTCTCCTGCCACTCATCCATGACCTGTCTCACCACCACAGCCTTCACCTCATCCACACTCAAAGACAACCTCACATCAACCGTTCCCCTCCTCATACCTTCACCCGCCGCCAGATCCACCAACTCATTACCCAAAATGCCACTGTGACTGGGGACCCACGCCAACTCCAAATCCATTCCCCCACGCACACACCGATCAATCTTCCCCCTGATGTCCAAAATCACATCCTTCCTATCACCATCCCCTGCCACGATCGCCTGCAACCCACTTAATGAATCCGAGAACACCACCACCTTCTCATACCTCAACTCGCTCACCCTATCAATCGCCAATGCAATCGCCACCAACTCAGCCGTACAAATAGACACCTCATTCGTCAGACGCCCCACTTTATACTCCCCAGTGCTTTCCAAATAATACGCCATACCCACTCTCCCAGACACAGGATCTTTCGAACCATCCGTGAACACCTTACATCCTTCCTTCCCTGCCACATACGCCTGACCAAAAGCCTTGATCTCACCCCACAGAACCCCGCAGAACCCGCTTCTTCGATACCACACTCGCCAACTCTAAACACACCTTCGGAGACCCCATCATCCACATCGGCCATCTCACCAAATCCGTACCCGTCACAGCCAACAACTCGCCTACACCCCACTTCTCCCACATATGAAACCCCAAAGTGCCCCCTTTCCTCCTCCACCGGTCCATATAGTAGTCAAACCTCCAATTATACTTCAAACATTCACGCACCGGATGAGCCACACTCTTCGCACTACACTTCACCCACCACCTCATATTTAACGCATCCCTCCTCATCCCCAACGGCATCTCCCCCACAAGCACCTGCACCGCATTCACTGGAGAGGACCTCATCACACCCAAACACACCCTCAATGCCCTCGGCTGCACCCTATCCAACCGCAATTTCTGACTCGCTGTGAAACCCACTGCCACCTGACATCCAAAATCCATCACACTCAAAATCAGCCCCTTATACAACATTCGTAAACACTTCTGCTGCGCACCCCACTCTTTCCCAGACACCGCTCGCAACAAATTCAACCTACGTTTACACTTATCCACCACACCATCCACCTGCACATTCCAGTTCAACTTCCTATCCAAAATCACCCCCAAGTACCGAAACTCTTCTACGCTCTTTACCCTCACACCTTTGAAAACCAAGTCCAACTCCTGCTGCACTCTTCTCCTCGAGAAAACCATACTCACACTTTTATCCACAGACACCGAAAAGCCCCATTTCCCACACCACTCCTCCATACGCACTATCGCAGCTTGGAGCCGACTCTGCACCAACAACAAACTCCGCCCTCTTACCCATACCACACCATCATCCGCCTGACACCCGATTCCCGCTAAAGCCCGAATCAACCCATCCACCATCACATTAAACAACATTGCACTAATCACACTCCCCTGTGGAGTCCCATTCTCCATCTTCCAAACTTCAGACAGCACCCCCCTCACTCTCACCTGAAAGGTCCTATCAGCCAAAAACGCCCTAATCCACCGAAACATCCTCCCCTTCACACCCATCTCCAACAGTCTTATCAACAACCCGCTCTTCCACACCATATCATACGCCTTCTCCAAATCCAAAAAGAACGCCCCCACCAACTCCCCATCACACAACGCCTCCTCCATCCCAGTCACCAACCTTACTAACGGATCAGCCACCGACCGATTACTCCTAATCCCACTCTAAAAATCACTGAAATGCCCATTTGACTCCAAATAAAACCCCAATCGCTCAACCACCATCCGCTCCATTACCTCACACATCACAACAGTCAGCGCAATCGGCCTATACAACTTACACTTCGTAGGAACCTTGCCACCCTTCAAAATCGCCACCACAATCGCTCTCTTCCACAACTTCGGCAAAACTCCACTCTTCCAGATCTCATTGAACAAATCCAATACCTCCAATTTACATTCCACTGGCAACTTCTCCAAAAATACAAACATGACCCCATCCACCTCTGGGCTAGACCACTTCCCCTTCCGAATCGCCCCATCCAACTCCACCATACAAAACAGAACCTCGTACTGCTCCTCCCAAGCCCCAACATCCGCCAACAACTCCCGCATCTCTTCCTCAAGCACACCCATACCTAGCCTCTCCGCTTCTGGAAAATTCTCTGAACTGTGCACCTCATGAATCCGGAGATCCGCTTGAACTGTTTCCAAACCTCACCCACACCAGAATCATTCCCCAGGGACCCACAATAGCCCCTCCAATATCCTCGCTTTCTTTCCCTAATCATCCTCTGCACCACCGCCTTAGCCTTCTTATATGTCACCAGATCCACCAACATTCCTGATCTCACCGCCCTGGCCCTAGCCTTCTCACGCACCACCACAACTCTCGACCATTCCACCGACCACCAAGGAACCTCGACCTTCCCTCCCTTCCCCTTCACAATCTCCGGAATTGCTGCCACAAACGCTGCTCTCATTCCCTGCACCAGATGCTCATTCCATTCATCCACCCCCCCTCTCTTCCCCATGGAACAATCAAATCCCGACACACTCCCTTATACACCTCCCAATCAGCCTTCCTAAAATTCAACCGACTCCCCGACATCCGTGGCCTGATCCCTACCTCACCCATCACAGTCACCAAAATACCAGAATGATCGCTCCCCATGTCCCCATCCTCATGCACCTCCCAATCACATTCACCTGCAATCGCAGCAGTCACCCAGGTCAAATCCAAACACGACAACTTCCCAGTTCTCACATCCAACCTTGTACCTGACCCATCATTCAGCAATACCAGACTCAATTCATCAGCCATGTCCTCTAACAGTTCCCCATTCGCATCTGTCTGATCACTACCCCACAACGTGTTGGCACTGTTAAAATCGCCACACAAAACACAAGGTCCCACATGTCCCCTTAACAGTCCAGACAGCACACCCACCTCCACCAACTCATACGGATTATAATAATTCAACACCAATACTTCCGAACCCCCTACCCGAATCCCCGCCCCAATCGCCTCCACTGCTCCATCCACCACAATCTCCCTTGCAACCAAACCCTTCCAAACTGCTGAAGCCACACCCCCCCTCCCATCCAACCTATCCTTACGAAACAACTCAAAACCCGGAATCACAAACCTCAGATCACCCCTTAACCACGTCTCCTGAATAAAAACCACATCAACATTCAATTCCCCACACAACACCGCTTTCAACTCCTGCCCATTCCTCAACAAACTCCTCGCATTCCACTGCATAATCCTCATGCGGACACCCCACTCTGCTTCCGCACTTTAGAAACCATCCTAAACACATCCTGTTCCACCACATCCACAACACTCAAAAACCTCCTCCCCACTTCCACCACTCCTTTCGTAAGATCCGACACACTGACAGACAAATTCCCCTGAACCAGCTCCAGCACACTCACTATAAAGCACATAAACTCAGTTTTCGGGACAACCACCATTTCTACGCCATTCACCTCACCCACCACTTTCTTCCTTCCCACAGCCTCATCCACCACTGGCTCTTTCCCACTCACCTCACTCACTACCCGTACCGGTTTCACCTTTGCTACAGCCTCCGCATAAGATAAACCTTCCGCCGCCCTTACCTGCATCACCTCTCTCGCCACCCTGTGACTCTCACACCCCCTAAACGCGGTAGAATGTCCCCCCCACAATTCACACACTTCTCCGGGGTATCCACCTTGCATTCCTGAATATTGTGATCTCCACCACACCTCCCACAGTGTCTCTCATTCCTGCATACTCTCACCACATGTCCAAACTGCTGACACTTATAACATCTCAAAGGCATTGCTACATAAACTTTCACACGAAACCTCTGGTATCCCAACTCCACCACTTCCGGACACTCTGTTCTCGCAAACCTCACTGCCACAGTCATAGACACCACATCCCCATGTGCATCTCTCCTCCCCAACCTCCATGCTTCCACCACCCCACATCCGCCAATTCCTTTTCCACCTCAGACATATTCACAGACACTGGCACTCCATACAGCACCCCCTTACACGACACACCACTTTGATCAAACACTCGCACCGCATGTCTACCCAGACAACGCACCTCCAGAATCTTAGCCTTGCTACCAGCATCCTCCCCTCCACCAACAACCAGCCCCCAGCCACCACTAGCACCCGAGTAACATCCCTCAGAGCCGCCTTCACCCATCTAGCAATTTCCAATGGATTCACCCCCAGAAACATCTTCTCGCGATTATCAGGCTTTAACACCACCTTCCACACACTGTCACCCTGCATCTTCTCCTCCCCAGACACACCGCTCTCTGAGGCTTCCAGCCCTTTCAAAATGCGCTTTTCCTGAGTCACCGTTCCAGAGTGGCCCCGGTCCAGCCCCCCTCCATCATCTCTCCGTGGAGACCTGCTACGATGGCGCTCTTCCCTTTCCTCTTTCCCCCCCTCCACAGGTGTAGACTTCACAGTCGGCGTTCTCTCCCTCTTCGCCTCCTCCTCCACCCCTCCCTTCTTTCCAACCTTCCCTTTCCCCTTACCCATTCTTACCGCCTCCTCCAAGCACACTCACTCTTTGCATCCACCTCAAGAGTCCGCTCTGCCTCCTCGAGCCCAGCACCCTCCTCCCAGTCACCGCTCCGCCCTGCCTGCGTCCGCCTCCAGAGCTCCGATAGCTCTTCTCTTTGCAGCCCGATGCGACACCTGATAGCTGCTCCATGGCACTATCTCCAGCCAACACACTCCAGAGCTCGTTCCAATCCCGGGCTACGGGTGAGGGGAGAAGATTTTGTTTCAGAGCTGTTCAAAACACCAGCATGATAGGAGAACTCAAAGTTCCGATGCTCCGCCGCTCATTCAATGTCTTTTTCTTATCTGAGAAACGGACCATACCAACGCTCTGCCTCCACTTCACCCCCCAGCGCGGTCAGTCCACACGCATACTCCAGTGGATACGTTACGTTACGTTACACTACGCAAGGTCACGTTATGCACGCCAGGATGCATTCCATGGTGCCTTACTCAAATGACCACAAAGAACACACAGAGTTAAATGAAAACAATCCCACACACGCGCATCATGACGGTTAAACGGCACAAATGTAATACGCTCATAAAATTATATAGAAAGCGTTACAACAAACAAATAAAGCATTTAAATATCATTATATTAAAGAGACAACATTAATATAAATTGTCAAGTTCCAAATCCAATAACAGATGCCCTAAAACATTAACAGGCAAACAAAGCAGTCCTATCAAGGTTAAGGCTTATTTAGATGGAAAATTTCGAAGCCAGGCACATGCTTGTTCAGGATTATCAGTTGTCTTCATGCCATCTGGAAGGAATAATTTCAGAGTTGCCGGCTTCATTAAAATAGTTTTTAGACCACGCTCCCTGGCCAGACGCTTGGCTTCCATGAAAGCCTTCCTCTTAAGTGCCACATCCTTTGGGAAATCGGGGTAGATACGAAACTGTTTTCCTTGCCACATCAAAGAATCCTGCTATCTTGCCATGTATAGCACTTTTTCCTTTGTAGATGTGCGTGCAAACTTCACAATAATCTGTCTATGCTTCCCTTCCTCCAGTTTGCCAGCTCTAAAAGTGAAATCCAAATCATGTGGCTGAATACTGAAACCAGGTAAACTCCCTTGCAGCACATCAACCACCAAAGCAGATAGGGGTTGTTCTGGTTTCTCAGAAATGCCAATCAGGCGAGCATTATTGCTCCTAGCCTGTATCTCCAAGTTCATATTTGCTAACTGCAGCTTTGGCATGTCTTCCTGCAGTTCCCGGTAGCCTCTGTAACTTCCAGAGGCTTCTCTTTCAAGTTCAGATGTCCTATTCTCCACATCCACCATACGAGTTTCCAGGCCGCTGACTTTACCAGACAAGTCATTCAATGTAGCCTTCACTTCACTCAAGTCACTGGCTACCTGCTTCAATAGTTTAAAGATGTCCGCAATGCTGGGAATATCCTCCTCAGAATCATCATTGATCTGCTTTGTTTTTTTGGATAGGGAACTGTCTAGAGCTTCATTTTTCTTCTTGGTCGACATTTTCAGTTAGGCCTCAGATGGTTGCCAGGGTGGAGGGCAGGAGCTGCTTCCTTAAGCTTCTGCTCTCTCAGAGGCCATTCTAGAATCTGTACATTTACTCGCTCGGATCGATTCCACTCAAGAGCCATCTCCATAGAGGACGAATGGCTTTAGCCAAATGGAACAGTTTTTTGCATTCCTTGAACCGACATTCGAGTTGAGCACCTTGAGTCCTAATACACTCTTGCTCGTTTCCTTTAACCGAAAAAGGAACTGGTTGCGTGTTCCTTCGCCCTGCCTTCCCAGCATGCCCTGTGCCTCCCAGCTCGCACGTAGGGGAGCGTGAACGTCAGAAAAGGAGATGGGGCAACCCCTGACAGGAGCTCTGAGTGGGACGCAGCAGACCAGTCAATGAACCTGGTAGCTTCCATTAAGAGAGCGGCCATCTTCCTCTAGGAGTCTCCACTCACAGCACCCTGTCACTCCCCCCTGTACCAGAGGGAGAGAGGGAGAGAGGAAAGGAAGGAGGAGGGAGAGAGAGAGGGAGTGCAAGGGAGAGAGAGCATGAGTGAGAGAGAGAGAAAGAGAGAGAAACAGAGAGAGAGAGAGAGAGAGAGGGGGCGAGAGAGAGAGAGAGGGAAAGAGAGAGGGTGAGGGCGAGGGAAAGAGAGCGAGAGAGAAAGGAAGGAGGAAGAGAGAGAGGGAGAAAGGAAGAAGGAGAGAGAGCATAGGTGAGAGAGAGAAAGGAAGAAGGAGGGAGAGAGAGAGAGGGAGAAAGGAAGAAGGAGGGAGACAGAGAGGGAGAGTGCAAGGGAGAGAGAGCATGAGAGAGAGAGAGAGAGAGAGAAAGGAAGAGAGAGAGAGAGAGAGAGAGAGGGAGAGAGAGAGGGTGAGGGCGAGGGAAAGAGAGCGAGAGAGAAAGGAAGGAGGAGGAGAGAGAGAGAGAGAGAGAAAGGAAGGAAGAAGGAGAGAGAGCATGGGTGAGAGAGAGAAAGGAAGAAGGAAGAGAGAGAGAGAGGGAGAAAGGAAGAAAGGAAGAAAGAGAGAGAGGGTGAGAATGAAGAGATGGTCCAAATAATGCCCCTCCTCACCCCCGATTTATGACAAGATGGAGAGCCACAAACGCTCGCAGCCACCCATCTTATTTCAGATAAACCCCGAGCGCACCTGTTGACAAGTACCCAGAAAGGTATCCTCTCAGCCAGCCATACAGACTGAACCCAATACATGTCTTCACAGGTATAGGAGAAGAAACGGAGTTTGTGTACTGGAATACCTTCATGGACAGCCTCCATTAAGCACCAAGAAGCCACGATGTTGATATCATTAATGACACCATGACGTAGCAACGTTAGAGATGAAGCACCCTTGCAGTCCTGCACCGTATAAGACAAACATATACACGAAGAACACATGCTTACCCAGATCTATAGCTAGAGGACAGATACATATACATACTGTCACTGTCAACGCTTTATTATTTTCCTCACTAGCCAAATGCAGTAATACAGAACTGGAAGACACAAGAGATCCAGAGCAAGCCTGCTGATGCTAATGCCAATAAGCCTATGGAACCAGAGGAGTATATATGGAGTCTGGTGGGACCATATGCAACTAACCTATAGGGAACCATGCATAATACAAACAATGTAGTAACTGCATTACAAGTTTTAGGAAAATCACAGAAGGCCTCAAGCCACAGAGCATGAGACGAGAAGAGCTGAATCTTTTTGCACAGAGAGGAAGGCAGGCTCACAACCAAGGTCATAGATACACGGACACATACTGATCATCAGACAACAAGAGGTCCAGCTGCAGAGAAACAGAATAAATCCTCATAAATGCAAGCTCAAGCACTTGATTTTGTGGTCTCTAAACACGTGGTGCAGCTGAGCTAGACAATGGACATTCACTCGTGGTGGGAAAGTAGAGCTGATCCCAGCAAAACCAGACGAATACAGCAACAAGTGGTGCAACATCGGAGGGCATTCTCATAGGCAAAGGTGGTAGACACAGGTTACAATGCAGACACATAATTGTTCACATCACCTTGAAGAGGTGCACAGCGGGCTGAGAACCAAATCAAGTCCCAGGCCTGGGAAGATCAGCCCTAACCAATCACAGCTCAGAAAGCCAGGGGGGGATGGCAAAGGGTACGAACCAATGAAAAGCCCATTACTCTGCAACAATGTAATAGATAGTTTCTTGGGGACAGGACAGGCCAGCCACCTGACATGCAAAGGCCAATAGAATAAGCTCTACAGGGGATGGATATAAGTATTATTACCATTGATACCCAATCCTCTGGGATGACACCATACTTGTACAAAACTGTACCACACACCATGGAGCGCTGAGAAGTACTGGAGAATTTCAATTGTCTTGTATGATCCCAGTTGGTCTTTGCAATAAACCGCAGTTCTAACTTGCCATTGACTGAGTCCTCCGTTATTCTGGGGAAGGGTGTTGAAAGAGAGCGAGAGAGAGACTATGGCAGATATCCGATTTACAAATAGAAATCACCCAAAAATATCACGTGCCGGTTATTTCTTGAAATGAGAGACATGATTAAATGCATCTTCAAATGCAATGAATCTTCAGGTGGTAAGAGGAACCTATTGACTGTCACAGAAAACAGCAAACAGTCTTTCTTCCTATGGTTAATTGATCAAATGCAGTCAACACTTCAAATGAACTCTTCAGTCAAACACTGCAGCAAGATCTCCTTGCGTAGGTTGGCGCTCAGGACAGGCACCCCTCCTCGGCAATGGCCTATTCCGTGGTATTGCCCTGAGGTTGGTACTGCTGGCTTTCCCGTTGTCAGCCCGCCCTGCTGTGGCATTGCTGCTGGTTATTACAGTCGCGGAGCTGCGTCAGTGTCATGCAGGCTGCCTGGAGCGGCGCGCAGCCTAAGGGGCCTGGCCAGCATGAGTGCACGCCATTGTCACTTTCCACCTCATTGGTAGTCATGAAAATGAATAACGGGCACAGCCGCTCCAGTGCGGGTCATCATGTTCTTGAGTTACGCTCAGGATGCAGCCACATGTGACCAGCGCAAGCTGCTGCGGCTTGTATGGGCCTAATACTGATTGACAGCTAAAGTAATACAGCTGTTAAAACAGCACATCATTATTCAACTGAGTCTGGGAAAATAACTGCTGAGCCCTGGCAAATGCGCCCATTTATTAAGCATCACTGCTAGAGAACAGAACAGGGCAAGGTCCCACACTCGAGGTCAGGAAGAATGGACATTTCATCGGGTCAGACCTTTTCAAGAAAGATAATCACATTTTTTCTGTTATTTGGAGCGTTGCAGCCATTGGATTTCCAGGCCTGGAGGCGCACTATCGCCCCAGTAATGGGCTGCGCAGGCGCGTAAGGGGTACGATGCTGCAATGCTGCTCCTCTCAGTCCTGCCAGATCTGGCGACAGAGATTGCCCCTATGGCACCTTCCTCTTCAATGCGCTATCGATGCGTGTTAAGAGTGATGAGGGGAGCCGTATCTACGTGCCCCATGGATTCCGGCAGCTCTCGGCAGATGCTCTGGGAATTCCGTGATGGATGATATCACAGTACAACGACAGCCCAGTAATAGGCAAACTCTCTGGTGGCATTAGATGTTCCTCTTGGACTTAAGGGGCCAGTATCTTAAAAAGCATGTTGCCAAGGCAAGAACTAGAATCAGGGACGTCATTTGGGGGTTGCCAGGGGTAGCAGATGTTACCACTGGCTTCCCCTCTGTTACCCCTAGACAGGGTTGGATTGCCCATCTGCCTGTCGGCTCGTGGCCGGGCCGAAATCATGTGTAGTCCCTGGGGGCCGGTTTGAAAAAGTTTTAACAAAAAACGTTTTTCTTTTTTTAAACAAACAAAAAGCACCCGCAACGGCATAATTCATCAAAGCAAGGTAACACATGTGACCTGACTCAGATCAGCCATACCTCCACCACAGGCTCACTGTAGATGCAAGGGAGATAATTAACTTACATGAAGTTGCCCGCCCTCCACCTTTTAAGTAAAACATGTGTTGCTTCCTCAAGCAAATAAATATATATATATATATATATATATATATATATATATATATATATATATATATATATTTGGAAGGATAGCTCATGGGCAACACACTTGCTTTGAGAACAGTAGGATGCAGTGCAACAGGGGTTCAGTTTCTGTTCCAGTGCTTAGAAGCTGGAGGAGGCTGGCATTAAGCAACATAGAAAGGACCAGAGAAAATATTAAAATTGGCCTTTTATAAGGGTGATGTCATGGAGCTGCTGCTGTTTACATTTTAAAATAAAAAGAAACCTGCAAATACTGTGATCTGCAACACATCCCTCTCCTCTATATCCCATCTAACAAACTGGCACAGCTCTGGATTTGAGGTGTGTGCTCTAGGCTCAATGTTATGGAGGCTGGTAACGGGGACTTAAGATGTTGTACTAGTGACTTGCAGATGTTGGGAGGGAGTTTTTGAGGCATAATGTGTTGTAAAAAAATTGGAATGCCTGAATGCAGATATAAGATGTTTGAGGAGGGTCATTGAGATTCACACTGTTGGGGTGTTGAAGGAGGATACCAGAGACTTAAGTTGCTGGCAGGTGGCACGGTGTAAACATGAAGTTGTTGGAGCAAAGCATTGGAGGTGTAAGGTGTTGGAGGGCGGGAGTGGGTGCCAGACATTTAAAGCTATTGACGGAGGACCCTTAGCATCCCACAGTGGGAGGTGGGGTGCCCTTAGCGACTCGCAGTGGATGGTGGGGTGCCCTTTTGCGACTCACAGTGGATGGCGGTGTGCCCTTAGCGACTCACAGTGTAAGGCGGGGTGCCCTTAGCGACTCACAGTGGATGGTGGGGTGCCCTTAGCCACTCACAGTGGAAGGTGGGGTGCCCTTAGTGACTCACAGTGGATGGTGGGGTGCCCTTAGCGACTCACAGTGGATGGTGGGGTGCGACTCACAGTGGATGGTGGGGTGCCTATGCTGAAATTGGCTGGGGGATATTCAGGATATGTGTGAGTGGCGGGAGTGGGTTGCTGTGCAATGGTTCAAAGTGCACTATTGATGAGAAAAAACCTGCGTCTATTGTCCAAGTGTAAAAGCATGACGTGGTACAGCCTCTGATTTTCTTCTGGTTGAACTTGTGTTGGTCAGTTGCTGTTTCCAGTCTGTGGCCAGACACTTGGCATGCACTCGATGTCTGCACTTTGGGGTTTAGAACTCTTCGAGATGTTCTGTCCGTTTACAGTTTAGCCCGAGTGATGTACAATAGTCCAGGTTGTTGTGTTGGATGCCTGCTACATTCACAGTAAGTTGGTATTATGGGCCTATACACACTGATATTAATGTTACATATGGTGATCCATTCTTGTATTGAATGTATATCATATTACAGTGATATTGTAACCATATTTTTCTCATTGTACTGAGGAACAATGCTATTTGATGCCACTTCCTGTTTTGTCAAAGGGTGAAAGGGCATGTGCCATCACTTTCCATGATGTCACTTGGGGTGGGGTCAAATGGCATCACTTCCTGTGATGTCATAAGAGGTCATTGGTCGTGTCAAGGGTCGTGTGATGTCACTTCTGCTACCCTGCCATTTTGGTGAAATGACATTCCTGACTAGAGTGCTGTAAATAAGAAGGCTTGGGGTTTGAGTGGTGGTCCGTCTATGGGGTGCAGTTTCATTGACCCCTCTGGAACCGCAGTTGTACATTTATTGTGATTGTAGCGAAACATTTGTAAATGTAAATACTGAGTTAAGTCTTTGGATCCAGTGTAGGTTAGGGGGCTGTTCATTGTTGATAGTAAATCTGAGCAGATTATAGCATGTCTCCAGGATTTGGGAAGGTGGGGGGTGGGGGGCAGATTCCCATTACTCTACCATACAGAACGACGGCCTAACACTAATGGGGCTGGAACACAGGTTTTAGGGTTTTCATATGGGTAACACTTTCAAAGTGAAAACTGATCACAAGACACTAACGGGATGCTGTTTAATAAAGCTCAAGGCAGGGTCGCACGCATTTGCTGGAGGTGGGTGACATCACTGATCCGTTATGTGATGCATGTTTTTATAACTCAACAGCTTCCAAAGTTTGGTTTCCAGGTGCTGAGGTTTCCCTGATCAAGCATCGACATAACACACAATATTCTGTAAACATCAGTGCTTAATTTGTGGGGGTGTTTGCCAGGGCTCAGCCCCGGCACTTAATTCTGAGCCCCAGCACTTATTGTCTCAGACTCGGATTGATTATGAAGTAATGATCGCCAGAGCATCCATCAACACCAATGTTCAGGTCGAGCTGCAGCTTAACCCCAAATAGGTCGACACTGTGGGGAGCAGCGGTGGGGAACTGTCCACCCACAGTATCACAAGCGTGCTAGAAAATATGTGGGCTGTGGCACTTATTTTCTTACAAATTAAGCACTGGTAAACAGATGTGTCTTGAGGAGCTTCCTAAAGATCAGGTGATCATCAAACCAGTGAAAAGAGAGAGGTAGACTGTTCCGGAGCTTAACTGCCAAAAGAGTGGAATGGGGGTGGGGGGCCTGTTCCGAGTTTGAGTACTTTGGCCTCAGTGGAGTGAAGAGGGAAACATAGAACAGGAAGGCAGATAATGTCGAAAAGGTTTTCCTCAGGACAACAGGACCAAGACGCTGAAAACCGCGGTGAATGGACTTTAGATTCAACTGGGAGGCGTGATTCCTGTATTTTAAAAGTAGTAAGTGGCAGATGTGGTGTAACCTTTCTGCAGAGATTTCATTAGATAAAGGGAAATCCTGAATAGATGGTATTTGTATAATCAATTATGAGGGCCATAACCAGTAACAAAGCCACCAGGATATTGTCTGAAAAGGTTAGAACAGGGACTATCCTTCAAAGTGTCTGAAATAAACTGCTTTAGTCACTGCAGCAATTTGAGTGATCAAATAAAGAGAGAGAACGACAGAAGAGAGAAAGACATAGAAGACAAGAGAGAGGCAGAAAGCAAGAGAGAGAGGGAACAAGCAAGAGAGAAAGACAGAAAGTAAGAGCAAGAGCAAGAAGGAGAAAGTAAAAGAGGAAGACAAAGCACGAGAAACAGAAGGTGAGAGAGGGAGAGAGAGACAGTAAGAGAAATATAGCGATAGAAGAAAGACTCAGAAAGGTAGACAGACAGACAGCAACAAAGAGAGAGAGTGAGACAAAAAGTAACAGACAGACTGTAAGTAAAAGAGAGAGCGACCAAAAGTAAGAGAAAGATAGAGGCGAAAGTAAGAGAGAAAGACAGAAAGCACGTGAGACAGTAGGTGAGAGAGGGAAAGAGAGAAAGTAAGAGAAAGAGATAGAGAAAAGAGACTCCAAAAGACAGAACGATAGACATCAAGAAAGAGAGTGAGACAGAAAATAAGAGACGCAGTAAGTAAAACAGAGAGTGACAGAAAGAGTGAGAGAGAGAGGAGAAAGTAAGAGGGAACGACAGAAAGCACGCGAGACAGAAGGTGAGAGAGGAAGAGAGAGACAGAAAGTAAGAGAAAGAGATAGCAAGAGGGAGAGAGAAGAGAGACTAAGAAAGATAGAAAGACATACATCAAGAGAGTGAGACAGAAAATAAGAGCGACAGTAGGTAAAAGAGGGAGCGACAGAAAGTAAGAGAAAGAGAGAGGAGAAAGTAAGAGAGAGACAGAAAGCATGTGAGACAGAAGGTGAGAGATGGAGACAGAAAGTAATAGAACGAGATAGCGAGAGGGAGAGAGAAGAGAGACTCAGAAAGCCATAAAGACAGACATCAAGAAAGGTAGAGTGAGATAGAAAATAAGAGCAACAGTAAGTAAAAGAGAGAGTGACAGAAAGTAAGAGAAAGAGAGAGGAGAAATTAAGAGAGAAAGACAGAAAGCACTTGAGACAGAAGGTGAGAGAGGGAGGGAGAGAAAGTAAGAGATAGTGAGAGGGCGGGAAAAGAGAGACTCAGAAAGATAGGAAGACAGACATCAAGAAAGAGAGAGAGTTTGTGAGATAGAAAATAAGAGACAGTAAATAAAAGAGAGAGTGACAGAAAGTAAGGGAAAGAGATTGGAGAAAGTAAGAGAGAAAGACAGAAAGCGTGCGAAACAGAAGGTGAGAGGGGGAGTGACAGAGAAAGTAAGAGAAAGCGATAGCGAGAAGGAGAGAGAAGAGAGACTCAGAAAGATAGACAGACAGATGTCAAGATAGTGAATGAGACAGAAAATAAGAGACAGTAAGTAAAAGAGAGAGCGACAGAAAGATAGAGAAAGGGAGAGATACAGAAAGAGCGAGGGAAACTGAAAAAGACAGAGCGAGACAGTAAACAAGATGGAGGCATACAGTAAGAGAGTGAGATATATAGAGAGAGAGAGAGCAAAAGAGAGGGAGAGAGAAACAAGAAAGACTGAGGGGGAGAGCGAGAGGCAGTAGAGAGAGAGATAGAAAAAGAGTGACAGTAGTGGGCGAGAGAAAGAGAGAGAGAGAGCGAGTGAGAGACAGAGAGATATAGATCATATTGGACCCCCAGATGTTTCACTATGGCCACTGCCAGTGTGTGCCAGACAAAGTTAACTTGAGCAAGTTACGTTGTCTGGAGTTATGCGTCACTGAGGAAGAGTGAAAGAAAGCTACTAAAGCAGATGGATGCAAGGACGAAATTAAACGTTATGTGAAGGATGGGCGCGCATCCGGAAGTGCATGGGAAGTGCTAAGGCTGTTGGGCTGGGACCGCTGCTCAAGGATTGTTTTTCCTCGCTTTTGTTCCTCGTTTCATGCCGCGAGTGAAGCCGTCGGCAAGAGGAAGTGCGAGCCCCGCCCTCCGTCCCGCCCACTTGCAGATCGCGTCTTCCCTACATCATCTCCGGTGCCCGCGCATCTCGCGCGCGCATCCGGAAGTGCATGGGAAGTGCTAAGGCTGTTTGGCTGTTCGGGTGAGCGGGAGGGCGTTCGTGGATTATTCTAGGAATAAATATAGGTTCTTCCTTTTATATTAGTACTCTTGTAGAGTCCCCTATTGTATTCTAGGTAGGATCTTGCTATTCAAAATCTATAGCTATCCTGTGATCACTATAAAAATAATAAAAAAAAAAAAAAAAAAAGTGGGAGTTATTTTATCGGGCACTTATTCTGTCATCATTTATGATGGCCTGTGGTCTGAGGAGCAGAAAATGCTCAGAAATGGCGATCCCCTCTAATCTTATTGACCAAACTAATAACGGGGCATCTTCCATGAGTACTGCCGATATGGATATTACAAGACATCCGGTTGATCTGAATATAGAATCAAAAAAGCCCGATGACTTGTCTCCAGGCACCACTAATGAATCACAGCCTTGTAAAAGTAATCTAGATCTTGAAACTTTGGCTGATTTGGACTCCCGTATTAGACTATCTATCGGCTTATTGACTCCACTAATAACAAAAAATCGTGATTCACATATGAATGCAGATAATTCTGATGTATATCTACCATCAAACTTACTTCTGCCACTGTCACCTGCAAATGATATAGCCTTAGATAATGCCTCTCACTCGGAACTTCCTATAAGCCCTGATCTTCAAGTTCCATACTCACAAAATGTTGGGAGTGAATTTAATTCATCCCCTAATTCCAAAGACCAAGAACCATTTACTTTCCCAGTGATAATTCGGATATTGGATCTGTTAGACAAAGGACATGATGTCACTCACCTAGAATTAAGGGATATAAAATACTCTATGAATGAGATTATGTCCAAAGTGATAAGGATGGAAGGATTTATTCTTGCTTTGGAAGGGCTTAATGTAGGGGCAAAAAATCCCAATGAGGCCAAAGTTATCATTTGTCATGAACAAAGCACACAAACTGAAATCAATGACTCTTCTCTTCAAGGATTTGCCAATCAACCCTTTAAAGGATTCGACTTGCTCCTAGGAGAACTAGGATCTATCAGCTCTACAATAGCTGAACTTAAAAATAAAATTGAACCTCCAACCCCTAATATATTACCAGAGATAAGTGGGAATACTGCTGATAGCCCCTCAGTCCTAGTTAAACTTATAGAAGAACGAAAACACAATGAAGGTATTGTCGATAGCGACATTGATTATATAGGCTACTCTTCTAGAAGATTTCGCAAAAATCAAAAACGGTGTGTTAAACGTGCTGAAAAAAAACGGAGATCCGCCAATGAAAAAATGAAAAAATCAAAAAAAAAAAATCTCTGCGATATCAGAAAGTGGGGGAGAAGATGTGATTGATGTGGAACAGCTTTCTGTAGAATGCCAATCACACCTTGGGGCAAGGAATATGGAGGCGATAAAGACATTAGATACAATACAGCCTTCTACTTCAAACAATCATGTTAAAATGGTTAATGTTGATGTACATTCAACTTGTGCAAACTCATCAACTATACTTGATACTCCAACTGATCCCGTTAAAACAACGGTAGATGAATTAGAAGTACAATCAACTCAAAAAATTCTGCCGACTTACTTTAAAAGTGTATGCAGAAAACAGACATCAAAGAGAAACGGACAATCTCATAATTCTCCTATTGTATTGAACAAAGGTATTAAATCTTCTTCTGTTGTATTGCCTAAAACGGCCCCGTCTTTGTACTCTGAAATCTTAAAAAAACCTGTCTTTGATACAATTATGACAATGGGTAATGCAACAGTTATCCAAAATGGTGGAGGAAAGCTTTCCACTATTCATAAACAGTTGCATATTGAGAGTTTACCCCATTAGGATTTGGGTGAAGGTAACAGTGATATTTATGATACGCATGAAAAAAATACTCAACTAATACCATGCATAAATAATGATGTAATCAATGTTTATGAGTCTACGATGAATATACAAAAAAGTGGAATCCCATCATGTGAGATGACTGGCGATAGTAACGTAAAAACTAAGCAAACTTTGCCTTGTATAAATAAGGATGTAAAGAATGTGCATGATTTTATGCTTAATGCCGTAAAAGCTAGTATCCCACCACTTGAAATAACTAACCAGTTTTCGAAGTACCAAGACTGCGATGATGAAAATATTGCACTGCCCAATTCGTATTGTCAATCATTTGTAAGTATTCCTTTATGCAGAGAACTTATCTGAACCTGCAGATAGTCATCATAATGAAACCCACATCAACTTGAAAAGTGTGTTGAATCTAGACGATCGTATGGTAAAGATAAATGGTTCAGAAAATGCTAATGAGGGTAAGATTACTGGACATTTGCCCTGCCACACTACGGTAAATAGTAAGAAATGCATTACTATGTTGGGCCTGGAAGGCAAGCAAGAAATTCTAGGCGATGCACTATTAATAGAAGATATTTTTTGGATCTTCTATATACTATTCCATCATTGAGGATAATTGCGTCTAGTGATATTGATTGTATTTCTTTGGCTCCAACTAACTATTACCGTATGACATGTCACTTATTTTCTGAACATGTGCTGAAACTTATCTGGTCTTTTAGAAGGGAACTACAGGAAATGGGTTTCTTGTTATTCACATTTAATGATGAAAAATTGGCAGGTGAATTCTTGCTTGATAATCAAAAATCCGTACTTTCTGAGCAAAATACAAATGGAGAATTGTCATCCAGCACAGGACATCAAAAAATGTGTATTTCGCAGTTACTAACGAATGCTCGAACAAATAGAGAAATGGCGTGGATTGAGCCACTATTGAAAACGATATTTGAGGCAAGTCCTAACTTATTTACCCCATAAGTAAAGGATAAGACAGCACTTACAATACTGTCATGGAACTCATGTGAAGGATGGATGGCCCAATAAAGATGTCATTAATGAAGCGGCAAAGACATTTAGATATTAAAAAATAACTCAGTAAACAAGAAAATTTGCTGATAGAAGGAGATAAAGTTGTACCTCCACTTGGAGGTAGAGGAAACATAATACAGATGACGCCAAAAGGACAAATGGGAACCATAAAACCAGATCATTAAAGATAACTGTTGGTAGCCTGGGTTAGATGTACAAATAGAGTGTTCAGAGAATCGATGAGAAGTGATAAGGTCCTAAAACCAGGGGCACAATATTCTCCTTAGTGGAACACTCAGAGAGGTAATGGTTCCGGGTAAGCAGAAACATATTTTGACTATACCACACATTTATTTCTGAACCACTATGTCTTATTGTTATGATAGACCTATTATAAAGCTGTTTAGGTAGTTATTAAGTAAAGCAACTATAGATGCAGTTTTATACAGAAGTTCTAGGTTGAGAAGGATTGACCAAGGATGTTTTCCAGACAACAGTGTGCTAATCATCTCTTTACATATGTATATGTACTTGGCGGCGAATGAGATAAAAGGAATGATGTCTTAATTATACCATCCCAAAACTAATGGAGTGGTGGAAAGGATAAACCACATATTGACTGAATGTATGCAACTGTCAGTGGAGTGTGGAATGAATTGGAATGACAACTAAGAGACAGATTTGGCGGTACTTCACAACACACCACAATGTAGAATGGAAGTGGCACATTTTGTAACATTTGAAAAATGCAAAGCTAAAACCAAGGACAGCCACGGTGGCAAGGGGGGAAGAAAGGAAGTGATGTTTGAAAAACATGTGATTAGGAGAAAGAGGTGGAAGGGACGAGTGAGGAGAATACGGGTGTCTTTTTAAAGTGAAACTTTTTGTGCTTGTGTGGAACAGAAGATTAAGATTTGCATAACTGATGCGAGTGAAATAATTCGTTAAAAACACTGAGAGTATGCAATAATAGAATATGGAAATGCTAATGTAGGTTGTGAAGTGAGGATCAACAGAACCCACAAACTAGCCAGAGATAAAATCGCTACGAAATGTATTTACAGATGGATAAAATGCTTTGACAATGATTTCTTTGATTGTTCTAAGGTTCCCCAGAACAGACTCTCAATCTGTTCACTGTAACTGCCTGAGCCTTACCTTTTCCTGGCATGACAGCATGCTGAAGTGTGTCAAGGACTCGCAACCGATTACTTCTAGATAACATGCTAAGTCAAGCAAACTTACCAAGAGTTTCTATAGACTTCGGTCGGTTGTATAAGGAGGGGGGGGGGTGCATGGAATGGGTAAACGGGTGGGAAACGTCAAGGTGTCGTTTTTTTGCAATTACTCCTGTATTGGCAATCCGGTAACATATTGACACAACAGAACGTGGTGGCTCCCTGCAGAGGTTTCTCTGATGAGGGGACCCGGCTTCTGATGTCTTCAGCATTCTGAGTAGAGATGTGGTATAGATTTCCAGCACGGCCACTGGCCACACCTGGGAGGATGACAGGGGGCCCGTGCTGCTGTACAGCGGATTGGAAAGGGACTTCGGTGGCACCGGCAGAGCAGGGGTTTTGTTGTGCTCGCTGTCAGTTAATGAAGAGTAATGGCCCTCTTCATCAGGGCGCATTGATTTCCTTCAGCCCCGCGGGTTCTTCGGTGCCTCTCGTGTTTCCACGTAGTCGCATTCCGCCTCTTCGCCATCCTAGCCTTATCGCATCAGAAACAAATGCTGTTTTGGGATTTATCTCTAAATGTTGGGTTCGGCTCATTAGCTCTCAACGTGACAGCTGCACACGTTCCCGTGAGGAGCTGGGAGGCCAGTGCTGGGGCTCTGTTTGCAGGTGATTTGTCAACCACTGGACTACGAGCATAGAGCTAAGACCCGCCAGAGCGCCTGGAGACCATAACAAGAGTAGCGGTGTGCGCTATAAATCACAGTAACACAGTATAACATTACATTAGGACCCATGGACTGGTCCATGTGGCTGCCACCTTGGGTGTTATGTCTGGTGGATGGTTACTTTAAAGCAAAGGGTTTTGATTTCTGTGTTTCTTTCAAGGTTTCTAAGTGTGCCCATTCTAAAGTGTGTGTGTGTGTATTTGAATGAGGATGTTGCCATGAGCATATCCATGTGTTTGAGTGTATGGAGGGTCTAGTAAGAATGAGAGTGTGTGTGTACGATTGTCTATGTGTGGGCCTGTCTATCTCTGTGAGTGTGTTGTTTGTGTGAGTGTGCACATGCTTCTCTGTGCGTGGGAGAGTGTGTCTTTGTGTGTGGAGTTCGTATGTGTGAGTATAGGCAGAGTGTGGCCTGCAACAAGAGTTTTGTGTTGGTTATTTAAGTACTGGGTAACACAATAACACATGTGGCTGCGGATATCAACACAAACAACACAAAGGAATTCACCACATGGGTTCTATCCAAAATAGTGAATACAGGGAATGAATCGAATCCCTAATCTTTCCTGCGGTCTGAGATATCAATGGACTCAATTATAATACAACAATGAAAGATGGAACAAATATATTGAATGCCTCTACATCTATACCAGTATAAAAGAATGACATCAACAATCATACACGAAACATTATCACTCGTTTCATATTAATAGGACAACATTGTATGGACGACCAGATGCATCTTGCTGTCCTAAATGTCATACATTTCATAACATCTACACAAAAGTAACAGCTGTACACAGAAAATACATTGCATACCTATGCAGAATTCTGACTGTTTCCGTTCTTTTTTTGCCTTAAAATAACACCTTTATTTAATCATATATTTATATAAAGGAGGAACAATTCTCTTGTAATCACAAAAGAACGTACAATAGATAAAAAATCAGATTAGACGGGAAGCAGTGAGCTTCTTGCAATTGGGTGAGTTTGAGGGACGTTCTGAGCAGGTTGCGGAAGGGAGTAAATGGGACAGTCACCGGGGACAATACATATGTGAACATTCATAGATTAAGGACGACCACCATTAGACACGTTTAAGTGCAGGTAGGCGGTACGGCCAGGTGTGCTCAGGATGTTACCATTATGGGTTAAGTGCTAGAGTAGAGGCAGTGGAAGTGAGGGACAGAGGAAGGTTAGAGGAGAGGGAAAAATGTTAGCCAGCAGGCAGATGCGAGGTAGGTTAAGAGGGTAATTCAGAGGCGAGGAGGTAGGCTTTTAGTTTGGGTTTGAACAAATCCGCGGGACTGTTTCTCGGAGGTCCAGGGTAAAGATAATTCTGTAAATAAAGTGGAGCAAGAAGAGAGAAGGAGCGGAGGCGAGAGAAAGCTCAGGGAGGACAAGGAGCCACAAGGGTAGTTGAGGAGTCAGAGCAGAGATTACGACAACGCTTGTAGAGCTGGACTAGATTTGTGAACCGGGATCAGAAATGTATTAAATCTGGCCCTGTTTTGCATCATCAGCCATCCAGTCTGGTGACGGCACGAGTAATTAGGTGTGAAGTGAGGGAGTTCAAAGCGAGTCCTTGTAGCCAAATGAAGGATCTTGTTGAGAGGACAGAAATCACAGTTGGGGAGACTAAAGAGGATGCTGGCACAACAGTCCCGTTTGGAGACGACAAGAGTGTTTAAGAGATGCTTGGCAGTGTTGAAATGAAGAAGGTTTTATACTCTGATTTTTATTTAAACATTTCTCTTTTGTAAAGATTTTGTTACTTTGTAGTAGAATCATACACAAATAAAAAAAATGTAAAAAAGGAAGAAGGTCCCTGATTTTCCTAATATTTAGGAAGTTGAGGCGAGCTGCTGTTCCAGTTTTGGAGATGGATGAAAGCAGTGAAGGTGTGAGTAGGGTCAGAGTTGATGCCAAGGTTTCTCGTTGGAGAAGGGTAGAGAAGAATGTTAGGTGGGATGTGGATAGGCAGAGGAAGAGATGAGAGAGAGAGCTTTTGGCAGGAAGAAGAGCACCTCTGTTTTGGTAGAGTTTAACACCAGAGAGTGTGAAGCCATCCGATATTTAATGGCAGAGAGACAGTTGGAAATTTTGATGGAGAGATCAGAGGAGAGTTCAGGAAAAGGGAAGAAGATCTGGATGTCACCCATGAAGAGTTGATACACAAACCCAAAGGAGGAGATTAGTGCCCCAAGAGCAGAGTTGTAGAGTGTAAAGAGGAGCAGACCCAAGACAGAGCCTTGTGGAACCCCAACAGTTAGAGGAGTGAGTTCAGAGGTGTTGTTGCTCCAGGAGACATAGAATTGGTAAGTTGCAAGGTAGGATTCAATCCAGGCAAGGGCTTGATCATGAATACCAAGACGAAAGAGAGTATTAAGGAGATCAGAGTGATATTTTAGGCAGTGTCAAAGGCAGCAGACATATCAAGGAGAATTCGGATAGAGGATAGGTTTGAGGGCTTAGCACAGGCGATGAAGTTGGACACATTCATGAGAGCTGGTTCCGTGGAGTGACAGGAGCGTAAACCTGCTTGTAGGGGGTCTTGAAGGTTGTAGATTCCCTGGAAATTGGTAAGACAGTTGAACACAACCCTTTCAAGCACTTTAGAGTAGTGCGGAAAGAGGGACACATGGTGAAATGTAGCCGCTAGGTGCAGCTCAGCCTCTGGCTTTTTTAGGAGAGGGATGACCATGTCTGTTTTGAAAATAGAGGAAAAGCAAGCAGAGTCGAAAGACAGGTTGGAGAGTTCAGCGAGGTGAGAGGCCCCTAAAGGGGAAATAGGCCTGAATAGCTCAGGAGCAAGAGGGTCTGATGGGGCACAAGAGGGGCTAGCCTTCATCAGTAGAGATAGCACATTGTCAGTATTAGTGTGACTAAAAGGAGAGATAGGACAGAGGCTTATGGTAGAGTAGTCACAGTGTAAAATGATGTAGGAGGAGGGAGTGTGAGGAAGATCAGGAGAGAGTGTCTCATTTTTCAAATGTTTGCAGCAAAGTATTCAGCAAAGTATTCAGCTAGGCCATTCACTGTGAGAGTGGAGTTGATAGTCATAAACATAGGAGGAGTGAGGAGTAAGTTTAGGGTGACCTGTAGCCGGCGAGTATGGTTGGAGTTAGAGTCAATGAGGGTTAGATAGAATTCTCCTTTTTTTGCTCTATCAAGGGTGGAATTGGGAGATTTCAGGGCAGAGAGGAAGAGTTGCAGGTCCTCATGCGAGTGAGTACACCTTCATCTGCGCAGCGGCTGACGCTTGTCTGAGCAGAGCGAGCGTATGAATGGGGTGACCAACGGATAAGAATGCTTAGATTTAGGGATGAAAGTAAGGCGTGCGAGGTAAGAGGAGAATGTGAGTGGTTGGAGAGGGAAGATTGAAGTCACCTAAGAGAATGCAGTGATGTGTAGTGGAAAGAGAATCAAGGAGTTTCCCAAGATCATCAAAGAATGGTCCAATGGGACCAGGAGGGCGATAGATGGAGATGATGTGAAATTAGTGCGGCAGAGCAATAGTAGAGACAGTGAATTCAAAACAGGTCAGAGAGGACGTGTCAAGAAGTTCTCCCCTTCTCACCTGAGTTTGATCTTTGCTGGATTTCTTAATCAATGCCTTCTTGCGTACTGCTCGAGTCTTGAATAAGGCTGCACGAGTCTCTTCCGACTCCAGCGTGCGTTGAAGTACCGGGAAGCAAGGGGAAATAACAGGGTGCGCAACTAGCACACGAGTCCAGAAATCAAGAAAGGGAGGAAGGCACTAGAATTGGGTTAGGGTGGAAGAAGCAAGGGAATAATACCGCGAGCTACGGAGCACACGTCTGGTCGCTACTTCGCAATAGCATTGAGACGCGTGGGCCCGTGGGGGTGTGGCATATTTATGGAACGTACTACGTGCACTGTGAAGGCTGGTGCGCGGCGTGTCACGTGATACAGCCATGTTGGGAGAAACAATGAATGCAAACCCCGCCGTGACAAGGACCAGGATGTCCAGAAGGGGCGCGTTCTGTGGGTCATGACAGGACGTGGCATTGGAGATTTGTGAGGCATTGAGGCAGGAAGAGGGTATGTGTCCGATGCCTACAACTCTGCCAGTCAGTCGAAGAGAGTGAATCGACATTTCGAAGGATAGTTTTTAGTAGTCTAGGGCCGGCAGAGTTGCCGTGTCAGATGGAGTACTCCAGGTTTCAGTGATAGCAAGAAGGTCAAGGGGAGGAGAGCTGGAGTGAAAGTAGTCAGTGATAAAGGGAGTTCTGACTGCTACCAGAACAAGTTCTTCTTCTTGTGTTCTGATCACGTGATCTCTTATCACACATTAAGACTGCTGACAATGACTCATCAGCTGCAAGTCATCTAACACTTTCTGGCAACTTTTTCTATTGCCCTAAACTATCACTAATTGTGATGAACTGGATTCTGCTCTGGGATGAGTGGGGGTAAAATGTCCCGCTCGGCCCTCACATGTCTACAAGCCAACAAAAAAACACAATGCAATCATAAAGGTAAACAAGGACAGTTAAGGGATATATGTCCTTTCACCTTTTGTGGTAACACGGAAAGGCTATGCTCGCAAGAGGGGTGTGAAGGTGAGCCAGTAGTGAACTGAACAGCACAGTATCACAGTCCAAAACAAAGGGAATGTCCAATCAAAGTTCTATAAAAAATATAAACACTTTATCATTATAGTTTTTATGAAAATCCATGCTTAAATAAAATACCATAACATGTCATTAAAAGTGATTAATGACAATAACATTCATGACAATAGCAATCATCTCTCAGTATATCAGTCTTCAGTCTATCAGTATATCAGTCTTCTTACCACCCACCCTGATAGGTCCTTTGGTTGCCCTCCAACTACAGTTCATGGAGCTGAGTCCTTAACATCATCTGTTGCCATAGTTCATTAGTACAATTCCGGAAATCAGTGTGAAGTAAGTTGATTCGGTTGAAAATTCAAATTAATTGGATTTAATTTAGTTTCTTTCCATCTTAGGCAGTATCACATGTCACGCATAATTCATCACCGCCCCAGACATGTTCCCTCCCTTTCATTTGACCACCGTACTTGCTACCCGATTCTTGTGCTATTGCCGTTCTCTGTGCCAATGGACATTTCCTTTGCCTTCTGCCATTATTGTCTCCTCTCTCTCCCCTCCCCCTGGACTCCATCTGGTAGGGAACAAGCAGCCTCTCCATCCCCGATTCTCGCTCACCGCTCTCCCAGGTTTGGGCTCAAACCACGGACCTGACTTGTTCACCTTTTCCAAGGGAGTACATCGCACGTGACTAGCCCCATCCTCTACCCTGGGAATCATTAAGGTGCTGCCCTACGTTATGCTGTGAGGGTGATAACCATAACATTATAATTACAGTACAATCCCAACTTCAGTAAACAACCTATGCACAAACAAACCTATAAAGATAAAAAAACTGTAACCTCACCTCAGTAAACTGGTCCCTCAGTAGACTTCTATTTGTGCCCTCCCAACATAGCCTCAATTACCGATCTCAGTGACTCCACCTGCCTGCTATCGACCCCATTGGAATATTAACACTTTAATAAAAACACCATCTGCACATAGAATGAAAATGCATTACTATACAAAAACCCACCCTTTGGTTCCACATCGACAATCACATCTCCTTCAAAACACACATAGCTAGGTACACTCAGACAACTTGATATCAGCTCTCCCTCCAGCGAAAACTCAAGCCCTTCTTCCCTCTGAACAGCTTTAGATACACCATTCAAGCACTAGTCCTATCGCACATGGATGGGGGCAATGCACTCCTTGAAGGCTTCTTGTCATCCCCCCTTGTGCCCCTGAGAAGTGTCCTACACGTGCTGGCAAAACTCATCAACGATCTACGCAGATATGCCCACAGCACCCCAGCTCTCATCGACCCTCACTTGTCAAATGGGAAATGATATTGTGCCCCCTATTGTGATGAATATATGTATACTGGCCTACGCCAAGCTGCTTGTAAGCCACTTGCGAAGAAAATCTGTGTTGCAAGGTCCCGACCTTAGAATCAATGTAAGCCGCCATTTTAGGTCAAACCACCATTTTAGGTTTTCTCTGCAAAGTCACCCTGTGAGCTAAAATGGTGGACAGTGTCATTCCGAAAGTGTAACATGGCTGTCTTGACCTCTATGTATAAACTAATGTGTAACTTGCCTGCAGGCCACTTGTTAGGGTCATGAACTGAGACCTTGTCCTTCGTTGACCTGTGTATGAAGGATTACTCATGTCAATGAAGCTAATCCGCAAGCATATGTTACGAACAATGTATTCAAATACTGAACTGAGACATTTGTTTAAACTACATTGTATAGATGTTTGAGAAGGTCTATATAAGAAATCCTAAAGTACACTGTAGCCATTGAGGCCTGTTGGTGAATACATTAAAAGTAAACCCTAAATGTATAGCTGCGTGAACTCGGCAGGAACCCTAGATCCATAATGTATTAATGAATATTAACCCACAATGGGGTTGGACAACATGTTTTCAAAGGTATAAAAGGTGCGACTATTCTAATGTACAGTCCCACTCACTGAGCACACCGAATCACGCTGGAGTTCGCTGCGTTGTACTGAGGGCCGATAGCTATTTGTTGTTTTTGTCCATTGAAACTGTTCAGTATAAAATAAAGATCTTTGTATGTTCCTCTGTAACCCGTGTTCGGTGTATTTCCTCTTGGGGTAAGCCTCGATATTTTCTCTTTGTTTTCACAGTTGGCGCCCGAATAGGGACCCTCAAGATTGATGCCGGATTGTCGAAGGTTGACACACGCTATTGGACCGGGATCAGACGATGTGACAAAATAAGGGGCCCCTTCTGAAAGAGACGCGACACCTCAGCAGCGGTGCATGACCCAATCCCTGGTCGATTAGCGTGTGGTCCGAGACGGCATCTTGACGAGGGTCCACTTATTGAGACGGGCAGATTTGCCAAAATCACCAAACCCACAGGTAAGATTAGTTAGGTAAGAATTTTGAAATCCGATCGGACCTCCTTAGGATTGATCAGGTGAGTTGTGACCCGATTCTTAAGTATCCTGATAATTTGATTTGGCATATTGTATCTGCAAATACAATTATTGACCAGCTAACATCAATATTTTGATATGCCTGGGAAATTGTCTACCTGCTTCAGGGCGTTATTCCGCAGTAATAGACAATCTTTGGAATTTAGCCATCCAGCACCACAGGAGGGGTCGCCGGCTTGTACTGTGTACTATAAGCATGGCATTGTAAGTATAGTGTTTAATGATATTTGGCACAGACAAACCAGAGATGCCTCCGAACTTCAGTGGCCAATCAATGGTAGTTTTGAAATCCCTCGTATTGAGTATTTAGAGTCAATTCTATTAAAGAAAAAGGCTAGACCTGCAGCATTTGATGTTTTGCAGAATTGGAAAAAAGAAGCGTTACAGCAACTTAAGAGTAGAGAAAAACATGCGCGCCGTCATAAAACGAACGCTGAAAAAGCATTGTTGTATGACCAAGATAAACAGTCTGAGTCAGCTAGGAATATGGATAGGGCTTTCTCACTTGGCATTCAGAAAATCTATCCTTCTAAAGACTTCCATGTTTCTGATGAACTTATTGATAAATTGCTAAATGAACGAAGGCCTGGTGCCTCTGCGCCACCTCTGTATGTTCATCTTCCTGCCACTTTGCCTCTTCCTGCTTTTATTCCTGCTCTTCCTGCTGTTGTTCCCATTGTTCCTGCTCCTCCTAAAGTTCCTCTTCCTCCAGTTGTTGTTCCTCCACCTATTCCTCTACCTCTTCCTATTGCATCAGTAACAGTACCTCCATTGAATTTGCCTGCTCACCCTCGTCCAAGTGGTCTTGCACCGCTTGTAGTCGATCAGGGTGCGGGGTCGAGGGTTGTCACTCGTAATACTGTACCTCTAGAGAAGAAATGAGATTTGTTTGCATGGGCTAAGCATTGTATAGAGAGGGGTGATCGAGCTAATATTATTTTTGCCACACCTTCTAATATCGACAATTTTCCTGAGAACATTTTTTTTATTGAAGGTTTAGGGATTCATTTATGTGTAATGTGGGGCAAATTAAATAATGCAGATCTCCCACAAGGGTTGAGGGATCTGAACACTTTAGCGTTTTTAAGAGACACTGTGGAGCAAGTACATGAGCATGTTGAGAGGATATTTGAGTATAGAAAGGAGTTGGAAAGGTTACAGAATGAGGATGACGACGAGGGTAGTATGTATGTACAGAAACGGTTCCTTCCTTGTCGTAAATCGATATCTGAGGAAGTACGAATTTGTACGAAAGACGCGATTAGATCGATTTCAGACATGTCGATAACTCCAGTTGAGGTATATGACACATATAGTCAGTATACGCCAGAAATGCAGAAGAAAGTGATACAGCTAAAGATAGAGTACCTGCAGGATGAATGTGTAAAGAGAAAGGTTAGTTGTCCCACAGACTTATTGAGTATTTATAAGAGAGCTTTTTCACATGACACTTCTTTGACTGCTTTAGCGCTCGACTTGGCTCTGTTGCTTAGTAAGCGTTCGGAGTTGCCTACTTCTCAGTTGCCTATGTGAGAGGTTCCTCCGACATTTGTCCCGAAGGTTGAGATTGCGGCCGATCCTGCAACGAATGCCATTGCTGTGACCATTCCTGCGCATTATATATCACAGTTTGTTCACGTCCCGTTCTCGAGACAGGAAGTGAATACCATTAGACAATCTATTCCTGACATTAGGAAAAATCCGACAGGATTCTACAAAGAAATAGAGTCTGTTTTACAGTCCTCAGTATTCACCTTGAGTGATATTGATGTGTTATTTCCTGTACTCCTGCCCGTAGATTTGTGGAAACAGGTTAGGACTATAGATGACGTACCAGGGTTGGGAGATACATGGGCTAACATAGTTAGACTTGATGGACAAAGGCCAGCTGGTGAGAGACCGCCTCAGGTGATACTAACCTTGCCTGATAGATGCATTGCAAAATTGAAAACCATAATTCCCGAAAAGAGAATTATTTGGGACAAGCTTATGGCCTGTGTCCAAGGGAAGTCTGGGGGTGCTACCGAGTTCTTTAATCGATTCGAACAGGTATTCTCGGATTTCAGTGGACAACACTTAGGCACAGAGCCTGGGAAAAGATTATTTGTGGACAAATTTGTGCATGGATTGCTGCCTGACATCTAGTCACAAATTATGTCTTCTGAGAGCACTTGGCAGGTGAAGTCCCAATCAGAAGTACTGCACATGGCTCAGTACTACGAGAATCGTGTCAATAATGAAAAGGAAAGAGTAGCGAAGAGAACAGGTGATTTAAAGACTAAAGTATTATTACAGCAAATCTTTAGAGGCCCCAGAGGGGGTAGTTCGCAGATTAGAGGTCAGTTTGTCCCACAAGGGAATGTGCCCTTGGGTCCTGTGAACATTAACCAGTGTGCCTATTGTCAGCAAGAGGGTCATTGGCATGCACAATGCCCCGTCCTTCGACAAAGGTCGAATAACACATTCGGAAATATGGGTAGATGATCCAGAGGTCGCCCGTGGATAGGGGGCCCTGGTAGAGGTCAGTTTACACAAGATCCACAGCAACCTTTTTCACAGGATAATCAGGTACCAAGTGTGGATACTAGAAACATATTTGATCATACTCTGCTGCTTACCTCTCTGAGGAGCTTCCTTTTGACGATATTCTGTTTCGTTACGATTGCCCGAAGCAGGGTTTAGAACCTACACCTATTCCCGTCAATCAGAAAGTTCCCTACGTTGAAATGGTAGTGGGAAATAGGAAACATCTATTCGTGGTAGATACTGGGGCACAGAAGTGTTCCATTGATCATTCTCGGGTTCCAAACATTCCACTGTCAGGGCAAACCAATGTTTCTGTAGGGTTTTCTGGCACACCAGTTGTTTGTCCAGTTTCTTCGCCGGTACCTATTTCTTTGGGTCCCTTTACAAACCACTGTCCATTCCTTTTGACTTCGAATTGTGGAGAGAATTTGCTGGGGTTGAATCTGTTGAAGGAATTAAATGCGGTAATTCATTGTTCTTCTGATGGAGTGCGTTTGACGATTTCACCACAGCAACTTTCTGTCTCTCAATTTTAACCAGACCTTTGCCACCAGAACTCAGAGATGTACTGGAGAGTTTGTGGGCAATTGACGATAATGATGTGGGCGTTTTACAGATCGAGCCTGTTAGAATAGTCTTGAAACATGGAATAAAACTGCCACGTATCCCACAATATAAGATTTCAGTTGAGGGCGAGCATGCTTTGAAATGCATCGTTTCCGATTTTGTGCATCGAGGGGTGATTGAGGAGATTGCAGGTAGTTTGTGCAATAGTCCGATTTTACCCGTGTACATGAAAGGCGATAATGCAATTCCATTTCGTTTTATAATTGATCTGCGTGCCATTAATAAGGTCGTCGCTCCACAATTTCCAATTGTGCCTGATGTGATGACAATATTAACTATGATTCCGGCTTCAGCTATTTACGTCAGTGTTGTGGATCTGAAGAATGCTTTCTTTAGTATTTGTATTTGCTTATTTATAACGCGCAGTCCATCAGGCCCGGGGCATCAGGGTGCATTACTATTCCTATACAAAAGGACAGTAGATACTTGCTCGCGTTCACCTTAGGGGGACGCTCGTTCACCTTTACCCATGCACCGCAAGGTTACACGGAAAGTCCTAGCATTTATAGTAGGACTTTGAAAGAACAGCTTGATACCCTTGAATTGCCCCCTACTTGTACACTGCTTCAGTATGTTGATGACTTGCCTTTATCTGCCGACTCTGAGAGTGCTTTTAAGGAGGGCACTGTGTTATTACTTATTCACCTGGCTAAACATGGTCACAAAGCTTCACTTAAAAAGTTTCAATATTGTTGTCTGGAGGTCGCCTATTTAGGCTATCTCCTGTCGAAGGAGGGAAGAAGATTGACACCTGAACGAATAAAACACATTTCTGGCATGTCTGCCCCAAATACACAGAAGGAAGTTAGAGCCTTGATAGGTATGGCTTCTTACTGTAGGTTGTGGATCCCAAACTTCTCACTAGTGATTAAACCGATGTTGGCTTTGACGAAGAAGGGCATATCTCCGCCATTGCCGTGGAGCACGGAACACCAGCAATCATTTGATCTGCTCAAGACTGCATTGTGCTCGGCACCAGTTTTGGGCACACCAAATTATGAAAAGGCCTTTGTGTTGTTTGTGCATGAATGTGATGGATGTGCTTTGGCTGAATGAACGCAGGAACATGGAGGGAAGAATAGGCCATGCGGTTACTTTTCTTCCGCCCTTGATCCATGTGCTTTACCAAGATGTATGCGAGCTGTCGCTGCTGCTGCTGCATCCGTATAACAGAGTGAGGGAATGGTCCTATGCCATGATCTAACCCTGATGGTGCCTCAACCTGTAGCTGTTCTACTGAACAGAACCCAAACGCAACACCTCACTTCTGCACGGCTGACGAGATATGAATTGATCTTGTTTGCTCCTCACATACAAATTAAGAGGTGTTGTGTTCTTAATCCGGCTGAACTCTTACCTTTCCCGCAAGGTACTACTTGCAGTGACGAACAGTCACATGACTGTCTGTATACTACCGAGCAAGAGACAAAGGATAGAATTGATCTGAAAGACACTTCTTTGAACAATCCACAAGGGGAGCTGTTTTGTGATGGCTCCTGCTTCAAACTTCCGGATGGTACATACACAACTGCTTATGCAATCCCTACATTGAGCACGGTCATGGAAACCAAGAGTTTCATGCATAACTCCGCGCAGGCCGCAGAGATTATAGCAGTGACCCGAGCTTGTGAACTTTCCGAAGGGCTTACAGTAAACATATATACTGATAGTCAGTACGACTTTGGGGTGGTTCACAACTTTGGGAGACTTTGGTCAGACAGAGGGTTCTTGACTTAACATGGTACCAAGATCCAGCATGGCTCCCTAATAGTACAACTGCTCTCAGCGCTTGCGCTCCCTACTCAGTTAGCTGTTGTGAAGTGCGCAGCACATCGAAAGGTTATAGATGATATAGGAAAAGGGAATGCTTTCGCTGATCAGATAGCTAAACAGACCGCCACCAATCTCTTTACAGAGATGTATGTTTTGAGGGAGACTGTAAATGCCTATGCAATGGATGAGGATGTCGGGCCGTAAGGGATATCCAAGCCGATGCCACACTAGAAGAATCCAAGAGGTGGGCAGAAGGCTTGGGGAAACTTGATGACGATGGGTGTTGGGTGGATGTGGTTGAAGGAAAATGGCTACTTCCTGACGCATATGTAATGATGGTTGTCGTCATGGCCCATGGCCCTACACATATATGTGCCCAGAAGGTTATGAAAATGCTAGAAAAAGTTTGGCCGAATGACAAAATTTGAAAAATAGCTGAGCGCTATGTCCAAGACTGTATGATCTGTTTACAGCACAATGTGGGAAAGGGAACATCAACTCCAAGGGGAGGTTTTGGGCCACCTTCTGTCTCCTTTGAGGTCATCCACTTTGATTTTATTAAAATGGAACGTTGCAATAATTTTAAGTATGTGTTAGTTGTCATCTGTGCTTTCAGCAAATGGGTCGAGGCTTTCCCTGTTAAGGACGCTACAGCCATGACTACTGCAAAAACCATGTTAAAAGAATATTTTCCCAGGTTCGGGCTACCAAGAGTCATCTGGTTGGATAATGGTCTACATTTTGTCGCTGCTGTAATTCTGCAGATATGTACGGCATTACAAATCGACAAACGGTTCCATTCGGCCAGACACGCCCAGAGCGCCGGACTAGTAGAAAGACACAATGGTATCATCAAGAACAAGCTCGCTAAGACGTGTGCCGGCACCAAACTAAAATGGCCGGACGCCTTACCGATCGTGTTACTAGCCATGCATACAACCCCTCAAACTAAGACTGGGCTCTCTCCATTTGAGGTGGAAATGGAGAGACCTGCCAATATCTGGAACCTTCTGAAATGTCGATCTTTAAAACATGTCGAAAATGTACTTCTTTCAGATTACTGTAGCCAGTTGACTAAAAATCTGAATTTGATTTATCACCAGGTGCGAGAGCCTTTACCTGTGCGATACGAGGGCCCGGGCCACAGCATTCAGCCGGGGATAGGGTGCTCCTCAAGGCATTTGAGCGTTCTTCTTGCCTTGCACCTCGTTGGCGGGGCCCATTCCAGGTCCTGCTGGTCACACAGACGGTGGTGCGTGTCGCAGGCAGGAAACAAAACATTAGATCCACGGGACGCATCTCAAGAAACTTCCTCACCCAGTGCCACACGATACAGAAGAAACAGGTTGCCTCGCTAACGCTGCAACCAACGATCCCGAAGCAGTAAATAGCGTTGAGAGTGCATCGGAGAATCTCTCTGAGCCCGTGAGGCTTGGGGAACCTGCCATTTCGTCTCCACACTCTCCAAAAGTTTCGCTTCCAGAAAACTGTTGTTCCGGATTTTGAATCTTTATTTGCTCTTTATACACCACTTCAAACGGGAAGTGACGACACATTGTTCTCGGATCAATCAGTACCGGGAACAGCAAGGTACAATTTACATCCAAGGAAATAGACTTGCGGCACAGTTCGGCTGTGCATTCGAAGAAGAAAGGAAATTCATCAAGGGCTTGCTTTTTGCCCAAGTAATTGTTTGAGAAAAGGGGATTCTGTTGGCTAGGGTTGTGGAAGGACTAAGAAGTCGCACGGCCGGGAGGTCGCCAGTTAATAACACTGGGGTTTCTCGTTTGAAGACTGCAATGCCTGCAACCGCTACCGCTCGTACTGGACTGATAAATGATCGTGTGACCGGCCGGGAAAATGGACAAATCCCTTGGGCCCCGAAAACGTATTGCTGTCTTTTTATAATGTCGATTGGTTTTATAATAGTAACTGTGCTAAGTCTCTGGTACCTGGAAGAAGGGCATCCATTCGAAAACTTGTTACCAACTGAAAATGTACACACTGTCCCTACTCCTTTTGTGTATTCATACTCTGTCTCCTAGAGACTCCCAGCATAGACAAAGATATCATAACAATATATTGTTACTTATCATGAATGCTACACATGCCATTTTTAATAGGTCCAACTGTTGGGTCTGCTTGCATTTACCGCAACATGGGGATAAGGGGCTAGGTTGGTATATTCATCCTTTACCTTTGACAACTGCATGTTATGCTTCTCTTAGAGCACTGTTCTCTGGCCGATGGAACAACAGCATCTCGGGGAACTTTGATGGGACTAATTTGAATAGTTTTGAGAAACGTGTTTTGACTCCCCTGGGATGCTCGCTTTTCACAAATAGGAGCAAGCTTAACATTGCTTCTATTAGGCCCTCTGATAGACTGTCTCGTCCCTTTCAATCTTTGATTTCCTTCAAGATGGCTCCGATAGGCAATAAGGATGCTATGCCTCCTTCCTATACTGTTAACCATAGCCCCGATTCAGTTTCTTTCTGCATACAGAGGAATGGTACTCAGTCAATGGGAAATTTTAAAGGTTGCGCCAACATTGCGAATTTGACTGGGGAAGACAGACCTTTGTATGTAGGCAAACCTGTCTACTTTTTTGCGGTAATGTAGCATTTCCATGGTTACCCAAGGATTGGCAGGGAACTTGTTATTTAGGGATCCTGTTACCTGGGGTGTTCATAGCTAGTACTGTAGAGGTTTCGAAGGCTCGTCCATGGCGGGACGAGAATGATGACACTCCAGCACAGGTCTTGGGAGATGTAGCAAAATCATTTGTGCCATTTTCGGGGCAAATAGCGAATTCCGAGGACATCAGAAGACTAGCGAGAGTACTGGAGAGAACCTTCAGCCGGACCACGGACATACTCTATAATATGACATTAGAACAGAAGGCAATAAGATTAGTAGCACTTCAGAAACGGATGGCATTAGATGTCATTCTGGCTAAACGTGGTGGAATGTGTAAATTGGTGGGGTCCGCTTGCTGTGTTTTCGTGCCAGATTCCTCCCTAACTATCTTCAAGGCAATACAGAATCTGCACGTCCTTAGTTCAGAAGTGCATGTTCCTGAGGGAAACTGGGATCTTAGTGCTTGGTTCTTTGACTTCTTGCGATCTTGGGGTTGGAAGGTGTTGTCGGTCTTACTGATCATTTTGTGAATTCTGTTGTTTCTTTGCTGTTGTATCCAGTGTTTGCCTAGTATATGTTCGATGCTAGGGGGATGTTGCGCACAGGCGATAGGTACAATAGGACATAAGGTACATGCCCCACATAAAAACTCCAAAGAATATGTGTTAAAGGAAATCTTAGCAATTGATCTAATGGCAATAGATATTTCCGACAGTGATTCAGGGTGCATGGACGATGATACATGGAGTTGTTTGCAAGTGGATCAGAAGTAGTTTAGCACTTGGCATAGGCCAAAAGGAGGGTTTGTCAAACGGGAAATTATATCGTTCCCCCTATTGTGATGAATATATGTATATTGTCCTACGCCAAGCTGCTTGTAAGCCGCTTGCGAAGAAAATCCGTGTTGCAAGGTCCGACCTTAGAATCAATGTAAGCCGCCATTTTCGGTCAAACCACCATTTTAGGTTTTCTCTGCAAAGTCACCCTGTGAGCTAAAATGGTGGATAGTGTCATTCCGAAAGTGTAACATGGCCGTCTTGACCTTTATGTATAAACTAATGTGTAACTTGCCTGCAGGCCACTTGTTAGGGTCATGAACTGAGACCTTGTCCTTCGTTGACCTGTGTGTAAAGGATTACTCGTGTCAATGAAGCTAATCCGCGAGCATATGTTACGAACAATGTATTCAAATACTGAACTGAGACATTTGTTTAAACTACATTGTATAGATGTTTGAGAAGGTCTATATAAGAAATCCTAAAGTACACTGTAGCCATTGAGGCTTGTTGGTGAATACATTAAAAGTAAACCCTAAACGTATAGATATGTGAACTCGGCACGAACCCTAAATCCGTAATGTATTTATGAATATTAACCCACAGTGGGGTTGGACAACATGTTTTCAAAGGTATAAAAGGTGCGACTATTGTAATGTACAGTTCCACTCACTGAGCACACCGAATCATGCTGGAGTTCGCTGTGTTGTACTGAGGGCCGATAGCTATCTGTTGTTTTTGTCCTTTGAAACTGTTCAGTATAAAATAAAGATCTTTGCATGTTCCTTTGTAACCCGTGTTCGGTGTATTTCCTTTTGGGGTACTCAGCCTCAATATTTTCTCTTTGTTTTCACACACTGTCTACCACTGCACGCACAAATCACCTTCAAGTCTTTCTGCATCATCTATAAGGCCATCGTCCTCAAGTCACCCAGCTGCCTGGGAGAGAAAATCTGCATATCTGTCCGACAGCACACCACCAGAAGGCAGGACACATGCAGACTTGAAATCTGCTGTTGCAAAAAGGAAAGGACCAGAAAACAGGCCTTCTCTGCCTATGCCCCAAGACTATGGAACCTCCTCCCTGTCAGCATCAGACTCACCCCACGCTACTACAGTTCAGAAAAGAACTAAAGACCCACCTCTTCAAGGAGTCTCTCATCCCCAACACCTGCACCATCACGTCACCCCTTGTGCCACCTGACTCGCTAGATGCTGCCTGCCCCTCTGCTCCCCACCACCAGGGCCAGGAACAAAGGTGAAGAGGTTTTATTGCAGGCTAAGTCAACAGAAGAGAGATAACCAGGCCTGGCCACAGGTCTTGGGAACAGACATATGCTATTTAATTGAAGCTAGAAATATGCAAATAATTAGAGGCTACAATGGGCCTCTATGGAAATATTTTGCCAATAAACTTGGGAACCATGACAGATACATAGATGGTTCCTACATTTCCAGAACGCAGATACAGAGCACTATCTGTTGAAAGGGCTTTCCTCAAAATGTGACTCTCCAAACCAAAGTTATAAGTCAAAATATGATAGCATCATCACAGAATAAGTTATAGATAGGAGAGCCATGTATCTGGTAGCTTATTGAATCAAATAATTGTCTCTAAAATATCATGATCCTAACTTTAATCCTGTCTGTAGAAATCACAAAAATCTGTCATTCGCACAGACAACCACCTGCCGACACATTTCATTGTAATCAGTATAATCAGATTCATTTAGAAATAAATGGGTTGTGACCCTTATTTGCAAATTGGAAAAATGTGCCATGTAAGAGTTTGTTAACTTCATATTTGTGTTGTTTAGAAATGCAATTTCAGATGGGTGGAGTAGGAACTCCCAGATATGGGGCCTGGAGACCCGATGGCCAATCATTGGGAAGAGGCTAGGCCTTGTTAAGGGGGCAGAGTCATTGATGTCCAATAAGAATAATTAGCCAATGAGCCAGTACAACCTAATTTAGATTTTTGGGGGTTGGCTAGGAGGTTTTAAAAGTGAATGCACAGTGGCAAAAGGGGAACTGAAGACAAGAGTGAGAAAAAGGAGGAACTAAAATCGGACAAGAGAGAAAAGGTGGAACTAAAGTCTGGAGAGAAAAACAGGAGAAGGGCTGAGGCTGGAATGACATCCATAACAGAGACCAGGAGAGAAAAACAGCAGGGCTGAGAGTGGAGGACATCCATAACAGAGTCCAAAGAGGAAGACGGTCCAACCTGGTCCCATTGTTTCTAATGTAATCACCCAGGATGACTTCCTGTTAACTGTAACTGTGCAGAACTCAGAGAGATTCAAAGTAAGCACATGATTCCAACAGAGCAAACCATTGGTGGGGATCTATCTGAATTAATATCTTCCTTGATATAGACATTAGTGGGGTGGGCATCTGGAAGTAGACCCCTTGCCATTCCTTATTCATTAATAGTGTAATTAATTACCACATAGCCAAGGGACAAAGGATGATGTGGGGGAAATTTGAAATCCCCAACATCTCTCCAAGTGCTAATATGGAAATAGGGGTTCATTACGGGGTTACCAGTAAAACCTGCCGGTAGGTGGCAGATTACCGGCAACCCTGTAACACCCTTACCACTGCCTGATATCCCAGTGCCACCGGGATAGCACAAGAGGTGGAGGTAATGGTTAATCCCCATTTCCATGGAGTCACTAAAGCACAGACACAATTGCTAACAGTGCCGGTGCTTCAGTGAGAGACATGTCAGTAGGGGCCTGAAAACCCATCAGGTCAGGCCTGCTGGGGGATCAGTGACCTCTACCAGCATTTTCATAGAATGGTGGTCCGGAAAGGGTGTCAGTACGTTGCTACCGGCACCCTTATTTCCAGACCGCCATACTTAGAATAGTCTTTTAAAGTCATTTTGGATCAACTACATCTTTTTTGCCAACCAACCCCAAAGTCCTATAAAGGGGTGGGGTGAATTAAAAAACGAAATTCCAAACTGTTCAACGCTCCTGGACCCTGCCTTAAAGCAGAATGTGTTCCAATAGTAAACTGAATTTCTGGGTCTGTGCTGTGCAGAAGTGCATTCATTGTTAAGCAAAGGAAAAGTTTTCATTATCTACTGAGAAGGCTACTTCCTGCATTGTTCATTGTATCGGAATCTTGCTATAAATGGAAGTGTGCAGGGTGTTTTGAAGTAAACAGCGCTGTGCATGTCAATTTCTTTTGTCCAACAGAAAGGCGCTACATGTCAGTTGAGTTAGGCCACATACAACACACACTGGATAAGCAAATTTTCCTGCCATGTTTAGGGTGCTACATTAATTTGCTTCTCATGATGGATATTCTTGTGGGTGACTCACTTATCTGAATATTCATTAGACCTGTGTTCTCTCTCACATGTTCTCTCTCACATGTTACTGTGCAGTTGGGCCTTCAATCACCCTAACCCAAACAGGCCCACCACTTAAGAAGGGAGTAAACGGCTGTACATAACGCAAGTTTATTGTACATTTTACCAGGGAGCAGTTAGATGGTGTTGCAGGACCAATGAACCACATCACTTCACATCTTTCATACAATTTTACAACAGTTAAAGCCCTAATAAAAACTACTTTATTGCAATGCATCCCCCCAAACATTATTGGACACAACCATCTTCAAAGAAATCCCATCTTTTCCCAATTCCTACGTTTTCATTGGCCAGGTTTATCTCAATAATTATCTTCAGATTATAATCATAACACATTTCTTCTTATGATTCGTTTGTAGTAGGTCATGATGACAACACATGGTTAAACATTGGTATTGAAAACACAATTGATTAATAGCAATTACTGGCCTAAGCCATTTAAACCTTAACTCCTGCACATTGCTCAGATTGACATTTCCCACACTATGAGGAGACTAGGTGAATGATTTCTCTTTGTTCTTGATGCTATCTCATTTTCCAGGTCAACATTCCATTGAAACCTTCCAATCTAAAAAACTCCCACTTTATCGCACGCTTCAAACTCCTAAATAGCTTTAGGCACTAGTTTTCCTTATGTTTTACTACTGACCAAAATAAATAACGACACTCCTTTGGTCACACTCTCAAGCAGCAGGAGATTATATCTACTGTCTACGAGACCTATCAGATCATACAAACTCAAGGCTATTTCTCCAGCTGCCGACTGTGAAGGTTGAAGTTTCTATTTCACCTGCTTTCTGCCATATGAAACCCTGTTTAGAGGTCAAAGTGCATTTTGTAAGAAAGCCCTAACCACCTTGTTTTGATTCATTGTGAAAAGGCCATTTATATTGCGATTCATGAATTCCCCATGTATTTATATTGATTTATATGTATGTTTTTACATTTGGTGGATTGAATACTTTTGTCTTTCTGCGCGTGTGCAAGCTAATATGTATCAGTTCTGAACAAAAAGTAACACTAAAAGTAACATATCCCATCCACAATTAAGTACAATCGATGCAAATGAAACTGAACATTGTGTTCAGTTTGCTGCATCCCCAGTGATCAATATGGAGCATGCAACATGTTGTGATGAGTGGTGCAATTCAAACTCTTTCTCCCCCACAAGCACACTCTCCTCACCTGAGCTGTCTGAGTTGGCGGTCTCTTGTAGACGTCGTTGTGCAAGGTAGTCTCTTCCCTTCTTATGATGAATGTGCTTGTCACGGAGGGAAGCCACAGTGACCGCTGATAAACAGCTGTCCCGTGACTCCCTTTCCGGAACCAAGCCGGAAATCAGGGAAAAACCCAAAAGGGAAAAAACCCTGCGGAGCAGTGTAGACTCTTCAATCCGGATGACAGGATAGTCGCTGATGAGTGCAATGGAGCGAGGCGGATAGCAGAGTAGGAGATGTCCAACCGTCTAAACCATGGAGTAGTAGAGACAGGGGAGGCGGAGGCTCCTTGTGGCAGTTAGAAGATATGGCACTGGTTCCAGGAAGAGGAAATAGGTATGCAGCAAGCCAGCTCAGAGGAGCCCAACAGGAAGAGAGTATGGGAAGGATTCCCAAAATCAGAAGAGAGAGAGAAACGGAAATAAGCACACCAGAGAACCGCCCGGAGCAGCGGAAGGAAAATAGTAGCGTTCTGAAGAAAGAAAACAGGAACACAGGAGAACAGGAAAAACCCTCTGGCAGATCAGAAAGGTGGACAGCAGAGGATCGGAGCGAGGAAACCCGGAAACAGGAAGTGTCCAAAGTCGGTTGCAACGCAGCATCTACCAGGAGGCGGGGAGTTTAAATACTTCCAGCGGCGCTGCGTCACGTAACTGGGGCTGGTAGCAAGAACACAGAGAAAGGACTAAATCACCCTACCTCTGTGTCTCCAGCTCCAATGCGGAAACAACCGCCAATTACGGCTATGGCCGTGATGGCGGATGACACATGTACGCTTTGTAATGATGGAGACCCTCCTTGACCACCACAACATTCCCCCCTTTAGTTAATATTTTAACTAACAAATCATAATCATTTTCTTGGGGAGCATCTCTACAACCATCTCTCACCCCAATTCCAAGATGGGTATGCTCCTCTGCTGAACCAACCCAACTCATCCCTCAACCATTCCCGCAATCTACTCGCTGCTCCACAAAAGCATGCCAATTTGGTGGAGGACACAACACATCGTCTCTGTTTGAGTACCAGTGTGGGATGAAGCAGTGATGACCCTAGACTTGGACAGGGTTACAGTCATCATAGCGGCAGCTGTCGGCACCCGGGCAGAGCAACTTCATAAAAGTATTTGGAAAGAACAGAAAAGAATGAGAAGAAAGACAAAAAAAGGCACAAAAAAACGTCACAGCGATAATCAACCAAGAAGGTACCCTAAGAGAACAAAGAGTTGATCCATGACTTGTTAGTGATCCCATCCTCAGTCTCCATGATCACTTTCAGTTTATGCAAGGCAGCAATAGTTCTGGTGCTTTTGATGATGCCGCTGGAATGTAGTTCAATTTTCTCCTATGTTGCAATTTTTCCTGATTCCTGCTGTGGAACATAGTCTTTTTGTCCATGTAAGGTGATGGAAAGGATGCATGGGGCACAGGGGACAAAAGGGGAACAGAGGTAACTTCAGCTATTGGAAAGGCCAAAATTAAATGTTTTTCAGGGATCATAAAGATGGGCACATGAAGAGCAGAGATACTGCACACAAACCACCAGGCTGGAGACAACTGCCTGTATGCACACAATCCATAAGTTCAGAAATAATGCAAAAGAGCAGCCGTACCTCCAGCAAGATCAGTGATGCAAAGTGTGCGACTTTAGTTCCCATTTGTGCCAATGGGCACCATGCCATTGCCCTTAAAACACAGAAAGAAATGTGTAAGTGTCTGTATCTTAGCAGGATTTGCTGACTCCTTTGAGCCACATCAGATCATGCAAATGATTTATTCATACTGATTAACTTGTGCCACCCCTTCTTCTGAGAATACCCTAACTCTTCACCCCTCACACCCATCAATTGTGTGTAAAAAAATGCTCCTTCCAATGTCAATTGTGCTCTTTGAACACACCTAATATTGTGTTGTTCTGTATGCTCAGCATTTGAACATTCCTCATCGCTCGGTATGATTGATGCCATAATTGACTGCCCTTTAAACTGTCTTTCAACCCTGCAGGGCTAGGTGCACCAGACATTGCACATCTGCTACCTCTACCTGACTCTGGATAAATACCCTAGGAATGCCAGAAGCATGAGAGATGAGTGAGACGATCTAGCAATATCCTACGGATCTCTCTCTCCCCACCCTCCTCATATGGCTGCACCATATGATATCCACTGCAAAATCATGTGCAATGAACAAGCAATAACAATTAGATATCTGAAGTTACGGTACCTCGTATTGATGTCCAAATAATTGATGTGGAGCTCCTTCAATGGACCAGAGGGCATGGGCAATACCCTCTCACCGACCTCATGGTATTTCCAGGATTTAATTCCTCCCAAACTACACCTTACAAATCTACTTACCTGTTCTTGTAGATGGGGTATGAACCAGGCCTCCTGGAGCTCTGCTGTGATTTGTCATCGAGGAGTATGTGACGGGTAACTTAGCTTCTCTATAGCCAAAAGAAGCAGCTCTACAGGAATTAGTACTTTCCCTGTCACTTCCTGTCACCAAAGCAAATCTGTGGGATAGAGAACACATCCTCTCTTTTTCCAGAGCTCTTCCTACGCTTGTTTTAGCGCTTCCTTCATCTTTTCCCGTTCTTGTGCTTCTACCACTCTTTGTAACCAAACTCTATCCTCGCAGGAAGAGGCCTAACCTCTTCTTTCTCTCTCATTTTTTCTTCCTCTGCTCTTCTGACTACCAACCTCACTCTTACTTGCTCCTCCACCCTTAATCTGTCTGCTAATCTAGCAGTCGGGGGAGTTATCCCCTTCCCGCTCTCTGTTTTCCACCTCACTGTAGCTCTAACCATTGAAGGAGTTATCCTTCCACTTTCCTTAGAAATCGTAACTGATAGTGGTGTTACCTCTGTCCATCTTTCAAGCACTGGAGTAGCCGCTGGGGAAAATGGCGGTACGAACTCAGGTTCTGTATACCCCTCTGATGGTCATAAATGATAGCACCCATATGGCGGCAGTGCAGAAGGAATTCCTTCACCATCCTTTTTCCACCCCCACACAATTTCAACATTCTGGCCCTTCCTGCTTTTTTAATACATTCTCCATAATTCCAAGATGTTTAACCGTTTCTCTAACTTCGAGCCCTTGTGCTTTGTGCTTTGCAGTTAAAAAGGTAAGCAGGTTCTCCAATAATCTTGTATCATAGGATCCCTCAATAGGCCAAGCATGTATCATTTGCCCCTTTCTCTCGCGCAACGATTCTCTATGATGTTTTAAAATGTTCACCTCATAGTCAGACAACACATGGCATAAATGATTGAATAGAGTCTCCATACGCCAACCCAAGTTATCAAAAATTTGTTTCACAAATAATCCAATACTGAGCCGAACCTGCTGCACACATTTTTTCACCCAATTCCTTAGTCATACTTCACACTCATTCACCATACTCGTCTATACCGCAATGACCTCACTTCACTATTTACTGCAGTCACTCATACACAGAAGAAAGCATCTTGCAAAAAAAAAAAACACTCCACCGGCCAATATCTCCGAGATATCCCCACCACTCAAGCCGGCCAATATCTCTGAGATATCCCCACCACTCAAGCATAGGAGGGGCGCAATGCTTTCCCGTACAGCACCGCTGCTCTCGCTCTCTTTATTACTGGTACGATTGTCTCTACTACAAAACCGTCTTTCCCTGACTAGAGGAAGTTTCCCTTCACTGTTTTAACTAACCAAGGAAATCCAGGTGAGGGGCTCCGACTGCACAGCAAATACAAAATAATTCAAGGTCTACTTCAGAAAGGTATCTACAGTTGGACGTACCCTAGGATGAAACCCACCTTCAGGTGAGGGCTCCAGGCAAGTAAACTAAAGGGTATCAAGACAAGTCTCATACTGGGCATGCAGGGTAAGGTTCTCCCTCACATGTCTAAAATAACAAACTATGTAAAAATATATACAGGGGACTTACAACACAGAACAGTTCAACCACTCTATCAAAAACATCCACTTTCCCAAGACCAGCGACCTCAACTAATTTCACACCACACTCCAAATCTACCCTTACCAAAAAACCCTTAAATCAAAGAAACAACCACTTTTTCACCCTATTTGACCATTGCTTTACACCCCCAAATGTGTACTAACATGAGCCTGCGGTGCTTCGATGTGGTGCTTTGTCAAGTCGTCCTGCATAGCTAGGCCACGGCACCACGTCTCAGGGGAGCAGACAGACCTTTAACCAATATAGCGTCTGCAGACCTCTTTTTCACTGTGCACGGAAGCCTAGTCCCCGTCATGAGGTGCCACAGCTGAGAGGTGTGGACAGAAGACCCTCAACATCTCGCAATGCCTGGGCTCCTACCCTGGCTCACCAAATGTGTGGATGGACTTTCAAACACCTTAACCCAAACAGGCTCAACACTTAAGAAGTGAGAACAAACATAAAGCAAGTTTATTGTACAATGTACTGGGGAGTAGTAAGATGGTGATGTAGGACCAAACTAACCCAAGTCTCAATGAACCATAACAGTTCACCTATTTTATACAATTTTGCACAGTTAAATACTTTATTGCAATCCACTCCCCAAACATGATTGGACACAACCCTCTTCAAAGAAATCCAATTGTTTTCCCAATTCCTATATTTTCATTGGCCAGGTTTATCTCAATAACTATCTTCAGATTATTTTCATAACACACCTCTTCTTATGATCTGTACATCGGGTCTCATTTTCAGGACTCATTTTATAGAAAGTGATAATTGCATTCAGGGGGACAGTTAATGTTATATCTTATGATGCGTTAGGTAGCAAGGCCCAAAATGCATTCAGTATTCTGCACATTGCAACATTGAGCACAGATGCATAAATAAATGGACTTGTAGCAGGATATAAAAAAATACCAGCTGTAGCCATTGTATTATAAACCAACATAGGGCTCTCTGCTCATTTCAACTCTGTCTTTCTCGATCTGTTGCTCACTGTCTCTCTCTCTTTCTCACTCTATGTCTCTGTTCCTCTCTGGGCAAGTTGTGTTGGTCATGTGGCCATTTTCTAGAATCACTCCAGCTGATGCACACCACTGAGTGATCTGAGAAAAACACAGGATGCTTGCAGGGTGGGCTATTTAATGTTTAAAAGTAGCGTGAGAGCAGCAGCGGTAGAGGCATCCCACTGCCTACTGCAGGGAGACCTACATTCTCATCACTTGTGTCCTGCAGGAATGTTGCCATTGCATTCAGATGTCATTGTCTGTACCTGTGGAGGTGAGGTGAGGTGGATGTGGATAGGCTCTGGAAGGTTTGCAAATGTTATCACAAACTTTGTAAGGGAGCACAGGACTAGGCTATGTGGGGCTAATCAAAGGCCCCAAGAACTGAAAGGACCACAGGAAAAATAACCTGACAGCCTCCCAAAAACCTGCACACAGATAATGGGCCTATTAAGACAGACTGTGTGGGAGTCTTTCACCAGTTAAAATCCAGAGAATTCTGGAAGAAAATGTAATCAGAGTCCATATTGGAAAGGCACATCACATTACTGGCTGAGAGATAACTGTAGCATTTTCACTTAAACTGCCACCCACAAAACGGTGGTACACTATGACAACTCAGACCTACTTTTCAGCATACAAACGAACAAAAGATAATCGAAAATATATTTTCTGAAAAACTGAAATAAACAGCCCTGTACTTTCAGCAACCATGATCAGTAACGTATGCAGTATTTTGGAGAATAAAGGCTGATGTTAGAAAATGCAATATGTGAGTTCATTCAGTCAAGGGAAATCTGTGGGTTTCTTGGCAGAATTTGCAAATGGCTTCCCCATACTGTTGGCCCCTGGATCTAGAAAGGAAACCCCCTTGAAACTCTTGCATCCCAGCTATTTACAACTGCAATAAAGTATGGCCTGCCCTTAATGGTGTTCAAAGAAAATTTCTCCCATGGCCAGGCCTGTTGTCTCTGAGGTCCAGTTTCCTTGCAGGGCAAATAGCCTAGCTAGTGTGTGAGTGGAATGTGGAAGATCTCTGTGTAGCCTATGCATCCCACTATATATGACTTGCAGCCCACCAACCTCAAACAACAAAGAGACAAATGGCTTTTACCCCGGCATTAAAAAAAGAACACAGTCCAGGTAGTGCTGGTCACATGCTGGCCAAGAATGATTTCCCATTATTTTAAATGGACTATCATAACTGCTGCATTTTCTCAACAACCACAAGTCGCACTACATTCATTTATGTGTTATTTTTAAGGTAATTTCAAGGCAATGTGGTTGAAATAAAATGTATCTACATATGATTAATGGCATTGTAATTGCAAATTAAAATGTGTTTCTGGCTGCTCTGAAAATGTTCTGAATTTAAGACTTGGTGAGCTGGTGGAGGGTAAAATTGGGTATCTGGAAAGTAAATTGCATGTTTTGTAACAATTATACTTTTTGTACAAATGGCTAAAAATTGCCATACGCCCATGCAACATGCTGCAAACCCAATTGCCGTTTTATTAAATCCCCCATGATCACCTCAAGTGGAATAATTATATATATATATCATGGCACTTATTAATACACTGTGAGGTTTTGTCATGTAGCTACCTTATGGCTGAAGTTGACATAATTAAAAAGTGGGATTGCAAATAGTAGTTTCAATTTTTTGTTCTAGACTCCTGAACCAATCCTTAGACAGGGGCCGGGCTAGGGGTTGCAGAGAAATGTCAAGGGCCAATCAAAGGTGCAAGGATTCTTGCAGGGCACTGCCCAGTATTGAAATCCTGATGGTGCCATCACTGGTATATAAAGTGGATGCACTATGAGAGAAGAGGAGAGCTGCTAAAATTACCAACAGAAAGAGCTGGAAAACGATTACCAAGAGACAACTGCCAAAATGACCAAAGGAGACTTGCTGAAGTTTCATCTGGGTGGAAATATTGCTGGGGAGACTAGAAAAGCAGAGGCTGTGGTTCTTCACTGGCGCCAGAGAGAGAGAAGTGCTATGGGATCCTATTGACTGAAGTGCTGGCTAGAATCTTGTTTTTCCTCTACAAGCAAAGCTGCTCAGTCTCTGAGTGCCAAGCCCAGGGATTTCCAAAAGTAAGTAGATTGTTCAACAAAAGATCAGCAGGGGATCTATTTAACTAACCCATTCCCTTGCGTTGGTGGGTTCTTTCCCATTAGTGGGTGGGGGGCAAACTGTGTAGATCCATAGCCTATTTGACTGAATATAAATTTAATTCCCCTTTAGCAAATCACAGAGGGGTGATTTTTGTTAACAAAGCTCATTCCCAGTGAATGCTGAAAACTTCAGCCTGAAATGTAATTGGGTAATCCTATTTTTCCTGTTGGCACCAACTTCGTTAAGGAAGAGGGGTGTCCTTGTCCCTAAACTAAAAAAAAATCCATAAACTGTCAACCTCCCCATTTTTCTGACCAACTTCCCAACACGTGCCTTTAAGTGAAGGGGTTCTGAAAAACAAACTTCTAAGCTGTCCCCACTCCCTAGATCTGGCATTTGAACAGACGGGTGCTGCATGTAATTGATGCTTGTGCTTTTGGGGCTGAGGGGAGAAGTGCTTGCAAAAGTGAGACCTCATGTATCCAACATTGTAAACCAGACTGCTAGCATTTTAAGCACACAGGATTTTGTTCATTGACCAGTGTTGATTATTCCTTGAATTGAAATCTCTATGAAGTATTGTGATTTGGGTTTTCCAAACCAACTTGTGATTTATTTATGTAAAAAGAAGTTTTATTGTGAGCCACAGAGAAGGTGGCATATGTAGTTTTAGTGCTATTTTCAGTGTGATCTTCATTCCCTACAATTCAAATGAATATAAATATATTGTCTGCACACTGGCCTGGCTCTTGGCACATTGGGGGCACAGGGAGAGGGATCCATGGGGCATGATATGCATCTGAAATGGGGCTGAAAAAAGAATCCACTAAACAGTGTTGTTGTGTGACACCTTGATTGGGGAGGGAAAGAACTCCCCATGTTGAGGGTGGCCTCTCAATAAACCGTTACAGCCACAGGGTCTACAGTTGTGTTTGGTATGTTCTATTTTTTGTGAATCATTCGTCCGTTATCTACAGCCGGGATAATCTGACAGCCAACTTGGAACACTTGGCACATACTTTTTGCAGAAGGCTCACTCAGCCCGGTAAAATGACAGGGAATAAAGATTACCCCTGCTAACTGCGCAGGGAGTATTAATTCTATTAAAGACTAGGAGGCGAGCATTATGCTTCAACTTCTTTATTACTACCCTTCAGCAGTTTCAACAACTGTATCAAACAACAACAAAGAAATGTCCATGTGACTTTCACTTTAAACTACAAATCCCAAAGTCTCTGTAGCCCTTCCTTCTCTCCAGCTCAGTTATGACCACATCCTGTCCCTGAGCTCCTCCTCTCTTTTACGTGCTCTTAATGTCTTGATACCAAAACTTCACGTCCCGCCAACCGAGCAAGGACTTCTTAACTCCGACATAACTCCGCAACGACTGAACTCTCGTCGTCTTTCCTAGTCCATCCCCTCAATTGTTCTTCTGCTCCTCCCCTACAGAAAACAGAAATATATAATGTCAGGGTGGCACTTAGTTTGTCATCATAACCATACACTGTTACATACAATATGATTATCAAACAGTCGCGGGTGGGAACTAATGCTTGCCTCCTAGTCTTTATTAGAATTAATACTCCCTGCGCAGTTAGCAGGGGTAATCTTTATTCTATGACAAGACTGGAGGGGAGCATTATGCTTGTTCAAAGCTGTCCCAACACTGCACTCGCTATACTTTCAGCTGGTTTAAAATAACATTCTCTGAAGGTACGATCACACGCCCAGTCTGCTGCTGCCATAATATCTTGCAAGGGAACTCCTGTCCTATATGCTTTAGATGCCATGGCCCCTCTCACTGAATGCACCCCATACTGTCGCAAATCAATTCCTGATGCTAACATCACTTCTCTTGCCCATCTCGCTATGGTAGCTGTTTTGACCGCCTGAATAGGCTTCCTACGCGCAATTAACAACTGATTTGTACCCATCGCTCTGTTCTCTGCCGTCCTAGCTTCGTATCCCTTGATGCAGCTAGCGACGCAGTATTTAGCATTCTTACAAGACACGAGGCACAAAAGCATCGCCAACTTGCCCGATAACTGCTTGAGAGACAAATATCTATTAGCTGGCCAGCTTTCTAATAATCTCAGAACTTTCGTCACGTCCCACAGTACTGTATATCTGGGAACTGGCCGCACTTTAAACTTAGCACCTCTGACGAGCCTACAGACTGCTGGGTGTTCACCTGCTGGCACACCTTCAATCGGTACATGACCTGCAGAAATTGCAGATCTGTACACCCCTATAGTGCGGAATGCCTTCCCATCTTGCAGTTGTTGTGCTAGAAAATTCAGAATCGCCACTACAGGTGCAGAAATGGGATGAAAGCCTCTCCCACTGCACCAGCTCGTCCACCTAGCCCAAGCCGCGTCGTAGCTCCTCCTAGTCGATGGAGCCCAGGATTCGGCGATAAGTTCTGCAGCTTGCTGCGAAATGCCTGGCAGCTCCCATCGTCGCCTGATATCCTGCACGCGATGAGCGGGAGAGTCCCTTTCGCTCTCAGAGGATGATACTGTCCAACTGGGTCCGTGAGCAATCGCTCCCCTTCCGGTAGGACCCTCGGCAGATCTATTAGGCGCTCTATCAGCGTCGGGAACCACACTTGAGCTTTCCACAGTGGTGCTATCAGCACTAGTTCTGCTCTCTCCCTCCGACACTTCGCTAGCACTCTGCTCAGCATCATGAATGGGGGAAACGCGTAGTGCGCTCCGCCTGCCCAGTCCTGCAGGAATGCGTCCGTTCCTCTTGCGTCTGTGTCTAGTCTCCAGCTGAAGTAGTTAGGTATTTGAGCGTTGAGGCGAGAGGCAAACAGATCTGTGTGAAACGGACCCCATCTCTGATTCAGAGTTTGAAATACTGCCAGATCCAGCTTCCAATCGCTGGAGTCCGTGAGGTAGCGAGAGTTCCAATCCGCTATCACATTCAGAGTTCCGGGTAAGTATTCTGCTGTCACTGACGTACCGGACCTCAGGCAGTAATGCCAGAAATCCTTCGCTAGCTCAGCTAGCATCTTGGATTTCATCCCTCCTAAGTGGTTTATATAACGTACCGCCGAAATGTTGGCCATCTTTAACAGTACGCACGACTTCACCTTGTCTCTCGTGAATGTCTTTATCGCGAAAGAGCCCGCTAGGAGTTCTAAGCAGTTTATGTGCAGGCTCAGCTCCTCTGAGCTCCATTTCCCTCCAGTTTGCAGCTCTCTGCATCGAGCTCCCCATCCTATACGACTGGCGTCTGATTCTATCACTAGGTCCGGCCGGTCTCCGAATATGGCACGCCCATTCCAGGCATCCATATTCTGCAACCACCATTCCAGTTCTGTGATGGATTCCTGGTCCAGTGGGACCGATTGATGGTATCTCAACCCTTGTCGTAGGTGTCTGATTTTCAATCTTTGCAAGGCTCGATAGTGTAATGGACCTGGAAAAATAGCTTGTATGGAGGCCGCTAGGAGGCCCACAATTCTCGCTAAAACTCTCAGAGAAATCACTTTCTTCCCTAAACATGCTCTGATTTCTCTCTTGATGTCTCGGATCTTCCTTGCTGGAAGTTCCAGGGAGGCTTTCCTTGTGTCCAGGATGAAGCCGAGAAAGTCTAACCTTTGTGCCGGCTTGGTATCCGAGTTTTCTGTGTTCACTAGGAACCCCAGTGATCGCAACAGGTCTAGTACCCACTGCGTCTGATACTCCAGCGCTCCCCGATCCTCTGCTAGCAGTAATAGATCGTCCAAATATATGATCAGCCGAATCCCTTTCTCTCGGATGGCTGCGGCTACTGGTTTCATTAACTTCGTGAACGCCCAAGGCGCTGACGCAAGCCCAAATGGCATTGTCTTGAATTGCCAGAACTGTTTCTTCCAGCGAAAAGCTAGGAAACCTCTGAAACGCGCCTGCACAGGCACTGTCAGGTATGCGTCCTTTAGGTCTAACCTTGTCAGCCAGTCTCCCTCTCTCAGGGAATCTCTGAGCTGATGGATCCCCTCCATCTTGAAATGATGGTACACTATCCATGCGTTCAGCTCCTTTAAAATGATAACTGGGCGAACTTTCTCCTTCCTGTGAACGAGAAACATGTTGCTGAGGAAGTTCGGGGCCCCGGGGCATCTCTCTATTGCTCTTTTCCTCACTAACTGCTCCAATTCGGCATTGAGGGCCTCTAGCTCTGCCTTCGCTAGCTGCAGGCGATGGGGCGCCCTTGCCTGCACTGGGTCCTGAATGAACTCTAATTGCAGACCTCTGACGGTTTGCAAAATCCAGGCATCGCTGGAAAGCGCGCGCCAGTTTCCGCAGAACATACTTGTCCTCCCTCCCACCGGAGGGTAAGTAATGGCCCTTACCTGGCGTGAACCCTTGGCCACGTCCGGTACCTCTTCCTCGCCGTCCTCTCGCATTGCGACCTCTGGCCGGGAAGAAGGTGTCTTGCTGCCTGTTCTCCCAGTAGTGGGCTCTGTGATTCGGGGGTCTTCTTCCTCCCTGTTGGCGACCGGCCGAGCGACCCCTGTAACGGCCGGTCCCGGCAAAAACTCTCTGCGGGAAGATCTTGCGAATGGACGCCTGTGCTTTTTCCAGGGACGTATATGTGCCCACGAAGCGGCCCATCTCTTTCCCGAAAGTCTCCCCATAAAAGAAGCCTTGGGCTGCTTCTCCGGCCTCATAAGATGCCAGGTCACTGAGCTTCGAGTCAATCTTTAGAAGTAACCCTCTTCTTCTCTCGGAGGCTATAGCGCAATTCGCGTTTCCCAAGAGGCAAACTGCTCTTTGGGCCCATCCGGCAAAAGCGTCCGGGTCCACTTCTTCGCCCGTGTCTCTTGCTCTCTCCGCTAAGTCCATGATCTTAGTGAGAGGGCCGGCTAAATCCAGGACCTTCTCCTGGCAGCTTTTCCATGACCTATCAATCCCTTTACGGGGATCCTTATTGGTCTTCGAAACAAAGGTGAGCATCTTCGGATCTAGCTCGGGGGTTTCCGCTACCTTCCCCGGCAAGTCTGGACGGGGGCATTCTGCTCGAAGCCGCTGTCGCACTTCTTTATCTAGGGCTTTCCGCAGCCTTGCTGTCATATATTGAGCCACTCTAGGGGAAGGCTGCCAGTCGGAAGACCTCGGGTTTCTGATAGCATCCGGGTTGAACATATCGTCCTGCTCCTCATCGAGGTGCTTCTCTTTTCGGGCTTTCTTGCCCCCACTGGGTTTCGCCCACTCTTCCTCGACTGGCTCCTCCGGCTCCAGAGGGGACGAACCCCTTTCCTCTGGCTCTTCTTCCGAGCCTAGGTCATCATCTCCATCATTTTCTTCCCCAGGAAAGGGGGTCATGAGGTCCGGCACGGCCTGACGCAGTAAGTATGCTTGCTTAAGCTTCGCAAAGGCGTCGGCGACCTCCGGGGCCTTATCATCTGCCCCATCCTTAGGGCCCTGGGGGTCTGCAGAGGCTTTCCTCTTGCGGGCCTGAATACTCCCCGTAGACCCTGCTCCAGAGGGTTCGATGGGCAAGCTGCGAGTCTTCTTGGTGCTTTCGGTAGGCTGGTGAAGCATGGCTTCCAGTGTTTCAAACCTTTCTTGTAAGGGTCTCACCCCTTGTGCCACTGCATCTACTAGGGAATTCCCCAGCACCTCCTTGAAACTAGCAGCCAAGTCAAGGGACTGCCTCCTCACTCCACTCGAATTCTGACATGATATGTGTGCTGCGTGCCTCAATACCTTGTTATAGGTGTCTTATGCTGCCCACTTCCTAGAAGATGCTCTGAGACAACCTCTGTGTCCCTACGAGATAAACTCAGTCTCTCCTTTTCTCTTTTTTTTTTTTTTGGAACTCTCGCTACCTCACGGACTCCAGCGATTGGAAGCTGGATCCGGCAGTATTTCAAACTCTGAATTAGAGATGGGGTCCGTTTCACACAGATCTGTTTGCCTCTCGCCTCAACGCTCAAATACTACTTCAGCTGGAGACTAGACCCAGACGCAAGAGGAACGGACGCATTCCTGCAGGACTGGGCAGGCGGAGCGCACTACGCGTTTCCCCCATTCATGATGCTGAGCAGAGTGCTAGCGAAGTGTCGGAGGGAGAGAGCAGAACTAGTGCTGATAGCACCACTGTGGAAAGCTCAAGTGTGGTTCCCGACGCTGATAGAGCGCCTAATAGATCTGCCGAGGGTCCTACTGGAAGTGGCTGCACCGACTCACTTGATCTGTTGAGCCTGTATCAGCTTATGGGTCTGTATCTTGTCCTCTGAGGCAGAAGCCTCGTATATGTGTGCTTGCTCGAACTGTTCTGTTTTTTTTTTTTTTTTTTTTTACACCTTCTCCCGAGACTATGCAGGCCCTCGCTCGCCATGTGCCTCACGGGTGCGGGTAGGAAACCGTGCCTTCGGGAGCCGCGATGAAAGCTCCGTCGCGATAAGAGGAAGGATCTTGCTGCAGGGGCTGCGTCGCAGAATGAGTGCGACGCGGCTCGGCGCTTCGAAAAACTCCGCCCCCACGAGGGTGGGGGCCGGAGTCCTCCCTCTCGGCCCTCTGCGAGCACTCGATGCATCTGACGCCCACCTCGCCTCCCCGCGGGGGGAGGGGAGGGACCTAAGCGCGTCCACTCCCGCTGTAGGGGCGGCTCGAGGGAGCTCCGCGGCCCCGCAACACACCCCTGGTGTGCCGGGAATACGGCACGGGGCTAGCGGCCGCCGGAGCTCCTGATGCTGCTATGAGGCAGCCTAATATAATCGCGCCCAACGCTCGCGCACGCCATGACGCCACGGAGGCTACTCACGCTCGGACCGAAGTCCTGCAAAAAACCTTCCTATCTGCGTAAAGCCATTAAAATAAAACACATAATATGCTGCGTAAGCATGCTATGAATCCTCTCATATCCTCAACTTCAATAAATCTTACAGTAATCCTATCTAACACACAATAGCTGGGAGGTAGAAGGAAAATCACTTATCTGCTTGAAGAGCAGTAAAAGAAGAGGAGGAGCTCAGGGACAGGATGTGGTCATAACTGAGCTGGAGAGAAGGAAGGGCTACAGAGACTTTCGGATTTGTAGTTTAAAGTGAAAGTCACATGGACATTTCTTTGTTGTTGTTTGATACAGTTGTTGAAACTGCTGAAGGGTAGTAATAAAGAAGTTGAAGCATAATGCTCGCCTCCAGTCTTGTCATAGAATTTGACCTTGCATTTAAATTACATAGATGCAACCTGTTTCAATACAGAGACAGCGGAGACACAGGACACATTCCTTTGGCTATCACCTACCAACCAGGACTAACACATGATCTGCTACCAATACTCAGTGGACACGGCACCGCGAAAAAAGGGGTAATACATTGGCCTTTGTCACATTGTATGCAATCAAGGAAAGCCTTGTGAAGCTTGGTGCACACTGAGTTAACATTGAAGACTGCACCCGTTAAACCTCGAGAGCATATTTTGTGAATCCACATTGTGTACCCAGCCAGGAAACCTCAGCAGCTGCATTGAAATCACTACAATGTCCTCACACTACATAGAGGCTGCAGAACACATTAGTAGACTCTGTGCGAGGGAAGTTCAATACCGGCCTTGTTTCTTAATTATCTGTTTTTAAACCTCCCATTTCAATATGCCCTTTAAAAAAACATCAGTCATTTCAGAAAACTACCACAGGCCCGGTGGCAGAGATCATTTTAAATCTTAAACATGGTACCCCAAAGACTTGGGGGTGATCCAAGCCTGACCCCTACCCTGTAAGATTGTAGATCCAGATGGCCCTTCGACAGTGGATGTTAGAGTTCCTTCAAGAATCTTGGGCCCCCGGGAGAGGAACTGTGTTTATAGCTGCATGGGTTGGTTGGCGTTGCTGGTTTGCACCAAGGAGCCCGCCTTCATCCAGGGCTGTGGTGCTTCTTTACCTCTGACCCATGTACGCATCTCGTCACGCCACGCCATGACCTTGTTGAGACAAGCCATTGGGGGGCATCTGTTGAAAGGCCCCTTGCTATGTGGCATTCAGTTTAAATCCCCCCTCGTCCCTGTTACTCTGTATTGTGGTATTTGAACCTGGCTCTGTCTGTTCTCCAGGAAAGGATGGGCAGCCGAGGCTTGCCTTTCCCAGCTTCATCTGCAATGCTGGCGAGGCCTTTGTGCCTGATCTCCTTTAAACGGCTGTCTGGCGTGCAGGCTTTTAATGTGACTTTTCTCCCAATCACTGCTGTGTTTTATCCCATTGGAATTACTCAAACTAATTCCAAGGAAGCAGAATATTTTAACGTTATGGACTTTGATGAATTCTGTGTGGGTCGATGTGTGTGAAAGCGTGCGAGGACTGTACCAAGACTGGAGGGGTGCTGCATCTTCACAGCTCGTCACTTCCTTTAGACTAAGCATCACCTCTCACCATAGGTAGGTAGCTGGGCTTGATGTTGACTGTTTTGGACTTTGATGAATTCTGTGTGGATTGTTGGGGGGACGCGTGTGAGGACTGTACCAAGACTGGAGGGGTGCCGCATCTCCACAGCTCGTCACTTCCTTTAGACCCAGCATCACATTTCAGTGTTTGGTGCTGTTAGCTTCCGAATGCGTTCGGAAGCGATGGCAATTTAAATCACTGCATGAAATTAGGGCACTCAATAAGACGCGGGAGCCGGGGCACTGCAATGCACTTTCTTTATTCACGGCGCCAGAACTGGCGTCGGAGGCGGTAGCCCCGCCTCTTCCCTTTCCGTGGCTACGCCACAACCCCTTCATGAACAGGGAGGAAGGACTTAACAACAACTGTTAAACAAAACATGTCCATGGAAATAGGACACAACATCTCCCCCCCACTTAAATGAGGAGCTCACGTTCTTACATTTCTTCTATCCACCGAGGGGGTCGGCGAATAGTCCTTTTGGATGGGCTTTTCCGTGGTGTCTTCTCCCACCGCACTGGTGTGTCGCTGCCGCTGTCGTCCGCATCTCGCACTTCGATCTGATACTCTGACTCCACTTCTGAGGATTCCTGGTCAGTCATCGAGTGGTCAGTGATCGGTTCAGAGTGTCCCTCAAAGTTCTTGAAAAATGACGAGTTTCTCGTAATGGTCCCTGTGGGGGTGGCTGCTGTTATCATGGAGCCATTTACGTGCGTCACTTTTAATGGTTCAGGCCTGAATGCCGGAGTGTCTTTGGTGTTTTGTTCTTGCCTCACCAACACCACGTCGCCCACTTGAATGTGACAAGGCTTGGCCTGTCTCTTTTGATCAGTGTAGGTCTTTGTTAGTTCTTTGCTCCGCGTGTCTCTTTTGATGGCATCACCAATGGCCGTTGGCGACGGGCGGGCATGAGGATTGTGTGGCAGTTGTGTTCGTATGATGCGCCCGAACATTAACGTGGACGGACACACCCCTGTGGTGCTATGTGGGGTGTTCCGGTACTCACGTAGGAGGGTGCAAATAGCCTGCATGAATGACCGATTTGTGATGGAACATATTTGGAGGGTTCTCTTGAGAGAGCTCATGAATTTTTCAGCCATTCCGTTCGCTTGCGGCCACAGCGGTGTGATTGTTCTATGCTGGAAACCAAGGTGTTCCGCGAACATTGCGAAGTCATGCCCACTGAATGGGGGCCATTGTCTGACTTAACTATCGATGGAATACCGTAGTCAGCAAACGTCTTGTCCAGGGCGGGTATGACCGCTTGGGCACTTGTTGAGTGAATGAGATGCACCTCCGGGAATCGTGACATTTCATCTACAATTACCAGCACGTATTTCCCGTTTGCCAGGGGTCCAAACATGTCTACAGCCACTCGGTCCCACACTTGCGGAGGCATCTCTGACGGTTGTAGGGGTGCCGGGAATGTTCGGGGACCCACCGCTTGGCAGGTGAGGCACTTGCCTAGGATCTGTTCTACTTGTTCGTCCAGTTTGGGGAACCAGACCTTTGTTCTCAATTGTCTCTTGGTGGACACTATTCCGCGGTGACCGGCGTGAGCTATGTCCAGTATTTGTTTCTGCAGGCTGGAGGGTATTACAATTCGGTTCTCTTTGAGCAGCAAACCTTCCGGGGACACGGATAGTGTGTGTCGTATCAGTTTGAAGATACGGAGTTGAGCCTGTTCTGCTTCAGTCAGTTCTTTGACATGCCACCGGTCCGTTCGCAGACACTCTTTTATGATGGGCATCATCTTGTCTGTAGATGTGGCTTCCACAAGTTGAGCAACGGAGACGTGCTTGGGGAGTGCATTGTTGACTAGAAAGTTAAGGTATTGGTTTGCTTTCATGGATTGTCGTTCTACTTGAGCTGGTAGTGGGTATCTGGAGAGAAAATCAGCTGGGTTGTTCTCTTTTCCCGGGCGATGTATGATCTTGAAGGAATATTCCTGTAAGCGTAGACCCCATCTGGCGATTCGGGGTGGCATTTTGGCCGTGGGTTTGCCATATATCGTTGTTAGCGCTTGGTGATCGGTCACGACTGTGAATGGGCGGCCATATAGGAAGAGGTGGTAGTGCTCACACGCCCATACAACGGCGAGACTCTCCTTTTCGGGTTGCGAGTATGCGCACTCTGCCTTTGATAGACTCCGACTGGCGTAGGCTACTATGCGCTTGGGTGCATTGGGTGGCGCTCCCGGTCTGGATTGAGCTAGAATGGCCCCCAGACCTACGGGACTGGCGTCCACAGTGAGTTCCGTGTCATAATTAGGGTCGTAATAGGCCATGCATGACGCTGAGGATATGCGCCTTTTGATTTCCTGGAATGCCACTTCGCATTCTGTTGTCCATTCAAATACCTGGTCCTTCCCGGTGAGGACTCTTAGCGGGGTGCTCACAGACGCAAAGTCTTGAATGTACCTCGTGCAATAACTGGCCATGCCCAGAAATGATCGTATGCCGGATGATGAAGTGGGAGTGGGGGCATCCACCAGGGCTTGCACTTTTTCAGGGTCTGGGCGCATGCCCTTGTTTGAAAATATGTGGCCAAAGAATTTCAGGGTGGTCTTGTTGATCTCACACTTTTCCGGGTTGAGCGTGAGGTTGGCGTTTTCTAGCGCCATGCAGACCCTTCGTAGCGTGTCATCGTGGCTTTCTTGGGAGGTGCCGAAGATAAGAATGTCGTCGCTGTAATTCAAACAGTGCGGGATGTGCTTGATTATCTGATGTATCTCATTCTGAAAGATCTCGGCTGCAGATGATACACCGAAGCTTAGTCTCTTATATCTGAAGAGTCCTAGATGGGTAGAGAAGGTGGTTATGTATCGAGAAGACGGGTGAAGTTCAAGTTGGTGGTAGCCCTTGTTTAGATCAAGCTTCGAAAAGACAGTGGCCCCATGTAGAAGGTGTATCATGTCAGTCATGCGTGGAGCCAGATGTCGCTCCCTTTCAATGGCTACATTTGGGGCACGCATGTCTACGCAGATGCGTATTTTGGAGGTGCCATCTTTCTTGGGTACCGGTACTATTGGTGAAACCCATGGAGTCGGGCCCGACGCTGGTTCGATTATGCCTTGTTGGAGTAGTGAGTGAATCTCACCTTCAACTTGCCGTTGTATGTTGAGGGGAATGCCCCGATAGTGTTGAGCGATGGGTTTTACTTGCTGATTAATGTGCAGCTTGATTTGCTTGTCCTTTAAGCACCCTAGTCCTCTAAAGAGTGACGGGAATATCTTTTGTATCATGTCTGCGGCGCCGGAGGTGTATGCAGACATGATCTGATACATGATGCTGATGAGGCCCATTTGTATCGCTGTGCGGAAACTCAGGATGCTTCCTCCCGGAACGTCACCTTTGATTACATATATCTTTATTTTCTGGCTCTGCTCCTTGTAACTGCAGCGTGCGTTGAACATCCCGATACAGTCTAGCGGCCTGTTGGATCCGTAGGGGTATATTAGCGTGTCGGCTTTCTTCAAGTCTTTCTTGATTTCCAACGACTTGTATATTATGTCATTGATGACGTTCACAGTGGCGCCTGTGTCTATCAGGAATTCTAGATCTTGGCCATTCAGTTGGAGTAGTAGGGTCGGACTGTATTCAGTCGCTGTGGCATTTCCAATGGCATGTACGTATGCTCGATTTCTTTCTCCACTGGATGAAGATGACCTTATTATCTGTCTGTCCTGAGGCGAGTCATCCACGTATCTGATCCTATGTCTTGGTCTGCGGTGTGGAGAGTGGCGTCTGCTCTCTCAGTGGTTAGACGTTTCTCTCTCTCTCCTTTCTTCTCGCCTCCTCGACGAGGGCGCTTGTTCTTTGGATGAACTGTGAGAGCGCCTCCTTCCATGGGTGGAGCCTCGATGTGAGTTTCTGCGCGGGCTTTCCCGTCTAAAGCGTCCGCCTTCTCTGTTGCTTCCCGCGTTTTGAAGGAATTTGATGTTCTTGCAGACGGACTGGAAATGGTTGTCCCCCCCGCATTTGTCACACTGATGTCCAATCGCAGGGCATGGACCTACATGGGGAAAGCGGAAACCACATCGATAGCATTTCTTTTGATCCGATGGGATGACAGGCGTGCGGATGGGGCAGAGAGAGGCTGATTTGGCATTTTGCGTGATGGAAATGTTGCTTAGAGATTCCGTTTGTAGGGTTAGTGCAGCATCAGCTCTTGCAATTTGAAGGATATCTTCTAGTGTCCTGCTCTTTTGTAGCAATTTTCTGCGAAAGTCAGGAGAGCCGCACCCTGCGATGGCTTGAGATTTTAGGGCCTCTTCAGTAGAATATTTGTCAAAGTCGCAGTACTTGGCTCTTTTCCTTAGCCTCATGATGAAGTTGTCCATGCTTTCATCTTTGTCTTGCGTCGTTGTGTGGAACACGTGTCTCTCGTAGTCGACGTTCCGTAAGGGTGCGAAATATGCATTTAATGAGTCAATTATGCCTTGAAAAGAGTTAGTGTTGTCCTCGGGCATTTCGAACACGATGTCTCTCACCACAGGGCCCAGCGAGTGAAGCAGGATGCCTCTCAAACGGCGTTCTTCTCGCACGCCCGAGGCGTCGATATAAATGTGGAGTTCCTTTAACCAGCGAGCCCATCTGGGTGCCAGGCTGTTGGTGTCCGTCATGTCAAAGTGAGGGACTGCTTGTAGCTGTAAAGATTCAGAGGAGGTGTCCTCTCCATTACTGGCTGCCCTCGGAGTGGAGCTGGCTTGGGGGCTCTGTAGGCCACTGTCAATATTGTCAGTTGACATGTTCGTGGATGTGCCTGGGCTGCTCTGCTGTGACACTGTACTCACTGGGGTAGAGTGTGTTGAGGGTCCTACGCCACTTCTTGCACCAGCACGGCCTCGCCCACTGAACGTAGGGGCTAGCGGTGACTTGGGCTGCATGGGGGCGTCATGAGCAGGAGGAGGCCCTTGGGTGCTGGGCTGCAGAGTTTCCTTCTTGGTGTGAATGCGAGATGGCGGGAGGTTCCTTCCACCGCCACTGCTGAATCAGGCAAGTTGAAAGGCTGCCGTGCCTAGGCAGCAGCTTTATTTGATGGCCCACACGTGACACTGTATCTGCCAGCTGATGTCTACAGAGCTGGCGGTAGCGGCGCTGCTTCTCAGCCCCCTCGCCATGCTGGAATGCCCTGGGTGGGCGTGGGCGGGCCGACGATGTGCAGCAACGCCGGAGGCAGTGGCGATGCTACGCGGCCCACACGCGACGCTGGGGCTGTCTGCTGGTGGGCGTGGGTTAGTCGTCCTCGTCGCCAGTGTTAGCTTCCGAATGCGTTCGGAAGCGATGGCAATTTAAATCACTGCATGAAATTAGGGCACTCAATAAGACGCGGGAGCCGGGGCACTGCAATGCACTTTCTTTATTCACGGCGCCAGAACTGGCGTCGGAGGCGGTAGCCCCGCCTTTTCCCTTTCCGTGGCTACGCCACAACCCCTTCATGAACAGGGAGGAAGGACTTAACAACAACTGTTAAACAAAACATGTCCATGGAAATAGGACACAACAGGTGCTAATCCAGCTGGGAGTTCCCTTGGCTTCAAACATCTTGATGTGCAGAGGTCTGTGGATTGGTCCATCGAAACAGAGTTTCTTTAACTCGACTGCCAACCTATATGCATGGCTTCTGTATTTGCTCAGATTTAAATTTGTATACTAAGAACTTGCCCCTACCATAAAATACCTATTTTGCTGAGTTCATGATAAAAGAAAAAGTTGAGATTAAAGGCCCGATTCATGGATGTTTTTGCACTGCCGACACAAACCCAGATTCATGGAACTGCGCAAAGTGTATTTTTGCAGTGCAAAGTCAGTGCACAGACACAGATACGTATTATCTCATCACATCATTGCATGCATTTTGGGTAGCAACCTTGATTGATATTAAGTGAAAAAATCGATGACTAATAATTGATTTGAAAAAAGATCGATTTAGAAGGATTGCTCGGAGACCGCTCCGAGCGAGCTTTCTAAATCAAACTGTCAGCCCCTGTGATGCACACGAGTGCGCACAGGGGCTGACAGTGATGGCGGTAACCAGAGGAGGTGTCGCGGGAGTCCAAGGTGAGTGTGAGAGTGACTGTCTGTGTGTGTGTTTTTTAAAAGGAATGGTTGGGGCGGGGGAGGGGTATGGGGACATGTAAATGGTTACATGTTTACAGGTGTGTATGAATGTGGTGGGGTACTGAGTGGGTATGCTTGGGGCAAAAGGAGGCAGTGGGGGGAAGGGGAGTGAGGAGGAAAGTGGGAATTGGGGGAGACCCCCTGAATCCATGCTACTTTGGCTTTTTGAGGGCCGACTGAAATACCTCTGTCTTTATTAGTTGAGGCCTTTCAAAAAGCAGACAATTTAAGTAGAACCCCTTGATTGTGGCGTTTCCACCCTCGGGCCGTATCTGGGGTCTACCTTGTTCTGAAGGGGGTGCATGGTGCAAAGTCAGAGTTCTTCACGAATAGTTCCTTGGCAGCCAGATCCCAGTTTTGAAGGAAAAAAGGGAACTTGACAGATTAACTGAAACTGGCAGGCACAAAAACAAAAATCAGGAAACAGGCATTCCTCTGCTATGCCCTTCCTACTGGAGAGCCACACTAGCCACCGTACAGGAAACAGGCCTTCTCCTGCTATGCCCTTCCTACTGGAAAGCCACACTAGCCACTGTACAGGAAACAGGCCTTCTCCTGCTATGCTCTTACTACTGGAGAGCCACACTAGCCACTGTACAGGAAACAGGCCTTCTCCTGCTATGCTCTTCCTACTGGAGAGCCACACTAGCCACTGTACAGGAAACAGGCCTTCTACTATGCCCGTCCTACTGGGGAGCCACACTAGCCACTGTACAGGAAGCAGGCCTTCTGCTATGCCGTTGCTACAAGAGAGCCACACTAGCCACTGTACAGGAAACAGGCCTTCTCCTACTATACCCTTCCTACTGGAGAGCCACACTGGCCACTGTACAGGAAACAGGCCTTGTGCTATACCCTTCCTACTGGAAAGCCACACTAGCCGCTGTACATGAAAAAAGCCTTCTGCTATGCAATTCCTGCTGGAGAGCCACACTAGCCACTGTACATGAAACATGCCTTTTCCTGCTATGCCCTTCCTACTGGAGAGCCACGCTAGCCACTGTACAGGAAACAGGCCTTCTCCTACTATGCCCTTCCTACTGGAAAGCCACACTAGACACTGTACAGGAAGCAGGCCTTCTAATGCTATGCTCTTCCTACTGGAGAGCCACACTAGCCACTGTACAGGAAACAGGCCTTCTGGTATGCCCTTTCTACTGGAGAGCCACACTAGCCACTGTACAGGAAACAGGCCTTCTACTATGCCCTTCCTACTGGGGAGCCACACTAGCCACTGTACAGGAAGCAGGCCTTCTGCTATGCCCTTGCTAGAGGAGAGCCACACTAGCCACTGTACAGGAAACAGGCCTTGTGCTATGCCCTTCCTACTGGGGAGCCACACTAGCCGCTGCACATGAAACAAGCCTTCTGTTATGCAATTCCTGCTGGAGAACCACACTAGCCACTGTACAGGAAACATGCCTTTTCCTGCTATGCCCTTCCTACTGGAGAGCCACACTAGCCACTGTACAGGAAACAGGCCTTCTCCTGCTATGCCCTTCCTACTGGAAAGCCACACTAGCCACTGTACAGGAAGCAGGCCTTCTAATGCTATGCTCTTCCTACTGGAGAGCCACACTAGCCACTGTACAGGAAACAGGCCTTCTGTTATGTCCTTCCTACTGGAGAGACAGACTAGCCACTGTACATGAAACAAGCCTTCTGCTATGCAATCCCTGCTGGAGAGCCACACTAGCCACTGTACAGGAAACATGCCTTTTCCTGCTATGCCCTTCCTACTGGAGAGCCACACTAGCCACTGTACAGGAAACAGGCCTTTTCCTGCCATACCCTTCCTAAGGGAGATTCACACTAGCCACTGTACAGGAAACAGGCCTTCTAATGCTATGCTCTTCCTACTGGAGAGCTACACTAGCCACTGTACAGGAAACAGGCCTTCTGTTATGTCCTTCCTACTGGAGAGCCAGACTAGCCACTGTACAGGAAACAGGCCTTCTCCTACTATGCCCTTTCTACTGGAAAGCCACACTAACCACTGTACAGGAAATATGCCTTCTGCTATGCCCTTTCTACTGGAGAGCCACACTAGCCACTGTACAGGAAACAGGCCTTATCCTGCTATGCTCTTCCTACTGGAGAGCCACACTAGCCACTGTACCAGAAACAGACCTTCTCCTGCTATGCCCTTCTTACTGGAGAGCCACACTAGCCACTGTACAGGAAACATGCCTTGTGCTGTACCCATCCTACTGGAGAGCCACATTAGCCCTCACTAGTTAGTCTACATTTTGATAGAAAGCAGTCACTATAGCACCTTACTTACTTTTGTTGTTTACATTTTACTTTTCAGTTATAATTGTTGAATTTAGATTATTTTTGTGATGGTGTATATATATTTGTGTGTGTTAATTGTTATAACCACCAATTGTTTTTTTTTTAATATGTGTTGATTAAAATGTGCTTTATTCATACATCAGATTTGCGTTGTTTACTATATTCTCTTCCTTGATACGGGAGGCATACACTATTTCTCATTTTTGTTTTTTTAGCATTGTGGAGTCCTACAAATTCCTGATCTCATATATGTCTTATGGTGATTTTTGAATCGGGTGAGAGGTCAGAACTGCACGTATAAAAATACAGTCGCAATCCGGTTTTCCCTTTTACTTAAGACTTCCTACTGGAACACCATTCCAGTAGCAGTCCCGCCCACATCAAGACACCTGCAGTTCAGGAAGGAGTTGAGACCTCACTCTTCAGTCAACACTTAGGTGCCACCTCACCGCCTTGTGTTCCCACATTACATTCCACCCCCATGGATAGAATATCCTACAGAGCGACAGATGTACATGTCATCTATGGAGACCACCCCGTCACCTCCGTCATATTGGAAGAACAGCAAGAGAACACTGTGCACGACACCTGGTATCATCCCAATACCACATCCAAGGATTGAGAGAAGTTATGTACTCAGACAACCGTATCGAACGTACCCTCAAACTGAACCAGTAGATATGAGTCTGCAGACACCACTGGACACAGAAGAACTATAAGTAAAGTCTGACAGGTGAAAAGTGACGTCATGAAGAGAAGATACGTGGACGCACTGAAACAATATACGGATATCTAGAGAAAGAAGCTGTGCCTAAAGTGACAAAGTAAATATGTATGCGAATGTGAAGAAAACCATATACAATTAGAAGATAAGTAACAAGAGATGCAGTAGATGTATATATGCAGAAACGCCAGATAGATAAGACAATGTAGATGCTTGCTAAAGTAGGAAATATAACGCGAGTAAAGCAGCCATGTTGAGAAAATGGACGTCAGCATCGTACTATAGTAAGTGAGAAGCCTCGAGAGAAGAGAATACAGTTCTGTGCAAGAACAAAGGATATTTGCTTGGCTCAGAATCAAGGCTGCAGCAGCAAGAAGCAACTGCAAGGCACAGGAGGATAGCTCAGCGGCAGCGTGCTCGCCTTGGAAACAAGACGACACAGAGCAACACAGGTTCGATCCCTGGGTCAGCGCTTAGAAACCTCTGGGTATTAAGCGTGTTATAAATAACCTATCATATCACAAAAGGAGTCAAAGAAGATAAGCTACATATGCAGGACATACTTTTCTTAGATTAAGTAAAGGAGTGAATAATTGTGAGTGCCAAGTATTGTACAATCAAAGATGCAGAAAAAATACATGCAAGACGGAGCAGCCAAGTCTCTAGATGCCGAGGAGAGTAATAGCATCCAATATCATTCAATCAAATAGCACCAAATAGAAGGACAGAATGGACACAATCATGGTCTCCTCACACGTGGAACAAGACCAGAAGACAAGGCCTATTCATAAAGCTTTGGACGAAGGCAGCAATGTACCTTCACTCCCTTTAAAGTTCTGAGGAACAGAGCAGTCAGCAAGGTCAAATACAGAGAAGAAGCCTTGGCTTAGGGCCTAACTGATGAGAGATGGTAAGCTAATTAGCTAAGGGGGGCAGTTGTGTGACGTTCCCCTGCACCTGGGTTTCACTGCTTAAGTGCTGCTAATGAGCCGAATGTCCAAGGTTGGAGAAAGGTGCCATCCAATCATGGGGGCCTATGTAATTGTCGACTATACATTGTTGCGGAAGCCTATCCACTGCTGTTGTTATGTTATTATCAATGTGTTACGTAGTTAAAGGTTGTTCAAGGCGTGCCTACCAGATAAGGGACAGCCAATGATACTAACATTTATATAGACTATAGGTATACATGTTCCCTTAACCAATCCCTCCGCCCAATAGGTTTTTAATGTTTGCCACGTAGGATGACATTATAGTAGACGTACATTGAGATGTAAAACCTTTTGTTTAAAGGAAATGTGTTGAGAGTGTGTGAGCTACGATTCGTTTGTTTACCAGGTTTCCCTACTATTTTGAACTGATAATAAAGTAGTATGCTGCCATATTCTTTGAGTCTGTCCAGTTATTTGGGCCTGAGATCATTTATTTGGTAATCCCATTCGGTACTTGGACGGATCCGGGTGCTACTGCAGAATCGCATGCCAAATATTGCACTTACCTGATAGGTAAACCTCAGTGACATGTACAGTGCTCCTTTGCTTCTTTGCTAGGCTTGTGCTGTCACTCCTCTTGATTAATGTTTACCGTTCTGGTGAAGGACTGTAGATGCTTGCATTAGATTTAGTTCCCGGCAGTAAAGATTAAAAAGGACCGAAACTGCACAACACCCATCCAATGGCAGCCATGAGAGAAGCAACACAGCACTACAGGTAAAGATGCCTGTTGGGTCTTGAAAGAACTCTAGCCAAACTTAATGCTGGAAATAAGGCACCTCCACTAGACCCTGGCTTCCAGTGGATCTCTGGCCCTAGATCCTGTGTGCTTTGAAGCAACCTCCTGGCACAGGTCTTGGTGTGTTCTACACCTCTTTGCTTTCTCCCAGTACATGCTCCTCTCTTTTTTCTCTATTTGATGTTCCTCCCCCTCCTTCTTTCTTTTCACTCTGTTGGTGTACCTCATCCTCCCCTACTCCTTTCCTACCTCTATGTTCTCCCCTGTCCAGCCTTTCTCTCTCTCTCCATGTCTGTCTTTACAGACCCCTTTCCTTCCTCTCTCTCTGGGCTCCTCCTCCTTTTCCCCTTGCTTCTCCTTTGCCGTTTCTCCTCTGCTTCCTCCCGTTCCTCTCTCAGTTTATTTCTCATCCTTCTCCTCTTGTTTTTCTATTTCTCACTCCGCTCTAACCTCACCCGCCTCTCGCCTCGTTCACCAACTACCTGATCACTCCCACACCTCCCTCTTGTTTGTTCTTCCTTTTAAGTCTCTCTGCATACTTGTAATTAGGCTCATGAGTGGGGAGCCCTCAGCAGCTGCGCACTCATCAGGAGCGGGCCTTCCATTAGCAGGAAATGGCGCAAACTAACATGGTCCCATGTGCAGCCGTTTGAACTTTGTAGCGTGTGCTTCCATGTAGCAAGGAAACATAATGGCGGTTTGCCATCTTGGAGTCAGGCAGCCCAGCATCCAAGGCTGCCCGACTTCAGGACGGTGCTGCAGGCCCCCCTGTCTCTACATAAAGCTGGCTTGTGAGACCCCCGTACCCCCAGCCACCAGCGATGCCCACTCACTTGCCTCTCAGTGAACTTAGATACCTATTAGTGCACTCAGGTTGTTCGCAGAGCCCTTTGCCCGCAGTCTCATAATTGGTTCTTTCTGTGCTTCCAGCATCTCTCCTTTCGAACTGCCACCGATACTTCAGGGTCTCTGAGCTGCCAGGTGGAAAATCATAGGAGGCTAAAGATGCGACAGAGGTCCTGGAGGGGTCCCCTGTACACCACCACCGGCGGTCCTCCACATGGAGCAGGCAACAGTCTCCAATTCCTGGGGTCCCCTAGCCTCTCAACAGTAACTTTGTCACACCATCCATATACTACACTAGACAGCCATTTATTTCTTGACTCACTTCAGGCAGCAATACTTCAATGTGGTGACCCTCTTCTAATCTCAGTCTGATTTTACTAAGCCCTGTGTCATTCAGATTGCGCAAGAGCAGGGAAGAGGAAAGGGAGAAGTGCCATGGGGGAGTGCTGGAGGAGGAAGTGCAGGTAACTCAAAAGTGCAGCCAGCGTGTGGCTCAGTGCAGGTAAATCAAGAAGTACAGCCATCGGGTGGCTCATAAGTGCAGAGAGAAGGGGCTTTAGGGTTGCAGATACAGAATACAACTGCTGGGGGAGCCAAGAGGCAGTATGAAGTGCAACTGGACATGCAGGAGCCTGAGCCCAAGTTCAGAGGGTGGCCAAGTGGCCATACGTGAAGCAGTCCGGAATCAGCAGGGGAGAGGAAGAGAGAAAGCGGAAGTGAAGAGGACGGTCTTGAGTTGCACCCGGAACTGGAGATGGTTCTGCCAAAGTTTGAGAGAGGCAGGAAGGCTGTTCCAGAGGGAGGCCCCAGCAGAAGATAGCGATCTGCCCCAAACTCTCTGCTTGGAAAAGCGACTGACCCTCAGATAGTTGGAAGTGGATGAGCAGAGGAGAGCTCGAAAGGGGAGAGAGTTCGAGGTAGTGCTGCCCCAGGCCCCAGAATGTCTTGTAGACGATGCAGAGGTCTTCAACTTGATCCGTGCCGCCACTGGGAGCCAATGAAGAGATTTCAGAGCTGGAGAGATACAATCCCTCTGCTTGAGGCCAAGGACGAGTCTCGCAGTACTGTTCTGGATAAGTTGAAGAGGTAGGAGAGTAGAGGCAGGTAGATTTAGAAAGAGGTTGTTGCAGTATTCCAGCCTAGAGAGGACCAGAGCTCTGGAGACAGTGAGCTTCTGGGGGAAAGTGAGGAAAGGAGGAATACCTTTGAGGAGGAAAGTGAAGAGTCGATGATGACCCCAAGGCAGGAAGAAGGACCAGAGTGGGTGGCCAGAGAGAGGAAAGGAGGGAGCTGGTACTCCGACGAGGAGGATCTCATTCTTACTGGCATTAAGACAGAGATCTTTGGCAGCACACCACTCCTGAATTGTGGTCAGACAGTCTGGAATGAGAGAAGGAGCAGAGGTAGCTGAGGGGAGCCTGAAGGAGAGCTGGGTGTCATCCGCATAGCACTGAAAGTTGGAGCCGAAGGAAGCGATGCAGTGGGCAAGAGATGCCAGGTATTGGTTGAACAGCCAGGGAGAAAGGTTAAAGCCCGGGGGAACACCACAAGTGGAGATAGAGATAGATAAGAGGAAAGACCCCAGTTGGACTTGGGAGTGTTGGTCAGTGAGAAAGGATGTTAGCCAAGCCAGGCCTGATCAGTGATAGCCAGGTTATCACTGAGGCGATTGAGCAGGATGACATGGTTGACCTATCAAAGGCAGAAGAAAGATCGAGGAGAATGAGGATAGAAGGAAGGTTAGAATCAAGGTTTGAGAGCAGGTCTTCAAGGGTGTTCAGGAGAGCAGTTTCCGTGCTTCTGGCAGCTCTGAAGCCAGACTGGTGGTCGGGGAGACAACCAACAGATTCAGGGGATCGATTCATGGAATTAATGTGCGCCGAAAATTCCCGCGCAGAGGTGCCAAAACGTGCGAATCGCAGGAAAAGTGCGAAAATCGCGGTGCAAGTGTGAAAATCGCAGGAAAACCAGCGCACAGCGATTCATGGAAGTCCGTGCGTGAGAAAAACATTGGATGTGCGCTAAAAATGTGCGCCGCGCACGCCGGCGCACAGGTCATCCAACAGCGTGCGCCACGGCCACTGCGAAATCGCACATAGCGCGGCGCACATCACACAAGTAGGCAGAACACGGGGCGTAACACTCGGAATGGGGAACAACGCGTGAAAATATGGGCGTCACGGGGGAAGTACAGGAGGCAAGTGCACGGAACGCCCACACGCTCGCCTACAACCCCTATTCATGGAATCGAATAGGGCAAACCAGCGCACGGTCAAAGACGCGCACAGGGCCAAACAAGTACGCCACAAGAAAGCAGGCGGTAGCGCCCCTGCGACTGAAAAAAATGTGCGCCAAAATGTGCGCTAACAAAAATCACCCATATACAGCCATGATGAATGGCCCATACAGTGGCCCTCTAGGACAAATGAGGTGCAAAGGGGCCCCGACAAACCTCCACCAGGCCCCCACTCATGTCCCCTATTACCCCCACCCACCAGCAGTGCAGGGGCAGCCTCCACCAGGCCCCCACTCACGTCCCCTATTACCCCCACCCCCCCGCAGTGCAGGGGCAGCCTCCACCAGGCCCCCACTCATGTCTACCACCACCCCCACCCCCCAGCCACCAGGGGCAGCCTCCACCAGGCCCCCACTCATGTCTCCCACCACCCCCATCCCACAACCACCAGGGGCAGCCTCCACCAGGCCCCCACTCATGTCTCCCACCACCCCCACCCCCCAGCTGTGCAGGGGAAGCCTCCACCAGGCCCCCACTCATGTCCCCTATTACCCCCACCCCCCAGCAGTGCAGGGGCAGCCTCCACCAGGCCCCCACTCATGTCTCCCACCACCCCCACCCCCCAGCAGTGCAGGGGCAGCCTCCACCAGGCCCCCACTCATGTCCCCTATTACCCCCACCCCCCAGCAGTGCAGGGGCAGCCTCCACCAGGCCCCCACTCATGTCTCCCACCACCCCCACCCCCCAGCAGTGCAGGGGCAGCCTCCACCAGGCCCCCACTCATGTCCCCTATTACCCCCACCCCCCCCGCAGTGCAGGGGCAGCCTCCACCAGGCCCCCACTCATGTCTACCACCACCCCCACCCCCCAGCCACCAGGGGCAGCCTCCACCAGGCCCCCACTCATGTCGATCCACCACCCCCACCCCCCGCAGTGCAGGGGCAGCCTCCACCAGGCCCCCACTCATGTCTCCCACCACCCCCATCCCACAGCCACCAGGGGCAGCCTCCACCAGGCCCCCACTCATGTCTCCCACCACCCCCACCCCCCGCAGTGCAGGGGCAGCCTCCACCAGGCCCCCACTCATGTCTACCACCACCCCCTCCCCACAGCCACCAGGGGCAGCCTCCCCCAGGCCCCCACTCATGTCTCCCACCCCCCCACCCCCCAGCCACCAGGGGCAGGCTCCACCAGGCCCCCACTCAAGTCTACCACCACCCCCACCCCCCAGCCACCAGGGGCAGCCTCCACCAGGCCCCCACTCATGTCTCCCACCACCCCCATCCCACAGCCACCAATGGGCAGCCTCCACCAGGCCCCCACTCATGTCCCCTATTAGCCCCACCCCCCAGCAGTGCAGGGGCAGCCTCCACCAGGCCCCCACTCATGTCTCCCACCACCCTCACCCCCCCCCCCGCAGTGCAGGGGCAGCCTCCACCAGGCCCCCACTCATGTCTACCACCACCCCCACCCCCCAGCCATCAGGGGCAGCCTCCACCAGGCCCCCACTCATGTCTCCCACCCCCCCCACCCCCCCGCAGTGCAGGGGCAGCCTCCACCAGGCACCACTCATGTCTACCACCACCCCCACCCCCCAGCCACCAGGGGCAGCCTCCACCAGGCCCCCACTTATGTCTCCCACCACCCCCATCCCACAACCACCAGGGGCAGCCTCCACCAGGCCCCCACTCATGTCTCCCACCACCCCCACCCCCCAGCAGTGCAGGGGCAGCCTCCACCAGGCCCCCACTCATGTCCCCTATTACCCCCACCCCCCGCAGTGCAGGGGCAGCCTCCACCAGGCCCCCACTCATGTCTACCACCACCCCCACCCCCCAGCAACCAGGGGCAGCCTCCACCAGGCCCCCACTCATGTCTCCCACCACCCCCATCCCACAACCACCAGGGGCAGCCTCCACCAGGCCCCCACTCATGTCTACCACCACCCCCACCCCCCAGCCACCAGGGGCAGCCTCCACCAGGCCCCACTCATGTCTCCCATCACCCCCACCCCCCAGCAGTGCAGGGGCAGCCTCCACCAGGCCCCCACTCATGTCCCCTATTACCCCCACCCCCCAGCAGTGCAGGGGCAGCCTCCACCAGGCCCCCACTCATGTCCCCTATTACCCCCACCCCCCCGCAGTGCAGGGGCAGCCTCTACCAGGCCCCACTCATGTCTCCCACCACCCCCATCTCACAGCCACCAGGGGCAGCCTCCACCAGGCCCCCACTCATGTCTCCCACCACCCCCACCCCTCAGCCACCAGGGGCAGCCTCCACCAGGCCCCCACTCATGTCCCCTATTACCCCCACCCCCCAGCAGTGCAGGGGCAGCCTCCACCAGGCCCCCACTCATGTCCCCTATTACCCCCACCCCCCCGCAGTGCAGGGGCAGCCTCCACCAGGCCCCACTCATGTCTCCCACCACCCCCATCTCACAGCCACCAGGGGCAGCCTCCACCAGGCCCCCACTCATGTCCCCTATTACCCCCACCCCCCCCGCAGTGCAGGGGCAGCCTCCACCAGGCCCCCACTCATGTCTACCACCACCCCCACCCCCCAGCCACCAGGGGCAGCCTCCACCAGGCCCCCACTCATGTCGATCCACCACCCCCACCCCCCCGCAGTGCAGGGGCAGCCTCCACCAGGCCCCCACTCATGTCTCCCACCACCGCCATCCCACAGCCACCAGGGGCAGCCTCCACCAGGCCCCCACTCATGTCCCCTATTACCCCCACCCCCCAGCAGTGCAGGGGCAGCCTCCACCAGGCCCCCACTCATGTCTCCCACCACCCCCACCCCCCGCAGTGCAGGGGCAGCCTCCACCAGGCCCCCACTCATGTCTACCACCACCCCCTCCCCACAGCCACCAGGGGCAGCCTCCCCCAGGCCCCCACTCATGTCCCCTATTACCCCCACCCCCCCGCAGTGCAGGGGCAGCCTCCACCAGGCCCCCACTCATGTCTACCATCACCCCCACCCCCCAGCCACCAGGGGCAGCCTCCACCAGGCCCCCACTCATGTCTCCCACCACCCCCATCCCACAACCACCAGGGGCAGCCTCCACCAGGCCCCCACTCATGTCTCCCACCACCCCCACGCCCCAGCAGTGCAGGGGCAGCCTCCACCAGGCCCCCACTCATGTCCCCTATTACCCCCACCCCACAGCAGTGCAGGGGCAGCCTCCACCAGGCCCCCACTCACGTCCCCTATTACCCCCACCCCCCCGCAGTGCAGGGGCAGCCTCCACCAGGCCCCCACTCATGTCTACCATCACCCCCACCCCCCAGCCACCAGGGGCAGCCTCCACCAGGCCCCCACTCATGTCTCCCACCACCCCCATCCCACAACCACCAGGGGCAGCCTCCACCAGGCCCCCACTCATGTCTCCCACCACCCCCACGCCCCAGCAGTGCAGGGGCAGCCTCCACCAGGCCCCCACTCATGTCCCCTATTACCCCCACCCCACAGCAGTGCAGGGGCAGCCTCCACCAGGCCCCCACTCATGTCCCCTATTACCCCCACCCCCGCGCAGTGCAGGGGCAGCCTCCACCAGGCCCCCACTCATGTCCCCTATTACCCCCAACCCCCCGGCAGTGCAGGGGCAGCCTCCACCAGGCCCCCACTCATGTCTCCCACCACCCCCATCCCACAGCCACAAGGGGCATCCTCCACCAGGCCCCCACTCATGTCCCCTATTACCCCCACCCCCCAGCAGTGCAGGGGCAGCCTCCACCAGACCCCCACTCATGTCTCCCACCACCCACACCCCCCCGCAGTGCAGGGGCAGCCTCCACCAGGCCCCCACTCATGTCTCCCACCACCCCCACCCCCTGCAGTGCAGGGGCAGCCTCCACCAGGCCCCCACTCATGTCTATCACCACCCCCACCCCCCAGCCACCAGGGGAAGCCTCCACCAGGCCCCCACTCATGTCTCCCACCACCCCCACCCCTCAGCAGTGCAGGGGCAGCCTCCACCAGGCCCCCACTCATGTCTACCACCACCCCCACCCCCAGGCCACCAGGGGCCGCCTCCACCAGGCCCCCACTCATGTCCAACTCATGTCTCCCACCACCCCCACCCCCCAGCCGTGCGATTTGCCTGGGTATGTGTACTTCGGGGTGCGCGGGACCTTCCACACGCGATTTGCCTGGGTACGTGTACTACGGGGTGCGCGGGAAGTTCCACACGCGATTGTACGTGTACTTCGGGGTGCGCGGGAAGTCCCACACGCGATTGTCCTGGGTACATGTACTACGGGGTGCACGGGAAGTTCCACACGCGATTGTACGTGTACTTCGGGGTGCGCGGGAAGTCCCACACGCGATTGGCCTGGGTACGTGTACTTCGGGGTGCGCGTGAACTTCCACATGCAATTAGCCTGGGTACGTGTACTTCGGGGAGCGCGGGAAGTTCCCCACGCGATTGGGCCTGTGAGAGTGGGTTACATGTATTCCAGGGGTGGGCGGGAATAATTACCCGTGACTGTGCCTGTGAGAGCGTGCTACGTGTATTCCTGGGGTGGGCGGGAAGATTCACACGTTCGCCTACGATGTGCCGAAAAATGGTGCAATCCTGAGACATGTACGCCAGCATGAAGCAGGCGTACGTCGACCCGCGCAGCATAAAAGTGCACGCAAACAACAAACAAGCTCATACGCCAGGATGAATATACCATTCCTAGCAGCAGTGGCCGTGGGTTACCAAAGGAGGAGGAGGATAGTGAGGGCCCGAATTTTCACTCCCAGAACCAGCCTTTTTGGGATGCCTGATGACCAGGTGTATGGGAGGTACAGGTTTCCCCCACACATAATACTGGACCTGGTCAGTGAGTGGGAGGATGACCTCACATCACCCACCCTGTGCTCCCAAGCACTCAGCCCCCTGGAGAAGGTCCTCAATGTACTGCACTTCTTGGCCACAGGATCATTTCAGCGGACAAGTGCCATAGTGAGTGGGGTGTCACAGGCCACGCAGTCACGCTGCCTACACCAGGTCTTGAACATCATCACTGCACGCCCATCAGTCCGTAGGCACATATACCTGCCCAGGACACCTGCAGAAAGGCAGTCTGCCACCCTCGATTTCTACGGTGTGGCACAATTTCCAAAAGTGCTAGGTGCCATTGACTGCACCCATGTGGCACTACGTCCCCCCAGGGCATCTGAGCACATCTATAGGAACCGCAAGCACTGGCATTCCATCAACGTGCAGGTAGTATGTAATGCTAAGGGAATCATCACCTCAGTATATGCCAACTATCCAGGGTCCACCCACGACAGCTTCATTTACCGAATGTCTACCCTAAGCCGGGACCTAGAAGCTGGGCGGCATGGCGATACATGGCTGCTTGGTGAGTATGAATGCCACTGCACATGCATACATGTCAGATGCAGAGTTATGTCACTACCCCACTAATGATACCCATCACCTCCTCACCAGGGGACAGTGCCTACCCTCGGAGCACCCACATGATGACGCCAATTCGGAACCCCATCACGCCTCCAGAGGTAAGATACAACACAGCCCATATTGCAACCCGGGGCATCGTGGAGCGCACATTCGGAGTGCTCAAGTCACGCTTTCGCTCCCTTGACCGTTCTGGCGGTCAGCTGTTATATGCGCCCCCAGTAGTGTGCGGGATCATAGTGGCAGCATGTGTCCTGCACAATGTTGCAACACGCCGGGGCCTGGCCGTGGACATGGTGGTGCCCCCACATCCCCAACCACATGCACGCCCGCTGCACATGGGAGGGGAGAGGGCACGGGGTGAGGCAGCCCGTACGCAGCTGGTGGCTAATTACTTCACATAGAAATCACACCCCAGTGGAGTGCACACAGGCCTGGCACATACCATCTGATAAGCAATGATGACTCGACCTGACAATAAAGATGAACAAAGGGACTGTCAACTGTCAGAACCATAGCAGCCTGAGATTGTTCATGTGGAAATGTCACAATGTGTGCATCCCTACCTACACAAACACCACCAATGCAGTGTCATGAAAAGACACTTCCATGCTGCAGAAATGAATACCCACTTGCAAAATACTACATGAAAACAGTGCCATGTCACTCACCCCCTCCCCGGCACGGCCACACAACACACCATGGCATGTCATGCAATGTGAGAGGAAAGAAATGAATCCCCACAACATGCCCCAAGTGTCAGCAGCTACAGTGTCCCTAATGGAAACATGTCCACACATGAAATGCTCACAGTAATGCAGGACCTACAACCCACATTACCAAATACTTACCAAGAATACCAATCACCTACACAACCTCCAACCTACCTTAAACATGACATTACAGAATTAAAAATTAGCTAGCCTCACCACCTGATGATGACAGCCCTCCGAACACTTGCAAGTATACAGTGTTAGCGCCACGCAAGAGTGTAGGTGCACTGCTTACAACATGGACTCCAGTTCCAAGGTGGACCGCATTGTGAAGACATGAGGAATGGGCCTGCAAATATGGAGGTTGAGATGGATGCAGAGGCACATATCAATACACCACGCAGTGTACAATACAACAACAATATGCACTATGAATGTATACACAGTATTGACTACAGACTGCCCACACAGCTCATGGGAGTCCAATGTCACCATGTACGTCAATGTCACTTGGGCACACCCTTTGCAAGCCCATGGAAACGGGAAGCAGGAGGGGTGTGTGTGACAAAAACCCAAGCATCTGAACCAAATCCATGACAAGCCTGCATGTGCCCAGCCACAATGCAGTGTATGCCCACGGGAGACACAAAAGGCAACACACTGTCCCAAAAAAAAAAAAAAAAAAAAAAAAAAAAATGGCCATTAATGGGCCCGGGGGGTTGGGGAGGCCACCCAGGGCCAGGAGGTCCGAGGACAGGGTGCACACCAAAACCCACCTGTGTGGATCTTGCGAAAAAAAAACACCTCCATGGGCTCATGGCCTACACGGCTACCCTATTGTGGGAGTATCACTGCTGTCGCTATCCTCACCCTCTGCAGCTGCATCCGGAGGTGGTGGCACTATGGGAGGCAGCCCACGCAAAGCCCTAGTCTGTTCCTCCATGGCTGCAAGCATGCAGGTGTGGTAGGTCTCGTTCTGGAGCATGAGTGTGCGGAGGTCCCCATGCAACAACTCACGGGATGCCCGGACCTCCGCCCTAGTTGCCTGCATCCCAGCTGAGAGCGTACGGGTGAGACGCTCCAGCTGCTGTTCTGTCCTTCGGTTTGTTGAAGCCTCAAGCTCAACAAGAGTCGTCCTGAGTTGAAGGAGTTCCAGCCTCAGGGCTTCCCTGTGGCCCTGGGACTCTATGGAGATGGCTTCCTGCAGAGTTGCCAGTGCCGCCCGCCTGTCCCTGTCGGACGCCAACATGTCCTCCCTGTGTGACTGGCAGATGGAGTCGGTTGCCTGCTGTAGTCGCTCCATCAGCCTTTCGGGGAGGGACAATGGAAGTGGCCACCCTATCCATGGCCTGAGCCATCATCTCTGATGATGCTGCCTGTTGGGTTGCCATACCGTAAATGGATTGCTCCCATGCGTTATTGCCAGGTGGCGTACGGCCACCACGTCGGCGGGCACCACACCTGTCTGGGGCAAGGCGAACTGCGCCTTGCTGTGCCGGCACTGCCTGAGGCTGCAGGACTGCATTCCCCCTCTGATCTGCTGGCCCAGGAACAGGATCAGATGTCGCGGAGTGTGACCCTGCATCCGTAACCACCAAAGGCGTACCTGCCAACACTGACATCCCCATTGAGGGTTCTAACCCTGGTGCAGGTGGGTCGAACAGAACAGAATCCCTCCCAGGAACACTCACCCGCGACGGCACGTAGGTCTCATCATCCGAATCAACACCTGAGTACAGCTCGGGGGAGGTGCAGCCAGAGACACCCCTTGAGAGCATGACCTGCAGCAGTTGTGGGTTCTCACCCACCACCACACCACGTCCCTCACTGGTGGTCGGTCGGCCCTCAGACCCCTCCTGGGTCTGCACCATCTCCACAACCCCAGCAGTATCAGGTGCGTCTTCCCCTGCAAAGACATAAAAGAAAACAAATGGAAACAGGCATTAGCACTATGGCACACAATGAGGGCTGAGAGGCTACAGAAACAGTACTTGATTGACACATGTCCCACATGACTAAAACACTCCCATGCATGCACCGTCACTGTGTGTGATGGGGAGGCAGATGGCACACATTGATGACACCAAGATGGAAGATGAACACATTTGCTGCATGCTGCCTAGCAGTGGCATCACACATTGGCCAGTGATTGGCAGGTCAAATACACATGCCACCACACAGATGGCATGTACCCTAGCCATGAAGTGAAGAGGGAGAGGAGGTCACCAATTGTTCATTCAGTCCAGTTTGTTCATATGATTGATTATTTTCATTGTAATGGTTCAAATGTTTAACATGCAGCTACCAGTCAAAAATGGTCCTATAGCACAGGGACATGTCCAAACTAATCATGTCCACGAAACTGAGCCAGTCCACTGTACCATAGCCATGTCAGACATGTGACAATAGGACTGAGAAATCCCGAGTAAAAGAGACTCACCTCCAGTCACTAGAGTTGCGGCATGACTTGAGGCCAGCTTATTCTTTGCCCTGCGCTTCAGGTCATTCCAGCGCTTGTAGCATTCATTAGCTGTGCGCCTCATGATTCCAAGGGCACTTATGATGTCCGCAATGGTCTGCCAGTGTGCCTGACGTTGTGCAGGTGTGGTCTTGGATCCTGCAACAATCACCATTTCGCGGTCATGTGCGGACACATACTCTACAAGTGCATTCAGTTCGGCCTCATTGAAGCTGTGCTTCCTTGACGGGCCGGACTGTGTAGCCGTGTCTGGGGCATCAGCCTCTACTGGACGAGCACTCTTCCTCTTCCGCTTGGAAGGTGGTGGGGATCCGGAGTGTCCTGCGCCGCTCTGGACACTAGGGGCAGGAGCGTGGGATTGCACACTCAGCATGGGAGTTGGTGCAGGCATTATCTCAAGTGTGATGGTGTCAGGGGGAATGTCAGCATGATGGACTTGGACCGACACTGTCCTGGATGGGTGTGTGAGAGGTGGGGTGGATGGAGCCGCAGCTGCCTCTGCAGCCTCCCCATCCTGCCTACGCGGGGCAGCAGATGACCTAGCTGCCCCTGATCCACGTGGCCTGATGACACCAATGTTCACCGGCGCACATGGCCTAGACCTGCTGACCTGGAAGTCAGCCATGGAGTCACCCTGTGCCAGGTCTGGTTCCACAGTGGGCTGGTCCAACAAGGGCTGAGCATGGATGGTGTCAGCCACGGTAACCTCAACCAGGGGGGGGGCATGGGTGTCCCTGACTGCTCCTCCACACATGGGGGGCTAGGGGCACCCTGCAAGTCACGGCCACGTCCCCTACTGGATCCACCACGGCCACCACTTGGGGCTCGGCCACCTTTGCCACCTTTACGACTTGTTCGCCTCCCAGCCATGGCACTGATGTTATTGTGCGTATGGGTGTCGATGTGAACTATTGTCCTGGGCAATTGGGGGTCAAAGGGGTTGGGTACCAGATGGTAATCGTACCTTAGTGCTCTAGCAAGGCTGTATGTCACCCCTGGGGAAAGATGACGGGTCACGCAACGCACAGGCACCCCAAAAAAGCGAAGTAAGGTGCACGCAACCCCTCCTAGAGCACGTGCGTGGAAAAATAAACCTGCACTACGCTGTGGAACCCAGGAACACAAGAATGAACGTATGCGTGTCACACGCAGCCTAGAATGACCTCTGAAGGGATACGCGACACACGGGGCAAGCACAGATGTTAGATACGTGCGCGACTCACTGTCTGCCAGGAACAAAAGCGTGAAAAAAATGCGCGTGTGCGCATTGGCAACACCCCCGCCAAAAGAAGAATTGTACGCTGTCTGAGGAGACAGGACAACAGTAGTAGGGAAGCTGTTTGAGGAAACAGGCCCAGGAAAAAGAGGAAAAGAGAAAAAGCTGTCAGAGGTAACAGGGAGTACGAACTGGAAACGCTGTGAAGTAAATCGCATGTGAACTGACAAGAAGTACAGATTTCACCCACTCGCTCTCCACGAAAAGCACGTACAAGGAAACGGCGTTCTACACGTACCTCTTATACACACGTCACAGACGCGCATACGCAATGAGGCCATTTCCACCAATTACGCGCTTTGACACTCGGACGTGTATCTCTTTATTTTTACACGCGCCATTCTCTACGGCCATGCGCGTGATGTCACAGCTGCGCATGGTGGCCTTTGGGCCAATGAAATCGCATATGCGAGCACACGTGGTAAAACTGCACGTCCGAGTGTCATCGCGTGTAATCGGCGGGAAGTGAGCGTACACGCGATTGGCCTGGGTACGTGTATTTCTGGGGTGCGCAGGAAGTTCCAAACGCGATTGGTGGAAATCCACATGTGCTCTGTCATCACGTGTAATGAGGGAAACACCTGCGCGCCTCACGTCACAGACGCGCTCACGCGCTAAGGGCCTTTGGTCCAATTAAATCGCATATGCGTGCTGACGTGCATAAGCGCTAAGGGCCTTTCCTCGATTTACACGCAGACGTGCAGGATTTTCACGTGCCAAATCACTCCGTATCAAGCTGGCAACGCGTAAGCACACGGAAGACCACGCTCCTGCCCAGAAGGCCGAACTACTGCCCCCCAGAGCCCCGAGCACGCTCCCACCTGCCATCTGCTGCTGCCTGACTGCCTGATGCCCACGTGCCCTGCCATTTGCTGCCTGCACATCAGCCAGAGGTGCTGTTGCTGTGACCACCCCTGCTGGAACCGAAGACTCCCGACTGGGATTCCATCGCTCCACAGCCCAGCCCCAGGACCCAGTTGCCCACCCACTCCTGCCTCTGAGGTTGTCATGTCGGGGCAAACACCATCTGAGACCACTGACAACCCCCGGCCAGAGAGGCAGAGGGGCACCAGCTTCAGTGCCACCGAAGTTGGTGTCCTGGTGGAGCAAGTCCTGGGGCAGTATGATGCCCTCTTCGGAAGTTCCCGCGCCGACAAGGAAGGACGGACTCGGATCTGGACTGACATCGTGACTGCCATCAACGCGGAGGGGGTGGCAGTCCGCGACTTACAACATGTCAAGAAGCGCTGGGAGGACTTCAGGTCCAGGACCCTGAACAAGGCCCGGCGCCTCTTGAAGGCAGCGGATGCCAAGGGGCGCCGGGGCCACTTGTCGGAAGAACAGATGAGGGTCCTGGAACACACATCCCCAGCGCTCCACGTCCAGGTCTTTGAGAGGCAGACCCGTCTGGAGTCGAGCGGTAAGTGTACATGCATCCTGATTGTGAGCTGTGCGTGTGGTGATTTTTCAGTAGTGTGCAGGTTGCACATCTGTTTGTATGGGGTCGAGTATGGGTGGGGGTGTACAGGGCCGTGGGGCTAACACATGCGAGGGCTGGAATGTGTGAGACATGGATGGTGCTTGTGTGTGTAGGCTTGCATGCCAAATGCAGTTATGTGCACATGTTTGGATGAATGTGTATGTAAGTAGACATGTCCGTGATGTGACGCATGTATGTTGTTTTGAGCTGCATGTATCAGCACTGTGTACATGTGCATGTGTGTGTATTTGACAAGGGTGCAACAGTGATGCAACATGGATGCATGTGACAGCGGTATGTGGAAGCCTGATGGGCAGATGTGACATGGATGCCCATCTGAACACTGCGACACTTGGCAGAGGTGTACACATGCATGCAAGTGTGGTGGTGTGTGTACATGTGTGGTGCACTTCCTGTGTTGCATGTGATGTCTGGCTCACCTTTGCCTGCTCATGCTGTTGTATGTGTATGGATGGTGCTGCCAGTTGCAATATGGCTGTGGTATGGCTCATGTGTGCGAGTTGAAATGACATGTGTGTTGGGGATTGTGATGACATGTCTGAGGTTTGCCAATGCCACTCATGTACAACTGTCATGTGTGTATGTGTCCATTGTACAGTGCCCTGATGCCTGTGTTTTATTTCTCCCTGTCTGCAGCGTCAACTGATGAAGAGGGCGGAGAAGGTGCTGTGGAGCACAGCGGCGGGGATCCCACCGCCAGCCGGAGACACAAGGCCCGGCTCCCCTCCCATGTTGTCATCTTGTCGGGGAGTGAGGAGTCCGGTGCCGCGTCCCAGGTCGCAGCTACCGGGGGGAGGTCCAAGAGGCGGAGATTGGAGTTGGACTCCTCGGCAGCAGAAGGGGCAGCTGGGACCCCACAGGGCCCAATGGGGGAAGATGGCACGGAGTCATCCAGGTTGGTGGGGGGTTTGGTGGAGGAGGAGGCCGTGCAAGCAACAGAGACAGGGTCTGGAGGTGGGGATCCCACTGGTGCTAGTGGTGCAGTGCAGGACCAGGGACAGGAGGCAGCATAGGCCGCCGCGGAGGTGCCTGTGTGCAATCCTGTCTCTGATCCTGTCCCTGCATCATCTTGCACCAGCAGGGATGCCTACGTCCAGACCCGTTTTCAGGCAGGGGATGAGCTCACGTCAACTGGCCTTCCTCTGCCTGCGGACGTGGCTATCCGGGTCCGGGTTGAGCCTGTCCTGACTGGTGTGGCATTGCGTCAACGGGCCATGCGAGGTGACCTGCAGCCTTTTCATGAGGAGACTGCACGTCATCTCGAATGGCTCGTTGACCACGTCAGCCTGCTGGGATCAGGTCACCCAGGCCGGATTCCTCCGTTTGCTGGGGCTTGCTACGACCCCATCCTCAACTGAACCCCCTACGCGCCAGTCACCCTCCGTGCCATCTTCCAACCCATCAGTCACCTGGGTGCCCTGTGGAGCTGCCTCTGACGGTGCGGCCAGGCTGGTGGAGGAGGCATCCCTGCCACAGTCGGGAGTCGGATATCCAACAGGGGTGGCCACATCAACGACTGCACCCCAGCCGGCGGAGGATGTGCAGGCAGCAGGAGGCAGTGCACGGGCAGAGGCACAGCAGCAGCAACGTGGTGGGAGCCATGAAGGCTCGGGGCCTTCAACATCGGAGGGGCAGGCATCGGCCGGAGGGCAGGAGGACCCAGGACAGAGAGTGTCTTCCGTGTGGCAGCGGTTGGGCCACGCCATAGATGCGTAGCGGCAGCAGGCAGAAGAGGCACGGCTCACAATGGTCAGGGCGGAGAACTCCATGCGGAGGGCCCTGAGGTGGGGCGAGTGCCTTGAGGCAATCCACAGGGGTTTGGAGGTGGACACAGCGACGGCCCTGCGGACCCTCGGGGCCATGGAGGAGGACCGCCTCCGGGACATTGAGCAGGAGTTCGATGATGCCCTGGCCCGGGACATCCACAAGTGAGCCGTCAAACTAGCCCGCTGCCCTTGTACATAGTTATGTAGGTAGTGTTAGGTTTCATTTTTTTTTGGATTTATTTGGACCTTTCGGACACTGGCCACATTTCTGTATATAGTTTGTTTCATTAGTTAGTGTAGTTAGATAGGTTTCCTTTCTTTTGTTGGGATAATGGACCCTGGCTTGTTCCCATGTACATAGTTCACTGTTGGATTGTATTTTTCTTTCACATTTTAACCATGGAGCAATGGCTTTCTTTTTTATTTTCCATTGGATTTTGTTTTGTGGACAGTGACTTTGGACACCATTACTTTGGAATTTGATTTTTGGTTTTGCTTTTTTTCACGGACATGCTTCTTTTCATTTTTGTACATTCACATTTCTGTTTCTTTATTTTTGATTCTATTTATGTTTCCTTTAATACATATTTTTTTAGTGAACTTCAATGTGTGGTATCTCATTGGTTTCATGCATTTCATGATATGGGTTTTGAGATTCACTGACACCCATTGGGTGTATGTGAGGGACATGTGTTTGTTTGGAACTTGCAATTGGTGTTCTGTGATGTAATTGCCAATTATGAGTGGGTGGATGCAATACTCGGGTGGGTGTTTTGCATTTGGAGGCTGACCATAGGGACCAGGGATCTAGATTGTGATGACATGTTGGCTGGGGAACATGAGTTGGACATGGGTGGGGACCTGGTGGAGGGTGACCCTGCACTGCTGGGGGGTGGGGGTGGTGGGAGACATGGGTGGGGGCCTGGTGGAGGGTGACCCTGCACTGCTGGGGGTGGGGGTGGTGGGAGACATGGGTGGGGGCCTGGTGGAGGGTGACCCTGCACTGCTGGGGGGTGGGGGAGGTGGGAGACATGGGTGGGGGCCTGCTGGCAGGTGCCCCACAGTGCTGGGGGGTGGGGGTGTGGGGAACATGAGTTGGACATGGGTGGGGGCCTGCTGGCAGATGCCCCACAGTGCTGGGGGGTGGGGGGAACATGAGTTGGACATGGGTGGGGGCCTGCTGGCAGGTGCCCCACAGTGCTGGGGGGTGGGGGGGTGGGAGACATGGGTGGGGGCCTGCTGGCAGGTGCCCCACAGTGCTGGGGGGTGGGGGGGTGGGGAACATGAGTTGGACATGGGTGGGGGCCTGCTGGCAGGTGCCCCACAGTGCTGGGGGGGGCGGGGTGGGGAACATGAGTTGGACATGGGTGGGGGCCTGCTGGCAGGTGCCCCACAGTGCTGGGGGGTGGGGGGGTGGGGAACATGAGTTGGACATGGATGTGGGCCTGCTGGCAGGTGCCCCACAGTGCTGGGGGGTGGGGGGGTGGGAGACATGGGTGGGGGCCTGCTGGCAGGTGCACCACAGTGCTGTGGGGTGGGGGGTGGGGAACATGAGTTGGACATGGGTGGGGGCCTGCTGGCAGGTGCCCCACAGTGCTGGGGGGTGGGGGGGTGGGAGACATGGGTGGGGGCCTGCTGGCAGGTGCCCCACAGTGCTGGGGGGTGGGGGGGTGGGGAAAATGAGTTGGACAAGGGTGGGGGCCTGCTGGCAGGTGCCCCACAGTGCCGGGGGGTGGGGGTGCAGGGGGACATGAGTGGGGGCCTGGTGGAGGCTGCCCCTGCACTGCTGGGGGGTGGGGGTGGTGGGAGACATGGGTGGGGGCCTGGTGGAGGCTGCCCTGCACTGCTGGGGGGTGGGGGGGTGGGAGACATGGGTGGGGGCCTGGTGGAGGGTGCCCCTGCACTGCTGGGGTGTGGGGTGGTGGGAGACATGGGTGGAAGCCTGGTGGAGGGTGCCCCTGACTGCTGGGGGGTAGGGGGTGGTGGGAGACATGGGTGGGGGCCTGGTGGAGGCTGCCCCTGGTGGCTGGGGGGTGGGGTGGTGGTAGACATGGGTGGGGGCCTGGTGGAGGGTGCCCCTGCACTTCTGGGGGGTGGGGGTGGTGGGAGACATGGGTGGGGGCCTGGCGGAGGGTGCCACTGCACTGCTGGGGGGGGTGGGAGACATGGGTGGGGGCCTGGTGGAGGGTGCCCCTGCACTGCTGGGGGATGGGGGGTGGGAGACATGGGTGGGGGCCTGCTGGCAGGTGCCCCACAGTGCTGGGGGGTGGGGGTGGGGAACATGAGTTGGACATGGGTGGGGGCCTGCTGGCAGGTGCCCCACAGTGATGGGGGTGGGGGGGTGGGAGACATAGATGGGGGCCTGGTGGAGGGTGCCCCTGCACTGCTGGGGGGTGGGGGGGTGGGAGACATGGGTGGGGGCCTGGTGGAGGGTGCCCCTGCACCGCTGGGGGGTGGGGGTGGTGGGAGACATGGGTGGGGGCCTGGTGGAGGGTGCCCCTGCACTGCTGGGGGTTGGGGGGGTGGGAGACATGGGTGGGGGCCTGGTGGAGGGTGCCCCTGCACTGCTGGGGGGTGGGGGTGGTGGGAGACATGAGTAGGGGCCTGGTGGAATCTGCCCCTGGTGGCTGGGGGATGGGGGTGGTGGGAGACATGAGTGGGGGCCTGGTGGAGGGTGCCCCTGACTGCTGGGGGGTAGGGGGTGGTGGGAGACATGGGTGGGGGCCTGGTAGAGGCTGCCCCTGGTGGCTGGGGGGTGGGGGTGGTGGTAGACATGGGTGGGGGCCTGGTGGAGGTTGCCCCTGCACTGCTGGGGGTGGGGGTGCAGGGGGACATGAGTGGGGGCCTGGTGGAGGCTGCCCCTGCACTGCTGGGGGGTGGGGGTGCAGGGGGACATGAGTGGGGGCCTGGTGGAGGCTGCCCCTGCACTGCTGGGGGGTGGGGGTGATGAGAGACATGAGTGGGGGCCTGGTGGAATCTGCCCCTGGTGGCTGGGGGATGGGGGTGGTGGTAGACATGTGTGGGGGCCTGGTGGAGGGTGCCCCTGACTGCTGGGGGGTGGGGGTGGTGGGAGACGTGCATTGTTGATCAGTAGTGCAAGGTGACATGTGGGTTGGCTGGGGGGCATGCCCATGGTGGATGGGCTGCCTGCGGGACATGAGCAGGGGTGCAGGGTAGTCCCCCGTGGTGTGGGCTGTCTGCAGGGGCCGTGGAGGTTGTAGAGCGAACACCTGGGAGGACCCACACGGCCAATTCACGTATAGTACTCCCCAGAACCCCTGAAATACACGTACCCTGCTGAAATCGCGTGTGGAACTTCCCGCGCACCCCTGAAATACACGTACCCTGCTGAAATTGCGTGTGGAACTTCCCGCGCACCCATGGAATACACGTACCCTGCTCGCACTGGGCCAATCGCGTGTGGAACTTCCCGCGCACCCCTGGAATACACGTACCCTGCTGAAATCGCGTGTGGAACTTCCCGCGCATCCCTGAAATACACTACCCTGATGGAATCGCGTGTGGAACTTCCCGCACACACCTGAAATACACGTACCCTGCTGAAATCACGTGTGGAACTTCCCGTGCACCCCTGAAATACACGTACCCTGCTTGCATGGGGCCAATCGCGTGTGGGACTTCCTGCGCACCCCTGAAATACACGTACCCTGATGGAATCGCGTGTGAACTTCACACGCACCCCTGAAATACACCACACGCACCCCTGAAATACACGTACCCTGCTGAAATTGCGTGTGGAACTTCCCGCGCACCCCTGGAATACACGTACCCTGCTCGCACGGGGCCAATCGCGTGTGGAACTTCCCGCGCACCCCTGAAATACACGTACCCTGCTGAAATCGCGTGTGGAACTTCCCGCGCACCCCTGATGCACACGTACACAGGACAATCGCGTGTGGAACTTCCCGCGAAACACTGAAATACACGTTCCCCGCTTGGCATTTGCTGTTTGCCAGCCCTGTGAACTGGTCCAGGGTTAGCGCAGCCCTTTGCGATTATTTGGGGATTTTGCAGGCTTTTCCTTGCGCGAGGGCGTTCTTGGGGGCGTAACTGGCGCTGCTGCAGGGTCGCTGCGCCACGCTGCGCCACGGCTGGTTTTGGATGCGAAAATCCATGAATACGCTGTGCGCGGAAATCAATTTTAGCGCATGCGGCTGGCGCAGACATTCGCACGGGCATGCTGTGCGCCAGTCGCGTGCGCCACTTTTGTGCGAATTTCTATGAATTACCCTGTCAGTGTGCAGATTAAGCTGGGAGATGGCCAGCTTTTCCAAGAGTTTCTCCAGAAGAGGGGTAATGGAGATTGGGCGATAGTTAGCCAAAGCAGAAGGATCAGCAGAGGGCTTCTTTAGGATGGGGTGCACGAGGGAGTGCTTAAGGTTGAAGGGAAGGTTCCAGTGGCAAAGGAGTGATTACGGCAATCAGCCAGGGCTGGAGCAAGGGTGTCGATGTGGTCCTTGATGGCTCTGGATGAACAGAGGAGAACTTGTTTTGACGAGACTTTCATAGATCAGACTTGTCTAGAAACATCATCAGGGGTGAACAAGGGAATGGAAGAGAATGGAAGAGGTCAGATGGCCACAGGCAGGCCAGGAGTGGAGGAGGGGGAGGAGGAGGAGGAATAGAGAGGGATTGGGGCAAACACCGGTATAGGGGCATTTCAGTCTTTTCAATTGAAATGGTCCCTTCATCCTTTCATGCTATTAATTTCCAAGCGATCAGACACAGACTCAGGTGAAGCCCAAAGTCCTGCTGTGGAAAATGCAAAAGCAGCAGTGGTCGAAGTGAGCTGCAACGGTCAGGAGCTGTGCCCCACTACTTTCATGTTTTACTGTTAACAGCTTTACTACCTTGTGCAACCATTTTCACCATTCCAGAACTGTTCTTTGTGAAGTTAAAGCACACTTCTCCATTTTACCACTGGATATCAGCTACAGGCCAGCTGAAATCGGTTTCCACTTAATTGGCTGTCAACCAGCATGACTGCAACCCTTAAAAAATGTGTAGCGCGTTACTCCCTTCCTTCGCACTCTGCCCTCCGGCAGAGTCACAGTACCACTCACAGTACCACTACTTTAATGGTACACTTCTATCACTGAAATTCAGAAGCTGTGGAGTTAACATAGAACTGCAGACAGTTTACTTTGAAATTGCAGTCCCAGCAACAAATCTGTGTAATAAGAAGAAAGGTGGTTAAATGCTGCTGCAGCCAGCGTTAGCGGCTTACGATGAGCTCATCCTGTGGCATCTGCATGCGCTGGTCTCGGGAGGATAGCTCAGCGGCAAGGTGCTCGCCTTGGAAGCAAGACGACATGGAGCAACACAGGTTCGGTCCGCGCTTAGAAACCTCTGGGTATTAAGCGTGTTATAAATAACCTATCATATCATATCACTGTCCCCTTCCACACAGGGCTCTCCACTTTGTGTCACAGGTCAGTGCTGCGCCACTGCAGAAGCAGCTGTGAGTGATTCGAGCTACTCTCACACACAGTGTGAACACTTCTGGATAAATACCCTCTCTGATTTAAATCTGTGACCCTAGAAGCAGGCGTGGGCATGTGTGGGCATGCACAGCTTGTCTGCTACGCGGCGCACTTGTTTACTGCTCCAAGGCTGCCTTTTTTGCTGCAGGTATTACAGTTTCACTATCCAGTTCTTCTCCTCCTCCTCCAGGTAAATAAATTATAATATGCCTAGTATTACTGTGTGGGTTCGACTATGGTTTTCACCACCTAGGCAGGGGCCGGGCATGGCCGGTAATAGCCCGCCTGCCACAGCCATGGTAGGCCCAAGCGCAGAGAGGACCTCGGTTCGGGCTGTGGGTCGTTACCGCTCATGTCTGCACCCCCAGCATGGGGGTGAACGCCATTCTCAACCCGGGATTTAACCCGGGTGCAAATGTTTTTTTTCTCTCAGCTCATGACTGGGTCCCTTTTCGGATGACGGAGGCCTTAAAAAAATGGAATAAAATGTCTGCTGCCATTTGAAAAGGGATCGAGTCTCTTTTCTATTTTATGCTGCAGATGTGGCAGTGATTACAGAACTGCGTCCTGGAAAGATCGACTCTGATTAGATAATATGGCTTTTCCGGTTGCGAATTTATGTTCTACACATGGTGAATAATTTGGCCAACTTGTGCACAGTAGTGCACTCAGGGCCTGATTCATGGAATTATTTGCGTGGGAAACAGGGGACTGGCGCGCCAAACTGCATGCATATCCACATTCTGCGATTCATGGAACTGACTGCGCGGGACTTTCATGGGACCTACATGGAGTTCCCGCTGGCACGGAAGATCTGTGCGAGCTGTCGAGCGCCTTGCATGAGATCCCATGCATAGCATGGCCATGGCTTGCGCAGTGGGCTGGGAAACAGGTGGAACTCCGAAAATGGGAAGAACATGAAAAAAAGTGGGAGTTTCAAGGGACGGCCCACAGGCCGTTCCTCGCACACCCACATTTGCATCAAATGACACATATTCATGGAAACACCTGCGCAGCCTCTCGGCATAGGAATGACCATGCAAATCCCATGATCACGTACGCAACCAGGGTTCTGATCTAACTTAGGGGTGCGTGTATGCAGTGTAGCAGGGTGCAGGAACGGTTTACGGGGGATCGCACGCAGATATTCTCGAGTTCAGACCGAGTTACGTTTTCTCATATGCATTTTGTTGGGTTGCCGGCAACAGTTATGGGGGACCCTACATAGGGTCCCCGAGAGGCAGGCCTGCTTGCGCGGGACCCCACGCACTGTTTGAAGGGTGTGTGTATTCACGCCGGGTGAGTATGTGAAGGTCGCTGTACTGGCTGTTTATGCTTTGCATGTGGACATGTTGTGGGTGTTCCAGGCGCGACTTGGGAATACAGTTACTTTGCGCAGTAAATTCCACAAATACATTTTGTATTCTGTGCGCAGGCTCGCGCAGTGTCCTACTCGGCACGCTGCCCCTGTGGGATTTCTGCACATATTTCTATGAATCTTAGTGTTTGTGTTTGTGCATTCCGCTATCTGGGGACTGGGAGAGTGCACTTGTACATTACAAACTCTGAACTTTCCTGCATTTTAGCGCTGAAGTGTGAACTACTAGCAGATATTTTGTTTTGTACAGAAAGCATTTCGCTGATGAATTTCATTATAAATGAACAAGCGCTGATCCAAGGCCTCAATTAAGAGGAGGGGCCTAGGGGGGGGCAGAAAATAGGCGTATATAATAGAGGAACACAGTAATATCTATAGAACCATCCTGAAAGCGAGGCATAGTATATGCCTAAACCTTGCGCCAGTGAATCAGAGCGCTATATTCCCTTGTAACAGGCCTTTCAGATGAGACTAGCAACAGGTGCCCATGTGGTGTCAATTATGATGGTGGCTTCTGGCAAAGGACAAAAGGACAAACACTCCCCTGGCTTCTGATGGTGGTCCCAGCCACACCCAGAGTACCCCAGACAGGGAGAAGCCAATCTCTGCTATGATGCAGAGTAGAGCAGTTTGATTGGACAAGAATAGCGAGCTAAGAGGACCCCTCCTCACGACCACCCCCTCTAGGAAAGAGAAAGTGCATATTCCTACAAAAGAAAATAACCATCTGCAAGCCGATGAGACTTCTTAAGATCGAGCAACGCAATCTGACTGGAACCGAAGCCATACGTTAAGAAAACTCAGGGATCCTCTTTTTCCCACCTTGTGGCAGAAACCTGGAACAACTTCCTGAAAGAAATAAGAAACGCAAAATATCACCTAAAATTCAGAAAACAACTTAAAACCTGGCTCTTCAAGACCTCAGAACCAGAGGGAAAAAACTGAAACAATAAAACCGAAAAATGAAAATAAAGCCATTCAACAAAAAACCCATGACGGCACAGATAACACCAAGAACCAACAGAGAAGGGGACCCCCCTCAAGAACTAAAAGGGACTAAACAAGGCAGAACCGACCAAGAGCAACTACCCAATCAGGACAGATCAATAGCTCACAAGGTTGACATGAACAGCAGGCACAATCATCAATGTTCCCCATTACCAAGCATCCCCTGACAGACATGACAACATTACCCCATGCGTAAACCACCAACCCAACGCATCCTTGCACCCAACTTTCCAAGTTATGCCTCACAAGACAACCATCCTCAAACCTACCCCTCCATATAAGCCAATCCACCAGCCTAAACAAGACCAATAGCGCAACATTAAGAAACCCTCACCCAAGCCAAGAACAACAAGATGGAATGCACTAGACTGACACACGCAAAACCCTACCTGACTGCGTGGAGATGGACAGACATCTGAAACGACACAACGAAAATCAACAGTCATAGATATGGTGATTACCTTCCGTCAATCTAGACATGGTGGCAAGGACTGAACGGAACTGCGTCCAACACAGATAAAGCTATGGGTATGGGCGTAGGTCACAACTAGATAGATCCACAGGGATCAGTTTGCATCAGGCACAGACTGGGATGTAAGGGCTAGACTGAGAAACAACAAAGACAGAATTGTGGAGACTAACTAGCGCAACTTGTGGGCAGAGAGCTGAGAGACAGCGTTGTGCAATGCTGAAACAAGGTCACTCTAAGGAAGAAATGTAATCTAAACCTTGCCAGAAACACAATGAATGTGCGTCTTCTTAGTCAACAATGCTAATAACATATCCTACTAAAATTCACTGCTCTTAATACACCTCTCATACCCTAACCAAACACAACCATACCTCTTAAACCACAGCAACCCGCATGCACTTCACTACACCGCAACAACGATCACACCACACAGAGCCTTGCACAACAGCACACAACAGACACCAACCGGTTACCACACCAAAAGCTTAGTGAACGGTGTTAAGCGAACTGAAGCTTCCAAAAGCACATCACAGCTCCCTGGCTCTCTATACAAACTTTAACTTACTAACGTACCATAACCAACCCCCTTTCTTTCAGATGCGCCAGGGTGCCACTACGGTGGTGATAGTGCACGGTATGAATATCCTTTAACATTAACATATGAGTAAGCCTTACTCATCCAATCAGCGATCTGGAGGGCAAATCCCTGAGAACGCTTGTGTGTAATTTACCCACCCCATGCTGTGCCTTAACCCACACTCCCTGCCTGTGGTTGCGCTATTCTGGGCACATTCTCCAGTGATGGAACTATGAGGCGGCATGAGGGATGCTCCCCTCCCCTCTGCTCATGTAAGAGCCCTGCTTTACAGCAACAGTAAAAAGGGGGATTAAAACGCAAGGGTTAACCCGCAATCAACACCATAAAAGCTGATGCAGCAAGCTGGCCTAATAAAAGAAATGGGTTATTTACAGCTACACAAACAGGAGTCAGAGGAAATGTTATAAACCAGTAAATGTGCTTTACGGCAACTAACAGCATTGTTACCTTGAAGGAGAGTGGCGCAGGCTTGCGATCTCAACACCGAGATGACACTGGCATAGGGCCCGAAGTCCTGTGCTGTGAGGCGCTCACAGGGACCTCCTTACACAGTTCCCAACTTTTTCCCAGTGGGCTCTGATCCCCTGGGACCCAGCGGACAGCACATCTGGGATGCAGGGACGTGGCCCAACCCACCAAACATTGGGGGCTGACTGCTACCACACCCACGTCCCTTTAGCAGACCGCAAATATCCAGATATTTTTTATAATATACTAATTTTTCTATACTTATGGCCTACTTCCATGTTTGATCATATATGTTAATGTTAAAGGTATTTGTACTGCACACCACCCCCAATGGAATTGGTCCCCAGGGGTTCAGGCGGATCTGCAAACAAGAGAGTGGGGGTGATGGTTAGACGGGTGGAGAGGAAGCAGGAAAGTGAGAGGTTGGTGTCCTGTTGGCAGCTTCAGTTCGGTTTTCACTGTGTGCCGAGCTTGGGTGCGAATATCGGATCGATGTGAGACCTCGTGTGCTGTTGGTGTGGCTTATGTGTTGATCGTTTGTTGTGATGTGGTGAAGTGCATGCGGGTTGCTGTGCAAGAGAGTGGTTGTGTGGATTACTGGGTGAGATAGACATGCAGAGGTTTGAGCTATTGGGTTAGCGGGTTATTTTCAGTTCCCGGTTCCCTTCCTGTCTATTCCTTGCCAGTGATCCATTGCTGCCTGTGTTTACTTTGCAGGCCACGATGTTATTGACATATCATCCTTCCCCTTCCATCCTGATCCCTCCCTGCTCGTTCTTTGGTATGAATCTAGCGTTCTAGCTTTCAACTGCCTGTGTTTACTTTGCAGGCTAAGATATTATTGACATATCCTTCCCCTTCCATGCTGATGTGTCCCTGATTGTTCTTTGATGTGATTCTAGCTTTCTATCTTTCCATTGCTAGGATATGCTGTATATTGGTCTTCCCTTACTTGAGTAGATGGACAGTAGTTTAGGGGGACGGGGGAATCAGCATACTCCCTCCGCTTTGTTTAGTCGTGTAAATGCCACCTAGGCATTCTTTCTAGTTACGGGGTTGCTGCTGGATCTAAATGGCCTTGTTGGGCGGTGTACGTTAAACTTTTCTCTTAGGAACTCTGCGCCTTGGCCTTGGATTGGTCTGTGCGTTATGCACATTGATTTGAACTTGATTCGCTGTTGTATTGGTTGCCAGTGTAGCGTTTTCAGTGCTGGTATGATGTGTTCTCTTCGAGGTGATTTGATGAGCATTGTAGCTGCCACATTTTGTATGTATTGGAGTTATTTTAGGAGTTGTACTGGCCTGCCCTGATATAGGCTTTTGTCATAGTCTTCTCTGGACTGGCCTGTTAGCAAATGACAGGAATGGTAGGATCATTTTTACTGGTTGCAGGAGAAAGAAGCATTTCTTAATTAAAGCTTTTATTTGTGGCTCTACGGTAAGTTTGTTGTCCATCAAGACTCCCAGGTTTTTTACAATTAACGACAGAGCTGGGGTTGGGCCAATTTCTGTTGGCCAGGGGATGTAGTGGTTGTCTTCTCCGTTTTTTTGGAAGACCATAATTTTTGTTTTCCTTGGGTTGAGTTTGAGGCAGTTCAAGTTCATCCAGTTGTAGATTTCACAGAGGCAGTTCTCCAATGTTGTGTTTTCTTCGCGTGCGTTTTGTATTTTGTAAACTATTTATGTGTCCGCAGCATAGTTGTAATAGGTGAGGCTGTGTCTTTTAATGATCCTGATTAGTTGAGACAGGTAGATGTTGAATAATAACGGGGAGAAGGATGATCCTTGTGGTACTCCACACAAGGACTCTCTTGGACTGGATTTGAAAGGTTTGATCCATATGGTTTCTGTTGTGTTTGTTAGGAAGGATTTGATCCATTGTAAGGCACGATCAGTGTTTCCAACTTCTTCCAGTCTAATGATGAGGGTGTGGTGGTTGACTATGTCGAATGCCGTGGAGAGGTCCAGAAGTATCAGCGCGGTACTCTTGTCTGAGTCTGCGTTTGTATTTAGATAATCCCAAAGTGAGAGAGTGCTATTTCCATTCCTCTCATTTGTCTAAAGCCTACTTGTGCCTGGTCCAGTAGGCGGTGCTCTTCTATGAATTCTTGGGTAGTTTTATGTGTATGTTTCCAGCAATTTAGCTGGGTGAGGGATGTTGGAAATAGGTCTGTTGTTGGAGAGGCCCTCTGTTTCCTGCTGTGTCCTTGAGGCGCAGTTTGATGTATGCCAATTTGAAGGATTGTGGCACTTTCTCTGTTGAGAATGATTGGTTGAAGATGTTTCTGTAGTATTCCATGGATGTTCCTTGTCAGAACATTGATTTGTATACGTTTGGGGGGCAGGAATCTGTGGGGCAACCCATTTTGTTGCTTTTGTTTACCAGTTTGACGAATGGCTCTGCTGATATTTGGGGGAAGCTTCGAAGTTTGTTTGGGTGTTCCTCCTATGGATGGGTGGGTTGCATATTATTGTTGCATGGTCTGCTTTGTACGGTCTTGATTTTGTTTTTGAAATGGTCTGCGAGATCATTGCATATTTTCTCCAATGATATTGGAGTATTGTTCCGGCCAGGTGTGTTTTTTATTTTATTTATGATTTTAAAGAGTTCTTTTTGGGTGTTTGGTTCTTTGAAGATTAGGTTGTCGTAGTATTTCTTTTTGCTTTTTGTATTTCCTTTTTGTATGAGCGGATATGTTGTTGGAGTTTGCATTTCTTTCTGCAATCGTATTTGATCCTCCATTGTAGTTCAAGTTTTCAATTTTTCCTTTTGAGTGTGATGAGTAGTGGGGTAAAAAAAGGTAGCAGCCGCCCCTCTCTAGAAAGAACATGGCATGATAACCTGTTCTGTGGTTTTTCAGTGAGCCTCTCTGAGCACAGTGAGCAGGGAGTCTACGTCTGGGTACCCCAGGTAACTCAGGGTGACCAACCCAAAGTTCCTTGCAAACATTTTTGCTGGACTACCAATGTGGGCGGGACAAAGACTGATATGCAAATTGATATTTCCCATCTGTGAAAGGTACAGTGAGCAAAAAGCGATGTCTGCGAACTATCAAAGTGGGAAAAAAACACAGAACAGGTTATCATGCCATGTTCTTTCTGGAGAGGGGCGCCTGTTACGTTTTTTGAAAAATATTTGCAAGAAACTTGGGATTGGTCAAACTAAGTTACCTGGGAGAACCCAGATGTGGACTCCCTGCTCACTGTGCTCAGAGAGGCACAGCTGCACCTCACTGATGAGGCCCAACAAGGCTGAAACACGTATATGGAGTTGTTGTTGGTACTCTTGTTCAGAGAGGAATTGCCATAGCATTTTGGTGGTGGACTGCCCATGTGGGCGGGAGAAATACTGATATGCAAATGGATATTTCCCATCTGTGAAAGGTAGAGTGAGCAAAAAGCGGCACAGAGAGGAGGATAATCAGGTGATTGTGCTCATTGGCTAAATTGGGGACTGCTTCCGTGAAGGAGTCTACGAAGGTTGCATCGTAAATTGGTGGTCTATAGACCAGTATGAATTTAAGGTTTGTTTTGGGGTTTGTTGATAGGTGAAGGATTAGAGATTCACAGTTATCGATGTCTAGGGGGTCTTCCAGTTTAATTTCTAGGTGTTCCTTGTGGATTATTGCCAGACCGCCACCTCTTTTGGTTTTCCTGTCTGCTTGGATGCATTTGTAGTTATCAGGCAGGCAGCTGTTGAGAGTGATCTTGTAATTGTATTGTTATCTAGCCATGTTTCAGTTACGAATAGGATGTCGATACCTACGTCACATAGGAGGTCGTAGATTTCGGTGGCATGTTTGGACATTGACCTTGCGTTGATTAGATTGCAATCGATCCTTTTGTTATGGTTCGGTTTATTTGTTGTTACCTGTTTTGATTTGTGGCTGTTCCTTTGGGGTGTTTCTGTGTTAATGTCGGTTGGTTGAGGTTCTGTGGAGGCTGATTCTTCGTTGAATCAATCTGTTAAATTGATGGTTGGATTATTGACTTCTACTGCTTCCTCATCTCCTATGGTTTGATGTGGATATCGGTAGTGACCGTCTGTTCTTGTGATATATGGAGTACATGGTTCATCTTCTCTTCTTCCGTTGTTTGGGGGATTTCTTTGCTTGTCTGAAGATGTCCATGTAATTGAAATATCGAGCTTCTGTGGTTGTTGAGAGGCACGATGTACGTTATAAGGATTTTTCTCTAACAAGGTTTGTTCTGTTCATTTTATTATTTGGTAGGGTTTGCACTGTATTCAAGGCGGCAGCCAATTGGCGGCGGATGAGTTTGTGTGTCTGTATTAGTTGTTCCATGTTCCTGCACACTTTGGTGGCGTCCGATTCTGTTTGAGGCAATTTGTGTCCTCGGTGGTAAGAGTTGGCCAAGGTATTGCATTTACATGGCCAGTTACCCACCTGCTATGCCTTGTGCTAGGATAATGTTGAGTGTCTCCTCTTGCGTTGCGATTCCTGGTTGGTCTTCGAGGGTGGCTGTCTTTTCAGTCGGTTGGGTTGGGGTGTATCTCTTTCTATGGGAGGGCTGTCTAGGGAGGTATGGGAGTACTAGGAGTTGGTCATCTGGCTGGTTAGTAAAGGGGAGTTATGGGACTTCAGATTAACTAGGGAAGTGACTATGATTGTAATGACTAGGTATTGGTGGCTGATGGGTGATCTTGTGTGTGTGGGGCCTAGGAATCCGGATATATACCAGAGACACCTTAATATTCCCAGATTCAGTCACATATGAAATTATTTATAACGTGCTTAATACCCAGAGGTTTCTAAGCACATAGCCGGGGATTGAACTTGTGGTGCTCCGTGTTGTCTTGCTTCCAAGGCAAGCACGTTGCCACTAAGCTATACTCCTGAGAAAAAAAATCCAGTCACTATATGCCAGGACAACATTCACATGCCCAGGTTTGGCATTACATTCCAATACATGGCCACCAAATGCATAGACAGCTTCACATGCACAGGTTCAGCATTACATTTCAATAAACGGGCATCAAATGCCATGGACAACTTCACATGACAACTTCAATAGGCACTCTAACCTCACCACACATAGTTCATTAGAATACAACACTATACATAGTTAATTAGAATACGACAGGGAGTGCATCACGCTAAACCCTCAATTCTTCTGTTAGCCGTAGGCCTCTGTCCCACTATGCAGGACTCTCAAATCTAGCTGTGTTTAGGATTGTACTGAATTATTCAATTGTTTCTCAAAACCAGCTGCTTATGGTACTATACTCAATTGTTCTGTTAGGCGTGGCCTCTCGCTCCACTATGCAGGACTCTCAAATCTAGATGTTTTCACACCATGCAGGATTCCCGAACTCCAAGCATTAAGCCTTACTGTTAAGATTAGCCACAAAACATATAACCCACTACCAAAAAACCTCAAACTTTCTGCATACTTAAATCACTCAAAAACTTACACAACCACCTCTCGCACTGCAAGCTGCATGCACTTCACCACACCGCAACAACACAATAGCCACACCGTTGATGACGGTGCGTGGTACAAATACCTTTAACATATAACATTTAACATGCCCAGGGTCAGCATTATATTCCAATACACGGCCATTAAATACCATGGACAAGTTCACATGCCCAGGGTCAGCATTACATTCCAATACACGGCCATTAAATGCCATGGACATCTTCACATGCCTAGGTTCAACATTAAATTCCAAAATACGGTCATCAAATGCCATGGGTGGCTTCGAATGCCCAGGTTCAGCATTAAATTCCAATTCACGCCCATCAAATTCCATGGACAAGTTCACATGCCCAGGTTCCGTATTACATTCCATACACGGCCATCAAATGCAATGGACAACGTCACATGCCCAGGTTCAGCATTATATTACATTCACAGTGTGATGCTGGAAATGCATCTGAGGGACAGGGCCTCTGAATCCTCGTCCTTTTTCTGTTTTTACCGTGTGTTCTGTCATGTTTTCTGCCCCGGAGTCCATGTGGGACTCCTGGCAGTGCAGCTCTCTCTTTTGGTTTGGTGAACAGACCCATGGGATACCCTTATGGCACCCATGGGTAGGGGTACAACCCTGTGCCCCTATTGTATGTTTTTGGGCACCTGTGGGTGGCCCACAGAGCAGGGTATAGGCTGGTGGCAGCTCCATGCTGAATTTGACAGGTGCTTTGGGTATCCTCCATTTTGGGATACCCAGGCCCTGCCACTGGGATCAGTTGATTCCTGATAGAAACAAGATGGCCCCTGTGGCCTCTTGCTTTCTATTACCTGTTGTCTTGTTTTTCCCAAAGTCCTGGGAAGCCCTGACTCTGTCCCTTCCCCCTGACTGGCTGTTGGGTGGAAGTTCCATATATGGTATTGTTGTGAAGGCCCAGCTAGACTGACTGGAGCCTTCCCAGTGACTGTATGTTATGGGTACCTCCTGTGGGTGGGACCTGGGTGAATGGAGTGTGTGACCAATATACACTCCTTGTTGTGGTTGTCTGGTTTCTGGCATATGAGACAAAGACTGAGACAGCCCTGCCCGAAACTGGCCTGAATGCAGTGTGTAGTGTTGAATGGCTGGGTACTTGTTCCAATCCACATTCCTTGTTGTGAGTGTCTGGAAGGGAGGAGTGTGGCCTGAATGCACTGTGTGCCTGATTGGCTGACTGACTGCATGAATGCCCTGCAGTGTGATTGGCTGCTGTGTGTGTGCCAGCAGTGTGGATGAGAGGGAGGATAGTATATCTGGGGACCTCTCACCACTGGAAATTGTTCAGTTCAGAAGGAACCATTGGTTGAGAAGCAACCATTGCGTTCAGAAGTTCAGAAGTGTCCAGAAGCTGAGTCTCCACTCAAGAGTAACTGGAACTGCTGATCCTCGACGTCCAGCTGGAAGAAGAAGACTTGCTGTGGCATTTGCTTCGACCGATCCGAAGGCTGTCGAAATTCGTCGAGGACTGACCCGAGAGAGGACCTGGTAAGGCGTCCTCTTCCCGTGCTCCGAGGGACCATCGAGCACCGCTCCATCTTCGCCGAAGCGCCCTGGAAGACAGGTCCTCGAAAGGCTGTCGACCCGAGACGGGACCGCCGAGGAGATCGAAGTGAAGCACCCGGACATCGACGCCGTCGAAGTCCATTGCCGTCGACCAGGGTTCGCAGGTTGTGGAACCGCTGGAGGCCCGTCGAAGTTGTGTTGCCCAGCCGTGGGAACCACTTGACGCCGTGCCGCCGACGACCGGAGCCGTCCGCTCCATTGCCTAAGAACATCCAATCGAAGGACTCTCTCGACCGCATCATCGACCGCTTATCCTGCCGGAGAAAGTCGAGGACGACCAACGCGCCGAGGAGAAACCTGCCGGTGGGTTTCCCGCCACCCGACGACCTCAAAGACCCGGACGACTCGACGCCCTTGCTGGGCTCCCGTCTCTACAATCTTTGCGGTCCAGAACTATTGTCATCGAGGTGCCCCGCACACCTCCGCCTTGCAGGACGCCGACGCCCCGACGCCGACGAGCACCGCTCGGACGAAGCTGCCGCCTCTTCGACATCGTTCCACCTCGTTTGCCGACGGACGTTCGACGCCCCGTGCCTCCCGCTTGAAAGGGAAGGCATTCAAGAAGGGCCGTCGATTCCCCGTCGCCGAACAGCGAGTCCCTCGACGTTAGTCGACTCCACCAGGTACATTGGGGGGGTAAAAAACATTATAGGGGAAAATAAGACTTGCAGAGCGATATATGGACTGGGCTTGTGCTATATCTTTCTTTACAGGTTGCCCAGGTGGGGGGATCTCCACACAGAACTGTGCCTAGTGGTAGGGGTCAGTATTCTGCCTATTGCTCAACCATCTTATTTTCTCTCTTCTCTCTATTGCTGGTTTCACTCTATTGGTCTGTGTAACATTGTACAGTATTGTTCATGCAGTTCAATGAGATCTAGGGTGGTACCACTTTAGGATTGTAAATATTTGTCATTGTAGATTTTGCCAGAGTACAAAGTGAGTTATCATGATGAATGTACATAACCTTAACTATTGATTATATAAAGACTGTGTTCTAACCAATACAGAGTGTGGATATTCCTTTGTGGGGGCTTGGGGATACACTGTACTTAAGAACCAGCCTGCATCACCTCCTGAGAAGCTAGGCCTTGATTGCTCGACCATTGCTACCGAATAGAGAATCTTGGCTGGGGTCTCCTGTGCCTCTCCTCCACCATATAGGGAGTGGGAGTACAGACACCCCCCACCGGTCGTTGAGATCCGTTCTTCTCTCGCACTGGTGGCAAGCGGTGGGATGCTTATGGTTTTAAGAATCAGTGTATAACCGTGCCACTTACAAAGGATATTTGCCCTTTATTGAATTAAAGTTTAGTTGTGTACAAGGTAACTGCATTACAAACAATGGAGTCTATTGCGAATGGCAAATTAACTCGGATGAGCTTGGAGGCTCTCCAGAGTGCTTGTGAAGCTAGGGAGTTAGACTTTGTGGATAAGTCTAGGGCTGAGCTGATAGCTGCCCTGGTGGACTACCAGACTGATAGTGAAACTCTTGATGAGGGGGGAAATGCAACCAATGAGGACTCTGCCCCTGGGGTTTCAGCTGAATCTGTTTCTGGGAATGCCGCCATTCCTGCTGCCTCTGTTCCAAACTCTAGCAATTCCTTAGAACTTGAGTTATTAAGGATGAAATTGGCCTTTGAATACCGCAAGTTGGAAATAGATGCTGAGCTTAAGAAAGAGGAATTGGCTCAACAAGTGGAGCTCAAGAATCGGGATCTTGAACTCAAAAATAAGGACCTTGAACTCAAGAGCCAGGACACTGAATGTCAGAGGATCCAGCTAGAGAAAGCTAGAGTGGAGACTTCAGCTAGATCCAGTGAGAGTGTCAGGTCCCCAGCCACCAAGTTTATGAAAGATTTGGTTGGTGTATTTGTGGAGGGTTCGGATATCCTCCAATGGATTGAAGCGTTTGAAATGGCTTGTGAGATTCATGATGTGGATAAAAGAGATTGGGCGAAGTGTTTGTTAAGCAGAGTGCCTCAAACCGGGTATGACTGTATTCTGAAGCTGAGTGTGGAAGAAAGGGGTCAGTACGAGTGTATGAAGTCTGCTTTGATTGCCAAGTTCGGCAAGACACCTACCCAATACCTTAGAAGGTTCAGGGATTTTAAGAAAAAGGAGAATATGTCTTGGGTTGACTGGGTGAGTGCTGCGCACATGAACATGATGGGGTGGATCGATGGATACAAGGTTAAGACTTTTGTTGAATTGTCCCACCTCTTGTTTTTTGAGCATTTCTCTGAAGCCTGTTCACCAGAGCTGCGTCAGTATGTGGCTGACCAGAACATTTTGGACCCCTTTAAGCTGGCTAGGTTGGCTGACAAGTGGGTCTCCCACCGGGTGTCCCCTAAGGACTCCAGTGGGAAGGACAAGGATAAAGAGAAGGGGGCCTCTCAGAAGGCTGAGGAGCCCCCCAAGCAATCGCAGTCGGGTAAACCAAAACCTTCCTCTCCTAAGACCCAAAAATCTAGTGGGGATAAGTCATCTGGGGGTGGGAATAAGAGTAGTGGTCCACCTGCCGCAAAGCAGGCTCCCAGTGGTTCCAGTACCGTACCTCGCACTCCTGGCGCTTGTTGGGACTGTGGGGCTCTGGATCACAAAAGGGGTGACCCCAAGTGTAAAGGTAAGGCACTTGGAGTACAGGCTGTCAGCCTGACCTACCCTTACCCCGTGTCTGAGGTGGAGGCCACTGTCCTCCCCTCCTCTGCCGGTATCACATTTGGTGCTCCGGTGGAGATTTCCTTAGTGTCCCTTGGGGCCTGGGACCAGTACGCAGAAGTACTGGCGACTATCCCACAGAACACCCGTAGATTTTTGAGAAGTGTCCTCTTGAATGGCCAGCCTTCTACTGGTTTGAGAGACACTGGGGCAAGCATGACAGTGGTGGACAGGACCCTGCTCAAGCCAGAGGACTATGAAGGTGCTCCTCTGCAAACCACCAGGTTAGCTGGTGGGCCTCCCAAATTATCCCCTGTAGCCTTAGTCACACTCATGATTGGCGACAAGACAGCGAAGCTTCCTGTCCTGGTTCAGGACAATGTCCCTGCTAACATTTTGTTAGGGAATGATCTAGTAGAGTTGGGGTTGATCTCGGATGGTCTTCCCATGACTGCTACTGCCGTCACTAGATCACAGGTGACATCGGGTCTGGCTGTGGGTCAGATACCCGAGCCAAAGGCGAGGCCTAAGGCAAGAAGGAGGAAGACCAAGAAGGCCACCCCTGTGGAGGGAGCACCTTCTCTTCCTGCCGCACCCATTGGGATCCATGCTCCGGACGGGCTGGGTCCAGTGGAAAACCCAAACTCAACTCCTGTGGGAGAAGAGACAGAAGACTCTCCTGTGGGAGAGGTTCTTAACCCGGAGGATCATCCCGACCTTCAATGCTTGTTAGCTGAAGGGGGACCCTCCCGGGCGGACTTCTGTAAGGGACAGAGAGAGTGCCACTCTCTCGAGGGACTGAGGAAGCAGGCCCTAGCCCAGGCACAAGGAGAGGTGCCTAGGAATTTCCGGATTTATTGGGAGGGTGAGCTCCTTGTTAGTGAGCCCACTAAGCCTGAACCTGGTGCCCGCAAGAGGTTGGTGGTACCCCAGGTTTACAGGCCCTTCCTACTGCAGTTGGCGCATGAGGTGCCCTTGGCTGGTCATCTTGGGACCAAGAAGACTAAGCAGAGGCTCTCTGCCCATTTCTACTGGCCACGGATGGGAGTAGAAGTGGAGTCCCACTGCAGGACCTGCCCAACTTGTCAGTTGTCTGGCAAGACTGGAGGCAGTGTCATTGCCCCACTGCAGCCATTACCAGTGGTTGGCACACCATTTGAGAGGGTGGGCATCGACATCGTCGGTCCCCTTGACCCTCCCACTTCAGGTGGACATCGGTTCATCCTGGTCTTGGTAGATCATGCCACCAGGTACCCTGAGGCAATACCCCTTCGGACTGTTACGGCCAAGGTGGTTGCCCGGGCTCTCCTGGGCATTTTCACCCGTGTTGGATTCCCCAAGGAGGTTGTCTCTGACAGAGGATCCAACTTCATGTCTAGTTACATGAAAACCATGTGGAAAGAGTGCGGGGTAACCTACAAGTTCTCCACCTCTTACCACCCCAGACCAATGGTCTGGTTGAGAGATTTAACAAAACTCTCAAGGGCATGCTAGGTGCTTTGGAAGAGCCCCTAAGGAGGAAATGGGATCTCCTCCTGCCATGCCTGCTGTTTGCTTACAGAGAGGTACCTCAAGAGGGTGTTGGTTTCAGCCCCTTTGAGTTACTCTTTGGACATCCCGTGAGGGGGCCCCTCGCCTTGATCAGAGAAGGCTTGGAAGCCACCCCTCCGGGTCCCGCCAAGCAAGTGGGGGACTATGTGTTAGGCCTCAGGCGGAGGATGACACAAATGATGGGTCAGGCAACAGCAAATCTCAAGGCCAGCCAGGAATTGAACAAGTACTGGCATGACCTGAAAGCTTCGCAAGTGGATTGGACTCCGGGACAGGAAATCCTTGTGATGGAGCCTACCAAGCCTAGGGCTTTGGCAGACAAGTGGACTGGACCCTTCAGGATCATCTCCAAGATGGGCGAAGTCAACTATCTGGTTGACATGGGAGCCCCTGGGGTAGCTCCTCAGCTATTCCATGTCAACAGGCTCAAGCCTTTCCACAGGCGAGCGGAAGTCTCATGTCTCTTGCTAGCTTCTGGGCAAGAAGAGGATGAGAGTGAGCCCCTTCCTGATTTGCTGCATAGCAACCCTCAGGATGGCTCCGTGGAGGGAGCACATCTCTCTCCAGATTTGACAACAGAGCAACAGAGGGCCTGTAGGGCTTTGCTCCAACAGTATGCCTCTTTGTTTTCACTGAAGCCAGGCCTTACACCGTGGTGTAAGCACGAAATTGACACTGGTGACAGTGTACCTGTCAAAAGCAGGTGCTACCGTATGTCAGATACCGTTAAGAACCACATCCAGGCTGAGGTCGCCAAGATGTTGGATCTGGGTGTTATTGAACCCTCAACCAGTCCCTGGTCCAGTCCAGTGGTCCTTGTCCCCAAGGCAAGTTCCCAGGCGGGTGCCAAGGATTGGAGGTTCTGTGTGGACTACCGAGGAGTCAATGCCGTCACCAAGACTGACGCACACCCATTGCCCAGGGCTGATGAGCTCGTGGACACTATAGGTGCTGCCAAGTTTGTGAGCACCTTTGACCTCACTTCAGGCTATTGGCAAATAGCTCTGACGGACCATGCCAAGGAAAAGACGGCCTTCTCAACACCTGAGGGACTCTACCAGTTTAGGGTCATGCCCTTTGGGTTGAAGAATGCCCCTGCCACCTTCCAGAGATTGGTCAACCATGCGCTCAGTGGGCTGGAAGCCTTTTGTGTGGCTTACTTAGACGACATTGCCGTCTACAGTTCCACCTGGGAAGAGCATTTGACAGATCTGGATAAGGTGTTGCAGGCCTTGAAAAGGGCTAACCTCACTATCAAGGCCACCAAGTGCCAGATAGCTCAGGGGAAAGTTACCTATCTTGGTCATGAGGTAGGAGGGGGTCAAATCCAACCTCTCGCCAGTAAAGTACAGGATGTACAGAACTGGGAGACTCCCACTACTCAAACCCAGGAGAGGGCCTTTTTGGGTCTCACTGGGTACTATCGCAATTTCATGGCAGACTATGGGACCATAGCTGCACCTCTGACCGCTCTAACTTCGCCCAAGCAGCCTAGGCAGGTTAATTGGACTGAAGACTGTCAGAGGGCCTTTGATGGCTTGAAAGAAAGTCTGTGTAGGGCACCTGTGTTGAGTGCGCCTGACTACAGCTGACCCTTTATCGTCCAGACGGATGCCTGCGACACCGGAATTGGAGCTGTCTTGTCCCAGTTAGATGACAAAGGGAGAGAACACCCTATCATATTCATCAGTAGACAACTCAAGGGTAGAGAACTTAGGTGGGCTACTGTTGAAAAGGAGTGTTTTAGCATAGTTTGGAGCCTTAGGCGTTTTAGGCCCTACCTTACGGGGTCTACCTTCAAGGTCCAAACAGATCATAAGCCCCTGAAGTGGCTTATGCAGATGAAGGGTGAGAATCTGAAATTGCTCAGGTGGTCGATTAGCCTACAAGGGCTAGACTTCACCATAGAGCACAGACCAGGGAAGAGCCACGATAATGCAGATGGCCTTTCCAGAAGGTATGTTGACCGTCTGGATGAGGGTGTCTATCCCGTGGGAGATTAGACACCCTCCACCTCAGTCTGGGGGGGGCGACTGTGATGCTGGAAATGCATCTGAGGGACAGGGCCTCTGAATCCTCGTCCTTTTTCTGTTTTTACCGTGTGTTCTGTTATGTTTTCTGCCCCGGAGTCCATGTGGGACTCCTGGCAGTGCAGCTCTCTCTTTTGGTTTGGTGAACAGACCCATGGGATACCCTTATGGCACCCATGGGTAGGGGTACAACCCTGTGCCCCTAGTGTATGTTTTTGGGCACCTGTGGGTGGCCCACAGAGCAGGGTATAGGCTGGTGGCAGCTCCATGCTGAATTTGACAGGTGCTCTGGGTATCCTCCATTTTGGGATACCCAGGCCCTGCCACTGGGATCAGTTGATTCCTGATAGAAACAAGATGGCCCCTGTGGCCTCTTGCTTTCTATTACCTGTTGTCTTGTTTTTCCCAAAGTCCTGGGAAGCCCTAACTCTGTCCCTTCCCCCTGACTGGCTGTTGGGTGGAAGTTCCATATATGGTATTGTTGTGAAGGCCCAGCTAGACTGACTGGAGCCTTCCCAGTGACTGTATGTTATGGGTACCTCCTGTGGGTGGGACCTGGGTGAATGGAGTGTGTGACCAATATACACTCCTTGTTGTGGTTGTCTGGTTTCTGGCATATGAGACAAAGACTGAGACAGCCCTGCCCGAAACTGGCCTGAATGCAGTGTGTAGTGTTGAATGGCTGGGTACTTGTTCCAATCCACATTCCTTGTTGTGAGTGTCTGGAAGGGAGGAGTGTGACCTGAATGCACTGTGTGCCTGATTGGCTGACTGACTGCATGAATGCCCTGCAGTGTGATTGGCTGCTGTGTGTGTGCCAGCAGTGTGGATGAGAGGGAGGATAGTATATCTGGGGACCTCTCACCACTGGAAATTGTTCAGTTCAGAAGGAACCATTGGTTGAGAAGCAACCATTGCGTTCAGAAGTTCAGAAGTGTCCAGAAGCTGAGTCTCCACTCAAGAGTAATTGGAACTGCTGATCCTCGACGTCCAGCTGGAAGAAGAAGACTTGCTGTGGCATTTGCTTCGACCGATCCGAAGGCTGTCGAAATTCGTCGAGGACTGACCCGAGAGAGGACCTGGTAAGGCGCCCTCTTCCCGTGCTCCGAGGGACCATCGAGCACCGCTCCATCTTCGCCGAAGCGCCCTGGAAGACAGGTCCTCGAAAGGCTGTCGACCCGAGACGGGACCGCCGAGGAGATCGAAGTGAAGCACCCGGACATCGACGCCGTCGAAGTCCATTGCCGTCGACCAGGGTTCGCAGGTTGTGGAACCGCTGGAGGCCCGTCGAAGTTGTGTTGCCCAGCCGTGGGAACCACTTGACGCCGTGCCGCCGACGACCGGAGCCGTCCGCTCCATTGCCTAAGAACATCCAATCGAAGGACTCTCTCGACCGCATCATCGACCGCTTATCCTGCCGGAGAAAGTCGAGGACGACCAACGCGCCGAGGAGAAACCTGCCGGTGGGTTTCCCGCCACCCGACGACCTCAAAGACCCGGACGACTCGACGCCCTTGCTGGGCTCCCGTCTCTACAATCTTTGCGGTCCAGAACTATTGTCATCGAGGTGCCCCGCACACCTCCGCCTTGCAGGACGCCGACGCCCCGACGCCGACGAGCACCGCTCGGACGAAGCTGCCGCCTCTTCGACATCGTTCCACCTCGTTTGCCGACGGACGTTCGACGCCCCGTGCCTCCCGCTTGAAAGGGAAGGCATTCAAGAAGGGCCGTCGATTCCCCGTCGCCGAACAGCGAGTCCCTCGACGTTAGTCGACTCCACCAGGTACATTGGGGGGGTAAAAAACATTATAGGGGAAAATAAGACTTGCAGAGCGATATATGGACTGGGCTTGTGCTATATCTTTCTTTACAGGTTGCCCAGGTGGGGGGATCTCCACACAGAACTGTGCCTAGTGGTAGGGGTCAGTATTCTGCCTATTGCTCAACCATCTTATTTTCTCTCTTCTCTCTATTGCTGGTTTCACTCTATTGGTCTGTGTAACATTGTACAGTATTGTTCATGCACTTCAATGAGATCTAGGGTGGTACCACTTTAGGATTGTAAATATTTGTCATTGTAGATTTTGCCAGAGTACAAAGTGAGTTATCATGATGAATGTACATAACCTTAACTATTGATTATATAAAGACTGTGTTCTATCCAATACAGAGTGTGGATATTCCTTTGTGGGGGCTTGGGGATACACTGTACTTAAGAACCAGCCTGCATCACCTCCTGAGAAGCTAGGCCTTGATTGCTCGACCATTGCTACCGAATAGAGAATCTTGGCTGGGGTCTCCTGTGCCTCTCCTCCACCATATAGGGAGTGGGAGTACAGACACCCCCCACCGGTCTTTGAGATCCGTTCTTCTCTTGCACACAGGCATCAAATTCCATGGACAACTTTACATGGCCAGGTTCAGCTTTAATTTTCAATACACAGCCATCAAATGCCATGGGCCACTTCACATGCCCAGGTTCAGCTTTAATTTTCAATACACAGCCATCAAATGCCATGGGCCACTTCACATGCCCAGGTTAAGCTTTAATTTTCAATACACAGCCATCAAATGCCATGGGCCACTTCACATGCCCAGGTTCAGCTTTAATTTTCAATACACAGCCATCAAATTCCATGGGCCACTTCACATGCCCAGGTGCAGCTTTAATTTTCAATACATGGCCATCAAATGCAATGGACAAGTTCACGTGCCCAGGTTCAGCTTTGAATTCCATTACACAGCCATCAAATGCCATGGACAACTTCTTATGCCCAGGTTAAGAATTACATTTCAATACAGGGCATTCAAACGCCATGGACAACTTCACCTGCCCAGGTTCATCATTAAATTCCAAACACAGCCATCAAATGCATTGGAAAGCTTCACATGCACAGGTTCAGCGTCACATTCCAATCCACGGCCATCAAAGGCCCTGGACAGCTTCTTATGCCCAGGTTCAGCAATACATTCCAATACACGGACATCAAATGCCATGGACAGCGTCACATGCCCAGGTCCAGCATTACATTCCAATACCCGGCCATCAAATGCCATGGACAGCGTCACATGCCCAGGTCCAGCATTACATTCCAATACCCGGCCATCAAATGCCATGGACAGCGTCACATGCCCAGGTTCAGCATTACATTAGAATACACGGTCATCAAGTGCCATGGGCCACTTCACATGCCCAGTTACAGCATTACATTCCAATACAGATCCATAAAATGCCATGGACAGCTTCACATGCCCAGTTTCAGCATTACATTCCAATCCATGGCCAATAAATCGCATGGTACCGCAAAGAATCCTTGGAACAAGGTATCCACTGAGAAAGCCCTATATGAATGCACGAAGAAATAACGTTCTTCTGGAAGAAGTCCTGGAAGAAGTGTGAAAATGAGTGAGAAGAAGACTGGTGACATCTTGCGACGCATAACTGATGCTCCGTGAAAAGATATACAAAACGAAAGAACATAAACATTGTATAAGATCTGAAGAGGAGGCGTCCAAGATGAGCAACATTTTGGGCTTGAGATGAAGATGCTTGTGCTATAGAATCACTGAGGAAGATGCAACATCAGTTTACACCTGTACAGATGCAGTAACACAAGTGGACAAAGTAATCCTAAGGCTGGCAAGATAGAGAATAGTTTGCGGAGATGCGCCAATGTATATACCTGGATGTTCCACAATGCACTTTAGCAAGACTTGAAAACCTGTGATTGGAAAGGGTTTTTAGTGTGGTGCAGTTGGAAAACAGCTAATGGTGAAGGAGAAATTCAAAAAAGGCTTGGCTGGCTGTGCACCAAGAAGTCGAGGCCACTGTGAGCCTGGTTGTCCATCAAGTAGTTACATGAACGTGAGAAAGAAACTAACTTCTGTTTGAAATGGAATGGAAAAACACTGAAGGCGTCACGAGTTCATCATTTAATAGCTTTGTATGCAGCAAAGAGCTTGAAAACCTGGTCTCCAGTCACATGGTCTGATGAAAATAGACATTGGGTCGAGCTACACCGAAACCAGATGTTAAGACCATGCCATAGTCCCTGTAATATTCAAGCACAGAGAGCCTTTGCAAGCTCATGTTCAAAGCCTTGCCTTAATTGATTGGCAAATGGCAAGAGTGATGAGAGATGTTGGGCTAATTGGGTGGGAATGCATGACCATGCCAACCCTTCCTGCACCTAGAGTGGTAGCCTGCATGATGCAAGCGTGTGGAATATTCCAGAAGGGTACAAGCGCTCAAACCAATTGAAGAGGGCCACACATTAAGAGAGCCCTATGGCTTGTGTAACCAATGAATTGTCGTTTATTTTATGACAATGAAGATGACTTGTATTAGAGGAGGGCTTAGTTGTCCACCTGATGTTAGAGACCCAATCACTATCCCCCGTTAGTATGGAACATATACTTAGATGTTCCCTGAGAGCCTATCACATCGCCAAGAAGGTTTTTGTAGTCTGCCACGTAGTGTGACATCACCAATGACGAGTTTCGACTATAAAAGTGATGTTTTTTCTGAAATGTGTGGAGAGCTCGAGCGAACGTCGGATGATGTCCGTTGTAACCGCCCTGTTTTATACGATTGCAAATAAAACAGAACAATGTTTTGCCAACTTCCTGACTCGGTTATGATTATTGTTATTTGAGTAAATTCTACATCCCCGTCCATCTCTAAGTATTGCTACCTCGTCTTAAAGGGCCCTAGGTCTATGGGTTCAGATTGACGAACATTGCATCTGCAAAGATGGCCACCACATTGATTTGTAACCAGCATCTGCTGCCTTCCATGAACCACCAACAGCCTGCTGATTGGCCCTCTCCTGCGGAAATACCCAGCTCACACCGGTGCTGGGAGGTGACACCGGCCACAGTCGAAGGCTATGGTCTAAGGCCACCACAGCTCTCTGCCGCTCTCCGCTGCTTCCCACACTGTCGATTCCTCAGGACACATCATCTGGGCACACCAATGTAAAAAATGTTAGTCTGTTGTAAACCTTATTACAGTTAGCTTGCCCCATAAAGATGCCCCCTGTGACCACCAACCACCATTGGATTCGATTTGTCTCCCGCGACTCATAATCGGCCCTCAACATGCCAAATCCCATACTGCCCATATGCTGCCTATCCCTCCTCCACGCTACATCGATTGCTTACTCACACCCCCACCCCGTTGCACTGAACTGTCATGATGCCTACCCCCTGAGCACCAGGCCAGGCCCAGCACCCCCGGGAGCAGGCATCAAGCCCCCGGGTAAAAGCCCAGCGGCCCCTTATAGGGGCTCTTTGGACTCTGTCCTGGCGCCTTTGGCACCAGGCTCATGTTGGACATCAGTCCTGGCGCCATAGGCGCTAGGCTCATAAAGGAAAGTGTTTGGTGCACTTACCTGATGCAGACCATGCTGCATACTCACGTGATGCAGACCATGCTGCATGAAGACCCAAGCCAAATGAGGCTTAAGAGGGACTATTTTACTGAAGGGACTATTTTGTTACTTGGGTAAGGCTGTGGAAGAATACTTACCTAGGACTTCTTCCAAGGCTATTTAAGCCACGCCCGGACAGCCACATGTGCTTCGCGTTGTTCTGCATCCCAGCAGCTGAACGCTCACCGTGTCTGCTCCTGCACCTGGACTCCAGCCCCGCCTGCCTCGAACCTGGAACACCTGTAAGGAAAGAAGAGAAGAGAAAGGTGAAAACCAAGAACTTATTCAAACTTCTTACCTGCATCCGGAATCTTCACGCCAGCATTCTTGAAGAAAGACTTCCATTTAAAAGCATTGCGTTGCTCTCTGCAGTGCCGCGCTTCACTCACCTGTCCTCGAGACATTTCCTGGCTCCATCGCGGCTGTGAGCACCGGTCGCCACATCTCTGCACCTAGGGGAGAGAAGAAGAGACAAAAGGTGAGCAGAGGGAACACAGGAGGAAAGCCGAATTTTCAGCCATAATACTTACCGGCTTTTCTTGGTGAACCATTCCACATTTCGGGTCGGCGCCGCTTCGTTGGCAGGTACCGCACCCCGGCCCCTATGGGGAAAGGAGAAAAGACATTACTGGGGAATTATAAAGACATTTAGAGGGGTCGCCCTCATCACTAACTCACCTGATTTTACCATCGTCAATTTAACCCCTCAACGCATCGCCTTCGTTCTGCACCTGAAATAAAGGACAGATCACAGGTTAGGAAGACAACATAAAAAGAGGCTCACACTTGAACTTTTGAATCTTCATACTTACGGTGTATCGCTCAGAAAAGTCAAGTGGATTTTGCCAGCACCATTCTGAAAACCAGTGAAGTAACTGGACGAACGCGCGCCCCTGCACCAGAAGCAGGATGGAGAGTTCATCCTTCCAAACCATAAGGTGAGCTTAAACCGGGGGTTTTGGAGGAAGTCAGAGAAGAACGAAGGGGGAAAAGGGGTAGCAAGCACACTATTCTGCAGACAGTGAATCCCCTTTCTCATCTGCAGAAGGATATTCCTACGGGCCAGACAAGCAAGATTTGGGGGTCCTGTTCAATCGGTGGTCCGAGTTCTGCGCATCATGCTTGAAGAGGCCACAGCAACCCAGACTAGACCAGCGCCTCCGTGGGAGCCAGGTGAGCGTTACAGAACGTGAAGCCTTCCTACAAATTCCCACCCAGGCGCTATGGAAACTTCTGAGACTGACCAGTTGGCCCAACTACTGGGGGAATTACGGGCCGAAGTACACGCCGTTCGTCAAGAGACTAATGCTCTCAGGAGGGAAGTGATAGTAACAAAGGAAAGAGCTGATGACCTGGCTAGACAGCTTTTGCAAGGTCAAGCTGGACAAACTCCTTTACCCGGTTCCGGGGGGAACCCCGCTCCTGTGCCTTCCAGTAACCCGGTGTAGATTAATCTACCTGGAAACATGCCGCTGGCCCCACCCGAACGCTTTGCTGGGGACCCCAAACGATTCGCCGTATTCATGAATCAGTGTCGTTTGCATTTCCTATGCAGACCTGGGGCCTTCCCTAATGACCAGACCAAGGTAGCCTTTGTATTGTCATATCTCAGCGGCAGTGCTGCCGATTGGTCAGTTCCACTGGTAACTCAAGATGGCCCGATTCTTCGTGAATTTGAAGGATTTCAAGCAAGCATGGAAAGGTTATTTGCTTGTCACTCCCAGGGGCAGGCTCTGGATGACGAACTTCTATCTCTGCGACAGGGCAATCAAGACCTCCTATCCTACATTGCAACCTTTAATAGACTAATTGTGGAAACTGGGTGGCCAGAGGATAAAAGAAGCACGTTATTTTATCGAGGTCTATGCAGAGAACTTAAAGATGTCCTGGCCCAAGTTGTAAATCCGCCCCAAGAATGCTCAGAATATATAGACTTAGTGGTCCAATTGGATCACAAACTGCAAAACAGAAAAGCAGATCGGTCCAAGTTTGAGACCCGGGTGTTGGTCAAGACCCACGCTAACCTCAAGGGGGCTGAAGCCTCTGAGCCAATGCAAATCGGAGGGGTTAAAGGACCTCTAACTCAAAAGGAACGTGTAAGAAGATGGCAGATGCAATTATGTCTTTATTGTGGGTCCTATGGACACTTTCTACGAGATTGCCCGGCAAAGCCGCCCAAGAAGATGGTAGGAGCCGCTGATAAAATCCATGAAAACTCTGTATCGGGAAATGACCACGCCCGACAAGCGTAGGGGTCCGCTTGCCGAGCTTGAAAACTAACTCTCAGACCTCGCATTTCATTGCGCCAATGGTCCTCGTAGATCCGGAACAGCCTAAGCGGTTGCATGCAATAAAGGCATACATCGATAGTGGGGCTATAAGAAACTATGTGGATCGTGAATTGGTCTCCAGGATTAACCTCCCTCTGCGTCCTAAAACCAGCAAGGATGTCATCACCACAGTTGATGGAACCGAAATTGCCTCGAGACCGGTAACACATTCCACAGCTGAGGTGACACTTGTAGGTCCGGACGGCCATCGGGAGGCAGTTGTGTTTGATGTAATCAAAGCTCCACAGTTTCAGGTTATTCTCTGAATCCCTTGGTTAGAGACACATAATCCTCGAATTGATTGGCGATCGAAGAGAATAACCTTCCCGGATTGTGCACAAACCTGCTACCCAGAAAATCTGAAGATCAGTCTAGCATCAGTAACCTCTGTCTCCATGCAACTACCTCTGGAATACCAAGACTTTCAGGACATCTTCCAAAAGGAACAGGCCAACACGTTACCTCCTCACAGATCGTACGATTGCCAAATCGATCTGGTGCCCGGTGCACAACCCCCTTGTAGCAGGATTTATGCCCTTACTGAACCGGAGAATCTGCATTTGAGATAATATTTAGATCAATACCTAGCCAATGGTTTCATTCGCCTGTCAAAGTCTCCGGCATCCTCGGCTTTGTTCTTCGTGCCAAAAAAAGAAGGCGACCTTAGAACTTGTATCGATTACTGCGCATTGAACCAGATAACTGTTAAAAATAGTTACCCTCTGCCTTTGATCCCTGAACTCCTTGACCAGGTGAAGGACGCTTGCGTATACACCAAGTTAGATCTCCGGAGGGCTTATCATCTGGTACGAGTAAAGAAGGCGACGAATGGAAAACGGCCTTCCGTACAAAATATGGACTATTCGAATACCAGGTGATGCCTTTTGGGTCGTGCAACGCGCCTGCTGCCTTCCATTTCTTCATGAACGATGTCCTTCTGGAACTCATCGATGTCTGTGTTGTCGTGTATATCGATGACATTCTGGTGTACTCCTCTTCGGAATCAGATCACAGAAAACATGTCAGGGCTGTCCTAGAGAAATTGCGCCAGCACAAACTGTTTGCAAAGCTGGAAAAATGTGTTTTCCATACCACAGAGGTTGAGTTTCTTGGATTCATCCTGACACCTAAAGGGGTCCGAATGGACTCACGGAAAGTGGATGCCATCCTCAAATGGCCATCACCTAGTTTGGTGAAAGGTGTTCAAAGCATGCTTGGTTTTGCCAATTTTTATCGCAGGTTTATCCCGGAATTTTCACGTGTGGTGCAACCCATCACTGCACTCTTGCGGAAAAATAAACGTTTTGAATGGACCAAGGAAGTTGAACAGGCCTTTCAGGAACTGAAAGCTAAATTTACGTCCGCACCTATTTTGAAACACCCGCGTCCCGATCTCCCATATATATATAGTCGAAACCGACGCGTCCAGCTTATCCATGGGAGCTGTCCTGTCTCAGAGAGACCCCGAAACCAACCAACTGCACCTCATAGCATTTTGGTCCAGAAAGTTCTCGCCGCCGGAGATAAATTATGCAATCACCGATAAGGAATTATTAGCCATTAAGTCCGCCTTTAAGGCTTGGCGGCATTATCTTCTTGGCACCAGGCATACCATCACCGTGATCATTGATCACCGAAATTTACAATATTTAAAAACTGCCAAGGCTCAGTCTTCACGACAGCTCCGATGGGCTTTGTTCTTTGCTGAGTTCGATTTTGTAATCACTTACCGTCCCGGCTGTAAGAATGGCAAAGCGGACGCGCTATCTCGAATTGGAATGGGAGAAATGGACACAAACTCAGAACCTGTGCCGATAATTCCCGAACAAAGAATTTTGGGGATAACCACTTTACAAACCCTTGAAGACATTCAAGCACGGGTAAAACAATTCCTGGACTCTTCAGCCTTGCAGGATTGGATCAAAAGGGGGTCTTACTTTTCAGTCAACGATGGCTTACCTTACTTCCAAGGACGCTTATTTTTGCCAGAAAAAGAATTGCAAGAACTGGTTATTTCCCGTCATCATGATACTCTGATGGAAGGACATCCTGGCATTGCCAAAACAGAGGAAAAAATTAAACGACAATTCTGGTGGCCTTCCTGGCGAAAGGATCTTAAATATTTCATGATGTCCTGTGGAGTTTGCGCCCAAAACAAAGGTTAAAAAACAAAACACGCCGGTCTTCTTCAACCCATAGACATTCCACCAGCACCTTGGCACACCTTGTCACTAGATTTTATCACGGACCTGCCCTCTTGTAATGGATACAATACTATTCTGGTTGTGGTGGATTTATTTTCCAAGATGGCCCATTTTATTCCGTTGAAAGGATTACCTTCAGCTTTTGTTCTTGCCAAGGAATTCCTCGAAAATATCATCCGTTTGCATGGATTCCCGTCCATACTAGTCTCCGATCGGGGAAGCCAGTTTATTTCTCATTTTTGGAAAAAGTGTTGTCAACTGGCACAAATCGACGTAAGACTCTCTACCAGCCACCACCCACAGACCGATGGTCAGGCGGAGAGAACGAACCAGACCCTTGAACAATATCTACGATGTATGTTGCACCAATCGGAGGGTAATTGGAAGGATATTTTATGGGTGGCTGAATATGCATACAATAACTCGATACACTCTGGAACTGGTCAGAGCCCCTTTTATACCCTATATGGACATCACCCTCGTACTTCAGACTTGGACTCACCTTTGAGCCTTGAAATGCCCGCAGTGGACCATTTGCATTCTACGATTACTCAAGCCTTCAAGGATGCAACTGCACACTTACAACATGCGAAAGGGAAATACAAAAAGAATGCGGATCTGCATCTAAGAGAGGCGCCTCGATACCAAATAGGGGATCAAGTATAGTTGGCTACCAAACACTTATCGCTCAAGGGACCTCAGACTTTTAATCCAAGGTATTTAGGCCCTTACTCGATCAAGCTATAATTAACCCAGTGGCAGTCAAGCTAGATCTACCAGCTAACATGCGGATTCACCCCATTTTTCATGTGTCACTTTTGAAACCAGTGCAACCAGGAACCAGATCAATAAAGCAACCAGAACCAATCCAGCTAGATGGGGAGCCTGAATTCGAGGTGAAGAACATTTTGGATTCTAAGATCTAAAAATCAAAACTTTTCTATCTAATTGATTGGAAGGGGTACGGGCCTCAGGAAAGGTCTTGGGAACCCAGCGACCACGTACATGCACCTCGGCTAGTAAAAAGGTTCCATCGGAATTTCCCAAACAAACCGAAACCTCCAGAGGGAACGACCTTGGGAGGGGCCTTGGGGGGGAGTGCTGTCATGATGCCTACCCCCGGAGCACCAGGCCAGGCCCAGCACCCACGGGAGCAGGCATCATGCCCCAGGTAAAAGCCCAGCGGCCCCTTAAAGGGGCTCTTTGGACTCTGTCCTGGCGCCTTTGGCACCAGGCTCATGTTGGACATCAGTCCTGGCGCCATAGGCGCCAGGCTCATAAAGGAAAGTGTTTGGTGCACTTACCTGATGCAGACCATGCTGCATACTCACCTGATGCAGACCATGCTGCATGAAGACCCAAGCCAAATGAGGCTTAAGAGGGACTATTTTACTGAAGGGACTATTTTGTTACTTGGGTGGGGCTGTGGAAGAATACTTACCTAGGACTTCTTCCAAGGCTATTTAAGCCACGCCCGGACAGCCACACGTGCTTCACGTTGTTCTGCATCCCAGCAGCTGAACGCTCACCGTGTCTGCTCCTGCACCTGGACTCCAGCCACGCCCGCCTCGAACCTGGAACACCTGTAAGGAAAGAAGAGAAGAGAAAGGTGAAAACCAAGAACTTATTCAAACTTCTTACCTGCATCCGGAATCTTCACGCCAGCATTCTTGAAGAAAGACTTCCATTTAAAAGCATTGCGTTGCTCTCTGCAGCGCCGCGCTTCACTCACCTGTCCTCGAGACATCTCCCGGCTACATCGCGGCTGTCAGCACCGGTCGCCACATCTCTGCACCTAGGGGAGAGAAGAAGAGACAAAAGGTGAGCAGAGGGAACACAGGAGGAAAGCCGAATTTTCAGCCATAATACTTACCGGCTTTTCTTGGTGAACCATTCCACATTTCGGGTCGGCGCCGCTTCGTTGGCAGGTATCGCACCCCGGCCCCTATGGGGAAAGGAGAAAAGACATTACTGGGGAATTATAAAGACATTTAGAGGGGTCGCCCTCATCACTAACTCACCTGATTTTACCATCGGCAATTTAACCCCTCAACGCATCGCCTTCGTTCTGCACCTGAAATAAAGGACAGATCACAGGTTAGGAAGACAACATAAAAAGAGGCTCACACTTGAACTTTTGAATCTTCATACTTACGGCGTATCGCTCAGAAAAGTCAAGTGGATTTTGCCAGCGCCATTCTGAAAACCAGTGAAGTAACTGGACGAACGCGCGCCCCTGCACCAGAAGCAGGATGGAGAGTTCATCCTTCCAAACCATAAGGTGAGCTTAAACCGGGGGTTTTGGAGGAAGTCAGAGAAGAACGAAGGGGGAAAGGGGGGAGCAAGCACACTATTCTGCAGACAGTTAATCCCCTTTCTCATCTGCAGACAGGCCAGACAAGCAAGATTTGGGGGTCCTGTTCAATCGGTGGTCCGAGTTCTGCGCATCACGCTTGAAGAGGCCACAGCAACCCAGACTAGACCAGCACCTCCGTGGGAGCCAGGTGAGCGTTACATGAACCTCACCGGCAGGTGTGCCATCCCTCACTAATGAGCCATCCCACATTGCGCAGCAACCAAAATGCCCACGCCAACTGCAACGTGCGACCTGCACTACAACACATGCAACCTCCTCACCATTAAGGCACTGTCTGTCCCTCTCTGCACCACTGGGAACAAACAGCCACCAGGTACAGGCTGTGCCACTCAGCAACTTAATCTTACAATCCAGAGATCTATTGTCAATCAAACTCACCCTGTCACACACAGCTACAGCAACCATTCACCTCATATACCGACCTCCCAGCCCAATACTTTCTTTTGAAGATCTCATCTCTGCCATCATCTCTGCCAACTCCAAACCAACCTCCACAATCTTAATCCTCAGAGACCTAAACCTAGGCCTCCATGACACCAGCGACCCCAACTCCCCTTTCCTTGACTAACACCTTGGAAACAGCTGGGTTCATACAGCGTATCACACTTCCTGCCCATAACAAATGCTGAATCCTAGACTGGCTTGCATAGTTGAATTGCAACATCACTACCCTCTCCAATGTACCCTGCACTTGGTCTGATCACAGCATCATCACCTTCCAAATACCCAAGCAGACACAGCACTCCAAACCACCCTCACTGCCCGCAATGCAAACTAGGAATTCTAGGAACATCACACATGCAAGCATTCTACCCTTCCTCAATCCTCTCCAAGAGCAAGTCACACATATCAGTGATCCTATTCTCCTGGTCGATTGTTACAACCAAACCTTGACCATTGCTATCAATGAAGTCTTTCCACTAACCAATCGGAAAGCCAAACCCTGTTCCCCTGACAACACATGGTTTACCCCAGACCTAAAAGTCCTCCGTAAAGAGAAGCGCAAAGTGGAAACCTCATGGAGAAACAACCGTAACCATCTAAACATTACCCAATTTGCATCCACTAGTAAAGCCGACAAGACTGCCATGCTTGAAGCTTAAAGCTCCACATACGATGCCAGAATTGCAAAAGCTAATTCAAGTACTAGAGAACTCTTCAGCTTCAGTATACTCTCTGAGCTTGAATCCCCAGCCCCACCTAACACCATCTGCACCAAAGACACTGCCTGGTGCACAAACATCCAATCTGCCCTAATGGGTAAGATCTCTATGCTTCAATGCAAAATCCAGCAAAAGAAAAACAGACTGCCCACCTCCAAACACCTTCCCGACCTGGAACCTTCAGCCACCAAACCCAACGCTGCTCTATTTCAGTTCAAACCTGTCTCAGTCAATGATGTCAGCACAATAATAAAGGGACTCATGCCCTCCAGATGTCAAGCAGACATCTGCCCTTCCCCAGTCATTAAAGAATGCGCAGAAGCTCCAGCACCATTGATTTCCTCCCTCATCAATGCCTCCTTGGCCACAGGCATCATGCCAACAAATCTAAATGATGCTTGTGTATTACCGCTCCTGAAATAACCCATACTAGACCCCGACATCCTAACCAACAACCGACCCATTAGCACAGTACCATTCCTTCTGAAAATATTGGATAGAGCAGCATATCTGCAGATCCAACAACACCTGGAATCCAACAACTTACTAGACTTGCGACAATCTGGCTTCAGGCCAGGCCATGAGACGGAAACAGCCCTACTGGACCTAAAAAAAACAGCTTGACGAATTTAAAGATGAAGACAAACTTGCCCTCCTTCTATTCCTAGATCTCTCGGCCGCCTTCGATTTAGTGGACCACCAAATACTGTGCAAGCACCTTCTCACCTCAGCCCAATTCTCCTCCGAAGCCAACGCATGGATCACCTCATTCTTATCAAACAGAACAATGAGAGTCTTCTCCACCACTGCCTCAGCCCCCCGTCCCCTGTCACTTGTGGTGTCCCTCAAGGATCCTGTGTGTCACCAACACCATATAATATCTTTCTGAAGCCACTGTTTGACCTACTTGACGCCCAAGGAATCTACTACACTAACAACGCCGATGACACGCAGCTACTCCTACCTTTGACTAGCGACTACGCCACAGACTCTGTCTCATTGGAACAAGTGTACCAAACCATTCAAGCCTGGGTGGCAGCACACATGCTTGTCTCAATGATGACAAAACACAGCTGCTCATAGTCAAGTCTTGTACCCGCCTAAACAAACTTGATCCAGCATACAAATCCCTTGATATCGACAGCATTACTATCCAAGTAGCCAATCATGTCAAAACCCTTGGGGTGTACCTAGACTGTACACTATCACCATCCAGACAACACTACCGCCTCTTCTGCAGCATACATCAATAAACGTATCTGTGCGTGTCACCCCTTCCTCTCGTCAGAAAGCTACCTCACCATCGCAAGGGCTCTGATAGGCTCAAGACTGGACTACTGCAATGCCCTGTTCGCAGGCACCTCATCTGGAAAACTAAAAAACTACAGATCATACAAAGCAATGCCTTACGAGCTGCCCTGAACATTGCAAAAAAAGACCATATTTCGCTAGCTGGGAGAAATGCTCACTGGCTCCCCATCAAAGAACGCATCAGTTTCAAAGCTTTAGCCATAACACACAAATGTATGTCAAATTCCTTTCCAAGATACCCCACCTCCAAATTCTCAAAAGCCTCAAACACCAGGCTTACTAGCCCAACCCACGCTAATTGTCTCAACACCCCCAGCTTCCGCCTCCTAAGAGCTGGACGAACGAGCTTCCCGGTCATCGCCACCAAGACTGGAACAATCTCTTGTCATCACTGAGACTTGAACCCTCCTACTGGTCATTATCCCGTCGCCTTAACCAACATCTTTAAGCCGTACTTTATGCCACTTAAGCCTGTCAGTGATTTCTTTTACAGGTTAAATCTGGCCTGCTGTCTGTACCTATGCGCCTTACCAAAATAAATAAATAAAACAATAAATAAATATGTGCGGTTAACATTCACGTGGTAATGCTCAGCCCTGGGATCCAGGGTTAACCATCATATACCCTGGCGTGCAACCAACAAATACCAGAACAACTCATATGCTCAGGTACAACTTCACATGTGGAAACTCACATCCATGCATGCACAGCTTCAACCTCGCACGGAGAGGTACAGCCTCATATGCCCACGTACCGTCACATGATGGAAACGGCTTCATATGCCTAGGTGCACCTTCACATGCCCATGTGCAACAGCACTAAGCTGAGCACACACTCAATTGACTGGTTCTTCAATGCCCCTAGAAAATGCACATGCCTGTGTCCACACTTCCATGCTAGCAGCAGCCAAGGAGCAACAGCAGCAGTAATGGAAGCTTGCCCCATACTAAGCAAACAGGACCAGCAGAGGAAGTGGCAGGGACAAGCAGAAGCAATGCAAGCTTCACTTCCGGACCAGGGACGTCATAAGAAGCAGAGGTGGCAGAAATGGAAGCTTGTCCCATACTGAGCAAACAGGACCAGCAGAGGAAGCGGCAGGGACAAGCAGAAGAAATGCAAGCTTTGCTTCCAGACCAGGGACGTCATAAGCAGCGGCAGCAGCAGTAATGGAAGCTTGCCCCATACTGAGCAAACAGGACCAGCAGAAGAAGTGGCAGGGACAAGCAGTAGCAATGCAAGCTTCACTTCCTGACCAGGCACGTCATGAGCAGCAGAGGTAGCAGAAATGGAAGTTTGTCCTATACTGAGCAAACATGACCAGCAGAGGAAGCAGCAGGGACAAGCAGGAGATATGCAAGCTTCACTTCTGGACCAGGCACGTCATAAGCAGCATTGGTGGCAGTAATAGAAGCTTGCCCCATACTGAGCAAACAGGAGCAGCAGAGGAAGCAGCAGGGGCAAGCAGAACCAATGCAAGCTTCACTTCCAGACCAGGCACGTCATAAACAGCAACGGTGGCAGTAATAGAAGTTTGCCCCATACTGAGCAAACAAGTCCAGCAGAGGAAAGGAAGCGGCAGGGACAAGCAGTAGCAATGCAAGTTTCACTTCCGGACCAGGCACGTCATAAGCAGCAACGGCGGCAGTAATAGAAGCTTGCCCCATACTGAGCAAACAAGTCCAGCAGAGGAAGCGGCAGGGAGAAGCAGTAGCAATGCAAGTTTCACTCCCTGACCAGGCACGTCATAAGCAGCAACGGCAGCAGTAATAGAAGCTTGCCCCATACTGAGAAAACAGGACCAGAAGAGGAAGCGGCATGGACAAGCAGTAGCAATGCAAGTTTCACATCCGGACCAGGCACGTCATAAGCAGCAACAGCATCAGTAATAGAAGCTTGCCCCATACTGAGCAAACAAGTCCAGCAGAGGAAGCGGCAGGGAGAAGCAGTAGCAATGCAAGTTTCACTTCCGTACCAGACACCTCATAAGCAGCAACGGCAGCAGTAATAGAAGCTTGCCCCATACTGAGAAAACAGGACCAGAAGAGGAAGCGGCATGGACAAGCAGTAGCAATGCAAGTTTCACATCCGGAACAGGCAAGTCATAAGCAGCAACGGCATCAGTAATAGAAGCTTGCCCCATACAATGCAAACAGGACCAGAAGAGGAAGCGGCATTGGACAAGCAGTAGCAATGCAAGTTTCACATCCGGACCAGGCACGTCATAAGCAGCAACAGCATCAGTAATAGAAGCTTGCCCCATAGAATGCAAACAGGACCAGCAAAGGAAGTAGCAGGGACAAACAGTAGCAATGCAAGTTTCACTTCCGGACCAGCAACAGCGGCAGTAATAGAAGCTTGCCCCATACTGAGCAAACAGGACCAGCAGAGGAAGCGGCGGGGATAAGCAGTAGCAATGCAAGTTTCACTTCTGGACCAGGCACGTCATAAGCAGCAACGGCGGCAGTAAGAGAAGCTTGCCCCATACGGAGCAAACAGGAGCAGCAGAGGAAGCAGCAGGGAGAAGCAGAACCAATGTAAGCTTCACTTCCAGACCAGTCACGTCACAAGCAGCAACGGTGGCAGTAATAGAAGCTTGCCCCATACTGAGCAAACAGGACCAGCAGAGGAAGCAGCAGGGACAAGCAAAAGCAATGCAAGCTTCACTTTCGGACCAGGCACGTCATAAGCATCAACGGCGACAGATATAGAAGCTTGCCCCATACTGAGCAAACAAGGTCAACAGAGGAAGCAGCAGTTAGAAGCAGTAGCAATGCAAGTTTCACTTCCGGACCAGGCATGTCATAAGCAGCAACGGCGGCTGTAATGGAAGCTTGCCCCATACTGAGAAAATAGGACCAGAAGAGGAAGCGGCATGGGCAAGCAGTAGCAATGCAAGCTTCACTTCCAGACCAGGCACGTCATAAGCAGCAATGGCGGCAGTAATAGAAGCTTGCCCCATACTGAGCAAACAAGTCCAGCAGAGGAAGCGGCAGTGAGAAGCAGTAGCAATGCAAGTTTCACTTCCGGACCAGGCACGTCATAAGCAGCAACAGCAGCTGTAATAGAAGCTTGCCTCATACTGAGAAAACAGGACCAGAAGAGGAATAGCATGGACAAGCAGTAGCAATGCAAGTTTCACATCCGGACCAGGCACGTCATAAGCAGCAACGGCGGCAGTAATAAAAGCTTGCCCCATACTGAGAAAACAAGTCCAGCAGAGGAAGCGGCATGGACAAGAAGTAGCAATGCAAGTTTCACTTCCGGACCAGGCACGTCATAAGCAGCAACAGCGGCTGTAATAGAAGCTTGCCTCATACTGAGAAAACAGGACCAGAAGAGGAATAGCATGGACAAGCAGTAGCAATGCAAGTTTCACTTCCGGACCAGGCAAGTCATAGCAGCAGCAGTGACAGTAATGGAAGCTTGCCCCATACTGAGCAAACAAGTCCAGCAGAGGAAGCGACAGGGACAAGCAGTAGCAATGCAAGTTTCACTTCCGGTCCAGGCACGTCATAAGCAGCAACGGTGGCAGTAATAGAAGCTTGGCCCATACTGAGCAAACAGGACCAGTAGAGGAAGCGGCAGGGACAAGCAGAAGCAATGCAAGCTTCACTTCCGGACCAGGCACTTCAAAAGCAGCAACAGCGGCTGTAATAGAAGCCTGCACCATACTGAGAAAACTGGACCAGAAGAGGAAGCGGCATGGACAAGCAGTAGCAATGCAAGTTTCATTTCTGGACCAGGCACGTCATAAGCAGCAACAGCGGCTGTAATAGAAGCTTGCACCATACTGAGCAAACAGGAGCAGTAGAGGAAGCATCAGGGACAAGCAGAACCAATGCAAGCTTCACTTCCAGACCAGTCACGTCAAAAGCAGCAACGGTGGCAGTAATAGAAGCTTGCCCCATACTGAGCAAACAGGACCAGCAGAGGAAGCAGCAGGGACAAGCAAAATCAATGCAAGCTTCACTTCTGGACCAGGCACGTCATAAGCAGCAACGGCGGCTGTAATAGAAGCTTGCCCATACTGAGAAAACAGGACCAGAAGAGGAAGCGGCATGGACAAGCAGTAGCAATGCAAGCTTCACTTCGGGACCAGGCACATCATAAGCAGCAATGGCGGCAGTAATAGAAGCTTGCCCCACACTGAGCAAACAGGACCAGAAGAGGAAGCGGCATGGACAAGCAGTAGCAATGCAAGCTTCACTTTCGGAATAGGCACGTCATAAGCAGCAACGGCGGCAGATATAGAAGCTTGTCCCATACTGAGCAAACAAGTTCAACAGAGGAAGCAGCAGTTAGAAGCAGTAGCAATGCAAGTTTCACTTCAAGACCAGCAGGTCATAAGCAGCAACAGTGGCTTTAATAGAAGCTTGCCCGATACTGAGAAAACAGGACCAGAAGAGGAAACGGCATAGACAAGCAGTAGCAATGCAAGTTTCACTTCCCGACCAGGCACGTCATAAGCAGCAACGGCGGCTGTAATAGAAGCTTGCCCATACTGAGAAAACAGGACCAGAAGAGGAAGCGGCGGGGACAAGCAGTAGCAATGCAAGTTTCACTTCTGGACCAGGCACGTCATAAACAGCAACGGCGGAAGTAAGAGAAGCTTGCCCCATACGAAGCAAACAGGAGCAGCAGAGGAAGCAGCAGGGACAAGCATAACCAATGCAAGCTTCACTTCCAGACCAGTCACGTCATAAGCAGCAACGGTGGCAGTAATAGAAGCTTGCCCCATACTGAGCAAACAGGACCAGCAGTGGAAGCAGCAGGAACAAGCAAAAGCAATGCAAGCTTCACTTTCGGAATAGGCACGTCATAAGCAGCAACGGCGGCAGATGTAGAAGCTTGTCCCATACTGAGCAAACAAGTTCAACAGAGGAAGCAGCAGTTAGAAGCAGTAGCAATGCAAGTTTCACTTCAGGACCAGCAGGTCATAAGCAGCAACAGTGGCTTTAATAGAAGCTTGCCCCATACTGACAAAACAGGACCAGAAGAGGAAACGGCATAGACAAGCAGTAGCAATGCAAGTTTCACTTCCCGACCAGGCACGTCATAGCAGCAACAGCGGCTGTAATAGAAGCTTGCCCCATACTGAGAAAACAGGACCAGAAGAGGAAGCGGCATGGACAAGCAGTAGAAATGCAAGTTTCACTTCCGGACCAGGCAAGTCATAAGCAGCAGCACTGACAGTAATGGAAGCTTGCCCCATACTGAGCCAACAGGACCACCAAAGGAAGCAGCAGGGACAAGCAGTAGCAATGCAAGCTTCACTTCTGGACCAGGCACGTCATAAGCAGCAACGGCGGCAGTAAGAGAAGCTTGCCCCATACTGAGCAAACAGGACCAGCAGAGGAAGCGGCAGGGACAAGCAGAAGCAATGCAAGCTTCACTTCCGGACCAGGGAGGTCATAAGCAGCAGAGACTGCAGAAATGCAAGCTTGCACCATACTGAGCAAACAGGACCAGCAGAGGAAGCGGCAGGGACAAGCAGAAGCAATTCAAGCTTCACTTCCGGACCAGGGACGTCATAAGCAGCAGAGGCGGCAGAAATGCAAGCTTGTCCAATACTGAGCAAACGGGACCAGCAGAGGAAGTGGCAGAGACAAGCAGTAGCAATGCAAGCTTCACTTCCTGACCAGGCACGTCATGCCACAAAGGCCACACAAAGGCCCTGTTTGGCGCCCAAGTCCTCCACTCCATCCATCTTCCTAGAGGGGTGAGGGCAGGAGCCCCCCGATGCCAGAAGCGGATCCTGTGCTGCAAGGCAAGCTGCTGCCTCAACAGAGAAGGGCCTGCCTGACCCTGTCTCCATACTGTGCCTGACTTGCGCATGCAGGGTGCTGCGCGGCACAACAACGAGGCTGAACCTCGTTATAATTCGATTTGCTTCGCCGGTAGGCGGAGTCGCCGGTGGCCAGCCACAAAGGCCATACAAAGGCCCTGTTTGGCGCCCAAGTCCTCCACTCCATCCATCTTCCTAGAGGGGTGAGGGCAGGAGCCCCCCATGCCAGAAGCGGATCCTGTGCTGCAAGACAAGCTGCTGCCTCAACGGAGAAGGGCCTGCCTGACCCTGTCTCCATACTGTGCCTGACTCGCGCATGCCGGGCGCTGCACGGCACGACAACGAGGCTGAACCTCGTTATAATTCCATTTGCTTCGCCGGTAGGCGGAGTCGCCGGTGGCCAGCCACGAAGGCCACACAAAGGCCCTGTTTGGTGCCTGTTCGGTGAATGTGAGGGCGGTGCGGACTGCACCACTCTACCGCATGAACTGCAACCTCTCCAATGATGGGCCTCCAACACTACGGTAAGCCTTTGGGCGTTACTCTGCAATGGTGGCAGTAATAGAAGCTTGCCCCATACTGAGCAAACAGGACCAGCAGAGGAAGCAGCAGGGACAAGCAGAAGCAATGCAAGTTTCACATCCGGACCAGGCACGTCAGAAGCAGCAACGGCATCAGTAATAGAAGCTTGCCCCATACAATGCAAACAGGACCAGAAGAGGAAGCGGCATGGACAAGCAGTAGCAATGCAAGCTTCACTTCCGGACCAGTCACGTCATAAGCAGCAATGGTGGCAGTAATAGAAGCTTGCCCCATACTGAGCAAACAAGTCCAGCAGAGGAAGCAGCAGGGACAAGCTGTAGCAATGCAAGTTTAACTTCCGGACCAGGCACGTCATAAGCAGCAACGGTGGCAGTAATAGAAGCTTGCCCCATACTGAGCAAACAAGTCCAGCAGAGGAAACGGAGGAAACGGCAGGGAGAAGCAGTAGCAATGCAAGTTTCACTTCCAGACCAGGCACGTCATAAGCAGCAGCAGTGACAGTAATGGAAGCTTACCCCATACTGAGCCAACAGGACCACCAAAGGAAGCAGCAGGGACAAGCAGTAGCAATGCAAGCTTCACTTCTGGACCAGGCACGTCATAAGCAGCAGCAGCGGCAGTAATGGAAGGTTGCCCCATACTGAGCAAATGGAGCATATTAGGAAGTAGCAGAGACAAGCAGTAGCAATGCAAGTTTCACTTCCGGACGAGGCACGTCATAAGCAGCAGCAGCGGCAGTAATAGAAGCTTGCCCCATACTGAGAAAACAAGTCCAGCAGAGAAAGCGGCAGAGACAGGCAGTAGCAATGCAAGTTTCACTTCCGGACCAGGCACGTCAAAAGCAGCAATGGCGGCAGTAATAGAAGCTTGTCCCATACTGATCAAACATGACCAGCAGAGGAAGCAGCAGGGACAAGCAGGAGATATGCAAGCTTCACTTCCTGACCAGGCACGTCATAAGCAGCAGAGGTAACAGAAATGGAAGTTTGTCCCATATTGAGCAAACATGACCAGCAGAGGAAGCAGCAGGGACAAGCAGGAGATATGCAAGCTTCACTTCTGGACCAGGCACGTCATAAGCAGCAACGGTGGCAGTAATAGAAGCTTGCCCCATACTGAGCAAACAGGAGCAGCAGAGGAAGCAGCAGGGGCAAGCAGAACCAATGCAAGCTTCACTTCCAGACCAGGCACGTCATAAGCAGCAACGGTGGCAGTAATAGAGCTTGCCCCATACTGAGCAAACAGGACCAGCAGAGGAAGCAGCAGGGACAAGCAGAAGCAATGCAAGCTTCACTTCCGGACCAGGCAAGTCATAAGCAGCAGCAGTGACAGTAATGGAAGCTTGCCCCATACTGAGCCAACAGGACCAGCAGAGGAAGCAGCAGGGACAAGCAGAAGCAATGCAAGTTTCACTTCCGGACCAGGCACGTCATAAGCAGCAACAGCGGCAGTAATAGAAGCTTGCCCCATACTGAGCAAACAGGACCCGCAGAGGAAGCGGCATGGACAAGCAGTAGCAATGCAAGTTTCACATCCGGACCAGGCACGTCATAAGCAGCAACGGCATCAGTAATAGAAGCTTGCCCCATACAATGCAAACAGGACCAGCAAAGGAAGTAGCAGGGACAAGCAGTAGCAATGCAAGTTTCACTTCCGGACCAGCAACAGCGGCAGTAATAGAAGCTTGCCCCATACTGAGCAAACAGGACCAGCAGAGGAAGCGTCGGGGACAAGCAGTAGCAATGCAAGTTTTACTTCTGGACCAGGCACGTCATAAGCAGCAACGGCGGCAGTAAGAGAAGCTTGCCCCATATGGAGCAAACAGGAGCAGCAGAGGAAGCAGCAGGGAGAAGCATAACCAATGCAAGCTTCACTTCCAGACCAGTCACGTCACAAGCAGCAACGGTGGCAGTAATAGAAGCTTGCCCCATACTGACCAAACAGGACCAGCAGAGGAAGCAGCAGGGACAAGCAAAAGCAATGCAAGCTTTACTTTCGGACCAGGCACGTCATAAGCAGCAACGGCGACAGATATAGAAGCTTGCCCCATACTGAGCAAACAAGGTCAACAGAGGAAGCGGCAGTTAGAAGCAGTAGCAATGCAAGTTTCACTTCCGGACCAGGCATGTCATAAGCAGCAACGGCAGCTGTAATAGAAGCTTGCCCCATACTGAGAAAATAGGACCAGAAGAGGAAGCGGCATGGACAAGCAGTAGCAATGCAAGCTTCACTTCCAGACCAGGCACGTCATAAGCAGCAATGGCGGCAGTAATAGAAGCTTGCCCCATACTGAGCAAACAAGTCCAGCAGAGGAAGCGGCAGTGAGAAGCAGTAGCAATGCAAGTTTCACTTCCGGACCAGGCACGTCATAAGCAGCAACGGCGGCAGTAAGAGAAGCTTGCCCCATACGGAGCAAACAGGAGCAGCAGAGGAAGCAGCAGGGAGAAGCATAACCAATGCAAGCTTCACTTCCAGACCAGTCACGTCACAAGCAGCAACGGTGGCAGTAATAGAAGCTTGCCCCATACTGAGCAAACAGGACCAGCAGAGGAAGCAGCAGGGACAAGCAAAAGCAATGCAAGCTTCACTTTCGGACCAGGCACGTCATAAGCAGCAATGGCGACAGATATAGAAGCTTGCCCCATACTGAGCAAACAAGGTCAACAGAGGAAGCGGCAGTTAGAAGCAGTAGCAATGCAAGCTTCACTTCCAGACCAGGCACGACATAAGCAGCAACAGCAGCAGTAATAGAAGCTTGCCCCACACTGAGCAAACAGGACCAGAAGAGGAAGCGGCATGGACAAACAGTAGCAATGCAAGTTTCACATCCGGACCAGGCACGTCATAAGCAGCAACGGCGGCAGTAATAAAAGTTTGCCCCATACAGAGCAAACAGGACCAGAAGAGGAAGCAGCATGGACAAGCAGTAGCAATGCAAGTTTCACTTCCGGACCAGGCAAGTCATAGCAGCAGCAGTGACAGTAATGGAAGCTTGACCCATACTGAGCCAACAGGACCACTAAAGGAAGCAGCAGGGACAAGCAGTAGCAATGCAAGCTTCACTTCTGGACCAGGCACGTCATAAGCAGCGGCAGCAGCAGTAATCGAAGGTTGCCCCATACTGTGCAAATGGACCATCATAGGAAGTAGCATGGACAAGCAGTAGCAATGCAAGTTTCACTTCCGGACGAGGCACGTCATAAGCAGCAGCAGTGGCAGTAATGGAAGCTTGCCCCATACTGAGCAAACAAGTCCAGCAGAGGAAGCGACAGGGACAAGCAGTAGCAATGCAAGTTTCACTTCCGGACCAGGCACGTCATAAGCAACAGTGGCGGCAGTAATACAAGCTTGCCCCATACTGAGCAAACAGGACCAGCAGTGGAAGCAGCAGGGACATGCATAAGCAATGCAAGCTTCACTTCCGGACCAGGCACTTCATAAGCAGCAACGGCGGCAGTAATAGAAGCTTGCCCCATACTGAGCAAACAAGTCCAGCAGAGGAAGCGGCAGGGACAAGCAGTAGCAATGCAAGTTTCACTTCCGGACCAGGCACTTCATAAGCAGCAACGGCGGCAGTAATACAAGCTTGCCCCATACTGAGCAAACAGGACCAGCAGTGGAAGCAGCAGGGACAAGCAGAAGCAATGCAAGCTTCACTTCCGGACCAGGCACTTCATAAGCAGCAACGGCGGCAGTAATAGAAGCTTGCCCCATACTGAGCAAACAAGTCCAGCAGAGGAAGCAGCATGGACAAGCAGAAGCAATGCAAGCTTCACTTCCGGACCAGGCACTTCATAAGCAGCAACGGCGGCAGTAATAGAAGCTTGCCCCATACTGAGCAAACAAGTCCAGCAGAGGAAGCGGCAGGGAAAAGCAGTAGCAATGCAAGTTTCACTTCCGTACCAGACACCTCATAAGCAGCAACAGCGGCAGTAATAGAAGCTGCGCCCATACTGAGCAAACAGGACCAGCAGAGGAAGCGGCAGGGACAAGCAGTAGCAATGCAAGTTTCACATCCGGACCAGGCAAGTCATAAGCAGCAACGGCATCAGTAATAGAAGCTTGCCCCATACAATGCAAACAGGACCAGAAGAGGACGCGGCATGGACAAGCAGTAGCAATGCAAGTTTCACATCCGGACCAGGCACGTCATAAGCAGCAACGGCATCAGTAATAGAAGCTTGCCCCATACAATGCAAACAGGACCAGCAAAGGAAGTAGCAGGGACAAGCAGTAGCAATGCAAGTTTCACTTCCGGACCAGCAACAGCGGCAGTAATAGAAGCTTGCCCCATACTGAGCAAACAGGACCAGCAGAGGAAGCGTCGGGGACAAGCAGTAGCAATGCAAGTTTCACTTCTGGACCAGGCACGTCATAAGCAGCAACGGCGGCAGTAAGAGAAGCTTGCCCCATACGGAGCAAACAGGATCAGCAGAGGAAGCAGCAGGGAGAAGCATAACCAATGCAAGCTTCACTTCCAGACCAGTCACATCACAAGCAGCAACGGTGGCAGTAATAGAAGCTTGCCCCATACTGAGCAAACAGGACCAGCAGAGGAAGCAGCAGGGAAAAGCAAAAGCAATGCAAGCTTCACTTTCGGACCAGGCAACTCATAAGAAGCAACGGCGACAGATATAGAAGCTTGCCCCATACTGAGCAAACAAGGTCAACAGAGGAAGCGGCAGTTAGAAGCAGTAGCAATGCAAGTTTCACTTCCGGACCAGGCATGTCATAAGCAGCAACGGCGGCTGTAATAGAAGCTTGCCCCATACTGAGAAAATAGGACCAGAAGAGGAAGCGGCATGGACAAGCAGTAGCAATGCAAGCTTCACTTCCAGACCAGGCACGTCATAAGCAGCAATGGCGGCAGTAATAGAAGCTTGCCCCATACTGAGCAAACAAGTCCAGCAGAGGAAGCGGCAGTGAGAAGCAGTAGCAATGCAAGTTTCACTTCCGGACCAGGCACGACATAAGCAGCAACAGCAGCAGTAATAGAAGCTTGCCCCACACTGAGCAAACAGGACCAGAAGAGGAAGCGGCATGGACAAGAAGTAGCAATGCAAGTTTCACTTCCGGACCAGGCACGTCATAAGCAGCAACAGCGGCTGTAATAGAAGCTTGCCCCATACAGAGCAAACAGGACCAGAAGAGGAAGCAGCATGGACAAGCAGTAGCAATGCAAGTTTCACTATCGGACCAGGCAAGTCATAGCAGCAGCAGTGACAGTAATGGAAGCTTGACCCATACTGAGCCAACAGGACCACCAAAGGAAGCACCAGGGACAAGCAGTAGCAATGCAAGCTTCACTTCTGGACCAGGCATGTCATAAGCAGCGGCAGCAGCAGTAATCGAAGGTTGCCCCATACTGAGCAAATGGACCATCATAGGAAGTAGCAGGGACAAGCAGAAGCAATGCAAGCTTCACTTCCGGACCAGGCACGACATAAGCAGCAACAGCAGCAGTAATAGAAGCTTGCCCCATACTGAGCAAACAAGACCAGCAGTGGAAGCAGCAGGGACAAGCAGAAGCAATGCAAGCTTCACTTCCGGACCAGGCACTTCATAAGCAGCAACGGCGGCAGTAATAGAAGCTTGCCCCATACTGAGCAAACAAGTCCAGCAGAGGAAGCGGCAGGGACAAGCAGTAGCAATGCAAGTTTCACTTCCGGACCAGGCACTTCATAAGCAGCAACTGCGGCACAAATACAAGCTTGCCCCATACTGAGCAAACAGGACCAGCAGTGGAAGCAGCAGGGACAAGCAGAAGCAATGCAAGCTTCACTTCCGGACCAGGCACTTCATAAGCAGCAACGGCAGCAGTAATAGAAGCTTGCCCCATACTGAGCAAACAGGTCCAGCAGAGGAAGCAGCATGGACAAGCAGAAGCAATGCAAGTTTTACTTCCTGACCAGGCACTTCATAAGCAGCAACGGCGGCAGTAATACAAGCTTTCCCCATACTGAGCAAACAGGACCAGCGGTGGAAGCAGCATGGACAAGCAGAAGCAATGCAAGCTTCACTTCCGGACCAGGCACTTCATAAGCAGCAACGGCGGCAGTAATAGAAGCTTGCCCCATACTGAGCAAACAGGTCCAGCAGAGGAAGCAGCATGGACAAGCAGAAGCAATGCAAGCTTCACTTCCGGACCAGGCACTTCATAAGCAGCAACGGCGGCAGTAATAGAAGCTTGTCCCATACTGAGCAAACAAGTCCAGCAGAGGAAGCGGCAGGGACAAGCAGTAGCAATGCAAGTTTCACTTCCGGTCCAGGCACGTCATAAGCAGCAACGGCGGCTGTAATAGAAGCTTGGCCCATACTGAGCAAACAGGACCAGCAGAGGAAGCGGCAGGGACAAGCAGAAGCAATGCAAGCTTCACTTCCGGACCAGGCACTTCATAAGCAGCAACGGCGGCAGTAATAGAAGCTTGCCCCATACTGAGCAAACAAGTCCAGTATTGGAAGGGGCAGGGAGAAGCAGTAGCAATGCAAGTTTCACTTCTGGACCAGGCACTTCATAAGCAGCAACGGCGGCAGTAATAGAAGCTTGCCCCATACTGAGAAAACAGGACTAGAAAAGGAAGCGGCATGGACAAGCAGTAGCAATGCAAGTTTCACATCCGGACCAGGCACGTCATAAGCAGCAACGGCAGCAGTGATAGAAGCTTGCCCCATACAGAGCAAACAGGACCAGAAAAGGAAGCGGCATGTACAAGCAGTAGCAATGCAAGTTTCATTTCCGGACCAGGCAAGTCATAAGCAGCAGCAGTGACAGTAATGGAAGCTTGCCATATACTGAGCCAACATACCCAGCAAAGGAAGTAGCAGGGACAAGCAGTAGAAATGCAATTTTCACTTCCGGACCAGGCACGTCATAAGCAGCAACGGCGGCAGTAAGAGAAGCTTGCCCCATATTGATCAAACAGGAGCAGCAGAGGAAGCAGCAGGGACAAGCAGAACCAATGCAAGCTTCACTTCCAGACCAGTCACGTCAAAAGCAGCAACGGTGGCAGTAATAGAAGCTTGCCCCATACTGAGCAAACAGGACCAGCAGACGAAGCAGCAGGGACAAGCAAAATCAATGCAAGCTTCACTTCCGGACCAGGCACGTCATAAGCAGCAATGGCGGCAGATATAGAAGCTTGCCCCATACTGAGCAAACAACTTCAACAGAGGAAGCGGCACTTAGCAGCAGTAGCAATGCAAGTTTCACTTCCGAACCAGGCACGTCATAAGCAGCAACGGCGGCTGTAATAGAAGCTTGCCCCATACTGAGAAAACAGGACCAGAAGAGGAAGCGGCATGGACAAGCAGTAGCAATGCAAGCTTCACTTCGGGACCAGGCACATCATCAGCAGCAATGGCGTCAGTAATAGAAGCTTGCCCCACACTGAGCAAACAGGACCAGAAGAGGAACGCCATGGACAAGTAGTAGCAATGCAAATTTCACTTCCGGACCAGGCAAGTCATAAGCAGCAACAGTGGCTGTAATAGAAGCTTGCCCCATACTGAGAAAACAGGACCAGAAGAGGAAGCCGCATAGACAAGCAGTAGCAATGCAAGTTTCACTTCCGGACCAGGCACGTCATAAGCAGCAACAGTGGCTGTAATAGAAGCTTGCCCCATACTGAGCCAACAGGACAGGAAGAGGAAGCGGCATAGACAAGCAGTAGCAATGCAAGTTTCACATCCGCACCAGGCACGTCATAAGCAGCAGCAGTGACAGTAATGGAAGCTTACCCCTTACTGAGCCAACAGGACCACCAAAGGAAGCAGCAGGGACAAGCAGTAGCAATGCAAGCTTCACTTCCGGACCAGGCACGTCATAAGCAGCAACAGCGGCAGTAATAGAAGCTTGCCCCATACTGAGCAAACAAGTCCAGCAGAGGAAGCGGCAGGGACAAGCAGTAGCAATGCAAGTTTCACTTCTGAACCAGGTACGTCATAAGCAGCAACGCTGGCAGTAAGAGAAGCTTGCCCCATACTGAGCAAACAGGACCAGCAGAGGAAGCAGCAGGGACAAACAGAAGCAATGCAAGCTTCACTTCCAGACCAGGCACGTCATAAGCAGCAATGGCGGCAGTAATAGAAGCTTGCCCCATACTGATCAAACAAGTCCAGCAGAGGAAGCGGCAGGGAGAAGCAGTAGCAATGCAAGCTTCACTTCCTGACCAGGCACGTCATAAGCAGTAGAGGCAGCAGAAATGGAAGCTTGTCCAATACTGAGCAAACAGGACCAGCAGAGGAAGCGGCAGCTACAAGCAGTAGCAATGCAAGCTTCACTTCCTGACCAGGCACGTCATAAGCAGCAGAGGTAGCAGAAATGGAAGCTTGTCCCATACCGAGCAAACATGACCAGCAGAGGAAGCAGCAGGGACAAGCAGTAGCAATGCAAGCTTCACTTCTGGACCAGGCAGGTCATAAGCAGCAACGGCGGCAGTAATAGAATCTTGCTCCATACTGAGCAAACAGGACCATCAGAGGAAGCAGCAGGGACAAGCAGAAGCAATGCAAGCTTCACTTCCGGACCAGGCACGTCATAAGCAGCAACGGCGGCAGTAATAGAAGCTTGCCCCATACTGAGCAAACAAGTCCAGCAGAGGAAGCGGCAGGGAGAAGCAGTAGCAATGCAAGTTTCACTTCCGGACCAGGCACGTCATAAGCAGCAACGGTGACAGTAATAGAAGCTTGCCCCATACTGAAAAAACAGGACCAGAAGAGGAAGCGGCATGGACAAGCAGTAGCAATGCAAGTTTCACTTCCGGACCAGGCAAGTCATAAGCAGCAACAGCGGCAGTAATAGAAGCTTTCCCCATACTGAGCAAACAGGACCCGCAGAGGAAGCTGCGGGGACAAGCAGTAGCAATGCACATTTCACTTCTGGACCAGGCACGTCATAAACAGCAACGGCGGAAGTAAGAGAAGCTTGCCCCATACGAAGCAAACAGGAGCAGCAGAGGAAGCAGCAGGGACAAGCATAACCAATGCAAGCTTCACTTCCAGACCAGTCACGTCATAAGCAGCAACGGTGGCAGTAATAGAAGCTTGCCCCATACTGAGCAAACAGGACCAGCAGTGGAAGCAGCAGGAACAAGCAAAAGCAATGCAAGCTTCACTTTCGGAATAGGCACGTCATAAGCAGCAACGGCGGCTCTAATAGAAGCTTGCCCCATACTGAGAAAATAGGACCAGAAGAGGAAGCGGCATGGACAAGCAGTAGCAATGCAAGATTCACTTCCGGACCAGGGAGGTCATAAGCAGCAATGGCGGCAGTAATAGAAGCTTGCCCCATACTGAGCAAACAAGTCCCGCAGAGGAAGCGGCAGGTACAAGCAGTAGCAATGCAAGTTTCACTTCCGGACCAGGCACGTCATAAGCAGCAACAGTGGCTTTAATAGACGCTTGCCCCATACTGAGAAAACAGGACCAGAAGAGGAAGCGGCATGGACAAGCAGTAGCAATGCAAGTTTCATATCTAGACCAGGCACGTCATAAGCAGCAACGGCGGCAGTAATAAAAGCTTGCCCCATACAGAGCAAACAGGACCAGAAGAGGAAGCAGCATGGACAAGCAGTAGCAATGCAAGTTTCACTTCCGGACCAGGCAAGTCATAAGCAGCAACGGCGGCAGTAAGAGAAGCTTGCCCCATACTGAGCAAACAGGAGCAGCAGAGGAAGCAGCAGGGGCAAGCAGAACCAATGCAAGTTTCACTTCTGGACCAGGCACGTCATAAGCAGCAACAGCGGCTGTAATAGAAGCTTGCCCCATACTGAGAAAACAAGTCCAGCAGAGGAAGCGGCAGGGAGAAGCAGTAGCAATGCAAGCTTCACTTCCTGACCAGGCACGTCATAAGCAGTAGAGGCGGCAGAAATGGAAGCTTGTCCAATACTGAGCAAACAGGACCAGCAGAGGAAGCGGCAGGGACAAGCAGTAGCAATGCAAGCTTTACTTCCTGATCAGGCACGTCATAAGCAGCAGAGGTAGCAGAAATGGAAGCTTGTCCCATACTGAGAAAACATGACCAGCAGAGGAAGCAGCAGGGGCAAGCAGAACCAATGCAAGCTTCACTTCCAGACCAGGCACGTCATAAGCAGCAACGGTGGCAGTAATAGAAGCTTGCCCCATACTGAGCAAACAAGTTCAGCAGAGGAAGCGGCAGGGACAAGCAGTAGCAATGCAAGTTTCACTTCCAGACCAGGCACGTCATAAGCAGCAACGGCCGCAGTAATAGAAGCTTGCCCCATACTGAGCAAACAGGACCAGCAGAGGAAGCAGCAGGGACAAGCAGAAGCAATGCAAGCTTCACTTCCGGACCAGGCAGGTCATAAGCAGCAACGGCGGCAGTAATAGAAGCTTGCCCCATACTGATCAAACAAGTCCAGCAGAGGAAGCGGCAGGGAGAAGCAGTAGCAATGCAAGCTTCACTTCCTGACCAGGCACGTCATAAGCAGTAGAGGCGGCAGAAATGGAAGCTTGTCCAATACTGAGCAAACAGGACCAGCAGAGGAAGCGGCAGGGACAAGCAGTAGCAATGCAAGCTTCACTTCCTGACCAGGCACGTCATAAGCAGCAGAGGTAGCAGAAATGGAAGCTTGTCCCATACTGAGCAAACATGACCAGCAGAGGAAGCAGCAGGGACAAGCAGTAGGAATGCAAGCTTCACTTCTGGACCAGGCACGTCATAAGCAGCAACGGCGGCAGTAAGAGAAGCTTGCACCATACTGAGCAAACAGGAGCAGCATAGGAAGCAACAGGGGCAAGCAGAACCAATGCAAGCTTCACTTCCAGACCAGGCACGTCATAAGCAGCAACGGTGGCAGTAATAGAAGCTTGCCCCATACTGAGCAAACAAGTCCAGCAGAGGAAGCGGCAGGGACAAGCAGTAGCAATGCAAGTTTCACTTCCGGACCAGGCACGTCATAAGCAGCAACGGCCGCAGTAATAGAAGCTTGCCCCATACTGAGCAAACAGGACCAGCAGAGGAAGCAGCAGGGACAAGCAGAAGCAATGCAAGCTTCACTTCCGGACCAGGCAGGTCATAAGCAGCAACGGCGGCAGTGATAGAAGCTAGCCCCATACTGAGCAAACAAGTCCAGCAGAGGAAGCGGCAGGGAGAAGCAGTAGCAATGCAAGTTTCACTTCCGGACCAGGCACGTCATAAGCAGCAACGGCGGCAGTTATAGAAGCTTGCCCCATACTGAGAAAACAGGACCAGAAGAGGAAGCGGCATGGACAAGCAGTAGCAATGCAAGTTTCACATCCGGACCAGGCACGTCATAAGCAGCAACGGCATCAGTAATAGAAGCTTGCCCCATACAATGCAAACAGGACCAGAAGAGGAAGCGGCATGGACAAGCAGTAGCAATGCAAGCTTCACTTCCGGACCAGGCACGTCATAAGCAGCAACTGCGGCAGTAAGAGAAGCTTGCACCATACTGAGCAAACAAGTCCAGCAGAGGAAGCGGCAGGGACAAGCAGTAGCAATGCAAGTTTAACTTCCGTTCCAGGCACGTCATAAGCAGCAACGGTGGCAGTAATAGAAGCTTGCCCCATACTGAGCAAACAAGTCCAGCAGAGGAAACGGAGGAAACGGCAGGGAGAAGCAGTAGCAATGCAAGTTTCACTTCCAGACCAGACACGTCAGAAGCAGCAACAGCGGCAGTAATAGAAGCTTGCCCCACACTGAGCAAACAGGACCAGAAGAGGAACGGCATGGACAAGCAGTAGCAATGCAAGTTTCACTTCCGGACTAGGCACGTCATAAGCAGCGGCAGCAGCAGTAATGGAAGGTTGCCCCATACTGAGCAAATGGACCATCATAGGAAGTAGCAGGGACAGGCAGTAGCAATGCAAGTTTCACTTCCGGACGAGGCACGTCATAAGCAGCAGCAGCGGCAGTAATGGAAGCTTGCCCCATACTGAGCAAACAAGTCCAGCAGAGGAAGCGGCAGGGACAAGCAGTAGCAATGCAAGTTTCACTTCTGGACCAGGTACGTCATGATCAGCAACGGTGGCAGTAAGAGAAGCTTGCCCCATACTGAGTAAACAGGACCAGAAGAGGAAGCGGCATGGACAAGCAGTAGCAATGCAAGTTTCACATCCGGACCAGGCACGTTATAAGCAGCAACAGCTGCTGTAATAGAAGCCTGCCCCATACTGAGAAAACAAGTCCAGCAGAGAAAGCGGCAGGGACAAGCAGTAGCAATGCAAGTTTCACTTCCGGACCAGGCATGTCATAAGCAGCAACGGTGGCAGTAATAGACGCTTGCCCCATACTGAGTAAACAGGACCAGAAGAGGAAGCAGCAGGGACAAGCAGAAGCAATGCAAGTTTCACTTCCGGGCCAGGCAAGTCATAGCAGCAGCAGGGACAGTAATGGAAGCTTGACCCATACTGAGCCAACAGGACCACCAAAGGAAGCAGCAGGGACAAGCAGTAGCAATGCAAGCTTCACTTCTGGACCAGGCACGTCATAAGCAGCGGCAGCAGCAGTAATGTAAGGTTGCCCCATACTGAGCAAATGGACCATCATAGGATGTAGCAGGGACAGGCAGTAGCAATGCAAGTTTCACTTCCGGACGAGGCACGTCATAAGCAGCAGCAGCGGCAGTAATGGAAGCTTGCCCCATACTGAGCAAACAAGTCCAGCAGAGGAAGCGGCAGGGACAAGCAGTAGCAATGCAAGTTTCACTTCTGGACCAGGTACGTCATGAGCAGCAACGGTGGCAGTAAGAGAAGCTTGCCCCATACTGAGTAAACAGGACCAGAAGAGGAAGCGGCATGGACAAGCAGTAGCAATGCAAGTTTCACATCCGGACCAGGCACGTTATAAGCAGCAACAGCTGCTGTAATAGAAGCCTGCCCCATACTTAGAAAACAAGTCCAGCAGAGAAAGCGGCAGGGACAAGCAGTAGCAATGCAAGTTTCACTTCCGGACCAGGCACGTCATAAGCAGCAACGGCGGCAGTAATAGAAGCTTGCTCCATACTGAGCAAACACGACCAGCAGAGGAAGCAGCAGGGACAAGCAGAAGCAATGCAAGCTTCACTTCCGGACCAGGCACGTCATAAGCAGCAACGGCGGCAGTAATAGAAGCTTGCCCCATACTGAGCAAACAAGTCCAGCAGAGGAAGCGGCAGGGAGAAGCAGTAGCAATGCAAGTTTCACTTCCGGACCAGGCACGTCATAAGCAGCAACGGTGGCAGTAATAGAAGCTTGCCCCATACTGAGAAAACAGGACCAGAAGAGGAAGCGGCATGGACAAGCAGTAGCAATGCAAGTTTCACTTCCGGACCAGACAAGTCATAAGCAGCAGCAGTGACAGTAATGGAAGCTTGCCCCATAGTGAGCCAACAGGACCAGCAAAGGAAGAAGCAGGTACAAGCAGTAGCAATGCAAGTTTCACTTCCGGACCAGGCACGTCATAAGCAGCAACAGCGGCAGTAATAGAAGCTTGCCCCATACTGAGCAAACAGGACCCACAGAGGAAGCGGCGGGGACAAGCAGTAGCAATGCAAGTTTCACTTCTGGACCAGGCACGTCATAAACAGCAACGGCGGAAGTAAGAGAAGCTTGCCCCATACGAAGCAAACAGGAGCAGCAGAGGAAGCAGCAGGGACAAGCATAACCAATGCAGCTTCACTTCCAGACCAGTCACGTCATAAGCAGCAACGGTGGCAGTAATAGAAGCTTGCCCCATACTGAGCAAACAGGACCAGCAGTGGAAGCAGCAGGAATAAGCAAAAGCAATGCAAGCTTCACTTTCGGAATAGGCACGTCATAAGCAGCAACGGCCGCAGTAATAGAAGCTTGCCCCATACTGAGCAAACAGGACCAGCAGAGGAAGCAGCAGGGACAAGCAGAAGCAATGCAAGCTTCACTTCCGGACCAGGCAGGTCATAAGCAGCAACGGCGGCAGTGATAGAAGCTTGCCCCATACTGAGCAAACAAGTCCAGCAGAGGAAGCGGCAGGGAGAAGCAGTAGCAATGCAAGTTTCACTTCCGGACCAGGCACGTCATAAGCAGCAACGGCGGCAGTTATAGAAGCTTGCCCCATACTGAGAAAACAGGACCAGAAGAGGAAGCGGCATGGACAAGCAGTAGCAATGCAAGTTTCACATCCGGACCAGGCACGTCATAAGCAGCAACGGCATCAGTAATAGAAGCTTGCCCCATACAATGCAAACAGGACCAGAAGAGGAAGCGGCATGGACAAGCAGTAGCAATGCAAGCTTCACTTCCGGACCAGGCACGTCATAAGCAGCAACTGCGGCAGTAAGAGAAGCTTGCACCATACTGAGCAAACAAGTCCAGCAGAGGAAGCGGCAGGGACAAGCAGTAGCAATGCAAGTTTAACTTCCGTTCCAGGCACGTCATAAGCAGCAACGGTGGCAGTAATAGAAGCTTGCCCCATACTGAGCAAACAAGTCCAGCAGAGGAAACGGAGGAAACGGCAGGGAGAAGCAGTAGCAATGCAAGTTTCACTTCCAGACCAGACACGTCAGAAGCAGCAACAGCGGCAGTAATAGAAGCTTGCCCCACACTGAGCAAACAGGACCAGAAGAGGAACGGCATGGACAAGCAGTAGCAATGCAAGTTTCACTTCCGGACTAGGCACGTCATAAGCAGCGGCAGCAGCAGTAATGGAAGGTTGCCCCATACTGAGCAAATGGACCATCATAGGAAGTAGCAGGGACAGGCAGTAGCAATGCAAGTTTCACTTCCGGACGAGGCACGTCATAAGCAGCAGCAGCGGCAGTAATGGAAGCTTGCCCCATACTGAGCAAACAAGTCCAGCAGAGGAAGCGGCAGGGACAAGCAGTAGCAATGCAAGTTTCACTTCTGGACCAGGTACGTCATGATCAGCAACGGTGGCAGTAAGAGAAGCTTGCCCCATACTGAGTAAACAGGACCAGAAGAGGAAGCGGCATGGACAAGCAGTAGCAATGCAAGTTTCACATCCGGACCAGGCACGTTATAAGCAGCAACAGCTGCTGTAATAGAAGCCTGCCCCATACTGAGAAAACAAGTCCAGCAGAGAAAGCGGCAGGGACAAGCAGTAGCAATGCAAGTTTCACTTCCGGACCAGGCATGTCATAAGCAGCAACGGTGGCAGTAATAGACGCTTGCCCCATACTGAGTAAACAGGACCAGAAGAGGAAGCAGCAGGGACAAGCAGAAGCAATGCAAGTTTCACTTCCGGGCCAGGCAAGTCATAGCAGCAGCAGGGACAGTAATGGAAGCTTGACCCAAACTGAGCCAACAGGACCACCAAAGGAAGCAGCAGGGACAAGCAGTAGCAATGCAAGCTTCACTTCTGGACCAGGCACGTCATAAGCAGCGGCAGCAGCAGTAATGGAAGGTTGCCCCATACTGAGCAAATGGACCATCATAGGATGTAGCAGGGACAGGCAGTAGCAATGCAAGTTTCACTTCCGGACGAGGCACGTCATAAGCAGCAGCAGCGGCAGTAATGGAAGCTTGCCCCATACTGAGCAAACAAGTCCAGCAGAGGAAGCGGCAGGGACAAGCAGTAGCAATGCAAGTTTCACTTCTGGACCAGGTACGTCATGAGCAGCAACGGTGGCAGTAAGAGAAGCTTGCCCCATACTGAGTAAACAGGACCAGAAGAGGAAGCGGCATGGACAAGCAGTAGCAATGCAAGTTTCACATCCGGACCAGGCACGTTATAAGCAGCAACAGCTGCTGTAATAGAAGCCTGCCCCATACTTAGAAAACAAGTCCAGCAGAGAAAGCGGCAGGGACAAGCAGTAGCAATGCAAGTTTCACTTCCGGACCAGGCACGTCATAAGCAGCAACGGCGGCAGTAATAGAAGCTTGCTCCATACTGAGCAAACACGACCAGCAGAGGAAGCAGCAGGGACAAGCAGAAGCAATGCAAGCTTCACTTCCGGACCAGGCACGTCATAAGCAGCAACGGCGGCAGTAATAGAAGCTTGCCCCATACTGAGCAAACAAGTCCAGCAGAGGAAGCGGCAGGGAGAAGCAGTAGCAATGCAAGTTTCACTTCCGGACCAGGCACGTCATAAGCAGCAACGGTGGCAGTAATAGAAGCTTGCCCCATACTGAGAAAACAGGACCAGAAGAGGAAGCGGCATGGACAAGCAGTAGCAATGCAAGTTTCACTTCCGGACCAGACAAGTCATAAGCAGCAGCAGTGACAGTAATGGAAGCTTGCCCCATAGTGAGCCAACAGGACCAGCAAAGGAAGAAGCAGGTACAAGCAGTAGCAATGCAAGTTTCACTTCCGGACCAGGCACGTCATAAGCAGCAACGGCGGCAGTAATAGAAGCTTGCTCCATACTGAGCAAACACGACCAGCAGAGGAAGCAGCAGGGACAAGCAGAAGCAATGCAAGCTTCACTTCCGGACCAGGCACGTCATAAGCAGCAACGGCGGCAGTAATAGAAGCTTGCCCCATACTGAGCAAACAAGTCCAGCAGAGGAAGCGGCAGGGAGAAGCAGTAGCAATGCAAGTTTCACTTCCGGACCAGGCACGTCATAAGCAGCAACGGTGGCAGTAATAGAAGCTTGCCCCATACTGAGAAAACAGGACCAGAAGAGGAAGCGGCATGGACAAGCAGTAGCAATGCAAGTTTCACTTCCGGACCAGACAAGTCATAAGCAGCAGCAGTGACAGTAATGGAAGCTTGCCCCATAGTGAGCCAACAGGACCAGCAAACGAAGAAGCAGGTACAAGCAGTAGCAATGCAAGTTTCACTTCCGGACCAGGCACGTCATAAGCAGCAACAGCGGCAGTAATAGAAGCTTGCCCCATACTGAGCAAACAGGACCCACAGAGGAAGCGGCGGGGACAAGCAGTAGCAATGCAAGTTTCACTTCTGGACCAGGCACGTCATAAACAGCAACGGCGGAAGTAAGAGAAGCTTGCTCCATACTGAGCAAACACGACCAGCAGAGGAAGCAGCAGGGACAAGCAGAAGCAATGCAAGCTTCACTTCCGGACCAGGCACGTCATAAGCAGCAACGGCGGCAGTAATAGAAGCTTGCCCCATACTGAGCAAACAAGTCCAGCAGAGGAAGCGGCAGGGAGAAGCAGTAGCAATGCAAGTTTCACTTCCGGACCAGGCACGTCATAAGCAGCAACGGTGGCAGTAATAGAAGCTTGCCCCATACTGAGAAAACAGGACCAGAAGAGGAAGCGGCATGGACAAGCAGTAGCAATGCAAGTTTCACTTCCGGACCAGACAAGTCATAAGCAGCAGCAGTGACAGTAATGGAAGCTTGCCCCATAGTGAGCCAACAGGACCAGCAAAGGAAGAAGCAGGTACAAGCAGTAGCAATGCAAGTTTCACTTCCGGACCAGGCACGTCATAAGCAGCAACAGCGGCAGTAATAGAAGCTTGCCCCATACTGAGCAAACAGGACCCACAGAGGAAGCGGCGGGGACAAGCAGTAGCAATGCAAGTTTCACTTCTGGACCAGGCACGTCATAAACAGCAACGGCGGAAGTAAGAGAAGCTTGCCCCATACGAAGCAAACAGGAGCAGCAGAGGAAGCAGCAGGGACAAGCATAACCAATGCAGCTTCACTTCCAGACCAGTCACGTCATAAGCAGCAACGGTGGCAGTAATAGAAGCTTGCCCCATACTGAGCAAACAGGACCAGCAGTGGAAGCAGCAGGAATAAGCAAAAGCAATGCAAGCTTCACTTTCGGAATAGGCACGTCATAAGCAGCAACGGCCGCAGTAATAGAAGCTTGCCCCATACTGAGCAAACAGGACCAGCAGAGGAAGCAGCAGGGACAAGCAGAAGCAATGCAAGCTTCACTTCCGGACCAGGCAGGTCATAAGCAGCAACGGCGGCAGTGATAGAAGCTTGCCCCATACTGAGCAAACAAGTCCAGCAGAGGAAGCGGCAGGGAGAAGCAGTAGCAATGCAAGTTTCACTTCCGGACCAGGCACGTCATAAGCAGCAACGGCGGCAGTTATAGAAGCTTGCCCCATACTGAGAAAACAGGACCAGAAGAGGAAGCGGCATGGACAAGCAGTAGCAATGCAAGTTTCACATCCGGACCAGGCACGTCATAAGCAGCAACGGCATCAGTAATAGAAGCTTGCCCCATACAATGCAAACAGGACCAGAAGAGGAAGCGGCATGGACAAGCAGTAGCAATGCAAGCTTCACTTCCGGACCAGGCACGTCATAAGCAGCAACTGCGGCAGTAAGAGAAGCTTGCACCATACTGAGCAAACAAGTCCAGCAGAGGAAGCGGCAGGGACAAGCAGTAGCAATGCAAGTTTAACTTCCGTTCCAGGCACGTCATAAGCAGCAACGGTGGCAGTAATAGAAGCTTGCCCCATACTGAGCAAACAAGTCCAGCAGAGGAAACGGAGGAAACGGCAGGGAGAAGCAGTAGCAATGCAAGTTTCACTTCCAGACCAGACACGTCAGAAGCAGCAACAGCGGCAGTAATAGAAGCTTGCCCCACACTGAGCAAACAGGACCAGAAGAGGAACGGCATGGACAAGCAGTAGCAATGCAAGTTTCACTTCCGGACTAGGCACGTCATAAGCAGCGGCAGCAGCAGTAATGGAAGGTTGCCCCATACTGAGCAAATGGACCATCATAGGAAGTAGCAGGGACAGGCAGTAGCAATGCAAGTTTCACTTCCGGACGAGGCACGTCATAAGCAGCAGCAGCGGCAGTAATGGAAGCTTGCCCCATACTGAGCAAACAAGTCCAGCAGAGGAAGCGGCAGGGACAAGCAGTAGCAATGCAAGTTTCACTTCTGGACCAGGTACGTCATGATCAGCAACGGTGGCAGTAAGAGAAGCTTGCCCCATACTGAGTAAACAGGACCAGAAGAGGAAGCGGCATGGACAAGCAGTAGCAATGCAAGTTTCACATCCGGACCAGGCACGTTATAAGCAGCAACAGCTGCTGTAATAGAAGCCTGCCCCATACTGAGAAAACAAGTCCAGCAGAGAAAGCGGCAGGGACAAGCAGTAGCAATGCAAGTTTCACTTCCGGACCAGGCATGTCATAAGCAGCAACGGTGGCAGTAATAGACGCTTGCCCCATACTGAGTAAACAGGACCAGAAGAGGAAGCAGCAGGGACAAGCAGAAGCAATGCAAGTTTCACTTCCGGGCCAGGCAAGTCATAGCAGCAGCAGGGACAGTAATGGAAGCTTGACCCAAACTGAGCCAACAGGACCACCAAAGGAAGCAGCAGGGACAAGCAGTAGCAATGCAAGCTTCACTTCTGGACCAGGCACGTCATAAGCAGCGGCAGCAGCAGTAATGGAAGGTTGCCCCATACTGAGCAAATGGACCATCATAGGATGTAGCAGGGACAGGCAGTAGCAATGCAAGTTTCACTTCCGGACGAGGCACGTCATAAGCAGCAGCAGCGGCAGTAATGGAAGCTTGCCCCATACTGAGCAAACAAGTCCAGCAGAGGAAGCGGCAGGGACAAGCAGTAGCAATGCAAGTTTCACTTCTGGACCAGGTACGTCATGAGCAGCAACGGTGGCAGTAAGAGAAGCTTGCCCCATACTGAGTAAACAGGACCAGAAGAGGAAGCGGCATGGACAAGCAGTAGCAATGCAAGTTTCACATCCGGACCAGGCACGTTATAAGCAGCAACAGCTGCTGTAATAGAAGCCTGCCCCATACTTAGAAAACAAGTCCAGCAGAGAAAGCGGCAGGGACAAGCAGTAGCAATGCAAGTTTCACTTCCGGACCAGGCACGTCATAAGCAGCAACGGCGGCAGTAATAGAAGCTTGCTCCATACTGAGCAAACACGACCAGCAGAGGAAGCAGCAGGGACAAGCAGAAGCAATGCAAGCTTCACTTCCGGACCAGGCACGTCATAAGCAGCAACGGCGGCAGTAATAGAAGCTTGCCCCATACTGAGCAAACAAGTCCAGCAGAGGAAGCGGCAGGGAGAAGCAGTAGCAATGCAAGTTTCACTTCCGGACCAGGCACGTCATAAGCAGCAACGGTGGCAGTAATAGAAGCTTGCCCCATACTGAGAAAACAGGACCAGAAGAGGAAGCGGCATGGACAAGCAGTAGCAATGCAAGTTTCACTTCCGGACCAGACAAGTCATAAGCAGCAGCAGTGACAGTAATGGAAGCTTGCCCCATAGTGAGCCAACAGGACCAGCAAAGGAAGAAGCAGGTACAAGCAGTAGCAATGCAAGTTTCACTTCCGGACCAGGCACGTCATAAGCAGCAACAGCGGCAGTAATAGAAGCTTGCCCCATACTGAGCAAACAGGACCCGCAGAGGAAGCGGCGGGGACAAGCAGTAGCAATGCAAGTTTCACTTCTGGACCAGGCACGTCATAAACAGCAACGGCGGAAGTAAGAGAAGCTTGCCCATACGAAGCAAACAGGAGCAGCAGAGGAAGCAGCAGGGACAAGCATAACCAATGCAGCTTCACTTCCAGACCAGTCACGTCATAAGCAGCAACGGTGGCAGTAATAGAAGCTTGCCCCATACTGAGCAAACAGGACCAGCAGTGGAAGCAGCAGGAATAAGCAAAAGCAATGCAAGCTTCACTTTCGGAATAGGCACGTCATAAGCAGCAACGGCGGCAGATATAGAAGCTTGCCCCATACTGAGCAAACAAGTTCAACAGAGGAAGCAGCAATTAGAAGCAGTAGCAATGCAAGTTTCACTTCCGGACCAGGCATGTCATAAGCAGCAACGGCGGCTCTAATAGAATCTTGCCCCATACTGAGAAAATAGGACCAGAAGAGGAAGCGGCATGGACAAGCAGTAGCAATGCAAGATTCACTTCCGGACCAGGCACGTCATAAGCAGCAATGGCGGCAGTAATAGAAGCTTGCCCCATACTGAGCAAACAAGTCCAGCAGAGGAAGCGGCAGGGAGAAGCAGTAGCAATGCAAGTTTCACTTCCGGACCAGCAGGTCATAAGCAGCAACAGCGGCTGTAATAGAAGCTTGCCCCACACTAAGTAAACAGGACCAGAAGAGGAAGCAGCATGGACAAGCAGTAGCAATGCAAGTTTCACTTCCGGACCAGGCAAGTCATAAGCAGCAGCAGTGACAGTAATGGAAGCTTGCCCCATACTGAGCCAACAGGACCACCAAAGGAAGCAGCAGGGACAAGCAGTAGCAATGCAAGCTTCACTTCTGGACCAGGCACGTCATAAGCAGCAACGGCGGCAGTAAGAGAAGCTTGCCCCATACTGAGCAAAGAGGAGCAGCAGAGGAAGCAGCAGGGGCAAGCAGAACCAATGCAAGTTTCACTTCTGGACCAGACACGTCATAAGCAGCAACGGTGGCAGTAAGAGAAGCTTGCCCCATACTGAGAAAACAAGTCCAGCAGAGAAAGCGGCAGGGACAAGCAGTAGCAATGCAAGTTTCACTTCCGGACCAGGCACGTCATAAGCAGCTACAGCGGCAGTAATAGAAGCTTGCCCCATACTGAGCAAACAGGACCAGCAGAGGAAGCAGCAGGGACAAGCAGAAGCAATGCAAGCTTCACTTCCGGACCAGGCACGTCATAAGAAGCAACGGCGGCAGTAATAGAAGCTTGCCCCATACTGAGCAAACAAGTCCAGCAGAGGAAGCGGCAGGGAGAAGCAGTAGCAATGCAAGCTTCACTTCCTGACCAGGCACGTCATAAGCAGTAGAGGCGGCAGAAATGGAAGCTTGTCCAATACTGAGCAAACAGGACCAGCAGAGGAAACGGCAGGGACAAGCAGTAGCAATGCAAGCTTCACCTCCTGACCAGGCACGTCATAAGCAGCAGAGGTAGCAGAAATGGAAGCTTGTCCCATACTGAGCAAACAGGAGCAGCAGAGGAAGCAGCAGGGGCAAGCAGAACCAATGCAAGCTTCACTTCCAGACCAGGCACGTCATAAGCAGCAACTGCGGCAGTAAGAGAAGCTTGCCCCATACTGAGCAAACAAGTCCAGCAGAGGAAGCGGCAGGGACAAGCAGTAGCAATGCAAGTTTCACTTCCGGACCAGGCACGTCATAAGCAGCAACGGCCGCAGTAATAGAAGCTTGCCCCATACTGAGCAAACAGGACCAGTAGAGGAAGCAGCAGGGAAAAGCAGAAGCAATGCAAGCTTCACTTCCGGACCAGGCATGTCATAAGCAGCAACAGCATCAGTAATAGAAGCTTGCCCCATACTGAGCAAACAAGTCCAGCAGAGGAAGCGGCAGGGACAAGCAGTAGCAATGCAAGTTTAACTTCCGGACCAGGCACGTCATAAGCAGCAACGGTGGCAGTAATGGAAGCTTGCCCCATACTGAGAAAACAGGACCAGAAGAGGAAGCAGCATAGACAAGCAGTAGCAATGCAAGTTTCACTTCCGGACCAGGCACGTCATAAGCAGCAACAGCGGCTGTAATAGAAGCTTTCCCCATACTGAGAAAACAGGACCAGAAGAGGAAGCGGCAGGGAGAAGCAGTAGCAATGCAAGTTTCACTTCCGGACCAGGCACGTCATAAGCAGCAACTGTGGCAGTAATAGAAGCTTGCCCCATACTGAGAAAACAGGACCAGAAGAGGAAGCGGCATGGACAGGCAGTAGCAATGCAAGTTTCACTTCCGGACCAGGCAAGTCATAAGCAGCAGCAGTGACAGTAATGGAAGCTTGCCCCATAGTGAGCCAACAGGACCAGCAAAGGAAGAAGCAGGGACAAGCAGGAGCAATGCAAGTTTCACTTCCGGACCAGCCACGTCATAAGCAGCAGCAGCGGCAGTAATGGAAGCTTGCCCCATACTGAGCAAACAAGTCCAGCAGAGGAAGCGGCAGGGACAAGCAGTAGCAATGCAAGTTTCACTTCTGGACCAGGTACGTCATAAGCAGCAACGGTGGCAGTAAGAGAAGCTTGCCCCATACTGAGCAAACAGGAGCAGCAGAGGAAGCAGCAGGGACAAGCAAAAGCAATGCAAGCTTCACATCCGGACCAGGCACGTTATAAGCAGCAACAGCGGCTGTAATAGAAGCTTGCCCCATACTGAGAAAACAAGTCCAGCAGAGAAAGCGGCAGGGACAAGCAGTAGCAATGCAAGTTTCACTTCCGGACCAGGCACGTCATAAGCAGCTACAGCGGCAGTAATAGAAGCTTGCCCCATACTGAGCAAACAGGACCAGCAGAGGAAGCAGCAGGGACAAACAGAAGCAATGCAAGCTTCACTTCCAGACCAGGCACGTCATAAGCAGCAATGGTGGCAGTAATAGAAGCTTGCCCCATACTGATCAAACAGGTCCAGCAGAGGAAGCGGCAGGGAGAAGCAGTAGCAATGCAAGCTTCACTTCCTGACCAGGCACGTCATAAGCAGTAGAGGCGGCAGAAATGGAAGCTTGTCCAATACTGAGCAAACAGGACCAGCAGAGGAAGCGGCAGCTACAAGCAGTAGCAATGCAAGCTTCACTTCCTGACCAGGCACGTCATAAGCAGCAGAGGTAGCAGAAATGGAAGCTTGTCCCATACTGAGCAAACATGACCAGCAGAGGAAGCAGCAGGGACAAGCAGTAGCAATGCAAGTTTCACTTCCGGACCAGGCACGTCATAAGCAGCAACAGCCGCAGTAATAGAAGCTTGCCCCATACTGAGCAAACAGGACCAGTAGAGGAAGCAGCAGGGAAAAGCAGAAGCAATGCAAGCTTCACTTCCGGACCAGGCATGTCATAAGCAGCAACAGCATCAGTAATAGAAGCTTGCCCCATACTGAGCAAACAAGTCCAGCAGAGGAAGCGGCAGGGACAAGCAGTAGCAATGCAAGTTTAACTTCCGGACCAGGCACGTCATAAGCAGCAACGGTGGCAGTAATGGAAGCTTGCCCCATACTGAGAAAACAGGACCAGAAGAGGAAGCAGCATAGACAAGCAGTAGCAATGCAAGTTTCACTTCCGGACCAGGCACGTCATAAGCAGCAACAGCGGCTGTAATAGAAGCTTTCCCCATACTGAGAAAAGAGGACCAGAAGAGGAAGCGGCAGGGAGAAGCAGTAGCAATGCAAGTTTCACTTCCGGACCAGGCACGTCATAAGCAGCAACTGTGGCAGTAATAGAAGCTTGCCCCATACTGAGAAAACAGGACCAGAAGAGGAAGCGGCATGGACAGGCAGTAGCAATGCAAGTTTCACTTCCGGACCAGGCAAGTCATAAGCAGCAGCAGTGACAGTAATGGAAGCTTGCCCCATAGTGAGCCAACAGGACCAGCAAAGGAAGAAGCAGGGACAAGCAGGAGCAATGCAAGTTTCACTTCCGGACCAGCCACGTCATAAGCAGCAGCAGCGGCAGTAATGGAAGCTTGCCCCATACTGAGCAAACAAGTCCAGCAGAGGAAGCGGCAGGGACAAGCAGTAGCAATGCAAGTTTCACTTCTGGACCAGGTACGTCATAAGCAGCAACGGTGGCAGTAAGAGAAGCTTGCCCCATACTGAGCAAACAGGAGCAGCAGAGGAAGCAGCAGGGACAAGCAAAAGCAATGCAAGCTTCACATCCGGACCAGGCACGTTATAAGCAGCAACAGCGGCTGTAATAGAAGCTTGCCCCATACTGAGAAAACAAGTCCAGCAGAGAAAGCGGCAGGGACAAGCAGTAGCAATGCAAGTTTCACTTCCGGACCAGGCACGTCATAAGCAGCTACAGCGGCAGTAATAGAAGCTTGCCCCATACTGAGCAAACAGGACCAGCAGAGGAAGCAGCAGGGACAAACAGAAGCAATGCAAGCTTCACTTCCAGACCAGGCACGTCATAAGCAGCAATGGTGGCAGTAATAGAAGCTTGCCCCATACTGATCAAACAGGTCCAGCAGAGGAAGCGGCAGGGAGAAGCAGTAGCAATGCAAGCTTCACTTCCTGACCAGGCACGTCATAAGCAGTAGAGGCGGCAGAAATGGAAGCTTGTCCAATACTGAGCAAACAGGACCAGCAGAGGAAGCGGCAGCTACAAGCAGTAGCAATGCAAGCTTCACTTCCTGACCAGGCACGTCATAAGCAGCAGAGGTAGCAGAAATGGAAGCTTGTCCCATACTGAGCAAACATGACCAGCAGAGGAAGCAGCAGGGACAAGCAGTAGCAATGCAAGCTTCACTTCTGGACCAGGCAGGTCATAAGCAGCAACGGCGGCAGTAAGAGAAGCTTGCCCCATACTGAGCAAACAGGAGCAGCAGAGGATCAGCAGGGGCAAGCAGAACCAATGCAAGCTACACTTCCAGACCAGGCATGTCATAAGTAGCAACTGTGGCAGTAATAGAAGCTTGCCCCATACTGAGCAAACAAGTCCAGCAGAGGAAGCGGCAGGGACAAGCAGTAGCAATGCAAGTTTCACTTCCGGACCAGGCACGTCATAAGCAGCAACGGCGGCAGTAATAGAAGCTTGCCCCATACTGAGCAAACACGACCAGCAGAGGAAGCAGCAGGGACAAGCAGAAGCAATGCAAGCTTCACTTCCGGACCAGGCACGTCATAAGCAGCAACGGCGGCAGTAATAGAAGCTTGCCCCATACTGAGCAAACATGTCCAGCGGAGGAAGCGGCAGGGAGAAGCAGTAGCAATGCAAGTTTCACTTCCGGACCAGGCACGTCATAAGCAGCAACGGTGGCAGTAATAGAAGCTTGCCCCATACTGAGCCAACAGGACCACCAAAGGAAGCAGCAGGGACAAGCAGTAGCAATGCAAGTTTCAATTCCGGACCAGGCACATCATAAGCAGCTACAGCGGCAGTAATAGAAGCTTGCCCCATACTGAGCAAACAGGACCAGAAGAGGAAGCGGCAGGGAGAAGCAGTAGCAATGCAAGTTTCACTTCCGGACCAGGCACGTCATAAGCAGCAACGGTGGCAGTAATAGAAGCTTGCCCCATACTGAGCAAACAGGACCACCAAAGGAAGCAGCAGGGACAAGCAGTAGCAATGCAAGTTTCACTTCCGGACCAGGCACATCATAAGCAGCTACAGCGGCAGTAATAGAAGCTTGCCCCATACTGAGCAAACAAGTCCAGCAGCGGAAGCGGCAGGGACAAGCAGTAGCAATGCAAGCTTCACTTCCGGACCAGGCACGTCATAAGCAGCAACTGTGGCAGTAATAGAAGCTTGCCCCATACTGAGAAAACAGGACCAGAAGAGGAAGCGGCATGGACAGGCAGTAGCAATGCAAGTTTCACTTCCGGACCAGGCAAGTCATAAGCAGCAGCAGTGACAGTAATGGAAGCTTGCCCCATAGTGAGCCAACAGGACCAGCAAAGGAAGAAGCAGGGACAAGCAGGAGCAATGCAAGTTTCACTTCCGGACCAGCCACGTCATAAGCAGCAGCAGCGGCAGTAATGGAAGCTTGCCCCATACTGAGCAAACAAGTCCAGCAGAGGAAGCGGCAGGGACAAGCAGTAGCAATGCAAGTTTCACTTCTGGACCAGGTACGTCATAAGCAGCAACGGTGGCAGTAAGAGAAGCTTGCCCCATACTGAGCAAACAGGAGCAGCAGAGGAAGCAGCAGGGACAAGCAAAAGCAATGCAAGCTTCACATCCGGACCAGGCACGTTATAAGCAGCAACAGCGGCTGTAATAGAAGCTTGCCCCATACTGAGAAAACAAGTCCAGCAGAGAAAGCGGCAGGGACAAGCAGTAGCAATGCAAGTTTCACTTCCGGACCAGGCACGTCATAAGCAGCTACAGCGGCAGTAATAGAAGCTTGCCCCATACTGAGCAAACAGGACCAGCAGAGGAAGCAGCAGGGACAAACAGAAGCAATGCAAGCTTCACTTCCAGACCAGGCACATCATAAGCAGCAATGGTGGCAGTAATAGAAGCTTGCCCCATACTGATCAAACAGGTCCAGCAGAGGAAGCGGCAGGGAGAAGCAGTAGCAATGCAAGCTTCACTTCCTGACCAGGCACGTCATAAGCAGTAGAGGCGGCAGAAATGGAAGCTTGTCCAATACTGAGCAAACAGGACCAGCAGAGGAAGCGGCAGCTACAAGCAGTAGCAATGCAAGCTTCACTTCCTGACCAGGCACGTCATAAGCAGCAGAGGTAGCAGAAATGGAAGCTTGTCCCATACTGAGCAAACATGACCAGCAGAGGAAGCAGCAGGGACAAGCAGTAGCAATGCAAGCTTCACTTCTGGACCAGGCAGGTCATAAGCAGCAACGGCGGCAGTAAGAGAAGCTTGCCCCATACTGAGCAAACAGGAGCAGCAGAGGATCAGCAGGGGCAAGCAGAACCAATGCAAGCTACACTTCCAGACCAGGCATGTCATAAGTAGCAACTGTGGCAGTAATAGAAGCTTGCCCCATACTGAGCAAACAAGTCCAGCAGAGGAAGCGGCAGGGACAAGCAGTAGCAATGCAAGTTTCACTTCCGGACCAGGCACGTCATAAGCAGCAACGGCGGCAGTAATAGAAGCTTGCCCCATACTGAGCAAACACGACCAGCAGAGGAAGCAGCAGGGACAAGCAGAAGCAATGCAAGCTTCACTTCCGGACCAGGCACGTCATAAGCAGCAACGGCGGCAGTAATAGAAGCTTGCCCCATACTGAGCAAACATGTCCAGCGGAGGAAGCGGCAGGGAGAAGCAGTAGCAATGCAAGTTTCACTTCCAGACCAGGCACGTCATAAGCAGCAACGGTGGCAGTAATAGAAGCTTGCCCCATACTGAGCAAACAGGACCAGCAGTGAAAGCAGCAGGAATAAGCAGTAGCAATGCAAGTTTCACTTCCGGACCAGGCAAGTCATAAGCAGCAGCAGTGACAGTAATGGAAGCTTGCCCCATAGTGAGCCAACAGGACCAGCAAAGGAAGAAGCAGGGACAAGCAGTAGCAATGCAAGTTTCACTTCCGGACCAGGCACGTCATAAGCAGCAACAGCGGCAGTAATAGAAGCTTGCCCCATACTGAGCAAACAGGACCCGCAGAGGAAGCGGCGGGGACAAGCAGTAGCAATGCAAGTTTCACTTCTGGACCAGGCACGTCATAAACAGCAATGGAGGAAGTAAGAGAAGCTTGCCCCATACGAAGCAAACAGGAGCAGCAGAGCAAGCAGCAGGGACAAGCATAACCAATGCAAGCTTCACTTCCAGACCAGTCACGTCATAAGCAACAACGGTGGCAGTAATAGAAGCTTGCCCCATACTGAGCAAACAGGACCAGCAGTGAAAGCAGCAGGAATAAGCAAAAGCAATGCAAGCTTCACTTTCGGAATAGGCACGTCATAAGCAGCAACGGCGGCAGTAATAGAAGCTTGCCCCATACTGAGCAAACAGGACCAGCAGAGGAAGCAGCAGGGACAAGCAGAAGCAATGCAAGCTTCACTTCCGGACCAGGCACGTCATAAGCAGCTACAGCGGCAGTAATAGAAGCTTGCCCCATACTGAGCAAACAGGACCAGCAGAGGAAGCAGCAGGGACAAGCAGAAGCAATGCAAGCTTCACTTCCGGACCAGGCACGTCATAAGCAGCAACGGCGGCAGTAATAGAAGCTTGCCCCATACTGAGAAAACAAGTCCAGCAGAGGAAGCGGCAGGGAGAAGCTGTAGCAATGCAAGCTTCACTTCCTGACCAGGCACGTCATAAGCAGTAGAGGCGGCAGAAATGGAAGCTTGTCCAATACTGAGCAAACAGGACCAGCAGAGGAAGCGGCAGGGACAAGCAGTAGCAATGCAAGCTTCACTTCCTGACCAGGCACGTCATAAGCAGCAGAGGTAGCAGAAATGGAAGCTTGTCCCATACTGAGCAAACATGACCAGCAGAGGAAGCAGCAGGGACAAGCAGAAGCAATGCAAGCTTCACTTCCGGACCAGGCACGTCATAAGCAGCAACTGTGGCAGTAATAGAAGCTTGCCCCATACTGAGAAAACAGGACCAGAAGAGGAAGCGGCATGGACAGGCAGTAGCAATGCAAGTTTCACTTCCGGACCAGGCAAGTCATAAGCAGCAGCAGTGACAGTAATGGAAGCTTGCCCCATAGTGAGCCAACAGGACCAGCAAAGGAAGAAGCAGGGACAAGCAGGAGCAATGCAAGTTTCACTTCCGGACCAGCCACGTCATAAGCAGCAGCAGCGGCAGTAATGGAAGCTTGCCCCATACTGAGCAAACAAGTCCAGCAGAGGAAGCGGCAGGGACAAGCAGTAGCAATGCAAGTTTCACTTCTGGACCAGGTACGTCATAAGCAGCAACGGTGGCAGTAAGAGAAGCTTGCCCCATACTGAGCAAACAGGAGCAGCAGAGGAAGCAGCAGGGACAAGCAAAAGCAATGCAAGCTTCACATCCGGACCAGGCACGTTATAAGCAGCAACAGCGGCTGTAATAGAAGCTTGCCCCATACTGAGAAAACAAGTCCAGCAGAGAAAGCGGCAGGGACAAGCAGTAGCAATGCAAGTTTCACTTCCGGACCAGGCACGTCATAAGCAGCTACAGCGGCAGTAATAGAAGCTTGCCCCATACTGAGCAAACAGGACCAGCAGAGGAAGCAGCAGGGACAAACAGAAGCAATGCAAGCTTCACTTCCAGACCAGGCACATCATAAGCAGCAATGGTGGCAGTAATAGAAGCTTGCCCCATACTGATCAAACAGGTCCAGCAGAGGAAGCGGCAGGGAGAAGCAGTAGCAATGCAAGCTTCACTTCCTGACCAGGCACGTCATAAGCAGTAGAGGCGGCAGAAATGGAAGCTTGTCCAATACTGAGCAAACAGGACCAGCAGAGGAAGCGGCAGCTACAAGCAGTAGCAATGCAAGCTTCACTTCCTGACCAGGCACGTCATAAGCAGCAGAGGTAGCAGAAATGGAAGCTTGTCCCATACTGAGCAAACATGACCAGCAGAGGAAGCAGCAGGGACAAGCAGTAGCAATGCAAGCTTCACTTCTGGACCAGGCAGGTCATAAGCAGCAACGGCGGCAGTAAGAGAAGCTTGCCCCATACTGAGCAAACAGGAGCAGCAGAGGATCAGCAGGGGCAAGCAGAACCAATGCAAGCTACACTTCCAGACCAGGCATGTCATAAGTAGCAACTGTGGCAGTAATAGAAGCTTGCCCCATACTGAGCAAACAAGTCCAGCAGAGGAAGCGGCAGGGACAAGCAGTAGCAATGCAAGCTTCACTTCCGGACCAGGCACGTCATAAGCAGCAACGGCGGCAGTAATAGAAGCTTGCCCCATACTGAGCAAACACGACCAGCAGAGGAAGCAGCAGGGACAAGCAGAAGCAATGCAAGCTTCACTTCCGGACCAGGCACGTCATAAGCAGCAACGGCGGCAGTAATAGAAGCTTGCCCCATACTGAGCAAACATGTCCAGCGGAGGAAGCGGCAGGGAGAAGCAGTAGCAATGCAAGTTTCACTTCCAGACCAGGCACGTCATAAGCAGCAACGGTGGCAGTAATAGAAGCTTGCCCCATACTGAGAAAACAGGACCAGAAGAGGAAGCGGCATGGACAAGCAGTAGCAATGCAAGTTTCACTTCCGGACCAGGCAAGTCATAAGCAGCAGCAGTGACAGTAATGGAAGCTTGCCCCATAGTGAGCCAACAGGACCAGCAAAGGAAGAAGCAGGGACAAGCAGTAGCAATGCAAGTTTCACTTCCGGACCAGGCACGTCATAAGCAGCAACAGCGGCAGTAATAGAAGCTTGCCCCATACTGAGCAAACAGGACCCGCAGAGGAAGCGGCGGGGACAAGCAGTAGCAATGCAAGTTTCACTTCTGGACCAGGCACGTCATAAACAGCAATGGAGGAAGTAAGAGAAGCTTGCCCCATACGAAGCAAACAGGAGCAGCAGAGCAAGCAGCAGGGACAAGCATAACCAATGCAAGCTTCACTTCCAGACCAGTCACGTCATAAGCAGCAACGGTGGCAGTAATAGAAGCTTGCCCCATACTGAGCAAACAGGACCAGCAGTGAAAGCAGCAGGAATAAGCAAAAGCAATGCAAGCTTCACTTTCGGAATAGGCACGTCATAAGCAGCAACGGCGGCAGTAATAGAAGCTTGCCCCATACTGAGCAAACAGGACCAGCAGAGGAAGCAGCAGGGACAAGCAGAAGCAATGCAAGCTTCACTTCCGGACCAGGCACGTCATAAGCAGCTACAGCGGCAGTAATAGAAGCTTGCCCCATACTGAGTGTTAGGCAGAAACCTGTGCAGTTCCCTTGGGGAACACTGCAAAAGATTTAAGACTACAGGTAGAGCAGTAAACCCCTTTGGTAGCAGTCTGTACCACCCAGATTTACCTGGTAGCTGTGGCTGAGCAGTCAGACTTCTCTCAAGAAGAGTTAGGCAGTATGTAAAGTATACACAATATGTACCAAAACACAATAGCACAAGCAAACACTGACCAGAGCTTGGTTTCAAAAGAATATAGTTATTTATTTAAAATACACATAAGTTAAAAACACTCTAGTAAAAATATAGTAAAAGCACTTCAACACAGTTATACTGAAAGTAAATTCAATCCTTTCTCCTATCTAGACAACTCTAGGTTAACACCACTTAATTAAAACAGAGGTGAGTGCTTAACGTTAGATGACACTCTAGTAGTTTCCAAGAAAGGGGAGAGAAAAAGCAGAAATAGGTTAGACACACCACTCTAAGGTCCAGAACACTTGCAATAGGCTTAAAGAAGAATAAAGTCACAGGTGAGCAAAAGTCACTAGGCAGGGCCCACTCTTAGAGTAGCCGGAGCGAAAATGTGCCCAAGATCACACTGTTAGTTAGAGATTCAAAGTCTTGCAAAGAGTCAAAAAGAGTTTAGAGTGGCTCAGAAAGTTTAGCCAAAGTGTCCCAGGCACTCCCAGGTTCGAAAGCCGGGGACTAAATCTACCCCGTACAGTCGGTAGCAAGGGAAGCCAGGCGGAACACAGTACCTTAAGCGGAAAGGATCCTCCAGCGGGGGCAGTTGTTCCAGGCAGTGACAGCAAGGCTCGACGTCGGTCAGGGGAGAAGAATATCTCGCTGAAGAGCAGAAGAGAAAGGTCGTAGCACTGCCCGGGAAGAAACCAGCCGCGGAGTCCTCCGGTTAAAGGGTTGGTACCGACTTTCGCGGTATGGGGGTAAAGTGTGGTATTCCGGATGCCGGGGTGCTTGGCACAGGCAAGGCGGCCACGAGATACCTCAAAAGGACGGAAAGAAGGCGAAAACTGGTTGTCCCCACCAGTCAAGGGAAGGAGCCACTCCGTTAAGAGTTCTCCTCGGTCGTCGGGAAAAAGTGGTGAGACGGTTCAGCAGGGCTCCACCGGGTGGTGTCGTCGAAGCAGGTCGGCTCAGCTCTTCCCTCGTCGGATTCTTGGTCCTGTGGCGACTTCTGAAGTCCCAGTCCCCAAAGCCCTGCTTTTATGCAGCAAACCCCCATTCACCCAGCCTAGCTGTCACTCAAACATGCTAAGTGGTGAGCCGGGCGGCTCACCACTTGGGCCAATCAGGACGGAGTGCGACTTGAGTTACCAAGGTAACTCAGTCCAGGGTGCCTAAATCCCCCTCCACCCCTCCTAAGTACCCCAGACAGAGTGGCACCACTTTGGAGGGCTTCTGTGGAGAAGCCCGCCAAAAGTGGAACAAAGGGCTCCACTTTGGGTCAGAGTTACAGAGGCGAACACCAACGCCATTTTAGAATCAAGTTTTGGCAAAAAGTCCCAACCGGAGTTATAAAAATAAATATATAAACCGGCGGTATGTTTAAGGCTACCGTAAATAAATAATTAAATGTGTTAGCCTAAAACAATGGGAAATCCCATAGGGAAATATTCGCGGTCGAATATAAAAAGTAGTTTCCACTGCCACCAGCCAAAACTCGATCAGGGGGGACGGAGACGTGCCCCCTCGACTAACAGACCCTGGGGCAATCGAATTGCCCCAGCCAGTACGTCCACAATATGATGGTTTGTACTGGTTCTGTTCAGGATTCAAGACTAGCAAAGTCTTTGGTGACTTTACATGCCCTGGGAGACAGTAGTCAGTCCCAGGGTATGGAGTCTATGTTGGGGAGTCCCTAGGACACCCCTGGGTCACGGCACAGAGGGTGCTGTGTGACCCACATCACAAAAATACATGAGGCCCTATGGAGTAAGAGACCCCATAGCCCATTCAACACAAGGTTTAACCAAGAAAACACACTTCAACATGTCCAAGAGTGAGGGTAAAAGAGTCTCACTCTTGGCAGGAGAAAAAAATTAAACCCCAGAAATCCAGCAAAGCTGCTGGGGGACTCACTAGGTAGGGAAATTCAGCCTAACCAGAGAATTCTCCCTAACACTCGCCCCCCCCAGACTAAGGGACAGGAGGATTTAATCCACTCCTGGATGAACCTCATACCTCTAGTCGATGATATACATCCTAGAGAGTCCATCAGCATTTTGATGGTGACACCCTGACCTGTGCTCAATGGTGAAATCAAACCCTTGCAGGCAGATTGACCATCTCAATAGTTTTGGATTTTCCCCTTTCATTTGCATTAACCATCTCAAGGGTTGGTGGTCAGTCTGAATAACAAAAGTAGAACCATACAAGTATGGCCTAAACTTCTTCAGTGCCCACACAATAGCAAAGCATTCTCTTTCGATAGTTGCCCACCTTGTCTCAGGATCCTTCAGTTTCCTACTGATGAAGCAAATGGGGTGCTCCCTACCCTTCTCATCCAGTTGGCTTAGAACTGCACCTATACCTACATTGGAAGCATCAGTTTGTACAATGAAAGGTTGGTGGTAGTCAGGAGCTCTCAATACTGGAGCCTGGCAAAGAGCTCTCTTCAGTTTTTCAAAGGCCTGATTGCACTCCTCATTCCATTTTACCTTCTTAGGGAATTTGGGAGAGGAGATTACATTCAGTGGAGAAGCTATGGTCCCATAGTTCTCAATGAAATTCCTGTAATACCCAGTGAGGCCTAGAAAAGCTCTCACTTGGGTTTGAGTAGTTGGTGTTGTCCAATTTTGCACAGCTTCAATCTTGCTGGGCAAAGGCCTTATTTCTCCACCTCCTACCTCATGTCCAAGGTAGACCACTTTACTTTGACCAATCTGGCACTTACTGGCTTTGATTGTCAAATGGGCCTGTTTCAGAGCCTGCAACACATGTCCTAGGTGGTTCACATGTTCTTCCCAGGAGTGGCTGAAGACTGCAATGTCATCCAAGTATGCCATGCAGAAATCTTCCATCCCAGCCAGAACCTGGTTCACCATCCTTTGGAATGTGGCAGGTGCATTTTTTAGTCCAAAAGGCATGACCTTAAACTGGTACAAGCCAACTGGGGTCGAAAATGCAGTTTTCTCCTTGGCATGGTCTGTCAGGGCTATTTGCCAATAGCCTGACGTCAGGTCAAATGTGCTGAGGTACTTGGCTGCACCAAGTTTATCCACCAACTCATCTGTCCTGGGCAAAGGGTGGGCATCAGTCTTGGTGACTGCATTTAGAGCTCTATAGTCCACACAGAATCTCAAGTCTTTGGATCCTGCCTTTGGTACTAACACAACTGGGCTAGACCATGGACTAGTAGAGGGCTCTATTACCCCGAGATCAAGCATCTTCTTGACCTCTCCTTTGATGTGGGCTCTGATATGTTCCGACATTCTGTATCCTCTGCTTTTGACTGGCAGACAGTCACCAGTGAGTATCTCATGCTGGCCCCAAGGGGTCAAGCCTGGTGACAGTGAGAACAGGGAGGCAAACTGATTTAACATAGATTTGCACTCCTCTTGTTGCTCAGGTGTCAGGTCTGAAGAGAGATTGACTCCTTCAACTTTTTCATCTAAAGGTACACCTCTGAGGAGATCAGGGAGAGATTCACTCTCTTCCTCCTCTGCAGCTGAAGCTAGGAGCAAGGCTCCTACATCAGGTCTGGAGATGTAGGCTTTTAGTCGGTTGGTGTGGAAGACTCTAGGAGCTTCCCTGGGTCTGCCCAGATCCACCAGATAGTTGACCTCTCCAAGTTTTCCCACAACCTTGAAGGGTCCCATCCATTTGTCTTGCAAGGCCCTCTGCCTTGTTGGGAGCATAACTAGAACTAGCTGGTCTTGAGTAAACTCAACCATGTTAGCCTTCTGGTCGTGCCAATGTTTGACCAGGGCTTGACCAGCTTTCAAGTTGTCACTTGCTTCTGCCATCATGTGTGACATTCTCCTCCGGAGACCTATCACATAGTCAGTCACTCTGACTGGCTTGAGGGGAGGAGCACCTTCCAACCCCTCCTTAATCAGGGCCAATGGACCTCTGACTGGATGGCCATAGAGAAGCTCAAAGGGAGAATAACCTACTCCCTCCTGAGGGACTTCTCTATAAGCAAAGAGAAGGCATGGCAGTAGAAGGTCCCACTTTTTCTTAAGGGGTTCTTCTAAAGCACCTATCATGCTCTTCATGGTTCTGTTAAACCTTTCAACCAACCCGTTTGTCTGAGGGTGGTAGGCGGTTGAGAACTTGTAGGTAACTCCACAGGTTTTCCACATGGCCTTCATGTAGTGGGACATAAAGTTTGACCCCCTGTCAGAGATTACCTCCTTAGGAAACCCAACCCTGGTAAAAATACCAAGGAGGGCCTTAGCCACAGCCGGAGCTGTAACAGTCCTCATAGGAATGGCCTCAGGGTATCTAGTAGCATGGTCTACTACAACAAGGATAAACCTGTTGCCTGAGGAGGTTGGAGGATCAAGGGGACCAACAATGTCAATCCCTACCCTCTCAAATGGGACTCCCACAACTGGGAGAGGCACTAAAGGTGCCACATTCTTGGAACCAACCTTACCAGAAGTCTGGCAGGTATGGCAGCTCTTACAATATCTATCTACTTCAGCCCCCATCTTTGGCCAATAAAAGTAGAGTGAGAGCCTTTCCTTGGTCTTCTTGAAACTCAAGTGGCCAGCCAAAGGTATCTCATGGGCTAGTTGTAAGAACTGTTGTCTGTTTTCTTGTGGGACTACAAGGCGTTTGTAGTCTCCAGGTTCAGACTCAGTGGGTTCACTGTAGAAGAGGCCATCTTCCCAGTGCAACCTATACTTCCCAGGCTCTTGCCCATCAGCTTGAGAAGCTGCCTGGTGGCGGAGACCCTCCAGAGTTGGACATTCTCTTTGCCCCTTACGAAAAGCTGCCCTGCTAGGCCCACCTTCTGCCAGTAAAGACTGCAGCTCAGGATGGTCCTCAGGGTCCAAATCTCCAATAAGGTTGGGGCCTCCTTCTAGCTCTTCCTCAGAGTCTAGCTCAACCACACAGGGTTGTACCTCTCTCTCAGCCTCAGCTGGAGGGGGAGTTACAGGTGTAACTTTGGACAACCTAGGGGAAGTCCTTGTTGGAGGCACTGGAGTGCTTGCTGCTGGCTTTTTCCTAGGAGTCTTGGGTTGCCCCTTTGCTCCTGATCTGGTAGTTACTGCAGTAAGTTGCTCCAGTGGTAGAGGAGTGATTTCTGTCATCATCTCCTGAGATAACCCTCTCAGGGTTTTCTCCCTTGCAGGTTTTGTGAGTTCCTGAAACCTTTTGCTAGGAGGTCTGGGGGTATGAGATACAACTCCAAGAGCTTTGAGGTCATTACCCAACAGAACCCTACCTGGCACTTCACATTGTACACTGACAGGTATTTTTACAGCCATATCATTACATTGGATGAGAACTGGTAACTGGGGACACATCTGCACAGGTCCACCAGCTAACTTGGTGAGGCATTTGGGTGCCTTAGCAACATCCTCTGCCTTGAAAAATGATTCATCCACCACAGTTATGCTGGCTCCAGTGTCCCTAATGGCAGGAGTCTCCTGACCATTCACCTGGACACTGTCCTTATAATACTCTTTAGTATTATCTGGGATAGAGTTATAGACATCTAAATTCTGTTGCTCCCACAACCCCAGAGAGACTAAAGAAACACTAGCTGAGACTCCAGTGGGTTCATCAGCTAGTAATAGAAAGTTTCCACTTGCCATATGTACTTCCTCTTCTGGAGCGAAGGCTAAGGAGGCAAGCTGGACCCCTGAAGGTTTACCCTTACATCTGGGATCTCCTTTCACATGGTCAGTAGCCTTACAAACAAAGCATGAGCCAAAGGCTCGCTGGAATGGAGGCTTGTTCTGACCTCCTTCTGGTCTGGGACCAGAAGGTACACTAGCCTGATTTGGTTTCCCTGGTGGCTTACCCTTATAGTTTTGTTTGGGGCCCTCTTTGGAATTTGTAGTATTAGAATTCTCTTTGGAGTCCTTCTTAGACTGTTTTTCCCCATCCTTCTTCTGAGTTACCCCAGAATCCTTGTGAGTGGCCCTGTTGGCAACCCACAAGTCAGCAGCCTTAGCTAGCTTCCGGGAATCTAATTCCCTGGAATCAGCCAAGTGTTGTCTGAGCTCAGGAGAGCAGGCATCATAAATAGTCTCCAACATAAACAAATTCTTCATACCTTCATAAGTGTTCACCTTGTAACCCTTAATCCATCCCTCTAAGTTTTTCAAACATTCATTCACCCAGGTAGCCCAAGGGGTACCATCATGCTTTTTGAGGCTCCTAAACCTCTTAAGATACTGGGAAGGGGTCTTCCCAAACCTAGCTATCAAAGCTAGTTTCACACATTCATAGTCCTTCCTATCCTCCTCCCCCATCTCCATTACCACATCAGTTGCAACAGGGGGAAGCCTAGAGAACAACCAGGTGAGTAAGTCATTTCCTGTGATGTTCTGGAGCCCATGATTATATTCAAACAGAGACAACCAATCCAACACATCCAACTTAGGCTCATACATACCAACCAATTCTTTAGGCATCCGGGGTCTTTTAGGACTGGAACTTCTAGAGGAGCCAGAGAGAGAAACATTCTCAACAGATAATTTCTTCATTTCTAAGTCATACTTGAGCTCCATTTCCCTTAGCCTTAGTTCTTTGTCAGTTTGAGCATTAAGTTTCTTATACTCCAATTCTAGCTTCATTTTCTCCAGTTCAAAGTACTGAGGACTAAATGTGGGACCTGGTAAAGGTCCAGTAGGCACAGCAGGTAGAGCAGGCAGAGGCCTAGGGGGGACAGTTACAACAGCCTCACCCTCCTCTTCTGACTCTTCCTCAGAAACATCAACATTTTGCTCCATGTTAACTTCAACACTGTCATCTACAGTTGCTGGAGTGGTAGGTTCCTCTGAACCATCACCCAGACTTTGGTTAGCTAACAATCTTTCAATCAGCTCCATTTTCTTGCCCTTAGTCAGGAGATCCTTATGTTTACAGAGCACTCTTAAACAATCAGCAGTTTTGGCTGCAAGGGACTCTTGACTATAGCTTTCTATAACTGACATGTTAGAGGTTTTACTTTTTCAGTGCTAAGCTTTGTGGTTAGTTGCACTAAGGTATCTAAAGCACAATAAAATGTATACTCAATACAAATCCCACCGCTGTACACCAGTGTTAGGCAGAAACCTGTGCAGTTCCCTTGGGGAACACTGCAAAAGATTTAAGACTACAGGTAGAGCAGTAAACCCCTTTGGTAGCAGTCTGTACCACCCAGATTTACCTGGTAGCTGTGGCTGAGCAGTCAGACTTCTCTCAAGAAGAGTTAGGCAGTATGTAAAGTATACACAATATGTACCAAAACACAATAGCACAAGCAAACACTGACCAGAGCTTGGTTTCAAAAGAATATAGTTATTTATTTAAAATACACATAAGTTAAAAACACTCTAGTAAAAATATAGTAAAAGCACTTCAACACAGTTATACTGAAAGTAAATTCAATCCTTTCTCCTATCTAGACAACTCTAGGTTAACACCACTTAATTAAAACAGAGGTGAGTGCTTAACGTTAGATGACACTCTAGTAGTTTCCAAGAAAGGGGAGAGAAAAAGCAGAAATAGGTTAGACACACCACTCTAAGGTCCAGAACACTTGCAATAGGCTTAAAGAAGAATAAAGTCACAGGTGAGCAAAAGTCACTAGGCAGGGCCCACTCTTAGAGTAGCCGGAGCGAAAATGTGCCCAAGATCACACTGTTAGTTAGAGATTCAAAGTCTTGCAAAGAGTCAAAAAGAGTTTAGAGTGGCTCAGAAAGTTTAGCCAAAGTGTCCCAGGCACTCCCAGGTTCGAAAGCCGGGGACTAAATCTACCCCGTACAGTCGGTAGCAAGGGAAGCCAGGCGGAACACAGTACCTTAAGCGGAAAGGATCCTCCAGCGGGGGCAGTTGTTCCAGGCAGTGACAGCAAGGCTCGACGTCGGTCAGGGGAGAAGAATATCTCGCTGAAGAGCAGAAGAGAAAGGTCGTAGCACTGCCCGGGAAGAAACCAGCCGCGGAGTCCTCCGGTTAAAGGGTTGGTACCGACTTTCGCGGTATGGGGGTAAAGTGTGGTATTCCGGATGCCGGGGTGCTTGGCACAGGCAAGGCGGCCACGAGATACCTCAAAAGGACGGAAAGAAGGCGAAAACTGGTTGTCCCCACCAGTCAAGGGAAGGAGCCACTCCGTTAAGAGTTCTCCTCGGTCGTCGGGAAAAAGTGGTGAGACGGTTCAGCAGGGCTCCACCGGGTGGTGTCGTCGAAGCAGGTCGGCTCAGCTCTTCCCTCGTCGGATTCTTGGTCCTGTGGCGACTTCTGAAGTCCCAGTCCCCAAAGCCCTGCTTTTATGCAGCAAACCCCCATTCACCCAGCCTAGCTGTCACTCAAACATGCTAAGTGGTGAGCCGGGCGGCTCACCACTTGGGCCAATCAGGACGGAGTGCGACTTGAGTTACCAAGGTAACTCAGTCCAGGGTGCCTAAATCCCCCTCCACCCCTCCTAAGTACCCCAGACAGAGTGGCACCACTTTGGAGGGCTTCTGTGGAGAAGCCCGCCAAAAGTGGAACAAAGGGCTCCACTTTGGGTCAGAGTTACAGAGGCGAACACCAACGCCATTTTAGAATCAAGTTTTGGCAAAAAGTCCCAACCGGAGTTATAAAAATAAATATATAAACCGGCGGTATGTTTAAGGCTACCGTAAATAAATAATTAAATGTGTTAGCCTAAAACAATGGGAAATCCCATAGGGAAATATTCGCGGTCGAATATAAAAAGTAGTTTCCACTGCCACCAGCCAAAACTCGATCAGGGGGGACGGAGACGTGCCCCCTCGACTAACAGACCCTGGGGCAATCGAATTGCCCCAGCCAGTACGTCCACAATATGATGGTTTGTACTGGTTCTGTTCAGGATTCAAGACTAGCAAAGTCTTTGGTGACTTTACATGCCCTGGGAGACAGTAGTCAGTCCCAGGGTATGGAGTCTATGTTGGGGAGTCCCTAGGACACCCCTGGGTCACGGCACAGAGGGTGCTGTGTGACCCACATCACAAAAATACATGAGGCCCTATGGAGTAAGAGACCCCATAGCCCATTCAACACAAGGTTTAACCAAGAAAACACACTTCAACATGTCCAAGAGTGAGGGTAAAAGAGTCTCACTCTTGGCAGGAGAAAAAAATTAAACCCCAGAAATCCAGCAAAGCTGCTGGGGGACTCACTAGGTAGGGAAATTCAGCCTAACCAGAGAATTCTCCCTAACACTGAGCAAACAGGACCAGCAGAGGAAGCAGCAGGGACAAGCAGAAGCAATGCAAGCTTCACTTCCGGACCAGGCACGTCATAAGCAGCAACGGCGGCAGTAATAGAAGCTTGCCCCATACTGAGCAAACAAGTCCAGCAGAGGAAGCGGCAGGGAGAAGCTGTAGCAATGCAAGCTTCACTTCCTGACCAGGCACGTCATAAGCAGTAGAGGCGGCAGAAATGGAAGCTTGTCCAATACTGAGCAAACAGGACCAGCAGAGGAAGCGGCAGGGACAAGCAGTAGCAATGCAAGCTTCACTTCCTGACCAGGCACGTCATAAGCAGCAGAGGTAGCAGAAATGGAAGCTTGTCCCATACTGAGCAAACATGACCAGCAGAGGAAGCAGCAGGGACAAGCAGAAGCAATGCAAGCTTCACTTCTGGACCAGGCACGTCATAAGCAGCAACGGCCGCAGTAATAGAAGCTTGCCCCATACTGAGCAAACAGGACCAGCAGAGAAAGCAGCAGGGACAAGCAGAAGCAATGCAAGCTTCACTTCCGGACCAGGCACGTCATAAGCAGCAACGGCGGCAGTAATAGAAGCTTGCCCCATACTGAGCAAACAAGTCCAGCAGAGGAAGCGGCAGGGAGAAGCAGTAGCAATGCAAGTTTCACTTCCGGACCAGGCACGTCATAAGCAGCAACAGCGGCAGTAATAGAAGCTTGCCCCATACTGAGAAAACAGGACCAGAAGAGGAAGCGGCATGGACAAGCAGTAGCAATGCAAGTTTCACATCCGGACCAGGCACTTCATAAGCAGCAACGGCCTCAGTAATAGAAGCTTGCCCCATACAATGCAAACAGGACCAGAAGAGGAAGCGGCATGGACAAGCAGTAGCAATGCAAGCTTCACTTCCGGACCAGGCACGTCATAAGCAGCAATGGTGGCAGTAATACAAGCTTGCCCCATACTGAGCAAACAAGTCCAGCAGAGGAAACGGAGGAAACGGCAGGGAGAAGCAGTAGCAATGCAAGTTTCACTTCCAGACCAGGCACGTCATAAGCAGCAGCAGTGACAGTAATGGAAGCTTACCCCATACTGAGCCAACAGGACCACCAAAGGAAGCAGCAGGGACAAGCAGAAGCAATGCAAGCTTCACTTCCGGACCAGGCACGTCATAAGCAGCAACGGTGGCAGTAATAGAAGCTTGCCCCATACTGAGCAAACAAGTCCAGCAGAGGAAACGGAGGAAACGGCAGGGAGAAGCAGTAGCAATGCAAGTTTCACTTCCAGACCAGACACGTCAGAAGCAGCAACAGCGGCAGTAATAGAAGCTTGCCCCACACTGAGCAAACAGGACCAGAAGAGGAACGGCATGGACAAGCAGTAGCAATGCAAGTTTCACTTCCGGACTAGGCACGTCATAAGCAGCGGCAGCAGCAGTAATGGAAGGTTGCCCCATACTGAGCAAATGGACCATCATAGGAAGTAGCAGGGACAGGCAGTAGCAATGCAAGTTTCACTTCCGGACGAGGCACGTCATAAGCAGCAGCAGCGGCAGTAATGGAAGCTTGCCCCATACTGAGCAAACAAGTCCAGCAGAGGAAGCGGCAGGGACAAGCAGTAGCAATGCAAGTTTCACTTCTGGACCAGGTACGTCATGATCAGCAACGGTGGCAGTAAGAGAAGCTTGCCCCATACTGAGTAAACAGGACCAGAAGAGGAAGCGGCATGGACAAGCAGTAGCAATGCAAGTTTCACATCCGGACCAGGCACGTTATAAGCAGCAACAGCTGCTGTAATAGAAGCCTGCCCCATACTGAGAAAACAAGTCCAGCAGAGAAAGCGGCAGGGACAAGCAGTAGCAATGCAAGTTTCACTTCCGGACCAGGCATGTCATAAGCAGCAACGGTGGCAGTAATAGACGCTTGCCCCATACTGAGTAAACAGGACCAGAAGAGGAAGCAGCAGGGACAAGCAGAAGCAATGCAAGTTTCACTTCCGGGCCAGGCAAGTCATAGCAGCAGCAGGGACAGTAATGGAAGCTTGACCCATACTGAGCCAACAGGACCACCAAAGGAAGCAGCAGGGACAAGCAGTAGCAATGCAAGCTTCACTTCTGGACCAGGCACGTCATAAGCAGCGGCAGCAGCAGTAATGGAAGGTTGCCCCATACTGAGCAAATGGACCATCATAGGATGTAGCAGGGACAGGCAGTAGCAATGCAAGTTTCACTTCCGGACGAGGCACGTCATAAGCAGCAGCAGCGGCAGTAATGGAAGCTTGCCCCATACTGAGCAAACAAGTCCAGCAGAGGAAGCGGCAGGGACAAGCAGTAGCAATGCAAGTTTCACTTCTGGACCAGGTACGTCATGAGCAGCAACGGTGGCAGTAAGAGAAGCTTGCCCCATACTGAGTAAACAGGACCAGAAGAGGAAGCGGCATGGACAAGCAGTAGCAATGCAAGTTTCACATCCGGACCAGGCACGTTATAAGCAGCAACAGCTGCTGTAATAGAAGCCTGCCCCATACTTAGAAAACAAGTCCAGCAGAGAAAGCGGCAGGGACAAGCAGTAGCAATGCAAGTTTCACTTCCGGACCAGGCACGTCATAAGCAGCAACGGCGGCAGTAATAGAAGCTTGCTCCATACTGAGCAAACACGACCAGCAGAGGAAGCAGCAGGGACAAGCAGAAGCAATGCAAGCTTCACTTCCGGACCAGGCACGTCATAAGCAGCAACGGCGGCAGTAATAGAAGCTTGCCCCATACTGAGCAAACAAGTCCAGCAGAGGAAGCGGCAGGGAGAAGCAGTAGCAATGCAAGTTTCACTTCCGGACCAGGCACGTCATAAGCAGCAACGGTGGCAGTAATAGAAGCTTGCCCATACTGAGAAAACAGGACCAGAAGAGGAAGCGGCATGGACAAGCAGTAGCAATGCAAGTTTCACTTCCGGACCAGACAAGTCATAAGCAGCAGCAGTGACAGTAATGGAAGCTTGCCCCATAGTGAGCCAACAGGACCAGCAAAGGAAGAAGCAGGTACAAGCAGTAGCAATGCAAGTTTCACTTCCGGACCAGGCACGTCATAAGCAGCAACAGCGGCAGTAATAGAAGCTTGCCCCATACTGAGCAAACAGGACCCGCAGAGGAAGCGGCGGGGACAAGCAGTAGCAATGCAAGTTTCACTTCTGGACCAGGCACGTCATAAACAGCAACGGCGGAAGTAAGAGAAGCTTGCCCCATACGAAGCAAACAGGAGCAGCAGAGGAAGCAGCAGGGACAAGCATAACCAATGCAGCTTCACTTCCAGACCAGTCACGTCATAAGCAGCAACGGTGGCAGTAATAGAAGCTTGCCCCATACTGAGCAAACAGGACCAGCAGTGGAAGCAGCAGGAATAAGCAAAAGCAATGCAAGCTTCACTTTCGGAATAGGCACGTCATAAGCAGCAACGGCGGCAGATATAGAAGCTTGCCCCATACTGAGCAAACAAGTTCAACAGAGGAAGCAGCAATTAGAAGCAGTAGCAATGCAAGTTTCACTTCCGGACCAGGCATGTCATAAGCAGCAACGGCGGCTCTAATAGAATCTTGCCCCATACTGAGAAAATAGGACCAGAAGAGGAAGCGGCATGGACAAGCAGTAGCAATGCAAGATTCACTTCCGGACCAGGCACGTCATAAGCAGCAATGGCGGCAGTAATAGAAGCTTGCCCCATACTGAGCAAACAAGTCCAGCAGAGGAAGCGGCAGGGAGAAGCAGTAGCAATGCAAGTTTCACTTCCGGACCAGCAGGTCATAAGCAGCAACAGCGGCTGTAATAGAAGCTTGCCCCACACTAAGTAAACAGGACCAGAAGAGGAAGCAGCATGGACAAGCAGTAGCAATGCAAGTTTCACTTCCGGACCAGGCAAGTCATAAGCAGCAGCAGTGACAGTAATGGAAGCTTGCCCCATACTGAGCCAACAGGACCACCAAAGGAAGCAGCAGGGACAAGCAGTAGCAATGCAAGCTTCACTTCTGGACCAGGCACGTCATAAGCAGCAACGGCGGCAGTAAGAGAAGCTTGCCCCATACTGAGCAAAGAGGAGCAGCAGAGGAAGCAGCAGGGGCAAGCAGAACCAATGCAAGTTTCACTTCTGGACCAGACACGTCATAAGCAGCAACGGTGGCAGTAAGAGAAGCTTGCCCCATACTGAGAAAACAAGTCCAGCAGAGAAAGCGGCAGGGACAAGCAGTAGCAATGCAAGTTTCACTTCCGGACCAGGCACGTCATAAGCAGCTACAGCGGCAGTAATAGAAGCTTGCCCCATACTGAGCAAACAGGACCAGCAGAGGAAGCAGCAGGGACAAGCAGAAGCAATGCAAGCTTCACTTCCGGACCAGGCACGTCATAAGAAGCAACGGCGGCAGTAATAGAAGCTTGCCCCATACTGAGCAAACAAGTCCAGCAGAGGAAGCGGCAGGGAGAAGCAGTAGCAATGCAAGCTTCACTTCCTGACCAGGCACGTCATAAGCAGTAGAGGCGGCAGAAATGGAAGCTTGTCCAATACTGAGCAAACAGGACCAGCAGAGGAAACGGCAGGGACAAGCAGTAGCAATGCAAGCTTCACCTCCTGACCAGGCACGTCATAAGCAGCAGAGGTAGCAGAAATGGAAGCTTGTCCCATACTGAGCAAACATGACCAGCAGAGGAAGCAGCAGCGACAAGCAGTAGCAATGCAATTTTCACTTCTGGACCAGGCACGTCATAAGCAGCAACTGCGGCAGTAAGAGAAGCTTGCACCATACTGAGCAAACAGGAGCAGCAGAGGAAGCAGCAGGGGCAAGCAGAACCAATGCAAGCTTCACTTCCAGACCAGGCACGTCATAAGCAGCAACGGTGGCAGTAATAGAAGCTTGCCCCATACTGAGCAAACAAGTCCAGCAGAGGAAGCGGCAGGGACAAGCAGTAGCAATGCAAGTTTCACTTCCGGACCAGGCACGTCATAAGCAGCAACGGCCGCAGTAATAGAAGCTTGCCCCATACTGAACAAACAGGACCAGTAGAGGAAGCAGCAGGGAAAAGCAGAAGCAATGCAAGCTTCACTTCCGGACCAGGCATGTCATAAGCAGCAACAGCATCAGTAATAGAAGCTTGCCCCATACTGAGCAAACAAGTCCAGCAGAGGAAGCGGCAGGGACAAGCAGTAGCAATGCAAGTGTAACTTCCGGACCAGGCACGTCATAAGCAGCAACGGTGGCAGTAATGGAAGCTTGCCCCATACTGAGAAAACAGGACCAGAAGAGGAAGCAGCATAGACAAGCAGTAGCAATGCAAGTTTCACTTCCGGACCAGGCACGTCATAAGCAGCAACAGCGGCTGTAATAGAAGCTTTCCCCATACTGAGAAAACAGGACCAGAAGAGGAAGCGGCAGGGAGAAGCAGTAGCAATGCAAGTTTCACTTCCGGACCAGGCACGTCATAAGCAGCAACTGTGGCAGTAATAGAAGCTTGCCCCATACTGAGAAAACAGGACCAGAAGAGGAAGCGGCATGGACAGGCAGTAGCAATGCAAGTTTCACTTCCGGACCAGGCAAGTCATAAGCAGCAGCAGTGACAGTAATGGAAGCTTGCCCCATAGTGAGCCAACAGGACCAGCAAAGGAAGAAGCAGGGACAAGCAGGAGCAATGCAAGTTTCACTTCCGGACCAGCCACGTCATAAGCAGCAGCAGCGGCAGTAATGGAAGCTTGCCCCATACTGAGCAAACAAGTCCAGCAGAGGAAGCGGCAGGGACAAGCAGTAGCAATGCAAGTTTCACTTCTGGACCAGGTACGTCATAAGCAGCAACGGTGGCAGTAAGAGAAGCTTGCCCCATACTGAGCAAACAGGAGCAGCAGAGGAAGCAGCAGGGACAAGCAAAAGCAATGCAAGCTTCACATCCGGACCAGGCACGTTATAAGCAGCAACAGCGGCTGTAATAGAAGCTTGCCCCATACTGAGAAAACAAGTCCAGCAGAGAAAGCGGCAGGGACAAGCAGTAGCAATGCAAGTTTCACTTCCGGACCAGGCACGTCATAAGCAGCTACAGCGGCAGTAATAGAAGCTTGCCCCATACTGAGCAAACAGGACCAGCAGAGGAAGCAGCAGGGACAAACAGAAGCAATGCAAGCTTCACTTCCAGACCAGGCACGTCATAAGCAGCAATGGTGGCAGTAATAGAAGCTTGCCCCATACTGATCAAACAGGTCCAGCAGAGGAAGCGGCAGGGAGAAGCAGTAGCAATGCAAGCTTCACTTCCTGACCAGGCACGTCATAAGCAGTAGAGGCGGCAGAAATGGAAGCTTGTCCAATACTGAGCAAACAGGACCAGCAGAGGAAGCGGCAGCTACAAGCAGTAGCAATGCAAGCTTCACTTCCTGACCAGGCACGTCATAAGCAGCAGAGGTAGCAGAAATGGAAGCTTGTCCCATACTGAGCAAACATGACCAGCAGAGGAAGCAGCAGGGACAAGCAGTAGCAATGCAAGCTTCACTTCTGGACCAGGCAGGTCATAAGCAGCAACGGCGGCAGTAAGAGAAGCTTGCCCCATACTGAGCAAACAGGAGCAGCAGAGGATCAGCAGGGGCAAGCAGAACCAATGCGAGCTACACTTCCAGACCAGGCATGTCATAAGTAGCAACTGTGGCAGTAATAGAAGCTTGCCCCATACTGAGCAAACAAGTCCAGCAGAGGAAGCGGCAGGGACAAGCAGTAGCAATGCAAGTTTCACTTCCGGACCAGGCACGTCATAAGCAGCAACGGCGGCAGTAATAGAAGCTTGCCCCATACTGAGCAAACACGACCAGCAGAGGAAGCAGCAGGGACAAGCAGAAGCAATGCAAGCTTCACTTCCGGACCAGGCACGTCATAAGCAGCAACGGCGGCAGTAATAGAAGCTTGCCCCATACTGAGCAAACATGTCCAGCGGAGGAAGCGGCAGGGAGAAGCAGTAGCAATGCAAGTTTCACTTCCGGACCAGGCACGTCATAAGCAGCAACGGTGGCAGTAATAGAAGCTTGCCCCATACTGAGCCAACAGGACCACCAAAGGAAGCAGCAGGGACAAGCAGTAGCAATGCAAGTTTCACTTCCGGACCAGGCACATCATAAGCAGCTACAGCGGCAGTAATAGAAGCTTGCCCCATACTGAGCAAACAGGACCAGAAGAGGAAGCGGCAGGGAGAAGCAGTAGCAATGCAAGTTTCACTTCCGGACCAGGCACGTCATAAGCAGCAACGGTGGCAGTAATAGAAGCTTGCCCCATACTGAGCAAACAGGACCACCAAAGGAAGCAGCAGGGACAAGCAGTAGCAATGCAAGTTTCACTTCCGGACCAGGCACATCATAAGCAGCTACAGCGGCAGTAATAGAAGCTTGCCCCATACTGAGCAAACAAGTCCAGCAGCGGAAGCGGCAGGGACAAGCAGTAGCAATGCAAGCTTCACTTCCGGACCAGGCACGTCATAAGCAGCAACTGTGGCAGTAATAGAAGCTTGCCCCATACTGAGAAAACAGGACCAGAAGAGGAAGCGGCATGGACAGGCAGTAGCAATGCAAGTTTCACTTCCGGACCAGGCAAGTCATAAGCAGCAGCAGTGACAGTAATGGAAGCTTGCCCCATAGTGAGCCAACAGGACCAGCAAAGGAAGAAGCAGGGACAAGCAGGAGCAATGCAAGTTTCACTTCCGGACCAGCTACGTCATAAGCAGCAGCAGCGGCAGTAATGGAAGCTTGCCCCATACTGAGCAAACAAGTCCAGCAGAGGAAGCGGCAGGGACAAGCAGTAGCAATGCAAGTTTCACTTCTGGACCAGGTACGTCATAAGCAGCAACGGTGGCAGTAAGAGAAGCTTGCCCCATACTGAGCAAACAGGAGCAGCAGAGGAAGCAGCAGGGACAAGCAAAAGCAATGCAAGCTTCACATCCGGACCAGGCACGTTATAAGCAGCAACAGCGGCTGTAATAGAAGCTTGCCCCATACTGAGAAAACAAGTCCAGCAGAGAAAGCGGCAGGGACAAGCAGTAGCAATGCAAGTTTCACTTCCGGACCAGGCACGTCATAAGCAGCTACAGCGGCAGTAATAGAAGCTTGCCCCATACTGAGCAAACAGGACCAGCAGAGGAAGCAGCAGGGACAAACAGAAGCAATGCAAGCTTCACTTCCAGACCAGGCACGTCATAAGCAGCAATGGTGGCAGTAATAGAAGCTTGCCCCATACTGATCAAACAGGTCCAGCAGAGGAAGCGGCAGGGAGAAGCAGTAGCAATGCAAGCTTCACTTCCTGACCAGGCACGTCATAAGCAGTAGAGGCGGCAGAAATGGAAGCTTGTCCAATACTGAGCAAACAGGACCAGCAGAGGAAGCGGCAGCTACAAGCAGTAGCAATGCAAGCTTCACTTCCTGACCAGGCACGTCATAAGCAGCAGAGGTAGCAGAAATGGAAGCTTGTCCCATACTGAGCAAACATGACCAGCAGAGGAAGCAGCAGGGACAAGCAGTAGCAATGCAAGCTTCACTTCTGGACCAGGCAGGTCATAAGCAGCAACGGCGGCAGTAAGAGAAGCTTGCCCCATACTGAGCAAACAGGAGCAGCAGAGGATCAGCAGGGGCAAGCAGAACCAATGCAAGCTACACTTCCAGACCAGGCATGTCATAAGTAGCAACTGTGGCAGTAATAGAAGCTTGCCCCATACTGAGCAAACAAGTCCAGCAGAGGAAGCGGCAGGGACAAGCAGTAGCAATGCAAGTTTCACTTCCGGACCAGGCACGTCATAAGCAGCAACAGCGGCAGTAATAGAAGCTTGCCCCATACTGAGCAAACACGACCAGCAGAGGAAGCAGCAGGGACAAGCAGAAGCAATGCAAGCTTCACTTCCGGACCAGGCACGTCATAAGCAGCAACGGCGGCAGTAATAGAAGCTTGCCCCATACTGAGCAAACATGTCCAGCGGAGGAAGCGGCAGGGAGAAGCAGTAGCAATGCAAGTTTCACTTCCGGACCAGGCACGTCATAAGCAGCAACGGTGGCAGTAATAGAAGCTTGCCCCATACTGAGCCAACAGGACCACCAAAGGAAGCAGCAGGGACAAGCAGTAGCAATGCAAGTTTCACTTCCGGACCAGGCACATCATAAGCAGCTACAGCGGCAGTAATAGAAGCTTGCCCCATACTGAGCAAACAGGACCAGAAGAGGAAGCGGCAGGGAGAAGCAGTAGCAATGCAAGTTTCACTTCCGGACCAGGCACGTCATAAGCAGCAACGGTGGCAGTAATAGAAGCTTGCCCCATACTGAGCAAACAGGACCACCAAAGGAAGCAGCAGGGACAAGCAGTAGCAATGCAAGTTTCACTTCCGGACCAGGCACATCATAAGCAGCTACAGCGGCAGTAATAGAAGCTTGCCCCATACTGAGCAAACAAGTCCAGCAGCGGAAGCGGCAGGGACAAGCAGTAGCAATGCAAGCTTCACTTCCGGACCAGGCACGTCATAAGCAGCAACTGTGGCAGTAATAGAAGCTTGCCCCATACTGAGAAAACAGGACCAGAAGAGGAAGCGGCATGGACAGGCAGTAGCAATGCAAGTTTCACTTCCGGACCAGGCAAGTCATAAGCAGCAGCAGTGACAGTAATGGAAGCTTGCCCCATAGTGAGCCAACAGGACCAGCAAAGGAAGAAGCAGGGACAAGCAGGAGCAATGCAAGTTTCACTTCCGGACCAGCCACGTCATAAGCAGCAGCAGCGGCAGTAATGGAAGCTTGCCCCATACTGAGCAAACAAGTCCAGCAGAGGAAGCGGCAGGGACAAGCAGTAGCAATGCAAGTTTCACTTCTGGACCAGGTACGTCATAAGCAGCAACGGTGGCAGTAAGAGAAGCTTGCCCCATACTGAGCAAACAGGAGCAGCAGAGGAAGCAGCAGGGACAAGCAAAAGCAATGCAAGCTTCACATCCGGACCAGGCACGTTATAAGCAGCAACAGCGGCTGTAATAGAAGCTTGCCCCATACTGAGCAAACAAGTCCAGCAGAGGAAGCGGCAGGGACAAGCAGTAGCAATGCAAGTTTCACTTCCGGACCAGGCACGTCATAAGCAGCAACGGCGGCAGTAATAGAAGCTTGCCCCATACTGAGCAAACACGACCAGCAGAGGAAGCAGCAGGGACAAGCAGAAGCAATGCAAGCTTCACTTCCGGACCAGGCACGTCATAAGCAGCAACGGCGGCAGTAATAGAAGCTTGCCCCATACTGAGCAAACATGTCCAGCGGAGGAAGCGGCAGGGAGAAGCAGTAGCAGTGCAAGTTTCACTTCCAGACCAGGCACGTCATAAGCAGCAACGGTGGCAGTAATAGAAGCTTGCCCCATACTGAGAAAACAGGACCAGAAGAGGAAGCGGCATGGACAAGCAGTAGCAATGCAAGTTTCACTTCCGGACCAGGCAAGTCATAAGCAGCAGCAGTGACAGTAATGGAAGCTTGCCCCATAGTGAGCCAACAGGACCAGCAAAGGAAGAAGCAGGGACAAGCAGTAGCAATGCAAGTTTCACTTCCGGACCAGGCACGTCATAAGCAGCAACAGCGGCAGTAATAGAAGCTTGCCCCATACTGAGCAAACAGGACCCGCAGAGGAAGCGGCGGGGACAAGCAGTAGCAATGCAAGTTTCACTTCTGGACCAGGCACGTCATAAACAGCAATGGAGGAAGTAAGAGAAGCTTGCCCCATACGAAGCAAACAGGAGCAGCAGAGCAAGCAGCAGGGACAAGCATAACCAATGCAAGCTTCACTTCCAGACCAGTCACGTCATAAGCAGCAACGGTGGCAGTAATAGAAGCTTGCCCCATACTGAGCAAACAGGACCAGCAGTGAAAGCAGCAGGAATAAGCAAAAGCAATGCAAGCTTCACTTTCGGAATAGGCACGTCATAAGCAGCAACGGCGGCAGTAATAGAAGCTTGCCCCATACTGAGCAAACAGGACCAGCAGAGGAAGCAGCAGGGACAAGCAGAAGCAATGCAAGCTTCACTTCCGGACCAGGCACGTCATAAGCAGCAACGGCGGCAGTAATAGAAGCTTGCCCCATACTGAGCAAACAAGTCCAGCAGAGGAAGCGGCAGGGAGAAGCTGTAGCAATGCAAGCTTCACTTCCTGACCAGGCACGTCATAAGCAGTAGAGGCGGCAGAAATGGAAGCTTGTCCAATACTGAGCAAACAGGACCAGCAGAGGAAGCGGCAGGGACAAGCAGTAGCAATGCAAGCTTCACTTCCTGACCAGGCACGTCATAAGCAGCAGAGGTAGCAGAAATGGAAGCTTGTCCCATACTGAGCAAACATGACCAGCAGAGGAAGCAGCAGGGACAAGCAGAAGCAATGCAAGCTTCACTTCTGGACCAGGCACGTCATAAGCAGCAACGGCCGCAGTAATAGAAGCTTGCCCCATACTGAGCAAACAGGACCAGCAGAGGAAGCAGCAGGGACAAGCAGAAGCAATGCAAGCTTCACTTCCGGACCAGGCACGTCATAAGCAGCAACGGCGGCAGTAATAGAAGCTTGCCCCATACTGAGCAAACAAGTCCAGCAGAGGAAGCGGCAGGGAGAAGCAGTAGCAATGCAAGTTTCACTTCCGGACCAGGCACGTCATAAGCAGCAACAGCGGCAGTAATAGAAGCTTGCCCCATACTGAGAAAACAGGACCAGAAGAGGAAGCGGCATGGACAAGCAGTAGCAATGCAAGTTTCACATCCGGACCAGGCACTTCATAAGCAGCAACGGCCTCAGTAATAGAAGCTTGCCCCATACAATGCAAACAGGACCAGAAGAGGAAGCGGCATGGACAAGCAGTAGCAATGCAAGCTTCACTTCCGGACTAGGCACGTCATAAGCAGCAATGGTGGCAGTAATACAAGCTTGCCCCATACTGAGCAAACAAGTCCAGCAGAGGAAACGGAGGAAACGGCAGGGAGAAGCAGTAGCAATGCAAGTTTCACTTCCAGACCAGGCACATCATAAGCAGCAGCAGTGACAGTAATGGAAGCTTACCCCATACTGAGCCAACAGGACCACCAAAGGAAGCAGCAGGGACAAGCAGAAGCAATGCAAGCTTCACTTCCGGACCAGGCACGTCATAAGCAGCAACGGTGGCAGTAATAGAAGCTTGCCCCATACTGAGCAAACAAGTCCAGCAGAGGAAACGGAGGAAACGGCAGGGAGAAGCAGTAGCAATGCAAGTTTCACTTCCAGACCAGACACGTCAGAAGCAGCAACAGCGGCAGTAATAGAAGCTTGCCCCACACTGAGCAAACAGGACCAGAAGAGGAACGGCATGGACAAGCAGTAGCAATGCAAGTTTCACTTCCGGACTAGGCACGTCATAAGCAGCGGCAGCAGCAGTAATGGAAGGTTGCCCCATACTGAGCAAATGGACCATCATAGGAAGTAGCAGGGACAGGCAGTAGCAATGCAAGTTTCACTTCCGGACGAGGCACGTCATAAGCAGCAGCAGCGGCAGTAATGGAAGCTTGCCCCATACTGAGCAAACAAGTCCAGCAGAGGAAGCGGCAGGGACAAGCAGTAGCAATGCAAGTTTCACTTCTGGACCAGGTACGTCATGATCAGCAACGGTGGCAGTAAGAGAAGCTTGCCCCATACTGAGTAAACAGGACCAGAAGAGGAAGCGGCATGGACAAGCAGTAGCAATGCAAGTTTCACATCCGGACCAGGCACGTTATAAGCAGCAACAGCTGCTGTAATAGAAGCCTGCCCCATACTGAGAAAACAAGTCCAGCAGAGAAAGCGGCAGGGACAAGCAGTAGCAATGCAAGTTTCACTTCCGGACCAGGCATGTCATAAGCAGCAACGGTGGCAGTAATAGACGCTTGCCCCATACTGAGTAAACAGGACCAGAAGAGGAAGCAGCAGGGACAAGCAGAAGCAATGCAAGTTTCACTTCCGGGCCAGGCAAGTCATAGCAGCAGCAGGGACAGTAATGGAAGCTTGACCCATACTGAGCCAACAGGACCACCAAAGGAAGCAGCAGGGACAAGCAGTAGCAATGCAAGCTTCACTTCTGGACCAGGCACGTCATAAGCAGCGGCAGCAGCAGAAATGGAAGGTTGCCCCATACTGAGCAAATGGACCATCATAGGATGTAGCAGGGACAGGCAGTAGCAATGCAAGTTTCACTTCCGGACGAGGCACGTCATAAGCAGCAGCAGCGGCAGTAATGGAAGCTTGCCCCATACTGAGCAAACAAGTCCAGCAGAGGAAGCGGCAGGGACAAGCAGTAGCAATGCAAGTTTCACTTCTGGACCAGGTACGTCATGAGCAGCAACGGTGGCAGTAAGAGAAGCTTGCCCCATACTGAGTAAACAGGACCAGAAGAGGAAGCGGCATGGACAAGCAGTAGCAATGCAAGTTTCACATCCGGACCAGGCACGTTATAAGCAGCAACAGCTGCTGTAATAGAAGCCTGCCCCATACTTAGAAAACAAGTCCAGCAGAGAAAGCGGCAGGGACAAGCAGTAGCAATGCAAGTTTCACTTCCGGACCAGGCACGTCATAAGCAGCAACGGCGGCAGTAATAGAAGCTTGCTCCATACTGAGCAAACACGACCAGCAGAGGAAGCAGCAGGGACAAGCAGAAGCAATGCAAGCTTCACTTCCGGACCAGGCACGTCATAAGCAGCAACGGCGGCAGTAATAGAAGCTTGCCCCATACTGAGCAAACAAGTCCAGCAGAGGAAGCGGCAGGGAGAAGCAGTAGCAATGCAAGTTTCACTTCCGGACCAGGCACGTCATAAGCAGCAACGGTGGCAGTAATAGAAGCTTGCCCCATACTGAGAAAACAGGACCAGAAGAGGAAGCGGCATGGACAAGCAGTAGCAATGCAAGTTTCACTTCCGGACCAGACAAGTCATAAGCAGCAGCAGTGACAGTAATGGAAGCTTGCCCCATAGTGAGCCAACAGGACCAGCAAAGGAAGAAGCAGGTACAAGCAGTAGCAATGCAAGTTTCACTTCCGGACCAGGCACGTCATAAGCAGCAACAGCGGCAGTAATAGAAGCTTGCCCCATACTGAGCAAACAGGACCCGCAGAGGAAGCGGCGGGGACAAGCAGTAGCAATGCAAGTTTCACTTCTGGACCAGGCACGTCATAAACAGCAACGGCGGAAGTAAGAGAAGCTTGCCCCATACGAAGCAAACAGGAGCAGCAGAGGAAGCAGCAGGGACAAGCATAACCAATGCAGCTTCACTTCCAGACCAGTCACGTCATAAGCAGCAACGGTGGCAGTAATAGAAGCTTGCCCCATACTGAGCAAACAGGACCAGCAGTGGAAGCAGCAGGAATAAGCAAAAGCAATGCAAGCTTCACTTTCGGAATAGGCACGTCATAAGCAGCAACGGCGGCAGATATAGAAGCTTGCCCCATACTGAGCAAACAAGTTCAACAGAGGAAGCAGCAATTAGAAGCAGTAGCAATGCAAGTTTCACTTCCGGACCATGCATGTCATAAACAGCAACGGCGGCTCTAATAGAATCTTGCCCCATACTGAGAAAATAGGACCAGAAGAGGAAGCGGCATGGACAAGCAGTAGCAATGCAAGATTCACTTCCGGACCAGGCACGTCATAAGCAGCAATGGCGGCAGTAATAGAAGCTTGCCCCATACTGAGCAAACAAGTCCAGCAGAGGAAGCGGCAGGGAGAAGCAGTAGCAATGCAAGTTTCACTTCCGGACCAGCAGGTCATAAGCAGCAACAGCGGCTGTAATAGAAGCTTGCCCCACACTAAGTAAACAGGACCAGAAGAGGAAGCAGCATGGACAAGCAGTAGCAATGCAAGTTTCACTTCCGGACCAGGCAAGTCATAAGCAGCAGCAGTGACAGTAATGGAAGCTTGCCCCATACTGAGCCAACAGGACCACCAAAGGAAGCAGCAGGGACAAGCAGTAGCAATGCAAGCTTCACTTCTGGACCAGGCACGTCATAAGCAGCAACGGCGGCAGTAAGAGAAGCTTGCCCCATACTGAGCAAAGAGGAGCAGCAGAGGAAGCAGCAGGGGCAAGCAGAACCAATGCAAGTTTCACTTCTGGACCAGACACGTCATAAGCAGCAACGGTGGCAGTAAGAGAAGCTTGCCCCATACTGAGAAAACAAGTCCAGCAGAGAAAGCGGCAGGGACAAGCAGTAGCAATGCAAGTTTCACTTCCGGACCAGGCACGTCATAAGCAGCTACAGCGGCAGTAATAGAAGCTTGCCCCATACTGAGCAAACAGGACCAGCAGAGGAAGCAGCAGGGACAAGCAGAAGCAATGCAAGCTTCACTTCCGGACCAGGCACGTCATAAGAAGCAACGGCGGCAGTAATAGAAGCTTGCCCCATACTGAGCAAACAAGTCCAGCAGAGGAAGCGGCAGGGAGAAGCAGTAGCAATGCAAGCTTCACTTCCTGACCAGGCACGTCATAAGCAGTAGAGGCGGCAGAAATGGAAGCTTGTCCAATACTGAGCAAACAGGACCAGCAGAGGAAACGGCAGGGACAAGCAGTAGCAATGCAAGCTTCACCTCCTGACCAGGCACGTCATAAGCAGCAGAGGTAGCAGAAATGGAAGCTTGTCCCATACTGAGCAAACATGACCAGCAGAGGAAGCAGCAGCGACAAGCAGTAGCAATGCAATTTTCACTTCTGGACCAGGCACGTCATAAGCAGCAACTGCGGCAGTAAGAGAAGCTTGCACCATACTGAGCAAACAGGAGCAGCAGAGGAAGCAGCAGGGGCAAGCAGAACCAATGCAAGCTTCACTTCCAGACCAGGCACGTCATAAGCAGCAACGGTGGCAGTAATAGAAGCTTGCCCCATACTGAGCAAACAAGTCCAGCAGAGGAAGCGGCAGGGACAAGCAGTAGCAATGCAAGTTTCACTTCCGGACCAGGCACGTCATAAGCAGCAACGGCCGCAGTAATAGAAGCTTGCCCCATACTGAGCAAACAGGACCAGTAGAGGAAGCAGCAGGGAAAAGCAGAAGCAATGCAAGCTTCACTTCCGGACCAGGCATGTCATAAGCAGCAACAGCATCAGTAATAGAAGCTTGCCCCATACTGAGCAAACAAGTCCAGCAGAGGAAGCGGCAGGGACAAGCAGTAGCAATGCAAGTTTAACTTCCGGACCAGGCACGTCATAAGCAGCAACGGTGGCAGTAATGGAAGCTTGCCCCGTACTGAGAAAACAGGACCAGAAGAGGAAGCAGCATAGACAAGCAGTAGCAATGCAAGTTTCACTTCCGGACCAGGCACGTCATAAGCAGCAACAGCGGCTGTAATAGAAGCTTTCCCCATACTGAGAAAACAGGACCAGAAGAGGAAGCGGCAGGGAGAAGCAGTAGCAATGCAAGTTTCACTTCCGGACCAGGCACGTCATAAGCAGCAACTGTGGCAGTAATAGAAGCTTGCCCCATACTGAGAAAACAGGACCAGAAGAGGAAGCGGCATGGACAGGCAGTAGCAATGCAAGTTTCACTTCCGGACCAGGCAAGTCATAAGCAGCAGCAGTGACAGTAATGGAAGCTTGCCCCATAGTGAGCCAACAGGACCAGCAAAGGAAGAAGCAGGGACAAGCAGGAGCAATGCAAGTTTCACTTCCGGACCAGCCACGTCATAAGCAGCAGCAGCGGCAGTAATGGAAGCTTGCCCCATACTGAGCAAACAAGTCCAGCAGAGGAAGCGGCAGGGACAAGCAGTAGCAATGCAAGTTTCACTTCTGGACCAGGTACGTCATAAGCAGCAACGGTGGCAGTAAGAGAAGCTTGCCCCATACTGAGCAAACAGGAGCAGCAGAGGAAGCAGCAGGGACAAGCAAAAGCAATGCAAGCTTCACATCCGGACCAGGCACGTTATAAGCAGCAACAGCGGCTGTAATAGAAGCTTGCCCCATACTGAGAAAACAAGTCCAGCAGAGAAAGCGGCAGGGACAAGCAGTAGCAATGCAAGTTTCACTTTCGGACCAGGCACGTCATAAGCAGCTACAGCGGCAGTAATAGAAGCTTGCCCCATACTGAGCAAACAGGACCAGCAGAGGAAGCAGCAGGGACAAACAGTAGCAATGCAAGCTTCACTTCCAGACCAGGCACGTCATAAGCAGCAATGGTGGCAGTAATAGAAGCTTGCCCCATACTGATCAAACAGGTCCAGCAGAGGAAGCGGCAGGGAGAAGCAGTAGCAATGCAAGCTTCACTTCCTGACCAGGCACGTCATAAGCAGTAGAGGCGGCAGAAATGGAAGCTTGTCCAATACTGAGCAAACAGGACCAGCAGAGGAAGCGGCAGCTACAAGCAGTAGCAATGCAAGCTTCACTTCCTGACCAGGCACGTCATAAGCAGCAGAGGTAGCAGAAATGGAAGCTTGTCCCATACTGAGCAAACATGACCAGCAGAGGAAGCAGCAGGGACAAGCAGTAGCAATGCAAGCTTCACTTCTGGACCAGGCAGGTCATAAGCAGCAACGGCGGCAGTAAGAGAAGCTTGCCCCATACTGAGCAAACAGGAGCAGCAGAGGATCAGCAGGGGCAAGCAGAACCAATGCAAGCTACACTTCCAGACCAGGCATGTCATAAGTAGCAACTGTGGCAGTAATAGAAGCTTGCCCCATACTGAGCAAACAAGTCCAGCAGAGGAAGCGGCAGGGACAAGCAGTAGCAATGCAAGTTTCACTTCCGGACCAGGCACGTCATAAGCAGCAACGGCGGCAGTAATAGAAGCTTGCCCCATACTGAGCAAACACGACCAGCAGAGGAAGCAGCAGGGACAAGCAGAAGCAATGCAAGCTTCACTTCCGGACCAGGCACGTCATAAGCAGCAACGGCGGCAGTAATAGAAGCTTGCCCCATACTGAGCAAACATGTCCAGCGGAGGAAGCGGCAGGGAGAAGCAGTAGCAATGCAAGTTTCACTTCCGGACCAGGCACGTCATAAGCAGCAACGGTGGCAGTAATAGAAGCTTGCCCCATACTGAGCCAACAGGACCACCAAAGGAAGCAGCAGGGACAAGCAGTAGCAATGCAAGTTTCACTTCCGGACCAGGCACATCATAAGCAGCTACAGCGGCAGTAATAGAAGCTTGCCCCATACTGAGCAAACAGGACCAGAAGAGGAAGCGGCAGGGAGAAGCAGTAGCAATGCAAGTTTCACTTCCGGACCAGGCACGTCATAAGCAGCAACGGTGGCAGTAATAGAAGCTTGCCCCATACTGAGCAAACAGGACCACCAAAGGAAGCAGCAGGGACAAGCAGTAGCAATGCAAGTTTCACTTCCGGACCAGGCACATCATAAGCAGCTACAGCGGCAGTAATAGAAGCTTGCCCCATACTGAGAAAACAGGACCAGAAGAGGAAGCGGCATGGACAGGCAGTAGCAATGCAAGTTTCACTTCCGGACCAGGCAAGTCATAAGCAGCAGCAGTGACAGTAATGGAAGCTTGCCCCATAGTGAGCCAACAGGACCAGCAAAGGAAGAAGCAGGGACAAGCAGGAGCAATGCAAGTTTCACTTCCGGACCAGCCACGTCATAAGCAGCAGCAGCGGCAGTAATGGAAGCTTGCCCCATACTGAGCAAACAAGTCCAGCAGAGGAAGCGGCAGGGACAAGCAGTAGCAATGCAAGTTTCACTTCTGGACCAGGTACGTCATAAGCAGCAACGGTGGCAGTAAGAGAAGCTTGCCCCATACTGAGCAAACAGGAGCAGCAGAGGAAGCAGCAGGGACAAGCAAAAGCAATGCAAGCTTCACATCCGGACCAGGCACGTTATAAGCAGCAACAGCGGCTGTAATAGAAGCTTGCCCCATACTGAGAAAACAAGTCCAGCAGAGAAAGCGGCAGGGACAAGCAGTAGCAATGCAAGTTTCACTTCCGGACCAGGCACGTCATAAGCAGCTACAGCGGCAGTAATAGAAGCTTGCCCCATACTGAGCAAACAGGACCAGCAGAGGAAGCAGCAGGGACAAACAGAAGCAATGCAAGCTTCACTTCCAGACCAGGCACGTCATAAGCAGCAATGGTGGCAGTAATAGAAGCTTGCCCCATACTGATCAAACAGGTCCAGCAGAGGAAGCGGCAGGGAGAAGCAGTAGCAATGCAAGCTTCACTTCCTGACCAGGCACGTCATAAGCAGTAGAGGCGGCAGAAATGGAAGCTTGTCCAATACTGAGCAAACAGGACCAGCAGAGGAAGCGGCAGCTACAAGCAGTAGCAATGCAAGCTTCACTTCCTGACCAGGCACGTCATAAGCAGCAGAGGTAGCAGAAATGGAAGCTTGTCCCATACTGAGCAAACATGACCAGCAGAGGAAGCAGCAGGGACAAGCAGTAGCAATGCAAGCTTCACTTCTGGACCAGGCAGGTCATAAGCAGCAACGGCGGCAGTAAGAGAAGCTTGCCCCATACTGAGCAAACAGGAGCAGCAGAGGATCAGCAGGGGCAAGCAGAACCAATGCAAGCTACACTTCCAGACCAGGCATGTCATAAGTAGCAACTGTGGCAGTAATAGAAGCTTGCCCCATACTGAGCAAACAAGTCCAGCAGAGGAAGCGGCAGGGACAAGCAGTAGCAATGCAAGTTTCACTTCCGGACCAGGCACGTCATAAGCAGCAACGGCGGCAGTAATAGAAGCTTGCCCCATACTGAGCAAACACGACCAGCAGAGGAAGCAGCAGGGACAAGCAGAAGCAATGCAAGCTTCACTTCCGGACCAGGCACGTCATAAGCAGCAACGGCGGCAGTAATAGAAGCTTGCCCCATACTGAGCAAACATGTCCAGCGGAGGAAGCGGCAGGGAGAAGCAGTAGCAATGCAAGTTTCACTTCCAGACCAGGCACGTCATAAGCAGCAACGGTGGCAGTAATAGAAGCTTGCCCCATACTGAGAAAACAGGACCAGAAGAGGAAGCGGCATGGACAAGCAGTAGCAATGCAAGTTTCACTTCCGGACCAGGCAAGTCATAAGCAGCAGCAGTGACAGTAATGGAAGCTTGCCCCATAGTGAGCCAACAGGACCAGCAAAGGAAGAAGCAGGGACAAGCAGTAGCAATGCAAGTTTCACTTCCGGACCAGGCACGTCATAAGCAGCAACAGCGGCAGTAATAGAAGCTTGCCCCATACTGAGCAAACAGGACCCGCAGAGGAAGCGGCGGGGACAAGCAGTAGCAATGCAAGTTTCACTTCTGGACCAGGCACGTCATAAACAGCAATGGAGGAAGTAAGAGAAGCTTGCCCCATACGAAGCAAACAGGAGCAGCAGAGCAAGCAGCAGGGACAAGCATAACCAATGCAAGCTTCACTTCCAGACCAGTCACGTCATAAGCAGCAACGGTGGCAGTAATAGAAGCTTGCCCCATACTGAGCAAACAGGACCAGCAGTGAAAGCAGCAGGAATAAGCAAAAGCAATGCAAGCTTCACTTTCGGAATAGGCACGTCATAAGCAGCAACGGCGGCAGTAATAGAAGCTTGCCCCATACTGAGCAAACAGGACCAGCAGAGGAAGCAGCAGGGACAAGCAGAAGCAATGCAAGCTTCACTTCCGGACCAGGCACATCATAAGCAGCTACAGCGGCAGTAATAGAAGCTTGCCCCATACTGAGCAAACAGGACCAGCAGAGGAAGCAGCAGGGACAAGCAGAAGCAATGCAAGCTTCACTTCCGGACCAGGCACGTCATAAGCAGCAACGGCGGCAGTAATAGAAGCTTGCCCCATACTTAGCAAACAAGTCCAGCAGAGGAAGCGGCAGGGAGAAGCTGTAGCAATGCAAGCTTCACTTCCTGACCAGGCACGTCATAAGCAGTAGAGGCGGCAGAAATGGAAGCTTGTCCAATACTGAGCAAACAGGACCAGCAGAGGAAGCGGCAGGGACAAGCAGTAGCAATGCAAGCTTCACTTCCTGACCAGGCACGTCATAAGCAGCAGAGGTAGCAGAAATGGAAGCTTGTCCCATACTGAGCAAACATGACCAGCAGAGGAAGCAGCAGGGACAAGCAGAAGCAATGCAAGCTTCACTTCTGGACCAGGCACGTCATAAGTAGCAACGGCCGCAGTAATAGAAGCTTGCCCCATACTGAGCAAACAGGACCAGCAGAGGAAGCAGCAGGGACAAGCAGAAGCAATGCAAGCTTCACTTCCGGACCAGGCACGTCATAAGCAGCAACGGCGGCAGTAATAGAAGCTTGCCCCATACTGAGCAAACAAGTCCAGCAGAGGAAGCGGCAGGGAGAAGCAGTAGCAATGCAAGTTTCACTTCCGGACCAGGCACGTCATAAGCAGCAACAGCGGCAGTAATAGAAGCTTGCCCCATACTGAGAAAACAGGACCAGAAGAGGAAGCGGCATGGACAAGCAGTAGCAATGCAAGTTTCACATCCGGACCAGGCACTTCATAAGCAGCAACGGCCTCAGTAATAGAAGCTTGCCCCATACAATGCAAACAGGACCAGAAGAGGAAGCGGCATGGACAAGCAGTAGCAATGCAAGCTTCACTTCCGGACCAGGCACGTCATAAGCAGCAATGGTGGCAGTAATACAAGCTTGCCCCATACTGAGCAAACAAGTCCAGCAGAGGAAACGGAGGAAACGGCAGGGAGAAGCAGTAGCAATGCAAGTTTCACTTCCAGACCAGGCACGTCATAAGCAGCAGCAGTGACAGTAATGGAAGCTTACCCCATACTGAGCCAACAGGACCACCAAAGGAAGCAGCAGGGACAAGCAGAAGCAATGCAAGCTTCACTTCCGGACCAGGCACGTCAAAAGCAGCAATGGCGGCAGTAATAGAAGCTTGTCCCATACTGATCAAACATGACCAGCAGAGGAAGCGGCAGGGACAAGCAGTAGCAATGCAAGTTTCACATCCGGACCAGGCACGTCATAAGCAGCAGCAGTGACAGTAATGGAAGCTTACCCCATACTGAACCAACAGGACCACCAAAGGAAGCAGCAGGGACAAGCAGTAGCAATGCAAGTTTCACTTCTGGACCAGGCACGTCATAAGCAGCGGCAGCAGCAGTAATGGAAGGGTGCCCCATACTGAGCAAATGGACCATCATAGGAAGTAGCAGGGACAGGCAGTAGCAATGCAAGTTTCACTTCTGGACCAGGCACGTCATAAGCAGCGGCAGCAGCAGTAATGGAAGGGTGCCCCATACTGAGCAAATGGACCATCATAGGAAGTAGCAGGGACAAGCAGTAGCAATGCAAGTTTCACATCCGGACCAGGCACGTTATAAGCAGCAACAGCTGCTGTAATAGAAGCTTGCCCCATACTGAGAAAACAAGTCCAGCAGAGAAAGCGGCAGGGACAAGCAGTAGCAATGCAAGTTTCACTTCCGGACCAGGCACTTCATAAGCAGCTACAGCGGCAGTAATAGAAGCTTGCCCCATACTGAGTAAACAGGACCAGCAGAGGAAGCAGCAGGGACAAGCAGTAGCAATGCAAGTTTCACTTCCGGACCAGGCACGTCATAAGCAGCTACAGCGGCAGTAATGGAAGCTTGCCCCATACTGAGAAAACAGGACCAGAAGAGGAAGCAGCAGGGACAAGCAGTAGCAATGCAAGTTTCACTTCCGGACGAGGCACGTCGTAAGCAGCAGCAGTGGCAGTAATGGAAGCTTGCCCCATACTGAGCAAACAAGTCCAGCAGAGGAAGCTACAGGGACAAGCAGTAGCAATGCAAGTTTCACTTCCGGACCAGGCAAGTCATAAGCAGCAGCAATGACAGTAATGGAAGCTTGCCCCATACTGAGCAAACAGGACCAGCAGTGGAAGCAGCAGGGACAAGCAGAAGCAATGCAAGCTTCACTTCCGGACCAGGCACGTCATAAGCAGCAACGGCGGCAGTAATAGAAGCTTGCCCCATACTGAGCAAACAAGTCCAGCAGAGGAAGCGGCAGGGAGAAGCAGTAGCAATGCAAGTTTCACTTCCGGACCAGGCACGTCATAAGCAGCAACGGTGGCAGTAATAGAAGCTTGCCCCATACTGAGAAAACAGGACCAGAAGAGGAAGCGGCATGGACAAGCAGTAGCAATGCAAGTTTCACTTCCGGACCAGGCAAGTCATAAGCAGCAGCAGTGACAGTAATGGAAGCTTGCCCCATAGTGAGCCACCAGGACCAGCAAAGGAAGAAGCAGGGACAAGCAGTAGCAATGTAAGTTTCACTTCCGGACCAGGCACGTCATAAGCAGCAACAGCGGTAGTAATAGAAGCTTGCCCCATACTGAGCAAACAGGAACCGCAGAGGAAGCGGCGGGGACAAGCAGTAGCAATACAAGTTTCACTTCTGGACCAGGCACGTCATAAACAGCAACGGCGGAAGTAAGAGAAGCTTGCCCCATACGAAGCAAACAGGAGCAGCAGAGGAAGCAGCACGGACAAGCATAACCAATGCAAGCTTCACTTCCAGACCAGTCACGTCATAAGCAGCAACGTTGGCAGTAATAGAAGCTTGCCCCATACTGAGCAAACAGGACCAGCAGTGGAAGCAGCAGGAACAAGCAAAAGCAATGCAAGCTTCACTTTCGGAATAGGCACGTCATAAGCAACAACGGCGGCAGATATAGAAGCTTGCCCCATACTGAGCAAACAAGTTCAACAGAGGAAGCAGCAGTTAGAAGCAGTAGCAATGCAAGTTTCACTTCCGGACCAGGCATGTCATAAGCTCAACGGCGGCTCTAATAGAAGCTTGCCCCATACTTAGAAAATAGGACCAGAAGAGGAAGCGGCATGGACAAGCAGTAGCAATGCAAGATTCACTTCCGGACCAGGAACGTCATAAGCAGCAATGGCGGCAGTAATAGAATCTTGGCCCACACTGAGCAAACAGGACCAGAAGAGAAAGCGGCATTGACAAGAAGTAGCAATGCAAGTTTCACTTCCAGACCAGGCACGTCATAAGCAGAAACAGTGGCTTTAATAGAAGCTTGCCCCATACTGAGAAAACAGGACCAGAAGAGGAAGCGGCATAGACAAGCAGTAGCAATGCAAGTTTCACATCTAGACCAGGCACGTCATAAGCAGCAACGGCGGCAGTAATAAAAGCTTGCCCCATACAGAGCAAACAGGACCAGAAGAGGAAGCAGCATGGACAAGCAGTAGCAATGCAAGTTTCACTTCCGGACCAGGCAAGTCATAAGCAGCAGCAGTGACAGTAATGGAAGCTTGCCCCATACTGAGCCAACAGGACCACCAAAGGAAGCAGCAGGGACAAGCAGTAGCAATGCAAGCTTCACTTCTGGACCAGGCACGTCATTAGCAGCAACGGCGGCAGTAAGAGAAGCTTGCCCAATACTGAGCAAACAGGAGCAGCAGAGGAAGCGGCAGGGACAAGCAGTAGCAATGCAAGTTTCACTTCCGGACCAGGCACGTCATAAGCAGCTACAGCGGCAGTAATAGAAGCTTGCCCCATACTGATCAAACAAGTCCAGCATAGGAAGCGGCAGGGAGAAGCAGTAGCAATGCAAGCTTCACTTCCTGACCAGTCACGTCATTAGCAGTAGAGGCAGCAGAAATGGAAGCTTGTCCAATACTGAGCAAACAGGACCAGCAGAGGAAGCGGCAGGGACAAGCAGTAGCAATGCAAGCTTCACTTCCTGACCAGGCACGTCATAAGCAGCAGAGGTAGCAGAAATGGAAGCTTGTCCCATACTGAGCAAACATGACGAGCAGAGGAAGCAGCAGGGACAAGTAGTAGCAATGCAAGCTTCACTTCTGGACCAGGCACGTCATAAGCAGCAACGGTGGCAGTAATAGAAGCTTGCCCCATACTGAGCAAACAAGTCCAGCAGAGGAAGCGGCAGGGACAAGCAGTAGCAATGCAAGTTTCACTTCCGGACCAGGCATGTCATTAGCAGCAACGGTGGCAGTAATAGAAGCTTGCCCCATACTGAGCAAACAAGTCCAGCAGAGGAAGCGGCAGGGACAAGCAGTAGCAATGCAAGTTTAACTTCCGGACCAGGCATGTCATTAGCAGCAACGGCCGCAGTAATAGAAGCTTGCCCCATACTGAGCAAACAGGACCAGCAGAGGAAGAAGCAGGGACAAGCAGAAGCAATGCAAGCTTCACTTCCGGACCAGGCACGTCATAAGCAGCAACGGCGGCAGTAATAGAAGCTTGCCCCATACTGAGCAAACAAGTCCAGCAGATGAAGCGGCAGGGAGAAGCAGTAGCAATGGCAGTAAGAGAAGCTTGCACCATACTGAGCAAACAGGAGCAGCAGAGGAAGCAGCAGGAGCAAGCAGAACCAATGCAAGCTTCACTTCCAGACCAGGCACGTCATAAGCAGCAACGGTGGCAGTAATAGAAGCTTGCCCCATACTGAGCAAACAAGTCCAGCAGAGGAAGCGGCAGGGACAAGCAGTAGCAATGCAAGTTTCACTTCCGGACCAGGCATGTCATTAGCAGCAACGGCCGCAGTAATAGAAGCTTGCCCCATACTGAGCAAACAGGACCAGCAGAGGAAGCAGCAGGGACAAGCAGAAGCAATGCAAGCTTCACTTCCGGACCAGGCACGTCATAAGCAGCAACGGCGGCAGTAATAGAAGCTTGCCCCATACTGAGCAAACAAGTCCAGCAGATGAAGCGGCAGGGAGAAGCAGTAGCAATGCAAGTTTCACATCCGGACCAGGCACGTCATAAGTAGCAACGGCATCAGTAATAGAAGCTTGCCCCATACAATGCAAACAGGACCAGAAGAGGAAGCGGCATGGACAAGCAGTAGCAATGCAAGCTTCACTTCCGGACCAGGCACGTCATAAGCAGCAATGGTGGCAGTAATACAAGCTTGCCCCATACTGAGCAAACAAGTCCAGCAGAGGAAGCGGCAGGGATAAGCAGTAGCAATGCAAGTTTAACTTCCGGACCAGGCACGTCATAAGCAGCAACGGTGCCAGTAATAGAAGCTTGCCCCATACTGAGCAAACAAGTCCAGCAGAGGAAACGGAGGAAGCGGCAGGGAGAAGCAGTAGCAATGCAAGTTTCACTTCCGGACCAGGCACGTCATGAGCAGCAACAGTGGCTGTAATAGAAGCTTTCCCCATACTGAGAAAACAGGACCAGAAGAGGAAGAAGCATAGACAAGCAGTAGCAATGCAAGTTTCACTTCCGGACCAGGCACGTCATAAGCAGCAGCAGTGACAGTAATGGAAGCTTACCCCATACTGAGCCAACAGGACCACCAAAGGAAGCAGCAGGGACAAGCAGTAGCAATGCAAGTTTCACTTCTGGACCAGGCACGTCATAAGCAGCGGCAGCAGCAGTAATGGAAGGTTGCCCCATACTGAGCAAATGCACCGTCATAGGAAGTAGCAGGGACAAGTAAAAGCAATGCAAGTTTCACTTCCGGACCAGGCAAGTCATAAGCAGCAGCAGTGACAGTAATGGAAGCTTGCCCCATACTGAGAAAACAGGACCAGAAGAGGAAGCGGCATGGACAAGCATTAGCAATACAAGTTTCACATCCGGACCAGGCACGTCATAAGCAGCAACGGCATCAGTAATAGAAGCTTGCCCCATACAATGCAAACAGGACCAGCAAAGGAAGTAGCAGGGACAAGCAGTAGCAATGCAAGTTTCACTTCTGGACCAGGCACATCATAAGCAGCAACGGCGGCAGTGACAGAAGCTTGCCCCATACGGAGCAAACAGGAGCAGCAGAGGAAGCAGCAGGGAGAAGCATAACCAATGCAAGCTTCACTTCCAGACCAGTCACGTCATAAGCAGCAACGGTGGCAGTAATAGAAGCTTGCCCCATACTGAGCAAACAGGACCAGCAGAGGAAGCAGCAGGGACAAGCAAAAGCAATGCAAGCTTCACTTTCGGACCAGGCACGTCATAAGCAGCAACAGCGACAGATATAGAAGCTTGCCCCATACTGAGCAAACAAGTTCAACAGAGGAAGCGGCAGTTAGAAGCAGTAGCAATGCAAGTTTCACTTCCGGACCAGGCATGTCATAAGCAGCAACGGCGGCTGTAATAGAAGCTTGCCCCATACTGAGAAAATAGGACCAGAAGAGTAAGCGGCATGGACAAGCAGTAGCAATGCAAGCTTCACTTCCGGACCAGGCACGTCATAAGCAGCAACGGTGGCAGTAATAGAAGCTTGCCCCGTACTGAGCAAACAGGACCAGAAGAGGAAGCGGCATGGACAAGCAGTAGCAATGCAAGTTTCACATCCGGACCAAGCACGTCATAAGCAGCAACGGCGGCTGTAATAAAAGCTTGCCCCATACAGAGCAAACAGGATCAGAAGAGGAAGCAGCATGGACAAGCAGTAGCAATGCAAGTTTCACTTCCGGACCAGGCAAGTCATAGCAGCAGCAGTGACAGTAATGGAAGCTTGACCCATACTGAGCCAACAGGACCACCAAAGGAAGCAGCAGGGACAAGCAGTAGCAATGCAAGCTTCACTTCTGGACCAGGCACGTCATAAGCAGCGGCAGCAGCAGTAATCGAAGGTTGCCCCATACTGAGCAAACAAGTCCATCAGAGGAAGCGACAGGGACAAGCAGTAGCAATGCAAGTTTCACTTCCGGACCAGGCACGTCATAACCAACAACGGCGGCAGTAATACAAGCTTGCCCCATACTGAGCAAACAGGACCAGCAGTGGAAGCAGCAGGGACAAGCAGAAGCAATGCAAGCTTCACTTCCGGACCAGGCACGTCATAAGCAGCAACGGCGGCAGTAATAGAAGCTTGCCCCATACTGAGCAAACAAGTCCAGCAGATTAAGCGGTAGGGAGAAGCAGTAGCAATGCAAGTTTCACACCCGGACCAGGCAAGTCATAAGCAGCAACAGCATCAGTAATAGAAGCTTGCCCCATGCAATGCAAACAGGACGAGCAAAGGAAGTAGCAGGGACAAGCAGTAGCAATGCAAGTTTCACTTCCGGACCAGGCACGTCATAAGCAGCAACAGCGGCAGTAATAGAAGCTTGCCCCATGCAATGCAAAGAGGACCAGCAAAGGAAGTAGCAGGGACAAGCAGTAGCAAAGCAAGTTTCACATCCGGACCAGGCACGTCATAAGCAGCAACGGCATCAGTAAAAGAAGCTTGCCCCATGCAATGCAAACAGGACCAGCAAAGGAAGTAGCAGGGACAAGCAGTAGCAATGCAAGTTTCACTTCCGGACCAGGCACGTCATAAGCAGCAACAGCGGCAGTAATAGAAGCTTGCCCCATATTGAGCAAACAGGACCAGCAGTGGAAGCGGCGGGGACAAGCAGTAGCAATGCAAGTTTCACTTCTGGACCAGGCACGTCATAAGCAGCAACGGCGGGAGTAAGAGAAGCTTGCCCCATACGGAGCAAACAGGAGCAGCAGAGGAAGCAGCAGGGAGAAGCATAATCAATGCAAGCTTCACTTCCAGACCAGTCACGTCACAAGCAGCAACGGTGGCAGTAATAGAAGCTTGCCCCATACTGAGCAAACAGGACCAGCAGAGGAAGCAGCAGGGAAAAGCAAAAGCAATGCAAGCTTCACTTTCGGACCAGGCACGTCATAAGCAGCAACGGCGACAGATATAGAAGCTTGCCCCATACTGAGCAAACAAGGTCAACAGAGGAAGCAGCAGTTAGAAGCAGTAGCAATGCAAGTTTCACTTCCGGACCAGGCATGTCATAAGCAGCAACGGCGGCTGTAATAGAAGCTTGCCCCATACTGAGAAAATAGGACCAGAAGAGGAAGCGGCATGGACAAGCAGTAGCAATGCAAGCTTCACTTCCAGACCAGGCACGTCATAAGCAGCAATGGCGGCAGTAATAGAAGCTTGCCCCATACTGAGCAAACAAGTCCAGCAGAGGAAGCGGCAGTGAGAAGCAGTAGCAATGCAAGTTTCACTTCCGGACCAGGCACGACATAAGCAGCAACAGCAGCAGTAATAGAAGCTTGCCCCACACTGAGCAAACAGGACCAGAAGAGGAAGCGGCATGGACAAGAAGTAGCAATGCAAGTTTCACTTCCGGACCAGGCACGTCATAAGCAGCAACAGCGGCTGTAATAGAAGCTTGCCCCATACAGAGCAAACAGGACCAGAAGAGGAAGCAGCATGGACAAGCAGTAGCAATGCAAGTTTCACTATCGGACCAGGCAAGTCATAGCAGCAGCAGTGACAGTAATGGAAGCTTGACCCATACTGAGCCAACAGGACCACCAAAGGAAGCACCAGGGACAAGCAGTAGCAATGCAAGCTTCACTTCTGGACCAGGCATGTCATAAGCAGCGGCAGCAGCAGTAATCGAAGGTTGCCCCATACTGAGCAAATGGACCATCATAGGAAGTAGCAGGGACAAGCAGAAGCAATGCAAGCTTCACTTCCGGACCAGGCACGACATAAGCAGCAACAGCAGCAGTAATAGAAGCTTGCCCCATACTGAGCAAACAAGACCAGCAGTGGAAGCAGCAGGGACAAGCAGAAGCAATGCAAGCTTCACTTCCGGACCAGGCACTTCATAAGCAGCAACGGCGGCAGTAATAGAAGCTTGCCCCATACTGAGCAAACAAGTCCAGCAGAGGAAGCGGCAGGGACAAGCAGTAGCAATGCAAGTTTCACTTCCGGACCAGGCACTTCATAAGCAGCAACTGCGGCACTAATACAAGCTTGCCCCATACTGAGCAAACAGGACCAGCAGTGGAAGCAGCAGGGACAAGCAGAAGCAATGCAAGCTTCACTTCCGGACCAGGCACTTCATAAGCAGCAACGGCGGCAGTAATAGAAGCTTGCCCCATACTGAGCAAACAGGTCCAGCAGAGGAAGCAGCATGGACAAGCAGAAGCAATGCAAGTTTCACTTCCGGACCAGGCACTTCATAAGCAGCAACGGCGGCAGTAATACAAGCTTTCCCCATACTGAGCAAACAGGACCAGCAGTGGAAGCAGCAGGGACAAGCAGAAGCAATGCAAGCTTCACTTCCGGACCAGGCACTTCATAAGCAGCAACGGCGGCAGTAATAGAAGCTTGCCCCATACTGAGCAAACAAGTCCAGCAGCGGAAGCAGCATGGACAAGCAGAACTAATGCAAGCTTCACTTCCGGACCAGGCACTTCATAAGCAGCAACGGCGGCAGTAATAGAAGCTTGCCCCATACTGAGCAAACAAGTCCAGCAGAGGAAGCGGCAGGGAAAAGCAGTAGCAATGCAAGTTTCACTTCCGTACCAGACACCTCATAAGCAGCAACGGCGGCAGTAATAGAAGCTTGGCCCATACTGAGCAAACAGGACCAGCAGAGGAAGCGGCAGGGACAAGCAGTAGCAATGCAAGTTTCACATCATCCGGACCAGGCAAGTCATAAGCAGCAACGGCATCAGTAATAGAAGCTTGCCCCATACAATGCAAACAGGACCAGAAGAGGAAGCGGCATGGACAAGCAGTAGCAATGCAAGTTTCACATCCGGACCAGGCACGTCATAAGCAGCAACGGCATCAGTAATAGAAGCTTGCCCCATACAATGCAAACAGGACCAGCAAAGGAAGTAGCAGGGACAAGCAGTAGCAATGCAAGTTTCACTTCCGGACCAGCAACAGCGGCAGTAATAGAAGCTTGCCCCATACTGAGCAAACAGGACCAGCAGAGAAAGCGTCGGGGACAAGCAGTAGCAATGCAAGTTTCACTTCTGGACCAGGCACGTCATAAGCAGCAACGGCGGCAGTAAGAGAAGCTTGCCCCATACGGAGCAAACAGGAGCAGCAGAGGAAGCAGCAGGGAGAAGCATAACCAATGCAAGCTTCACTTCCAGACCAGTCACGTCACAAGCAGCAACGGTGGCAGTAATAGAAGCTTGCCCCATACTGAGCAAACAGGACCAGCAGAGGAAGCAGCAGGGAAAAGCAAAAGCAATGCAAGCTTCACTTTCGGACCAGGCACGTCATAAGCAGCAACGGCGACAGATATAGAAGCTTGCCCCATACTGAGCAAACAAGGTCAACAGAGGAAGCGGCAGTTAGAAGCAGTAGCAATGCAAGTTTCACTTCCGGACCAGGCATGTCATAAGCAGCAACGGCGGCTGTAATAGAAGCTTGCCCCATACTGAGAAAATAGGACCAGAAGAGGAAGCGGCATGGACAAGCAGTAGCAATGCAAGCTTCACTTCCAGACCAGGCACGTCATAAGCAGCAATGGCGGCAGTAATAGAAGCTTGCCCCATACTGAGCAAACAAGTCCAGCAGAGGAAGCGGCAGTGAGAAGCAGTAGCAATGCAAGTTTCACTTCCGGACCAGGCACGACATAAGCAGCAACAGCAGCAGTAATAGAAGCTTGCCCCACACTGAGCAAACAGGACCAGAAGAGGAAGCGGCATGGACAAGAAGTAGCAATGCAAGTTTCACTTCCGGACCAGGCACGTCATAAGCAGCAACAGCGGCTGTAATAGAAGCTTGCCCCATACAGAGCAAACAGGACCAGAAGAGGAAGCAGCATGGACAAGCAGTAGCAATGCAAGTTTCACTATCGGACCAGGCAAGTCATAGCAGCAGCAGTGACAGTAATGGAAGCTTGACCCATACTGAGCCAACAGGACCACCAAAGGAAGCAGCAGGGACAAGCAGTAGCAATGCAAGCTTCACTTCTGGACCAGGCATGTCATAAGCAGCGGCAGCAGCAGTAATCGAAGGTTGCCCCATACTGAGCAAATGGACCATCATAGGAAGTAGCAGGGACAAGCAGAAGCAATGCAAGCTTCACTTCCGGACCAGGCACGACATAAGCAGCAACAGCAGCAGTAATAGAAGCTTGCCCCATACTGAGCAAACAAGACGAGCAGTGGAAGCAGCAGGGACAAGCAGAAGCAATGCAAGCTTCACTTCCGGACCAGGCACTTCATAAGCAGCAACGGCGGCAGTAATAGAAGCTTGCCCCATACTGAGAAAACAGGTCCAGCAGAGGAAGCAGCATGGACAAGCAGAAGCAATGCAAGCTTCACTTCCGGACCAGGCACTTCATAAGCAGCAACGGCGGCAGTAATAGAAGCTTGCCCCATACTGAGAAAACAGGTCCAGCAGAGGAAGCAGCATGGACAAGCAGAAGCAATGCAAGCTTCACTTCCGGACCAGGCACTTCATAAGCAGCAACGGCGGCAGTAATAGAAGCTTGCCCCATACTGAGAAAACAGGACTAGAAAAGGAAGCGGCATGGACAAGCAGTAGCAATGCAAGTTTCACATCCGGACCAGGCACGTCATAAGCAGCAACGGCAGCAGTGATAGAAGCTTCCCCCATACAGAGCAAACAGGACCAGAAAAGGAAGCGGCATGTACAAGCAGTAGCAATGCAAGTTTCATTTCCGGACCAGGCAAGTCATAAGCAGCAGCAGTGACAGTAATGGAAGCTTGCCATATACTGAGCCAACAGACCCAGCAAAGGAAGTAGCAGGGACAAGCAGTAGAAATGCAATTTTCACTTCCGGACCAGGCACGTCATAAGCAGCAACGGCGGCAGTAAGAGAAGCTTGCCCCATATTGAGCAAACAGGAGCAGCAGAGGAAGTAGCAGGGACAAGCAGAACCAATGCAAGCTTCACTTCCAGACCAGTCACGTCAAAAGCAGCAACGGTGGCAGTAATAGAAGCTTGCCCCATACTGAGCAAACAGGACCAGCAGACGAAGAAGCAGGGACAAGCAAAATCAATGCAAGCTTCACTTCCGGACCAGGCACGTCATAAGCAGCAATGGCGGCAGATATAGAAGCTTGCCCCATACTGAGCAAACAACTTCAACAGAGGAAGCGGCACTTAGCAGCAGTAGCAATGCAAGTTTCACTTCCGAACCAGGCACGTCATAAGCAGCAACGGCGGCTGTAATAGAAGCTTGCCCCATACTGAGAAAACAGGACCAGAAGAGGAAGCGGCATGGACAAGCAGTAGCAATGCAAGCTTCACTTCGGGACCAGGCACATCATCAGCAGCAATGGCGGCAGTAATAGAAGCTTGCCCCACACTGAGCAAACAGGACCAGAAGAGGAACGCCATGGACAAGTAGTAGCAATGCAAATTTCACTTCCGGACCAGGCAAGTCATAAGCAGCAACAGTGGCTGTAATAGAAGCTTGCCCCATACTGAGAAAACAGGACCAGAAGAGGAAGCCGCATAGACAAGCAGTAGCAATGCAAGTTTCACTTCCGGACCAGGCACGTCATAAGCAGCAACAGTGGCTGTAATAGAAGCTTGCCCCATACTGAGCCAACAGGACAGGAAGAGGAAGCGGCATAGACAAGCAGTAGCAATGCAAGTTTCACATCCGCACCAGGCACGTCATAAGCAGCAGCAGTGACAGTAATGGAAGCTTACCCCTTACTGAGCCAACAGGACCACCAAAGGAAGCAGCAGGGACAAGCAGTAGCAATGCAAGCTTCACTTCCGGACCAGGCACGTCATAAGCAGCAACAGCGGCAGTAATAGAAGCTTGCCCCATACTGAGCAAACAAGTCCAGCAGAGGAAGCGGCAGGGACAAGCAGTAGCAATGCAAGTTTCACTTCTGAACCAGGTACGTCATAAGCAGCAACGGTGGCAGTAAGAGAAGCTTGCCCCATACTGAGCAAACAGGACCAGCAGAGGAAGCAGCAGGGACAAACAGAAGCAATGCAAGCTTCACTTCCAGACCAGGCATGTCATAAGCAGCAATGGCGGCAGTAATAGAAGCTTGCCCCATACTGATCAAACAAGTCCAGCAGAGGAAGCGGCAGGGAGAAGCAGTAGCAATGCAAGCTTCACTTCCTGACCAGGCACGTCATAAGCAGTAGAGGCGGCAGAAATGGAAGCTTGTCCAATACTGAGCAAACAGGACCAGCAGAGGAAGCGGCAGCTACAAGCAGTAGCAATGCAAGCTTCACTTCCTGACCAGGCACGTCATAAGCAGCAGAGGTAGCAGAAATGGAAGCTTGTCCCATACCGAGCAAACATGACCAGCAGAGGAAGCAGCAGGGACAAGCAGTAGCAATGCAAGCTTCACTTCTGGACCAGGCAGGTCATAAGCAGCAACGGCGGCAGTAATAGAAGCTTGCTCCATACTGAGCAAACAGGACCAGCAGAGGAAGCAGCAGGGACAAGCAGAAGCAATGCAAGCTTCACTTCCGGACCAGGCACGTCATAAGCAGCAACGGCGGCAGTAATAGAAGCTTGCCCCATACTGAGCAAACAAGTCCAGCAGAGGAAGCGGCAGGGAGAAGCAGTAGCAATGCAAGTTTCACTTCCGGACCAGGCACGTCATAAGCAGCAACGGTGGCAGTAATAGAAGCTTGCCCCATACTGAAAAAACAGGACCAGAAGAGGAAGCGGCATGGACAAGCAGTAGCAATGCAAGTTTCACTTCCGGACCAGGCAAGTCATAAGCAGCAACAGCGGCAGTAATAGAAGCTTTCCCCATACTGAGCAAACAGGACCCGCAGAGGAAGCTGCGGGGACAAGCAGTAGCAATGCACGTTTCACTTCTGGACCAGGCACGTCATAAACAGCAACGGCGGAAGTAAGAGAAGCTTGCCCCATACGAAGCAAACAGGAGCAGCAGAGGAAGCAGCAGGGACAAGCATAACCAATGCAAGCTTCACTTCCAGACCAGTCACGTCATAAGCAGCAACGGTGGCAGTAATAGAAGCTTGCCCCATACTGAGCAAACAGGACCAGCAGTGGAAGCAGCAGGAACAAGCAAAAGCAATGCAAGCTTCACTTTCGGAATAGGCACGTCATAAGCAGCAACGGCGGCTCTAATAGAAGCTTGCCCCATACTGAGAAAATAGGACCAGAAGAGGAAGCGGCATGGACAAGCAGTAGCAATGCAAGATTCACTTCCGGACCAGGGAGGTCATAAGCAGCAATGGCGGCAGTAATAGAAGCTTGCCCCAAACTGAGCAAACAAGTCCAGCAGAGGAAGCGGCAGGTACAAGCAGTAGCAATGCAAGTTTCACTTCCGGACCAGGCACGTCATAAGCAGCAACAGTGGCTTTAATAGAAGCTTGCCCCATACTGAGAAAACAGGACCAGAAGAGGAAGCGGCATGGACAAGCAATAGCAATGCAAGTTTCATATCTAGACCAGGCACGTCATAAGCAGCAACGGCGGCAGTAATAAAAGCTTGCCCCATACAGAGCAAACAGGACCAGAAGAGGAAGCAGCATGGACAAGCAGTAGCAATGCAAGTTTCACTTCCGGACCAGGCAAGTCATAAGCAGCAACGGCGGCAGTAAGAGAAGCTTGCCCCATACTGAGCAAACAGGAGCAGCAGAGGAAGCAGCAGGGGCAAGCAGAACCAATGCAAGTTTCACTTCTGGACCAGGCACGTCATAAGCAGCAACAGCGGCTGTAATAGAAGCTTGCCCCATACTGAGAAAACAAGTCCAGCAGAGGAAGCGGCAGGGAGAAGCAGTAGCAATGCAAGCTTCACTTCCTGACCAGGCACGTCATGAGCAGTAGAGGCGGCAGAAATGGAAGCTTGTCCAATACTGAGCAAACAGGACCAGCAGAGGAAGCGGCAGGGACAAGCAGTAGCAATGCAAGCTTTACTTCCTGATCAGGCACGTCATAAGCAGCAGAGGTAGCAGAAATGGAAGCTTGTCCCATACTGAGCAAACATGACCAGCAGAGGAAGCAGCAGGGACAAGCAGTAGCAATGCAAGCTTCACTTCTGGACCAGGCACGTCATAAGCAGCAACGGCGGCAGTAAGAGAAGCTTGCACCATACTGAGCAAACAGGAGCAGCAGAGGAAGCAGCAGGGGCAAGCAGAACCAATGCAAGCTTCACTTCCAGACCAGGCACGTCATAAGCAGCAACGGTGGCAGTAATAGAAGCTTGCCCCATACTGAGCAAACAAGTTCAGCAGAGGAAGCGGCAGGGACAAGCAGTAGCAATGCAAGTTTCACTTCCAGACCAGGCACGTCATAAGCAGCAACGGCCGCAGTAATAGAAGCTTGCCCCATACTGAGCAAACAGGACCAGCAAAGGAAGCAGCAGGGACAAGCAGAAGCAATGCAAGCTTCACCTCCGGACCAGGCAGGTCATAAGCAGCAACGGCGGCAGTAATAGAAGCTTGCCCCATACTGATCAAACAAGTCCAGCAGAGGAAGCGGCAGGGAGAAGCAGTAGCAATGCAAGCTTCACTTCCTGACCAGGCACGTCATAAGCAGTAGAGGCGGCAGAAATGGAAGCTTGTCCAATACTGAGCAAACAGGACCAGCAGAGGAAGCGGCAGGGACAAGCAGTAGCAATGCAAGCTTCACTTCCTGACCAGGCACGTCATAAGCAGCAGAGGTAGCAGAAATGGAAGCTTGTCCCATACTGAGCAAACATGACCAGCAGAGGAAGCAGCAGGGACAAGCAGTAGCAATGCAAGCTTCACTTCTGGACCAGGCACGTCATAAGCAGCAACGGCGGCAGTAAGAGAAGCTTGCACCATACTGAGCAAACAGGAGCAGCATAGGAAGCAACAGGGGCAAGCAGAACCAATGCAAGCTTCACTTCAAGACCAGGCACGTCATAAGCAGCAACGGTGGCAGTAATAGAAGCTTGCCCCATACTGAGCAAACAAGTCCAGCAGAGGAAGCGGCAGGGACAAGCAGTAGCAATGCAAGTTTCACTTCCGGACCAGGCACGTCATAAGCAGCAACGACCGCAGTAATAGAAGCTTGCCCCATACTGAGCAAACAGGACCAGCAGAGGAAGCAGCAGGGACAAGCAGAAGCAATGCAAGCTTCACTTCCGGACCAGGCAGGTCATAAGCAGCAACGGCGGCAGTGATAGAAGCTTGCCCCATACTGAGCAAACAAGTCCAGCAGAGGAAGCGGCAGGGAGAAGCAGTAGCAATGCAAGTTTCACTTCCGGACCAGGCACGTCATAAGCAGCAACGGCGGCAGTTATAGAAGCTTGCCCCATACTGAGAAAACAGGACCAGAAGAGGAAGCGGCATGGACAAGCAGTAGCAATGCAAGTTTCACATCCGGACCAGGCACGTCATAAGCAGCAACGGCATCAGTAATAGAAGCTTGCCCCATACAATGCAAACAGGACCAGAAGAGGAAGCGGCATGGACAAGCAGTAGCAATGCAAGCTTCACTTCCGGACCAGGCACGTCATAAGCAGCAACTGCCGCAGTAAGAGAAGCTTGCACCATACTGAGCAAACAAGTCCAGCAGAGGAAGCGGCAGGGACAAGCAGTAGCAATGCAAGTTTAACTTCCGTTCCAGGCACGTCATAAGCAGCAACGGTGGCAGTAATAGAAGCTTGCCCCATACTGAGCAAACAAGTCCAGCAGAGGAAACGGAGGAAACGGCAGGGAGAAGCAGTAGCAATGCAAGTTTCACTTCCAGACCAGACACGTCAGAAGCAGCAATAGCGGCAGTAATAGAAGCTTGCCCCACACTGAGCAAACAGGACCAGAAGAGGAACGGCATGGACAAGCAGTAGCAATGCAAGTTTCACTTCCGGACCAGGCACGTCATAAGCAGCGGCAGCAGCAGTAATGGAAGGTTGCCCCATACTGAGCAAATGGACCATCATAGGAAGTAGCAGGGACAGGCAGTAGCAATGCAAGTTTCACTTCCGGACGAGGCACGTCATAAGCAGCAGCAGCGGCAGTAATGGAAGCTTGCCCCATACTGAGCAAACAAGTCCAGCAGAGGAAGCGGCAGGGACAAGCAGTAGCAATGCAAGTTTCACTTCTGGACCAGGTACGTCATGATCAGCAACGGTGGCAGTAAGAGAAGCTTGCCCCATACTGAGTAAACAGGACCAGAAGAGGAAGCGGCATGGACAAGCAGTAGCAATGCAAGTTTCACATCCGGACCAGGCACGTTATAAGCAGCAACAGCTGCTGTAATAGAAGCCTGCCCCATACTGAGAAAACAAGTCCAGCAGAGAAAGCGGCAGGGACAAGCAGTAGCAATGCAAGTTTCACTTCCGGACCAGGCACGTCATAAGCAGCAACGGTGGCAGTAATAGACGCTTGCCCCATACTGAGCAAACAAGTTCAGCAGAGGAAGCGGCAGGGACAAGCAGTAGCAATGCAAGTTTCACTTCCAGACCAGGCACGTCATAAGCAGCAACGGCCGCAGTAATAGAAGCTTGCCCCATACTGAGCAAACAGGACCAGCAGAGGAAGCAGCAGGGACAAGCAGAAGCAATACAAGCTTCACTTCCGGACCAGGCAGGTCATAAGCAGCAACGGCGGCAGTAATAGAAGCTTGCCCCATACTGATCAAACAAGTCCAGCAGAGGAAGCGGCAGGGAGAAGCAGTAGCAATGCAAGCTTCACTTCCTGACCAGGCACGTCATAAGCAGTAGAGGCGGCAGAAATGGAAGCTTGTCCAATACTGAGCAAACAGGACCAGCAGAGGAAGCGGCAGGGACAAGCAGTAGCAATGCAAGCTTCACTTCCTGACCAGGCACGTCATAAGCAGCAGAGGTAGCAGAAATGGAAGCTTGTCCCATACTGAGCAAACATGACCAGCAGAGGAAGCAGCAGGGACAAGCAGAACCAATGCAAGCTTCACTTCCAGACCAGGCACGTCATAAGCAGCAACGGTGGCAGTAATAGAAGCTTGCCCCATACTGAGCAAACAAGTCCAGCAGAGGAAGCGGCAGGGACAAGCAGTAGCAATGCAAGTTTCACTTCCGGACCAGGCACGTCATAAGCAGCAACGACCGCAGTAATAGAAGCTTGCCCCATACTGAGCAAACAGGACCAGCAGAGGAAGCAGCAGGGACAAGCAGAAGCAATGCAAGCTTCACTTCCGGACCAGGCAGGTCATAAGCAGCAACGGCGGCAGTGATAGAAGCTTGCCCCATACTGAGCAAACAAGTCCAGCAGAGGAAGCGGCAGGGAGAAGCAGTAGCAATGCAAGTTTCACTTCCGGACCAGGCACGTCATAAGCAGCAACGGCGGCAGTTATAGAAGCTTGCCCCATACTGAGAAAACAGGACCAGAAGAGGAAGCGGCATGGACAAGCAGTAGCAATGCAAGTTTCACATCCGGACCAGGCACGTCATAAGCAGCAACGGCATCAGTAATAGAAGCTTGCCCCATACAATGCAAACAGGACCAGAAGAGGAAGCGACATGGACAAGCAGTAGCAATGCAAGCTTCACTTCCGGACCAGGCACGTCATAAGCAGCAACTGCGGCAGTAAGAGAAGCTTGCACCATACTGAGCAAACAAGTCCAGCAGAGGAAGCGGCAGGGACAAGCAGTAGCAATGCAAGTTTAACTTCCGTTCCAGGCACGTCATAAGCAGCAACGGTGGCAGTAATAGAAGCTTGCCCCATACTGAGCAAACAAGTCCAGCAGAGGAAACGGAGGAAACGGCAGGGAGAAGCAGTAGCAATGCAAGTTTCACTTCCAGACCAGACACGTCAGAAGCAGCAACAGCGGCAGTAATAGAAGCTTGCCCCACACTGAGCAAACAGGACCAGAAGAGGAACGGCATGGACAAGCAGTAGCAATGCAAGTTTCACTTCCGGACCAGGCACGTCATAAGCAGCGGCAGCAGCAGTAATGGAAGGTTGCCCCATACTGAGCAAATGGACCATCATAGGAAGTAGCAGGGACAGGCAGTAGCAATGCAAGTTTCACTTCCGGACGAGGCACGTCATAAGCAGCAGCAGCGGCAGTAATGGAAGCTTGCCCCATACTGCGCAAACAAGTCCAGCAGAGGAAGCGGCAGGGACAAGCAGTAGCAATGCAAGTTTCACTTCTGGACCAGGTACGTCATGATCAGCAACGGTGGCAGTAAGAGAAGCTTGCCCCATACTGAGTAAACAGGACCAGAAGAGGAAGCGGCATGGACAAGAAGTAGCAATGCAAGTTTCACATCCGGACCAGGCACGTTATAAGCAGCAACAGCTGCTGTAATAGAAGCCTGCCCCATACTGAGAAAACAAGTCCAGCAGAGAAAGCGGCAGGGACAAGCAGTAGCAATGCAAGTTTCACTTCCGGACCAGGCACGTCATAAGCAGCAACGGTGGCAGTAATAGACGCTTGCCCCATACTGAATAAACAGGACCAGAAGAGGAAGCAGCAGGGACAAGCAGAAGCAATGCAAGTTTCACTTCCGGGCCAGGTAAGTCATAGCAGCAGCAGGGACAGTAATGGAAGCTTGACCCATACTGAGCCAACAGGACCACCAAAGGAAGCAGCAGGGACAAGCAGTAGCAATGCAAGCTTCACTTCTGGACCAGGCACGTCATAAGCAGCGGCAGCAGCAGTAATGGAAGGTTGCCCCATACTGAGCAAATGGACCATCATAGGAAGTAGCAGGGACAGGCAGTAGCAATGCAAGTTTCACTTCCGGACGAGGCACGTCATAAGCAGCAGCGGCGGCAGTAATGGAAGCTTGCCCCATACTGAGCAAACAAGTCCAGCAGAGGAAGCGGCAGGGACAAGCAGTAGCAATGCAAGTTTCACTTCTGGACCAGGTACGTCATGAGCAGCAACGGTGGCAGTAAGAGAAGCTTGCCCCATACTGAGTAAACAGGACCAGAAGAGGAAGCGGCATGGACAAGCAGTAGCAATGCAAGTTTCACATCCGGACCAGGCACGTTATAAGCAGCAACAGCTGCTGTAATAGAAGCCTGCCCCATACTTAGAAAACAAGTCCAGCAGAGAAAGCGGCAGGGACAAGCAGTAGCAATGCAAGTTTCACTTCCGGACCAGGCACGTCATAAGCAGCAACGGTGGCAGTAAGAGAAGCTTGCCCCATACTGAGCAAACAGGACCAGAAGAGGAAGCAGCATGGACAAGCAGTAGCAATTGAAGTTTCACTTCTGGACCAGGCAAGTCATAAGCAGCAGCAGTGACAGTAATGGAAGCTTGCCCCATACTGAGCCAACAGGACCAGCAGAGGAAGCAGCAGGGACAAGTAGTAGCAGGGACAAGCAGTAGCAATGCAAGCTTCACTTGTGGACCAGCCACGTCATAAGCAGCAGCAGCGGCAGTAATGGAAGCTTGCCCCATACTGAGCAAACAAGTCCAGCAGAGGAAGCGGCAGGGACAAGCAGTAGCAATGCAAGTTTCACTTCTGGACCAGGTACGTCATAAGCAGCAACGGTGGCAGTAAGAGAAGCTTGCCCCATACTGAGCAAACAGGAGCAGCAGAGGAAGCAGCAGGGACAAGCAAAAGCAATGCATGCTTCACATCCGGACCAGGCACGTTATAAGCAGCAACAGCGGCTGTAATAGAAGCTTGCCCCATACTGAGAAAACAAGTCCAGCAGAGAAAGCGGCAGGGACAAGCAGTAGCAATGCAAGTTTCACTTCCGGACCAGGCACGTCATAAGCAGCTATAGCGGCAGTAATAGAAGCTTGCCCCATACTGAGCAAACAGGACCAGCAGAGGAAGCAGCAGGGACAAACAGAAGCAATGCAAGCTTCACTTCCAGACCAGGCACGTCATAAGCAGCAATGGCGGCAGTAATACAAGCTTTCCCCATACTGATCAAACAAGTCCAGCAGAGGAAGCGGCAGGGAGAAGCAGTAGCAATGCAAGCTTCACTTCCTGACCAGGCACGTCATAAGCAGTAGAGGCGGCAGAAATGGAAGCTTGTCCAATACTGAGCAAACAGGACCAGCAGAGGAAGCGGCAGCTACAAGCAGTAGCAATGCAAGCTTCACTTCCTGACCAGGCACGTCATAAGCAGCAGAGGTAGCAGAAATGGAAGCTTGTCCCATACTGAGCAAACATGACCAGCAGAGGAAGCAGCAGGGACAAGCAGTAGCAATGCAAGCTTCACTTCTGGACCAGGCAGGTCATAAGCAGTAACGGCGGCAGTAAGAGAAGCTTGCCCCATACTGAGCAAACAGGAGCAGCAGAGGATCAGCAGGGGCAAGCAGAACCAATGCAAGCTACACTTCCAGACCAGGCATGTCATAAGTAGCAACGGTGGCAGTAATAGAAGCTTGCCCCATACTGAGCAAACAAGTCCAGCAGAGGAAGCGGCAGGGACAAGCAGTAGCAATGCAAGTTTCACTTCCGGACCAGGCACGTCATAAGCAGCAACGGCGGCAGTAATAGAAGCTTGCTCCATACTGAGCAAACACGACCAGCAGAGGAAGCAGCAGGGACAAGCAGAAGCAATGCAAGCTTCACTTCCGGACCAGGCACGTCATAAGCAGCAACGGCGGCAGTAATAGAAGCTTGCCCCATACTAAGCAAACAAGTCCAGCAGAGGAAGCGGCAGGGAGAAGCAGTAGCAATGCAAGTTTCACTTCCGGACCAGGCACGTCATAAGCAGCAACGGTGGCAGTAATAGAAGCTTGCCCCATACTGAGAAAACAGGACCAGAAGAGGAAGCGGCATGGACAAGCAATAGCAATGCAAGTTTCACTTCCGGACCAGACAAGTCATAAGCAGCAGCAGTGACAGTAATGGAAGCTTGCCCCATAGTGAGCCAACAGGACCAGCAAAGGAAGAAGCAGGTACAAGCAGTAGCAATGCAAGTTTCACTTCCGGACCAGGCACGTCATAAGCAGCAACAGCGGCAGTAATAGAAGCTTGCCCCATACTGAGCAAACAGGACCCGCAGAGGAAGCGGCGGGGACAAGCAGTAGCAATGCAAGTTTCACTTCTGGACCAGGCACGTCATAAACAGCAACGGCGGAAGTAAGAGAAGCTTGCCCCATACGAAGCAAACAGGAGCAGCAGAGGAAGCAGCAGGGACAAGCATAACCAATGCAGCTTCACTTCCAGACCAGTCACGTCATAAGCAGCAACGGTGGCAGTAATAGAAGCTTGCCCCATACTGAGCAAACAGGACCAGCAGTGGAAGCAGCAGGAATAAGCAAAAGCAATGCAAGCTTCACTTTCGGAATAGGCACGTCATAAGCAGCAACGGCGGCAGATATAGAAGCTTGCCCCATACTGAGCAAACAAGTTCAACAGAGGAAGCAGCAATTAGAAGCAGTAGCAATGCAAGTTTCACTTCCGGACCAGGCATGTCATAAGCAGCAACGGCGGCTCTAATAGAATCTTGCCCCATACTGAGAAAATAGGACCAGAAGAGGAAGCGGCATGGACAAGCAGTAGCAATGCAAGATTCACTTCCGGACCAGGCACGTCATAAGCAGCAATGGCAGCAGTAATAGAAGCTTGCCCCATACTGAGCAAACAAGTCCAGCAGAGGAAGCGGCAGGGAGAAGCAGTAGCAATGCAAGTTTCACTTCCGGACCAGCAGGTCATAAGCAGCAACAGCGGCTGTAATAGAAGCTTGCCCCACACTAAGTAAACAGGACCAGAAGAGGAAGCAGCATGGACAAGCAGTAGCAATGCAAGTTTCACTTCCGGACCAGGCAAGTCATAAGCAGCAGCAGTGACAGTAATAGAAGCTTGCCCCATACTGAGCCAACAGGACCACCAAAGGAAGCAGCAGGGACAAGCAGTAGCAATGCAAGCTTCACTTCTGGACCAGGCACGTCATAAGCAGCAACGGCGGCAGTAAGAGAAGCTTGTCCCATACTGAGCAAAGAGGAGCAGCAGAGGAAGCAGCAGGGGCAAGCAGAACCAATGCAAGTTTCACTTCTGGACCAGACACGTCATAAGCAGCAACGGTGGCAGTAAGAGAAGCTTGCCCCATACTGAGAAAACAAGTCCAGCAGAGAAAGCGGCAGGGACAAGCAGTAGCAATGCAAGTTTTACTTCCGGACCAGGCACGTCATAAGCAGCTACAGCGGCAGTAATAGAAGCTTGCCCCATACTGAGCAAACAGGACCAGCAGAGGAAGCAGCAGGGACAAGCAGAAGCAATGCAAGCTTCACTTCCGGACCAGGCACGTCATAAGCAGCAACGGCGGCAGTAATAGAAGCTTGCCCCATACTGAGCAAACAAGTCCAGCAGAGGAAGCGGCAGGGACAAGCAGTAGCAATGCAAGTTTAACTTCCGGACCAGGCACGTCATAAGCAGCAACGGTGGCAGTAATGGAAGCTTGCCCCATACTGAGAAAACAGGACCAGCAGAGGAAGCGGCATAGACAAGCAGTAGCAATGCAAGTTTCACTTCCGGACCAGGCACGTCATAAGCAGCAACAGCGGCTGTAATAGAAGCTTTCCCCATACTGAGAAAACAGGACCAGAAGAGGAAGCGGCATAGACAAGCAGTAGCAATGCAAGTTTCACATCCGGACCAGGCACGTCATAAGCAGCAGCAGTGACAGTAATGGAAGCTTACCCCATACTGAGCCAACAGGACCACCAAAGGAAGCAGCAGGGACAAGCAGTAGCAATGCAAGTTTCACTTCTGGACCAGGCACATCATAAGCAGCTACAGTGGCAGTAATAGAAGCTTGCCCCATACTGAGTAAACAGGACCAGAAGAGGAAGCAGCAGGGACAAGCAGTAGCAATGCAAGTTTCACTTCCGGACGAGGCACGTCATAAGCAGCAGCAGTGGCAGTAATGGAAGCTTGCCCCATACTGAGCAAACAAGTCCAGCAGAGGAAGCGACAGAGACAAGCAGTAGCAATGCAAGTTTCACTTCCGGACCAGGCAAGTCATAAGCAGCAGCAGTGACAGTAATGGAAGCTTGCCCCATACTGAGCAAACAGGACCAGCAGTGGAAGCAGCAGGGACAAGCAGAAGCAATGCAAGCTTCACTTCCGGACCAGGCACGTCATAAGCAGCAACGGCAGCAGTAATAGAAGCTTGCCCATACTGAGCAAACAAGTCCAGCAGCGGAAGCGGCAGGGAGAAGCAGTAGCAATGCAAGTTTCACTTCGGGACCAGGCACGTCATAAGCAGCAACTGTGGCAGTAATAGAAGCTTGCCCCATACTGAGAAAACAGGACCAGAAGAGGAAGCGGCATGGACAAGCAGTAGCAATGCAAGTTTCACTTCCGGACCAGGCAAGTCATAAGCAGCAGCAGTGACAGTAATGGAAGCTTGCCCCATAGTGAGCCAACAGGACCAGCAAAGGAAGAAGCAGGGACAAGCAGGAGCAATGCAAGTTTCACTTCCGGACCAGCCACGTCATAAGCAGCAGCTGCGGCAGTAATGGAAGCTTGCCCCATACTGAGCAAACAAGTCCAGCAGAGGAAGCGGCAGGGACAAGCAGTAGCAATGCAAGTTTCACTTCTGGACCAGGTACGTCATAAGCAGCAACGGTGGCAGTAAGAGAAGCTTGCCCCATACTGAGCAAACAGGAGCAGCAGAGGAAGCAGCAGGGACAAGCAAAAGCAATGCAAGCTTCACATCCGGACCAGGCACGTTATAAGCAGCAACAGCGGCTGTAATAGAAGCTTGCCCCATACTGAGAAAACAAGTCCAGCAGAGAAAGCGGCAGGGACAAGCAGTAGCAATGCAAGTTTCACTTCCGGACCAGGCACGTCATAAGCAGCTACAGCGGCAGTAATAGAAGCTTGCCCCATACTGAGAAAACAAGTCCAGCAGAGGAAGCAGCAGGGACAAGCAGTAGCAATGCAAGCTTCACTTCCAGACCAGGCACGTCATAAGCAGCAATGGTGGCAGTAATAGAAGCTTGCCCCATACTGATCAAACAGGTCCAGCAGAGGAAGCGGCAGGGAGAAGCAGTAGCAATGCAAGCTTCATTTCCAGACCAGGCACGTCATAAGCAGCAATGGTGGCAGTAATAGAAGCTTGCCCCATACTGATCAAACAGGTCCAGCAGAGGAAGCGGCAGGGAGAAGCAGTAGCAATGCAAGTTTCACTTCGGGACCAGGCACGTCATAAGCAGCAACTGTGGCAGTAATAGAAGCTTGCCCCATACTGAGAAAACAGGACCAGAAGAGGAAGCGGCATGGACAAGCAGTAGCAATGCAAGTTTCACTTCCGGACCAGGCAAGTCATAAGCAGCAGCAGTGACAGTAATGGAAGCTTGCCCCATAGTGAGCCAACAGGACCAGCAAAGGAAGAAGCAGGGACAAGCAGGAGCAATGCAAGTTTCACTTCCGGACCAGCCACGTCATAAGCAGCAGCTGCGGCAGTAATGGAAGCTTGCCCCATACTGAGCAAACAAGTCCAGCAGAGGAAGCGGCAGGGACAAGCAGTAGCAATGCAAGTTTCACTTCTGTACCAGGTACGTCATAAGCAGCAACGGTGGCAGTAAGAGAAGCTTGCCCCATACTGAGCAAACAGGAGCAGCAGAGGAAGCAGCAGGGACAAGCAAAAGCAATGCAAGCTTCACATCCGGACCAGGCACGTTATAAGCAGCAACAGCGGCTGTAATAGAAGCTTGCCCCATACTGAGAAAACAAGTCCAGCAGAGAAAGCGGCAGGGACAAGCAGTAGCAATGCAAGTTTCACTTCCGGACCAGGCACGTCATAAGCAGCTACAGCGGCAGTAATAGAAGCTTGCCCCATACTGAGAAAACAAGTCCAGCAGAGGAAGCAGCAGGGACAAGCAGTAGCAATGCAAGCTTCACTTCCAGACCAGGCACGTCATAAGCAGCAATGGTGGCAGTAATAGAAGCTTGCCCCATACTGATCAAACAGGTCCAGCAGAGGAAGCGGCAGGGAGAAGCAGTAGCAATGCAAGCTTCACTTCTAGACCAGGCACGTCATAAGCAGCAATGGTGGCAGTAATAGAAGCTTGCCCCATACTGATCAAACAGGTCCAGCAGAGGAAGCGGCAGGGAGAAGCAGTAGCAATGCAAGCCTCACTTCCTGACCAGGCACGTCATAAGCAGTAGAGGCGGCAGAAATGGAAGCTTGTCCAATACTGAGCAAACAGGACCAGCAGAGGAAGCGGCAGCTACAAGCAGTAGCAATGCAAGCTTCACTTCCTGACCAGGCACGTAATAAGCAGCAGAGGTAGCAGAAATGGAAGCCTGTCCCATACTGAGCAAACATGACCAGCAGAGGAAGCAGCAGGGACAAGCAGTAGCAATGCAAGCTTCACTTCTGGACCAGGCAGGTCATAAGCAGCATCGGCGGTAGTAAGAGAAGCTTGCCCCATACTGAGCAAACAGGAGCAGCAGAGGATCAGCAGGGGCAAGCAGAACCAATGCAAGCTACACTTCCAGACCAGGCATGTCATAAGTAGCAACGGTGGCAGTAATAGAAGCTTGCCCCATACTGAGCAAACAAGTCCAGCAGAGGAAGCGGCAGGGACAAGCAGTAGCAATGCAAGTTTCACTTCCGGACCAGGCACGTCATAAGCAGCAACGGCGGCAGTAATAGAAGCTTGCTCCATACTGAGCAAACACGACCAGCAGAGGAAGCAGCAGGGACAAGCAGAAGCAATGCAAGCTTCACTTCCGGACCAGGCACGTCATAAGCAGCAACGGCGGCAGTAATAGAAGCTTGCCCCATACTGAGCAAACATGTCCAGCGGAGGAAGCGGCAGGGAGAAGCAGTAGCAATGCAAGTTTCACTTCCGGACCAGGCACGTCATAAGCAGCAACGGTGTCAGTAATAGAAGCTTGCCCCATACTGAGAAAACAGGACCAGAAGAGGAAGCGGCATGGACAAGCAGTAGCAATGCAAGTTTCACTTCCGGACCAGGCAAGTCATAAGCAGCAGCAGTGACAGTAATGGAAGCTTGCCCCATAGTGAGCCAACAGAACCAGCAAAGGAAGAAGCAGGGACAAGCAGTAGCAATGCAAGTTTCACTTCCGGACCAGCCACGTCATAACCAGCAACAGCGGCAGTAATAGAAGCTTGCCCCATACTGAGCAAACAGGACCCGCAGAGGAAGCGGCGGGGACAAGCAGTAGCAATGAAAGTTTCACTTCTGGACCAGGCATGTCATAAACAGCAACGGAGGAAGTAAGAGAAGCTTGCCCCATACGAAGCAAACAGGAGCAGCAGAGCAAGCAGCAGGGACAAGCATAACCAATGCAAGCTTCACTTCCAGACCAGTCACGTCATAAGCAGCAACGGTGGCAGTAATAGAAGCTTGCCCCATACTGAGCAAACAGGACCAGCAGTGAAAGCAGCAGGAATAAGCAAAAGCAATGCAAGCTTCACTTTCGGAATAGGCACGTCATAAGCAGCAACGGCGGCAGTAATAGAAGCTTGCCCCATACTGAGCAAACAGGACCAGCAGAGGAAGCAGCAGGGACAAGCAGAAGCAATGCAAGCTTCACTTCCGGACCAGGCACGTCATAAGCAGCTACAGCGGCAGTAATAGAAGCTTGCCCCATACTGAGCAAACAGGACCAGCAGAGGAAGCAGCAGGGACAAGCAGAAGCAATGCAAGCTTCACTTCCGGACCAGGCACGTCATAAGCAGCAACGGCGGCAGTAATAGAAGCTTGCCCCATACTGAGCAAACAAGTCCAGCAGAGGAAGCGGCAGGGAGAAGCTGTAGCAATGCAAGCTTCACTTCCTGACCAGGCACGTCATAAGCAGTAGAGGCGGCAGAAATGGAAGCTTGTCCAATACTGAGCAAACAGGACCAGCAGAGGAAGCGGCAGGGACAAGCAGTAGCAATGCAAGCTTCACTTCCTGACCAGGCACGTCATAAGCAGCAGAGGTAGCAGAAATGGAAGCTTGTCCCATACTGAGCAAACATGACCAGCAGAGGAAGCAGCAGGGACAAGCAGAAGCAATGCAAGCTTCACTTCTGGACCAGGCACGTCATAAGCAGCAACGGCCGCAGTAATAGAAGCTTGCCCCATACTGAGCAAACAGGACCAGCAGAGGAAGCAGCAGGGACAAGCAGAAGCAATGCAAGCTTCACTTCCGGACCAGGCACGTCATAAGCAGCAACGGCGGCAGTAATAGAAGCTTGCCCCATACTGAGCAAACAAGTCCAGCAGAGGAAGCGGCAGGGAGAAGCAGTAGCAATGCAAGTTTCACTTCCAGACCAGGCACGTCATAAGCAGCGGCAGCAGCAGTAATGGAAGGTTGCCCCATACTGAGCAAATGGAGCATATTAGGAAGTAGCAGAGACAAGCAGTAGCAATGCAAGTTTCACTTCCGGACGAGGCACGTCATAAGCAGCAGCAGCGGCAGTAATGGAAGCTTGCCCCATACTGAGAAAACAAGTCCAGCAGAGAAAGTGGCAGAGACAGGCAGTAGCAATGCAAGTTTCACTTCCGGACCAGGCACATCATAAGCAGGTACAGTGGCAGTAATAGAAGCTTGCCCCATACTGAGTAAACAGGACCAGAAGAGGAAGCAACAGGGACAAGCAGAATCAATGCAAGCTTCACGTCCGGACCAGGCACGTCAAAAGCAGCAATGGCGGCAGTAATAGAAGCTTGTCCCATACTGATCGAACATGACCAGCAGAGGAAGCGGCAGGGACAAGCAGTAGCAATGCAAGTTTCACACCCGGACCAGGCACGTCATAAGCAGCAGCAGTGACAGTAATGGAAGCTTACCCCATACTGAGCCAACAGGACCACCAAAGGAAGCAGCAGGGACAAGCAGTAGCAATGCAAGTTTCACTTCTGGACCAGGCACGTCATAAGCAGCGGCAGCAGCAGTAATGGAAGGGTGCCCCATACTGAGCAAATGACCATCATAGGAAGTAGCAGGGACAAGCAGTAGCAATGCAAGTTTCACATCCGGACCAGGCACGTTATAAGCAGCAACAGCTGCTGTAATAGAAGCTTGCCCCATACTGAGAAAACAAGTCCAGCAGAGAAAGCGGCAGGGACAAGCAGTAGCAATGCAAGTTTCACTTCCGGACCAGGCACGTCATAAGCAGCAACGGAGGCAGTAATAGAAGCTTGCTCCATACTGAGCAAACACGACCAGCAGAGGAAGCAGCAGGGACAAGCAGTAGCAATGCAAGTTTCACTTCCGGACGAGGCACGTCGTAAGCAGCAGCAGTGGCAGTAATGGAAGCTTGCCCCATACTGAGCAAACAAGTCCAGCAGAGGAAGCTACAGGGACAAGCAGTAGCAATGCAAGTTTCACTTCCGGACCAGGCAAGTCATAAGCAGCAGCAGTGACAGTAATGGAAGCTTGCCCCATACTGAGCAAACAGGACCAGCAGTGGAAGCAGCAGGGACAAGCAGAAGCAATGCAAGCTTCACTTCCGGACCAGGCACATCATAAGCAGCAACGGCGGCAGAAATAGAAGCTTGCCCCATACTGAGCAAACAAGTCCAGCAGAGGAAGCGGCAGGGAGAAGCAGTAGCAATGCAAGTTTCACTTCCGGACCAGGCACGTCATAAGCAGCAACGGTGGCAGTAATAGAAGCTTGCCCCATACTGAGAAAACAGGACCAGAAGAGGAAGCGGCATGGACAAGCAGTAGCAATGCAAGTTTCACTTCCGGACGAGGCAAGTCATAAGCAGCAGCAGTGACAGTAATGGAAGCTTGCCCCATAGTGAGCCACCAGGACCAGCAAAGGAAGAAGCAGGGACAAGCAGTAGCAATGTAAGTTTCACTTCCGGACCAGGCACGTCATAAGCAGCAACAGCGGTAGTAATAGAAGCTTGCCCCATACTGAGCAAACAGGAGCAGCAGAGGAAGCAGCACGGACAAGCATAACCAATGCAAGCTTCACTTCCAGACCAGTCACGTCATAAGCAGCAACGTTGGCAGTAATAGAAGCTTGCCCCATACTGAGCAAACAGGACCAGCAGTGGAAGCAGCAGGAACAAGCAAAAGCAATGCAAGCTTCACTTTCGGAATAGGCACGTCATAAGCAACAACGGCGGCAGATATAGAAGCTTGCCCCATACTGAGCAAACAAGTTTAACAGAGGAAGCAGCAGTTAGAAGCAGTAGCAATGCAAGTTTCACTTCCGGACCAGGCATGTCATAAGCTCAACGGCGGCTCTAATAGAAGCTTGCCCCATACTTAGAAAATAGGACCAGAAGAGGAAGCGGCATGGACAAGCAGTAGCAATGCAAGATTCACTTCCGGACCAGGAACGTCATAAGCAGCAATGGCGGCAGTAATAGAATCTTGGCCCACACTGAGCAAACAGGACCAGAAGAGAAAGCGGCATTGACAAGAAGTAGCAATGCAAGTTTCACTTCCAGACCAGGCACGTCATAAGCAGAAACAGTGGCTTTAATAGAAGCTTGCCCCATACTGAGAAAACAGGACCAGAAGAGGAAGCGGCATAGACAAGCAGTAGCAATGCAAGTTTCACATCTAGACCAGGCACGTCATAAGCAGCAACGGCGGCAGTAATAAAAGCTTGCCCCATACAGAGCAAACAGGACCAGAAGAGGAAGCAGCATGGACAAGCAGTAGCAATGCAAGTTTCACTTCCGGACCAGGCAAGTCATAAGCAGCAGCAGTGACAGTAATGGAAGCTTGCCCCATACTGAGCCAACAGGACCACCAAAGGAAGCAGCAGGGACAAGCAGTAGCAATGCAAGCTTCACTTCTGGACCAGGCACGTCATTAGCAGCAACGGCGGCAGTAAGAGAAGCTTGCCCAATACTGAGCAAACAGGAGCAGCAGAGGAAGCGGCAGGGACAAGCAGTAGCAATGCAAGTTTCACTTCCGGACCAGGCACGTCATAAGCAGCTACAGCGGCAGTAATAGAAGCTTGCCCCATACTGATCAAACAAGTCCAGCAGAGGAAGCGGCAGGGAGAAGCAGTAGCAATGCAAGCTTCACTTCCTGACCAGGCACGTCATAAGCAGTAGAGGCGGCAGAAATGGAAGCTTGTCCAATACTGAGCAAACAGGACCAGCAGAGGAAGCGGCAGGGACAAGCAGTAGCAATGCAAGCTTCACTTCCTGACCAGGCACGTCATAAGCAGCAGAGGTAGCAGAAATGGAAGCTTGTCCCATACTGAGCAAACATGACGAGCAGAGGAAGCAGCAGGGACAAGTAGTAGCAATGCAAGCTTCACTTCTGGACCAGGCACGTCATAAGCAGCAACGGTGGCAGTAATAGAAGCTTGCCCCATACTGAGAAAACAAGTCCAGCAGAGGAAGCGGCAGGGACAAGCAGTAGCAATGCAAGTTTCACTTCCGGACCAGGCATGTCATTAGCAGCAACGGTGGCAGTAATAGAAGCTTGCCCCATACTGAGCAAACAAGTCCAGCAGAGGAAGCGGCAGGGACAAGCAGTAGCAATGCAAGTTTCACTTCCGGACCAGGCATGTCATTAGCAGCAACGGCCGCAGTAATAGAAGCTTGCCCCATACTGAGCAAACAGGACCAGCAGAGGAAGAAGCAGGGACAAGCAGAAGCAATGCAAGCTTCACTTCCGGACCAGGCACGTCATAAGCAGCAACGGCGGCAGTAATAGAAGCTTGCCCCATACTGAGCAAACAAGTCCAGCAGATGAAGCGGCAGGGAGAAGCAGTAGCAATGACAGTAAGAGAAGCTTGCACCATACTGAGCAAACAGGAGCAGCAGAGGAAGCAGCAGGGGCAAGCAGAACCAATGCAAGCTTCACTTCCAGACCAGGCACGTCATAAGCAGCAAGGGTGGCAGTAATAGAAGCTTGCCCCATACTGAGCAAACAAGTCCAGCAGAGGAAGCGGCAGGGACAAGCAGTAGCAATGCAAGTTTCACTTCCGGACCAGGCATGTCATTAGCAGCAACGGCCGCAGTAATAGAAGCTTGCCCCATACTGAGCAAACAGGACCAGCAGAGGAAGCAGCAGGGACAAGCAGAAGCAATGCAAGCTTCACTTCCGGACCAGGCACGTCATAAGCAGCAACGGCGGCAGTAATAGAAGCTTGCCCCATACTGAGCAAACAAGTCCAGCAGATGAAGCGGCAGGGAGAAGCAGTAGCAATGCAAGTTTCACATCCGGACCAGGCACGTCATAAGTAGCAACGGCATCAGTAATAGAAGCTTGCCCCATACAATGCAAACAGGACCAGAAGAGGAAGCGGCATGGACAAGCAGTAGCAATGCAAGCTTCACTTCCGGACCAGGCACGTCATAAGCAGCAATGGTGGCAGTAATACAAGCTTGCCCCATACTGAGCAAACAAGTCCAGCAGAGGAAGCGGCAGGGATAAGCAGTAGCAATGCAAGTTTAACTTCCGGACCAGGCACGTCATAAGCAGCAACGGTGCCAGTAATAGAAGCTTGCCCCATACTGAGCAAACAAGTCCAGCAGAGGAAACGGAGGAAACGGCAGGGATAAGCAGTAGCAATGCAAGTTTCACTTCCGGACCAGGCACGTCATGAGCAGCAACAGTGGCTGTAATAGAAGCTTTCCCCATACTGAGAAAACAGGACCAGAAGAGGAAGCAGCATAGACAAGCAGTAGCAATGCAAGTTTCACTTCCGGACCAGGCACGTCATAAGCAGCAACAGTGGCTGTAATAGAAGCTTGCCCCATACTGAGAAAACAGGACCAGAAGAGGAAGCGGCATAGACAAGCAGTAGCAATGCAAGTTTCACATCCGGACCAGGCACGTCATAAGCAGCAGCAGTGACAGTAATGGAAGCTTACCCCATACTGAGCCAACAGGACCACCAAAGGAAGCAGCAGGGACAAGCAGTAGCAATGCAAGTTTCACTTCTGGACCAGGCACGTCATAAGCAGCGGCAGCAGCAGTAATGGAAGGTTGCCCCATACTGAGCAAATGCACCGTCACAGGAAGTAGCAGGGACAAGTAAAAGCAATGCAAGTTTCACTTCCGGACCAGGCAAGTCATAAGCAGCAGCAGTGACAGTAATGGAAGCTTGCCCCATACTGAGAAAACAGGACCAGAAGAGGAAGCGGCATGGACAAGCATTAGCAATACAAGTTTCACATCCGGACCAGGCACGTCATAAGCAGCAACGGCATCAGTAATAGAAGCTTGTCCCATACAATGCAAACAGGACCAGCAAAGGAAGTAGCAGGGACAAGCAGTAGCAATGCAAGTTTCACTTCTGGACCAGGCACATCATAAGCAGCAACGGCGGCAGTAACAGAAGCTTGCCCCATACGGAGCAAACAGGAGCAGCAGAGGAAGCAGCAGGGAGAAGCATAACCAATGCAAGCTTCACTTCCAGACCAGTCACGTCATAAGCAGCAACGGTGGCAGTAATAGAAGCTTGCCCCATACTGAGCAAACAGGACCAGCAGAGGAAGCAGCAGGGACAAGCAAAAGCAATGCAAGCTTCACTTTCGGACCAGGCACGTCATAAGCAGCAACAGCGACAGATATAGAAGCTTGCCCCATACTGAGCAAACAAGTTCAACAGAGGAAGCGGCAGTTAGAAGCAGTAGCAATGCAAGTTTCACTTCCGGACCAGGCACGTCATAAGCAGCAACGGCGGCTGTAATAGAAGCTTGCCCCATACTGAGAAAATAGGACCAGAAGAGTAAGCGGCATGGACAAGCAGTAGCAATGCAAGCTTCACTTCCGGACCAGGCACGTCATAAGCAGCAACGGTGGCAGTAATAGAAGCTTGCCCCATACTGAGCAAACAGGACCAGAAGAGGAAGCGGCATGGACAAGCAGTAGCAATGCAAGTTTCACATCCGGACCAAGCACGTCATAAGCAGCAACGGCGGCTGTAATAAAAGCTTTCCCCATACAGAGCAAACAGGATCAGAAGAGGAAGCAGCATGGACAAGCAGTAGCAATGCAAGTTTCACTTCCGGACCAGGCAAGTCATAGCAGCAGCAGTGACAGTAATGGAAGCTTGACCCATACTGAGCCAACAGGACCACCAAAGGAAGCAGCAGGGACAAGCAGTAGCAATGCAAGCTTCACTTCTGGACCAGGCACGTCATAAGCAGCGGCAGCAGCAGTAATCGAAGGTTGCCCCATACTGAGCAAACAAGTCCATCAGAGGAAGCGACAGGGACAAGCAGTAGCAATGCAAGTTTCACTTCCGGACCAGGCACGTCATAACCAACAACGGCGGCAGTAATACAAGCTTGCCCCATACTGAGCAAACAGGACCAGCAGTGGAAGCAGCAGGGACAAGCAGTAGCAATGCAAGTTTCACTTCCGGACCAGGCACGTCATAAGCAGCAACAGCGGCAGTAATAGAAGCTTGCCCCATGCAATGCAAACAGGACCAGCAAAGGAAGTAGCAGGGACAAGCAGTAGCAAAGCAAGTTTCACATCCGGACCAGGCACGTCATAAGCAGCAACGGCATCAGTAAAAGAAGCTTGCCCCATGCAATGCAAACAGGACCAGCAAAGGAAGTAGCAGGGACAAGCAGTAGCAATGCAAGTTTCACTTCCGGACCAGGCACGTCATAAGCAGCAACAGCGGCAGTAATAGAAGCTTGCCCCATATTGAGCAAACAGGACCAGCAGTGGAAGCGGCGGGGACAAGCAGTAGCAATGCAAGTTTCACTTCTGGACCAGGCACGTCATAAGCAGCAACGGCGGCAGTAAGAGAAGCTTGCCCCATACGGAGCAAACAGGAGCAGCAGAGGAAGCAGCAGGGAGAAGCATAACCAATGCAAGCTTCACTTCCAGACCAGTCATGTCATAAGCAGCAACGGTGGCAGTAATAGAAACTTGCCCCATACTGAGCAAACAGGACCAGCAGAGGAAGCAGCAGGGCAAGCAAAAGCAATGCAAGCTTCACTTTCGGACCAGGCACGTGATAAGCAGCAACGGCGACAGATATAGAAGCTTGCCCCTTACTGAGCAAACAAGTTCAACAGAGGAAGCGGCAGTTAGAAGCAGTAGCAATGCAAGTTTCACTTCCGGACCAGGCATGTCATAAGCAGCAACGGCGGCTGTAATAGAAGCTTGCCCCATACTGAGAAAATAGGACCAGAAGAGGAAGCGGCATGGACAAGCAGTAGCAATGCAAGCTTCACTTCCGGACCAGGCACGTCATAAGCAGCAACGGTGGCAGTAATAGAAGCTTGCCCCATACTGAGCAAACAGGACCAGCAGAGGAAGCAGCAGGGACAAGCAAAAGCAATGCAAGCTTCACTTTTGGACCAGGCACGTCATAAGCAGCAACGGCGACAGATATAGAAGCTTGCCCCATACTGAGCAAACAAGTTCAACAAATGAAGCGGCAGTTAGAAGCAGTAGCAATGCAAGTTTCACTTCCGGACCAGGCATGTCATAAGCAGCAATGGCGGCTGTAATAGAAGCTTGCCCCATTCTGAGAAAATAGGACCAGAAGAGGAAGCGGCATGGAAAAGCAGTAGCAATGCAAGCTTCACTTCCGGACCAGGCACGTCATAAGCAGCAATGGCGGCAGTAATAGAAGCTTGCCCCACACTGAGCAAACAGGACCGGAAGAGGAAGCGGCATGGACAAGAAGTAGCAATGCAAGTTTCACTTCCGGACCAGGCACGTCATAAGCAGCAGCAGTGGCAGTAATGGAAGCTTGCCCCATACTGAGCAAACAAGTCCAGCAGAGGAAGCGGCAGGGACAAGCAGAACCAATGCAAGCAGAACCAATGCAAGCTTCACTTCCAGACCAGTCACGTCATAAGCAGCAACAGCGGCAGTAATAGAAGCTTGCCCCATACTGAGCAAACAGGACCAGCAGAGGAAGCAGTAGGGATAATCAAAAGCAATGCAAGCTTCACTTCCGGACCAGGCACGTCATAAGCAGCAACGGCGGCAGTAATAGAAGCTTGCCCCATACTGAGCAAACAAGTCCAGCAGAGGAAGCGGCAGTTAGAAGCAGTAGCAATGCAAGTTTCACTTCCGGACTAGGCACGTCATAAGCAGCAACGGCGGTAGTAATAGAAGCTTGCCCCACACTGAGCAAACAGGCCCAGCAGAGGAAGCAGCAGGGACAAGCAGAAACAATGCAAGCTTCACTTCCTTCCCAGGCACGTCATAAACAGCAACGGTGGCAGTAATAGAAGCTTGCCCCATACTGAGCAAACAAGTCCAGCAGAGGAAGCGGCGGGGACAAGCAGTAGCAATGCAAGTTTCACTTCTGGACCAGGCACGTCATAAGTAGCAACGACGGCAGTAATAGAAGCTTGCCCCATACTGAGCAAACAGTACCTGCAGAGGAAGCAGCAGGGACAAGCAGGAGCAATGCAAGCTTCACTTCCGGACCTGGCACGTCATAAGCAGCAATGGTGGCAGCACGGCCCGGGAACAGGCGGACGAGTTGCAGCCACAAAGACAGCCAACGTACCACTTTTCTTGAGTGCTATAGACAAATAAAATGACGACAGTGTCCCTCCAACGAAGGGGATTTTTCCGGGCGAAGCTCCGCAGGGGGGAGGGGTTTGGGGGGGGTGGGAGGGGTCTCGGGTCGTTGGGCCAGCAATCTGTATTTTCTTTTGATTCAACTTTTTGAGCCTGTGTGTTGTATTATTAAAAATGCTAATAAAACAAAGTTTAAAAAAAAAATAGAAGCTTGCCCCATACTGAGCAAACAAGTCCAGCAGAGGAAGCGGCAGGGACAAGCAGTAGCAATGCAAGTTTCACTTCCGGACCAGGCACGTCATAAACAGCAACGGTGGCAGTAGTAGAAGCTTGCCCCATACTAAGCAAACAAGTCCAGCAGAGGAAGCGGCATGGACAAGCAGTAGCAATGCCAAGTTTCACTTCCGGACCAGGCACGTCATAAGCAGCAGTAGTGACAGTAATGGAAGATTGCCCCAAACTGATCCAACAGGACCACCAAAAGAAGCAGCAGGGACAAGCAGTAGCAATGCAAGCTTCACTTCTGCATCAGGCACGTCATAAGCAGCGGCAGCAGCACTATTGGAAGCTTGCCCCATACTGAGCGATGGACCATCATAGGAAGTAGCAGGGACAAGCAGTAGCAATGCAAGTTTCACTTCCGGACCAGGCACGTCATAAGCAGCAGCAGCGGCAGTAATGGAAGCTTGCCCCATACTGAGCAAACAAGTCCAGCAGAGGAAGCGGCAGGGGCAAGCAGTAGCAATGCAGGTTTCAGTTCTGGACCAGGTACGTCATAAGCAGCAACGGTGGCAGTAAGAGATATTTGCCCCATACTGAGCAAACAGGAGCAGCAGAGGAAGCAGCAGGGACAAGCAGAACCAATGCAAGCTTCACTTCCAGACCAGTCACGTCATAAGCAGCAAAGGTGGCAGTAATAGTAGCTTGCCCCATACTGAGCAAACAGGACCAGCAGAGGAAGCAGCAGGGACAAGCAAAAGCAATGCAAGCTTCACTTCCGGACCAGGCACGTCATAAGCAGCAACGGCGGCAGTAATAAAAGCTTGCCCCATACTGAGCAAACAAGTCCAGCAGAGGAAGCGGCAGTTAGAAGCAGTAGCACTGCAAGTTTCACTTCCGGACCACGCACGTCATAAGCAGCAACGGCGGCAGTAATAGAAGCTTGCCCCATACTGAGCAAACAAGTCCAGCAGAGGGAGCGGCAGGGACAAGCAGTAGCAATGCAAGTTTCACTTCCGGACCAGGCACGTCATAAGCAGCAACGGCGGCAGTAATAGAAGCTTGCCCCATACTGAGCAAACAGGACCAGCAGAGGAAGCAGCAGGGACAAGCAGGAGCAATGGAAGCTTCACTTCCGGACCAGGCACGTCATAAGCAGCAATGGTGGCAGTAACAGAAGCTTGCCCCATACTGAGCAAACAAGTCCAGCAGAGGAAGCGGCAGGGACAAGCAGTAGCAATGCAAGTTTCACTTCCGGACCAGGCACGTCATAAGCAGCAACGGTGGCAGTAATAGAAGCTTGCCCCATACTGAGCAAACAAGTCCAGCAGAGGAAGCGACCGGGACAAGCAGTAGCAATGCAAGTTTCACTTCCGGACCAGGCACGTCATAAGCAGCAACGGCGGCAGTAATAGAAGCTTGCCCCATACTGAGCAAACAGGACCAGCAGAGGAAGCAGCAGGGACAAGCAGGAGCAATGCAAGCTTCACTTCCGGACCAGGCACGTCATAAGCAGCAATGGTGGCAGTAATAGAATCTTGCCCCATACTGAGCAAACAAGACCAGCAGAGGAAGCAGCAGGGACAAGCAGGAGCAATGCAAGCTTCACTTCCGGACCAGGCACGTCATAAGCAGCAATGGTGGCAGTAATAGAATCTTGCCCCATACTGAGCAAACAAGTCCAGCAGAGGAAGCGGCAAGGAGAAGCAGTAGCAATGCAAGTTTCACTTCCGGACCAGCACGTCATAAGCAGCAACGGCGGCAGTAGTAGAAGCTTGCCCCACACTGAGCAAACAGGACCAGAAAAGGAAGCGGCATGGACAAGCAGTAGCAATGCAAGTTTCACATCCAGACCAGGCACGTCATAAGCAGCAGTAGCGATAGTAATGGAAGCTTGCCCCATACTGATCCAACAGGACCACCAAAAGAAGCAGCAGGGACAAGCAGTAGCAAATCAAGCTTCACTTCTGGATCAGGCACGTCATAAGCAGTGGCAACAGCAGTAATGGAAGCTTGCCCCATACTGAGCAAATGGACCATCATAGGAAGTAGCAGGGACAAGCAGAAGCAATGCAAGTTTCACTTCCGGACCAGGCACGTCATAAGCAGCAGCAGCGGCAGTAATAGAAGCTTGCCCCATACTGAGCAAACAGGACCAGCAGAGGAAGCGGCAGGGAGAAGCAGTAGCTATGCAAGTTTCACTTCTGGACCAGGCACGTCATAAGCAGCAACTGAGGCAGTAAGAGAAGCGTGCCCCATACTGAGAAAACAGGACCAGAAGAGGAAGCGGCATGGACAAGCAGTAGCAATCCAAGGTTCACATCCAGACCAGGCACGTCATAAGCAGCAACAGCGGCTGTAATAGAAGCTTGTCACATACTGAGCAAACAGGACCAGCAGAGGAAGCGGCAGGGACAAGCAGAAGCAATGCAAGCTTCACTTCCGGACCAGGGACGTCATAAGCAGCAGAAGTGGCAGAAATGGAAGCTTGCCCCATACGGAGCACACAGGACCAGCAGAGGAAGCGGCAGGGACAAGCAGAAGCAATTCAAGCTTCACTTCTGGACCAGGCACGTCATAAGCAGCAACGGCGGCAGTAAGAGAAGCTTGCCCTGTACTGAGCAAACAGGAGCAGCAGAGGAAACAGCAGGGACAAGCAGAACCAATGAAAGCTTCACTTTCAGACCAGTCACGTCATAAGCAGCAACGGTGGCAGTAATAGAAGCTTGCCCCATACTGAGAAAACAGGACCAGAAGAGGAAGCGGCATGGACAAGCAGTAGCAATGCAAGTTTCACTTCCAGACCAGGCACGTCATAAGCAGCAACAGCGGCTGTAATAGAAGCTTGCCCTATACTGAGCAAACAAGTCCAGCAGAGGAAGCGGCAAGGACAAGCAGTAGCAATGCAAGTTTCACTTCCGGACCAGGCACGTCATAAGCAGCAACGGCGGCAGTAATAGAAGCTTGCCCAATACTGACCAAACAAGTCCAGCAGAGGAAGCGGCAGGGACAAGCAGTAGCAATGCAAGTTTCACTTCCAGACCATTCACGTCATAAGCAGCAATGGTGGCAGTAATAGAAGCTTGCCCCATACTGAGCAAACAAGTCCAGCAGAGGAAGCGGCAGGGACAAGCAGTAGCAATGCAAGTTTCACTTCCGGACCAGGCACGTCATAAGCAGCAACGGCGGCAGTAATAGAAGCTTGCACCATACTGAGCAAACAGGACCAGCAGAGGAAGCAGCAGGGACAAGCAGGAGCAATGCAAGCTTCACTTCCGGACCAGGCACGTCATAAGCAGCAATGGTGGCAGTAATAAAAGCTTGCCCCATACTGAGCAAACAAGTCCAGCAGAGGAAGAGGCAGGGAGAAGCAGTAGCAATGCAAGTTTCACTTCCGGACCAGGCACGTCATAAGCAGCAACGGCGGCAGTAATAGAAGCTTGCCCCATACTGAGCAAACAGGACCAGCAGAGGAAGCAGCAGGGACAAGCAGGAGCAATGCAAGCTTCACTTCCGGACCAGGTACGTCATAAGCAGCAATGGTGGCAGTAATAGAAGCTTGCCCCATACTGAGCAAACAAGTCCAGCAGAGGAAGAGGCAGGGAGAAGCAGTGGCAATGCAAGTTTCACTTCCGGACCAGGAACGTCATAAGCAGCAACAGCGGCTGTAATAGAAGCTTGCCCCATACTGAGAAAACAGGACCAGAAGAGGAAGCGGCATGGACAAGCAGTAGCAATGCAAGTTTTACATCCAGACCAGGCACGTCATAAGCAGCAGTAGTGAAAGTAATGGAAGCTTGCCCCATACTGATCCAACAGGACCACCAAAAGAAACAGCAGGGACAAGCAGTAGCAATGCAAGCTTCAATTCTGGATCAGGCACGTCATAAGCAGCGACAGCAGCAGTAATAGAAGCGTGCCCCATACTGAGCAAACAGGACCAGAAGAGGAAGCAGCATGGACAAGCAGTAGCAATGCAAGTTTCACTTCTGGACCAGGCACGTCATAAGCAGCAATGGCGGCAGTAATAGAAGCTTGCCCCATACTGAGCAATGTTTATGTTTATATGCTTCTATAGCGCCGTAAACCCGCAGGCATCAGGGCGCTGTGATAGATAATAGGTACAGGCTAAATTGGACATCCAGATCTCTGGCTCAGGTGGGTATCAGGAGGACTATTTAAATAGGTGGGTTTTCAGGAGTTTTCGAAATTGGAGGTGATTTGCTTGGCTTCTCAGGGTTATCGGAAGGGCATTCGAAATATCTGAACCGCCTTTACAATGAAAGATCTGCCCATACCGGATTTGAGCCTTTGTTTCTGTTCGGCTAGTAGGTTCTTACCAGCTGAGCGAAGATGTCTCTTGGGTGTATAAAATTCAATATTTTTCTTTAGATAGTGGGGCGCTTTGCAAAAAAGGCATTTATGTACCAAGGTGAGGGCTTTAAATTCAATCCTGTCTTTGACTCTAAGCCAGTGGAGAGATTCTCTCGATGTCTTAACATGGTCTCTTCTAGCCAGTTGTCTTACAATCCTGACCGCGTCATTTTGTATGACTTGGCAGGTATGTTTGTCTTTTGCGCAGCCTTCTATCAAAAGGGCATTGCCTTAGTCCAGCCTTGATAACACTACTGCCCTGGCAATGGTAGCCATGTTGTTGTCATTCAAGAACGGTCTGGTGGCCCTCATTAATCGCAGATAATAGGTTGTGTTCTTGCGTAAGAGAATCGCCTGAGCCTCTGAATTAACCGAGGAATTCATCATCATACCCAGCGTCTTTACTTGACTGGAGACTGTAATGATGGCTTTTTTAATCTGGAATGTTTTATATTCCGCACCTAATTTTTCCAATTGACGGCTGGAGCCAAAAAGCATCAGCTCCGTTTTTGAGTCATTTAAGCACATCCAATTGGATTGCATCCATTCATCAATTTTGCTATATATTGCGCCTAATTTCTCGCTGTCTTTCTGATGTGATCCCACTATCTCTAACATAAGTTGCATATCATCTGCATAATTGCAGAAAAACACTTCCAATTCTATCAGTAGGTCAAACAGTGCTTGTATGTATAAGTTAAAAAGCATGGGTGAGAGGCTTGTGCCCTGTGGCACCCCAAACAGAAACAAGTCCGGCAGAGGAATCGGCAGTTAGAAGCAGTAGCAATGCAAGTTTCACTTCTGGACCAGGCACGTCATAAGCAGCAACGGCGGCAGTAATAGAAGCTTGCCCCACACTGAGTAAACAGGACCAGAAGAGGAAGCGGCATGGACAAGCAGTAGCAATGCAAGTTTCACTTCCGGACCAGGCAAGTCATAAGCAGCAGCAGTGACAGTAATGGAAGCTTGCCCCATACTGAGCAAACAAGTCCAGCAGAGGAAGCGGCGGGGACAAGCAGTAGCAATGCAAGTTTCACTTCCGGACCAGGCACGTCATAAGCAGCAACAGCGGCTGTAATAGAAGCTTGCCCCATACTGAGCAAACAAGTCCAGCAGAGGAAGCGGCAGGGACAAGCAGTAGCAATGCAAGTTTCAATTCTGGACCAGGTACGTCATAAGCAGCAACGGCGGCAGTAAGAGAAGCTTGCCCCATACTGAGCAAACAGGAGCAGCAGAGGAATCAGCAGGGACAAGCAGAACCAATGCAAGCTTCACTTCCAGACCAGTCACGTCATAAGCAGCAACGGCGGCAGTAATAGAAGCTTGCCCCACACTGAGTAAACAGGACCAGAAGAGGAAGCGGCATGGACAAGCAGTAGCAATGCAAGTTTCACTTCCGGATCAGGCACGTCATAAGCAGCAACAGCGGCTGTAATAGAAGCTTGCCCCATACTGAGCAAACAAGTCCAGCAGAGGAAGCGGCAGGGACAAGCAGTAGCAATGCAAGTTTCACTTCTGGACCAGGTACGTCATAAGCAGCAACGGCGGCAGTAAGAGAAGCTTGCCCATACTGAGCAAACAGGAGCAGCAGAGGAAGCAGCAGGGACAAGCAGAACCAATGCAAGCTTCACTTCCAGACCAGTCACGTCATAAGCAGCAATGGTGGCAGTAATAGAAGCTTGCCCCATACTGAGCAAACAAGTCCAGCAGAGGAAGCGGCAGGGACAAGCAGTAGCAATGCAAGTTTCAATTCTGGACCAGGTACGTCATAAGCAGCAACGGCGGCAGTAAGAGAAGCTTGCCCCATACTGAGCAAACAGGAGCAGCAGAGGAAGCAGCAGGGACAAGCAGAACCAATGCAAGCTTCACTTCCAGACCAGTCACGTCATAAGCAGCAACGGCGGCAGTAATAGAAGCTTGCCCCACACTGAGTAAACAGGACCAGAAGAGGAAGCGGCATGGACAAGCAGTAGCAATGCAAGTTTCACTTCCGGACCAGGCAAGTCATAAGCAGCAGCAGTGACAGTAATGGAAGCTTGCCCCATACTGAGCAAACAAGTCCAGCAGAGGAAGCGGCGGGGACAAGCAGTAGCAATACAAGTTTCACTTCCGGACCAGGCACGTCATAAGCAGCAACAGCGGCTGTAATAGAAGCTTGCCCAATACTGAGCAAACAAGTCCAGCAGAGGAAGCGGCAGGGACAAGCAGTAGCAATGCAAGTTTCAATTCTGGACCAGGTACGTCATAAGCAGCAACGGCGGCAGTAAGAGAAGCTTGCCCCATACTGAGCAAACAGGAGCAGCAGAGGAAGCAGCAGGGACAAGCAGAACCAATGCAAGCTTCACTTCCAGACCAGTCACGTCATAAGCAGCAACGGCGGCAGTAATAGAAGCTTGCCCCACACTGAGTAAACAGGACCAGAAGAGGAAGCGGCATGGACAAGCAGTAGCAATGCAAGTTTCACTTCCGGATCAGGCACGTCATAAGCAGCAACAGCGGCTGTAATAGAAGCTTGCCCCAAACTGAGCAAACAAGTCCAGCAGAGGAAGCGGCAGGGACAAGCAGTAGCAATGCAAGTTTCACTTCTGGACCAGGTACGTCATAAGCAGCAACGGCGGCAGTAAGAGAAGCTTGCCCCATACTGAGCAAACAGGAGCAGCAGAGGAAGCAGCAGGGACAAGCAGAACCAATGCAAGCTTCACTTCCAGACCAGTCACGTCATAAGCAGCAATGGTGGCAGTATTAGAAGCTTGCCCCATACTGAGCAAACAAGACCAGCAGAGGCAGCAGCAGGGACAAGCAAAAGCAATGCAAGCTTTACTTCCGGACCAGGCACGTCATAAGCAGCAACGGCGGCAGTAATAGAAGCTTACCCCATACTGAGCAAACAGGACCATCATAGGAAGTAGCAGGGACAAGCAGTAGCAATGCACGTTTCACTTTCGGACCAGGTACATCATAAGCAGCAGCAGTGGCAGTAATGGAAGCTTGCCCCATACTGAGCAAACAAGTCCAGCAGAGGAAGCGGCAGGGACAAGCAGTAGCAATGCAAGTTTCACTTCCGGACCAGACACGTCATAAGCAGCAACGGCGGCAGTAAGAGAAGCTTGCCCCATACTGAGCAAACAGGAACAGCAGAGGAAGCAGCAGGGACAAGCAAAAGCAATGCAAGCTTCACTTCTGGACCAGGCACGTCATAAGCAGCAACGGCGTCAGTAATAGAAGCTTACCCCATACTGAGCAAACAGGACCAGCAGAGGCAGCAGCAGGGACAAGCAGAAGCAATGCAAGCTTCACTTCCGGACCAGGCACGTCATAAACAGCAACAGCAGCTGTAATAGAAGCTTGCCCCATACTGAGAAAACAGGACCAGGAGAGGAAGCGGCATGGACAAGCAGTAGCAATGCAAGTTTCACATCCGGACCAGGCATGTTATAAGCAGCAACAGCAGCTGTAATAGAAGCTTGCCCCATACAGAGAAAACAAGTCCAGTAGAGAAAGCGGCAGGGACAAGCAGAAGCATTGCAGGCTTCACTTCCGGACCAGGCACGTCATAAGCAGCAATGGCGGCAGTAGTAGAAGCTTGCCCCATTCTGAGCAAACAGGTCCAGCAGAGGAAGAGGCAGGGAGAAGCAGTAGCAATGCAAGTTTCACTTCCGGACCAGGCACGTCATAAGCAGCAACAACGGCAGTAATAGAAGCTTGCCCCATACTGAGCAAACAGGAGCAGCAGAGGAAGCAGCAGGGACAAGCAGAACCAATGAAAGCTTCACTTCCAGACCAGTCACGTCATAAGCAGCAATGGTGGCAGTAATAGAAGCTTGCCCCATACTGAGCAAACAGGACCAGCAGATGAAGCAGCAGGGACAAGCAAAAGCAATGCAAGCTTCACTTCCGGACCAGGCACGTGATAAGCAGCAACGGCGGCAGTAATAGAAGCTCACCACATACTGAGCAAACAAGATCTGCAGAGGAAGCGGCAGGGAGAAGCAGTAGCAATGCAAGTTTCACTTCCGGACCAGGCACGTCATAAGCTGAAACGGCGGCAGTAATAGAAGCTTGCCCCATACTGAGCAAACAAGTCCAGCAGAGGAAGCGGCAGTGAGAAGCAGTAGCAATGCAAGTATCACTTCCGGACCAGGCACGTCATAAGCAGCAACAGCGGCTATAATAGAAGCTTGCCCCATCCTAAGAAAACAGGACCAGAAGAGGAAGCGGCATGGACAAGCAGAACCAATGCAAGCTTCACTTCCAGACCAGTCACGTCATAAGCAGCAACGGCGGCAGTAATAGAAGCTTGCCCCATACAGAGCAAACAGTACCAGAAGACGAAGCGGCATGGACAAGCAGTAGCAATGCAAGTTTCACTTCCGGACCAGGCAAGTCATAAGCAGCAGCAGTGACAGTAATGGAAGCTTGCCCCATACTGAGCCAACAGGACCACCAAAGGAAGCAGCAGGGACAAGCAGTAGCAATGCAAGCTTCACTTCCGGACCAGGCACGTCATAAGCAGCAACAGCGGCAGTAATAGAAGCTTGCCACATACTGAGCAAACAAGACCAGAAGAGGATGCAGCATGGACAAGCAGTAGCAATGCAAGTTTCACTTCTGGACCAGGCACGTCATAAGCAGCAACGACGGCAGTAAGAGAAGCTTGCCCTATACTGAGCAAACAGGAGCAACAGAGGAAGCAGCAGGGACAAGCAGAACCAATGAAAGCTTCACTTCCAGACCAGTCATTTTATAAGCAGCAACGGTGGCAGTAATAGAAGCTTGCCCCATACTGAGCAAACAGGACCAGCAGAGGAAGCTGCAGGGACAAGCAGGAGCAATGCAAGCTTCACTTCCGGACCAGGCACGTCATAAGCAGTAATGGTGGCAGTAATAGAAGCTTGCCCCATACTGAGCAAACAAGTCCAGCAGAGGAAGCGGCAGGGACAAGCAGTAGCAATGCAAGTTTCACTTCTGGACCAGGCACGTCATAAGCAGCAACGACGGCAGTAAGAGAAGCTTGCCCTATACTGAGCAAACAGGAGCAACAGAGGAAGCAGCAGGGACAAGCAGAACCAATGAAAGCTTCACTTCCAGACCAGTCATTTTATAAGCAGCAACGGTGGCAGTAATAGAAGCTTGCCCCATACTGAGCAAACAGGACCAGCAGAGGAAGCAGCAGGGACAAGCAGGAGCAATGCAAGCTTCACTTCCGGACCAGGCACGTCATAAGCAGTAATGGTGGCAGTAATAGAAGCTTGCCCCATACTGAGCAAACAAGTCCAGCAGAGGAAGCAGCAGGGACAAGCAGGAGCAATGCAAGTTTCACTTCTGGACCAGGTACGTCATAAGCAGCAACGGCGGCAGTAATAGAAGCTTGCCCCACACTGAGTAAACAGGACCAGAAGAGGAAGCGGCATGGACAAGCAGTAGCAATGCAAGTTTCACTTCCGGATCAGGCACGTCATAAGCAGCAACAGCGGCTGTAATAGAAGCTTGCCCCATACTGAGCAAACAAGTCCAGCAGAGGAAGCGGCAGGGACAAGCAGTAGCAATGCAAGTTTCACTTCTGGACCAGGTACGTCATAAGCAGCAACGGCGGCAGTAAGAGAAGCTTGCCCATACTGAGCAAACAGGAGCAGCAGAGGAAGCAGCAGGGACAAGCAGAACCAATGCAAGCTTCACTTCCAGACCAGTCACGTCATAAGCAGCAATGGTGGCAGTAATAGAAGCTTGCCCCATACTGAGCAAACAAGTCCAGCAGAGGAAGCGGCAGGGACAAGCAGTAGCAATGCAAGTTTCAATTCTGGACCAGGTACGTCATAAGCAGCAACGGCGGCAGTAAGAGAAGCTTGCCCCATACTGAGCAAACAGGAGCAGCAGAGGAAGCAGCAGGGACAAGCAGAACCAATGCAAGCTTCACTTCCAGACCAGTCACGTCATAAGCAGCAACGGCGGCAGTAATAGAAGCTTGCCCCACACTGAGTAAACAGGACCAGAAGAGGAAGCGGCATGGACAAGCAGTAGCAATGCAAGTTTCACTTCCGGACCAGGCAAGTCATAAGCAGCAGCAGTGACAGTAATGGAAGCTTGCCCCATACTGAGCAAACAAGTCCAGCAGAGGAAGCGGCGGGGACAAGCAGTAGCAATACAAGTTTCACTTCCGGACCAGGCACGTCATAAGCAGCAACAGCGGCTGTAATAGAAGCTTGCCCAATACTGAGCAAACAAGTCCAGCAGAGGAAGCGGCAGGGACAAGCAGTAGCAATGCAAGTTTCAATTCTGGACCAGGTACGTCATAAGCAGCAACGGCGGCAGTAAGAGAAGCTTGCCCCATACTGAGCAAACAGGAGCAGCAGAGGAAGCAGCAGGGACAAGCAGAACCAATGCAAGCTTCACTTCCAGACCAGTCACGTCATAAGCAGCAACGGCGGCAGTAATAGAAGCTTGCCCCACACTGAGTAAACAGGACCAGAAGAGGAAGCGGCATGGACAAGCAGTAGCAATGCAAGTTTCACTTCCGGATCAGGCACGTCATAAGCAGCAACAGCGGCTGTAATAGAAGCTTGCCCCAAACTGAGCAAACAAGTCCAGCAGAGGAAGCGGCAGGGACAAGCAGTAGCAATGCAAGTTTCACTTCTGGACCAGGTACGTCATAAGCAGCAACGGCGGCAGTAAGAGAAGCTTGCCCCATACTGAGCAAACAGGAGCAGCAGAGGAAGCAGCAGGGACAAGCAGAACCAATGCAAGCTTCACTTCCAGACCAGTCACGTCATAAGCAGCAATGGTGGCAGTATTAGAAGCTTGCCCCATACTGAGCAAACAAGACCAGCAGAGGCAGCAGCAGGGACAAGCAAAAGCAATGCAAGCTTTACTTCCGGACCAGGCACGTCATAAGCAGCAACGGCGGCAGTAATAGAAGCTTACCCCATACTGAGCAAACAGGACCATCATAGGAAGTAGCAGGGACAAGCAGTAGCAATGCACGTTTCACTTTCGGACCAGGTACATCATAAGCAGCAGCAGTGGCAGTAATGGAAGCTTGCCCCATACTGAGCAAACAAGTCCAGCAGAGGAAGCGGCAGGGACAAGCAGTAGCAATGCAAGTTTCACTTCCGGACCAGACACGTCATAAGCAGCAACGGCGGCAGTAAGAGAAGCTTGCCCCATACTGAGCAAACAGGAACAGCAGAGGAAGCAGCAGGGACAAGCAAAAGCAATGCAAGCTTCACTTCTGGACCAGGCACGTCATAAGCAGCAACGGCGTCAGTAATAGAAGCTTACCCCATACTGAGCAAACAGGACCAGCAGAGGCAGCAGCAGGGACAAGCAGAAGCAATGCAAGCTTCACTTCCGGACCAGGCACGTCATAAACAGCAACAGCAGCTGTAATAGAAGCTTGCCCCATACTGAGAAAACAGGACCAGGAGAGGAAGCGGCATGGACAAGCAGTAGCAATGCAAGTTTCACATCCGGACCAGGCATGTTATAAGCAGCAACAGCAGCTGTAATAGAAGCTTGCCCCATACAGAGAAAACAAGTCCAGTAGAGAAAGCGGCAGGGACAAGCAGAAGCATTGCAGGCTTCACTTCCGGACCAGGCACGTCATAAGCAGCAATGGCGGCAGTAGTAGAAGCTTGCCCCATTCTGAGCAAACAGGTCCAGCAGAGGAAGAGGCAGGGAGAAGCAGTAGCAATGCAAGTTTCACTTCCGGACCAGGCACGTCATAAGCAGCAACAACGGCAGTAATAGAAGCTTGCCCCATACTGAGCAAACAGGAGCAGCAGAGGAAGCAGCAGGGACAAGCAGAACCAATGAAAGCTTCACTTCCAGACCAGTCACGTCATAAGCAGCAATGGTGGCAGTAATAGAAGCTTGCCCCATACTGAGCAAACAGGACCAGCAGATGAAGCAGCAGGGACAAGCAAAAGCAATGCAAGCTTCACTTCCGGACCAGGCACGTGATAAGCAGCAACGGCGGCAGTAATAGAAGCTCACCACATACTGAGCAAACAAGATCTGCAGAGGAAGCGGCAGGGAGAAGCAGTAGCAATGCAAGTTTCACTTCCGGACCAGGCACGTCATAAGCTGAAACGGCGGCAGTAATAGAAGCTTGCCCCATACTGAGCAAACAAGTCCAGCAGAGGAAGCGGCAGTGAGAAGCAGTAGCAATGCAAGTATCACTTCCGGACCAGGCACGTCATAAGCAGCAACAGCGGCTATAATAGAAGCTTGCCCCATCCTAAGAAAACAGGACCAGAAGAGGAAGCGGCATGGACAAGCAGAACCAATGCAAGCTTCACTTCCAGACCAGTCACGTCATAAGCAGCAACGGCGGCAGTAATAGAAGCTTGCCCCATACAGAGCAAACAGTACCAGAAGACGAAGCGGCATGGACAAGCAGTAGCAATGCAAGTTTCACTTCCGGACCAGGCAAGTCATAAGCAGCAGCAGTGACAGTAATGGAAGCTTGCCCCATACTGAGCCAACAGGACCACCAAAGGAAGCAGCAGGGACAAGCAGTAGCAATGCAAGCTTCACTTCCGGACCAGGCACGTCATAAGCAGCAACAGCGGCAGTAATAGAAGCTTGCCACATACTGAGCAAACAAGACCAGAAGAGGATGCAGCATGGACAAGCAGTAGCAATGCAAGTTTCACTTCTGGACCAGGCACGTCATAAGCAGCAACGACGGCAGTAAGAGAAGCTTGCCCCATACTGAGCAAACAAGTCCAGCAGAGGAAGCGGCAGGGACAAGCAGTAGCAATGCAAGTTTCACTTCTGGACCAGGCACGTCATAAGCAGCAACGACGGCAGTAAGAGAAGCTTGCCCTATACTGAGCAAACAGGAGCAACAGAGGAAGCAGCAGGGACAAGCAGAACCAATGAAAGCTTCACTTCCAGACCAGTCATTTTATAAGCAGCAACGGTGGCAGTAATAGAAGCTTGCCCCATACTGAGCAAACAGGACCAGCAGAGGAAGCTGCAGGGACAAGCAGGAGCAATGCAAGCTTCACTTCCGGACCAGGCACGTCATAAGCAGTAATGGTGGCAGTAATAGAAGCTTGCCCCATACTGAGCAAACAAGTCCAGCAGAGGAAGCGGCAGGGACAAGCAGTAGCAATGCAAGTTTCACTTCTGGACCAGGCACGTCATAAGCAGCAACGACGGCAGTAAGAGAAGCTTGCCCTATACTGAGCAAACAGGAGCAACAGAGGAAGCAGCAGGGACAAGCAGAACCAATGAAAGCTTCACTTCCAGACCAGTCATTTTATAAGCAGCAACGGTGGCAGTAATAGAAGCTTGCCCCATACTGAGCAAACAGGACCAGCAGAGGAAGCAGCAGGGACAAGCAGGAGCAATGCAAGCTTCACTTCCGGACCAGGCACGTCATAAGCAGTAATGGTGGCAGTAATAGAAGCTTGCCCCATACTGAGCAAACAAGTCCAGCAGAGGAAGCAGCAGGGACAAGCAGGAGCAATGCAAGCTTCACTTCCGGACCAGGCACGTCATAAGCAGTAATGGTGGCAGTAATAGAAGCTTGCCCCATACTGAGCAAACAAGTCCAGCAGAGGAAGCCGCAGGGAGAAGCAGTAGCAATGCAAGTTTCACTTCCGGACCAGGCACGTCATAAGCAGCAACGGCGGCCTTTGCAGAAGCTTGCCCCACACTGAGCAAACAGGACCAGAAGAGGAATCAGCATGGACAAGCAGTAGCAATGCAAGTTTCACTTCCGGACCAGGCACGTCATAAGCAGCAGTAGTGACAGTAATGGAAGCTTGCCCCATACTGATCCAACAGGACCACCAAAAGAAGCAGCAGGGACAAGCAGTAGCAATGCAAGCTTCACTTCTGGATCCGGCACGTCATAAGCAGCGGCAGCAGCAGTAATGGAAGCTTGCCTCATACTGAGCAAATGGACCATCATAGGAAGTAGCAGGGACAAGTAGTAGCAGGGACAAGCAGTAGCAATGCAAGTTTCACTTCCGGACCAGGCACGTCATAAGCAGCAACAGCGGCAGTAATAGACGCTTGCCCCATACTGAGCAAACAGGACCAGAAGAGGAAGCAGCATGGACAAGCAGTCTCAATGCAAGCTTCACTTCTGGACCAGGCACGTCATAAGCAGCAGCGGCGTCAGTAATGAAAGCTTGCCCCATTCTGAGCAAACAGGACTAGCAGAGGAAGCGGCAGGGGCAAGCAGTAGCAATGCAAGCTTCACTTCCAGACCAGCCATGTCATAAGCAGCAGAAGTGGCAGTAATGGAAGCTTGCCCCATACTGAGCAAACAGGACCAGCAGAGGAAGTGGCATGGACAGGTAGTAGCAATGCAAGCTTCACTTCCGGACCAGGCAAGTCATAAGCAGCAGCGGCCGCAGTTATATAAGCTTGCCCCATACTGAGCAAACAAGTCCAGCAGTGGAAGCGGCAGGGCCAAGCAGTCGCAATGCAAGCTTCACTTCAGGACCAGGAACGTTATAAGCAGCGGCAGTAATGGAAGCTTGCCCCATACTGAGCAAACAGGGCCTTCATATGCTTAACACTGGTGTGCAACACTGAGGATCAAGTATAGTGATTACACTTAGAGTGCTGTTTATTACCTTGGATCAACTAACCACAAGGCTAAACATCAAAAAAAAAAATGTTTTATCATGTCTGATATGGAAAGATACAGTCAGGAGACCCTCCTTTGTTACACTGTGGATTATCTGAAACATCTGTGTAGAGATAGGAATCTATCTGTTGAAGGCACACAATCAGAATTAATTGAAAGGTTGTTAGTGAAACAAAGTCTGGGGAGTGGGTCTGAAATACCTGACCCCTCAACAAATGTGGAAAATGATGAGGATGATAACGTGCCTGTTATTATGGATGAGTTAGATGAGGCAGATGTGTCCCACAATGTAGGCCTTACTGGTCCTCTACCTGCTCAACAACCTCAACCTTTGTCCATTGGGACCCCATCAGGCCCTACACTCAGTCCTGAATTCATTGCTCTAGAAAAGATGAGGCTGGAATTGGATTTCAAACGTATTAATGCTCAAACTGAACAAAAGCATCAAGAACTTAAGCTCAGAGAAATGGAGATGAGCCATGAACTAGAAATGAAAAAGTTGTCTATTGAAAATGCTTCTCTCCGAGAGTCTTCTAGGTCTTCCAGTCCTAAGAGACCACATATGCCTAAAGAAATTGTTGTTATGTATGAGGCTAAGCTTGATATTTTGGATTGGTTAGCAATGTTTGAGTATAACCATGGGATTCAAGACATTACAGGGAATCAGTTGCTTCCTTGGTTCTTCTCTAGGCTACCCACTGTTGCATCTGATGTTGTGATGGAGTTGGGGGACGTGGATAGGATGGATTATGAGTGTGTGAAGCTAGCTCTAATTGCTAGATTTGGGAAGACCTCTTCACAGTACCTTAAGAGGTCTAGGACCCTCAAAAAGCATGATGGTACCCCTTGGGCTAACTGGGTATGTGAATGTTTGAAAAACTTAGATGTTTGGGTTAAGGATTACAGAGTAAACACTTATGAAGGTATGAGAAATCTTGTTATGTTGGAGTCAATTTATGATGCCTGCTCTCCTGAGCTCAGACAGCACATGGCTGATTCTAAAGAGATAGATCCAAAGAAGTTAGCTAAGGCTGATGACTTGTGGGTTGCCAACAGGGCTACTCACAAGGATTCTGGGGCAACTCAGAAGAAGGATGAGGGAAAGCAGCCAAAGAAAGATAACAAGGAGAATTCTAATACCTCCAATCCAAAAGAGGGCCACAAACAACAACATAAGGGTAAACCACAAGGGAAACCGAATCAGGCTAGTGTACAATCTGGGCCCAAACAAGATGGAGGTCACAACAAGCCCCCATTGCTCAAAACATTTGGGAAATGTTATGTTTGTGGGTCAACTGACCATGTGAAAGGGGATCCCAGATATAAGGGTTAACCTTCAGGGGTCCCCACTGTCTCCTTAGCCTTCTCCCCAGAGGAAGAAGTACCTATGGCAAGTGGAAACTTTCACCTACTGGCTGGTGAACCCATGAGAGTCTCAGCGAGTGTTTCTTTAGTGTCCCTGTGTTTGTGGGAATTTAGATGTCTATAATTCAATCCCAGATAATACTAAAGAGTATTATAAAGATAGTGTTCCGCAAGGAGAAAGCTAGAGGACAAGGCCTGCACTCCTCTTTGCAGCTCCGCTGTGAGTGCCTCAGCCCGATCAGCTTCAACAGCTGATCTCTCAGCATTCTATTGCTTTCGGTGCCCCAGCCGCATTGTGCTCCACGCACACGGCAGAGCCCCTCATCATGGAGGGCCCAGCTGCTACAAGGATTGCCAGCATCAGCCCTGCATCTTTTTTCAAATTTCCCGCTGAAATCACCAGCATTCCCGCACCCGACAGCACTGCCGGCTCCTCCCCCCTGCTTTAAAGGGAGAGGGAGTGAGCCACAAGGCGAAACCGCAAGGAGAAGGCCAGAGGACAAGGCCTGCACTCCTCTTTGCAGCTCCGCTGCGAGTGCCTCAGCCCGATCAGCTTCAACAGCTGATCTCTCAGCATTCTATTGCTTTCGGTGCCCCAGCCGCATCGTGCTCCACGCACACGGCATAGCACCTCATCATGGAGGGCCCAGCTGCTACAAGGATCGCCAGCATCAGCCCTGCATCTTTTTTCAAATTTCCCGCCGAAATCACCAGCCTTCCCGTTCCCGACAGCACTGCCAGCTCCTCCTCCCTTGCTTTAAAGGGAGAGGGAGTGAGCCACAAGGTGAAGCCGCAAGGAGAAGGCCTGAGGACAAGGCCTGCACTCCTCTTTGCCGCTCTTCGCTGCTTGTCTGCCGTTTGCCCCAAAACTATGCCGCATCTGGAAGGTAAGAAGCATTTCCATTACAAGCTTCTCACTAACCCATGCTCTACCTCAAGACGCCTCAGATTGCGCGCCCGTACTCTGCAAGCCACCATCAGCTCTCAGCCCATCCCCACGAGCACCCGTAATGCCCGGCTATGTTCATGTACCGTGCAACCCTCTCAGTCTGCTAACAGGACCAGACTCCTCCACCCAACTTCAAAGCCCACAGCCGCTACAAGTACTGCCAATATAGCGCCAAATTAAGTATTTATCCCCTCATACAATTGTACTGCCCACAAAATCAATGTGATTCCACATGTGCCCACCACCACTGAAAATGAGCCCCCAGTGCAAAATCTGTGATGTGCAAATCCCCCAACTCCCACAGCGCAACCACCCCCTCCACCTCGCCCTCTCTCCGCATGAACCCCCAACCTCCCAGCCGCTACTGAACCCCATCTGAAATGCGCCATGATTAACGCTAGGTCCATCAATGCCCACGCTCTAGACAATCACGACCTCCTAACCACCCATGACCTCGATTTGCTCATGATCTCAGAAACATGGCTACATGAGGCTTCCGGCCCGGCACTCTCCCTCGCCCTACCCCCTGGCTATTCCATCACTAGGCAAGATCGCCTCTCTAAAGGTGGAGGGGTAGGAATTATTGCCAGAGACTGCCTCTCTATCAGCCTTCAGACCACGTTTTCTCCACAGACCCAGAAACTCTCGCAACAGCCTATGATGCTGCCATCAAAGCAGCTATCAACTCCATTGCCCCTCTCAAACCCCGCAAATCCAAACCCACTACCCACTCCAACTCATGGTTCACCCCTGACCTCCTCATACTCCGCAATGAGAAAAAGGCTGCACCCACACAGTGGCAAACCTCCCACTCTGACAAAGATAAGATGATCTTTAAGGCCCAATCCACTAAATACAAAAAGGCAATCACCCAAGCAATGGCCAAGTCTTTTGAATCCAGAATCTCGGAAGCCCAGTCTAGCACTAAAGAAATCTTCGCCATTTTCAGAGAGCTCGAGACACCCACTCCCGCCCCCCAGAATCTCACCAAAGACAAAGACTGGTGTGACAAAATACAAACGGCCATGCAAACCAAACTAAGCCTCCTCAAAAACAAAATACTAGCCACTAAACAAGCCCTTCCTAATAAGCACATCCCTGTCCCACCACCTGCCCCGGACCCCCCCAACCTTTCTCCTTCAAACCCATTCAGGAAAAAGACATCATCCACATTATGAGGAACATCAAGCCCTCGAACTGCAAAGGTGATGCATGCCCAGCCTCCATTATCAAAGACTGCACGGAAGCGCTGGCGCCCTTCCTGACAGCCTTCGTTAATGCCTCCTTTGCCACAGGGACAGTCCCTGCCTCCCTCAAGGAAGTTTGGGTCCACCCTCTTTTAAAAAAAACAACTCTCGATCCCACCTCCCCCAACAACTACAGACCTATCACCACTGTCCCATTCCTCCTCAAAATACTGGACAAAGCAGCCTACCTGCAGGTTCAGCACTTCATTGAAGAGAACAAACTCCTTGGACTCCACCAATCTGGCTTCCGCCCCAGACACGGGACCGAAACCGCCCTACTTGACTTGAAAAACCAGATGGATGATGCTAGAGACATGGGTAAACCAGCACTACTCCTTCATTTATCAGCGGCCTTCGACCTCGTGGATCATGGCGTCCTATGCCACCACCTCTCCTCTACTGCCAAATTCTCCCCAGAGGCCACAGCATGGATCACCTCCTTCTTACAAGACAGAACCATGCAAGTATTCTCTGACCTAGCCGCCGCATCACCAACCATCATACTCTGTGGGGTGCCCCAAGGCTCTTGCCTCTCCCCCACCCTCTACAACATCTTCACACGACCCCTCTTCCTCTTCCTCATCCTCGACGCTATGGGCATCTCATACACCAACTACGCCGACGACACTCAGATCCTCCTCACCCTCACTGGGAACTATGCCACTGACTCCCTGACCCTCAACAACCTCTACAACACCATCCAAGCCTGGATGGCAGACAATGGACTCAACTCCGACAAGACTGAACTCCTCCTGTTAGGCTCCCCGACACGCTAAAAAATCTAGACTCCCAATTCAGTCACTTCACCATTGACACCATCAAAATCCCTGTCTCAGATTCTGTCAAAACTCTTGGAGTTTACCTGGATTCCAGCCTATCCATGGATAGACAAGTCAACGCAATAGCCTCCGCAGCTGCCTATCATGCCAAACTAATCAATGCAGTCAGACCCTTTCTCTCCAAAGAGAACTGCACCAAAATAGCCAGAGCCATCACCGGCTCTGGGCTAGACTATTGCAATGTACTCTTTCTAAGATCCTCCAATAAAAACCTAGAGAGACTACAAGTCGTACAGAACAATGCTCTCCGGGCAGCCCAAGGCATTGCTAAAAGAGAACACATCTCTGAGGCCAGAAAACTAGCCCACTGGATCCCAATAAAGGAAAGGATTGTCTTCAAAGCCTTGACACCGACCCACAAGTGCATGTACCTCACTGCTCCTGCCTACCTCTCACAAAGGATCCACCCCGTCTCCACTACCAGGCCAATCAGATCACTGTATACCAACATACTCTCTGTGCCACTAGTGAAAAGAGCCAGAGCGGGCGGATCCAGCTTCCCTTATCTCGCACCCACTCACTGGAATGCCCTACCTCCCACTATCCGAGGTGAGGCCTCCCTCACCACCTTCCGCAAAGTTTGAAAACCATCCTCTTCACATAAGGCCCTACACATCAGCACGAATACTTATCATTTGACCCGTTGCATAAGTTGTAATAAAATGACTATGTGCAATATCTGTAACAACAGTGTGATGTTTTGTAGTATTCACAATGTGTCAACGACCGCTACCACGCCTGTACCTGTGTAACTAAGCTCTTATAAGTAACCGTGCCTCAATGCCCCTGGGCTGCTTGCGCGCTATATAAATATAAATAAATAAATAAATAAATAAATAAATAAATAAATAAATACATTATGAATGGACAGGAGACCCCTGCCATCAGAGTCACTGGAGCCAGCATAACTGTGGTTGATTAAACATTTTTCAAGGTGGAGGATGTTGCTGAGGCACCCAAACGCCTAACCAAGTTAGTTGGAGGCCCTTTTCAAATGCTTCCCCAGTTACCAGCTCTCGTCCTGTGTAATGATATGACTGTCAAAATACCTGTTAGTGTGCAGAGTGAAGTGCCTGGGAGAGTCCTGTTGGTTAATGACCTTAAAACTCTTGGAGTTGTGTCCAGTACCCCCAGGCCTCCCAGTAAAAGGAAATAGGAGCTCACAAGGTCTGCAAGGGAGAGGTCCTTGAGAGGCTCTCCAGGGGAAGAGATAGAGGAAGCTATCACCCCAGTCCACAAGAGTCGCTCACTGCTATTTCAGGAAAGAAAGAGGCAAAGGGGAAACCCAAGACCTCCAAGAAAAAGACAGATAGCACACCTGTGCTACCAACGAGGACATCCCCAAGATTATCCAAATAGACACCTGTGACTCGTCCACCTGCTGAGGCTGAGTGTGAGGTACAACCCTGTGTGGTTGTTCCAGTTTCTGAAGAGTCAGATCTGGAAGAAGACACAACTTTAGTTGGAGATCTGGATGCTGTTGACCATTCTGAGCTGTAGTCTTTACTGGCAGAAGGTGGACCCAACAGGGCAGACTTCAGCAGAGGACAAAGAGAGTATCCTACTCTGGAAGCTCTTCACTTACAAGCAGCTTCTCAGCTCGATGGGCAAGAGGCTGGGAAGCATAGTTTGCACTGGGAAGATGGCCTCTTCTACAGTGACCCGACTATGTCTATCCCTGGGGTCTGCAAAAGACTTGTAGTGCCCATAGAAAACAGACTCCAGTTCCTACAGTTGGCCCATGGGATACCATTGGCTGGTCATTTAAGTTTCAAAAAGACCAAGGAAAGGCTATCTTTATCCTTCTACCGGCCTAAGATGGGTTCAGAAGTTGACAGATTCTGTAGGGAGCTGTCACACTTGCCAAACTTCTGGCAAGAGTTGAGCCAAGAATGTGGCACCCTTGGTGTCTCTACCAGTGGTGGGAGTTCCTTTTGAGAGGGTGGGCATCAACATTGTTGGCCCCCTTGCCCTCCCACATCTTCAGGAAACAGGTGTATCCTGGTTGTAGTAGACCTTGCTACTAGGTATCCTGAAGCAATACCTATGAGGACTGTTACGGCTCAGGCTGTGGCTAAGGCTCTACTTGGTATTTTTACTAGAGTAGGGTTTCCTAAGGAAGTGATATCTGACAGGGGATCCAATTTTATGTCCCTCTACATGCAAGCCATGTGGAAAAACATTGGTGTCACTTACAAGTTCTCTATGGCCTACCATCCACAGACAAATGGACTGGTAGAGAGGTGTAATCAAACTATGAAGAGCATGAAACGTGCTTTGGAAGAACCCCTTAAAAGAAAGTGGGACCTTCTACTTCCATGCCTTCTCTTTGCTTATAGAGAAGTCCCTCCGGAAGCAGTTGGTTACAGTCCCTTTGAACTTCTTTATGGCCATCCAATCAGAGGTCTGTTGGAACTGATTAAGGAGGGGTTGGAGAGTGCTTCTTCCCCGAAGCCAGTCAGAGTGACTGACTATGTGATAGGTCTCCGGAGGAGAATGTCACACATGATGGCAGAAGCTAGTGATAACTTAAAAGCAGGTCAGGGGTTTGAGTAGAAGACCAGCATGGTGAAGTTTACTCAAGACCAACTTGTACTAGTTATGGTGCAAACAAGGCAGAGGGCTTTGCAGGACAAATGGATAGGACCCTTCAAGGTTGTGGGCAAACTTGGAAAGGTGAACTATTTGGTGGACTTAGGCAGACCTAAGGAGGCTCCCAGAGTCTTTCACACCGACTGTTTGAAGGCATATGTCTCGAGAACAGAAGTGGGAGCTTTGCTTCTAGCTTCAGCTCAAGAGGAGAACCTCTACTTGACCTACTCAGAGACCAACCTTTGGATGAGAAAATAGAAGGAGTCAATCTCTCTTCTAATCTGACATCTGAAAAAAAGGATTGCAAGTTGCTGTTAAATCAGTTTGCCTCCCTGTTTTCACTTTCACCAGGCTTGACCCCTTGGGGCCAGCATGATATTCTCACTGATGACAGTTTACCTGTAAAAAGCAGAGGTTACAGAATGTCAGAACATGTGAGATCCCACATAAAGGAAGAGGTCAACAAGATGCTTGATCTTGGGGTAATAGAGGCATCTACAAGTCCATGGTCTAGTCCAGTTGTTCTAGTACCAAAGGCAGAATCCAAGGAGTTCAGATTCTGTGTGGACTATAGAGCTCTAAATGCAGTCACCAAGACTGATGCCTATCCTTTACCAAGGACAGATGAGCTGGTGAATAAACCTGATGCAACCAAGTACCTCAGTATATTTGATCTGATGTCAGGCTATTGGCAAATAGCCCTGATAGACCATGCCAAGAAGAAAATTGCATTTTCAACCCCAGCAGGCCTCTACCAGTTTAAGGTTATACCTTTTGGATTAAAGAATGCCCCTGCTACGTTCCAAAGGATGGCCAATCAAGTTTTGAATAGGATGGAGGACTTCTGCATGGCATACTTGGATGACATTGCAGTGTTCAGTCCTACTTGGAAAGGACGTGTTGATCACTTAGGATATGTATTGCAGGCTCTTGAGCAGGCTCATCTGACCATAAAGGCAAGCAAATGTCAAATTGGTCAGAGCAAAGTGGTCTACCTTGGTCATGAGGTAGGAGGAGGTGAAATAAGGCCATTGCCTAGCAAAGTACAAGCTGTACAAAACTGGGCCACCCCTACTACTCAAACCCAGGTGAGAGCCTTCTTAGGTCTCATTGGGTACTACATGAATTTCATTGAGAACTATGTGACCATAGCTTCTCCTTTGAATGTAGTCTCCTCTACAAAATTCCATTAGAAGGTCAGATGGAATGTGGAGTGCACTCAAGCCTTTGAAAACCTGAAGAAAGCCCTTTGTCAAGCTCCAGTCCTAAGAGCTCCTGATTATCACCAACCCTTCATTGTGCAGACAAATGCATCCAATACAGGTATAGTTGCAGTCCTTAGTCAACTGGATGAGAAGGGTAGGGAGCAGCCCATTTGCCTCATCAGTAGGAAACTGAAGGAACCAGAAACAAGGTGGGCAACCATAGAGCGTGAGTGTTTTGCCATTGTGTGGTCCCTGAAGAAGTTTAGACCATACTTGATTGGATCTACTTTTGTGATTCAGACAGACCACCAACCCTTGAGATGGTTAATGCCAATGAAAGGGGAAAACCCAAAATTACTTAGATGGTCAATCTGCCTGCAGGAGTTTGATTTCACCATTGAGCACAAGTCAGGATGTTACCACCAAAATGCTGTTGGTCTCTCTAGGATATTTTTAACCGACTAGAGTGAAGAGATTCATCCAGGAGTGGATGAAATCCTCCTGTCCCTTATTCTGGGGCGGGGGTGGGGGCGAGAGTTAGGGAGAATTCTCCAGAATGGCTAATTTCCCTAACCTACTGAGTCCCTCATCAGCTTTGCTAGATTTCTAGGATTTTTATTTTTCACCTGGTAAGAGTTGAGCCTTTTTTCCCACTCTTACATGAGTTTTTGGCTATGTGTTGTACATGTTTATGTGTTCATGGACTGTGGAGCCTCACCTACTCCATAAGCATCATCTTTTTATTATGTGTCACACAGCACCTTTAGTGCAGTGACACAGGGTTGTCTTTTTCAGGCTTCCCACGTTCGTTAAAATCCATTTTCTGGGACCGACTACTGTCTCCCAGAACATGTAAAGTTGCCATTGACTTTATTAGTCTTTTTAAATTCGCAGACCCAGCACAAGCTATCCTCCATAGAGTACTGGAAATGGTTAACAGTTATCCCTTTGTGTCTGTTTCTCATGGAACATTATTTCGTTCCCCTTTCATTAAGATTTGGCTGGTGGCAGTGGTACTTACCATTTTCTCCCTACTGCGGACTTTGAAAATAGCCTTGCTATTGTTTTAGGCTAAGTTAGTAGCCTCAAACTTTAGCCCGCTGGGCCCCTTTTATTTTATTTAGGTTCCGGCTGTGTTTATTTGCCATTTCTTTTTGTAAAGGTCTTTCTCGTGTTTTACTCTGCGCGCCAAACCAGGTTTGGTTCCATTGTTCGCTGTCCTTTGGAGGGCTTCTGCTCAGAAGCCCTCCTTACGCGCCTGAGAGCCTAGGTGGGCTGAATGTGAGGGAGGGGTATTAAGCTCCCTGCACAGGGTCTCCTTGGAGACCCAAGTCGCACTTTGGTTTGTTTGGCTAGGCGACTGTCCGGCAAGGACAGCCACCCTGCTGTGTGATTGACAGCCAGGCTGTGTGAATGGGGGAAAACTGCATAAAAAGCAGGTCTCTGAGACTTGGAAGGCAGAGTCGCCACTGGATCGAGAGAACCAAAGAGAAGCTGAAAGAAGAGGACCACTACCACGACTGAACCTCCCGGTGAAGCCCTGCTGTGGATCCGAATCTCCAAACTTTGATGACAGAGAATATCTGCAAGGAATCTTCTTCCCTTGAGCTGGTGAGACCAACCAGTTCACCAAACACCAAGCAAGGCCTCCCTCCCCTTGTCGAATTTGCTGTGCACAGCTGCAGTGAACCGGATAGCCAGGAGGATCGGACCCTGTTTGGGTTTTAAGGAGCGCACCCTTTATTCGTTTCTTTGCTCTGCTGCTGGTTTCATCCCTGGGCAGTGCAGGACCCTCCAGTATTCCTTCTTCGTGTCAGTCTGACAGTCGCTTCAGGAACCGTGAGCCTGCAGGATCTGCCAGGAACTTCTGCCTTAGGTACAGCATTCTTCTTCTTCTAAGGTACTGTGCAAAGCCGTTTGTTCGTTCCGTCCGACCGCAGTGAAAGTGTTTTAAATATTTTGCCAATCCGAGGGCTTGTCTTTCTCTACTCTTTTAAATAACTTTTCTACCAACCAACTTTGTTTCAAACTCTTGGCAAAGACTTAACCGTGAACTACTCTGAGCTGTGTAATCCTCTGCAAAGACTCTGTTCCATTGACTTTGGCTCAGGCCTATTGATTTGATTTCCTCACCGTAGTAGCCTTTTCTAGATTGCCCTGCTTACTTACTTGTTGGTGCTGCTTGATTTTTGTATAACTTTGTCTTTCCCTCCCTTTTAAATTGCTGGAGTGCCATTTTGCTCACACTTCATTTTGAGCTTTACTTGTCCAGAATCTATTGGGTGATGTGTAGTGTATTAAGAGTGTGATTTTTCTGCTGTTTTATTTAGTGAACTGTTTTACAAATGATGTGTACATAATTGTATATTCTTTTCCTCAGAAACCTTGAGTCAGTGTTTGTTTGAACCATAGTAACTGCTGTCCTTTGTGTAACTATCTGGTACTGCTCACTTACTCTTGAGATAAGTCTGGCTGCTCAGCCATCGCTACCACTAACTGTGCAGTACAGGCTTGTACCAAAGGTGAATTTGTACGGTCACTTCTAGTCTTAATGGTGTGTGGTGTTCCCAAAGGGTACTGCATATGATTCTGCCTCACACTCCAACGAACACCCCCGCTGCTGCCAAAGTGGCGGAGGTGAAGAATACCCCCATTTTGGACCTAGAAATGGGGGGGGGCTAAAAATACACCTCCCGCTAACAAACCAAAGGAGAGGGAGAGGCAACCCTCTGACCAGTCCCAAGCAGATGGTAGCCAGGCAGGGTACCCCACAAATGTCACCTGACTCTGCCAACTACATTAGCCCAAGATATAAGGGGAACAGACCCATCTTGGGGTACGGCTCAGGGTGGATCCAATCAGGTGAGCACGGCCCCAGTAAACTTCCCTCCAAACTTCCCTCCAAACTTCCTGCCAAACATCCCTCAGCAGGGCAGTAATCTTCCAGCCTCCAGTTTAGGTTTCTTCGCCAGGTACCCTCCAAACCCCAACATTCAGAACAATCCTTCTCTCTCCCCCCGCTTTCAGGAGTCTAGACCCCCAAGAGAAACCAAGGGGCAAACAAAACCCATTTTGTGGAGGAAGTCTGCGTCCTCCAGTTTGAAGGGGAAGGATCCCTGGAGGATACGGGGAAGAAAGTCCCCTCTTTCAAGGGTGTGGGGATTCCTCCCAAAGACAAATGGATCCCAACAGATCCTAACTTAGAGTGGGTATGTATGGGGATTGACCCAGAACCACAAATCCCTGAACCACAAAATTTCACCCAATGATTCAGAAATAAATACGGGATCCACCCCCAAACCGGTTCGAGTGACTGTCTACAGGAAAAGGGGGACAGCACAGAATTAGGGGAAAAAGGGGATCCCCCAAATATCAGGATGCCACATTTTTTTCACAGGTTCCCGAACTCCGACACAGAAAATTGCCCAAGATCACACAGAGTCGGAGTTCAAAATAAAGTAATTAATCACCCAGCTGGCACATAATGCAAATTTCCTGTGCCCACTGGAGGAGAAAGAAGGCAGGTTTTATGCCCTTGTCAGGGTACAAGGCCAGTGTGCATTTTCAACGGTGGTGGATACAGGATCCCGAGCCACCCTTCTATCCAAAAGGGCATTTGATCAACTCAAAGCAGGAAGGGGGGAGAGTCACCAAATTCCCCTCACACCTCTTCCTGGACAACTCCAGAACTTCAACAGAAATGACATTTATTTTTATTTTTTTAATTTGGTTATGGTTTTAAAAAACCTTTTACAAAACATTTTCCGGAACAGATGAGTACAGTTCTTAAAATACAAGAGAAACAAATTTAGTTAAAAATTCTTCCTTTTTGCTTTCTAATGCAATTATCTCAATTTCAGCCATACAGTTCAGTTGCCAATTACATAAAATTATAGTCCGAAACGGTGTTGTTGATTCTTGTTACATAAAGCATCAATTAGTATAATTCTCTAGCACCCCACATGGTACTATTATACAGAATTGACAGTATAAAAGAAATAAAAAAATGGATCACTATACAATTCATCTTTTATATCTGATAGATGCAATTGTATGATTTTAGGGGCCGTCTGAAATCATCAATTATGTAAAAACATAACATCTCACTTGGGGCTAAAGTGCACAGGGTACAATTAATATCTATACTGAATCATCATAGCATACTAACAGAATTATTAGAAAAGGACCCGACAAAACATCAGTGATATTAAAACATAACATCTCTCTAAGAGCTAAAATATAAAGAATCAATGTGCAAACGATACAAATGAATTCTTAATTAGTTCATCACAGTCCTCCAACAAAGTTAATTCTAGGTTATACCTTGAAATTAAAAATTGAAGTTAATGTAGCTATCGAGCTTAAAATTCCATATTACATTAATCCATCCAGTATTAAAAGTATATGACCACAATACTGATGTGCAAGAGCGTCAAAAGCAAAATATTCACTGATGAGTTGTCATGTTTAAGGGAATAAACCAACACAATATTGAGGTTGTGGGCAAAATCGCAAAGTGCAAAAATTTCCCAGATGGAGATTTGTGTTTGTGGAAAATAATTTAACACAGATATTTTCAAAATAGGTTTTTCAGGGATTCCCAATATCTATATCAGACATACTATCACAATGCTCAAAAGACTGTAATATTAAAGATTCTATAATTATTGTGTTGACAGTACCAGTTCCGCTTCTATTATTCATCAGGAGGTGTACCAAAGCAAAAATAAGCCGTTTGTTCTCCCCCAACATCATTAGTGTCCACAATGATCCTAAAGCATCCACCCAGGCAGAGTTATTAAATATGCTCAGCAATACGGTTCTTTGTATTTTAAAATGCGGGCATTCAAGAACTAAATGCTTTATTGATTCTCCAGGCTCATCACAAGTAGGAAATCAACATATTAGGGAAGAGGCCTGTCCTTTTTTGAGGGACCAGCAGGCCTATGCATGAGTGGAGTGGCATGGAAATGAAATTATATACGCGCAGCACGGAAATCTTTTCCTAGTAAATTTGGCATAATCCTAGTACGTGCTGTATTTGTTAAAATCTTCAATTGTCTGTATCCAATCTTTATCATATAATTTCTTTTTTACATATGCTGGTCGAATGCATAGATCTTGTTGTGAGACACCTAGATCGTTGAGCAATACATTAATTTGCTTGGTATAATCAAGAAAGGATCTCAGACCAGACCCCATCAACATTTCATGAAGTTCAAAATAAAGTGAATTTTTGGGAGGCTCAAGAATTTTTGCATAGTTGCACAAAGCCCTCCACTTGCATCTACTTGCGAGAGATATCAATCCAAATTTGTGGCGGATAACACAGTTAGGGACTGATAAAGTCAGGTATATAGTTGATTTCAAAAGGCTACCTTGAAGAGTATTCAAAAAAGTATTAATATTGTACAAGCACATGTCTAAGCAATAGAGTAAGATAGGTTCAACTTTTTTGTTCAAAAACTCTAGCAAAGATAGGATCGAATATTTACAAAATTTAGCGAAAATCACTTTCATTTGGGACAAGAAAGGACGGGCTTTCCCTTTCAAAATCTCGGACCAATTGTTTGGTGATGAACAATTGCTTAAAGAGTACTTAAGATATGTCGGATTTGAGCAGATATCCATACAGCCAGCACCTATCATCCAATTGAATGGTCTAGTTTTCCTAACCACTGTATACATCATTATCTTCGTTTTGGCCACATTGGGCCTAAGATTATGTGCACCAGCGAAGTCCTCAAATGCACATTGCTTGTTCTGCAGGCCATGCGGAGTAGAATCCATAAGAGTGATATCATCTGCAAACGCAAGCCAGTGAACGCCAAGAGTTCCTAATTTCACAGCACACACCCATGGATTATCCACATCACTCACATATAAATTAAATAAAGTGGCAGCTAAATTGCAGCCTTGTTATAGGCCTACGTACGTGGATATAGAAGCAGTGGTAGAGCCCACATTGGGGATCCTTACTTTATAAGATGTGTCTGTGTGTAATTTTAAGATCTAAAAAAAATTAATTCATTGGGAATCCCCATTTTATGCATTTTGTACCACAAAATGTCTCTGATGACAGTATCGAAGGCCGCTGACATGTCAATAAAGGCCATGTATACTGGGGTTGCATGTTTCAGTTTGGTTTGTATGGTTGCATTTAAAACCATGCTCATTCCCCTTCTGAATCCAGTTTGATACTTTGAGAGAATATCGTGGGCAGCTATGTGTTTCTCAAGTTGGTACAAGATGAGGATGGAGAACACTTTTACAGCTGCATCAGTTAGTGCAATCGGACGGTAATTATCAGGGGAGGTGGGATCCCCTTTTTGTAAATGGGCACGATGATGGATGACACCCAGGACTCAGGAAGAGAGTTGGATACCAGAACAAGGTCAAATTTGGCTTTATAGATTACCGCCCATAGAGCCGGATCAGTTTTGTAGACGCATGGGGGAATCCGATCCGGGCTGGGGGCCTTAGACGGATTCAATTGACCTATGGCCCATTCTATATCCTGCCGATTTATCTCAATGCGTGGGATCAAACTCTTCTTGTCAAACATGAAACATATATCCTTAAATTTCTTAGGAAGACATTTACTTAAAATATGTTCCTCCCAGATTGCTGCTGGAATGGCAGAGCAACATACAGTACCGTGTGAAGTACCAGATTGTTTAATTAGGGCCCAGATCTCCTTGGTGGTTTTTTTGCATATGAATTTTAACATATCATGATTCACGATGTTGTGGTGATCAATCTTATGACTTCTGAGCGTATTTTTATAAGTTTCAATTATCATTTTCCTAGTGTCTACATAGATCCCATCAAGACCCAGATTTTTTCGTGCTACTCTCAATTCTATATTTTTGAAGCGTTTTAGTAATTTTACTTTATAATTAAATGAATGTATGTGAAATATACCATACCTACTTATTTTGGATTTCAGCTGCTTCAAGGATTGTAATACAATCCTGGAGGCCAATTCCTCAGTTCGAATAACAGAGGAGCATAGTAAAATTTGATGTTCCAGGTTTCTTAATTTTTGGGATATCAAAGTAGAGATCGGTTGGCACATGCCAGGATTCCATCGCAATGAAATCATGGTCCTATCAACTTCCACATGTTCAAGTTGTGAATTGACTGCACACAAGGGAATCGGAGATTTGATCATGAGCTGTAACATTGCATGATCGCTATGATCTTTGTCAAAAATACCAACAGGATCTACTAGGGGCCCCAATGAATGGGAGACACAAAAGAATGATGTTGCCATGCCTCTTCTCCATGAGTATTTAGGGCATCAATCCATTGAGAGACAACCCCTAAATCCCAGTCTGATATGAATGAAGCCCATTTCCTTCCCCTGGATTTAGCTAGTCGTTTTGCAGACTTAGAGTGATCCACCATCAGTATATTTTTGTTAGTTAAACAATCTGAAATAAAATCGCCTCCAATGATTATGTCACTGGTCTCATTTCATAAGCAGGCACTTTCCAAAGTCAGATCTAGCTCATCAAACATAGACTCTTGTGATATCTTCATGGTGTTCCGATAAAATGTTATTAATAAGATGGACCAAGGGGGCTTACCCTCAAATTTCAACTCAAGAGCCATCATAGATGTTGAGGAGAAAAGCAGTTCACAAGAACACAACATTGAGTTACACAAATCTATTGTTAGCCCACCTGAGGGGCGACCCATCTATCCCTTTTCAGCATTAGTATAGTACAATGAATAACCTGGTAACGTAAAAGGTTATAATTTCATGGTCTCCTGAATGAATAACGCATTCGGACAACCCCCAGGAGGAAGAGAACCGGACCAACTGATAAGATTCTGAAAATGACATGAATTCCAGGAACAAAGGCTACATTTGTTGGCATGAGTAGGCTATGTTGGCTGGGGTGTGCAATTTGAGTTCAATACTGACTTAATCAGTGGTTCCACCCAAGAGCAATCTTTGATGTTACCAGCCATAGTCAGAAGCTGCGTAAAGGTTTTAAATTCTTTTACAGTTCCAGTGCATCGGGCATTGTTCCGTCTTTCTTCCATGCCCATATTAGGGGGAACAAAATTCACAAATTCCTGTGCATCTATTTCCGTCGAGGGGACTGGGATCTGGAAATTAAAATTGGGCGACACAAGGTGAAACACCCGGTTATAGTCATGACTCCAGAGGGAACACCGTGTCTCCTTGGCAATGACCTCCCTCAGAGGTTGTCACCCCTAATAGACTGTGTGAACAAGGTCCACTGGACACAGACCAACCGGCCAATAAAATTAAAACAGAGCACAAACTGTGTAAGCTTAAATGGCACATGCCATATGGTTGAGCAGCGGTCTGACAAAATTGAGTTCAATTTTAGGAACAGTCAAGTCCCCCACATAACTGTAATTGCTGTAGGAGAACAAACTGGTGATGGGAACCCTTCTCCATTCTTGAAAATCAACCTTCCTTCCAGTTCTAAGTGGCATTCCACACTGGAAGGAAATACCCTGAAATTTTATACTGATCCACAATTTGAAGAAAACCCAAATCCCATGATAAAAAGTGATGAAAACCAGCTCAAAGCTTGGTTGATATTCAGAATAAGGGTGTTTTCCCCATTCAGGTAAATGAGGGGAGGGCCTGTTCTCGACAGAGTATGCCTGAATAATGGAAAAAGCTTCATCAGTGAAGCGTTATTCAGGAACCTCCCAAATGATCAGACCATTCCCACATTTAAATTGATTGATAAGTGGGAAATGGGCCTGGAAACTCCCAATTCCAAACATCTCCTGCCTAGCAGGTGCATGCTAAAAATTTCCATTGGCGATAAAAAGCATAGAGCATAATTGTTGTGTACTGCAAGATGTCCTCTTCCTTCTACTTAGGCAGTGACATACTCAATCGATTTGCTGTTAATTTGGACCTCACTCATTACAGATTCTGGTCCCGACTGGGGGATAACCCCATGGGCTTTGACAATCCTGAAAAGGCATTTTGTTCAGCTCAATTGCTACCGTATGCAGTGGAAGTTCGAACTAGAGAAGAGGTCACCATCCCAGGACTGGCCCGACAATTCATTATCCCCCTAAAAATTAAAAAATGACAGAAACTCCAAAACTCGGATGCTTACCTAAATTTAAATCAACATCTCCAACAGCAGGGGTTGTATTTTAACCCGACACCATTTGTTGACGTAGAGCATGACACCATTCCTATATTGGTGGATAACAGCAACCCTAGGAGTATCACTCTGGGCGCAGACACCTTTATTGGAATGGCTATTGATGTCCAACATTTCTCCATCGACTTAGGGAATGAAATTATGGGAGGGATAATTTGGATGGGAATGAAATTATGGGAGGGATAATGGGAGGGATCCCCAATGACTGCTACGACTGCGACGATGACTTACCTCCAGAAAAGATTTTCACCCGGCAAGGTGGGAATTTCTTGGTGTACTCTTCCTGCCCTTACGGGGGGGAAGAGGTGACCTGCGACATCAGGAAGGATGAGGTGGTATTTCAGATCAACAGTGACTGCCTCTCCTACCTGAAACATCTTGTCCAGGCCAACAACCCTAACCAGAGATCTCTCCACGCAGCTAGAGAATACTGTGGAGATCACAAAACCTGAGGTCTTTTCAGGCTTCAGGCAGATGGATGAGGAACAGATCAACCTTGCTGATGCCTGTGAGATCGAGGAGCAAAAGCAGAAGCTGATGCAGGTGTTTCTGGATTTTCAAGAAATCTTTGCCGTGGACTTGTACCACTGTGTCGTACCGAGATACATTCTACATCCATAGCCATGGACCCTGGGATGACTCCCGTATTTGTGAAGCAATATCGGTTGCCTCTCACATCTATGGAGTCTCTCACAGAGATCGTAAAGAACTTAGAGTCCCATGGGATAATTCGTCCAGTCCAGAGCACCTTCAATAATCCGGTACAGGGGATATTAAAACCCAATAGCCAAAGGAGACTGTGCGCAGACCTCAGGGAGTTGAACAAACTGGTCCAGATGGCCTCTTCCCTACATTGACCAGGGACTGGCCCAGATCCAAGGGTCAAAGGTGTATACCACCATTGACCTGACCAATGGATACTGGACAGTACCCCTGAGTAGGGTGGCCCAGTACAAGCTGGCCTTTACCTTCTGGGGGCAGTGGGACATGTGGACCTGAACCCCCTTTGGATATATAAACTCTGGCAATTAATTTAACATTTTTCTGCACAAGCCCATGCCTGATTTTGGTGAAAGGGGAAACCTGGCCTATGTAGATGATGTTCTACTTAAAAGCTCAACCGTGGAGGAACATATAGCGGAAATCTGCTATGTTCTGATCCAGTTGAAGGAAGACAGAGTGAAATTGGCGCAGTGGTGTAGGACCACGCGTGAACTTCCTAGCGCATGAAATCACCCCTGAGAGTCTCTGTCCCCAGGAGAAAAAGGTGGAAGCCTTACTAAAATGGTAACACCCCACAACTCTGCGTGAACTAAGAAGTCTTCTTGGACTGACTAATTACAGTACAAAGTTCATAGAGGACTATACAGAGGTCACGAGACAGCTGGTCCATTAATTGAAGGCCGGGGTCAAGTGGGAGTGGGGTCCAGAACAAGCCGAGGCAGTGAAACAACTGAAGAGAAGCCTCTCACAAGCGCCTTCTTTAGCTTACCCCGTCAAAAACAAGTTCTTCTTAGAGACAGGGGTCTCAAATACTTGACAGCAGTATTATACCAAATCACCTCCTATGCGAGTAAGACTTTGTACTCTGTGGAGGGAAAATTCAATGATTGTGAGAAGGCACTCTTGGCAACAGTGTGGGCATTGAAAAATTACTGACCATTTATCCAGGGGGAGCACATCATCGTCGAGACTCCTCACCAGCCTTTGAAGTATCTCCCAATTGACAGAATCCGGGTGGGGACTGTGAGTAATTCCAAAATTACTTCCTGGATTCTGTCCATGCAAGGCTTTCCTGTGGAGGTCAGATATGGCCAAAACAAGAAGAGTCCCCTCGCGCAAGGTTTGGCTGACTTGCATGATTGTGCCAGAGAAAACTGTCTCGAAAACGAAAGTCTAAAAACACAATACATCATTGAGGTGTACCTGACTTCCGCGCACAAAGTCTAAGAGGAAGACATGTGCCAGGGGATGCCCAAAGTTTATGTGGACGGCTGCTCCTACCATGTTGACAACAACAGGGAAAAGGAACTGGTGGCTGGCGTTCGGAATGCATGCATGAATGATGCCCCGGAGCCCTCCATTAGGTACAAGATTGGTCCCCGCAGTAGTCCAGTGGCGGAGTTGATGGCGGTTCATCAGGCCATCCTCACTGGTGTGCAACGCCGACTCCACGAACTGGTCATAATCACCAATTCAGATTATGTCCGGAACAGGTTCTTGGAGCACCTGATAAATTGGAAAACCAGAGGCATGCTATGTGCAAACAATAAACCAATCAAGCATGGCAAACTAATACAATCCATTGATGATCTGGTCACCTCTAATGAGATGACCATCTACTGGAAGATCAAGGGTCATTCCAGAATAGAGGGACAAGACAAAACCGGAAATGACCTGGCTGACCAGCTGGCCAAAACCGGAACATCCATGGGGATCCCATTGAGATTGAGTCCCTGTTGGGGAAAATCCAGGTTGCTGTTGTCACCAGATCCCAAACACTTACCCAAAAGGAACTCTAAACTGCCAAGTGGAGTAAGCGGACCCCAGATGCTGATTTGATCATGGCACAAAAAGGGGATCCGATTATTGGGAATTTTTATCAAAACATTGAAGACCTCGTGAATTATCCTCCAACTGAGACTGTATGGGAAATATATATGGGTAAAAAAACAAATGTGTCCTTGTCATGTGTACTTTATATGCATCTTTCCTGCTGTTTTGTTGTCTATCGCACGTCCCTACCTGGGAAAATGGTATTGTCTAAGATACTTAATCTCTCCATTATTCTTGACAGATCTATTAACTCCTTGCCTCTACAGGCCAGAGGAGAGCCACCGGAGGGGAATAGCCACAGGACCTACAACCTAATGGAAAAATCCAAAATCCAAAGAGAGTGTGTGCGAACCAGTGCACCACTCCATCAGGACCAGGAATAGAGTAGGCACGCTCTGAATGAGAATCCCTGGGCGGAACCCAAGCCAAATGAACACCCCACTCTCTCCTAGCTCTTCTCTTTCAATAAAGTTACCACAGAGCTAGGAGGGGGGACTTTTGGGGTGAAATAACCCTGACTACCATAACGGTAGGCTGGAGTCAGTGGGGGGGACATGCTCCTGAGGAAAAGGTCTGCACTGGAGTACTGTGCAAAATGAGGCCCTTGCCGAACCAAAAGGAGCAAATTTAGGCATCTAAACTTGGAGGAGCATAGAAATGTTAATGCCCTTCCCTCAGGGAAAGAGTTGAAAAAGGTCTGACAAAGCTGAGACCATATTGGCAGAAACTGCGGCCTCCAGCGTGTAAATTTGTGTGAAAACTTGCACTGCAGAATGGAGTTTTTTCACTATGACCAAAATCAATGCCTTCAAAGTCCGTTTTCCTTTATATCAAAGACATGCTCTTCAAAATATGTGCAAAGCTTTAAACAAAAGAGTTGGTTTCTGTAATATTGGGAGACTGAACTGGGTTAAAAAGCTGCAGTCAAATGAAGGCCTTTTCAACGGCTGGGACTACAAAAGACATTCCGATTTGGCCTTAAGGAACACTTTGTAAAACCAGATGTGCATCAAAGTAATAATGCTGCTCACATGCAACCACTGTATGCAGGGAACAACGTTGCATTGATATTTCATTATATTAATGGGTTGCATTTCAGAGTTCATGTTGAATTAAAATGCAAGCAAAAAAGGCAATTTCAGCTGAGGGAAAGATTAAGGGGAATTCATTGACAGTAAGTTTCCATTCCTGGCCGTGACTCCCCAAGAGTGTAACTGGATTTCAAAGCTGTGTTGCCAATGGAATGAGTTAAGGTATTTTCTGGATCCCCATGTTTTATGACCTAAAGCATTTAGGCCATTGTAAACATGGTCATTTAGCCTTTGAAGCTTGGGTCTATCCTAAACAAATGCCTCCCCCTTGATGTGAGAGCAAAGACCCAGATCACTAAAGGAGGGGGCAGGATAATGAGGGGTTTCACAAACCACTGCCCAGATTGGGAGATATGCCATTTATGCTGTAACTTGGGAAATATTAATTGTGCACTATCCATGTTCGGATTTATGAAAAGCTGTTAGTGAGCTGCTTCTGGTGGGGTGAAAATGATTTTTGTGGCACCTACACAACCCAAGTTATTTAGGAAAATATTATGGGGAATTCCTGGTGTGATGGCGAAATATGAAAAATTGAGGAAACATGAAAGAGGTAATTAATATCCCGCCCACCGAATGCCAGATTTTTTATGAATATAGTTTTGGAGTAAAGGAAGAAAAACCATAACTCGGCCATAGAATAACCTACACACTTCTAGGTCAGATCATTTGAGTCACAAACAAATATAGTGTCTAAAAATGCTGGCATATGTGGCATAGTCTGATGAGAAAGGACAATTGTCAAAATGTGAGATTTCCATCTACAAAATCCAGATCCAACCCCCTGTCTCAGTCAGATGATGAATGGGGTACCCTCCCCTGGCTTCTCAAATCACTCCCCCATTCTCTGGACCTACCGACTCACAGAGGGGCAGGGAACCCTTCACCACTGCCATATCAGTTGTGCAAGAAGGATAACACATCTGTGACATCATTTGCCTTATAAATAGGTTGCTCCACCTTAAATGAGGAGTCTCTCTACAAAATCCGAGGTGTGCAGCTGACCAAAATCTGGAGCTATCGTTGCAGAAGTGGCCTAGTCTGGGAGTGAAGCAGGGAGCTGGTGTAGCTGATTTGGAAGACAGAGAGAGGCCTTGACCGACCCCTTGATGGTCCCTGCAGAGAAGCCCTGACACCCCTCATGGGAAAAATCCCTTATTTTATCTATTTGTGAAATTCAGTCATGTTAATTGAAAAGTATTTTATTTGTCTTTGCATTGTGATAACTATCCCATTGACAAATCCTTCGTTCACCTTTGCATTGAACTCATTTTTCTATGGAGCAAATTCAATTAATTCCCACATTACTTTACAGGATAGGGAAAGGTAGCATTCAAAACTACCTCTCCCTTCTCTGTGTCTTGTGAGTCATAAATGTAAAGTATTCCCCAAGAAGCCCTTTTCATTAGGAGCTGAAAACCCAATTTTTCCATGTGTTCCATGTGTTCCCATTTGCATCTGACGTTTTAAACCCAAACCGATTTTGCTATTGTGAGTAATCCCTTTGCCCAAAGTCTCTCTGTTAGGTGCCTCTGTCAATTTTAACTAGCAACCAAGCTCCTACGTGAGTTTCCCATTGTTTGGAGAGTGTGTGACATCCACAGCCCCACCAAGAACTAGTGAGACTCCCATTTTCGTTTTTTGAAAAATGTATTTTATCCTTTTAAAACTCATTTTTCCTACTCTATCCTCCGTCCCCTATAATATTCAGAGCGCAGATTTCGAATTGCATTCCCTTTCATTTATTTTTTATTTTTTCATGTGTTGCCTATGTTAAAATCGAGTTTCCTATGTGTGCTAGCTAGTCTGATTTGAAGCCCTATTTGTCTTTTAGTGTAAGCTGCCCGAAGTACCCTTGTGTGCTGTACCATAGCGCTAGTATTAAATCATTGAAAACCAATTTTTCCATTGTAGCAGGGGGAGTGCTTAACCTTCCTTCAATCATTTGAGTGGAATTGTTTTGGATTGCTTTTCACAAAACAAAATAGGAGTGGCATCACAATATCTCTTAACCTGGTTACTTTCTAGTAGCCTGTGCATTTGTGTTGCCACAACATTAGTGGCTGCTGTCATCTATTTGTTCTGATTTGATATTAAAATAATAAAATAACACATTATTCATTGACAACACACAGCCTGGTTCCTGGTCTATTGTGACAATGGGTGCGGGTGGAGGTTGGGTGCAAAACGGGTTGGAGGCCTCCTTAAAAAAAAAAGTTTTGTGTAATAATGAAAAACATTATATTGTGCGCCACCTTCATTTGCAAGGGAAGAGATCCCTGACTTGCTGGTGCTGCATAATATATCGTAACAGTGTGCAGTTGCATATTGGCCACACATGGGTTAGGGCCTCGACATCTACTTAAAGTTTTTTTTTGTGTGTGCTCAGTTTCAGCCGAGTTCTCTTACACACAGAGCTCCCCTACAGAATAGGGGAATGACACTGCCTTGGTCAGATCTGCAAGTCAATTTCATTGGGCCAGTGATTCGCTCCTCTAGACGAAACAAGTACATGTTGACTGTGACACGCTTGTTTACCACGTGGGTAGAATGTCTTCCAGACCCGAATTGTCAGGCAGAGGTGGCTGCTTCACTAATGATCAATAACATCTTCTCTCATTTCGTCCTTCCCTAAAGGATTGAGTCAGACCAAGGAAGTCATTTTACCACTGAGGTGATCAACAAGATGTGGAAGATACTAGGGGTAAAGAGAAAACTCCACATTGCCTACCACCTAGCCTCAAGCGGGGGATTTGAGAAGTACAATAAAACAAATGTGGGCATCTTGAAGTATTTTGTGGCAGACTCTGGACCTAGCTGGGACATCTGATTACCGCTTGTCCTGATAACCATAAGGTCTACACCATCTTCTGCAACAAAAACATCTCCATTTGAGCTCCTGATGGGACAGAAAATGGTGCTACCTCAGCATCTGCTCTACAGAACTCAAGAGCAGACCCAGAATAATGCGTCAACGACCCATGAGTACATTGAAAATGTATGGAAACACCTTCAGTGCACTTTTACTTACGGTCAGCGCAATTTAGAAATGTCAGCAGAGGGAATGAAAGTCTACTATGACTTAAAAAGGAGTACTAAGTAGGAGACAATGTCTACCTGTACAATTTCCAGAGGAACCAGACCAAGGAATGGAAGTTCCTCCCCTCTTGGTGTGGTGCCTTGTCACCTAAAGGATCCGCATCCCTAAAGGAGAACATTCTGATGAGAAATGGGTCCATATCAATCAGTTGAAGAGCTGTCACCCCAGACAGGCGGTATGTCTCATTGAAGAACCCAGTGAGGGTAGAGCCCAGGAACCATCTCAAGAATTAAAGGAAGGATGGAAACCCTGATGGAGTAAAGCAATTCATACTTGTGAAATCAATGGTAACATTTGGTTACAATTTATAAACTGTTGTTTTGTTGTTCCATTTGTATCCCTTTTTACTGGGGAAAGAAGTACTGTATAAAATATGTAACCTCTCTTTTGCTCTCGGCAGATTCAATGACGCCTTACCTTCACTGGGGTGAGGTTGGAGTTTTCAAAATGGGAAGGGTCCAGACCCAAAAAAACAAAATATGAAAACAGTGGAGTGCAGACCAGAGCACCACTCCCACAGGGCAGGAAAAAGAGCGGACATGCTATTTCTGTTAATACAGTATAAAGAAAGATTATATTGTGAACAACAGGCCCTGGTTCAGTATTGAAAGTCACGTGTACACAGTGGGTAAATGCAATATGTGAGCCTTTCAGAATTGCAAACTGCAACTTGTTTTTCTTCTGAGCTGCAACTTTGACCCAAAGACCTTTGGGGCTGGGCCCACCAAGGAAACAGGTCTGGTTGTCAATTTAAATGCTAAAATATACAAAGAAGTAGATTGAAATGATGGGATTTACAGATAACATGACCAATAGAAATTACCTTTAAGGTCAGGTGTCACATAAAATGTATATTAGCTCTGAACAAAGACCCTTTGCAGTGCAGCAGAAGAATGACAGGGTAAACACTGGCCCGAGCAGGTGGCTTGTCACATGCTTCACGAAAAATGGAAATTTGGAGGAGAAATGAAACTACCTTTGATAGCATGCAGTGCCATTGATTAAACATTTAACACATTTTCCTAGATAAAAAGAGCATTCTGTGTCCTATCAAGCCCACCCGGGCAAAAAAGGCATTAAAAGCCAGTTAGATTATGATCAAAAGTATGATACTGGCATTTTCAAAAATCTAAGAATTGGAAATATTGTTACATTAATAGACAGCGAAATTAGTGTTGGAAGTATGTAGTGTCAGAGTTGTAACACGATTTTTCAGTGCAGCAGCAAACTGCAAAACAAGGTGGCTCGGCCCAGGAAGGGCGTGCTGAAATAATATTAGTAGTGTCCGACTCGCCATGAAATATAGAACTCAAAATTATGTATATTTATGTGGTTATCTGAAAGATTAAGGTCGTTGCCACATTGCAAGTTTTTTTCAGAATAAAATAATGTAAAACCCACATGTCACTTCGGGATGACAAATCTTTCTCCTCCCTCAGCCTACATCTTACATATCTCTCAACTCCTGGTCCTATCAGGAGCCAGTGGACTTCTTGGTGGGAGGTGAAGGGAGAGTGTTAGCCAATCCTTACCAGGGGAATTATGACAATGTTGGAGTGTCATCAGCCCTATAATATATGTTTGCATCGGAACAGGGCTTTTCCAATTTATTCATGGAGGTAGTCTACTGCTGGACTCTAGCGAGGAACAACTACCAGTAAGAGCAAGGAGAGCTACCAAGACCATCAGGGTAAACTTTGCCTGGAAACCTGGGAGCCCTATCTATCAGGACGAAACTTGCTGTGGGAGCCTGGTGTGAGCTGCCTACCAAAAGAGGGTCCTAAAAATATGGCTGGCCTCCTGAGCAAAGAGCAGAGAGCTCCCATGTAAGTAGATATTCCAAAGCGATCAATTGTATGGGGAGCCAACTCCCTTTAACCCTTTCCATTAGTGGGTTAAAGTGGGGATGAAACTGGGCAGGCCCTACGCACAATTTATCAAATCTCATTCAAATCTTTCCCCATAGAAAACCACCCTCTTTATTGAAATTGAATTGTGTTGTGAACTGCCTGCCTTAATCTTTTCCATTCAATTGTGGGGTAATGGGGGATACACTGTGTAGACCCTTAGCACCTTTGATTAAAGTAAATCAATTAATTTCCATAAAGAAAATCACGGGATGAGTGTTGTTAGAATTCGGAAATAGGAAAGTTCATACCCAGTGTGTTAGAGACGGTATAGACCATAAAGACTTGGGTGACTGTCCTTCTGAAACCCGACTCCTGTCCCGAAGGTTGGTGTTCATAATCCCAAAATAAGTAATCCACAAAATGCCACCTTTCAAGTCAGTGTGGAGGGTGCAAAACGAAATGTCCCATTCATCCCCATTCATTTACAAAACATTGCATTCCTAATAACAAGCCCAACACATTTTCCCCATTGAATTCCCTTTCCAAACAGTGCATTTTTGAATGAGAAGCCAAAAGATGTTTCCATTGTGCTCTCACTCCCTGCACCTGGCCTTTAAATCAAAGCGGTCCTATTTAATTGAGGCCTGGAGTGTGGGGGTTGCTGGGAGAAAAGTATTGTTTAAAATTAAGCCATCCCTGTGGATCTTGTATTATATTGTGAATGTTTTATATTGTTTCCTTTACAACAAAACCTCAATTTAATTCTGACAGCATATGTATGTTGCAGTAACAAAGAGCTTAGTAGAAAAATATGCTAGTCAATTGGTGGAGACAATTGGAATTTGTGATATTGTGTTGAGCCACAGCGTTGGTGGCTGAGTGTGATTGTCTTGTTATTCTTGGTCCAAACTTAAATAAATAGATATTCTGACTATATACAGGCCTGGTTCCTAGCTCATTGGTACGGTGCTTGTCATGGGGTGCGAGACGGGTAGAAGGCCTCACCAAATTTGAATCTGCAAAGTTCTTTATTGTGCGCCACCTTGCTTGTGGGGGTGGGGAAAAACTCCCTGAGTTCAGTGTGACTGCCTAATAAACTGTGACAAAGCATGAATTTACTCCCAGAGGAGCATCTTGGCGACCTCGGAAGGGTGCAAGGCTGAGCGGACTTGCCAGGTTCGAACCTATGACCAGGAAGTTAAACACAGGCCCCTGTAGTGGATGCATTAGTCCATTGAGCCACAGACCCCCATTGAAGAGTTTCATATTTGTACAGTTTTACCCAGACGCAGAATCCCAGTGACAAGGAGTTAAGATTCCGGAAGTTTTATGACGGATACTTGGCTTCAAGATGTTGGAATGGGCTATCGTCCATCTTCATGGTTTACTGGATAGGCCTAGATACACATGGTCGCATTGAGCGCAAGGATGCTATTTAGGAGAGGCTTTAAGGCTTCAGAAATTGGTGTGGACTAGCTATAGGTCATTTTGCAGGTGTTGTAGGGAAGAAGAATTGGCAACTGTAAATCTGTTAGCCAATCGCAGGTTTAAGAATTCTGTGACTGCTCAGCGTGCACCGGCAGTCTGGGGTGCACATGGGAAACATGGAGCAGCATACGTGGTTAATCCCGATCGTGGGGGACTGACATCACAATGCTCCTCGTGCATGGGGGTACGCCGTTCTGGAGAGGTCAGGCACTCCCTCTCTCCCACTACACTACCCCATAGTCTAGGGTGGCCAGACGTCCCGGTTTTGCTGGGACTCATCCGATATTTCCACCTTGGTCCTGGCGTCCTAAGAGTTTTTTAGTTTTAAAACTCTGTCCTGGCATTTGAGGGACATGTATGTACTGTCCCGATTTTTACAGAGAACCAATATTCAAATCCTGAAATCGGTCGGGCGCAGCTCTCTCTGTTTATCCATTGCCTCCCCCTCTCACCTCCAATGAGAGTGTTGTGCCTGCAACACACCCGCCAAACTTTGCGTCCTAACAGGCCACCAACATAGAAGTAGGACTATAGTTTTATTGGAGTCCTATTTCTGTTTCAGTCATCTTTTGTCTTTATTTCTGCTAAAACGATAGTCCTACTTCCATGTCTATCGACCGTGCCAGTTTTTTATTTTGAAAATCTGGTCACCCCATCATAGTCACCTTTTGGCACAAACGTTCCCTGGTTCTGATAAATGGCCTTTGATAAAACTCGCCTGCAGTCAGTTGCTCCGAGAGGGTTAGACTATCCACCCAGGCTATGGGAATTGCATACCCAGACCCATTGAAGGTTGCACAATGCAAACCTTTTAGGTAATCAAGAGAATTAGAAATAACTATAGCAGGCCCTGAATGCTGATGAAATAACTAATAATTACTCAGTCTCAAGGTGTCAGCCTCTCAATATGTAATGGCCTTACTCACTACCTTTTGTTCAGACAATTCTTCTCAGTCCTCAGGCCTGGCAGTGCTTAAATTCATATTCTGGAGCTGGCCTGTGCAAAGGTTTCAATGTTCACCGTGCCATCCCATTTTCATGATTCTATGAGCACGCCCTCGAGCCCTTTGCATTGTGTACTAGCTTCCAAACGTTTATATCTGCCTTGGAAATCCAATACAATGATCCCAACACTTTAGGACCAACCCTTCTTTCCGCAATTTCTAGAACCTTCGTGCTCCTAACAGGCCCGGCATGCACCCATGCTATCACACAATAGACTCCCCCTGCACCCCTCCCTCGCTTCAGCTTCTATCATTTGTTCCCCACTTTTGCTATTCCGGCTGTCTGCTGTTGTCCTTCCCACGGGAATTATGCGCCTGGCTTCCGGGGCTTTCTGAGTGCCTCTGTGTTATGTGAACTTTCACAACCCCATAAAGGATTGCAGGTCAGTGCAGGGGCATCCAGGATGGTGGTGAGCAGACAGCGTGTACCCCAGGTACTCCATCGAGTCTGTGTGAAATAGGCTTGTCTCCTTCCTGAGACATATTCCTTCTGACACAAGTCTCGGTAGAGCTGTCTTCAGGGCGCCATCGTGACGAGCTTCAGAAAATCCTTCAATTAAAATGTCATCTTGAAAATACGCTGCATTGGATGCGCACTGAGGCAGCGAGTACATGATCCCTCCAGTGACATGCCAAAGGGCATACGTGTATATCTGTAAGTGCCAAGCGCTGTCATGGACGCCGTGAGCGATTTGGATCCGTCATGCAATCTAACCTGGTGATGCGCACCTCTCATGCCAAGCTTTGAGCAGGTGTACGCATAGCGTAGCAATAGCATTAATTCCATAATACCGGGGAAGGAGTGATTCTATGGCAAGACGGACTTCTTTAATTACTGCTCCCACAGCAATTCAACTCAAACACATTTTTTTTATTTTTTTTTATTTTTTAAACTTGATAACTCTCTTTTATTCCTTCCAGACTCCCTGGAAGCTTACAACAAGCGTAGGGGTAGCATAGTTTGAAAAAGAACAGAAAATGCTTCTGAACTACCGTTGTCCACAATCCTCTGCTTTCCTGTAGTCATGTATCTCCGCCTTGTCCAATCAGGGCTGACCCCTGTCCATAAGAGAGGCCCTAACTGCCTCCCAAATCCTCTTTCTTTGTTGCTGCTCCCTGAGCTAAGTACCCTTTTCATTATATTATGGAGTTATGTGTGGATGGATTTTCTTATGGATTTTTCTTATGGTATTAGTGTGAAGCGCAGTGCGCTTTACTAGAACAGCATCGGAGATATCTTCGATTTATTTCAGTGGGGGGGGGCCAAAGTATGGAGGTTCACCTGTCCCCCATTCGGGCTAGCATCCACCCATTGGGCCTTCACCAAGTTCATGCGCCCCGTAGCAGCCGTCATCCGCGAGAGAGGGATAAGGATCATAATATACCTAGATGACATACTGATTATGGGCCAGAGCGCAGCTCAGCTACGGAGCCAAGCAGATTGGATATGCACCGTAGTAACGTCCCTCGGCTTCACCATCAATTCTGAGAAGTCGGATCTCCAACCCGCTCAGAGAATAGATTTCCTAGGCTTCGTGATAGACACCAACAAAGCAGTACCGGAGTAACCAGCACAGAAATGTGCAAGCAATCCGGAAAGAACTGAGGTCACTGATAGCGAAGAAGGTTATTTTGCTGCGCAATCTGGCTCGCATAGTGGGTCTCCTAGCAGCTTCGATTCAGGCAATCTTTCCAGGCCCCTTACACTACAGGGCCCTCCAAAGGCTAAAAATCAGAAACCTCAAAGGGGGGCTCAGCTAACACCAGCTACTGTCCCTAGACCAAGAAGCCGTTACAGAACTCCATTGGTGGTTGCAGAACATGGAAGCCCAGAATGACAGAGCAATTTTCAGAGATACCCCAGATTTAGTAGTAGAATCAGACGCCAGCAGAGCAGGTTGGTGGGCTCGCTGCAGAGACCTACAGACGGGAGGAAAATGGTCACAGGAGGAGCTCAAGCTCCACATAAACTGTCTAGAGCTTCTAGCAGGTTCCTTCGCAATAAGATTATTTACGAGAGACCGAGCCAACTGCTGAGTCCTTTGCAAGATTGACAACATTTCGGCAGCCCGGTATATAAACAAGCTGGGCGGAACCTCCTCCAGAATGTTGGGCGAGTTAGCGAAAGATTTCTGGCATCATTGATTGCGTCAGCAGATATCAGTTTCAGCAGAATATTTACCAGGAGCTCAGAACATTGTAGTGGACTGGAATTCACGGTATCTGGTAGACTCCAGCGATTGGAGGATACTCCCGTCCATCTTCAACAGTTTCCAGAATCTATGAGGTCTGTTAGAACTTGATCTATTCGCCACCAGGCTCAATTCTCAGCTGCCCAAGTTCTACAGCTGGAGGATAGACCCAGAAGCAGCTGGGACAGACGCTTTCCTCCAACAATAGTTATGCGTTTTCCCCATTTATCATGCTGACAAGAGTGTTAGCGAAAGTGAGGAGAGAGCAAGCAGAGCTAGTGCTCGTAGTGCTGATGTGGAAGTCATAGCCTTGGTTTCCAGTAGTGATGGAACTTTCTACGGATTTTCCGAGAGTGATTCCGCACAAAGCGGACCTTCTACAGAGCCCCGACGGACAGTTACAACTGCTCTTAGCGGAGGGCTCACTGACATTGCTGGCATGCAGGGTTTCGGGCAACGGTGGAGGTTGCCAGTCATTTCTCAGCTCGCTGCAGACTGTATTAGGAGTTTATGGGCACCTTCCACCATTAGGATATATGCTGCTGCTTGGGATCGATGGTCGTCGTACTGTACAACCATTGGTGCTGATCCCATTTCAGCCCCTTTAGTGCACAAGCTGAATTTCTTAGCACAGAGATTCAACGAGGGCAGCGTGTACAAAACCTTGGGGGTTTACAGGTCTGCAATATCAGCAGGCCATGACAGGGTGGAGGGGCATCCGATAGGAGAGCACCCTGCCGTGATTCGGCTTCTGAAAGGAGTAAAGATAAAGAAGCCACCAGAACCCAAGTACTCGGTTCTATGGGATGTACACTGAGTTTTTCAGTTATTTAGGTTCTGGCCGGACAGTAGGGATCTTTTGCATTCCCAATTATCAGGGAAGCTGGCCATGCTATTGTGTCTCATAGCGTGTAGAAGAGTTTCAGATGTAAAAGCACTAGAAATAGACAGGAAGATTTTTTACCCGGATGGGGTAGCCTTGAGCATTGCGCATAGAACGAAGTTCGACTCTTCCATTATTACGTATTCATATTTTCCAGATAATGTTAAGTTATGTGTGGCTCAGTGCATCAAAGACTATGAGGCAGCTACAGCAGCTTTGTGGCCTAGGGGAGTGACACAGTTACTAATTGCGCATAGAACGCCTTTCCACGCAGTAGCTACAGCCACTATAACGAGATGGGTTAGAGAAGGTATGCATTGGGCTGGAGTAGATTTGTCACAGTTTGGTGCACATTCAGCGAGGGGCGCGATGGCATCCAGTGCATTTGCAGCAGGCTTGTCTTATCAGGACATTTTGAAATCAGCCGACTGGTCTAATAAACGTATATTTAAGACCTTCTTTTTTTAAGCCCATCTCACAAATTGCTAATAGAGTGATTAATGACTTTGAACAAGCATGCTGCTCGTCTCCGTCTTGCCATAGATTGAAGATTGTCCAGGCTTACAGCTCAGGCAGTCTTGATTCTATTAAAGACAAGGAGGCGAGCTTTATATCCCACCCTCGTGGGTCACGACAATTGCATGAATATTGTGTTGAGTAAAGGCCCACCCTTATGATCACGTCTCCCATTACTTTCAGGGGAAGATCAGAAGCAGACATGAGTACAGACTGCAGACAGGATGCAGATCGTGGGGAACGTTCAGCAACATCACCTCTACGCCAGGAGTTCAGCGAGGTGGAGCTATTGCAGTTTCAATTATGTTGGTTCAAGTTTACTGTTGCAGTTAATTCATTTGTTGGTCGCCAGCCAAAGAAAGAGGATTTGGGAGTCAGTTAGGGCCCCTCTTATGGACAGGGGTCAGCCCTGATTGGATAGGGAGAGATACAGGACTACAGGAAAGCAGAGGATTGTGGACATTGGTAGTTCAGAAGCATTTTCTGTTATTTTTCAAACTATGCTATCCCTATGTTTGGTGTAAGCATCCAGGGAGTCTGGAAGGAATAAAAGAGTGTTATCGAGTTTAAAAAATAAAAAAATAAAAAAATGTGTTTGAGTTGAATTGCTGTGGGAGCAGTAATTAAAGAAATAAAGCATAATGCTCTCCTCCTTGTCTTTAATAGAATCAAGACTGCCTGAGCTGTAAGCCTGGACAATCTTCATTATCTGTCGTGATTTCCCTATTGAGTTTGCGTAAATGCACACACAGTCGAAGCAAATTCAATGCTGATTTTTTTTAATCAGAGCCACTGTGCTTCGCAGCTCTGCTGCCTCAACTTTTTCCATGGACCTATCATTTTTCAGCTTTTGTTACAGTTCCTTCAAGGCTTGTTTGTCAGTTGCAAATACAGGGCAAACTTTATGCTAGACTGGGATCGCCCCTTAGTGCAATTTGATTGTGTGAGTGAAAGTACTTTTTAACACACCCTCAAGCCCCCATGGACAGCCCATGTGACTGTCAATCAAGTCTTCCCTCTTGCGTTCTTCTAAGCACAATATCAATTCCTGACACATGTTTGGAATGGTATGCCTCATCGTGCCACCCGAACACTAAACAGCCATGCTTGGCAACATACACATTGGTTGCCACAGTGCGCCCATTGAATTCTACTGTGCAATTTCCAAATAGCAGCAGTTTCACAGATACTCCTCTGCATGCTCTGGGTTTGAATTTCACTTTCTTGTCTTTTACTTGAATTTTGCCCAGCATTTTCTTGTACGTGCTTGAAACACTTGCGTATAGGCGCGTTACAAATGCCATATCATATCATATCATATCATACGTGTCTATGCTGATGACCGTCAGATGGAAGTTTGATTCAGGCAAGAGACTGACTTTATTGCCAGCCACCCTCACCAAACAATGAGGGTTGGACCTTATCCCGTGTCCCATTTATTCCTCTGGCCAGGATGATTGGCCCTTCATCCTGAGGAAAGCTGTAGTCACTATCTCCATTGTGACCATAAACTTTCTGCGTTTTTGGTGGCAAACATTTGCGAAATGGGTGTCTGCACACTGCACAGTCGTGTGACGTGTCCTCTCAAGACATATGATTTTCAGTACCACAGCGATGACATGCCCGCTTTTCACTGTAACAAAGTAAAACCAAATGAAAAGACTAAGGAGTCTTGTTCCTAATGGACAAGTCGAGATACCTTTTATTACGGTCTTGCAAGCCAGTAAACGGACAGCATTTCCTCAGCCCACCACCCAAACCAATCCAACCCACCCCCTCTGATGCTGGAAATGCATCGGAGGGACAGGGCCTCCGTATCCTTGTCCTTTGCTGACTTTTATCGTGTGTTCTGTCGTGTTTTCCGCGCAGGAGTCCATGTGGGACTCCTGGCAGTGCAGCTCTCTCTTTTGGTTTTGTGTACAGACCCATGGGATACCCTTATGGCACCCATGGGTGGGGGTACAACCCTGTGCCCCGAGTGTATGTTTTTGGACACCTGTGTTTGGCCCACAGAGCAGGATATGGGCTGGTGGCAGCTCCATGCTGATTTTGGCAGGTGCCCTGAGCGTCCTCCATTTTGGGATGCCCATGCCCTGTCATTGCAATCAGTTGATTCCTGATGGAAACAAGATGGCCCCCGTGGCCTCTTGCCTTTCATCGCCTGTTACCTTGCTTTTCCCGAAGTCCCGGGAAGCCCTGACTCTGTCCCTTCCCCCTGACTGGCTGTTGGGTGGAAGTTCCACATATGGTAGTGTGGGGGAGTGCCGACCAGACTGGCTGGAGCCTTCCCAACGACCGTATGTTGTGGGTACGCCTGTGGGTGGGACCTGGGTGAATGGAGTGTGTGACAAATATGCATTCTATGTTGTGGATGCACTTAAATGAAATCTGATAATAATTGTGGTACCACTTAGAACTCTATATATTTGCCATTGCTGATTAACTGAGCACAAAGTGAGTTAATGTGATTGTGTATATAACCTTGAACCTTAATTGTATAAAGACTGTGTTTTAACTAATTCAGTGTGTGGACATTCCTTTGTGGGTGCTTGGGGACTACACTGTATTTAAGAACTATCCTGCAACATCTCCTGAGAAGCTAGGCCTTGATTTCTCCTCCATTGCTACCAACAATAGAGAATTTTGGCTGGGATTTTCTGTGCCTCTCCTCTACCATATAGAGAGCAGGAGTACAGATACCCCGCTCCAGTCTTTACACCCCCAATTCACCTTCCCCTTATATTCCCTCATGTTCGGGGCGGTTGCAATACATATCACTTCCGTTGGACCTCTCCCACCGCCAAAACATAACAATAGCACTCCTTGTGTATTTCCGCCTCTCTCCATCTCATCTTCTGTCATCACTTCTATTTATTTATATTTATTTATTTAATTTGTCAATAGCGCCCAGACCCAGAGGTATCACAGCGCTAGTGAATGTTACATTACAATCAATGCATTTTGTCAGAGAAGTTACAATGTAGAAATGGAGAATGTAATGTTTTTGTTACAGGCAATTAATTTCATGTGGAAGTTGACAATAATGGCATGTTTGCTATACAGTGCAGTTTCTTTCTTTGTTACGAAATATCAGGTAGGAAGGTTCTTCTTGGATATAGGATGGGAGCGTGTTCCAGGGAGTGGGAGCAATAATAGTGAAGCTCGTTCCTCCAGCTCTTTTGTCTTGAATCTAGGGGTAATTAATGAGGTGGAGGAGGAGGATCGCAGGCTGCGTGTGTTGGACTTTTCTGAGATGCGGTGGGTGAGATATAGGGGGGCAGTGTTGTGGAGGCAGCAATGAATTATGGATAGGATTTTGAACTCAATGCACGCCTCACTTGGTTCCCTCTTTCTGGGTCTGATGCTCTGGTATGACGATGTCTGGTGTCCTCCTCCCCAGGCGAGGGGCATAGTACCACCACCCGACGTCCTTCTGGCGACAGGAAAGGCTCTATTGTTTTAACCAGTAGAGACTGGTTTAGTCCAAAGATGAGCTGGGCGGCCTTCAGCCACTTACCCTGTAAGCGCCTGCTCAGTATCCCTACAGCACATTTCCCTTTGGAGAGCCCTCAGGGACAAGCATTACCTTATGCCAATAAATGGTAACTTCCCTACCCAATGTCGGGCATATATGAAATGAGTGACAATTCAGGCATTCAGATAACCTTCCATACTTCTCCTTTATTGTCATTCAACCACATATTAAGACTACTAATTACGGCATGCCTTTATGGTGTCATCATAGCACAAACCCTTCCCCACCCCCAGGGGCCATAGACTTTCACAAACCTCCCCTTTGAGCTTACTGTGCAACTAATCTAATTATATCTTTGTAATCCCCTGCACTAGTCCCCAATTCACCTGTTTTTCGTAGCAAAGGGAATTTTACTCTCTTAATCTCTTGACTGTGATCTAATCCTGCTTTTCATTTGCACAGGTAAACCATCTACATCTGCAAGCTTATTTCCTGTTGCATTTCTAGCAGAGCAGATGAGTGGCAGTGGTCAGGGGACGACTGAAGAAGAGGCGACGATGTAGGGTCCATTTTTATTATTAGTTCCTTGTTGGTAACATCTTCTACTGCACTTGATTATCCCTGCCAGTATAAGAGTGGACACTGCGAGGGGCGCTCTGGTGGTGATGTAAGGTTGCTAAGACACCTCTTGATTCGCTGCACATAAAACACCTCCCTGAGTGCATATAGTGGCAGTACAATGAGCTATCTCGAATGCCTGCTTTTCTTTGTTGTACACTGTCTGCAGTATCCATACACTCTTTGTTACATCAGTCACATGTCTGGCTGCTTCCCCCACTTCCTCAACACCCTGGAACCTTTGCAGCACTAACCTAGGCCATCCTTTCAAGAATTCAACATACACCTATACCATACTCCTGTCAGTATTTAGCCAGAACTAACAAGGGGGGGGGGATCCTGGGAGTCCCTCTGCCAGACATCAGTTCTGGTTACAGGACCTTACCCAGACTCTTCAAAGATATCAGTGAGGAAGAGATTAATTTTCTTGATATCACCATATTTCACAATTTGGGGGTGCTTAAAGTTAGACCATGTAGCAAAAGTACCGATAAGAATGCCCTGTTAGACTTTTCTAGTCACCATGCGAAGTATATCAAATCTAACTTACCATTTGGACAATTTGTTAGGCTAAAAAGGAACAGCAGCCTAAAACGAGATTACTGTAAAAGTGCGGAAATCCTGACCAACAAACTTACTGAGAAAGGCTATCCAAAACAGTTAATCAGAACATCGGCTAAAAGAGCTTATAACAACAACTGTGATGCCTTACTGGAAAAAAGAAAGAAGTTGGATAAAAAAAGTGGACAAAAGTCTATAATAAGAAAGGATGTCCTCCCCATCTTGTGGCTTTTAGAAGAAGTCAAAATCTTAAAAACATGCTGATAAGAAATGACATCTCTGAAATACAGAAACCCATGCCCCGCCAAACGACTCTTTGGGGTCTTCCGACTGTGAAAGGCCATTTTCCATGCAGCCAGTGTACCATGTGTAAATGCACTAAGGAAACTACTCATGTTAATATAGGCCTGGAAACAGACTGGATATTGGGCAAGATGACAAAATGTAACACAGAAAATGTCATTTACATGATTACATGCCCCTGCAGCCTGAGGTATGTTGGGAAAACCAACAGAAGGTGTCGCACCAGCATGATAGAGCATCGGAGCTTTATCAAAAAGAAAGTGTTAACCGCACCGATGGTAAAATATTTTGTAGAGAAAAACCATAGCCATGAAAGTTTTGAATGGACTATTCTAAAAAAGGTTACAGGTTCGAATAAAAATTATACTGACCGCAGATTGGCTAATCTGGAGCAAAAAATGATCTTTAAAATTCAAAGCCATATTGTTGGGTTGAATGAAGGAATTGACTGGCATCATGTAAAATTATAATTACAATTGTGATGTTTTTGTCTTACTTTGTCACTTTCTCTGGTCAAGCATTGGTCGCAATATAAGATATATACTCCACATGTAATACTTTAAGTTGAACAGAACTGTACCATTTTGTTCAGTACTCGCGTAATACCGTACATGCTTGTGTACTGTCCTGTATTTATTACGTGGATTGTCTCAACACTCAACAATTTTAATTTAGCTTTTACCCTCCATTCTACTTTACATTCAGCTTCGTTTGCCCTTTCTTTACTTTGGCTTTGGACATTAGCATACTGACAGGCTTATACATCCCTCTAGCGTCAATTTTGATTCACGCTAAGACTCCCGTATTCAATGGGTATTTTGTTGTCAACCCACACAGTGTGATTCTAACATGTTTTATGCCTGAAAGGAAGAGATTGGTTAGCAGGCGATATGGGTTTAGGGCGCCTATATTTGTTATTTTATATCGTATTGCATCTACTTAGTACATTCCAACATGGCGCTCGGGACGCCTTTAACGTTTACCGTGCTTGGGTTGCCGTCATTGGTTTCCATTACTTATACTACTTTGAATCCGCTCACTTTGAGCTTTGTGGCAGAACATACTGTAGCTTGTGGAAGAACTACGCTTCAGTTAACTTGTGCGGAATTGGTGTTTTTTATCCTCTGACTGTGTTAGCCACCATTGTGTGAAAGAGGGATGATTACTGTGTAATGTTTACTCGCCTGGATGTTTACTTTTTAATGTGTCATCCTGTGCAAGCGGGTTGTGCTGTGGAAATGCTGTGTGCATGTTTATGGCTAGTATTTTATCAGAGGAGTGTTCCATGCAGATAAGATCTCACCTAGAAGTTGTATAGTCATGGTGTCACATAGAGGTTTGACATTTTGGTTTTTCATTTTTTCGTTACAGTGGTGCGTATATGACTTAACTCGATGGTGATCTTTTTAAACCCGGAGTGCAACATCATACGTTAACAAGCAGTGTGATGATTGAATATCATGTGAATGAGGTACTTTCTGTGTTTCCAACAACCACATAGATTTCAGTTGAGTCTATTTTTACGTGATACAACAGAGTTGATGGTTGGCTGTTTTTTCTTGCAGTGATCTGTTGGGGTTCTTATGCTATTTAATAGCGTAACTTACACTTGAAGGACTTGATGTTTCAAGGTTCAGCAACTAATACGGAGAAGACAGTTGCAGAAGACTTTCGGCCTTATTACACGGATGGCGGGGGACCAAGGTGCTATTAGCACCTTGGTCCATACCGGTAAAATACTGGCACCGCCTTGGTGGAAAGGGGAATTACTGCCCTATTCCAAGGTTGGTGGGGCAGTAATTCCCCCTTCCCCCATTGCCCTTCCCCATTCCCATTTTTGCCCCATAGGGCATAATGGGAATGGGGAAGGTGCTAATTACGGCACCGCAAATTACGGTACCGTAATTAGCTCCCTGGTCCCTTTGCGGGTTGGTTTTTAACGCCTACAAAAAGCAGGCATTAAATTCCTCAACCCGCAAAGGGACCTCGTAGTAAGGCGGTAAGGTTTTACCGGTACCGGTAAAATACCGATACCGGTAAACCCTTACCGCCGTCCGTGCAATGAGGCCCTTTATATCCAGTCAGAGTTACATAGTCTTGTGAGTTTTTACCTTTCGGTGTATACTATGACCGTTAGGGTAGCAGTGCTTATTAGATGTTGTTATGTGATAGGCTTGCTCTTCTACCTGGGAGTAACTATCCTATGGCCAATAATATTGGTGTTTTCATTTGTTTTGTCGGTTGTGTCTAACCCCCACATTATGGGGTCTGTTTTTGTCCCGTACCTCGAATTGTTGGTGTTGAAGGAATCTACTCTTTTAACAAAAATTCCCCTGATGAATGTTCCGTCATTGAAGACATTGTGAACAGAAACATGTTGGGATTTTATGGTCTGAGACACATGTTGAAGAATGCAATTTATATGTCGGGTCTTGGTTATATGTTGGAATGTCTACTATGTGATGTATTTATGATTTGCACAGGTGATGTCCTTCAATGTATAGGTGTTTAAGGGATTAAAATAGGTGATTGTTTTTACAAAAATGTATAAATTCTTTTTACTATGAACATTTATTTTTTAAGAAAAGAATATTTGATAAATTGTTTTTCAATAAATTGAATGAAATTCTAACGATGTATTGAGGCTGTGCAGGACATTCATTTTTTCAGTTTGTTCCTTGTTAGATGAACCTACCTTTTTTATTGGACCAATAGGATGATGTATTTCTAATTCTTCTATACCTTTCTCCTTGATATGTTCTACTACAACTACATTAGTGTAAGCCACTGTGGATAAACATACCAGAAAAGTAATAGAAGCTAAAGTGCAGGGACTTCGGCCCATTTGCAGTGGCTCACATGCACCCACCTTGGTGCCCCTGAACGTTTACAGCTGTGTTACAAGTGAGTAACACCAGATACAGCCCCTTCCACCTGAGGGCTAAGGCTGTCTTCCTTTGATGAACCTTCATCAGGACGCTGTTACAGGGCTGCAACGAATGACCTGGAGTGTCTGGTTCCTGTGGCAGAGCAGCTTGAACCTGATCATGCACAAGACTGAAGACAATAATGTCTTGACATATTCCAACAATCCATCATCTGACAAATGCAAACTATCAGGTACAATTCTCACAGGTGGCAATACCAGTACTCTTATGTGTCACCCGGATAGGACTTTTATTTGGGAAACACTGTTGATGCACACTGGTATTCCAAATCGAGGCACAAACTCACAAATCAATATTTTTGCAACTTTTAATGGATCTGCATTCCCACAGGGGTAGCCCCCCACCCACCCAGAGAATAAATCTACTACTGTGAGTTGCTACTGCCACTGATTGTACTTTGGCAATTGAAGGAAGTCAATCTATAATCCTGCAAATAGGCCGCAGGAGGAAGGATGTGCCCCCCATCTGATTGGCACACTTTTCCTCATGTAATTCTGTGGGCAAATGACACACCTCTGACAGTATTCTTGGCCCATAGTGGTGAACTCAGGTGCGAACCACGAGTGTCCCACTAACATTGTCATTCCATCTCTTCCAACATGCGCCTGTCCATGATACATCCTAACCAAATGTGACACTAGTATTTTTAGAGCCACTCACTGACCCTGCTCATCTCGCACAAAGAGTCTTCATGCAACCAGCAACCTTAATACAATTATCTTTTTCATTACAAGGGGCATTTTACTGTATGAATGCAATTTCTTCCATTTTTTTATATGAAGTTGCTTCCTGCACAGTTTTAACTAGCAGAATTTATAAATCTCTTCCCTCTAATGCAGCCACCAATTTGGCAGTTCGATCAGCAAAATCATTATTTCAACTAATAGGGTCATCCAGTACCTGATGAGTAGCACATATAACTATCGCAATCCATTCAAGCAGTACATATTGACTATTTTATATTGGTTTGCCGGTTGAAATTAAGAAGCCTTTCTGCTTCCAGATCCGACCAAAGTCATGGGCAATACCAAAAGCATACCATGAATCTGTGTAAATATTTACAGACTGTTGAGCTGCCATCCGACAAGCCCTCATGACTTTCACCAGTTCTGCCATCTGTGCTGAGGTCACCTGGGCTAGCTCTCCACTCTCCACCACCTCTCCTGGGGCACAAACCTCATACCCTGCCACCACCTGCCCATTTCTATCTCTAATACACAAACATCTACAAAATAGTCAAGGGCTGTCTAGGGCGGGGGCACATCAGGAAGGTCTGTATGAGGCATCACCAGACAGTCAGTTACTGACACACAGTCATGAGGGGTGGGGTCATGAGGCTCTTCCTCCTGTCGGCTAAGCAGCAAGGATGCTGGATTCAAAATGAAACATTTATGCAAGGTGATAATAGACAAATTTAATGAAAGCATCTCTTAGTTACTAGCTCTCAATACTGACATGTGCTGTGTCTTTGTCTTTAATAATAATTACACTATTGCATGTGTAACAGCCACCCTTCAATTGTGATCCCAGTAGGATATTCTCACTTTTTCCACTGCCAATGCAGCAGCCACCAACATAAACAGGGCAGCATTCCGGCTGCAACCGGGTCCAATTCCTTACTATAATGAGCTGCTGGTCTATGGTGGATCCCAAGTTTCTGAGTAAGGACAGCTGGGACAAACCCATTCCTCCCATGACAGTATAGAGTGAATCCTTTCTAGTAAGTGAGAAATCCTAAAGCAGATGCTTTAACCAATTGCTGTTTAACCTTACTAAAAGCATCTTCTGTCTCTCGTGTCCATTGCAGTATTCTCTAAATATCCAGCTATCCATTGCTCGCATTTGCTCCATGGTCTAGGGCTTGGAAATCTATTAAACTGTCTCTTTCCGTGCAGAGTATATCAGCCACTATCCTTTCATAATATCATGGCCCAGTTAATGTACCCTACTGGCACACAATTGTAACTTATTCGTTGAGGCTTTAAGCCATTTCTCTGCTAATGATTTTAACAATACCTTAGTGTCTTCTTCACAACCCTCATACGAGGGTGAGTCATTCTACACATTGTCAATGTATTTTACCAGTACTGATTCACCTGGCAATTTTATGTCATCCAAATCTTTTGTCAGTTGCTGTGAAACGTTGTGGATTCTGTATACCACTCAGAAAGCCGGGTGCACATGTACTGGACCCCCCTTTGTGAATAAGCAAACAAACACTGACTGTATTTGTGAATAGGGATAGAGAAACATAGCACAGATCCACTAAGGTAAAATGAGTGGCCCCTGGGGACAACATGGTGGCCGGATTTGGCACTACTGGGAATGAAGGTATCACCAGAGCATTAACAGCTCTCAGGTCTTGAACAAAATGATAAACCTCCTTGCCTGAATTTTCATGTGCGAAATCAGAGAATTACACATGCTATTGGTCAGGACTATAATTCCCTGATTCAGCAATGATTCACTAACTGGAGTGATACCAGCCTCTGCCTCAGCCTTCAAAGTGTACCGGGATTGTGGGGCAAAATCTTAAACACATCTCCCCTTATTTTTACTGGTTCAGCATGTGTATACAGCCCACTTCATTGCCATGGGCAGCCCACAAACATCAGGTACAGAATTAATCAATTCCTGCAAATCTTTCGACCATTGCTTGTTCCTCTCTATATTTTTCCCTTCCTGATCTTCCCTCAAGGTTGCGTTTACCACCACAGTCTTACCACAGGGTACACTCAAAAACGCCCCATCAGGGATGCAGTAAACAATGCTCCTCATCTTGCACAACAGGTCTCGTCCCAGCAGATGCACAGGTGATGTGGGACCTAGAAGGAAAGCGTGCTGGTCCATACTGGGTCCTAGAGTGACTGACCCTGAGTGGCTCACTCACCTGGTGAACAATAGTAGCGTTGGATATGCCGACCGACCTCACTGTCTTCCCAGATATCGGGAGGTGTGGGAAAGTGCTCATTCATAGGGCAGATCTATTTGCCGCAGTATCCACCAAACATAGAACTGGTGTCCCTTGCACCTGGCATTGAACATATGGAGCCTCCTGATCAACTGTAATCAGAAGAGCTTCCAGAGCCCCCTCTCATACTGGTTGTCAGAACCAGCTCAAATCACCCCTTGGCCCACCTTCATCCCTGGGGATAAAAGGGTTAGCAATCAAATTCGGAAACAAGGGCATAGCTCCTTGAGGGGCTTTCGGTATTTGAACAAGTTCTCCCTGCTGAGGTATTTGCGTGTTATTAGGGATCTTGTTACCTCGTGGAAATGGTCTCTGTGGCCTAAAAGGGCACTCATTCTTCAATGTCCCTCCTGCTTACATTAGCAGCAGGTCAAGGGATTTGGCACTGCAGCCCTCAGACCCTTTTGGTTAGGCCAGTGTCCTTGTACTTGCTGATCCCTTTCTCCCCACACTGGCTGTTGATTGAACTGTCCCCACTGTCGTTATACTATGGCTGCACCATACGCTTTCCTTCTTAGTTTTGATATACTGATTGGCCCATTTGTCCTCCATCCAAATCCCTGCTTCTTTGTCGGCCCCCCCCTTTTGGCCTTATTTGCAGCATGTTGTACAATTTCCTGAAGCTGTCCCTGCACCTTTCACCGAAGGCTCTTCATTTGCAATGTCATAAGTTTGTTCTCAAGCTTTCCTTCTCCTGTTCTTGGCAAGCAACGCAATGATTCACCACTGCCACCAAATCTGCTAGAGGCGTGGTCTGCCAACCTAAACACACATTCCTCAGTTGCACTTGAACCTTCATTAAGAGGCCAGAAACAAAAAAGTTTGCTATGGCCCACTGTACTGTATCCTCGGGTTTTGTAATGCCAGAGTGCTGCGTGAACACCTCCTTCAACCTGTCTAAATATTTGACAGGAGATTTGTCTTTGTCTGTTTGCAATTCGATATCTTTGACCAATCAGTCTTTGTAGGGTATACCACTGCAAGTGCCATCACTATCCTTTGCCTTGCCTGCACTGGGGCTTCCACTTGCCTCAGACTGAGCTATACAGCTCACTGCTTTATCCATTATGGCTTTCAGGATGGGTATAGCTATGGGGAGGAGCAGGTCAAGAGGAAATATTCGGTGCTGGAGATCTACAACATTTAAGGGTAATACCACACCTGTATGAGGAGGTGGTGATCTTTCGGCAAAGAAAAGGTGACAGTTTGTTTTGGGATAATGACTGAGGTTGTTGATTTTTCGCTCTGCAGGTCATGCCGGCCCTCGTGCGGTGTGGATTGCCGGTCACTCTTTTGTGGAGAGAGCTTTCCAGGTCATCCAAGAACAGTGCCTCCGCTACAAGTTGTACTTGATGGGCTTATCATGAGACAGTGATCCTCCACATGAGGGGGAATAAACTGGCATCAGTGGGTCGGAAAGGCCCTCAGAGAGAGTCTAGTCACTGAATTGTCTTGTATTGGGAAATTGTGTCCTGGCGTGGTTGTGGAAAAGTCACATGATCCCCAGGTGCTTGTGTGGCACAAGCCTGCAGGCACGGCCACAGATGTATCCGCAAGAAATCTGAACAGTGAAATTGGCCTCCAACTGTTGGAATTTCAGGGATGGGGCCGATGGACTGCTCAAGGGACAGGATAGGTTTAGTTTGGCTGGCGTCTATCCAAAAAGAGAAGTAGAATATTTGTCGATGGACTGATAGCTTTCACCCAGATGGCTCGACTCAGTGACGGGGGCGCGCTGGAGGTTTAGCACCTGGGATTGAAGGAGAGCCCCCAATGGGTACGTTTAGTGCACTCTGGCGGATGGGTGCACCAAAAGGATTCCTGGCTTAGTTGAATTTGTCCATATGGGTGGCCCACTGTGACTGAGTTGTCTAGTGAAGTTGTCAGGCTGGTGCTCACCAGAAGATTCTGAGCTAGTAGGCGCCACAGGGAAGAGGTAGTGGGATCAGAAGACAGATGGTTCTGGATTAAGCTTACTGGTCTCCTGGTATCGCTCGCTGGACGTGGCCAGCCCACCCCTCTCTGCCATCAGATCTGCCAGGTCTCTGGGTTTAGCCTTGACACTCTGGGTTTCCAGGCTCTTCTCCAGGTCTCTGTGGAGAGCGTGGAGTCTCTGTGATTTCCAGTAATTCCGGTAGTACCAGCAAACCCCCCACCTTCATTTGATTGGCTACAAACATATTGCTAGTGGCCAATCACATGGAGATGTGGGCGCAAAGAAAGTGGAAATCCTACCCTTTTTCTGGCATCACACCCTGGTGTGAGGCTTTTTTTAACCCTGTTTATGGGGCAAGTGGACAGAGTCTTGTGTGGATGTGGGCGGAGCATCAGGTGACGTAGCGATCCAGGATTTTCATTTTTAAATGTAGGCACTAGACAGGTCTGCCCAACATGCCAAACCATGTTGGAAGGATTTGAATTGATGCTTGTTATTTCATGAATTATAATGACACATTTGTGTGATGTGACAGTTGATCTTGCTTCCCTGTTATCCCAAAGGAAAGATGGTCTTGTGCTCCGGTGTAGGGCCCTAACCCCTGCGTGGCCCATTCATGCTCTGCTATAAAATGCCCTCTCTCCCTTACCTCCCACTTCCTCCCATTCTATTCATAGAAGCAGCCATTTTCTTTCTCGCGTATCCCATGCAAACATGGCTGCTTCTTGCTCTTGTTTTACACAAGCATCTCCGCCCAGTTCCCTGGTTGTGCCCAAGCATCCCGTTCACTTTGCACACTAGGGTGGCCAACTTTGTGAGAACCTTTTGTGGGACACAAGGCGGTGATGACGTCACATAGTCATTCACTGGGCAGAAACAAAGCACTGCACCCGCAGCTGCTGACGTAAAACAGGCCTGCATGCCTGTCACGTCAGCACATGCGGGTGCAATTAAATGCAATCGAACTCTTATTCACAGATTAGCTGCCATCTGCATCTCTCACAGTTTCTCTCGCACCACTAGCTTTCACATTTCTCTCTCACCTGCATCTCTCACAGTTTATCTCTTGCGTCTACCTCTGACATCTTCCCTCTCACCTGCACCTGCAGGGGCCGTTAAGGCCAACAGGGTCAGACCTGCCAGGCGCAAGGACCCTGCAGGCAGTCCTTTCACAGAAACACTGGCAAGCCAAGCGCAAACAAGCTGAGGATTGCATTATACATTACTAAGAAAAGCACCAATGGTTTACAGAGTCAGTTGCTGATTCCTAGATGGGGGTAGCATGGTAGACTACCTAGTGGTGTGGTGGTGTGGTCTGCTGCCTGAATACAGACAACTATTTCTAGCAGGGCTCTACCTTCCCAGGCTCGCACCGACACTGCTTCTTCTCCACATCACCTGAAACATTTACATGTTGGGAGACCTGATGGGTTATTAGAACTCTGTGGGTAGGAGTGAGAGAATGTTATGTGCAAAGGTTCCACACTTAGGAGTTGAAGAGAGCTTGTCTGGGTAGTAATGCTTTATTTTTGCATTTTGCAATTATGTGCACAGCAGTGTCCATCTGTTGAGCATGTTACTATGCTGAATTGCTTCTTTGGTTCTCATATATATTGAGATCTGAGATATATGAGCTATATTGAGATCAGGATATATGAGTCTCGGGAGGATAGCTCAGGGGCAACATGCTCGCCTTGGAAGCAAGACGACACGGAGCAACTCCGCGCTTGGAAAACACCGGGTTTAAGCATGTTATAAATAACCTATCATATCATATTACATATACATTACAGAGCCTGCTGTAGCGTGCCTGTAGTTATGGTACATATATATATATATATGTATAAATATATATATATATATGCTAACTTGCATATCGAGAAACATAGGAAATCTGAAAAATGAGTTGCTAATAACTTGAAGCATGACAGATTTGGCTGAAATGTTGCAAAACAAGGGTTTGTTATAGGTCTCCACCCACCCCATCAGCCCCTGAATGGATATTTTGGGAAAGATCTGTTATACATTTAAAAATGTATTAATACATTTTAAAAAACACTGTTTCTGCCTAGTCCCCATTCATTTTCCCATAGAGAAAAAGTCAAAATGTTGCTCCAGTGGACAGCCAAAACGGCTGGATGGAATTGGACCAGGTACGAAACAACTTAAGTACTAAGCGTTGAATCGATTACTCGGAGTAGGAGGGTCTGAGATTATTTCAATCAGTAGTTGTTAAAATATTTGACAGAGAAGGGGGTGCTCCCTTTTCCCAAAATGATACCAATATATCCAATTGGGCGTTGCAGCAGAGTGGCTTTTCAGTAATGAAAAAGTGCCATATTTTTTTGGGGTCGAAGCAAGAGACGTTTGGAAACATTTTCAAAATATTCATGAATATTTGAAAACGCAAAGTTGCAAAAATGCCTTTTGAAGGAAGAAAAAGAATGAAATGGCATTGTGCTAGAGGTGGGGAGTGGGAAACAGGACACTGTGTGAAATTGGGGAGTTGGATGGAGGACAGGGACCAAGTTCAGAACTCTAACGGTTTTGGATATTCAGGGTTATGGTAGAAAATGGGATTGGGAACGAAAATGCATCACATGTATAATAACCATAAACAAAATAAAACTTTAAAAATGGAGATGAATACTATTTTTTTTTTACAGCTACAGTGAGGTGTGGGGTGACCTATTGGGGCAATATTTCGAGGGGTACAATAAGGCCCTGGCCAAGGAGCCTGAAGGCTGTGCTCCCTGGCCACGGCCAAAGGCCCTGGCTAGTGGGTCCAAAAGACATGTATAGTGGCCTTGGCCGAAAGCTGTGGCCACCTAGTGGTCCCAAAAGAAACATATTGGGGAACATATACAGTGGACGTGGACGAAAGCCATGGATAGTGGCCTGTAAGAAAACTATGGTATAGCAAAACCTGTGAAATTCACTGAAAAACCTTAGTTAAGGTGCAGTTAAGTTGCACAGTTTTAATGCAACAAAACCCTTGAAATGTAGCAGATGTGGGAAGTCAGGACCAGCTCAACTAGACGCAGTCTAGTTTTAAAGCACATGAGCACATACATATTATAGGAAAAGTGTAAATACAGGATGGATCATCTGTGCTTCTGCCCTCTATATGGTTGGAACAGAGGCACAGAGCAAACCCAGCCAAGGTTCTCTTTATGGTAGAATGGACAAGCAACCAAAAATCAAGCTCTCAGGAGGTGATGCAGGCAGGTTCTTAAGTACAGTCAATCCCTAAGCCCCCACAAAGGAATGTCCACACACTATGTAAGGTGATAACACAGCTTCTTTATATAAAATAAGGTTCATATATACACGCATGCATAATAACATTTTGTACTTTGGTAATGTTAGTAAAAAAATGCAACAATATATATACTCTATGTGGTACCACAGTAAACTTAAACACAGTAAAAATGGACCAAAAAAAAAAATGTGAATTCTTAAGTAAGGTGTACTTTCATAGATCAAGGAAGAAAGACAGGTTAGTTTCAGTACATATGCAGTATACTTTCATGAGACTCAAATAGTAATACTCTGTGAGGATCCCCCCACCTGGGCAACCTGCAATGGAAAAGTCAGGGAGTACCTTATCTTGTCTTTTACAGCCAGTCCACAAATGTTCAATAAAGCTCTGCTTTCTTTTTACAGGTTCTACCACCCCATTGTACCTGAGAGGCCACAGGAGCACAGGATCCAAGATGGCTCTGGGACCCCACATGACTGTGGAGACTGGAAGACGCTCTTCCTTGTCCCAGTACCTTGGTGCCTTGGCAGGCGAAGCGGCAGTGTTTCTTGGCTTTACTCGATGGGACACCTGAAGGATGGACCCCCTTTGCAAGAAGGAGTCACTGGACTGCCGAGGTCAAGAGAAAAAGAGGAACCAAGTACTCTCGGAAAGGCAGCAGTTTCAGTCTTCGTGGTGGCCTCTGTTGGACAGTGGTTACTCAGACCGTGGAAGTCCTAGGAAGGTGAATCTTTCTGTGGGCTTTGAAAGGCCTGGTTGATGAAGATAAGACCCCTGGGGACCTTGGATGACTTTCGGCAGCGACGGGTGCAGTGCCGAAATTAGGTGTTGGGTTTCAGGATTTCACGCTTCACCCTCTAGTGGATCTTTGGTGATGCAGCCACAGCACGGACATCTGGATGGCCTCTGGCAACCTGGACTAAACCACTAGACTGGACGACGAACCCTCACAAAGGCTGGACGCTCGGGACGTCTTCTACAGATTTTGGTGGTGGGAAACCCACTGGCGGACCTTCCTCTGCACACAGCAAACTGGAATCTTCTTTGGTGGGAAAAAAGTGGTCAAATGTCGTGTCCGAGATCTCCCTTAAAGGATTCTTTGATCAGTTGGAACTTTTGCAGCTCTGGGTGTCAAGCAGCATTATGCCAGGGTACCCCCCTCTTCTGGGCAGTAGACAGCAATCTGGCTTCCACCGGTCACAAACACTCTTCCAGACCCTCGACGACACAACTGGACTTCTTTGAATCAAGTTGCCTAAGCACTTCTCTTCCTGACTCACAAAGACCCCTTCTCCGGACTGCAGGCAAACAGGACTGGCTACCATGGTTCTTGTGATGAAGAGCAGAAAGTGCACAATAGTCCCTCATAGCTCAGGAAAAGGTCTCCTATCCAATCTTCTCTTGAATCAGTCCTTAGAAGTACCTGGCAGCTTTCAGATTTCATGAAGACAATGCAGCAGCAGACTTCGTCCTCCAGCTGAGCTTCAAGGTGACAGCTTCTTCTTGCTTCAGTTTCGACTTCAGCATCGGAACAAATTGCTGAGTGAGTGGTCCCTAGTTATGCACATTTGTCCCCCATTCACTCAGACTGAGCCAGGCACAGGCAGCCAATCATTCACAAGTGCATTCATGCAGGCAGGCAGCCAATCAGGCGCACAGGCGTTCAGGCCATTTACTCCATCCAGATACCTATAACACGGAGTGTGGATTCTAGTAAGCACCCAGCCTTTCAGAACACTGCACAGTTTCAGTCAGGGCTGGCCCAGGCATTGTGTCACACATACCAAAACCAGACACCCATAACACAGAATGTGAGTTGACTTCAGACTCCATTCATACAGGTCTCACCCCAAGTGTGTACCCACAACACACAGCTACTGGTAAGGCTCCAGTCAATCTAACAGTAGGCAGCACCAAAGCCAAATATGGTTCTCCCACCCAACAGCCAGTCAGGAAGAGGGGACGGGGATAGGGCTTCCCAGGAAACAAGGTATTCAGGCAATAGAAACCAAGAGGCCTCAGTGGCCATCTTGCCTCTCTTCAGGACTCCATTGATTCTTATGGCACGGCCTGGGTGTCCCAAAAATGGAGGGCACTCAGAGCCATTGCCAAGTCAGCATGTAGCTGCCACCAGCCCATACTCTGCTTTGGAGGCAACACACAGGTGCTCAAAACACACATAAGGGGTGCAGAGGTGTACCCCCACTATTGGTGCCATAAGGGTATCCCATGAGTGTTGTTCAAAAAAGGAAACATGAAGAGTTGCACTGCCAGAGGTCCAGACTGGATCTTAGAGGCAGAAAACATACAGAAAACACACACAGAGAAGCGGTAGGACAAGGACTGGGAGGCCCTGACCAACCAAAAGGCATTTCCAGCATTGCAAGAAGGGATTCACAATGACATACAAAATGACATTAAGGGGGACAAGCCCTTATGGAGCACATCAATGCGAGCCCACCAAGTTGAGCTGGTCATGACTTACCACATCCGCTGAATTTGAAGGGTTTTCTTGCGTTAAATCTGCGTAACTTAACTGCACCTTAACAAAGGGGTTTGCAGTTGATATCCATGTTCCTGGAAACCTCATCAGTGCCACAGGAAATATCACACAGGTCATGAAAGCGTAACAGAGGACGGCAAGCATACGAATCCATGCCATCTAACTTGCCTAGACTGGGCTCAAATGTAAGACTCTGGACAGTGTTATTTTATCCCATCATGAAACCAATTGTCCTGTATGGAAGCCGGGAAGGTGGCCACTACCAGCCAAGTCCTTGGCTAGTGGGACAAAACTATCAGAAAGCCTGCACCTACCATTCTTCAGGCAGACCTTAAGCCCCCCAGAAACACACCAAACAATGTATGCAGAGGAGAACGGGGAATGATTGCCCTACTACCATACATAGAAAATCAATCCATTGAGTTCTGGGTACCTCTCAGTGATGTTGCACTTTAAAACAAATCATGAAGCAAACACCCATGCAACCAAAGCTGTACCAAGCCCAGAAAACAAAATCCTACCTCCCCAGTCAAAGAAATACTATATAACGCCATGGCAGACCCAGGTGGGAAGAGAGATGAAACGAACATACAACCTCACAGACTAAGAGAAATATGAAACTCAGACAAATTATGGCCAAATACAGGGTGTGCGATCCCGGGCCAGAGGTTGAAAATGTCAGACGCGGGCAAACTCAGAAACCTGAAGAAGAACGGATTTGTCAACAGTGCAACAAGAAACATGGCGAAGCCGAAACCCACTTTAGCCTCCATTGCGACAAAAGACACAAGAAGGCAATATTTTAAAGCCTTCCGAAAATCACAAACATCTCAAAACTAAAAATGGAACAGAAAAAGCACGTTTTCCCCATTGAAGGCAGTGAGATGGTGGGAAGCACTCAGTACAGCAAGAAGTGTGTCGCAATGTGAGGCACACACATCCTTTACACCATCCAGGAGGACCTTCATGCTAAAAAGACATTGAGGAACTGACCAATTACGTGTAGAAGACAAACAGGCAGCATCCCACCCACTAACCTGTTCCTTCCCGAGGAACCCAACCGTCCTCCACACCGTCCTTTTATACATAGCTCTCACCTCACACGCTTTTGGTGGGTGTCACCCGCCTTGTAAAGGGCTGACTCACCCGCCAAGCCTCCTGGACGCCCATTCCAATGACAAAATCGGGTGATTTCACCCGCCTTTGCGACACAAATGGTTGAGAGCTATGTTTTATAGGGGTTCGCCACCTGACCATCGAACCTACTGGAAAGTATAGATGAGGCTCTCTGGCATGCTATTCCCGCCTCCTGCCTTACACAAAGTAATCATTGATAGAGAGGAGAGTCCCTTCCTGCTACCAATATCGAAGAATGACGTGTGGCAGCAATGCTTCCGGTTCAAGATGGCCACCGCCATAGGACTTCCAGTCTGGCACATGGAGCCTCTGCCCCATGACCATGCCCGGTTTTAATGAATGTTAATGAATGCCTCCTTGTCGGAGCCAGCTTGTGCCAGCACGATCGGTTGGCCCTGTTCCAGAGGCCTTGGCCCAGTATCCTGGGACGGTCGGAGAAGCTCACAGTCAGCAGTCCTAGTGCACATGCGCAGCCCAGTTCTGCCAGGACACTACTTGTCCATCGCCAACACGGGAAAGGGTTTTACCTAACCCAAGTCTGCTAAAAAAAAAGGGATATAATGAACAATAAGGGCTGGGGCAGGGACTGGCATAGCGGGGGCAATGGAGCCGAATGGACCAGTGGGAAGATATGCATGGAAAGGAACACCTACTGCCCTCCTCCAACTACCCCGCTGCTGCTCGCTTTCTTCCATCATTCATTCATTCATTTATTTATTTATTTAATTATTTATGTATTCATTCACTGCACACTACCGCAGACGGTACCTTTCTATGAATTAATAGTCAGAAAATATGTGGTAGAAACGAGTCATTTCAGCTTCTGCAACACTTTCTCTACTTTGTCACGTCAGTAAAGCATTGTTGTATTAGATGGCATTGATTTATGCCACTATGCCTGGAGGCTGGAGTGATTCAGATTCAAGTTTCATGTGAGTGCAGGACACTGAATTATGGGCGATGGCTGAGGGGGAGGGCTGCTGTCACTAGCAAGAAAGGCTTCCATGTGCGGCCGTGAAGAAATAAACATCATATCTGTGCCCTCGGTGGCCAACCTCTGGGGCAGAATCTGTGCCTGTGGATGCAGCGCCCCGTCCCTGCTAGCGCCCTGTGGTGCTGCCCGCTTCGCCTGCCCCTAGAACCGGCACTGCCTCCAGAGAGCTGCACCTTCTGATGAGATGGCTGCGCCCTGGTCTGGCAGCCTTGACGCTCTAAGTGCTTGCTCTTCCTGGAGTGTAAGTGCTGACCAGTGTTTTCAGCTGAGTTAGGGCTTTCACATAAAAGATTTGTGCATGAGTGACAAGGTGCTGAATTGGCACCCCTCCTGATTATGCAGCGGGGGGGGGAGGGGGCTTTTCACAGCAGGCTTCCTGTGTTGATAATTCTGTCAGAGCAATTCATCTTTTTTCATTGTTCTGGAGGCACTTACATTTTTTTGTACCAGTTTTGCCAGTCAGCCACGTACAGTGCATTACAGTAATCAATGTTGGAATAAATCACTAGGCCTTGTGTGCACAGAGCATTTCTCATGCCTCTGAGGCAATTTTATGAGGAAACTTCCTGCGCCTGGCGGAGCCGGTTCCTTCTTGCAGTCGCCCATCAGTCCCTGCTGAGAGCCCCAGGTTTGGGAGAGTGTAATCTGCCCCCCTGTGACAGAGGACCCTAGCGGGCTCTCTGGATATCCCACAGGAGGTTCCTCATTATGCTGGTTAGGACTGGACCGCAGCAGACCCTTGGCCACTGCGCTGGCCCTCACTGGACACAGAGCAGTCCCTTGGGCACTGCGCTGGCCCTCGCTGGCCCTCACTGGAGGCAGAGCAGACCCTTGGGCACTGCGCTGCCCTCACTGGAGGCAGGGCCAGACCCTTGCTCCTGCGCTGGCCCTCACTGGAGGCAGGGCCAGACCCTTGTGCACTGCGCTGGCCCTCACTGGAGGCTGAGGCAGACCCTTGGGCACTGCGCAGACCCTCACTGGAGGCAGAGCCAGACCCTTGGCCACTGCGCTGACCCTGCTGGCCCTCACTGGAGGCAGAGCCAGACCCTTGGCCACTGCGCTGGCCCTCACTGGAGGCAGGGCCAGACCCTTGGTCCTGCGCTGGCCCTCACTGGAGGCAGGGCCAGACCCTTGGCCACTGCGCTGGCCCTCACTGGAGGCAAGGCCAGACCCTTGGTCCTGCGCTGGCCCTCACTGGAGGCAGGGCCAGACCCTTGGTCCTGTGCTGGCCCTCACTGGAGGCAGGGCCAGACCCTTGGGCACTGCGCAGACCCTCACTGGAGGCAGGGCCAGACCCTTGGGCACTGCGCTGCCCTCACTGGAGGCAGGGCCAGACCCTTGCTCCTGCGCTGGCCCTCACTGGAGGCAGGGCCAGACCCTTGTGCACTGCGCTGGCCCTCACTGGAGGCTGAGGCAGACCCTTGGGCACTGCGCAGACCCTCACTGGAGGCAGAGCCAGACCCTTGGCCACTGCGCTGACCCTGCTGGCCCTCACTGGAGGCAGAGCCAGACCCTTGGCCACTGCGCTGGCCCTCACTGGAGGCAGGGCCAGACCCTTGGTCCTGCGCTGGCCCTCACTGGAGGCAGGGCCAGACCCTTGGCCACTGCGCTGGCCCTCACTGGAGGCAAGGCCAGACCCTTGGTCCTGCGCTGGCCCTCACTGGAGGCAGGGCCAGACCCTTGGTCCTGCGCTGGCCCTCACTGGAGGCAGGGCCAGACCCTTGGGCACTGCGCAGACCCTCACTGGAGGCAGGGCCAGACCCTTGGGCACTGCGCTGCCCTCACTGGAGGCAGGGCCAGACCCTTGCTCCTGCGCTGGCCCTCACTGGAGGCAGGGCCAGACCCTTGTGCACTGCGCTGGCCCTCACTGGAGGCTGAGGCAGACCCTTGGGCACTGCGCAGACCCTCACTGGAGGCAGAGCCAGACCCTTGGCCACTGCGCTGACCCTGCTGGCCCTCACTGGAGGCAGAGCCAGACCCTTGGCCACTGCGCTGGCCCTCACTGGAGGCAGGGCCAGACCCTTGGTCCTGCGCTGGCCCTCACTGGAGGCAGGGCCAGACCCTTGGCCACTGCGCTGGCCCTCACTGGAGGCAAGGCCAGACCCTTGGTCCTGCGCTGGCCCTCACTGGAGGCAGGGCCAGACCCTTGGTCCTGCGCTGGCCCTCACTGGAGGCAGGGCCAGACCCTTGGGCACTGCGCAGACCCTCACTGGAGGCAGGGCAAGACCCTTGGTCACTGAGCTGACCCTCACTGGACCGCAGCAGACCCTTGGCCACTGCGCTGGCCCTCACTGGACACAGAGCAGTCCCTTGGGCACTGCGCTGGCCCTCGCTGGCCCTCACTGGAGGCAGAGCAGACCCTTGGGCACTGCGCTGCCCTCACTGGAGGCAGGGCCAGACCCTTGCTCCTGCGCTGGCCCTCACTGGAGGCAGGGCCAGACCCTTGTGCACTGCGCAGACCCTCACTGGAGGCAGAGCCAGACCCTTGGCCACTGCGCTGGCCCTCACTGGACACAGAGCAGTCCCTTGGGCACTGCGCTGGCCCTCGCTGGCCCTCACTGGAGGCAGAGCAGACCCTTGGGCACTGCACTGCCCTCACTGGAGGCAGGGCCAGACCCTTGGTCCTGCGCTGGCCCTCACTGGAGGCAGGGCCAGACCCTTGTGCACTGCGCTGGCCCTCACTGGAGGCTGAGGCAGACCCTTGGGCACTGCGCAGACCCTCACTGGAGGCAGAGCCAGACCCTTGGCCACTGCGCTGACACTGCTGGCCCTCACTGGAGGCAGAGCCAGACCCTTGGCCACTGCGCTGGCCCTCACTGGAGGCAGGGCCAGACCCTTGGTCCTGCGCTGGCCCTCACTGGAGGCAGGGCCAGACCCTTGGGCACTGCGCAGACCCTCACTGGAGGCAGGGCCAGACCCTTGGTCACTGAGCTGACCCTCACTGGAGGCAGGGCCAGACCCTTTGGGCACTACAGTGGTCCTCACTGAAGGGAAGAGCAGACCCTTGCACACTACACTCGTCCTCACTGGAGGCACAGGAAGACCATTGCCCACTCCACTGGTCCTCACTGAAGGGCAGAGCAGACACTTGGGCACTCCCCTGGTCCACACTGGCAAACCCTTGGCCACTACTTTGGTCCTCACTGGGGTGGCGGGATAGAACCTTGGGCCCTCTTCAGGTCCTCACTGGAGGCAGGGCAAGACCATGGGCTACTCCACCAGACCTCACTGAAGGGCAGAGCAGACACTTGGGCACTCCGCTAGTCCACACTGGAGACCGGGACAAACCCCTGGTCACTACACTGGTTCTCAAGAGGGTGGGGGGGTGGGGCAGAACCGTGGGCTCTCCGCAGGTCCTTGCTGAAGGGCAGAGTAGACACTTGGGCACGCTACTGGTCCACACTGGAGACCGGGGCAGACCCCTGGTCACTACACTGGTTCTCAATGGGGTGGGGGCGGTGGGGCAGAACCGTGGGCTCTCTGCAGGTCCTCGCTGAAGGGCAGAGTAGATACTTGGGCACTCTGCTGGTCCACACTGGAGACCGGGGCAGACCCCTGGTCACTACACTGGTTCTCAATGGGGTGGGGGCGGTGGGGAAGAACCGTGGGCTCTCTGCAGGTCCTCGCTGAAGGGCAGAGTAGACACTTGGGCACTCTGCTGGTCCACACTGGAGACCGGGGCAGACCCCTGGTCACTACACTGGTTCTCAATGGGGTGGGGGCGGTGGGGCAGAACCGTGGGCTCTCTGCAGGTCCTCACTGGAGGCAGAAGACTATTGGCTACTCTTCCGGTCCTCACTGAAGGCCGGGGCAGGACCTTGGGCACTCAGCTGGTCCTCACTGAAGGCCGGAGCAGGACCTTGGGCACTCAGCTGGTCCTCACTGAAGGCCGGGGCAGGACCTTGGGCACTCAGCTGGTCCTCACTACTGCACAGCATAAGCCTTTCCTTAGGTTCCTAAATAGGTTCTTTGGTCCAGGAAGGACATGGCCTATGGCAATGACCAGTGTAACCTGCTGACCACCAATGAGAAGTATTACAGTGTATCAAATACTGCGGACAGGTCCAGCAGGACTAGTGTCACACGTCGCTCCATCTAGCATGCCCACTGACTCATTAACGCATGGTCATATCCACTACTCCTGGTCCTATTGGCTAGTGCCTGCATCCCATGAGAGACAGACCACATGTTGCTCCTCCTATTCTGAGCTCCTCCCTGTAATCTGACTCCTATACCAGGGTCCCTCGCCTACTTATAGTCCTGTCCAGGCCCAAGCCAAGGCTGAGTGGCCTGATTCATCACCGCAAAGGGATGGGTGGAAGAATGGAAGAGATGAGGCAAAGACGAGCAGGACCAAGAGTAATCGAGGCTGTAAATGCTGGTCTCTCTTCCTCATCAGATGATTTCATTACTCAAAGAAGCTGATGCTATAAAACAGCCCCTCCAGGCATGTTCTACCCAAGGAACACATGGCCAGGGACTCAAGGAGAACAGATCTAGTGCAAGCCAGTGGCCTATTCTACGTGCACAGCCGCCTGTAACTGGCTATGTCCCAACACTGCAGCGCCCTGTCTTTGCCCAACTTGAGACAGGAACACTTAACCTTGAGGACAGAGTCCAAAGCAACACCAATCGTTCAAACAGAGCTCATCAAACCCAAATCCAGCAAGTGACAAGAACCGCCAATGCTCGTTAGAGGTGAGTACCAAGGCAGAGGCCACCCTTCAGTGTGACAAATCACCTTCCGGGGCACCAGTGGTCCAGGGATGAATATCGGTTTCTAAACCATCAATCAGCCCCACACCTCTGGTACACCAGAAGGGATCTGAACAGATTGGAAACACAAATTATGAACCTCCTTGTTCAATTTTGGTAACCTGGACGGAACGGCAGGCTTAACTGTGAAAGGTCGTGGATCATTCATTAGTTGCAACACAGCGAAAAAAATATTATTAGCCAGTGATAAAAGGGACTGTCCAGTCACAACAGACAGCTCTAGCAGACTACACAATACTACCCACTCTGTACAACAATGCAGAGGACAGACAGTTCCAAAGAAGGAAAAGGGATGCACTCTGGATACCGATAGGAGGGTAGTCGGTGTAGTAAATAATCACAACAGTTGAAGGATATTTGGCTTCCAAACAAAGGGAGCAAGGGGTCCTAAAACGTCACTAGGGGCCTTCAGAGAAAGACCAGGGGGACAGAACCACAATGTACCTTGCGCTGTAGGAGTGCTTGCTGCTCGACAGGGTCGAGTTGGTTTCAGGGTACTTTGTAGCTTCCGTGGCAGAGTTCAAGATGGGAGATAGCTGCGGGTATTAGGCAGCAGGCAGTTCTGTGGGTGAAGCTGTACAGGCGGCTTCAGGCTGGCCTACACGGCGGCTCAGGGTCAAGGATCGTCTCAATGCTGGTCAGAGGTTCTGTGCACTGGTCGAGGCATCTCGGACGGCTTTAGTGACTGTGGCATAACAACAGTCAGCAGTGCAGTCAGTTGCAGCTCGAGGGGCTCTACTAGCTTAAAAATGTCCATTTAAGGCAGACATCGGTAGATGCTTGTCGATGCACTCCTCCTAGCTTCTTCAGTGGACTTTTTTCGTCCTTTAAGGCGAACGGGCCGAAGCTGTGAAGAGTGTTGCAGGCAGCGCCTTGTCCTTGGTTTGGTTCAGAGACTCTCTGGCACTTCGCACCTAGGAACCTTGCTGCAGAGCCTAGCACGGCACACTCTGTGCTGGCTGGGTACTGGTTCTGGAGTTTCTCGAGGGTCCTCTGGATTCAGTATCTCCCTCTGTTCCCTGGGAAATGTTTATGGGAGGGATCTTGCTTCCGTCTTGGAGTTCCTTGCCTTTGTTCACTGGCGGATGCAAGGCAGACTGTACCTTTAGCCAGGGTCCAATGTTGATAAAGAGTTGGAAGTAGCTCTCTGTGAGTGTGCTGGAAAGACTTGTATTTGGATCCTATTAGCTGTGCTAATTCACATGCAGCACTGCGAACAGTCTGCTCTTGCTGCCCGCTTTGTACCCAGGAGGGACGGAGCTTCACTCGTTCACGTGAAGGATCATGTGACTCCTCAAGGAAGCCTTTTATGGCCGGCATAGCTGCCCTTGTGGCGTTGGAACGAGCTCTCTGTGAGTGTGCTGGAAAGACTCCTATTTGGATCTTATCAGCTGTGCTAATTCACACGCAGCACTGCGAACAGTCTGCTCTTGCTGCCCGCTTCGTACCCAGAAGGGGCGGAGCTTCACTCGGTCACGTGAAGGATCACGTGACTCCTCAAGGAAGCCTTTTAAAGCCGGCATATCCACCCTTGTGGCGTTAAGCCCTGGAGGCAGAAAGGGCTGGAACCGCTGTTGTGCTGCTAGGCTGTGATCTGTGCCTGTGTTACAACCCTGTGAGTAGACCAGACTGAGGTTCTAAACTGCTATTCGATCTGCCGCATTCGTAACCAGTCCATAGGGTAAGGGGGGAGAGTCGGACTCTGGCAGCTCCTTAAGCTGTCAGGCATTCCTTATCCTAAGATTTGGCACTTCCTCAGTTCTATCTTAATTAATGGGACTAATATTCAGTTCATGAACTTCTATCAATAATTAAAGGACATATTTTATGATATTTTTCACAAATCTATACTCCTCTAGCTATCTGTTGTGTTCTATTTGAAAAGCTATGTTGAGTCTATGGCTAACAAAAGAGGCACACCTTACACTCTGCGCACGGACATGCCCTGTCCTGCACGACTACGTGCACTCTGTGACCCTGTAAATAGAGAAAATCCTCTATTAACTCCAAAGCCATCTCGTTTCCTTGCTAAAGGCCTGCAATCAGACAAACGAGCTGGGAAAAAACACAGCCGCTGTAACACCCCGGCTGGTGATATTAGAGGTTTTGGGTTTGGAACATTGTGCATTAGTCGTTTGATGGCAAAGGTGCCAGAATTAACGAATTTAAGCGTATCGAATGTTGAGGCTCAACCGGTCCCAAATATTCAAGAACGTTTGATTATAAAACAACCTCTAATGAGCTCACCAACAGCATCAGACTCAAATGTCAGTAATGAAGGTTGTAAACAACCATGTAATATCTCATTGTCTGATACCATGATTTTACAAAATGCTCGTACAGGCAATGCTGTGCCTCCATCAAAAAAGTCCAAAATCATTATTCTTATAGCTGATGAGGCTATTATTGATCTCCATTCGACAAATACTTGCTTCATGGCCAGAGAAAATGATCACAATCTGTCTAAATCTCCTATTCTGTTTCGGAATGAAAGTATATCTGAATCTGAGACCTCTGTATCATTCATTCTGTCTACTCCAAGAAGGCCAAATCGAAATAATTCTGCAATAAATAGAGGATCTTCCTTAAAGAAATCCCTGCTGATAACACTTGAAGTGATGAATATTGCTATAATGTCTCTTTCCAAATGATTTGAAGTTCTTGACTCCAAAGTAAATACCATCGTTGACAATCTGAGAACTAGTACTATCTGGCAAAAGACAATTTCTGATTCTTTGGCACAGAGGCAGGCATTTGATGATGGAGTTGTCTTACCATCATTAACCCAGTTACCAGAGATTATCTCTATGCTAAAACTGACAACTGAGCAGCTTCGCTCTCAATGTGATCCATGTTTAGCGGAAAAAACAATAAAATCTTTAGAGTTTGCAATTCCCTTTGTTGAGGGCATCATTTGTGAGACATCTGTAGAGACATCGGAGGCAGCAATTGTACTCCCTTCGATGCCCACTAATGAACTACCTGCACCCACTTTACCTGAGACACCATCAATAGCGGAATTTGCACAATCATTCAACGAAGCATACACAATTTTTGCTAAAAATCCCAAAAAACACACATCTGAACATACTATGAATCTGAAAAAATCCAAAAATCAGAAATCTAAAATAATGACATCTACTAGCCACTCGAAACAGTTTTTTAAATCTCTTTCAAAGATAGCGAGCAGCTCGATACTAAAATCTAATGCTATAACAAAAAAATATTCTAACCTGGCTCAAGAAAAGAAAAAAACTGTGAAAGACGTGCCGGACCAGCCTCAAACCGATTTGAGTCATCCTCCTTTGGATGAGCTGGTTCAGGCCGTAGAGGAGTGTGAAAATAGTTTGAAGAACTTACCCTCTGAGGCTCATTTGATAGATTCACTAAGGGGCTCTGCTGAGAATAACTCTGATAACTTTGACGTCTCATATACTCGCAAAGAACTTAGGAAAGCTATAGATGACTATATGAGTCAATTCCATCCAGAATCAGCAGTGTCTCATCCGTTGATGAAACTTACTGCTTCCACCTCACAAACCTCAATGCAAAGTATGCTAACAAGTGACAAATTGATCACTTTACCATCTGTGTGTGAGGTGAATAAATGTGCCTACTAAAGTGGACACACCGGTGCTACAAGTGAATATGCAGGATGACATTTTATCCTCAATCAAAGACTGTCTAGTTGCCCTAACCTCAAAACAAAAGACGCTCAAATCTGCCATTAAATCATTTATGTGTGACTCTACCCATGACTCCTCACCAACTGTAGATCAGAGAATGGGCTTAAAGAATGTCTCATTTAAATTACCAGTGGAGATTGAGAAATCCAACACCTTATCAGAGGTACAATGCAGCAAAAAAGAGAGTCTAACAACATTTAGCAAGAATAAAAAGATCCCTCAACTATACTCCATATTTCTTAGCTGTCGAGGTGGCTCTCTTCCAAAGTATACCATGAACATGAAAAGTATCATGGAAATATTTTCTGATATTCCGGTATTGGAAGATCTTAATTCAGGAGACATTGATTGGGTCGAATTTCCTGATGAGATGACTCAACTGTATCCTGTCTTTGGATTAGATCTTGTGCGATCTTTAATATGATTTGGTCTGCCAGATCCTCTCTCTTTGACCTTGGTTTTAGCTTAATTCCCACAACTGGTAAAAGTCCTTTAATTGAGAGTCCACAACAGTCTAAGGAAGCTGGGGATGTAGGACAAACTATCGCAAATCTTCCAAGAGAAAACAGAACACCTGTAAGAAAATCCGATAATTGTTGCTGCTGCAAGAATGCATAACTAGCTTTTGATGAATTATGTCCCTTGACACACAAAATTGCAATTATGAGCTGGAACTCTAGAGGACATAAACATCTACTGAACAACTCGAAGTGCCTTGTAACACATTTTGATGTAGTGCTATTACAAGAAACTTGGATGGTGATTCCACCCTCCTGGGACAATCACCACATTCACTTGGTCCCTGCGTTGAAAGGCCAAAAAGGCAGACCAATGTCTGGCCTAGCAACAATCTCTAACATCGCCACTGTAATTAATGTAGCTGAATGGCCCTCTCCGAACTCCTTTATGCAATGTTCTATAATATCGTTTCAAAGTATAATAATCGCGATAGTTAATCTTTATTGGAACCCTGTGGCGATTCTTACATCTATCTTTATCAAGGATCTTAACACAATCATGGAAAAGATAGCTGCCAACATTAATATTGCACATGTAATACTTGCAGGAGATCTGAACATACATCTCTCAATGCCATCTAAAAAAGGACATTCGGAACGGGTCACTCAATGGCTTCATTTTGTGGACACAAGGGATTTAATAATGTTGAATGGTGCTCTCAAAAGTGATATTCCACCCTCTCACACTTGGACAAGTGGATCACACAAAGCATCCATTGACTATATGTATGTAGACAGAACGCTCTTTAGCAAAATATCTAAGTTCATCATTTTGCCTACTACATCCAGTGATCACTTGATGTTGACAATTGAAATTACAGTTCATGCCCAGAGTAAAGCACAAGCACGACAACAACTGCTGAAAAATTTGAAGGTAAACTCTCAAAAAAACAGACTACATTGGTCTAATCCTGACTTAGAAGCGCTTGGTAAAGATCTAGAGAATGATCACCGCCTTCTTGTAGAGAAGGCAAACGCTCCTCTGGAATATCATGATAGAATGCATTTATTTGCATCCCCCAATAAATCTAGTGGTAAAATATTTAATAACATCCGTCCCACGCATGTATTTGATCAATCGGTCAGACTTAGAAAGTCCTTATTTCGTAAACAGAAAAGACAGACTATACTCCTTTCGCCAAAATATCGCGACTCTGCCCTGCATAAGTTGAAGACCGATTACAAAAATTGGATACAAGCACATAAAGTAAAAATGTTTCAAAAGGATGGTGAATGGTGGCTGCATGTGGCGCAGAGTAAAAACACCTCTCAAATTTGGAAGTTAATTAACATAGGCACAAGGTGCTCTCAACTATCATCCCAAATGATTGGTGTACCTGAAAAAAGTTGGGTTGATTATTTCACAAATATGTACAATCTTCCACAAAATACCTGTGCTCATTTGCAGCTGAAGCCGGTCAGTTCTTCCTTCTCTTTCAAATTTGATCGAGATGATGTGTTGTATTATATAAATAGAGCTAGCTCATCTAGAGCCCCAGGGCCAGATGGCTTATCAAACTATACCCTTAAACAAAATCCGGAACTGTGGGCCAGCATTTTGTATACCATATTTCTTTCCATTCAGATAAAGCAAAGCATTCCTCCATCTTGGTGCCAAGCGGTGATAGTCCCTATATATAAAAAAGGGGATTGCACAAATCCAGCAAGCTATCGCCCAATAGCACTTCTTGATGCACCGGGAAAGATTTATACTCAAATCATTCTAAGAGATCTCAACATCTGGGCCATTAATGAAAATCGACGGGATCCCTTTCAGACTGGTTTTGTTGCGGGTTTAGGTACTGCTATTAACATCACCACGCTTAACGCTATCAAAGCAGCCTATGCAACAAAACATCAACCTCTATATTTGGCCTTTGTTGACTTTCATGTTGCCTTTGATTCTGTGGACCGGCAATTATTGTATAGCAAATTGCTGAGTTTTCGTTGCCCACTTTCTCTTATTTCATTGATAGCTCTCCTTCATACCAACACTACAATGCAGGTCAAATTAAACTTGGATGAGTTACTATCAGAAATTATTCACACTAAACGCGGCCTTAAACAAGGCTGCATTCTTGCCTCAACCCTATTCAATTTGTTTATTTTTGACCTAGGCATTGAGTTTTTGAAAGTAATCAACGATGCACCTAAGATGGGCAAGCAGGACATCGCATGGCTTCTCTATGCGGATGACTTAGTTCTCCTGTCACAGACACCAAGTGGCCTACAGATGCTACTTAAGCAACTGGACATTTTTGTCATCAAAAATAATTTAACACTCAATTTAGAGAAAACTCAAGTCATGAAACTAGACAACAATAATTTGAAACATCAGAAACATTATGATTGGTTTCTACATAATCAAAAATTAGCTCTGGTTAATGAATACAAATATCTCAGTGTTATGTTTAGCAACTCACCGACAAATAAGCCCCAACAAAGTAACATCTATAGGAAACTTGCAACTTTAATCTCGCAAGCAAAGATATTATTAGCCAAGTTTGGTAAATTCTCCTGTGCCCATGCAAGAACATTTTACCAACAAAAGGTAATACCCATTATTACCTATGGGGCTGAAACTTGGCTACCACAAAATCAAGGGTACTGGAATAGAATTGAAGCCAAATTTTGGAAAAGAGTTCTTAATCTTCCCAACTCAACTCCAAATACTCTTTTGAGATTTGAGTTGGGTACCCTATCAATTCACATTCAAGTCTCTTGGAAAAGATGCAGTCTTTTCCGAAAATGCCTTCTGGGCCTGATGGCTAACAATCTGCTAGCAATACTGGCAGACTATTTATTACACTCTCAACACTTGCTTCCGACTGACTGGAGAAATACTGTTCTCTCCGATATGAATGAAACAAACATATCATTAAATTTGCTACTTAACAACCCAAATAGAGCTAAGCTAAAATTATATCAACTTGACTGGACTCACACTCAACAGAAGTGTCTTGAACTAAAAGATTTTGATAGAGCTCTGTTCGGTCACAAAAAATTTCGGGAGGCAGCTGATTATCTGCTAAAATGTCCTTCTTCGCTATTAAGAAACCAAACATTGAGATTCCGGATGAATCTATGACCAACAAAACAAATTTTACTAAGAAGAGGCCTAATTAAAGCTGAAGCATCATATTGTCGATTTTGTAAAATTAGTGGGATGGAGGAGACACTCAAACACATACTAATTGTGTGTGTTGCTTTGGCGAGGCAGAGGGAAACTATCATCTATAAGTTAACACAACTACATTATATAACCCGTTCTACTGATGAATTATGGTATGAATTGTTTGCTACACCTAAAATTTCGATAAGAATAGCTACTATGCAATTTTTAAATACAGTTCTACTCACAACTTAATCCTTGATTAAATCTGTGTAGTGATTGATTTTTATTTACTAAATTTGGATTTTTAACTATAGAACTGTGATTCTTCCTGAAACTCGGACGATGGTGCTTAATAGGCTTTTTCTTTCCTTTAAAACTTTTAAAAATTCCCAAAAATTGATAAATGTGTCTCTCAAATGTAATGTAAAATAATGAAATATTGTATCTTACGTTTACATTTTAATGATTAATTTGCACAAAAAACTTTGTTTTGAAAGGTTATATAGGCTGGACATTTTAATAGATTTGTTCATGATGAGTCCTATATCAATTCTGAGGATTTTTGGGCTAGACTATATTCTGGGAATGAGTCGGCGTTATCAATTGAGGTTGGAAGGTGTTTAAGGGAACTGAAGTTAGTTTTAGATTGATTTGTTACTAGTGATTTGAATTCTTGTTTTCTTGTTTTTTACTTAAAATGCTTGTCGCTACTCTATTCAGAATATGTAAAAAAAAAAATGTGGACTGTATATTGTTTTATTATTCGCTGAAATGTGTTAAAAGTCAAATTGTCTAGTGCACAATAAATAAAAAAAATAAAAAAAGAGTTGGTCCTTGGAATGGTCCTCTTGACCCCTATAAGCATGACAGCCCGAAGAGCCAGAAACGTAGGGTGCCAGTGACTTCTACAGATGTGAACAGATATTCTTTCAGACACCATTTAAACCTTTTCCAGCTGGCATCTTCATGGATAGAGGTGCCTCAACACCGGACCTGGTTGACTAATGACAAATAACCAGCTGTGCCGATGTCATTAGAGATGCCACGACATACTAACGCTTGCCATGAAGCAAACTCGCATCCCTGCACGACGTTACCCGGACACACACATGCACACAGGAAGAACATGTTTACACAGTTCTATACATAGAGGACAAATACATATACATACTGTCGAAAGCCTTCCTTATTTTCTTTCATTAGTTTAATAAGCCAGACGCAGAAATGCAAGTAAGCAAGAGATGCAAAGCAAGCTTGCAGCCACTTATTGCAACTAACCATATGGAAGTACAGGATTGTGTAAGGAACCTGGAAGAGTCAAGTACCACCACTAACCCATAAGGAAAAATAGTACAATATAGACATAAAGAAATCATAGCATAGCTACAGTAGAACTACATGAAGCCACAGGCCTCATACTGAGGGACGAAAGGAAACAGATTTTACAGCACGCTTCTCAGAACTGGTGCTCGCAGCCAAGGTCAGAAGCAAGCAGAACCTTCCTAGCTCCAGGGACAGGGAGCCACCTGCAATAGTAGAATAAATCCTCATTAATTACAGACCAAAAAAATCAGTTTTGTGGTCCTCACCAATGTGGTGTGGCCATGCGGAACAATAGCCATTTACCCACGATGGGAAGAGGAGCAGTCCCAGCGAACAGACAAGAACTGATAGATGTGTTGTCTAACAACATTGCAACCTGCAGGCACACTCTCAGGTTAGGTGGTTATATCAGTAGCAACAATGGGGACATCACCTCGAGAAGGTACACGTAGTGCTGAGAACGGAGCGGGGTGCCAGGCCTGAGGAGATCCGCTCCAGCCAATCAGTGAACACAAATTCAGGGGTGGATGACAAAGGGCAAGGGCCAATGGTAGTCCTGCGACCCAGCAACAATGTAATCGATTTTTGTTTTGGCGAAGGCTCGGTGAGACCACCTGACATGGAAGGGCCAGTCAGCTAACCTCTATAGTTGCATTCTATAGGCACTACCACCCCAGCCACCCAATAGTGTAAGCCCTTAGGTTTTTGGGGTAGAGCCCCAAATTGTGACAGCCTGTGCTAACAAAAACTCCTGACACAGGCTCAGGAGTTGTGATTGCTGGAGTATTATTTTCCCGTATGATCCCTGTCTGTTATGGAAAATAAAGGACAGTTGTAACTTGCCCTTGGCTGAGTCCTCCATCATTTACAGATTTACAGGGGGGGAGGATTCGTTGGGCCTTGGGTACTATGGTGAACAGTGATTGTGTAGCAAGAACCTTGGTCCTCTGGTATACCAAAGTTTACAATGAGTTCTTCCTTCTGCTTCTGGTGAAGCCTACAGATGATCTGCCAAAAGAGGGGTTCATTCGATTTATTTTCATTTGTATAGCGCACACAAGCCCTCTGGCATCAGAGCACTAGGGTGAACCAGTTACAAAAGGCCCTTAGGCACAATAGGTAGTATCCATAGTTACAGTGTTACATATAGTCATAGAAGTACATGCGTTACAGTTATAAGAGTACATGCAGAAAGCTACAGAGTCAGGATGCGGTTGGATGCATTAATCTGGGAGGGTTTAATTGAAGAGCCATGTTTTGCAGAAAACCCAGTAGGAGTCCTCTGATCTGAGTTTGCGTGGGAGGGAGTTCCATTGCTTGGCAGCTATAACTGGGAAGCTTGAGCCACCTGTTTTAGGTCGCTTGATCTAGTCTTTGTGTGTATGGTGTTCTAATGCGTCTAATTGAGTGTTATTTGGAGACTCTTTGGGAGAGGTAGGGTGGGGCCGATTTGGTAATACTTCTATGGGTGATGGTTAGGGCCTTGAAAAGTATTCTTTTCCAGATGGGGAGCCAGTGTACTGCCTTGGGGCCAGCTGATATGTGTTCAGATCTGGGGAGGTTGAGGGCAGCTCGTAGGGCATTATTTTGGATAGTTTGCAGTTTTTTTAGGTTATGAACTGAGGTGCCGGTAAATAAAGCATTACAGTAGTCTGACCTTGCACCCACCGTGGCGTGGGTGATCATCAGGCAGGTGTCTGGCGACAGGAAGGGTCTTGAGGCGTTTAAGAGTTTGGGGGAGTATGCTGCTGAGGAGGCGATGGCATTGACTTGTATGGTTAGTGTTAGTGATACATCCAGATAGGGTTAGAGTCCTCTTTTAAAGCCAAATGGCCCACAGGGATTGGAGTAGACTAAGCCTACCTTAATTAACCAATCCTGGGTCCCCACCAACAATCCCCTGTATGTATGAGGGCATACCCAGAGTGCTTTGCAGCAGAAAAGGTAAAGGGGTGAAAACTAGTAATGCTAAGTCCCACCCATCTTCCTGTTTGTTGTGGATCAAAGGGTCCCTCTGGTGAATGGAGCTCCCCGTTGTTCCTGATTTAAGCAGCAGGTCTCCCTCAAAACTGTGGTGAGACCAGACTTTCTGGCTCTGCCAAACCACATATTTGCACCTTCTGAATGGGGTCCTTCGCAGGCGATGACTACTGTAAACATGCAGTCCCAGACATGACATTTCACAGTCAATCGATACTGAGGGTAGGATCTGGCATCAGGTTGACACAGTGCATATGAAAGGGTGTTGGGGTTTTCCGTCTCCTTTATTAGCCTCTGCAGCCAGGCCACATGTGGGCCTGTTTGAATTAAACTCTGATTAGTATGTGAATGCTGCTACCAACTACAGGGCTAAAAAAAAGGACAGGACAGATCCCTGGAGCCTGTTTTAGTCAATTAGGCATGCCATGGCTGGGGGAATGTTTGACCCTCCCCCTTCTGGAGATGCATTATTTACTTCACCTGACAGGGGGGCTGCACCTGAAGGCTGTACCCACCCAGAGTACACAGGTCTATGTGTATGTCGTGCGGTGAGCATAGGACAATGTGTGCGGATTAGCCCCACACATTTTCTGGAGGTTGATCTGCCATCATTCAATTTCATTTAAAATTTCAGAAAAGCCCAGGTGAATTCCTCACAGTGAGTCACCACAAAGTTACTGATTACAAGTCATAGATGAAAGTGAGAGGTCTTCCGACCCTCAGTTAGTAGAAGAACACTGATCCTAAATGTTGATACGACCATACAAACTCCCTGGAACCAGTCGGAGGAAGTGCACCACTGGATCAATGAAAACCACTAATATCTGTGGTCGAAACCAACAGGAGACCAGCCCAATTACAGATACAAATACAATTATCTCTATACAAAAAACGAATGTATAAATTTACATCTTAGTATGTACTAAACACCCAAAGAAGGAGATGCCACACCTTATCAATGGCATTGCTCTCCCAAACACCATCCCCGGCACCTGAAAGAAACAGGACTGTGTATCCAGACATAAACAACACTCCTCAGTGAGAGCCAAAAGCTCAAGACCTCCATAAGGTGTCATAACTGAGTCCAATCAAATTCAAGGACCAAACCCCCACTGTGTACACGACCCACATGCAAGATGGGAACCAGTCGGGATGATCCGGTCAAATAACTGATCACTGGGTCTTCAAGCTTGTGATTTCTAGACATAGATGCTGGGTGGACGTGCATGCAGGTTTGCTTTTTGTAGGTAGTGCAGTGGGAGAGACAGGTCAGCACCCAATTGGAGGATACGATACTCAGAGGTGGTTGGGTACCCTCTTCCCACACCACAGGCTCACCTTCCGGTGTTTCGTGGCGTAGAGACGGTGCAAGCACTGAACTGGAAGGTCAATACGGCACTGACAGGTATCCAAAGGAGCCAAGTAACGACACCAGTATCACCGTCAGCTCAGACCCAGGCCAAGAGAGAGAAAGCAGGTTGAGAAGAGCAAGGAGGAAAGTGTTAATTTAAGTGATCAGAAGATGGGGAAAGGCAGCAGCGAATAGGAGCAAAGACAAAGTAGGAACCCAAGACCAAGGCATAAAGAAAGCAAGAGGCAAGGGTGCAGGCATAGACAGCTAGTCAAGAGGCACAAGGCACAGAGGGTAGGGCACAGGGCACAGGATGGCCAGGAAAGAAACAGAGCGAGGGTCCTGGTCGGAGTGTCGAAATGTGCCGAGGAGAAGCCACGTTGGGCTTTTATTGGCCAATCGTGTTGTGGTTGCCATGGTGACTGGGACACACCATGTGTACATGGCGTTCCATGCGCCGTACACAGCCCCCCACATCTGACTGTCTTACAGAGCTGGGCGGCATCTTCCAACTCAAGAGGACCACCTTGGAGACCGGCGGTACATGGTGGAGCGATATCGAGAGGACAGGTGCGAGCCAATGCCAGTCATGGCGTGGCCTCAGTGGAAACGGTAAGGCATTACAGGACAAAGCATTCCTATATACCCCTGCAGTAAATTGAACGTGTAGATGGGAGTACAGACCATCACTGCAAACATGTAACAGAGTTAAGTAGGTCAACAATGCAGATTCCAATTGAAGAACAATCACAGATCCCAGACACACTGTTAAGACAACAACAAACACTGCAAAACCACCAGTGACGAACAGCGGCATAAGAGCCCTGATCGCAAGGTGCCCCCTGGACAAGCTGATGCATGTCAATTATGAATGGACTCCAGGCTATTTGACCAAAGTCCAGTAAAATATAGACCATTGACACACTGCATATTAACTTTTGCAGACCAACCAGCTGAAGACCTGTTCCCCAACTATCCAGGGATGACAGGTGGTCCGCACCCCCATGCCCACGTGCTCACATGAACTAGCATGAGGCAATGACACCCAGGGAGAGGATGCCACAGTCTCCCTAATAGTTACCCTAGAATTGCAAACTGCAAGTGACCATTACCACTAACCACTTCCCAGGTCAACCAATCATCAACCCTAAAAATTAGAAACATCCTTATGACCAGCCCTCCTCTCCCACCCCCGGGCCTTCCATAAAAACTGTAGAGGAGCAGTTGGATGCATTCTTCCCTAACTCCTGCCCCCTCACTGCCGTCATACTGGAACAATAGGAGACAGGCCCTATATGGGACTCCTAGTGTTATGCCTATACCTCATAGAGTATAAGAGCGATGATATGCACTCAGGCAACCATATTGAATGTACCCTCGCACTGAAAGTGTGGAAGGATGCCATATGGAAAGATGTCTGAACGCACCATTGGACATCATGGAGCGCTGAGTGAAATCTGACAAGGGCAGAGTGATGTCATAAAGAAGCTATACAAGGGCATACTGAAACGATATGAAAATACTTAAGAGTGACGATGTAACTGAAGCGTTAAAAGAAACATGTACGAAACAATGAAGTATTTATAAATGCAAAAGATGATAATGTAACTTGCTGACCAATAAGTGTAAATACAAAGTAACGCAAGGTAGAAAAGATACATAGGAGCTTGCTATAGATGAATATATAACGTGGTAAGGACGGCCATAGTTGGAAAATGGATGCCGGCTTGTGTAAATATTCCATTCAACTACCACAGAACCAGATCAGGGTTGCAGAGTCAGGAGGTGCAAAACAAGAGGAGTCAATGTTGGCTTGGGATCAAGGATGCTATTTTTAAGGAACAGCTGCAAAGCACGAAGGGAGGCAGACGGATAAGCAATGGACGAGACATATTTCTCTTAGATTAAAGTAGAAGAAAACATCTGTAAGAGCTAAGTAATGGACAATTAAAAGTGTATAAAGTCTATACAAGGTAAAGTGAGCAACTCTCCAGTGGCCAAGAGGAGCAATGACACCCAGTATAATTAAATTGAATACCAGTAAATAAGAGGCTGAAATGGACAGAGTCATGGTCTCGTCACATTTGACTCAGATGTTGAAAACAAGGGCTATTCATTAAGCTCCGGATGAAGATAGTCATCTGCTTTCACTCCCTTAAATGTCCTAGAACAGAGAACAGCCTACAAGGTCAATTACAGATGGGAAACATTAGCTCATGGCCGCTCTAATGAGAGATGATGGATTAATTGGGAAAGTAGGGAGTAATCTGACGTGATTCCAGCACCTGGGTTTCGGTTTCCTTACGTGCTGCTAGCCAAGTGGAAGGTTCAAGGTTGGCTGAGAATGGCAGCAAATCAGTGGGTCTATGAGGAAATCTGTTATACAATGTTGCATAGACCAATTTACTGCCATTTTGTATATTATATTCAGTAAATACGTATTTAGAGATAGTTCGAGGTGTGTCTCACAGATATGAGACAGCCAATGAAGTACTAACCCGTATACATTCTATAAGTAGATATGTTCCCCTAACCAATCCCTCTCGCTAATAAGCTGTATTACTTGCCACGTAGGATGACGTCATATATGACACATGTTGGGGTTTAAGACCTCTGTGTAATCAAGTTTGTGTGAGTGTGCAAGCATCAGTCCGATGTCTGACCGATGACCCTGCATTATTGAACTGAGAATAAAGTAGTACTTTGCCATATTTATTGAGTCTGTCCAGTTATTTGGTCTGAGATATTAATTGGTAATTTCATCTAGTACTAGAGATGCTTCAAGGTGCTAGAGCACAGTGTCATTCATGTTCTATGACTGCGTGTAAAACTGACTCTCTGGTGACACAAGCTTAATAGTTGAATGGAGTGATCGGTTTGATTGTTTTACATCCAGGATGCGAAACAGGGAGTCTAGCTCTTCTAGATAGTCTTTGAGTTCTGACACATGCAACTGGAACATAGCATGTATCAGGTCCGGTGTTGTGGCAACTCTGGAGCTCAGCAGCACTTCACCACCGAGGGAATCATGGCTAATTATCCAGGTGGAGTCTCCCTTGATAGGAATGGGTGTCTTGATGCTGCTTTTGAAGATCTTCACATTAATGGGCTGCACTGGAGCAGGCATAATGCACATGTTAACGGAGCAGCAGGGTCTATTATGGATGATTCTCTGTGACTTCTGATGTGCAATTTGCCTGATTTCTGGTGGGAGTCACATGTGCAGTACATTTAGTTGTCATTGGGGGTGTTGCATTGACCAGCGCACATTGTTCTTCTGGATGGAACTGGTGCACTGTTGTCTTGTGGTGCCTTCCATGAGCATGTTTGAGTTTGCTCTGTATGGCTTTGCATAATGATTGGTTTTTATGCAGTTTATGCATATAAGCCGTGATGGGCATTCATTCAGATCATGTACATTGCCACCCGTGTTATTATTATTATTATTATTATTATTATTATTATTATTATTATTAGTAGTAGTAGTAGTAGTAGTAGTATTTTATTTATTGAGCGTGGACTTCGCTTCGAGAAGCAAGTGAGTGCTTTACAGAGGTATACAATATTACATATGCACAACGAGCACTTTCCTGAGGTAACAACAGAACAGATATAAGCCCCAATGAACAAACTCCTCCCCATTTTGTTGACAACTTTATATATGGTCTTGATCCACAGGCCCAGTAATGGTCCATCAGGACTGCTGTTCCCTACTTCATGCCTGGTACATCGAAAATTCTGCCACAATCTCCAACTTTCACTGCACCATTATTTCTGAAACATAAGGACGTATTATTCAGAGGTAGCATCTGCCATGGTCCTCCCTCACTGTTGACCCATGTCAACAATCTGCAATGTTAGTCCATTGGGTTTTGCATTCCTTTTTTGCATTTGCTGCAACTACTTCCCATTGTCCGGTTAATGCCATTGCTTTGCACACAACCAGTCCATCAGCCCGTCCTTCAGGAGTAAGCACTAATCCTTTGATTTGTAGTTGACCTCTTTCCCTGCATTCTTGTATTTCCTTCCCATTCTTATCCTTGCATTGCAGCATCTTGTTTTCTTCAATCTGGATTCCTGCTCTATTTATTCCAGGCTGTTCGTATTTTATTATTTGATGCATTGTTTCTGGCTTCTCTCTTGACTTTACCTCATGTACATAATTGACTTTGTCTTCTCTCTGAGATGTCGCTTTATTCACCCACACTATGGATGCTGTTCTGCCTTGGAACTGTCCTCTGTTAGACAAAGTGCAAGGTGTCAGGTAATGTGCCTTCCTCACTAATACTTCTGTTGCTATGAATATTTTAGAGGTTCCCAAAGCATAAGGTATGAGGGAACACACGTAGCAGCTTTCATCTGACGCCCTCCTTCCCACCTTTTTCATGTTCTGATACCAGAGGTTATTCTTGAAATGAGCCAAATTATCAAGCTACATATTTATACCTGCATGATTTTCCCCAACATCCCTTTTAAATCGAAATAAATGCCCAGTAAGATTATAAAAGATGCTGTTTGTGAATTCCTCAGCGGCAACAGTAACTGTTTCATTGTGATCCACCTTATCTGTATTATTCCTTATAACTTCTCGAAATGTCATAGTGATCAGGAGGAAAACATAAATGATAATGCAGAATGATGCCACAATTATTATTCCATGGAAGCTCATCGATTTTCTTGATGGCAATGGGCCTCTTATATCCTGAAACCTATGCCTTGTTGCTTGAACTTTTAATACGAAACTCTCTAAATCTCAATGAATCACACCTTTACATCAAGAACTGCACATTGATTGCAACAATTATTCTAAAAACAATATGATTGTTCTTAGGATTTCCAAGTAACGTTATGACGTTGACGTATCTTCTTATTAGAACTGGATAAGACTGTAATATGTAGGTAAAAACAGCATACAACGTATGTAATATTATTGCAATAGGTAACAGAATGATGAAGTGTGTTTTTCTTCTTTCAGCTCCGGTACTTCAATGCATTGACTCTCAAACCTATCTAAAAAAGTTCCAGGATAACTGCACGTCTGTTTACTGCTTGTCAAATGTTAAAAAAAGATTTTGGCCTTTAGTCTAGGGCGCTGCTGTGTTCTTCACTTTCCTTGTCTTTACTCTTGACCATATAACGTATCTACATATGTAGAACTTCATCTCTTGCTTCATTGTGGGTAGTTTCAGGAGGGGTCAGTGTTTCTCCTTTATATGGCTTGATGTTGTGCAAATGAAGCCAGGCTCTTTGTTCTTTTAACTTGGCTGCTTTGGGTGTAACTTGTTCCACCTCTCATGGACCTTTAAAGCGAGGAGTACTCCAAGTGCATAATAACATTCGTACCATCACCTGGTCTCCCAGGTATAGACTCAGTTGTTTGAACGAATCCTCTGTTTCGATGGGTTGATCATCTTTCTTGCTTCTCTTTGACCCCTCCCTCCAATTATTTATCTGTTGAGACATGAAAGAAACACTTGCAGTCATATTTATTAGGGAATCATGGCCCTTGTCACCTAATGTCTTTGCTACACTATGGGCATCAGTTTTTACCCTAGTTCGAGGAGCAAGGGGGGAGTTCTCATGTGACATCCAGTCACCAACTCATGAGGAGTTAGATGGTGATCTGAGCTCGGCTGATTCTTTATAGCATATAGGGCAAGGGGTAGGCAATGTAGCCATCTCTTCTTCAAAGCTATCTTGATCTTTGCAGTCCTTTCCTTCAATAATCTGTTTAATTGCTCACAGACGCCATTCGCATGTGGGACAGAAAAGCAGAAGAAAATATAGGCTTAATGCCTAATAAAATAACTATTTGTGTGAACAACTCATTTACAAACTGCGGTCCATTGTCAGACGGCAAAACCTCACACACACCCTATCTTGGGAACACTTCACGCACAAGGAACTTGGCAGTGCATGTGGCATCAGGGTGTGTGCATGGACCTGCCTCGATCCACCTAGAAAAAGGACATACCATGACCAGCATATATCTGTAACCGTTGCATATCTGTAACTGTTGCATATCTGCAGCATATCCACATAATCTATATGTAGATGCTGAAATGGGCCATTGGGTCTAAGAATTGCTCCTCTCACTGTTCGCAAAGTGTGCCCTGCAGTACATTTCTGGCACACAAAGCAATTTACAATAAACTGTGCCACATGTTCTAACAGGTTTAGCGAGAACCATTCCTCTGCAATTGTTGCAGCTAGACTCTAGAGTCACATGCGAAGGGTAGTGGAGCTGCTCCAGCGCTACCTTCAATAATGCTAGAGGCATAACTGGATTTCCAGTGCTATCCTGTCTCCAAATTGCCTCAGTGGGGGATAAAGAACACCCCAACTTCCTCCATAAATCCTTCTCTTCTTGTGGTGCTCGCTCTCCTTGTATCTTAGTTAACTGGACAATAGACAGCATGTTAAAGCCCTCCTTTACCAGCATGCTTTTTGGCTTCTAAATCTACAGCTTCGTTTCAGCAAGAGATTAAATCTGTCCTTTTAGACTGCGCTGCACATTTTATGGCTTCTAGAGTCAATGGCAGTGCTAACACTTTATCCAATAGGGCTGCATATTGCACTGGAGTGCTGTCTAAGAGGTGGATGCCCCTCTTTTTCCAGCATGACAGACCTGCGTGTATGGTTGACATCACATAGGTGGAGTCAGAGTACACTGTCACTTCCTCATCTTCTGAGTGCGGCAATAAGCACCACTAATTCTGCAGCCTCTGCTAAGCAATGTGAAGGCAATCTCGCACTTGTCACTACTTCAAATTCACCCACTCGGTCCAGATTTACTACCGCTGATCCAGTATGCCTTTCACCAGTCGTTTGGTCAATTTTTGAGCAACCATCAATAAAAACAACTTCACCCCTACTGATGGACATTTTTGGCCTCATCACGTCAGGTATTACCGCCGGGGCTATTAGCCCTACCGCCAAACCCCCCGGTGCTATTAGCATCGGATCACAGGTTTGGCAGAACGGTAAGTCCCAATTCCCCATTGGGCCCATTTGGTAATTTCCCATTCCCCATTGGGCCCAATGGGGAATGTTTGGGGCTATTATCGCTGGCGGGTGTTACCACCAGCGGTAATAGCACTGAAAATTGGCAAAATCACAGCGGATTTGCCCCCAGCTCAGTTCTGGGGGTATATCCCCCAAGCCTGTGATTTGGCAGACCCTTAAATACGGTAGTAATAGCATTATCGCTGCATTTAAGGGTTACCACCAAACTCGTGATGAGGCAGTTTCTCTGGCTTGGGGAATTTCATTATAGATTTCAGTATACATTGTGCAATCATGTACGCAATCATCCTCCCCTACTGGTTCAGCTGTGAACGTTGCTGGGGTCACTTTCTTACAACTGACAATTTTAATCGCAGGATTCAACAATATTACCTCATATCTTGATGCTCTTTGTGTGATCAATGTACTTTTGGGTTTCTCTAAAATTGCAAATAATGCATGCTCAACAAATAATGTTACTGAACACCCCATTGTTATACTTGAAGCTTTTTCAATTGCAAATGCAGCAGCAGCTAAAGACTGCTCACAAGGATAATGCCCTTTCATAACTGGATCTAAAATCCCACTATAATAGGCTAATGGTTTGTGTCCATTTCCTAATGTCATGACTTCTCAGTTGAATGGGAAAATAAATAAAATTATTCATTATAATCTGTAATTCCCAACACAGGGGCTGCACTGATCACCTTTTTTAATTCTTCAAATTCTTCAGTCATTTTATCTGTCCATATTGATGTAATCTTGCCCACCTGTGCTTCTTTAAGCCCTTTTAAAAGTGGTTGAAAATGGGTACTGTAATCGAAAACCCAGGACCTGAAATAGTTAGATAGGCCTAAAAATGGTTACATTTCCCTCACTGTTTTAGGTTCTGAGGTCTTCATAATTACTTCTGCACTTTCAGGCATCACTTTCCTCCTCTCATGAGAAATCAACTGTCCTATATATAAGACCTCTTCCTGATAGTATTGTAACTTCACTTTGCCCACTTTATTTCCTTTCTTTGGGAGGATAGTCATAAACCTAATTGCATCTTCTCTATATTTTTCTTCTGTCTCACTACACACCAAAATGTTGTCCACATATTGAACTAGTGCACTTTCGAGCTGAACATTGCCTAAGTCCACCTGGAGGACTCTATTAAAGATTGAAGGGACTCACAGTACCCCTGGGGTAATCGAGTATGTTTTATGTGGATCGTTCTATATAAAAAGGAAATCCTGTGACTCTTCATGGAGGGGAATTGAAAAGAACGCATTCTTTAAATCTATGACTGTAAAATATTAAGCCTTAGATAGGATGTTGCACAATATTTTCATGGGATTTGGAACTAAAGGAAACTCAGCTTTGACTATATTGTTTAGAGGACTAAGGTCATGAATATATCTCCATGAACCCCCGTCGATTTTCTCACTGGGTACACACCCATGTCACATGGAGAATCGGATGGTACCAATATTCCTTGCTTCATCAAAGTTGAAATGGTCTTGAATATACCTTCACCCGCCTCTCTGGAGATGGAGTATTGCTTTGCATGTAGCAAAAGTGCTCAATGGTTTAAGCTTGATTGTAACTGCTCCAACTCCTTTTAATAGACCCACATCATATGGACTTGTGGTCCATAAAATCTTTGGCACTTTCTCTAAATCTCAGAGGAAAAATGACTGTGTCCTTTATACCAAAGCCATACTCAGCAGTATTTCTCTATTCTCTACTTTTATCCAATTCATCATCTGAGTACTCATCCCTAAACAACTCCTCGTCTGTTAAATCTGTCAGCCTGTATCCTTCACTGAGGGCTATCACTGTTCTCCATCCTCTTCCATCAACACCTGTCCCATGAAGAACCACCCTTTCCTCTCTGACCACTGCAGCTTCTACCTCCAAGGGGATAATCAGCCCTTCTTCATTCATCATCCATAGGGATTTCTTGACTGAACTAACACTCATCCGGTATTATTAATAGTTTACCTATCAATCTGAGCAACCACAATAATAAAACAGTCACTCATACAAACATATTTCTGGGTCTAAAGGGATCACTCGTAATGCTTTCTGCCTTGTAAAAGTTAATATAAAAGCCCTCACATTCATAAAATGTATCCCTGGAGTGGAACACACTATTCCTTCATCAGTAAAAGGTATTGTTATGTTAAGGTTTGTCATTAAGTCATACCCCAATATGTTAACGGCGTTTGCCTAGAATGTAATACTGGCATAGACATGTTGTGTTCTTCTTTAGAGATTGGTAATTCGTACGTAAAAGGAACTTAACTCATGGCCCCAGAGAATCCCTCTGCATTGATTGCAATACCTGACATTGGATATTTCCCCTCACGGACACAGGAACAAGTGTCTCCAGCATCTACAAGAAATGAAAATGTCTTGCCTTCTACTGTCACCTTGACCCTTGGTTCCTCTTGGGAGTCTGGTGTCACTGAGAGTACTGAACACATCAGGTCACTCCATGGGCTGTCCTATTGTGGCTATACATTCATCCCTGTAACTGTGAAAGGATTTCTTCCTAACACAGTTACACTCCCTAATTTGGGTGCAGGTGCTTGCTGAACTCCTGTAGTCATATTCCATTGTGGTACCATGGCCTGCTGTGTCTGTGCTTGCTGCGTTTGTACCTGTTGTGTTTTCATGGGTACTTGCTGTGATTGCCCTTGTGGTGATTGCATTTGTAATGTCAATTGCTGCATTTACTGTGGTTGGAGAGCATATGTCTGAAACTGCCTGTGATCTTGGGCATAATATTCCTGTGGTTCTGTATTATCTTACAGAGCATAGCCCATCCCCCTCTTGGAGCCAATTTTGCTGCATGCCTCCTCTGATTCTACATGTTCTGGCTTTGTGTCCTATTCTTCTGCAATTCCAGCACTGTTGTGGTTGTCCCCCATTTAATACTCCTCTCCCCTGAGGGTTTTGAAATCCACCTCGTCCTTCTCCTCTCGGACCATTTCCTTTTCTTCTTGGCAAGAAAACATACCCACTCTGATCTGTGTGATACCCAATGTTGTTTTGCTGCACCGATTGCATCTCCTGTGTCACCCCACCTTCATTACTCGTCAATACCGCTCCCTCCCTCTATAGCTATTTATGACATATTCTTCTGGTCTAACTTCGCTTCCTTGGATTTCTTCTTATTCTTCTCTAGCATTAATCAGCAGTGATGCATGATTGTCAATTGCATTTCTGGCCATGGCTTCGTTTCCATTCCCACTTTTTTCTCAATTGCTATTGCACTGGCTTGGGCAGTCCCTGACACAACATGTAGTATAATAATGCTACTGTTTTATCCCACGGTTAACGCCTCTCACAGTGCCATTTTTCTTTAATATCTTGAATATAAGCAAAAGGGTCTTCATCCACCCCAATTTTCCTAATCATAATTGCACCTATATCTGATGTATTGGGATATTGTACTCTTATTAAATGGTGCTCTATCGTGTGTCGTGTTTTGTGCAGTCAGACCTGCGTATCCTGCTCATTTCCAAAAGTCATCAGCCTCTCCCCTATGATAGTTGCTAGCAGGCCTTTTATGTCACCTATAGATAGCGTCATTCCTGAAGTCATTCACTTAAGTTCATCAATCAATTTTCCTGCACCCGAAGTTAGACTCAGTCATTTACCTCTTAAATTGTCTTTATCCATTTGTGGCCATGATCTATATTGTGGTCGTCCATCCCCTTTCTCTAATAACGAGAATTTTGAAAATGCTGGTCCATAATCATACTTGCCTACAGTTCTTGTCTTCCAGGCGGGGCTAGTCTCGCCTGTTTGTCTCGGTCCTGGTAGTGACCTGAATCTGCTTTTATAAGGTGGGGATACATCCCATGCACTGCGTGATCATGCTTCTGGTGGCTTAGTATATGCTGTTGATTCTTTCCTTTCTTCGTCCGACATTATTATGTCCCAACTTGAGTGACTGTAATCCTTTTCACATCCACATCATCAAGATCTAGTCTACTTAAATACAGTTTTCTGTGCTCGTCTGTTATGATGTCATCTAACCTTCCTTCCGTTTCCCTCGATAGAGATCCTTCTATGTTCTCTTGGGATTCAGACCATCATTATCCCTCTTTTGCCTATATAAATCCCCCAAGTCTTTTCTCTACGCCTTCTGTATCTCGCACATCAGCCCATGTTGCCCATTTTTATATTCTTGGTGTCCCTTGTAGCTCCCTATGGAGCTGTCGTGACCCTCTCTCTTCCTCAAATTTTTCTTGTGCTTCGATCAGCACTTTGCTTTTATGGCATAGATAATTTATCTTGTCATCCTTTAGCTCCCTACTTCTGTCAATTTCATCTTCCCTTCTCCTCATCTCCCTTAATTCATCTTCCCCTCGACTTCTTTCATTCTTTGTGCTATTTAGATGTCCCGCCTTTGCTGTATGAATGTGCCATCCTGACTGAAAATTGTATTTAGCTGTCACCCTTTGTTATATGAATGTGCCTGCATGCCTGAACTTCGTAACTAGCTGTCCTTTTGCCTTCAGGTTTAGCGTACCATGCCTCACCCCTCTGTGTCCCCCTCCATGGCCTCTCCCTCCTGCCCATTTTGCTAAAACATAAAAACAATGGTGCACTGTGTTACTGAGATGCATCTGAGAAACTACAGTGAAATTGCTATGCTATGGAACAAACAAACAAGCTATGAAAAGAGACACAAAAGAGACACAAAGAAACACAAAGATCGGTTCAATTACAAACAAATACACTTTACTCATGCCTTGCATTGCATGACACTAATCACAGCAAATTACTACATAAGGGAACAAAATCAGCAGTCCTTAAGCATAAGTGCAAGCTACTGCAACTTCCCCAGCCCTTCTGGCCTGTCTCCTTGCAACAGGCTCTCAGACCATCTGGGCTAAGCTACTGTATCTCTAGCACAATAGCAATACCCCTACTGGTTTGTAGCATTTCCCTGTCCACACACAAACTCCTAATAATGAGACAGTTCCTCTTCCCACTAGCTCTCTCTAACAGCAGTTCTCCCAGCCACACACATCATGACTCCCACCCATCAGAATCCTCACTCATCCAAGAGACAGAGAGAGAGTGCCCTCTGATCTATTGAGTCGTCTGCTGCTCTCACCTAATGCCAAACTCCCACTCTCCTGCTCTCCTCACAGACAGCCAGACAGAATCTACTCAACAGAAACCCCACAGTTATACATTGCAATGACGCAAATGCCAGTGTGCGTAATAGATACAATCTCGCCAGCATAGCATATTGCATCAATTTGACATGACATTTCTACATTCTCAGAACAGGACATCATATCGTGTCTTGCTCATAACATGGAGACAGAGACGGAGACAGCATATCCTCAAACCCCAAAACAATCTTTGTCCTAGTCAGCTTTTCACCAAAAAGGCACATTCCTCCCTCCTCCACCTGTTCCTGCCAAGACAAGGCCATCTCTCTACTAGTCCAGAGAGCAGAGGCAGTTGTTATCATTCTTTCCCTTCCACTGTACATCAACAAATCGCGCACAGTGAAACCCATTCAGAATGGCAGAGACAGAGTAGCTTTCTGCCTAGCTCCTAGAAACACTCTGAGCACTATACTAATATGACCAGTATACATAATTACATATAAATGCATTGCTGTCAGCATATATGGCACTCATTATAGCTTCTGCACAACCCATTGTAAAATGTGGCTTATTTCTCTAGTTAAATGGATGGTAAAAATGCGTACATGAATTAAATGGAATGTATTCATCTCACGATCACACATAAGAATAAAATCCAGTTTGACAGTTTCACTGCCTACCCCCCCGTCACTGTCCGTCCTGGCACCTTAGCTACACTGCCATCACTCCGTACATTCCCCCTTCCACAGCATTCCACAGTTGCATCGCCTCCTCTGATTCAACAAACCCGCCCTGTCCAAAGTCTGAGTCTGATGGCCCCATTTTGGAGGTACCATCACCGCTATGTTGCTAATGCTTTGGATTGACTTTTTTTGCTCATGTTGGTTCACCCATTTTGAATCTCAGCATTCTCATGCTGGACTTTTAAGTCATTACGTAATCATGGTGGCCCTGAATCATGTTGTGCCCTTCAATGACTTTGAATCGTGGCATGCACATGCTGGACTCTTGCATCATAATATGTTCAGTATTCTCTTTGTATTTTGGCGGGGCTCTTTTCATCTGTTTGTTTGCTCCCTAACACTGAATTCTGCTGACTTTGCATCTTTCTCCTTACCCACTGTTTCTCAGTCTTCTCTTCCTCTCCCCTGCTTGAACCCTTTTCTCCCCTCCCCTCACCATATTCAAAGCACTTGCACTATCAGAAATGTTGTCAGGCCTAGTATGATAGTCATTGTTTGTTCCTCTCCCTCTGCCACCCGTCATTCCCTCACATATTTGATTGCCCTTACACTATCAGAAATGCCGTCAGGCCTAGTATGATAGTTATTGTCTGTTCCCCCCACTTCCTTCAATCATTGTCCATGCTCTTGCACTATCAGAAATGTCGCCATGCCTAGTACAATAGTTAATTACCCATTATTAATGTCTCAAAGCCTTGCAAGAATGTTATTGTATTTTCCTTTGCTCCCTCTCCTGCCTTGAAGCACTTTCAAACATGTGTATAGGCGCTATACAAATAAACTATCACATCATATCATTCAACCTCCTCTCGTCTCTTCTCTTATAGTCTCTCCTTTTCTTTCCCTGCTTCATTCTTCCCTTTGCTTGCATTCTCTTTCTCTTCTTTATATGCTCTCCTTCCTTTTCTTTCTTTTCCCGCTCTTCTCTCTGTTCTCTTTATCGAACCCCATCAATGATCTTATCATCCAGCTTGAACAATATCTGTCCTCTCATCCATTCGTATAAATGTAAAAAATAAAATAAAATAAAGAAATTGTTATTCCCTTAGCTTTGTCCTTTATTTATTTCTGCTTCTTTTCTCCTTCCTCCATCTGTTTATCTTGCCTGTCCATCCTCTCATCACGCTGTTTACTCTCGTGTGTCGATATGTATTTGTTTTCTCTGCTTTTGCTGTCTTCTGCATTGTCCTCACTGTTGTAAGCAAGAGGCTCATATGTCGGATTAACGTACCCCGCCTCTGCTTTCAGTTCCTTTAAAGCAAGGTTGTACACCATACAGCCTGCAGGCCGCAATGCAGCCCTCCAAGCCATTTGATGTGGCCCGCGAGGCTCAAGAGAGTCCATGGACCTGATTAATTTATTTATTTCTGCAATGTTGGTCGGGTACGGTACCCGACCAACATTGCATAGATAAATAAATAAAACGGCCATGGCAGAGGAGCGGGACATCGCAGAGGAATGTTACTGCCTCTGGTGACGCCTGCAAGGGGGCACCAGAGGCAGTTACAGGCCTAAGGCCCCATTCCATTTATTTATTTTAGCAATGTTTGTCAATCCCATGTCTTGTGCCCGACTACCACATGTCGGCTGCGGGGAGCCATCGTGAACCACACACTATGCAGGGTTCCTCACTGCGTGTTACATGGGTAGAGGAAAGAGATGGCCTGTTATGGTTTGGCCGACTGGAAGACTGACCGCAGGTAAAGATCCCAAGAGGGAAAACTGCGAACACGGTTTGCTGCAAACGTACCCATGCCCTTTCCTGGCCATGTGGAGGCTTGGCATGGGGATCCTGGCCCTAAATGTTGTCGGGTAAGCAGAGGCTGGTCGTACCTCTTACAGAGCATGTGGCCGTAGGCCAGCCGTGTGGAGTCTTGCATTATTGGGTGCTGGCCACATCTTCTAGAGTTGGGAAATGTGGAGGATCCACAGTTGCCTCTGCCAGGTTTTACCTTCAGACCTTTTCACCCTTTCACCAGAACTACAGGCCCAATGTGCTTCGAAGAGCAGGCTTGAGCAATTCTGTTCAGCCCAGGTCCCTGTGGGGAGGCCCAACCGATTATTTTTTTATTTCAGCAATGTTGGTCGGATACAGGTACCCGCCCAACATTGCAAAAATATATGGACCTCTACAATTGGTTGGCATGCCCAGCACAACCAGCATGCCAATGTGTTACATCAGTGACAGTGCTGTCTTACACTGTGGACACAGTGATAATTAAAATGTGTTGTGTTCTACAATGTTCTTGTCTGCTGTAGGGATTGAACACACTGATGATTGCACACTCACACACAGTTTTGATTAGGTCTTATACCCCAACATGCGTCATCTATAATGTCATCCTACGTGGCAAACCCTAAAACGGATTAGCAGAAGGGATTGATTAGGGGAACATATCTACTTATAGAATGTATACGGGTTAGTACTTCATTGGCTGTCTCTTATCTGTAAGACACACCTCAAACTACCTCTAAATACATATAATACTGATTATAGCAAAGAAAATAAATGGCAGTTGATTGGTCTATGCAACACTAACAGGTTGTGCCATAGGCACCACAAGGACATGCTCTTTAGAGAAACTGCTATGGCCTACTTCAGTGTGAATAAAGATACTGTGATCCATCCTAGAACGACGAATAGTGAGAGCCTGCACTCCCATATATTCCCAGAGACAAGGATGCTTTGCAAGGCCAAGTTCAAAGACAATCTTCATGGTAGAAGGCATGGGCGATGAGAGATCTTAGGCTAATTGGGTGGGGAGCAAGAGTCAGGCCCACTTCCTTGCACCTGGGTCTGGGCTTACGTGCTGCTAAATGAACCGAATGTTCCAGACATGGCACATGTGTGCCAACCAATTGTAGAGGTCCATATAATGAAGGACCTTATAGTTTTAAGATCAATCAGAAACTGTGTACTTGATGTTTTTGAAGATGACATGTTTTAGAGGTAGGCATATATTGGCCACCTGACAGTGGGCAGCCAATCACAATCCTAGTTCCTATACAGTGTGTACGTAAATGTTCCCCTTAAGCCTATCCCGATCCCCAGTAGGTTTTTCATTATTTGCCACATAGTATCACGTCACCTCTGACATATTTGTTGCATAAAGTCTATGTTGTGTGAAAAAGTTGTTGAGGGAAATCGAGTGTATATCCGTTGTTGTTCATTGTAACTCCCTGATTTAGATAATTGTTAATAAAACAGTACTTTGCCATCTTCCTGAAATGGTTCGGTTATTTGGACTCAATGTTATTCTGTGTGAACCCATCCATTGCATGCATGTTCCTAAAGGGCTCTAAGCTCACGTGGTAGTGGTGCCGATGGTTCAAAAAGATCCAAACTAGTTTGTCTCTAATATTCTGGACGATTGGGCATCCTTCGCCATTCGCTGGAAGATCGCAGGGTTTCCTGTCGAGAGTGGCTGATAGAAATAAACTTGCACGAAGAACCGAGATGGTGGACAGGTCCCCCTTTAACGAAATCCCTGCCCGGTTCCATGGGCGCTAAGTGGACGGAAGGCGAAGTGCTCGGATTGGAGGATGAGTCAATACCGAAGGCTTCATGTCGATTAACAAATATTGAGTAGACTAAGGGGAATGGCAAATAAAGGGGACGTGATTGTGATAATTTGTGATAATTTTTGAGTACCTGGAAATATTGTGCAGAGAAGAGGTAGTGCCTAGAAGCCCTGACTCAAGGGATCTAGAAGGAGACATCTCAAACTCCAACGGGAGTAGAGTGAAATATAAAAAGCGTAATCAGGATTACGTAAGGTGATGTCTCAAACCCTGTATAGGGTATAAAGTAAAGGTGACAGAAAAGATGATCACAGTGTATGTAGTGTGTAATGTTGACTAGTCTGAATGTTGTTTGTTGAGTAGAACTATCAAAGAGTGATAGAGATTGTGAAAAAATTCAAAAGGTTGAGGAGCAACAGTGATTGAGTATAGCAAAGCAATTGGAACCAACTGAGAGAATAGATAGGCCACTCGAGAGAATAGATATGTCAACCAATAGAATAGACAGTCTATTGAAATAAGAGACTTGAGCAGCAATTGATGGTGCTTGCTCATGTTTGTTGTTTTAAAAATGTTGAAAAGTGTGATTTAAGCCAAAGTATAAGGTTTGATTTAACAATGTGGTAAGTATCAACAGTCAAGCGAGAATTGTCACTATGGGGGTTACTCCTCTCATGCATCCATGCAAGACACTGCCAACGCATATGCCCAAGCCCAAACAGTATAGTGCGGATTGGGTAAAAGGCACAGCAGATAAAATGTTCATGCCGTGGCCACAAGGGGGATCATTGTCAAAAGCGGTATTGCAACACATAACCACATACTTGCACGCTGCATACACAGGGAATAAATTAGAGAAAAGATTATTGATTTTAGAGCTCTGGAAGGTGTATCAAGAGGAAAGAGAAGACCCGCCACCTGAGGAGTGGATGCTTAGTCAGTATAAGGAGGAAGGCATCGAGCCATCAGCTGTCATGAACCATCAAACTCGCCCCTTCTGGGCCTCCTGGTCCCTGACACGTCAGGCCTTACACTCCATAATACTACCAACATGGCGGAAAGATCAGAAAGCTGCTCGCCAGTCTTCACATTCTACGCAGCGTCCTCTATAAAGAAGCCACACCCCCGCGGCCCCGTGCGTCTCAATGCTGCTACTAGCTGTGATCGGACGTGTGCTCCGAACCTTCTCTAGTGCTACTTGCTATCCCCTGGCCCCTGGATTCCCTTCTCCCGACATCTTCCCTCTTTCCTAACTTCCCGGAATCCCTGCGTCGCTTCCGCTTGCCCCCCTACTCCTTCTTGAAAATTCCCAGAGTTTCCCGTGATCCTGGACATCGAAGCTGAACATAATCTGGAAGCCGAGGACGGCCGAGCGGGCTTATTTAAGTCCCAAACCTTACGAAAGAAGACTCCACCTAAAGAGGACATCAGGAAACATAGACCGGTGAGAAGGGGTGAGAGATTGAGACTCCACCTGACCGAAGTCGATACAGACATGGAGGCGGCCATCCAGGATCTTATGTGTGGCATGCAAGAACTATCGACCGAAGTACAGAACTTGAAAGCGGAGAATGCCGCGCTGAAACAATTTGTACTTTCACGTGACTCTGCCTCAAAGGACAGCGTGCTATTGGGCGGCATTGTTGACAAATATGACGGCTGTGCAAAAACCCTCCGAGGATTCCTGGATTCTTGTTTGGTCCACTTTACCTTTAAACCTTATTATTTTTCCACCCCAGGGCTAAAGTGGGCTTTATTATTTCTCACCTCTCCGGGAATGCCTTAGCCTGGGCCACACCATTAGTTAACGCCGGAGATTCCCTTTTGGATGATTATGATGGATTCATTCAAGCACTAAAGACTATGTTTGACCGCCCAGAACAGGTCTTTAGTGCTCAAGAGCGTTTACTTGATTTCCAGCAAGGCTCTCAGGACATGCTCACCTACGTAACTCCATTCAAGCAATTGGCTAAAGAAGCGGGTTGGCCTTCTGAAGCTTGCTTCACCCTCTTTCGAAGAGGGCTAAATGAAGATGTTAAGTATGAATTAGCCAGAGTAGCACGTCCTAGTTCTTACCAGGCACTTATGGACCTTGCTCTACAGATTGACTTCCGCATCCAGGAAAGAAGGGCAGAGAAAAGGAAAACCAAGTCAACCATCCAAAAAAATCCTCTTGTGGGCCCTTCAAAATCCGAAGATTCTCCTGTTCCTACAAATGATCCCGAACCCATGCAGCTAGGGGCCTTCCGTGGACCCATATCCCCCCAAGAAAGGCTGAGAAGGATCCATACTGGCTTATGCATATACTGTGCCTCGGACAAGCATTTAGTCAGAGAATGTCCCTTAGCCCCTCCACGGTGTTCGGGAAACGCCAGCTCCCGATCCTAGATGGACCTCAGTTTCGGGAGAGAGATGCAGGCTCCACATCTATACCATCCTTGAACTCTCCTGCACAAAACTCCCTGGTAGACTTACAGGTTTTTCTACAGTCATCCAAGAAGGAATCCTACCCCATTCTGGCACTAGTGGACTGTGGGGCCATGGGAATATTCATAGATCAGGAATGGGTCCTTAAATATCATATTCCTTTCGAATCCCGGAACGTCCTGCAACCTGTAGAAGCAATTGATGGAAGACCTCTTTCTTCTGGACCCATATCCCTTCAGACTAAGGAAATTGAGCTTGCCATAAACCATCACCGAGAAAGGATAAAGTTTGACATCATAAAATCTGCCCATTACCCAATGGTATTGGGAATGCCCTGGCTACAAAAACACAACCCATACATCAATTGGACAGCTGGTTCCCTGTTCCTAGATTCCGAATTTTGCATGTCCCATTGTCTGCTCCAGGATCCTTCACTGACAACATCAGAAGAATGTTCAACAACTCAGCAAGATTCTCTTATGGTCTCCAACATCATCCAGGTTCCTAAAACCTACCAGGAGTACGCTGATGTGTTCTCTTCTGCTATTGTCCAAGCCCTACCACCCCATAGGCCTGAGGACTGTGCTATTGAAACGAAACCTTCAGCCGTGATTCCCTTTGGAAGGATGTTTATCCTGTCTGAACCAGAGAAAAAGGCCCTTCGTGAATACCTAGATACTAACCTAAAAAACGGCACCATCGCCCATCCAAGTCTCCGGCTGGAGCCTCATTATTTTTTGTTCCTAAAAAAGACACCAAGGAACTCAGACCTTGTCTTGATTATCGAGGTCTTATTCAGTGCACCCTTAAGGATCGTTATCCATTACCCATGATTTCAGATATCCTGGAAGCCGTAAGAGGAGCTGTAATATTCACCAAATGGGATCTCAGGGGTGCTTATCACTTGATTCATATTAGAGAAGGTAACGAATGGAAGACAGCCTTCAGAACACCCTTTGGTCATTACAAATACTTGGTCATGCCCTTTGGACTCTCTAATGCTCCGGCAATCTTCCAACGCTTTATGGACCAGGTGTTTTCGGATATGCTGTTTCTTTTCGTCATCGTCTACTTGGACGATATTTTGATATTCTCTAAGAATCCTCTCAAGCATGAAGAACATGTTAAATCAGTGTTACAACAGCTATGTGAACACAAGCTTCTAGCAAAACCTGAGAAATGCCTTTTTCATGTTTCCACTGTTCACTAGCTAGGATTTGTCCTTAGCCCAGATGGCATAGGCATGGATCAATCCAAGGTTAAGGCCATACTATCCTGGCCAACTCCGACCTCCGTAAAACAGATCCAATCTTTCCTGGGCTTGGCCAATTTCTATCGGAAGTTTATACCATCCTTCTCTGAGATTGTTCAACCGATCATCTCCTTGTTGAAGAAAGTTACTCCCTATCATTGGACCCCAGCCCAGGATGAGGCCTTCCAATGCCTGAAAACAGAATTTACACAAGCCCCCATCCTGGTTCAACTTGATATAAATTGACCATTCCTAGTGGAAACAGATGCCTCTAACTATGCCATCGGAGCAGTTTTGAAACAGGAACTCGATGACGGGCTAGAACATCCTATTGTCTATCTTTCACGGACATTGACCTCCAGTGAAACTCATTACTCAGTCTTAGAAAAGGAACTTCTAGCCATCCGTCAAGCCTTCACCGAGTGGCGTCATTTACTTCTAGAAGCTAAACATCCTGTCCAGGTCCGGACGGACCATCGAAATCTCCAAGTGTTACAGGCCCTGGAATGCAGGAACAGCCGTCAGGCCCGTTGGGCATTCTTCTTTGCCCAATACCAGTTCCAGATTCACCATGTTCCAGGAACACAAAACGTAATTGCTGACGCCTTGTCTGGCGCCCTGACTATGAACCTCCTGATGACCGAACATTTCTCAAGATGTTTCCCCACACAATAATTGTAGCCCAGGCGACCAGCCTCCTTGATGAAGTCCGCATTCAGACTCAATCCTCGGAACTCTGGAAAGATATCTCGGACAAGAACCAGTGGAAACTGAAATCCAAAAATGGGTACTTGTTCAAAGACAATGCCTTGGTCATCCCAACACAAAAACTACAGCAAAGGATAATAAATCTCTGTCACGATACTCTTTACTCCGGGCATCGTGGTATTACCAATACCCTCCGATTAATACAAAGGCAATTTTGGTGGCCTGTAGTGAAAGCTGATGTACAAAGGTATATCCAGGCATGCTCTGTCTGTAATCAAAACAAACATGACAACAAGAGACCAGGGGGTTTATTGCAGCAACATCCACTTCCAACAAGGCTTTGGGAATTCATAGCAACAGACTTCATTGTGGAATTACCACCTTCCAGGGGATACACAACCATCATGGTCACCATTGATTTGTTCACCCATGTGGTCCATTTTACACCTCTTTTTAAACTGCCATGCTCGTCAGAACTTGCTGGAATTTTCCTGGAACATATATTCCGACTGCATGGACTTTCTTCCAAGATCATATCAGACAGAGGGGCCCAATACATTTCTCAGTTCTGGAAACATCTTTGCCAAATACTAGGAATCCAACGCGCTCTTTCCTCAGGATATCATCCCCAAACCAACGGAGCCACAGAGCGCGTAAACAAACCTTGTAACAATACCTCCGTTGCTTCGCTACCAAGGTCCAGGACGATTGGTCCCTTTTAATACCAGTGGCTGAATTCGCCTATAATAATTCGGACCACTCTGCTATTAAGACCAGTCCTTTTTTCTGTGGCCAAGGATTCCACCCTTCGGTTCTACCTTCTATCCTTCCTCATCCTACACCAGTTCCAACAGTCAATTCCTGGAATGAAATGCTCATTAATGTTCAAAGAGAAGCCAAAGAACAATTAGAAAAGGCCAGGACCCAGATCAAACTGTATGCGGACTCCAAAAAAAGACCAAGCCCCTCCTACACAATAGGGGATAAGGTTTGGCTGTCCTCGAAACTGCTACCACAGCATTTGCGACCAAATAAATTGGCTCCTCTATATTATGGACCATTCCTTATAAAGGAAATCATCAACCCAGTGGCCTACCGACTCAAGCTTCCAGACTCCTGGAAGAAAATCCACCCAGTCTTTCACACGTCCTTAATGAAGCCATATGTTCAGACTTCTCTAACTAACCTTCGGCCCAAACCAGTACTCATCAATGACCAACTGGAGTATGAGGTCTCCAGGATTTGCGATTCTAGATATAGACGTGGCAAACTCCAGTACCTGGTGGAATGGAAAGGATATCCCCCCAGTGAATGCACTTGGGAACCTATCTCAAATCTAAATACCCCCAGGTTACTCAGAAGGTTCCATCTCATACACCCGGGCAAACCTGGTGGAACGAGTTTCCGGAGGAGGTATGCTGTCATGAACCATCGAACTCGCCCCTTCTGGGCCTCCTGGTCCCTGACACGTCGGGCCTTACACTCCATAATACTACCAACATGGCGGCAAGATCAGAATGCTGCTCGCCAGTCTTCACGTTCTACGCAGCGTCCTCTATAAAGAAGCCACACCCCCGCTGCCCCGCGCATTTCAACGCTGCTACTAGCTGTGATCGGACATGTGCTCTGAACCTTCTCTAGTGCTACTTGCTATCCCCTGGCCCCTGGATTCCCTTCTCCCGACTTCTTCCCTCTTTCCTAACTTCCCGGAATCCCTGCGTCGCTTACGCTTGCCCCCTACACCTTCTTGAAAATACCCGGAGTTTCCCGTGATCCTGGACATCGAAGCTGAACGTAATCTGGAAGCCGAGGACGTAAGTCCCAAACCTTACGAAAGAAGACTCCACCTAAAGAGGACATCAGGCAACATATACAGGTGAGAAGGGGGGAAACCTGTGACATCATCTCCCCTTACCTCACCTGAAGCAAAAGGTGTTACTACAGATGAAATAGGGGTGCATCATTTAAAGGAGTTGAGAGCAGCAATGGGGTATAGTAATCCAATATATGAACCCCCCGCTTATAGTAGTCTGGAGGAGAATAAGAGAAAAGATGAGATTTATAAGATCATACAGGACAAGGAAGAAGAGTGTGTAGTCAAATTTGTCGACAGAAATAGACAGAGAGATTAAGAGATGGAAAGAAGAGAAGGATAATGCTGATGAAATAGTGCTCGTACAAAACAAATGGATGGGAGGACAGATATTACTCAAAATAGATGGGAAAAATATTGAGGAGGTTAGGCAAAATGAAGATAAGGACAAAAAGAAAGGATGAAGAACGAGCGAAGAGATTGAAAGAAGATGAGTAGAAAAGGAAAAGCAGGGAGAGACGAGAGCAGATAAATCAGGAGGAGCAAGAAAAAACAGAAGAACGCACAAGTACGACAATAGACAGAGAGGTATAGAAGAAAGCTTTAGAAAGGAAAGAAAGAGAGAGGATTAAGAAGCACAAGGATTTAGGGACAAAAGATTACTGAGACGAAGGTAAGGAGTAAGGAGAGGAGAAGAATGAAGGCAAGAGGAAGAAAGAATCAGAAAGCATGCAAGAAAGCACAGGGAGGTAGATGAAGGAATAGAACGGTGAAGGAGACAGCACGGTCTCAATGCTAGTCTCATTCGCAAAGAACAAAGGAGGCCGAGCCCAGAAATACAATGCGACAGACTGAAAGAGATTTTTCTGATAAAGGAAGTAACGACAGCAGTAGCTAGAGCAGAGTTAGAAGAAGAAAGATTTGATGCGGAAACCATTGGAGAAAGGATAAATAAGGTCTATCAGCAGTTAAGGCGAAGTAGCGAGTATGGAACTCGAGGGAACGGAGATCGATCCCTGGTACCTCAATCACAAAGTGAGGAGGGAAACCTTCTTTAGTGATGAATGTCGAACATTGTGCTTGAGCAGACTGTACTTGGATAAAGATGAAGGGGGTGACAGTCACACTAGTTGGGGACTAGACATGTCAGAAAAAGAAAGAGAGTCCGGTCTTGGGGCAGAAGGAGGAAGCACATGCACCCCTGAAGGAAGTCTGCAAATGGATAAGGAAGTGAAATGGTCGAATTTGCAACAACCTAAAGATAGAACACCAGACCCCATAGCTTATGCTGAGCTACTACGAGGATGATTGCATAGTGAGAAGAGAGAGTCGCCACCATATGTAAAAAGGTTAAGGTCATTACCTGTGATTAATAGTAGGATCCAACTATGGGACAGGGTTTATGCAGTTTCCTTTGTTAAAAAAAGGGGGAGCAAGACTGCAATATATTCTATGACCACAGATGGACAAGGATAGCTTAAAATGCAAGCTCCCTAGTTGAACTTCGTGTGCTCGGAAATGGATATACGAATTAGAAAAAATCACAGGAGGAAATACGTTGGCCATGGGCGACAGAAATGACTATCGGTTTCTAAACTATCAATCAGCTCCACACCTCTAGTACACCAGAAGGGATCTGAACAGATTGTAAACAAAAGCAAGTTATAAACCTCCTTGTCCAATTTTGGTAACCTAGACGGAACGGCAGGCTCATCTCTGCAAAGTCGTGGATCGTTGGTTGGCTGCAGCATAGTGAAAATACAATTATTACCCAACGATGTAAGGGACTGTCCAGTCAAGGTTGTATACAAATATCTACTTCATTATTATCACAACACACAGTTCTAGCACACTACACAATGCAGTTTCAAAGAAGGAAAAGGGATGTGCTCTGGACACTGACAGGAGGGTAGTTGGTTAAGTAATTAATCGCAATAGTCCAAGGACACTTGGCTTCAGCACAAAGGGAGCAATGGGTCTTCAAATTTCTCTAGGGTTCTTCGGAGAAGGACCGGGGGACAGAACCACAATGTACCTGGCGCTGGTAGAAGTTGTTGGCAGGCGACAGCATTGAGTCGGTTTCAGGGTGCTTTGCAGCTTCTGCGACAGAGTTGAATACGGGAGACAGCTGCGGGTGTCAGACGGCACGGTAGGCAGTTTGGTGAGCAAAGCTAGACAGACGTGTGCTCTAGCACCTTGAAGCATTTTGTGTGCTAGATGTCATTACAAGTAATGATCTCAGACCAAACAATCGGACAGACTCAAGGAATATGGCAAAATACTACTTTATTCTCATTTAATAAAGCAGGGAGAACTGACGGGCATCGGACTGATGCTTACACACTCACACAATAGCTTGATTACATATAGGTCTTATATCCCAATATGTGGCATCTATGGCTTCCTTCTACGTGGAAACTTATAAAACCTATTGAGGGTATGGATTGGTTAGGGGATCATATCTACATATAGAATACATATTTATTTATTTGATGTATTGGCCATTTGTTAGGTGCTTATACAACAAGTAAATTGCGTTTCAAGGCGGCGACAGGGCGACCGGGCGGGAACTTGGGATAGAACACAAATGAATACACTGGAGGATAAAGATGAACCTACTAGGCCTTGTGAGCATTGAGAGCGTGCAAGTACAGGTAGAGGAGAGGGGAAGAGGGAGAGGGGGGAAAGTGCTGGAGTGCCCCTGCTCACAAGTGATCAGCAGGTGTAAGTGCCCAGAGTAGGAACTGCTAGGGAACTTTCATCTGTAAAAATAAAAAATATAAATTAAAATAAATTAATAAATGACTAAAAATACATGGGTAAGTGCAGGCCTACAGTGGTGAGAGCCAGTAAGTGTCAAGGCAAGTAATGTGTGTAGGTGGAGGCTGAAGGCGAAAGGGTGTGGGAAGGTAGGGCACCGAAGGACACATATGGGCCCTGGTCACCAATCACAGCGACCGTGAGATTAGCAGAGGAGGGAAGAAGGCAGGGAAGGGGTGAAAGGGAAAGTCTTGAGGAGCTTCTGGAATTTGAGGAAGTCCTACTCAAGACGAAGAGGAAGGGGGAGGTTGTTCCATAAGAGGGAGCCAGCTGGAGAAAGAGATCGGCCACCGGAATCTGTTTAGGGAAATGCTTGACACACAGAGAGTTGGTGCCAAAGGAATGTCGAGTTCTTAATTGGCTTCCCCTTATCTTCAGGACACGCCTTGGACTACCTCTAAATATGTATAGTACTGATTATAGCAGACAAAATGGCAGTGGATTGGTCTATGTAGCATTGTATGTCAGGTTGCTCCTTAGATCCACTGATTGGTTGGCATGCTATCCCAACTTTGGCCTTTTGGCTCTTTAGCAGCGTGTACGTGAAATGAAACCTAGGTGTTTGAATCCCGTCAAACTACTCCCCGTTTTCCCAATTAGTCCATCATTTCTCATCAGTCGGCCATAATCCAAAGTTTTCCTTTTGTAGTTGACCTTGCTGGCTGCTCACTGTCCTGCATCATTAAAGGGAGTGTAGGCACACCACTATCTTTGTGTGAGGCTTTAATGAATGGCCATCGTCTTTGACCTCCGAGTCCCATGTAAAGAGACCATGAATTTGTCAATTTCAGCCTCTTATTTACTGCTATTTAGTTCAATTATGCAGGGTGCTGTTGCTCCTCTTGGCCTCTAGAAACTTGCTCACTCTACCTTGCATAGACTTCATACACTTTTAATTGTCCAATACTTCTTCCTTAATCTAAGAGAAATATGCCCTTCGTTCATAGTTTATCTTGGATAACTCCCCTTTTGCCTTGCAATTATTCCTTAAAATAGCATCCTTGACCCTAGGCCAACATAGCCTTCCTGTTGTTCTGCACACTGAGCTTTCCAGCCTCTCTTGATTCTAAGGTAGCTTGGTTGAATTCGACATGAGCCAGCGTCCATTTTACTATCATGGCTGTCCTTACCACGTTATATATTCCTCTATAACAAGCCTCTAAACGTTTCCTTTCTAGCTTGTGTTACTGCGTATTTACATTTATTGACCAGTAAGTTACTTCTTCTTCTTTGTATTCACGATTACTTTAGCCTTAGGTACATGTTTCTCTTGGTGCTTCAGATATAATGTTAGTCTTAGGTATTTTCATATCGTTTCAGCACAGGTGTATATATCTTCTTCATAACATCACTCTGCCCTTGTCAGGTTTCACTTTAACGTTCCATGATGTCCATAGGCCCTCAGCCTCTCCTCCCTCCTCCCGGCTGAAGCAGGGCTGGACTGGGAACCAAAGTAGGACATGGAAATAATTTTCCGAGAGGCCGCATATTACAAATTTTCAGAAGCACAATCATGTTCCAATGAGAAAATGTGGAAATAAATTAGCTGACGAACACAAAGAGTCCCACGGTGCAGAGGCCTACCGGGGAATTTCCAGAGTTCCCCACAGGCCAGTACACCCCTGCCCGAGGGTGTAGAGGTCTACTGGGGAATCTCCAGAATTCCCCACAGTCCAGTCCACCCCTGCCGAGGGTGTAGAGGCCTACCGGGGAATCTCCAGAGTTCTCTATAGTCCAGGCCACCCCTGCCGAGGGTGTAGAGGCCTACCGGGGAATCTCCAGAGTTCCCCACAGGCCAGTCCACCCCTGCCGATGGTGTAGAGGCCTGGTTTATAGTTAATATTTCGAATGTAATAATTTTGAATGCAAAAATGTCGAAAAAATGATACCGAAAAAAAATATGTCGAATGTCTTTTTTTTTGTTATTTTATTTTTTGTTTGAAAGGGGGATCCCCGCAACCCCCCCTTTTTTTTAATCCCTTTTTTTTACCCGCGAAACAAAAAAAACATATAAATTAAAAAAATAATACATTCGATTTTTTTTCGGTATTTATCTTTCGACATTTTTGTGATTTGAAATATTATTTTCAACATATTAACTGGATACATAGAGGCCTACCAGGGAATCTCCAGAGTACTCTATACTCCAGGCCACCCCTGCCGAAGGTGTAGAGGCCAACCAGGAAATCTCCAGAGTTCCCCACAGGCCAGTCCACCCCTGCCGAGGGTGTAGAGGCCTACCAGGAAATCTCCAGAGTTCTCTATAGGCCAGACCACCCCTGTCCAGGGTGCAGAGGCCTACCGGGGAATCTCCAGAGTTCCCCATAGGCCAGTCCACCCCTGCCCAGGGTGCAGAGGCCTACCAGGAAATCTCCAGAGTTCTCTATAGGCCAGACCACCCCTGTCCAGGGTGTAGAGGCCCACTGGGGAATCTCCACAGTTCTCTATAAGCCAGTCCACCCCTGTTCAGGGTGCAGAGGCCTACCAAGAAATCTCCAGAGTTCTCTATAGGCCACTCCACCCCTGTCCAGGGTGCAGAGGCCTACTAGGAAATCTCCAGAGTTCTCTACAGTCCAGGCCACACCTGCCGATGGTGTAGAGGCCAACCAGGGAATCTCCAGAGTTCCCCACAGAGCAATCCACCCCTGCCAGGGTGTAGAGGCCTACCGGGAAATCTCCAGAGTTCTCTATAGGCCAGTCACCCCTGTCCAGGATGCAGAGGCCTAACGGGAAATCTCCAGAGTTATCTATAGGCCAGTACACCCCTGCCCAGGGTGCAGAGGCCTACCAGGAAATATCCAGGGTTCCCTATAGGCCAGTCCATCCCTGCCTATGGTGCAGAGGCCTACCGGGGAATCTCCAGAGTTCCCCATAGGCCAGTCCACCCCTGCCCAGGGTGCAGAGGCCTACCAGGAAATCTCCAGAGTTCTCTATAGGCCAGACCACCCCTGTCCAGGGTGTAGAGGCCCACTGGGGAATCTCCACAGTTCTCTATAAGCCAGTCCACCCCTGTTCAGGGTGCAGAGGCCTACCAAGAAATCTCCAGAGTTCTCTATAGGCCACTCCAACCCTGTCCAGGGTGCAGAGGCCTACTAGGAAATCTCCAGAGTTCTCTACAGTCCAGGCCACACCTGCCGATGGTGTAGAGGCCAACCAGGGAATCTCCAGAGTTCCCCACAGAGCAATCCACCCCTGCCAGGGTGTAGAGGCCTACCGGGAAATCTCCAGAGTTCTCTATAGGCCAGTCACCCCTGTCCAGGATGCAGAGGCCTAACGGGAAATCTCCAGAGTTATCTATAGGCCAGTACACCCCTGCCCAGGGTGCAGAGGCCTACCAGGAAATATCCAGGTTTCCCTATAGGCCAGTCCATCCCTGCCTATGGTGCAGAGGCCTACCGGGAAATCTCCAGAGTTCTCTATAGGCTAGTCCACCCCTGCCGAGGGTGCAGAGGCCTACCGGAAAATCTCCAGAGTTCTCTATAGGCCAGTCCACCCCTGCCCAGGGAGCAGAGGCCTACCGGGAAATCTCCAGAGTTCTCTATAGTCCAGTCAACCCCTGCCGAGGGTGTAGAGGCCTACCGGGAAATCTCCAGAGTTCCCCATAGACCAGTCCAAACCTGCCCAGGGTGTAGAGGCCTACCATGAAATCTCCAGAGTTTTCTATAGGCCAGTCCACCCCTGCCCAAGGTACAGAGGTCTACCGTGAAATCTCCAGAGTTCTCTATAGGCCAGTCCACCCCTGCCCAGGGTGCAGAGGCCTACCCGGAAGTCTCCCTGAATGAGGGTGCTGCTCTTTATGCCAGGGCAGTGCCAGTATTATCAATGTTCTATGCCAGGGCACTTCCAGTAACATGCAGATGCTACTGTGACAGGAGTTGTTTTCATTAGTATGCTGTGCTTTCAGTTGTTCGAGAGTGAGTGGGGGCCCCCCTTGAGCCCCCCCACTGCTCCCTGCCTATCAGTACCTGTGCGGGGGCGCCTGTAGAATTGTAGGATGCAGGGGACTAGTAACCAGGGAAACGGCTCTAGGATCTGACTCTTCCCGTATAAAGATGATGATAGGATGAGCTCCTCGGAGTTGAAATGCATGTCATTTCACCTGAGGGCAACACCCACGCAGCATGCGTCCAGAGAAGGCTGTCTGCTCCCTGGACGCTGCAGTCACACGCTTAGCGAGATGGCACACACCACGATGGCGAATCTGGCAGGAACTGCAGAGGCAGCATTTCACTGGTGCATTCCTGGGCTTTGCCTCCAACCGAGGGAGACTCCAATGAGACGAGGGGGGGTTGGCATTGATGTGTCCCAGTTCCCTGAGTGCTCACTCGCTTCCCATAATGCTTCCCTCCAGTAGTGCCCGTCCCTCCCCTCCCGCCTCCTACTGTATGGAGGGTAACATGCCCACTGCCCACTACCCAGGCCTGATTAAGGAGATGGCAAAGGCGATAATCAATGCGTTCCTTTCACTGATGCCAATACCCCCCCCCAAGCAATACCTGTGCTTAGTTTCTAGCAGCCACCCCCTGCCTAATCTCACACTGGACCTGCTCCCCCTCAGGCCCAGAGCCACATCTGCGGTTATTCCAGACTCAGCGTGTCATCTTGGGGTGCACGCCGAACCCCTCAATGCTCTGGTGCATTCCCGCTCTAGGGGACCTGTTGCTCGACAGATGCCTGGCCATAAATTCCCACAAGCCACTATAGTCGGCGGTGAGGGATCATGGGAGTTGGAGGCCAAAACATCTGCAGAGCAACGGGATGCCATGGCAACCCCTGGAAGAGTTCAGGTCTTTATTTTCAGTTCCACTCTCCCTCTCTCGCTCGCTCTCTCTCTCCCTCTCTCTGTCCCCCTCGCTCTCTCTATGTCTCTCTGTATTCTACCTGTGTACGCCTCTATCCATCTCCCTCTCTTCCTCACACTCTCTCTACTTCTCTATGACTCTCGGTTTCTCTGTATCTTTATGCCTCTCTCACATTACCTTTCTATGTTTCTCTGTATCTATCCCTCTTCTATCACTCTCTCTCTACCTCTATTTGTCCCTCTTTCTCTTTTCCTATCTCTCTAACGCTCCATGTCCTTCTTTCGTTTTCTTTCTTTCTCTCACTCTCTCTCTCTCTCACACAAACATTACCTATGTTTCTCTGTATCTATCCCTCTTATATCACTCTCTCTACCTCTCTATGTCTCTCTCTCTCGCATTACCTCTCTATGTTTATCTGTATCTATCACTCTTCTATCACTCCCTCTCTACCTCTATGTGTCCCTCTTTCTCTTTCCCTATCTCTCTCTCGCATAACCCCTCTATGTTTCTCTGTATGTATCCCCCTTCTATCACTTTCTCTACCTCTCTATGTCTCTCTCTTTCTCTTTCACTCTCTCTCTACCGCTCCATGTCCTTCTTTCTCTTTCTTTTTTTCTTTCTTTCTCTCTCTCTCTCTCTCTCTCTCACACACAAACATTACCTATGTTTCTCTGTATCTATCCCTTTTCTATCACTCTCTCTACCTCTCTATGTCTCTCTCTCTCTCTCGCATTACCTCTCTATGTTTCTCTCTATCTATCCCTCTTCTATCACTCTCTCTCTACCTCTATGTGTCCCTCTTTCTCTTTCCCTATCTCTCTCGCATTACCCCTCTATGTTTCTCTGTATGTATCCCCCTTCTATCACTCTATCTACCTCTCTATGTCTCTCTCTTTCTCTTTCACTCTCTCTCTCTCTCTCTCTCTCTCTCTTTCTCCCTCTCTTTCTCCCTTTCTCTCCCCCTCTCTCTCTCTACCTCTCCATGTCCTTCTTTCTCTCTCTCTCTCTCTCTCTCTCTCTCGCATTACCTCTCTATGTTTCTCTGTATCTATCCCTCTTCTATCACTCTCAATCTCTACCTCTCTATGCCCCTCTTCTCTCTTTCTCTCTCTCTCTCTCTCTCTCTCTCATTACCTCTCTATGTTTCTCTGTATCTATCCCTCTTCTATCACTCCCTCTCTACCTCTATGTGTCCCTCTTTCTCTTTCCCTATCTCTCTCTCTCGCATTACCCCTCTGTGTTTCTTTGTATGTATCCCCCTTCTATCACTCTCTCTACCTCTCTATGTCTCTCTCTTTCTCTTTCTTTCTCTCTCTCCCTCCCTCCCTCCGTCCCTCCCTCCTTCTCTCTTTCGCTCTCTCTCTCACACACACACATTACCCATGTTTCTCTGTATCTATCCCTCTCCTATCACTCTCTCTCTACCTCTCTACCACTCTATCTCTCTCTCTCTCTCTCTCTCTCTCTTTCTCTTTCACTCTCTCTCTAGCATTACCTTTCTATGTTTCTCGATATCTATCCCTCTTCTCTCTCTCTCTACCTCTCTCTCTCTCTCTCTCTCTCTCTCTCTCTCTCTATATATATATATATATATATCGCTCTCTATGTGCCTCTTTCTCTCTCTCCCTCTCGCTCACTCTCTATGTGCCTCTTTCTTTCTCTCTTTTTCTCTCTCTCTTCCTCTCACTCTCTACCTCTCCCCCCTCTCTCTCTAACTCTCCATGTCCCTCTTTCTCTTTCCCTATCTCTCTCTCGCATAACCCCTCTATGTTTCTCTGTATGTATCCCCCTTCTATCACTCTCTCTCTACCTCTCTATGTCTCTCTCTTTCTCTTTCACTCTCTCTCTCGCATTACCTCTCTATGTTTCTCGCTATCTATCCCTTTTCTATCACTCTCTCTCTCTACCTCTCTATGCCCCTTTTCTTCTCTCTCTCTCTTTCTCTCTCTCTCACTCGAATTACCTCTCTATATTTCTCTGTATCTATCCCTCTTCTATCACTCTCTCTCTACCTCTATGTGTCCCTCTTTCTCTTTCCCTATCTCTCTCGCATTACCCTCTATGTTTCTCTGTATGTATCCCCCTTCTATCACTCTCTGTACCGCTCTATGTGTCTCTCTTTCTCTTTCACTCTCTCTCTCGCATTACCTCTCTATGTTTCTCTGTATCTATCCTTCTTCTATCAATCACTCTCTACCTCTCTATGCCCCTCTTTCTCTCTCTCTCTCTCTCTCTCTCTCTCTCTCGAATTACCTCTCTATGTTTCTCAGTATCCCTCTTCTATCACTCTCTCTACCTCTCTATGTCTCTCTCTCTCTCTCTCTCTCTCTCTCTCTCTCTCTCTCGCATTACCTCTCTATGTTTATCTGTATCTATCCCTCTTCTATCACTCCCTCTCTACCTCTATGTGTCCCTCTTTCTCTTTCCCTATCTCTCTCTCGCATAACCCCTCTATGTTTCGCTGTATGTATCCCCCTTCTATCACTTTCTCTACCTCTCTATGTCTCTCTCTTTCTCTTTCACTCTCTCTCTACCGCTCCATGTCTTTCTTTCTCTTTGTTTCTTTCTCTCTCTCTCTCTCTCTCTCTCTCTCTCTCACTCTCTCTCTCTCACACAAACATTACCTATGTTTCTCTGTATCTATCCCTCTTCTATCACTCTCTCTACCTCTCTACCTCTCTATGTCTCTGTCTCTCTCTCGCATTACCTCTCTATGTTTCTCTGTATCTATCCCTCTTCTATCACTCCCTCTCTACCTCTGTGTCCCTCTTTCTCTTTCCCTATCTCTCTCTCGGATTACCCCTCTATGTTTCTCTGTATGTATCCCCCTTCTATCACTCTATCTACCTCTCTATGTCTCTCTCTTTCTCTTTAATTCTCTTCTTTCTCTTTCACTATCTCTCTAGCATTACCTTCTGTTTCTCGATATCTATCCCTCTTCTCTCTCTCTCTCTCTACCTCTCTCTCTCTATATATATATATATATATATCTCGCTCTCTATGTGCCTCTTTCTCTCTCTCTCTCTCCCTCTCTCTCTCGCATTACCTCTCTGTGTTTCTTGCTCTCTATCCCTTTTCTATCACCCTCTCTACCTCTCCATGTCCCTCTTTCTCTCTCTCTCTCTGTCTCTCTCTCTCTCTCCCTCTCTCTACCTCTCCATGTCCCTCTTCCTCTTTCACTCTCTCTCTCTCTCTACCTCTCTATGTTTCTCACTATTTATCCCTTTTCTATCACTCTCTCTCTACCTCTCTATGCCCCTTTTCTTCTCTCTCTCTCTCTCTCTCTCTCTCTCTCTCTCTCTCTCTCTCTCTCCAATTACCTCTCTATATTTCTCTGTATCTATCCCTCTTCTATCACTCTCTCTCTACCTCTCTATGTCTCTCTCTTTCTCTTTCACTCTCTCTCTCGCATTACCTCTCTATGTTTCTCTGTATCTATCCCTCTTCTATCACTCTCTCTCTACCTTTATGTGTCCCTCTTTCTCTTTCCCTATCTCTCTCTCGCATTACCCTCTATGTTTCTCTGTATGTATCCCCCTTCTATCACTCTATCTACCGCTCTATGTGTCTCTCTTTCTCTTTCACTCTCTCTCTCGCATTACCTCTCTATGTTTCTCTGTATCTATCCCTCTTCTATCACTCACTCTCTACCTCTCTATGCCCCTCTTTCTCTCTCTCTCTCGAATTACCTCTCTATGTTTCTCAGTATCTATCCCTCTTCTATCACTCTCTCTACCTCTCTATGTCTCTCTCTCTCTCTCGCATTACCTCTCTATGTTTATCTGTATCTATCCCTCTTCTATCACTCCCTCTCTACCTCTATGTGTCCCTCTTTCTCTTTCCCTATCTCTCTCTCGCATTACCCCTCTATGTTTCTCTGTATGTATCCCCCTTCTATCACTTTCTCTACCTCTCTATGTCTCTCTCTTTCTCTTTCACTCTCTCTCTACCGCTCCATGTCCTTCTTTCTCTTTGTTTCTTTCTCCCTCCCTCTCTCTCGCATTACCTCTCTATGTTTCTCGCTATCTATCCCTTTTCTATCACTCTGTCTCTCTCTACCTCTCTATGCCCCTCTTCTTCTCTCTCTCTCTCTCTCGAATTACCTCTCTATGTTTCTCTGTATCTATCCCCCTTCTATCACTCTCTCTACCTCTCTATGTCTCTCTCTTTCTCTTTCACTCTCTCTCTCTCTCTCTCTCTCTCTCTCTCTCACACACACACATTACCTATGTTTCTCTGTATCTATCCCTCTCCTTTCACGCTCTTTCTACCTCCATTGTCTCTCTCTCTCTCTCTCTCTTTCTCTCTCTCTCGCATTACCTCTCTATGTTTCTCTGTATCTATCCCTCTTCTATCACTCTCTCTACCTCTATGTGTCCCTCTTTCTCTTTCCCTATCTCTCTCGCATTACCCCTCTATGTTTCTCTGTATGTATCCCCCTTCTATCACTCTCTCTACCTCTCTATGTCTCTCTCTTTCTCTTTCACTCTCTCTCTCGCATTACCTTTCTATGTTTCTCGGTATCTATCCCTCTTCTCTCTCTCTCTACCTCTCTCTCTCTCTCTCTCTCTCTCTCTCTCTATATATATATATATATATATCGCTCTCTATGTGCCTCTTTCTCTCTCTCCCTCTCTCTTGCTCTCTATGTGCCTCTTTCTTTCTCTCTCTCTCTTTCTCCCTCCCTCTCTCTCTCGCATTACCTCTCTATGTTTCTCTGTATCTATCCCTCTTCTATCACTCTCTCTCCACCTCTCTATGTCTCTCTCTTTCTCTGTCACTCTCTCTCTACCTATGCATGTCCTTCTTTCTCTTTCTTTCTCTCTCTCCGTCTCTCTCTCTCTCTCTCTCTCTCTCTCATACACACACATTACCTATGTTTCTCTGTATCTATCCCTCTTCTATCACTCTCTCTCTACCTCTCTATGTCTCTCTCTTTCTCTTTCACTCTCTCTCTCGCATTACCTCTCTATGTTTCTCTGTATCTATCCCTCTTCTATCACTCACTCTCTACCTCTCTATGCCCCTCTTTCTCTCTCTCTCGAATTACCTCTCTATGTTTCTCAGTATCTATCCCTCTTATATCACTGTCTACCTCCCTATGTCTCTCTCTTTCTATTTTACTCTCTCTCTACCTCACCATCTCCTTCTTTCTCTTCCTTTCTCTCTCTCTCTCTCTCTCTCTCTCTCTCACACACACATTACCTATGGTTCTCTGTATCTATCCCTCTTCTATTACTCTCTCTCTACCTCTCTATGCCCCTCTTTCTCTCTCTCTCTCTCCCTCTCTCTCGCTCTCTCTCTCTCTCTCTCTCTCTCTCTCTCTCTCTCTCTAATTACCGCTCTATGTTTCTCTGTATCTATCCCTCTTTTACCTCTCTCTCTCTACCTCTCTATGTCTCTCTCTTTCTCGTTCACTCTCTCTCTCGCATTACCTCTCTATGCTTCTCTGTATCTATCCCTCTTCTATCACTCTCTCTCTACCTCTATGTGTCCCTCTTTCTCTTTCCCTATCTCTCTCTCGCATTACCCCTCTATTTTTCTCTGTATGTACCGCCTTCTATCACTCTCTCTACCTATCTGTGTCTCTCTCTTTCTCTGTCACTCTCTCTCTACCTATGCATGTCCTTCTTTCTCTTTCTTTCTTTCTCTCTCTCCATCTCTCTCTCTCTCTCTCTCTCTCTCTCTCTCTCTCTCTCTCTCTCTCTCTCTCACACACACATTACCTATGTTTCTCTGTATCTATCCCTCTTCTATCACTCTCTCTCTACCTCTCTATGTCTCTCTCTTTCTCTTTCACTCTCTCTCTCGCATTACCTCTCTATGTTTCTCTGTTTCTATCCCTCTTCTATCACTCTCTCTCTACCTCTATGTGTCCCTCTTTCTCTTTCCCTATCTCTCTCTCGCATTACCCCTCTATGTTTTTCTGTATGTATCACCCTTCTATCACTCTCTCTACCTCTCTGTGTCTCTCTCTTTCTCTTTCACTCTCTCTCTCGCATTACCTCTCTATGTTTCTCTGTATCTATCCCTCTTCTATCACTCACTCTCTACCTCTGTATGCCCCCCTCTCTCTCTCTCTCTCTCTCTCTCTCTCTCTCTCTCTCTCATTACCTCTCTATGTTTCTCAGTATCTATCCCTCTTATATCACTCTCTACCTCCCTATGTCTCTCTCTTTCTCTTTTACTCTCTCTCTACCTCACCATGTCCTTCTTTCTCTTCCTTTCTCTCTCTCTCTCTCTCTCTCTCTCTCTCTCTCTCTCTCTCACACACACATTGCCTATGGTTCTCTGTATCTATCCCTCTTCTATTACTCTCTCTCTACCTCTCTATGCCCCTCTTTGTCTCTCTCGCTCTCTCTCTCTCTCTCGAATTACCTCTCTATGTTTCTCTGTATCTATCCCTCTTCTACCTCTCTCTCTCTACCTCTCTGTGTCACTCTCTTTCTCTTTCACTCTCTCTCTCGCATTACCTCTCTATGTTTCTCTGTATCTTTCCCTCTTTTATCACTCTCTCTCTACCTCTATGTGTCCCTCTTTCTCTTTCCCTATCTCTCTCTCTCATTACCTCTTTATGTTTCTCTGTATCTAACCCTCTTCTCTCACTCTCTGTCTACTTCTATGTGTCCCTCTTTCTCTTTCCCTATCTCTCTCTCGCATTACCTCTCTATGTCGCTCTTTCTCTCTCTCTCTCTCTCTCTCTCTCTCTCTCTCTCTCTCTCGCATTACCTATCTATGTTTCTCTGTATATATCCCTCTTCTATCCCTCTCTCTCTCTCTACCTCTCTATGTCTCTTTCTCTCTCTTTCTCTCTCGCATTACCTCTCTATGTTTCTCAGTATCTATCCCTCTTATATCACTCTCTACCTCTCTATGTCTCTCTCTTTCTATTTTACTCTCTCTCTACCTCACCATGTCCTTCTTTCTCTTCCTTTCTCTCTCTCTCTCTCTCTCTCTCTCTCTCTCTCTCTCTCTCTCTCTCACATACACATTACCTATGGTTCTCTGTATCTATCCCTCTTCTATTACTCTCTCTCTACCTCTCTATGCCCCTCTTTCTCTCCCTCTCTCTCGCTCTCTCTCTAATTACCTCTCTATGTTTCTCTGTATCTATCCCTCTTCTTCCTCTCTCTCTCTCTACCTCTCTGTGTCTCTCTCTTTCTCTGTCACTCTCTCGCTACCTATGCATGTCCTTCTTTCTCTTTCTTTCTTTCGCTCCATCTCTCTCTCTCTCACACACACACACATTACCTATGTTTCTCTGTATCTATCCCTCTTCTATCACTCTCTCTCTACCTCTCTATGTCTCTCTCTTTCTCTTTCACTCTCTCTCTCTCGCATTACCTCTCTATGTTTCTCTCTATCTATCCCTCTTCTATCACTCTCTCTCTACCTCTATGTGTCCCTCTTTCTCTTTCCCTATCTCTCTCTCGCATTACCCCTCTATGTTTCTCTGTATGTATCCCCCTTCTATCACTCTCTCTACCTCTCTGTGTCTCTCTCTTTCTCTTTCACTCTCTCTCTCGAATTACCTCTCTATGTTTCTCAGTATCTATCCCTCTTATATCACTGTCTACCTCCCTATGTCTCTCTCTTTCTATTTTACTCTCTCTGTACCTCACCATGTCCTTCTTTCTCTTCCTTCCTTTCTCTCTCTCTCTCTCTCTCTCTCTCTCTCTCTCTCTCTCTCTCTCTCTCTCTCTCTCACACACACATTACCTATGGTTCTCTGTATCTATCCCTCTTCTATTACTCTCTCTCTACCTCTCTATGCCCCTCTTTCTCTCTCTCTCTCGCTCTCTCTCTCTCTCTCTAATTACCGCTCTATGTTTCTCTGTATCTATCCCTCTTCTACCTCTCTCTCTCTACCTCTCTATGTCTCTCTCTTTCTCGTTCACTCTCTCTCTCGCATTACCTCTCTATGTTTCTCTGTATCTATCCCTCTTCTATCACTCTCTCTCTACCTCTATGTGTCCCTCTTTCTCTTTCCCTATCTCTCTCTCGCATTACCCCTCTATTTTTCTCTGTATGTACCGCCTTCTATCACTCTCTCTACCTCTCTGTGTCTCTCTCTTTCTCTGTCACTCTCTCTCTACCTATGCATGTCCTTCTTTCTCTTTCTTTCTTTCTTTCTCTCTCTCCATCTCTCTCTCTCTCTCTCTCTCTCTCTCTCTCTCTCTCTCTCTCACACACACACATTACCTATGTTTCTCTGTATCTATCCCTCTTCTATCACTCTCTCTCTACCTCTCTATGTCTCTCTCTTTCTCTTTCTCTCTCGCATTACCTCTCTATGTTTCTCTGTATCTATCCCTCTTCTATCACTCTCTCTCTACCTCTATGTGTCCCTCTTTCTCTTTCCCTATCTCTCTCTCTCGCATTACCCCTCTATGTTTTTCTGTATGTATCCCCCTTCTATCACTCTCTCTACCTCTCTGTGTCTCTCTCTTTCTCTTTCACTCTCTCTCTCGCATTACCTCTCTATGTTTCTCTGTATCTATCCCTCTTCTATCACTCACTCTCTACCTCTGTATGCCCCCCTCTCTCTCTCTCTCTCTCTCTCTCTCTCTCTCATTACCTCTCTATGTTTCTCAGTATCTATCCCTCTTATATCACTCTCTACCTCCCTATGTCTCTCTCTTTCTCTTTTACTCTCTCTCTACCTCACCATGTCCTTCTTTCTCTTCCTTTCTCTCTCTCTCTCTCTCTCTCACACACACACATTGCCTATGGTTCTCTGTATCTATCCCTCTTCTATTACTCTCTCTCTACCTCTCTATGCCCCTCTTTGTCTCTCTCGCTCTCTCTCTCTCTCTCTCTCTCGAATTACCTCTCTATGTTTCTCTGTATCTATCCCTCTTCTACCTCTCTCTCTCTACCTCTCTGTGTCACTCTCTTTCTCTTTCACTTTCTCTCTCTCATTACCTCTTTATGTTTCTCTGTATCTAACCCTCTTCTCTCACTCTCTGTCTACTTCTATGTGTCCCTCTTTCTCTTTCCCTATCTCTCTCTCGCATTACCTCTCTATGTCGCTCTTTCTCTCTCTCTCTCTCTCTCTCTCTCTCTCTCTCGCATTACCTATCTATGTTTCTCTGTATATATCCCTCTTCTATCCCTCTCTCTCTCTCTACCTCTCTATGTCTCTTTCTCTCTCGCATTACCTCTCTATGTTTCTCAGTATCTATCCCTCTTATATCACTCTCTACCTCTCTATGTCTCTCTCTTTCTATTTTACTCTCTCTCTACCTCACCATGTCCTTCTTTCTCTTCCTTTCTCTCTCTCTCTCTCTCTCTCTCTCTCTCTCTCTCTCTCTCTCTCATACACATTACCTATGGTTCTCTGTATCTATCCCTCTTCTATTACTCTCTCTCTACCTCTCTATGCCCCTCTTTCTCTCTCTCTCTCTCTCCCTCTCTCTCGCTCTCTCTCTCTCTCTCTCTCTCTCTCTCTCTCTAATTACCTCTCTATGTTTCTCTGTATCTATTCCTCTTCTTCCTCTCTCTCTCTCTACCTCTCTGTGTCTCTCTCTTTCTCTGTCACTCTCTCGCTACCTATGCATGTCCTTCTTTCTCTTTCTTTCTTTCTCTCCATCTCTCTCTCTCTCTCTCTCACACACACACACATTACCTATGTTTCTCTGTATCTATCCCTCTTCTATCACTCTCTCTCTACCTCTCTATGTCTCTCTCTTTCTCTTTCACTCTCTCTCTCGCATTACCTCTCTATGTTTCTCTCTATCTATCCCTTTTCTATCACTCTCTCTCTACCTCTATGTGTCCCTCTTTCTCTTTCCCTATCTCTCTCTCGCATTACCCCTCTATGTTTCTCTGTATGTATCCCCCTTCTATCACTCTCTCTACCTCTCTGTATCTCTCTCTTTCTCTTTCACTCTCTCTCTCGCATTGCCTCTCTATGTTTCTCTGTATCTATCCCTCTTCTATCACTCACTCTCTACCTCTCTATGCCCCTCTTTCTCTCTCTCTCTCTCGAATTACCTCTCTATGTTTCTCAGTATCTATTCCTCTTATATCACTCTCTACCTCCCTATGTCTCTCCCTTTCTCTTTTACTCTCTCTCTACCTCACCATGTCCTTCTTTCTCTTCCTTTCTCTCTCTCTCTCTCTCTCTCTCTCTCTCTCTCTCTCTCTCTCTCTCACACACATTGCCTATGGTTCTCTGTATCTATGCCTCTTCTATTACTCTCTCTCTACCTCTCTATGTCCTTCTTTCCCTCTCTCTCTCTCTCTCTCTCTCTCGAATTACCTCTCTATGTTTCTCTGTATCTATCCCTCTTCTACCTCTCCCTACCTCTCTATGTCTCTCTCTTTCTCTTTCACTCTCTCTCTCGCATTACCTCGTATCTATCCCTCTTCTATCACTCCCGTGCTCTCTCTACCTCTCCATGTCCTTCTTTCTCTTTCTGTCTCTCTCTCTCTGTCACATTACCTCTCTATGTTTATCTGTATCTATCCCTCTTCTCTCACTCTCTCTCTACCTCTCCATGTCCTTCTTTCTCTGTCTCCATCTCTCTCCCATTACCGCTCTATGTTTCTCTGTATCTATCCCTCTTCTATCACTCTCTCTCTACCTCTATGTGTCCCTCTTTCTCTTTCCCTATCTCTCTCTCGCATTACCCCTCTATGTTTCTCTGTATGTATCCCCCTTCTATCACTCTCTCTACCTCTCTGTGTCTCTCTCTTTCTCTGTCACTCTCTCGCTACCTATGCATGTCCTTCTTTCTCTTTCTTTCTTTCTTTCTCTCCATCTCTCTCTCTCTCTCTCTCTCTCTCTCTCTCTCTCACACACACACATTACCTATGTTTCTCTGTATCTATCCCTCTTCTATCACTCTCTCTCTACCTCTCTATGTCTCTCTCTTTCTCTTTCACTCTCTCTCTCGCATTACCTCTCTATGTTTCTCTCTATCTATCCCTCTTCTATCACTCTCTCTCTACCTCTATGTGTCCCTCTTTCTCTTTCCCTATCTCTCTCTCGCATTACCCCTCTATGTTTCTCTGTATGTATCCCCCTTCTATCACTCTCTCTACCTCTCTGTGTCTCTCTCTTTCTCTTTCACTCTCTCTCTCGCATTACCTCTCTATGTTTCTCTGTATCTATCCATCTTCTATCACTCACTCTCTACCTCTCTATGCCCCTCTTTCTCTCTCTCTCTCTCTCTCGAATTACCTCTCTATGTTTCTCAGTATCTATTCCTCTTATATCACTCTCTACCTCCCTATGTCTCTCCCTTTCTCTTTTACTCTCTCTCTACCTCACCATGTCCTTCTTTCTCTTCCTTTCTCTCTCTCTCTCTCTCTCTCTCTCTCTCTCTATCTCTCTCTCTCTCTCTCACACACACATTCCCTATGGTTCTCTGTATCTATGCCTCTTCTATTACTCTCTCTCTACCTCTCTATGTCCTTCTTTCCCTCTCTCTCTCTCTCTCTTTCGAATTACCTCTCTATGTTTCTCTGTATCTATCCCTCTTCTACCTCTCCCTACCTCTCTATGTCTCTCTCTTTCTCTTTCTCACTCTCTCTCGCATTACCTCGTATCTATCCCTCTTCTATCACTCCCGCGCTCTCTCTACCTCTCCATGTCCTTCTTTCTCTTTCTGTCTCTCTCTCTCTGTCACATTACCTCTCTATGTTTATCTGTATCTATCCCTCTTCTCTCACTCTCTCTCTACCTCTCCATGTCCTTCTTTCTCTGTCTCCATCTCTCTCCCATTACCGCTCTATGTTTCTCTGTATCTATCCCTCTTCTATCACTCTCTCTCTACCTCTATGTGACCCTCTTTCTCTTTCCCTATCCCTCTCTCGCATTACCTCTCTATGTTTCTCTGTATCTATCCCTCTTCTCTCACTCTCTCTCTACCTCTATGTGTCCCTCTTTCTATTTCCCTATCTCTCTCTCGCATGACCTCTCTATGTCCCTCACTCTCTCTCTATCTCTCTCTCTCTTCTCTCTCTTCTCTCTCTCTCTCTTGCATTACCTCTCTATGTTTCTCTGCATCTATCCCTCTTCTACCTCTCTCTCTCTACCTCTCTATGTCTCTCTCTTTCTTTCACTCTCTCTCTCGCATTACCTCTCTATGTTTCTCTGTATCTATCCCTCTTTTATCACTCTCTCTCTACCTCTATGTGTCCCTCTTTCTCTTTCCCTATCTCTCTCTCCCATTACCTCTTTATGTTTCTCTGTATCTAACCCTCTTCTCTCACTCTCTGTCTACTTCTATGTGTCCCTCTTTCTCTTTCCCTATCTCTCTCTCGCATTACCTCTCTATGTCGCTCTTTCTCTCTCTCTCTCTCTCTCTCTCTCTCTCTCTCTCTCTCTCTCTCGCATTACCTCTCTATGTTTCTCTGTATCTATCCCTCTTCTCTCACTCTCTCTCTACCTCTCCATAGCCTTATCTCTCTCTCTCTCTCACCCATTACCTCTTACCTCTCTGTTTCTCTGTATATATCCCTCTTCTATCCCTCTCTCTCTCTACCTCTCTATCCCTCTTCTCTCACTCTCTCTCTACCTCTCCATAGCCTTCTCTCTCTCTCTCTCTCTCTCTCTCACCCATTACCTCTTACCTCTCTGTTTCTCGATATCTATCCCTCTTCTCTCTCTCTCTCTCTCTCTCTCTCTCTCTCTCTCTCTACCTCTCCCCCCTCTCTCTCTCCATGTCCCTATTTCTCTCTCTCTCTCTCTCTCTCTCTCTCTCTCTCTCTCTCTCTCTCTCTCTCTTGTAGAGGAGGTCCCAGATATGACCCGCACCCCTGCCCCCCATTGCGAGTTGCCAGTAAGGTACTCGCCGTGGTACGTGATTTATGAGGAGCAAATAAACCAACAGAGAGCCGCACTGGTACTCTGGCCCTTGTACGTAAGGGGATCAATACCGGTTGAAGCAGCCATAACGCAACAACCCTGGGCAGCACGATGCCCTATCAGACAGCCATACCAGCCACTGATACGGAATGAGGAATACGTGCACATGGTCCACGAGGAGACCCCTAAAGCCTTAAATGAAGGCCAATGAAAATAAACCAAGGGCCGGAGCAGCCCCTAGAACAAAGAGACTTGGCTACTGAAAGCACGAATGCCAGTACTAGTAACTGCAAGGATAATGATAATGGATGCAGGGGAGAGACACTGTTAAAACATAAGACAATGGTGCCATAAGGCAAGATGGAAGCAACCGCCCTGTTGAATGTGTGTAAATAAGCTTGAAATGCAAGAGGCTAAGAAATCGATACTGCTTGCAATGCGTAGTAGGAGAGTAGAGCGGCAAGCGCCAACCATATATCTACCTCAATACTGCACAATGTACACATGCGACTCCATTTTGTGAAAGCAGAAATCTACCCAGGCGGCCAAAGGCCTGACAGGCCGAGTTTAGAAACCCAGCAAAGACCAGAGAAGGAGCGGAATCGAAACTCAACTAAGAGAGGCTTCTGTCGGGAAGATCGAGGTCAACCAGAGAAGGGGAGGTGAGCATGAGCTCACGAGACTCTAACTACACAGAATACCAGCCCGCCCGTGAAGGTCAAGATAAGAGAGGCCCATGCAGGTGGTCAAGCGCACACAGAATTAAATGCACAAAAGGTTGGAAACTGAAGCAGATTCACGGTGGACCAGCATGTGACCAGACAGGCGCGAAGATGTACCACGGCCTGATGTCATCCAGAACCAGAGGGTGCCATAACTTTTCCTGATAAGAGACTACAGATCCTAGGCCATACTCAGCCAACTAATTGACACACAGCCCTAAAACACTGATTGATGGAAGGGAGGCAGGGTGAATATTGGGACACCAGGCACCAGGGTGTCTATTTTGCAGGCTGCTAATTAAAAGTGGAGATTTATGTTTAGGGGTGTAACTAGCCCAATCACAAGGGACCATGTAATCTAGGGTCCTATAGACACTGTAACCGATGAGACGTCGTACTAGTAGTGACGTCAATCACGTGTGGTGTAAAGGGAAGGGCGTAGACGCCCACCCGATAGGAGTTATCCAATCCACCTGCGTTATTTCCATATACAGATATAGCACCTATACTTAAGTTACCTTTACCAACCAATTGTATTGCATGATGATTTTTTGTAGAATTAGACGTCAATGATGACGGATTTTGCTCATAAAAGAGGCTGTTGGACTAATGTTCGGGGAAGTCAGGGTGAGGCAGGTGATCGCGATGCTGCTGATTTCCATTTGCTGATGTATGTATCATTAAACAGACTTCCCTTTGCCAATTTATTGAGTCCTGATTATTGGATCTTGCCGGAGTATATGAATCATGCACTCTGTCCTCACATGGTGCACCTATCTTGTATAACTAGTTTCGAGGGTGAGTGCGGACCAATGGGCCCGTCATTAATTTCCTCTCCTCGTCAACACTTGGTAGCGTGAGGATGGTTTCGGCCATCGATTATAGATTATCGATTGATATAGTATAAGACTCCTTTAGACCGACGGCACAAAGTAACTGGTGGGCCTTCGGTTACATCATGAGTCCTTTCGCTATTCCGGCTGAATAGGCTGAGAAGCTCCCCGTGGACAATGATAGTGTAATCATTCCCAAAAAATCTGCAGTGGGTCTGGAGGAACCCGCCTTTCCAAGCATAACCCTTCTCATTCCCACGGGCAGCGGATCGGACGAAAACCATAAAAGCAGGAAGAGGAAGGGGCGGTGATCCTGAAGTTGCAGAGAGGAAAAGAGGCAATCGGTGAGTGAAAACAACGAAACTCGTTGCCTTGGCAAATTTCTTATAGGCCTTAGAGTAAGAAGGGGAAAGGTAACGGAGGGTGGTGGAGAAGATTAATACAGTTAGAAGTAGGAAATACTATAGAGATATAAAGGGTAAAAATCCGGGCACCTGAAGAAATTGGGAGGAATATCAGGGGGCACCCGAGAAAAAAACTGTAAAGAATACCGGGGGGCATCCGAGAAAAAAACTGTAAGGAATACCGGGGGGGCACCCGAGAGAAAACTGTAAAATACGCCTTGTTCCTATGCTTTAAAGAGTGGTCAGAAGGAACTTGAACCAAGAGCCCACAGAGGGGGGACTTTAGGCTACGATGACGTTTAAAGACGTCATAAAGGGGTTAGTTCAAATCCCATGGGTAACAATTAGAAGGCAGGTATACGTATGACCAGCTGGTGTCCGTCTAGTCTGTCAAGCGTCTGTCCTATATGTTCTGTGCATGCTGAATGTGGAATTATTGTGTTATTAATTGATGGCAATGTATTTTTGCTTTTACGCGATTCTGTAAATGAGAGGGAATCGCCACTGAATTGATGTGTTTTGAGTAAAACTGTTGGTATACAGTTTTGCGGGAAAATTGGATTGGAGCTCGCGTATGTGGTGCTTGCTCATAATAGCGTAAAGTTGAAAAACTGTATGAACATTGTTTATGACAACATTAAGGATGGAAGAAGTTACACCACTTGCACACTAATGCAAGCAGTTGCCAAAGCATGCAACAAAATTGAAGAAATATAGCGAGGGGTGGGTTAAGGGCACCGCAAATAAAATGTTTATGCCGTGGCCCTAAAATGGGTCATTGTCAAAGGCTGTTTTACAGCACATGACCACCTTCCTACATGCCACATATAGCGGGAAGAAGCTCGAAAAACGCCTTACTGTTCTCGAGCTTTGGAAAATCTTTGAACAAACAAAAGAATAAGAACCCCCCGCAGACTGGATATCAAATGTATGTACGGAGGGGGGTGAGACGCCTACCGCACCACCACTGCCTCGCCGGAACCAGTTGTTGAGGGATGTAAGTCGGAGGGTCTTTACCCACTAAGAGAGCTTAAGGCAGCCAAAGGTTATAGCAACCCTACATATGAGTCACCTGCGTGTAGCAGTGACGAGACGAAAGAGAAGGAACAGGAAATTGACTCGGCCTCCACAGTCCCATGGGGAAAAGAGAGGCGAGGTGAGGAAAGGAAGGACCAGGCACAAACAAGTGCACCTCTAGACAGGGAGAGAGAGGGAAAGAAGTGGAAAGGAACCGATGAGTTAACATGTACAAAGGAAGAATGGATGGGAGGGTAGATACTGTTGAAGTTAGATGGAAAAGGAAGTGATGGTGCAAGGCCGAGTGAACGGTCTGATGAGGCACAAAGAAAGGAAAGAGAAAAAGAAGTGGACATAAGAAATGAAAGGGCAAGAAAGAAGGATAGGTTGTGGCAAGAACAACTATATCGCGAAGAGCAAGGTATTCCGCTCAGTCGCCGGCAATATGCAGCCTATGAAAAGTACAGGTAGAACATGCTTAGGTTAGAGGAAGAGAAGAGAGTGCACGAAAGAAAGGTAAAAAAAGCAAGAAGATGAGGAAAGTAGAAGGGCAAAAGAACATAGAAATGAACGGATGAGGGAAGTAGATAAGGCTAGAGAGGAAGCGAAGAAGGGAAGAGAAATAGATGAGGAAGCAGAGCGTAAACGCAGGCAAAGAACGTGAGATTTAGAATATTTGCAACGGGAAGTTAGAAAACCCAATCCTGTTGTAGACTGGGAAGACATAGAAGAATTCTTTCCTGCAAACGATGCGGTACCAAGTACAAATGGGACAATTATTGATGATGACTTCGGCTCCCGAAGCATTGTGGAAGTGATTTATAAAATATATGATGAGATGGGACTGGAACGAATCTCCCAAGAAGGAAGGGAAGATGAGCGCTTAGAGAGCACTCAGTTATATGACACTGAGGATGTCACCCGAAGTAGTGAGAGTAGGGGACGTTCCCTAGATAGACTAGAAGATGGGCAGAACGAAGATGATGCAAGAATTTGTGCAAACTGGGAGTATTCAGAGTCAGACTCCGATGGAGAAGCGGAGGAAGTAATGTATGACGAAGGGAGGCGGTACGAAATGCGGCTCCCAGGGAGTCGAGAGGTACGGTGGTCAGACGGTGGTCAGACGGTGGTCAGACGCGGGTGAGTCCATAAGTAGGACACCGAAGTCCGCTGGACAGTCCAGCCGAGCTGAAGACACGCGCCCTGATCAGAGGAGGGCGTTGGCACTGGCCTATACTGATAGATTAAGGGCATTGCCAGGTAGACGGCAAGGTGGGAACACCACCCCGGCAAGAGACTGAGGGGGTATAGAGAAGGGAAAGGAAGATTGTGCATTCCAATTCCCACTGTAAGAAAAGGGGGGAGCAAGACTGCAATATATTCCATGGCCACACATGGACCGAGAGAATCTCAAAAATAAGCTTCCAATGTTGACTTCGGGAGCCGGGAAGTGGATACATGAGCTAGAAAAAATGACGGGGGCGTCACCCTAGCCATAGGGGACATCAAGGGTCTCCTAATTGCTATACTCGAAGAAAGAGCAGACAATGTGTGGAAAAGGGCAGGCTACCCTAGGGTAACCATAACTAACACCTCTCATGACGGAGCGCTATTTAATAACTGTAGAGCAGCAGTATGGAAAGCGCTGCGTACGCTATATCCAGACACGTCTGATATGGGAGCTATAATGACTTGAAAAATGAAGGAGTCAGAGGATCCGTTGCTTTATATCCAGAATTTTCAAGACACGTTGGTGCTCCAAACGCATGAGTCTTGGACGAAATCGATCCCTGTATTCTACCATATATTATGCCATGGGTTACCAGAACCAATGCAAAAACAGCTCAAAAATTGGTAGGAATAGAAGCTAAACCGTGGGCTGAGATCCAGTTGACAATTGCACATTACTGTAGGCTGTTGCAAGAAAAGAATCAAAAGAAAGCGGCAACGCGTAAGGGAGAAGAGGCGAAGCTAGTGCAAAGGAAGCTCTCAAAATATGCTCTCGAGGGAGCCATGCTAACAAGCCCAGCCGAATCGAGTGCACAGCGTGCAGCTAACCCGCCCCAGAGTAATCAGGGTAACGCGGGATATTACCAGACGGGAAGGGGATTTGGAGGAAGAGGATGGCAGAGCACCCAGGGAGGCTTTAGAAGTAACCAAGGAGGTTTTCAAAATGTTCACGGTGGTATCCAGAGCGCACCAATGGGCAGTCCAGATATGCCAGATGGAAAGATGGCCCGAACACCGCCAGCGTGTTGGCTATGTGAAGTCACAGGACATGTGGCACGCATGTGCAGAAGCCAAGGCATGTGGCAGAACAATCACGGGATGGGGACAGGCATGGTGAGTCAACCTGCTACCCCACAACAGGGCAATGCACAAAATTATACCGTGCAGCAGCAGGCAGCTGGCTTTCAGCAAGGTGCACAGCAAGTGGCCCAACCACTGAACATGGGGAATGTACCGCAGGGACAACCCCAGCAGACACTGCCACAAGTGGTTCAGGGCACTAATTCAGGTGGAGGAAACCCACAGGTATACAATGGACCAAACCTATATATGAAATAGGACGGCTCACAGGGAAATCTGATGTGTTCTATCCTATCAGTGACACCAGACCCTAACAGGGAACCAAGGGTAAATGTCACCATAGGGGGGAAAGAATATTCCTTCTTAGTTGACACGGGTGCCACGCGCTCATGCATACGAGAAGGCAAGTTCTCCTTGTCCGGTGAGGCAATAGATACCCAGAGTTTTACTGGAGCTCATAGCAGAGTTCCCTTTACTGATGCACTCCCAGTTTCCGTGGGAGAGTGCGACATGAATGTACCTTTGTTGTATTCTCGTCAGTCCCCAGTAAATATCATGGGTTGGGACTTGATGACAAAGTTGAATATGACCATCTCATTCACTGAGGATGGCATAGTGTGCTCCACTATTCAAACGTGTGCAAAATGATCAGAGCATACTCTGGACGTGCAGCTATGAGAGCTGTACCACTGGAGCCAGAAGTATTCGCATATGGCGTACGAGTGCTTATGGCGGGGTTGCCAGACCTCACAGACAAAACTATGAGAACTCCAGATGAGTTTCTATTGAGGCCAAGAATACCCATGCACGAAGAGGAGGCACAAGTATTTCCCTTAATGATACACTCTGCCGCAGTGCGAGGAAAAGTGGTTGAGGGGTGTGACGATGAGGGCAGACCTTGGTGTGCGATTATCGCCATCGAAGAAGGGTATCGAGTGACTGACGTCACCAATGATGATCTGTTCAAAAAACACCATGACCTAGAAGAGACGAGGGTGGAAGAGAGTCTCATATTTTTGGTCAAAATGATCAGGCGGGAAGTACCGCAGAGGATGATGTTAGCATTAGTACGTCCAGAATACTTTGATAACGACATGGCCCTGGTGCCGGCCAAGGTATGGACTACAGGGCCCTGAAACAAGGGGCAATTCTGTCACGAGCATGACAGTATTCCATGTCCAGAGAAGCGGATGAAGGGATTGCAAAGACAATCTCTGCCATGATGGAGCAGGGCATCCTTGTGACGTCAGAATCACCTTGCAACACAGTGATTTATCCTGTCAAGAAATCAAAGGGAGGGTCTTGGTGTTTAATCCAGGATTTACGAGCATTGAACGACATAGTCGAAGCCGAGTTCCCTCTAGTCCAGAATCCATCAACAATTTTGTACAACATACCCACTGAGGCAAAATACTTCATGGTGATCGATTTGAAAAATGCATTTTTCTCGATCCCACTACACCGTGACTCACAAGACCTGACGTCATTTACCTTCAGGCAAATGCGCCTGAAAAGTACGAGGTTGCCACAGGGATATTGTGAGTCTCCATCTATTTACAACAGAGTCCTGCAAGTGGACCTAAGCAATATTGCGGTGGACAGTGTTGTTTTGCAGTATGTAGATGACATTCTAATCTGCAGCATCACTGAAGAGCAATGCCGACACGACTCAGTCCAGCTATTGACTATATTGGCTGAGAAAGGATACAAAGTAGACAAGGACAAGCTGCAGTACTGCCAACAGGAGGTGTTGTGCATAGGGCAACTAATCTCACATGAGGGGAAAAAGGTAACCCCAGAAAGGGCCGAGGCTATCATGCACACGGCCATGCCGCGCACAATAAAGCAAATGCAAAGCTTCTTAGGCTTGTGCAATTATGTCAGAGCATGAGTCTTTGACTACAGCTAATATACCAAGCCCTTGTTACAGGCCCTTAGAAAGGCCCAGGCAACAAGAGAAGAAATTGAATGGAATGAAGAAATGGAGAAGGGGTTTACAGAACTCAAGGGGGCAATTTGTAAGGACCCCTAGCATATTACAGCGGGAGTCTGGACCCAGTCATGAAGGGCCACTTCCTGTGCGAACATAATTCAGCTGCCGCCGCGTTCACCATTGAGAAGGCATCATCCATTGTGATGGGGTGCTCCATGACATTATATGTTGAGCACTCACTATTCACCATACTAGAGAAGACAAAGGGCACGCTGACTTCACGAAGAGCATCAGCCTACGAGGTGATTATCTCTAATCCATCGATCAAAATAGTGCGATGCAAAACGGTGAACCCTGCTATGTTTATAACTGAGCCAGTCACAGAGGGAGAACTTGTGCATGACTGTGCAAACTATGAAGAATACTATGATGAGATCCCCAGGGTCAAGGAAAATGCCCTGCCAAGTGGAGAGATCGTCTTTATTGACGGGTCATAAAGAATTGACCAAGATGACGGGCAAAGGTATACAGGCGTGGCCGTAATCAAACACATGGCGAATGGAGAGTTCTGAGTACTTGTCAGTGCGCGAATACCATCTCACTATTCGGCACAGGCTGCAGAACTAGTGGCATTGATACTTGCCATCGAGAACCATGCAGACCAGGAAGTAACAGTGTACAGTGACTCCGCCTATGTGACGTCAACAGTGCACGCAGGATTAGCACGATGGAAGAGAAGGGGCTACCTCTGAGCACTACAGCTCCCAGTGGGCTTAGCGGTCGTAAAATGTGCCACTCATACCAAAGGGACAGATTTTGTGTCACGTGGAAATCATGAAGCGGACACAGAAGCCAAACGTATGGCATCCAAAACTGAAACAATCATGGACGTGGAGGTGGCACGTACCCATGAACGAATGATGGTAGCACGAGCCACTCCAGAAGCCTATAGCAATATGGGGCAATCTCAATTAATGGAGCTCCAGGCGGAGGCACCTCAGGAGGAGAAAAATATATGGAAGCGTCAAGGGTGTTCTTTAAACCCCTCTGACGGATTGTGGAGGCAAGACAGCACTGGTAAACCAGTAATGCCTGTCGCTCTTCTAAAATTAGCGCTAGAACAGCTTCACTACCCCATTTATTTGTCAAAAAAAATCTTGCTGCAACGCTCGCGGAAGACTCGTTTATACCGAATTTAGCCAAGCATGTTGCATTCTTTATGGTAAACTGCATTATCTGCCAGTAATTCACTTCTGGGCACACATTAAAAGTAGTGAGAGGAGTCATCCCCAGATCAAATGGACCTTTCCAGCACCTACATATTGATTATGTCGATATGATTCAGGTGTGTAATGGGTACAGGTATCTACTTGTGGTGGTGTGTCCCTTCTCCAGATGGGTAGAAGCAGGCCCCTGTACACACCCTGATGCTGCCTGTGCTTCTAAATTCCTGGTGAGGGAGGTTTTCCCTAGATGGGGGGTGTGCGAGGTAATGAGGTCTGATAATGGGGCACATTTTGTAAATGCAGTATTTGAGCAGATTAGCTTGTTGCTTGGTATAAAGCACAAATTCTCGTCGCCGTATCACCCAGAGGGAAACAGGATATGTGAACGGATCAACGGCTTGCTTAAGGAAAGGATAGCCAAGTTGAAGCTCACATTAAGAAAGGGATGCATGCACTGCCTACCACTGGCATTGTATGCTCTTCGGAACCAGCCAGGCTCCGACCATCATCTAACTCCGCACAAAATAGTCACGGGGAGAAGGATGAGGACCCCTCTTACCCCCCGAGACAGAGCTAGATGTGATGCCCAGTCAACTAGGGAGGTTCTGGGAGAGGACACAGCACAAACCACAACAGAAAGTGCTGATGCCGGCGCAGCTCAGAGCCCATGCGTGCCTTTTGTCTTCCCTGGAGATCGCGTCCTCGTGAAGAATTTCACAAGAAAAAGATGGGACGAGCCGAGGTTTAATGGCCCGTTCATCGTAGAGGACTGCACCCCGTCTGCTGTCAAGCTCAAAGGCAGAAGAGCCTGGATCTTCACGAATGATATAAAATTCTTTATAGGAGAAAGCACTCCTACTACATCTACTGCCGAGGAATCCACAGACAACGGGGAAGGACCGCAGCACGTGCAGACGAGATCTATGGCAAGGAAAAAGAACGCATGAGCAGACAAGTTACAAGAACAAGGAAAACAATATATAAAAGTGAGACTTTCAAAACAAGACAGTTCTTCAAACCAAGTGAAAGGTGACAAAAGGACAATTAAATGAACATTCAATGTAGCCAACAAAAGAACTTTTGTGAAAATCTTGTCCACACTGAACCTTTTCTATAGGCATAAAAAAGACAATAAGAAGCAAGCAAACACCCTGTGCAGCCAAAGGTGCAGGGTAAAAGAAGAAAATCACGTACTCATATCAACAGAAGCGCTAATCTCATGAACATTGAAAGCCACACAAAGCATTTAAAACCTAAGACTCTGATAAGAAGTAAAAGTAAGATCAAGACTTTGTTCATGGACATAGGGTTCATCCCAGCAGAAGTCTCAAGTGGGATGTGCTCACATATTTTCAGCTGGTAGCACTGTCCTACCCCTCACTTATAGGCAGAGAATCCAGCGTTACTGAATTCATTCAAGACCCTACAAACAAGAAAATAATCCGACAACTACTGACTGTCATAACAGAAACTTTCATTACACTACCCGAACACAGCGGAAAAGACACCCACCACAAGTAATCATTGACGAGATCACATATACTTTGTTCTTCCGCATCATCGAAGAATGTCCAGGACTTATCGGGAGAACTACAGATACATTGACATTCATTAGAGATCTAAAAAACAATTACTTTCTCAACCAAGTGTGGTACAAGCTGAACCACGCTGTTGCAACTCACGCAGCAGGAAAGTGCAAAACTTGTTCGCATCAAAAGAAGGGACTGTGATTAGGACCCAGCAAACGAGGCAAACGTCCCTATCACCTGAGGATACACGGCTGGCACACAACGTTTCATTTCGATTAGTCACAGTCTATCCGGAAATGGTGGGGAGACCTGCAGATGTTGACGTCATCACCTTTCTTAGGAATCTGGCCAACACCCCACACATGGGCGCACTCCTCCAAGGCATCATGCTCCCGGTGGAGCTGGCCAATTTCCAGCGAGAATTCCTGAGGAGATTTCAGTGAGACTAGCTGATGAGGGACAGATCGAAGAAAAAAAACAACTGATCACACTGCAAGAAAAGGCCTGTGACTTTAGAGCCAAAGAACCAGAACAAATGTCATTAACACCTGAAGACAGTCGTTATGCTTTTTGTGTTTTCTTTCATCTCATTGAAAACTTTCCAGAGCTAGTAGGCAGACCCCGCAATATTGATGTGCCTGCCTTTCTTAGTGATCCAGCAAAGAATGCCCAATTGAACAGGCTCCTAAGAGCTATTGCATCACAACTCAGAAGCAACTATGGACATCCACATCTAAGAAGAGCCTTAGAAGAGGGCGTTTCAAAATAACCTTTTTCATCATCCCCAGCCGGGGACAAGGCAAGAAAAGAAGAGTCACCGTTCTTCATGCTTCCAACATAGGACAGATCAACAAGAGCAGAAACAAGGATATCTACATCCGTTCTTATTTTTCTTGTTTTGTGTTTTCTATTTGTTCATCATTATCGTGCAGGAGAATAAATGGGTGACAGGGAGACTGTTCATCAACTCGACCTCGAACGACCAAGGAACAGAGACACGAACTTCACTGCTGTGTTTACCTTTTTTAACCTTTTTCTTATTTTTTCCTAGCTTTTCATATGTTCACTTTTATTTTTATTTTTATTTTTTCAATATTTTATTTTGCGTGATTTGTAGCGAATCCATCTTTTCATGGTACCACTGCAAACATTGTCCTGCATATCCTCAGGACCATGACGAGTTGAAAGAGTGCCCTGGGAATGCAGTTCCCACAACAAATGCAGGATGAATGTGATGTGCTGAAAACGGTAGTCTAACCTTTTTCCATAGTCTAGCAAAGGAACTGTACTCCATACTCAGAGACTATCATCATCACTCGCAAGAGGGGGACATTGAACAGCACATGTCACTTTAGTATTTGCTGAACTTTGATTTGCTGAACTTTGAACAACAAGATCAGAACAAAGAAAGAAAGAAATAGTGGACTATGGACTTGATTGAAATGGGGGCCCAAAACAGTAACTTAGTCTTGCCACCAGCGGAAGGGCGCCCCGGGTTTCCCGGAAGGTGATGCTGTAACTGTCTATTAAGGCCGTCATATGTATATGCATTGTGACTATTGTAGTATTTTTATCGTTAACTATTAGAACTGCAATGTCTGTGCATCCACCAGGTAATGAACATCTGGGGCCCACAAAAGCACCCAGACCTTATATTGTCATCCCTGTTCCAAGAAAAACTGATGATAAAGCAAACGATTTACAGTTGAATGTAATTAGCAGTAACACGCATACACTTGAAGTAATGAATGGTGAGAAAGGCTGGAGACAGGGTCAGCACGGGATGAATGATAGCATAGCACTGTCCACGGCAGGCACCCATACACACGAACAAGGGCAAGTGTCAATGGCTACGAAACCGCAGGCCAAACCAACTGAAAGAGAGAAATCACCTGTGGAACAAGCAGCTCCAGAAAGCAGGGAGCAACATGAGAAACCAAATCGAAGTGAAATAGCAAAATCACTCAATAGAACAGAGGAAGCAACGAAATAACTCACTGAGAAATCACATGCAGTAGTTGAGTATGTGTTTCCACTCATACTTAGAGCAAAGAAGCTACAGGTGGAGCTGAACAAGACAACCACCACAACTGTGATAGCGAGCATGCCAGCTCCAACGCCAGAAGTAACTACCGGGCCTACGACACAGCCACGTGTTGGAAGGATGATAAATCACATGCGGTGGGAGGAGGTCTACAAAAGAATGCTGGAGGAAAGGACAAGAAGCACAAAACCTCCCCCTATTACTGCAGGGCAGGAAATGAAACCTGCCCCTCCAAGGATAACGCCCGAGAGTCTGCCTGAACGAGAGAGCAGTACAGACGCATTCAGAGACATAGTGATAGCCAACCACAGATAAACGCTAAGGATCCAGAGAAGTCCATATGAAACCGATGACGAGTTAAACGATTACTTGGACAGCACGGCCCATCTTGAAAACAACATATGGTACCAGCACATGAAGGAAGTTGGATGAAGCCAATCAGAAGGAGAATGTTTCGTCTGTGCACTCCTGCCGTACAGCATGGGCAAATCCACAATCTTTGTGGCTGTAGAAATAGATGTCCCCATAGCACACTGCCTGTCACATGTGGCAATGTGTAACACCAGAGGACAATAGAGACGCCTCGTTGATATAGGCCAACGAAAAGGACTTCCATGATGAAGACGGATATGTCCAGGACATCAAAACAAGAAACAGGGCGCACACCAAGAATCATGTGATTAGATATGAAAACCCTGACGTCAAGGGATCAGGAATAAGGTGGGGAATAAACTCAAGACTGAACGTCCAAGGGAAAATGGCAGAAGAAGCTCAAATATGGAAGAAACGAGGAGAAATGCAGATCTGGGGATCAGTAGTCTCCCCAGACGGATGGGAAGAAGGAGTAGTAATCTGCCAAGCTTTGATGGTCCTTGGAGCCTGCAAAGAAGCAATAGAGAACTCACAGAGACTATGCAGACCATTGTGGCCAAACTTGGTAAAGCTGCTGACATGGGTGGAAGACAGAGGAGGACCCTTGCAGATAGTACCGCTGGAAAACCCGAAACTGTGCTTTAGAAGTAATGGCACAAGGAAAAAGGGGGAGAATCAAAACTGCGCGCAAATATACAAAGTCCCAGGGATGTCGCAAGGGACTGCAGTCCTGATGGACCACTATTGGGCATGTGGATCCAAGGCATACATAAGAATACCGAGGAACTGGGGAGGCATATGCACACTGGTGAACCTACACGTTCCAGCACTAGTGATTCCAAAAAATGAACTGAATGCCTAAGCTGCGTGCCCCTCACGGTGAGATTATGCCGTAATCTGCAGCCACATACAGCCACGATTGCCTATTTCTGAAAATAAGGCTAAAATTGCGCAATGCAGAGAGTGTGATGCAAAAAGCGTTTTAATTACATGCTGAGCACGCAATTTCGTCCGTTTGCCACTTTTTGCTTTGAATTTGCACCTGCATTCACCATTGAATACCACGAGGCAGGTCACTTCAAGATGGCCTCCCCGCTTTTGCCTCACCTTGTGGTAGCCTAACTTCTACCAAGCAGCTAGCCTTACCCTGATTGGCCTCTGCGTGCAACATAGGCACCTACCAGAAGCCGGCAGGCATAAGCCGGCCCACAGTCACGAAGGCCCATGAACAAAGGCAAGTTCCTGTCCAAGCCGGTCCTTGCCTTTCCAGCCCCTGGCTGGAACCCCTGCCAGCGGCCCTTTGCTGGCAGACGTGTAGCCCGTCGGAGACCCCCTGCACCTGGTTCTACACAGCCTACCGTAAGAACTTAACCGATCTTCATTCCGCACTATCACTGTGCTTATCTCGTGTGCCACAGTGAGCCCTAGTCACATCATCTACCCAACAAACACACCTGCCACATACCTGAAGGACTGCTAATGGATACTGACAAGCACTATCTATTCTGTATCTGTGTGCAAGCACATTTAAACACACTGCGCTATGTATGCCTCAGCTCTTGGTGCCATACCGCCTTGTTGTAGCGTGTGCATGCCTAACTGAATCTGCAGAAATGACATTGTGAAACTTTCCAATCTGTGACCATACACCGACTGCATAGTTGCCCTGCCACCCGCCACTGATATACTTTCAACACTACCAGTAGCCGCAAATGCCTTATTGTCTAGGCATCGCTCCTTTAGGCACGTGCTGCAAGATTCGCATTTGGCTGAAACTTTGTAGTGTCACTATTATTTTGAATGCACCCAGTCAGCTACTCTGCCCTTCTGCCTGTTAATGCGTGTCGAGTAACGCCTGTTCGATGCGCCACATTCTAGAATGATGCCGTGTGCTCTCTGTACTGCTCCTTACTTGTCCTGCCCTCACCTGTTGTACTCGAGGTAGACTAGTATATCCTAATCCTGCTGCCCCACTATTAACTGGAGCCCTATGTAAGTGGCCCTCTGCCTGATCTGCCCTTACTGGCTGCAAGCACACTACTTTTGCTCGGCCCTCTCTATCTCTGCTATGATTGTACCCACTCGCTAATGCTTACCTTATATGCACTGTTTGATCACGTCCTCATCCGTGTCCCTCTTACTCTGAAGCATCCTGCAACTCGCTCCCTGTTTGTGCATTGCCTTAGCTAAAGTGATCTGGCCCACTACTGTCTGTGCACTGCCCTAGCTAAAAGTATCCATTGTTGACTGTACATTGCCTCAACCAAAGTGAACCTGCACACTGTTGATTTTACACTGCCTAGCTAAATTCGAATCTGCCTAATGTCAATTTTGCACTGCCTCAGTCAAATTCGAACCTGCCTGCTGCTGATTTTACACTGCCTTAGTCAAATTTGAACCTACCCACTGTTTTGCCTTAGCTAAAACTCGAACCTGCCCACTGCTGATATTGCACTGCCTTAGTCAAATTCGAACCTGCCGGCTGTTGATTTTGCACTGCCTTAGTTAAACTTGAACTTGCCTGCTGCTGATTTTGCATTGCCTTAGCTAAAACTCAAACCTGCCCACTGCTGATATTGCACTGCCATAGTCAAATTCGAACCTGCCGGTTGTCGATTTTGAACCTGCCTGTTGCTGATTCTGCACCGCCTTAGCACAACTGAATTTGCCTAGTGCTGCGACACATCCCCTATCAGGTGCCCATCCACCATGCTCCTCAGGACACTCTTCATACTGTAACACATCCTGCCTGCTGAAACTGCAACCTCCACCCTGCTACGCATACGACCAACACATATTCAGCTATCAGCCACCTTATCTTTCCCTAGCCTTGCCCCCCTGCGCATGGCGACCCCCACAATGGACTTTATGACACCTACTATAGGCCCCCAGCACCTAAACACCGTCATTAACCCATACCTTAATGACCCAACTCTTTGGCTGAAACACTTCGCGAGTAAACCCATTCCGAATCAACCTTGCTCCTTATCTCTCAGAAACAAAAGATTAGGCACCAGATTCCGCATTCGACCCCCCCCCAAGAAAATACAACACACACCACCGTGCTCACCCACGGCACCAACCAATAGCAATTTCATCTCTGCTGAGCCAAAATTGCCGATTATCAAGGGTGCCCTCATCAACACCAGATCCCTCCCAGCGCACTCTCTAGATATAGCAGACCTTATCATTTCTGATCTTGACTTCATTGCCATAGCCGAAACCTGGCTTCATGCGGCATCCGGCCCCTCCTTGTCACTTGCCCTTCCACCCGGCTTCGGCATCATGAGATGTGACCGTACGTCTGCCTCCCACACCAGAGGTGGTGGCCTAGCTATCATCCACAAAACCACTCTGGACTTAAGAGTATCGACCAACACTAAACTTGATTCCGCTGAACTACTATCAGTCAAACTTGCACTAACACTGAATCAAACTGCCACCCTTCACCTAATCTACAGGCCCCCAGGCCCGCACCCTCCTTTGTCGGAGAAATCTCTACACTCATCCTTGACAATGCTAAAACCAACTCACAAATTATTATTCTTGGAGACCTCAACCTACGACTTGGCAACCACAAAGATCTTACGGCATTGGACCTGGAAAACGCCCTCTCGAACTCTGGCTTCACCGTGCATATCCATGAGCCCACACACTCCAAAGGCAGGACCCTTGATTGGCTAGCCAGCTCTAACTGCAACATTAATGTTCTTGCCAATACCCCTTGCCTATGGTCAGACCACCACATTATCACCTTTAACATTGAAGCTTCCCCCCGCATCCAGTCCTTGATAACGCCTGCGCTCCCGACCAGAAACAAAAAGGACATAACAACTGAGAAACTTCTCCCTCTACTACTCCCTTCGCTCAAAGCCGCCATCGACTCCAGCAATGACCCTACTACCCTAGCTGACATCTAAAACTGCAGCATGCTCACAGCTATAGATGTTATTGCCCCTATCAAACTGAGGATGGCCAAACCACGGGCACACCTTAACTCTTGGTTCACACCACAGTTAAGAGTACTCCGTAAAACCAAACGCTGTGCCGAAAATCATTGGAAAAGTCACCCTTCTGACGCACACAAAGACGGTTTCTTCTTGGCATCGCTTACCTATAAAACAGAGTCCCTCAATAATCGCATCCTGCAAGCGGACTCCAACTCCAAGGAACTCTTTAAGATCAGTGCATGAACATCATTGGAAGGTCGATATGGTCAACAGAAGGACTCAATACAGCATTCAAGGCCAGCTGTTGAATAGAAACTTTGGAAAGTTCACTCTAGCACCAGTCCTGACCTTCTACATCCAAAAGGTGATTCCTGCAATTACCTTTGGTTCAGAGTCTGGTTGGAACATCGATGCTTTGTTCTGGCAAAAGCTAGAAGGGATCTACTGGCGGCGTGTCCTGAAGCTTCTTTCATACATCTCGATGATCCACATAAGACATGAATTATCCTTAAATTCCCTACACACTTATGTAATGTGGAAATCACTAATGGTACTACGCAAAATGAATTTGATCCCCATAACGCCAGCATTTGAAATCTTTGCTGAGGAAAAAACTACAGGAAATTCGAAACTGCTAGACGAGTGGAAACAAATAATGATATCAACCTTATCTAATGCCGATTTGTATGTTTTTCCTCCCAAAATGCATAATCTGTTAAGTGAGCAGTACTGGATTTGGAGATGTATGAAAATTGTGTCTATAGTAAATAACTGTAGCTTAAATGTTTGAGGTCAGGACCACCCCCCTGTTCTAAAGATCTGACCTTGCAAGACTTGCTGACGCGACCACAATCCATAAAAACAAAATTCGAACAATGGTGCTGGATTAAGAACAAGGAGCGACGCTTGCAGTTGAAGACCACCCTAGACTCTGGAATCGAAGAACATAAACTAAATGTTACAAGTAGATACTTAACGAATTGTCCATCCCGTCACCATCGCGAGCAGTTTCTAAGATTTCGACTAAACGCAATCAAAACAAAAGAAATGATGTGGGGTCGTCACTTTAAAGAAGCAAAGGATAATTTATGTCGCTTCTGTCATAACGAAATAGAATCCTTAGAACATCTGATTACCAAATGCACGAAGACAACCTCAAAGAGAATGCAACATCTAGGAGAATATATCCCAGTAGATTATATCACACGAGACTGGTGGTCCTATGTAGCAGCCGGTCACAGCACAAAATTAAGCTGTGCGGTAATAGACTACATAGACGCCTTAAATCTTGAAGATCTGTAAATGATTCTCCGATATTGAATCTTTCTTTCCACTTAAAATATCGGATACAGTACCATGAATTGGCTTTTGGCTGGACGATTTTCGATGAATGATGTTATTTTGTAATAAAAGTCTGATGCCACATTGCTCGCAATGTGGTACTTTAGGCTGTTGTTTCAATAAAAAAAATAATAAAAAAAAAAAGAGCTTGAAAAGCCCGTCACCCCTCCTGACACCTGCATTAAAGACAGCACATGGTGTGCCAATATTCAGGCTGCGCTACTGAACAAAATTACCACGCTTCAATCTAAAATCATAGCTAAACAAGACAGTCTCAATCTGGACAATCACCATCCTACCTCAGCAGGGTCTCTCTCCCCTGACTCGCCCAATCTCAAACGGTTTGCCTTCTCTCCACTTTCCACTGCGGAGGTGGAAAATATTATCCTGAGGATCAAACCATCCAACTGCCAGGGTGACCCCTGCCCTGCCCCAATCATCAAGGAATCGGCACACGTCGTGGCCCCATTTATCACATCCTTCATTAATGCTTCCTTTAAAACAGGAACTGTCCCTGACAACCTCAAGGACGCATGGGTGATCCCCCTCCTTCAAAAACCTTCTTTGGACCCAAGCATACCCACCAACTACCGTCCTATTACTACTATCCCGTTCCTGCTAAAACTTCTAGACCCGGCAGCATACCTGCAAATCCAAGAGTACTTGGAAACCAACAACCTTCTAGGTCTTAGACAATCCGGATTCCGCTCTAAACACGGAACTGAGACAGCCCTACTAGACTTAAAAACTCAAATCGAAGTTCTAAAGGACAAGGGCAAATTGGCCTTGTTACTTCTACTCGACCTCTCTGCGGCATTCGATTTAGTCAATCACCAAATCCTATGCAAGCATCTGTACTCTGCCGCCCACTTCTCTCTGGCAGCTACGGCCTGGATCAAATCATTTTTGAGTAATAGATCCATGCAGGTCTTCTCTCAATCTGCAGCCGCAGATCCTTCCCCTATTCACTGCGGCGTCCCCCAGGGCTCTTGCGTGTCGCCAACTCTCTATAATGTTTTTACAAAACCGCTCTTTGATGTACTTGACTATCTGGGTGTCTCCTATACGGATTATGCAGACGACACCCAGATACTCATTCCGATCACTGGAGACTACATGGCTGACTGATGTCTATCTGGTCATCCAAGCTTGGATGGCACAACACCAATTATGCCTTAACGATGTCAAGACTGAGCTCCTCATCTTGGGCACTACACAACGCCTCAGTAAACTTGAAACGTCTTACCAATCGTTTATCATCGATGGCAACATCATCCAAGTCTCGAAAGACACGAGAACCTTAGGTGTCTACCTTGATGCCACATTATCCCTTTCCTGATAAACAAATGCAGTCAGGTCTGCTTCAGCATACACCTGCAAACTCATTGCAGCCTGCAGGCCATTTCTGACCACCCCCAACGCGGTTACACTGGCCAGAACCCTCATCATGGCCAAAATTGACTATGGTAGCGCCCTCTACGTTGGAACTAGCCAAGAGAATCTGAACAAACTACAAATCGTCCAGAACAACGCCATCAGAGCGGCGCTAAACATCCCGCGAAACCACCACATTTCGGAATCCAGATCCAATCTACACTGGCTACCTGTCAGACAAAGAATGTCACTGAAAGCCCTAGGCCTGACCCACAAGCATAGCCAACCAAGCCCCCTTATATCTCTGCAGCCGGCTATCGCGCCATGCGCCTACCCGCCCTCAAAGAACCGCCCAGACCCACTGCCTAACTATCCCGAGATTCAAACTACAAAAAGTGGGTGGATCAAGCTTCCCCATGTTAGCCTCCAAGCTTTGGAATGCACTCCCCCTCTCCATCAGATTAGAAGAATGTTTTAGTGCCTTCAAGGGCAAAACGAAAGCTTGGCTCCTCACTCAGCCTTGAAACCCTGATCTCATATGTACTTTACTTGGGAGCCTTGCCCTAGTATAGTGTCAGATCTAACCTCTACTTGTAAATGATGTATATTGATGTATGTTCTGAATTTGTGTACTGTATCTACTATTGACTATATGTATACCTTATGTAACCATGTATAAATTGTGCCCTGATGCCTCCGGGCCGGACGGTGCGCGTTACAAATAAAACAAATACAAATACAAATACAAATTTTGACAGTTTCCCGAAAGCAGACGCTGACCTGAGGAAAAGGAGGTCTGTGGAACTAATGTCAAGGATGAAAAGAGAGAATTACTTCTCCGCCAAATCAGAGGAAGCATTTTATGCCATTCCCTACGAACACAGGCTGTTCAGCCGAACTTCATCGGTATTCACAACAATACTCTTGCCGCATATCCAAGTTGGTGCAAACAGCAAGTGGTTGCAGATAATGAGATGGGAGTTACTGCAGACCATCAACACCACAATAAAAGGATTCAATGCGATCAAAGAAGAGCTGAGAGCCATCCGACTGATGACCCTCCAGAACAGATATGTGCTTGACATGATCACCGCAATGGACGGAGGTGTTTGCAAAAAAATTGGAGAATCATGTTGCACATTTATACCATGATACGACTAAGAAAATGGAACCCTTACAGAGGCCATAGACATGTTAACAACCCTGAAAAACCAGATGACCGATGATACAGATGAAGTGGGCGACGACAGCTGGTTTGGGAACCTATTCTCATGGGCCCCGCAATGGATGGCAGATATATTCAAGTTCCTGGGAGCTTTGGTAACAATGGTGCTGCTCGGAGTCTGTGTTATCAAAATAACCATCACACAGTGCCAGAAAACAGCAAAGAAGGCCATTGGGATGAAAATTATGGTCAATGTTGAGCCAGGCTGGAAGCCCAGAGATCTGACAGATGAGGAGATAAAAGACTTTGTGAAGGCCAGTGAATTTGCACCAGAAGGAACAAAATTCGCTTATCCCAAGAAACGAAGAAGGCACGAAGCCAAATGGATTTACTGCAGTCCAAATGGACAATGCCAGTTGATGACCTGGAACAAAGATGAGCACATGAGAACAGCAGGAAGCTTGAAAGGGGTGATAAAGATATGGACACCAGAATTGCATACTTTCACGCCTTCTTGTGTAAACCCAGGAGACGATGAGCAAGAAGCTGAGGAATCAAAGAACCTGAATATAAAGGAGGAAGTAGGAGTGGTCGATGAACCGACCAGAGGGGGGAGTGTAGAGGAGGTCCCAGATATGACCCGCACCCCTGCCCCCCATTGCGAGTTGCCAGTAAGGTACTCGCCGTGGTAGGTGACGTATGAGGAGCAAATAAACCAACAGAGAGCCGCACTGGGACTCTGCCCCTTGTACGTAAGGAGATCAATGCCGGTTGAAGCAGCCATAACGCGACAACCCTGGGCAGCACGATACCCTATCAGACAGCGATACCAGCCACTGATACGGAATGAGGAATACCTGCACACGTCCACAAGAAGACCCCTTAAAGCCTTAATGGAAGGCCAATGAAAATAAACCAGGGGCCCGAGCAGCCCAGAGAACAAACAGAATTGGCTACTGAAGGCACGAATGCCAGTACTAGTAACCACAAAGATAATGATAATGGATGCACGGGAGAGACACTGTTAAAACATAAGAGAATGGTGCCATAAGGCAAGATGGAAGCAACCGCCCTGCTGAATGTGTGTAAATAAGCTTGAAATGCAAGAGGCTAAGAAATCGATACTGCTTGCAATGCCTAATAGGAGAGTAGAGCGGCATGCGCCAACCTTATATCTACCTCAATACTGCACAATGTACACATGCAACTCCATTTTGTGAAAGTAGAAATCTACCCAGGCGGCCAAAGGCCTGACAGGCTGAGTTTAGAAACCCAGCAAAAACCAGAGAAGGAGCGGAATCGAAACTCAACAAAGAGAGGCTTATGCCGGGAAGATCGAGGTCAACCAGAGAAGGGGAGGTGAGCATGAGCTCACGAGACTCCAACTACAGAGAATACCAGCCCGCCCGTGAAGGTCAAGATAAGAGAGGCCCATGCAGGTGGCCAAGCGCACACAGAATTAAATGCACAAAAGGTTGGAAACTGAAGCAGATTCACTGAAAACCAACACGTGACCAGACAGGCGTGAAGATGTACCACCGCCTGATGTCATCCAGAAACAGAGGGTGCGATAACTTTTTCTGATAAGAGACTACAGATCCGAGGCCATACTCAGCCAAGTAATTGACACAGAGCCCTAAAACACTGATTGATGGAAGGGAGGCAGGGTGAATATTGGGACACCAGGCACCAGGGTGTCTATTCTGCATGCTGCTAATTAAAATGGAGATTTATGTTTAGGGGTGTAACTTGCCCAATCACAAGGGACCATGTAATCTAGGGTCCTATAGACACTGTAACCAATGAGACGTCGTACTTGTAGGGACGTCAATCACGTGTGGTGTAAAGGGAAGGGCGTAGACGCCCACCCGATAAGAGTTATCCAATCCACTTGCGTTATTTCCATATACAGATATAGCACCTATACCTAAGTTACCTTTCCCAACCAATTGTATTGCATGATGATTTTTTGTAGAATTAGACGTCAATGATGACGGATTTTGCCCATAAAAGAGACTGTTGGACTAATGTTCGGGGAAGTCGGGGTGAGGCAGGTGATCGCGATGCTGCTGATTTCCATTTGCTGATGTATGTATCATTAAACAGACTTCCCTTTGCCAATTTATTGAGTCCTCATTATTGGATCTTGCCGGAGTATATGAATCCTGCACTCTGTCCTCACATGGTGCAGCTATCTTGTATAACTAGTTTTCGAGGGTGAGTGCTGACCAATGGGCCCATCAGTAATTTCCTCTCCCCGTCAACACTCTCTTTCTCCCTCCCTCTATCTCTCTACCTCTCCATGTCCCTCTTTCTCTTTCTCCCTCCCTCTCTCTCTCGCATTACCTCTCTATGTTTCTCGCTATCTATCCCGTTTCTATCACTCTCTCTACCTCTCCATGTCCCTCATTCTCTTTCTCTCTCTCTCTCTCGCTCTCTCTTTCTCTACCTCTATATGTCCCTCTTTCTCCCTCCCTCTCTCTCTCTCATTACCTCTCTATGTTTCTCGCTATCTATCCCTTTTCTATCACTCTTTCTACCTCTCCATGTCCCTCTTTCTCTTTCTTTATCCCCATTACCTCGCTATGTTTCTCTGTATGTATCCCCCTTCTATCACTCTCTCTACCTCTCTATGTCTCTCTCTTTCTCTTTCACTCTCTCTCTCGCATTACCTCTCCATGTCCTTCTTTCTCTTTCTCTCTCTCTCTCTCTCTCTCTCTCTCTCTCTCTCGCATTACCTCTCCATGTTTCTCTGTGTCTATCCCTCTTCTATCACTCTCACTCTCTCTCTACATCTCCATGGCCTTCTTTCTCTTTCTGTCTCTGTCTCTCTCTCACTCTCTGTCACATTACCTCTCTATGTTTCCCTGTATCTATCCCTCTTCTATCACTCTCTCTCTCTCTCTCTCTCTCTCTCTCTCTCATTACCTCTCTATGTTTCTCTGTATCTATCCCTCTTCTATCACTCTCTCTCTACCTCTCTATGTCTCTCTCTTTCTCTTTCACTCTCTCTCTACTCCTCCATGGCCTTCTTTCTCTTTCTGTCTCTGTCTCTCTCTCACCCTCTGTCACATTACCTCTCTATGTTTCCCTGTATCTATCCCTCTTCTATCACTCTCTCTCTACCTCTCTATGCCTCTCTCTCTCTCTCTCTCTCTCTCTCTCTCTCTCTCTCTACCTCTCTATGCCCCTCTTTCTCTCTCTCTCTCACTCTCTCGAATTACCTCTCTATCTTTCTCTGTATCTATCCCTCTTCTACCTCTCTCTCTCTCTACCTCTCTATGTCTCTCTCTTCCTCTTTCACTCTCTCTCTCGCCTTACCTCTCTATGTTTCTCTGTATCTATCCCTCTTCTATCACTCTCTCTCTTCCTCTATGTGCCCTCTTTCTCTTTCCCTATCCCTCTCTCGCATTACCGTTCCATGTTTCTCTGTATCTATCCCTCTTCTATCACTCTCTCTACCTCTCCATGTCCTTCTTTCTCTCGCTCTCTCTCACATTACTTCTCTCTGTTTCTCTGTATCTATCCCTTTTCTATCACTCTCTCTACCTCGCCATGTCCCTCTTTCTCTTTCACTCTCTCTCTCGCATTACCTCTCTATGTTTCTCTGTATGTATCCCCCTTCTATCACTCTCTCTACCTCTCTATGTCTCTCTCTTTCTCTTTCACTCTCTCTCTCGCATTACCTCTCCATGGTTCTCTGTATCTATCCCTCTTCTATCACTCCCACTCTCTCTCTACCTCTCCATGTCCTTCTTTCTCTCTCTCTCTCACTCTCTCTCGCATTACCTCTCTCTGTTTCTCTGTATCTATCCCTCTTCTATCACTCTCTCTCTACCTCTCTATGCCCCTCTTTCTCTTGAATTACCTCTCTATGTTTCCCTGTATCTATCCCTCTTCTATCACTCTGTCTCTACCTCTCTATGCCCCTCTCTCTCTCTCTCTCTCTCTCTTGAATTATCTCTCTATGTTTCTCTGTATCTATCCCTTTTCTATCACTCTCTCTCTCTACCTCTCTATGTCTCTCTCTTTCTCTTTCACTCTCTCTCTACCTCTCCATGTCGTTCTTTTTCTGTCTCTCTCTCTCTCTCTCTCTCTCTCTCTCTCTCACATACACATTACCTATCTTTCTCTGTATCTATCCCTCTTCTATCACTCTCTCTCTACCTCTCTATGTCCTTCTTTCCCTCTCTCTCTCTCTCTCTCTCTCTCGAAATACCTCTCTATGTTTCTCTGTATCTATCCCTCTTCTACCTCTCTCTACCTCTCTATGTCTCTCTCTTTCTCTTTCACTCTCTCTCTCACATTACCTCGTATCTATCCCTCTTCTATCACTCCCGCGCTCTCTCTCTCTCCATGTCCTTCTTTCTCTTTCTGTCTCTCTCTCTCTCTGTCACATTACCTCTCTATGTTTATCTGTATCTATCCCTCTTCTCTCACTCTCTCTCTACCTCTCCATGTCCTTCTTTCTCTCTCTCCATCTCTCTCCCATTACCGCTCTATGTTTCTCTGTATCTATTCCTCTTCTATCACTCTCTCTACCTCTATGTGACCCTCTTTCTCTTTCCCTATCCCTCTCTCGCATTACCTCTCTATGTTTCTCTGTATCTATCCCTCTTCTATCACTCTCTCTCTACCTCTCAATGTCCCTCTTTCTCTGTCTCTCTCTCGCATTACCTCTCTATGTTTCTCTGTATCTATCCCTCTTCTATCACTCTCTCTCTACCTCTCTATGTCCCTCTCTCTCTCTCGCTCTCTCTCTCTCTCTCTCTCTCTCTCTCTCTCTCTCTCTCTCTCTCTTTCGCATTACCTCTCTATGTATCTCTGTATCTATCCCTCTTCTCTCACTCTCTCTCTAACTCTCCATGTCCTTCTTTCTCTCGCTCTCTCTCACATTACTTCTCTCTGTTTCTCTGTATCTATCCCTTTTCTATCACTCTCTCTACCTCGCCATGTCCCTCTTTCTCTTTCACTCTCTCTCTCGCATTACCTCTCTATGTTTCTCTGTATGTATCCCCCTTCTATCACTCTCTCTACCTCTCTATGTCTCTCTCTTTCTCTTTCACTCTCTCTCTCGCATTACCTCTCCATGGTTCTCTGTATCTATCCCTCTTCTATCACTCCCACTCTCTCTCTACCTCTCCATGTCCTTCTTTCTCTCTCTCTCTCACTCTCTCTCGCATTACCTCTCTCTGTTTCTCTGTATCTATCCCTCTTCTATCACTCTCTCTCTACCTCTCTATGCCCCTCTTTCTCTTGAATTACCTCTCTATGTTTCCCTGTATCTATCCCTCTTCTATCACTCTGTCTCTACCTCTCTATGCCCCTCTCTCTCTCTCTCTCTCTCTCTTGAATTATCTCTCTATGTTTCTCTGTATCTATCCCTTTTCTATCACTCTCTCTCTCTACCTCTCTATGTCTCTCTCTTTCTCTTTCACTCTCTCTCTACCTCTCCATGTCGTTCTTTTTCTGTCTCTCTCTCTCTCTCTCTCTCTCTCTCTCACATACACATTACCTATGTTTCTCTATATCTATCCCTCTTCTATCACTCTCTCTCTACCTCTCTATGTCCTTCTTTCCCTCTCTCTCTCTCTCTCTCTCTCTCTCGAAATACCTCTCTATGTTTCTCTGTATCTATCCCTCTTCTACCTCTCTCTACCTCTCTATGTCTCTCTCTTTCTCTTTCACTCTCTCTCTCACATTACCTCGTATCTATCCCTCTTCTATCACTCCCGCGCTCTCTCTACCTCTCCATGTCCTTCTTTCTCTTTCTGTCTCTCTCTCTCTCTGTCACATTACCTCTCTATGTTTATCTGTATCTATCCCTCTTCCCTCACTCTCTCTCTACCTCTCCATGTCCTTCTTTCTCTCTCTCCATCTCTCTCCCATTACCGCTCTATGTTTCTCTGTATCTATTCCTCTTCTATCACTCTCTCTACCTCTATGTGACCCTCTTTCTCTTTCCCTATCCCTCTCTCGCATTACCTCTCTATGTTTCTCTGTATCTATCCCTCTTCTATCACTCTCTCTCTACCTCTCAATGTCCCTCTTTCTCTGTCTCTCTCTCGCATTACCTCTCTATGTTTCTCTGTATCTATCCCTCTTCTATCACTCTCTCTCTACCTCTCTATGTCCCTCTCTCTCTCTCGCTCTCTCTCTCTCTCTCTCTCTCTCTCTCTCTCTTTCGCATTACCTCTCTATGTATCTCTGTATCTATCCCTCTTCTCTCACTCTCTCTCTAACTCTCCATGTCCTTCTTTCTCTCTCTCTCTCTCTCTCTCTCTCTCTCTCTCTCTCTCTCTCTCATCACCTCTCTCTGTTTCTCTGTATCTATCCCTCTTCTATCACTCTCACTCTCTCTAGGGGTTTAATGTTAGTTGGCCCTGTGCTCTTTCTGGTCACCCAGCATCTGGTCTTCACAGCAACCTGATTTCCCCAGAGTTCATGCAGCTTCGGGGCTGGCACCAAGCTGCTTTCCTTAGTTGCTGGGGGCAGGACCCTTGGCTCGGATGGAGGCCTTGCTTCTTTATCCAGTTGCTTGTCTTGTTGAGGATCTGGGCCGGGATCGTTTCCACGCTCGTCTTGCAGAGGATCCTGTCCACGCTTGTCTTGGTGAGGGTCCGGGCCGGGCTCCTTTCCACACTTGTCTTGTCGAGGGTCTGGGCCGGGCTCCTTTCCACACTTGTCTTGTCGAGGGTCTGGGCCGGGCTCCTTTCCACACTTGTGTTGATGAGGATCCTGTCCGGGCTCCTTTCCATGCTCGTCTTGTTGAGGATCTGGTCCGGAATCCTTTCCATGCTCGTCTTGCCGAGGGTCCTTCCCGCGCTTGTCTTGTCGAGGGTCTGGGCTAGGCTCCTTTCTGCACTCATCTTGTCGAGGGTCTGGAGAGGGATCCTTTCCACACTCGGCTTGTCAAGGGTCTGGGCTACGCTCGGGTTGTGAAGGGTCTGGGCCAGGCTCCTTTCCATACTCGTCTTGCTGAGGGTCTGGGCCGGGCTCCTTTCCACACTCGTCTTGCTGAGGCTGTGAGCTGGGCTACTTTCCACGCTTGTGTTGTTGAGGGTCCTGCCTGGGCTCCTTTCCACGCTCATCTTTTTGAGGGTCTGTGTCAGGCTGCTTTCCATGCTCGTCTTGCTGAGGGTCTGGGCCACGCTCCTTTCCACGCTTGTCTTGTTTAGGGTCCTGTCCGGGCTCCTTTCCATGCTTGTCTTGTTGAGGATCTTGGCCAGAAACCTTTCCATGCTCTTCTTGCCGAGGGTCCTGTCCACGCTTGTCTTGTTGAGGGCCTGGGCAGGGCTCCTTGCTGCACTCATCTTGTCAAGGGTCTGGAGCGGGATCCTTTCCACACTCGGCTTGTCAAGGGTCTGGTCCAGGCTCCTTTCCACACTTGTCTTACTGAGGATCTGGGCTGGGCTCCTTTCCACACTTGTCTTGTCGACGGTCTGGGCCAGGCTCCTTTCCACACTTGTCTTGCTGAGGGTCTGGGCTGGGCTCCTTTCCACACTCGGCTTGTCAAGGATCTGGGCCACACTCGGTTTGTCAAGGGTCTGGGCCAGGCTCCTTTCCACATTCGTCTTGCTGAGGGTCTGGGTCGGGCTCCTTTCCACACTCATCTTGGTGAGGGTCTTGGCTGGGCTCCTTTCCACATTTGTCTTGCTGAGGGTCTGGGCCGGGCTCCTTTCCACACTCGTTTTGCTGAGGGTCTGGGCCGGGCTCCTTTCCACACTCATCTTACTGAACGTCTGGGCTGGACTCCTTTCCACACTCGTCTTGTTGAGGGTCCTGACTGGGCTCCTTTCCATGCTTGCCTTGTCGTGGGTCTGAGCCAAGCTCTTTTCCATGCTCGCCTTGTCGAGGGTCTGAGCCAGGCTGCTTTCCACGCTCGTCTTGTTGAGGGTCCTGGCCAGGCTCCTTTCCACTCTTGTCATCACGCTCGTTTTGTTTAGGGTCCTGGCCGCACTCCATTTCACACTTGTCCTGTCGTGGGTCCTGGCGGGGCTCCTTTCCAGGAGGTATAAGTTTTGGCCCTAATTTAAAAAAAAGCATCCACCACCACACAGACCCTGACCAACCCCCTACTTACCTTTTTGCCATCCATGCATTTTTTTACCCTACAGAGTCGGATCCATTCTTTTTTGGTACCCTGCCTCCAGAACTCTGGTAGCGTAGCAGGGGAGACCTCCGGAAAGGGGGCATATACCCGCTACCCCCAAAGGCAATCACTACCAAACATGGGGAGCGGGGGACACTGCTGCAACCCCCGCTCCCGAAGTTCGGTAGTGATTACCCAAATTGGTTGTTTCGAAATGACCAAACGGTACCGGCCGAATTTGGTTAATACCCCTTTCCATGCATGTCTTGTTGAGGGTCTGAGCCAGGCTCCTTTCCACGCTTGTCTTGCTGAAGGTCATGACCAGGTTCCTTTCCACACTCGTCTCCACACTCGTGTTGTTGAGGGTCCTGGCTAGGTTCTTTCCTACGCTCATCTTGTCAAGGGTTTGAGCCGGGCTCATTTCCACGCTCATCTTATTGAGGGTATGGGCTGGTCTCCTTTTCATGCTTATCTTGTCGAGGGTCTCAGCTGGGCTTCTTTCCATGCTCATCTCCACACTCTTCTTGTTGAGGGTCCTGGGTGGGCTCCTGGCTGGGCTCCTTTTCAAGCTCGTCTTGTCGAGTATCTGGGCCAGGCTGATTTCCACGCTCGTCTTGTCGAGGGTCTCGGCTGGGATCCTTTCCACGCTCGTCTCCACGCTCATCTTGTTGAGTGTCCTGGCTGGGCTCCTGGCTGGGCTCTTTTCCACAGTCATCTTGTCAAGGATCTGGACTGGAGTCCTTTCCACACTGGTCTTGTCGAGGGGAGCGGTCGAGAGGAATGTCCACAACATCGGAGAGAGTTTTTAATACATTGTCCCAGAAATACTCTAGTTGAGCACAAGACCAGAACATGTGCAAATGGTCGGCCGAGTTAGACCGGCATCTAGGACAAAGGTGCTCTGTGCCCTGAGAAATTGTGCTGAGTTTTTGAGGAGTGTAATACAGTCTATTCAACAGTTTATATTGAATACATCGAGACCTGACATTTAAAGAGACCTGTTTAGTGTGTGCACACATGCGTTTCCATTGGGCATCGGATAGATCCACCCCCAGATTGCATGCCCTCGAAGTGGGGTAAGATTGTTTGTTCATGACTATTTTGTATAATGTTGACAATATTCTGCAGGCGCCACTAGAGTTAGCTATGTACATCACCTCTTCAGTTTCCAGGGGCACCGACGGGAAGCATGGCCACAGTGATTGTACCGCTGCTCGTATCCTGTAGTATTGCAGTAGTTCTAATCACGAGCCAGTGTTTTAGAGGAGCAGCCGAATGCCTCTGCAGGAAGCCCCGCCCCCCTCCCACCTGTATGCTGGAAGCCTGAGATTGTGCCATGCTTGACACCAGCAGTTGTGACCATTCCGCTAAGAACATTCGAAAGAAGGTATCCACTAAGAAAACCCTATCAGATGTACTCCTGATGAGATGCCAATCTCATAGAGGAAATCCCAGAAGGAATATGAAACAGAGCAAGAAAAGGAGCTGGCGACGTCACAAGAAGCAAGCGTGACGCACAGAGACGACAAGGTGAAGAAGATGCATGACCCTTATAAAAACTAATGACAAAATAAAGAATTGAGTAAATGTTCATATGCGAAAAGATTGCAGGTGTGAAGAGCACTGCAGAAAATGCAAGTAGTCCAATAACTGTACAGATGCTGTAATGCAAGTAGATCAAGTAATCTTAGAAGCTGGCTATGAGTAGTGAATAGACTGCAGGTGAAGCCGCCATGCTACAGAAGATGGACATCAGTGTCAGACCTTTAGTAAGCTGAAACACATGACGGGAAGAGTCGAGATCTGTGTCGCAGCAAAGAATTAGTCGAGATCATGGAGGAGCCTTGAAGGGCTGTCTGGCCTGGTGTCAAGGCTGAAGCAGCCAAGACTGGTTATCTATTCTTGAAGGCAGTTAACGTGAGATGCTGAACCATCCCTTATTAAGGTGTAAAGAAAGAACACCATGGGTGCCAAGTTTTATTCATTTCAGGCAATTAAATGCTGAAAAATAAACCAGATCATGGTCTCCTGACACGTGAGCCAATGATGGAAATAGAAGCAGGTGAGGAGTTCCAGAATAACGATAGTGCGTATTCGCACTCCCTTATATTCCCAGAGGCAAGGATACTTTGCAAGTCCAAGTTCAAAGACAATCTTCATGGCAGAAGGCATGAGTGATGAGAGATGTTGATCTAATTGGGTGGGGAGGTACAGTCAAGTCCAACTCCTGGCAACTGAGGTATGAGCTTACATGCTGCTAGTGAGCCGAATGTTCCAGACTGGCATGAGCGTGCAAACCAATTGTAGAGGGGCATATAACGAAGGGCCTCTTAACTTGAGAGCCATTGATATACCGTGTCCCTAATAGTAAACAAGATGACTTCCACTATGGGTGGGCTTAAGTTGTCCACCTGACAGTAGAGACCCAATCACAACCCAACCCCTTATTGAAAGTATACTTAGATCTTCCCCTTGAGCGTATCACAACGCCCCGTAGGTTTCTCTTATTTTCCATGTAGTATGACATCACGTATGATGAATTTGTACTAATAAACTGTGATTTTTTTTTGTATGATGCCCGAGAGCTTGTACGGCGCCCGTTGATGTCCGTTGTAACTCCCTGTTTTAGCCAATTGATATTAAAACAGAAACCTTTGCCATCTTCTTGAGTTGGTTCCGTTATTTGGTGTAAGAGTTACTCTGCTTCCCATCCACTGCATGACATGCTACCCAAAGGGCCTTCCTTATCAGTGTGTTCCCCCTGCCATGATTGCGTTGTGATGAATTTCTCATCTGGGACCAGGTCAGCAAGCGCTCTATAACTTAACCCCTCCCAGTGTGCCATCAGTGCGGTTTCCCAGATGGGGCACAACCCGGGAATCTCCATAGGGGAAGCCATTTATATTATGGATATACCTCAGTATTTGCTGCTAGTACCTGGCGCCAGGCCAGTAGAGTTGAGGAGACTGGATCGTAGGGGCAGTCATCTTTGTATGCATGGTTCATGACAAGTGTTTTGAGGTCCGATTCTCCGGTTGCTAGGCGCTCAGGTTTGACATGAGGTGGTTGTTGTTCATTTTCTCCATGCTAATAAGAGGCATATTGGGCCAGTGCAGCTACCCAGTAAAGTTTGAGGTTGGGGCCGTGAACCCCCCCACCTTCTCTAGAAATCGACATTCCACAGATGTGAACATTGAAGTTTTCCCAACGTAGACCAGCAATGGTTGCTCCTGCCTCATTACAGGCAAAGTATGTTTTTATGTCTGAACGGATCTCCGCCTTGAATACTACGTCATTGAGAGCTTCTGATTTGAACCACCAGGTGCTACCCAACCCAGGGGGCCTTTCTGTTTTTAGGGTCAGTACCACAGGGGAGTGGTCAGAAAGGGTGCAGGGTAGTATTAAAGCGTTCCCTACTCTGCTCATCAACGTGCTAGAGGTCAGGTACATGCGTATACATGATGAACTGTTGTGCACTGATGAGTAGAACATATAATGTCGCGCTTGTGTGTCTAGTGCCCGCCATGTGTCCCTCAGTTCCAGGTATTCCATGTGTGCCAGGAGTTGCCGAGCTGCCAGCGACTGAGATCTGAGGGCCACGCCAGTCCTGTCCATGGTCTGATCTAGGATTATATTCATGTCTCCCCCCTACTGGTGTTATGCTCAACTGGTCTCTGCGGGGGCGTTGGGGTGTGGTTGGAGCCCTCCCTCGACCTGGCTCCCATGGATCAGCTCTCTCCCCCAACCACTGCGTTGCAGAGGACCCAGGATACTGGTTCTGCTCCTGAGAGAAGATGAAAGACAGTGAAAATGGCGTGGTGACGTCGGAATTCCCCTCAACCCTTGCGTGCCAGAAAGGTTGTGAGCAAGAGTTTGCCCATGCAGGCTCACCTGTTTTGATTGAAAGATGAGCTCTCCATCTTGCTTTCTTCCTGCAGGGGCGCTGTAGATGGACCTAGTTGCATCACTGGTCCTTGATGTGAAGGTCCAGACCGGCTGCGACCATTCCGTCTTGGAGGTAAGTTTTGCAATTATGATTATTGTTCGTATTGATAGTGTGAATCTTCCTCCATGATTAATGTCCGTAACCCTATATTGTCTTTCTCTCTCCCGTAGGTATGAAGATGACCCAGGAACATGTGATGACAAAGTCTACTCCGGAGGCGCTACCATAGGTAAATGGCCTCTACCTGAAGCTCGCTGCTTAGAGTATGAAAGTCTGTGCAAGTGCTAACCTTGTGTTTCCTTTCCCTTTGCAGGTGCAGCTGATTGGTGCTTGATGGGTGGTTTCCAAACTCCGACAGGCGGCCGGAGATGAAGATCCTCGAGAATAGTGTATTGGAAGAAGATCCCTTGTTGATGGAAGTTTCAGGAATAGTAAGGATGCTGGGTGGCACCTACGAGGATCTGCAGATCCAGGTAAGATATGCGCGTGGCTGCAGAAGGGGAAGCGATAGCAGTGCTTTCAGCGATGGTGCGGCTGACCCAGGTAAGATGTGCACGTAGTTGCTGAAGTGAAGTGATAGCAGTGCTTCCAGCGAAGGTACGGCTGACTCAGGTAAGATGCGCGCGTAGCTGCAGAAGCTAAGTGGTGGTGTGGCTGACCTCAAGGTAAGATGCTGGAGTAGCTGCAGGAGCACTGGTGTAACAGGGGCCCCCGCAGCCCCCGCAGTGTGGGGGGCCCCGCCAGCACATGTCCTGGGAGGGGGCCCCACTAAAAAAAAAAAATGAAAATATTTTTTTCTAACAAAAAAAAAAGTTTCTTTTGAAATTCACTCTGCATTCATAAAGAACATTGCTGTAACAGGAATAATTTCTTTATGAAGGCAGAGTGACTACTAAAAGAAACTTTCTTTTTGAATTTCGAGGGCCCCTAACCCCATTACATGGAAGACCCCAGGCTGGAGACCTCCATGTCATGGGGCGGGGGGGCCCTATGACTTCAAAAAGAAATAGTTTGTTTTTGAAGTCATAAAGAAATTATTTTGGTTATGGTTGGTCCTTAACTGAAATCATTTCTTAATGAAGTTATAGTGACTTAAAAAAGAAACAATGGGCCCATTCTGACCATGCCGGTCCGGAAACAACGGCGCTGGTAAGCTTACAGGCACTGTTGTTTCCGGACCGGCATATTACAGGTCTGCCTGCTGGGGCTGCCGTGCCCGACAGGTCTGACCCTGCCAGGCACAGCAGCCACGGTAGGCAGACCCATAACGGAAGCACCAGCACCGTTAACAACGGTGCTGGTGCTTCCGTGTCCCCATTCCTGTGGAGTCTGAGGATTAATGAAATTACCGGCGCCTGATTTCCCGGCCGCCGGACTTGAAATAGCACGGTGGCACTGAGAAGTCAGGCGCTAGTAATTTTTTACGGGTCCGGCGGCAACCTGCCGGTAGCACCGGCACGGTTATCGCTGGACCCGTAATGAGCCCCAATTTCTTTTTGAAGTAATAGGGCTCCCCTCAACTCCATGACATGTGCGTGTGTGTGTGTGTGTATGGTGAAAGGGTGCACACTCAAATGTATCGGTGGCTGCCTGTGTGTGTATGGTGAAAGGGTGCACACTTAAATGTATGGGTGACTGTCTGGGTGTGCCTGCATGGTGAAAGGGTGCACACTTAAATGTATAGGTGGCTGCCTGTGTGAGTGTATGGTGAAAGGGCGCACACTTAAATGTACGGGTGGCTGCCTGAGTGTGCCTGTATGGTGAAAGGGTGCACACTTAAATGTATGGATGGCTGAGTGTGTATATGGTGAATGGTGTGTGTGCTTATGTACAGGGGCCCAACAAAACCTTTCTTTCGGGGGGGGTAACCCTTCAAATGTTGGGAGAGGTACTAACTTCACAGGAGGTGGGGAGGGGGAAACTTATTTGTGTGGGGGCATCCAATTTATGTATGCATTTTAATGAGACTATTCTAGTGCAGATTCCATTTTACAAGCAGTTAACTCTCTCCTTTAAGTCTCCTGTTCCCTCTCTACCATTCCAATCACTCCCCTGGCATGCAAGTACTAAACCCACATCATGATTTCAATTGCCTAAACAATGTGGCATTTGAATGCAGGTACGAACAGTGAAATGCTTTACGTTGGTAATTGCTGGGTTCTTGTTAACAGCAAAAACCAGGTGCCGTTTAACATCTGTGTCCTGTTTGGACTGACAACTGCTCTAAAGATTAGCCAGGTCAAGGCAATATAGCCCAAAATTTCAGGCGGGGTAGTGCTGAAGCCCAGTCCACTCAATGGTGTTGCGCCACTACTTGTGTTTAATGCCTTGCTTACTCCTAGCCCGATTCTTCCTCGTCCCAGTACTTATGTATGAGGCAGTACTTGAGTGTGAGGCACTCTGCCTCATACACAAGTACTGGGAAGAGGTAGAGGGACATGGAGGTAATACCTGATTTAGCTACCTGTAATCTTCATCACTCCTAGTCCCACTGTTCCTCATCCCAGTACTTACCTATAAGACAAGGAGCCTCATACGTAAGATCTGGGACAAGGAAGAGGGATGTGGAGGTAATTCTGGGCCAAGGAGCTGATTGTGGAGGTTGGGGTAGAGGGTGGGAGGGAGAGGGGATGTGTGGGGGGGACGGGATTGTGTGATAAATCATAATGGTTGTCCATGTCCAGGCTAAGCAGGCATGATATATGGTATTAGTGGCTAGAGAGGCATTTTGATGCAGCCAGTCTAGTCATTCCTCGGTTTGGTATGACTTTCTTTCAACTGGACATTTCTGATAAAGCAGTCCTGCTAACTTTAATTACCTGGCTAGATTGGCATTTATAATAATACATTAATTGTGAATTAGTTCAAATTTGAACTTTACACAAACAATACAAAATACCAATGCATCCAATAACTTAATACATACAATTTCCACATAAATTAAAATAAAATAAAATGAAACATATACATCCAAATGCAAAACATAAATAGAATATACAAAACATCATTTACAACTCAAAGCACAAAACACAAAACACAAAACACGTAGCACTCAGCACTAAACACAGGGACCAGTACCTGGGAGGCCCAATAACTTGTGACCTGGAGAGTATGACACACACAGCACATTCAGTGGATAATCATTTTGGGATAAGCTCAAGCAGTTACACTTACATCCTTCAAATTAGTGTCAATTTCAGGTAATGATGGAATTGCCTCCTGCTCCAACTCCACTCTACGTTCAGTTACAGCAGGCTGATATAATAATAAACGTTTAACTCTAACCCATACCCTGCATAATGCCAACTGTGTTCCAATAGAGTCTTAGTTCAAACAGTAATCCCAGAAGGACTCTCCCTTGATGGTGTCATAGTTACTTACCAACATACCCAACGGGCACATATACAGTGGGCCCAAACGAGGGCACAGGGTTAAAACGTGCCTAGTTCTTTCTAAATGTTCTCCCATCTCACAGATACGACAATACCTATCCTTTGGTAGAATGCCCAGTCGTGGTCCAACAACCACTAGCACCTGAAGCTGATTCGTCCGCAGCTTTAGCATGAATTGACGTACCTCTGGATCAGGGCAGAGTATCAAGTATTGTTGAGTCTTTCTGTATCTATGGATTACATGTGTAACAGCCTCGAACCCCTTCAATGCGGACAAGTGGGTGTAATTCTGGTCCAGTCCCATCTGTCTATTTTTTGTATGAACAATTTTTTTAAGTGCATGAATAGCATTGTTCACTTCTTGTCATAAGACCAGTCTATATCGGCAAAAAGGGACTCGTTTAACTGTTTGTAACTATAGCCCTGGGAAGACTTATGGCATCAAAGTTATTACCAGCCAAGCTAAGCAATTTGCATGAAAGGGTGGAAATAGCTTTCAGGTAAAACACACCTCGTGCCCGCAAGGCCATGCCTTTAAGTGATGTTAGACCCAATTCCAGCCTTAAATATTGAAAAGAGCAAGCTGGGCCCATACCCAGTACTGCACGCCAGTACTGGCCCTCTAATATATTGAGCCAGTTCAAATCTTGTATTGCTAATGCCTCCAGGCCATACAAAATGGCCGGGACAAAGCACTGTTGTTAAAGTTTAATAATCCCCACAATGCTCTACCCTGCTGTTCCTTTAGCAAATTTATAGGCCTGCAATATGAGGAGTTTTGCCCGTCTCTTTTTTTGGAGAAATGATCAGATTGTAATTAGGTTGGATATCGAATTCTAACCCCAAATATGGGTAAGATTGGTTGATACTTATTCTACCCAAACTTGGAGACATTTCTGATAAAGCAGTCCTGCTAAATTTAATTACCTGGCTAGATTGGCATTTGGGTGCTGCCAGTCTAGCCATTTCTTACTGCGGCATTGTATATTTTTCTGGGTATCCGTGATAAAATGATATGATATGATACAAGTCATTTGTAACGCGACTGTACACAAGTGTACACAAGGGAGGAAAGATAGAGGGAGGACAAGACAAACGATCTCACTAGGCCTTGTGTCATTGCGAGAACGAGAGGTGCAAGGGGAAAGAGAGGGGGGGAAGTGCAAGTGAGAGGGGAGGGGAAAACAAGGCAGCAATGCTCTGAGTAAGTGCAGCCAGGGCAGAGCGGCTATTGGTTGTGCAAATTGAACAAGGGACTGCAGGGTTACAGTTACAGCCCCTAAGTGCATGGTCGGCCCTGAGGCAGTGCAGGGGTGACTGACCAAGAAAGAGCTTGGTCTCGGAGAGACTCTGAGAGTAGCCAAGCAACCAGTCGGTACAGCAGACAGGTAGGTCAGCAGGGGAGGGAGAGAGAGACAGCAGCGGAGAAGAGGAAAGTTTTGAGCTGCTTCCAAAACTTCAGGTGGTCCAGCTCAAGTTTGAGAGGGGCAGGGAAGCCATTCCAGAGGGAGGCACCAGCAGAGGAGTGAGGTCTACCCCCACTCTCTGCCTGGAGAAACGTCTAAGCCTTAGAGAGTTGGAGGTAGCTGAGTGAAGGGCTTGAGAAGGAAGGTATTTTGGAAGAGAGCATTGCATTTAGTGTGGGCCCGGCCCCAGAAAGCCTTGTGGACAATCCAAAGGTTCTTGAACTTGATCTTTGCAGCCACCGTGAGCCAGTGGAGAGATTTCAGGGCTGGAGAAATATGATCACAGGGCTTGAGGCCAAGGGTAAGTCTTGCAGTCCTGTTCTGGATTAGTTGCAGATGACGGAGACTAGAGGAAAGCAGATTGAGAAAGTGGCTGTTGCAGTAGTCCAGCCTAGAGAGAACCAGGGCTCTGGAGACAGTGAGCTTCTGGTGGAAAGTGAGAAAGGGAAGAGTCCCTTTGAGGAGGAGCAGCTGGTAGTGAGACTTCTTGGCGATGTCCGAGATGTGAGGAGAGAAAGAGAGTGTGGCGTTGAAGATGACACCAAGGTTTTTTGCCTCGCAGGAAGGGGAAGGAAGAGGGCCCAAGGCGGTCTGCTATAGTGAGAGAGGAAACACGGAGGCAAGGGTCCCAATGAGAAGGATCTCCGTCTTACTGGCATTAAGGCAGAGATTGTTGGAGGTGCACCAATCCTGAATCGTGGATAGACAGTCAGGAATGAGCAAGAGAGGAGAGGAGGCTGAGGGGAGCCTGAAGGAAAGCTGAGTTATCCGCATAACACTGAAAGTTAGAGGAGAAGGTAGAGATCAGGGAGGCCAAAGTGGCCAAGTAAAGGTTGAGAAACCAGGGTGAGAGGATAGAGCCCTGGGGAATGTCACAGGTAGAGAGAGGTGGAGGAGAGAACGGGATCAAGATGGACCTGGGAGCGGAGGGGAGGTCCAAGTGGAAGGAGGTCAGTCACTCTAGGGCCTGAGCCGTAATGCCCAGGTTCTCACAGAGTCGATTGATCAGGATGGCGACGTTGACCCTGTCGAAAGCAGAGGAAGGATGAAGGATGAGAACAGAAGGAATGCTGGAAACAAGGTTAGAGAGCAGATCTTCACGGGTGTTAAGGAGAGCAGTTTCCATGCCTCTGGCAGCTCAGAAGCCAGACTGATGGTCATGGAGACAACCAACAGATTCAGTGTGGAGAGTAAGCTGGGAGATGGCAAGCTTTTTCAAGAGTTTGCTCAGGAAAGGGGTGTTTGAGATTGAATGATAGTTTGCCGGGCAGGTAGGATCAGCAGACGGCTTCTTGAGGAGTGGGTGCACAAGGGAGTGCTTAAAGGGAGAGGGGAAAGTTGCAGTGGTGAAAGAGTGATTACAGAAATCGGCCAAGGCTGGAGCGAGGGTGTCAATATGGTCCATGATGGTTCTGGAGGAGCAGCGGAGCACCTGTTTGGACGACACTTTCATAGATCGGTCTTGTCTAGAAACCTTGTCAGGTGTTGTCAGAGAGAAAGAGGAAAAAGGAGGAGGAGAGGTAGAGGTGGCCAAAGGGGGCCGAGAGAGGAAGAGGAGATAGAGGACAGGATGTCCTGAGATTTAGCAGAGAAGTGAGAGGCCAGAGATCTACAGAGGGCATGGGAGAGAACAGGAGAGGTATAGACCATAACAGTATTCACCATTTCCTTGCAGATTTTAAAGAGTTTGGCCGTGTTGTTAGAGGCCGCAGAGACACACGCTTTAATGTGTGCTCTCTTCTTGATGAGTGTTATTGCTTCGACTGGCATTTTGGTGCAACCAGTCTAGGTATGTCTAAATGTGGCCTGGCATGCTTTACTAAAATGTTATTACGTGTTTACACTGGTCTACATTGTGCAGCCAGTTGGACATGTTTTCATTTTGGCATGGCATTTTTAATAGCAAAGCATGAATGTTCCTGTGCATTGTTGGTGACTTGCATGTATTGGATTGTGTTACCCTACAAAACAATTGCAAACACTCTGGCTTTATAGCCAATTTATCTCAGAAAGTGTGCTGTATAATGCATTAAAACACATATTTATATCTTTCTCCTAGTGCAGTGTGTGGCATACCCCTTCAGCAGCACGTTCATGCGTATTGCGCAAGCGTGACAATCTAGGCCGGCCCAGAGTGTGGCGCGACCCGTGATTTGTTGCCGAGTTGGGGGGCCCCCTCAGCATGGCTCGCAGGGGGGCCCCCACATTTTGTGTTACGCCACTGTGCAGGAGTGAGACAATGTTGTGGCTGACCTCAAGGTAAGATGCTTGAGGGTTCCAGAGACTGAGGATACACGTGCTGAAACAGGTCTTCTGAATGGCGGTAAGCGTTACGCTGCACTAGCAGACTAACGCGAAGCATCAGCATGCGGGTGGAGCCGGTTTATATAGCCTGGCCACAGCCACTCCCTTTAGGCCCCGCCATGAGGCCCCACCTTGCCACTCCTCCCGCCTTCTGCACGTGCCTTCCATGTATTGCTAGGGCACCACCCTGCCCAGATGCACGTGCCTTCAACAGTCTGTGTGCAAAGCACACCTCATCATGAGCTTGGTGCCAAAGGCACCAAGACTGGGTTCATTGGGACCCTGTAGGATGTGAAGTGACTGGCCAATGACCAGTGGTCATGACAACTCGATAGGAATCCCAATGTAACCAGTGAGAATTGATAATACTTCATCAATGTTGGGGCCGTAGGTGTTGAACAGTAGCAACTCAATTCCGTTCATGAGGCAGTGCAGGATAACATAGCACCCACCGAGGTCCAAGTGCTTCTTTTTTAAGGCAAATTTCACAGATTTGTGAATTAGTGCCATGACCCCCCTAGATTGGGTAGAGTACGAGGTGAAAAACCTATTCCCCCTACATGTCGGTGCAATGCCCATGGATGCCCCCTCCTTGGCGTTTGTCTCCTGTAGGAGAAGAACCTTTACCTTGTGCCTTTTCACATAAGCCATGATCTTACATTATTTAGTGAAGTTGAGCCCATCCCCCTAACGTTCCAACTCATCACTTTCAATTCCATTGAAGTAGATTTGTCATCTTTGGTGGGCACCCTACAGACCTCTGATTGCTAGTTCAGTCTTTACAAATTAGACCATTCCCAACCTTGTACTCGGCTTCCAAATAATTGTCCCTCTTTTCTCTCCTACCCGCCTCGGTCGAACAACTGGCTCTTTAACTTTTAAATGGGCCTGGTAATAACCTAAATCCCAACCCCCTCCCACCCACCCTCACTGTCTCTCTCAACCTAGCAGTGTGAACCCCCTTTCCTCCCCCTTCCCCCACCCGTGGGCTACCCCAACACGGCCATGTTTTCCTATCGTGACTCAACATTTATTTAGCAGCTGCTACAGGGCTAACTGCTGCCACTTCGGCCCGCACCACAACTTTGTTGCAAGATCACATATTTAAATGTGCTATGTACTCATCAGAGAATTAGGGATTGCTGATAATGTGGCATTGGCCAGTTTCCTCAAACCGGCGGTGGATTGTCCTCATCAACTTCCCGATGGTCAGGAATCAGTATCTGAGCCTCTATACATTTTACAGCTTCATCCGGATCTTTGAGTAGATTTTCTCCTGCCTGCTCCATGCCGCCAGATAGTGCATCCTCGGGGACCCCGACAATTCTGATGTTTTTCCTCCTGGATCGCGATTCAAGGTCATCGCATTTGGATTTCACGGCTTTCATGTCCTTTCCCTGGATTGCCACTGTGTTTTGGAGGCCTTGCATGGTGTCTTCCATCCCCTCAATGCTTGTCTCCGCCTTTGTGATGCGCATGGCTTCCTTAGCAAGCTGTGACCTCATGGATGCTACGTTGGCGGTTATGTCGTCCAGTTACTCGTAGACAGTCGCAAAGCCCCTGGCCGTGGCTTTCATCATGTGAGTAAGGTCCAGAGGTTGACTTCATGCTTGGTTACGTTTGCTCCAGATGAGAGCTAGTTGAGGACTCAGGGCTTCATGGGGAATATTTTAGCACATTTTTCCATGGCCCCTGTCTTCTTCTCACTGCCTGTGCCTCTAGTCATGGCGGGTGGGTGGTTAGGCAAACACAGAGGTGGCCCCAGGATCTCGAACAGGGAGCCCCCACAGTCTGTCACCTCTCCTTCGGTCAGAGTCAATGTCCACAAATGATGCAGCGTCCCTTGAGGGTAGTACCTAGCTCGGCCCAATATGCGCTAGGCCCTTGGGGTGCGGCGTCCAGCAAGGGAAGCTGGGATTGGCAGATTGCTACAACAGGTGGGCTGGAACACCGGGTCACCTGAACCCCTCCTGTCACTCCACTAATTCACTGAGATCTGGGTGGGCCAGTGGGTGGTGCTGCGGATCGCAGGGCTGTGTATCAGGTGCCGGCCAGTGACCTTCACCTATCCTCGTGTATGCAGGTGATTGGTGGCTTAATATTTTACACAGTTTCAACAGGCCGCCAGTGTAGTGGTGCCAGGCAGGCCGTGAGGTGGTGCCCGCTCCTCCACCTGCCCCTTTGGATCTCGATTGGTGCGCACAGTTTTCCACAGGTGATGGGAGGGTGCTGGGTTGGCCGCCACACAGCCTGCTGCAGTACCGCCACCCTGGTCCGTGGATGGCACTGGTAAGAGTGTTATATAGGAGCCTACAGGTGGGATTCCCCCAGCCCGGGGGGCTGGCCACTCACCGGCAGCACCCTCCGGCGTGTGGATGGTTTGCTTTCCCCAGTCTGGGCGAGTCTCAGAGTGTGGAGCACTGCCATGTCACAGCTGGGGGCTCTCCTCTGCTGTGTGCTGTCCCTGGTTGCTGGCAGTGCGCCTACAGAGGAGCAAGACCGAAGCTGTGCCGGGCCACAGTCTCTCATTGATCGTCGCCATGTTAGGAATTCAACGACTCCTCCCACTCCGGAGCCGCAAGATCTTCGCTGGACTGCTGCCGGTTGCCTGGTCCACGGTTTCTTCCATTGCTGGGGCCATTTGGTCCCGCCAGTGATGGGTGCTGATGCCCCAAATTAGAGTGCACAGGATTTAGTAGTATTGCCACCGCTTTGGTTTTGTTTTCGGGCTGTTAGCGGAGCTCCATCACTAAGCAGACATCTTGCTGGATGCTCAAAGGCGCAAACTTTCAGCACACAGGTTTGGTGTGCACACGATGCACTGTGTACATTCACAAGAGCACAGCACACTTATGTGCCATACTTGGAATTCTGGCGGCAGGTGCAAAGCAAAAGCACTGTGGTCAGATTGTCAGAGGACATTTCATCGGGGGATGGAGTGGCTGGATCTTTGGACCTTCTAGAGAGGGTCAGGAAGAGAACACACTCTTTTGGGGTAGCACCAGTGGCCATCATCCTCATATTGGCCTAAAGGGCAATAGTGCCATGCCCGAAGGGCAAGCTCAACATCCTGGTGTGGGCCAGTTGTTTTAGTTAAAGTGGGGCATTTGTTTGGCTAAATTGGGCCAGTTGTTTGGCCAAAGTGGGCCTATTTCTCCAGGAGCTTGCATGGTTCTGCAAGAGTCAGGAAAAGGGTGAGAGGATAGGTTCAGAACCTGTAGGAACTGGCGTCTGTGGGTGTTGTTTTGCATGCAGTAGTTTCGTGAGAGGCCTCATGCATTGTAACCGTATGGGTAAGATTCAGTGCCTCGGGTGTGTTGTGGTGTTTTGTGCTGGTGTTAGTGTGTTGTGTGGTTGTAATGGGTTGGTTGTGTGCACTTGTTATATAGTGTCCATAAGGGATCCAGAGTCACAGGTGGACACAGCTGTATGGTAAACCGGCATCTCGGTGTGTAGTTGAATTGTGGATGGTTTTGGATTATTTGTGTTGACATAGTAATGGTTCAGTTTGTTTATGTGGATTGTGGCTAGCTCAAGATCTGGTGTGGTGGCGTCAGTTATGTAGGAGGAGCAGGAAGGGTAAATGGGTTAGTTAAGTCAGTCCGTTTGCTGGAGCCTCTGGGGCGGCCCTCTGGATGCCGCTTGACGGTATGTAGCCAGGTTCTTGTTTGCAGTTCTTTGGCCTTTCTTGTCTCCTTTCTAGTTGTTTGTCTGCGGTGTTGTTGTTGCTGGTGTCTCTTCTGGGTTGTCATTGTCTGCTGAATAGCCAGGTTTCGCGCAGTCTCCTAAAGGTGATGTGTCTTCTGTGGTTCTAATTACTTTGTGCATGTTGTCCCAGATGTTAGCAATTAGACGTGAGAACGCTGTTCCTCCGAATTTCCTTTTTTTTTAGTGTTTTGCCTCTATTTGTAGGTTGTTGCTGGATCATAATTCCCTTACTGGGCGATACCGGTTAATCTTGTCTTGCAGGAATTCCGCTCCTTGTCTAAGCAAGGCGTTGTGCGTGATGCAGAGTGCTTTGAATTTGATGCACTTTTTTACTGGTAACCAGTGTAGGCTTTTCAGTGCTGAAGTGATGTGGTCTCTTTTGTTTAGTCTTAATATCTTGGTTGCTGTATTTTGCACCCTTTGGAGTTTCTTGATAACACTTTCTGGCATTCCTAGGAAGAGGCTGTTTGCGTAGTCAATTCTTGTGAGTATCAGAGATATGATTATGAGGGTTCTGTGGCGGAAGAAGAGGTAGCGGAGTAATCCTCTGAGCAGTCGTAGGAGGAAGAAAACATTTTTGGCGATAACGTTGACTTGAAGTTCCAGTGACAGTCTTTTGTCCATGAGTATTCCTAGGTTATTTACTACATTGGTAGTCACTGGTTGCATGCCCATGCTGATCGGCCAGTCCAAATGTGGGATGCCTCTGTCGAATCCACGGATGAGAGCATTATTTCAGTTTTTTTCAGGTATAGTTTGAGGTTGTTCATTATCATCCTGGTGTAGATGTCTGTGAGGCAGTTGTTGAGGTTGGTAATGTGTTCTTGTGTTCTATTTGTTTTCACAATTGTGTGTCATCTGCGTAGTAGTAGGCAGTAAGTCTGTGGCGATCAGATGATTTATTTTCATCAGTGGGCACATGTAGATGTTGAAAAGTAGGGGGGAGAGGCTGGAACCCTGTGGGACTCCGCAGGATACATTTTTGGTGTTTGGGGTGAACGGTGGTAGGTAGGTTCTTTCGATTCGGTTTGTTAGGAATGAGGTAAGGCACTTTAGTGCGGATTCCTGTATGTCACATTCCGTCAATCCTTTTATTAGTGTTGCATGGTTAATTGTGTTAAAAGCCACTGATATGTCAGGTCGTCCGATATCGATAGAAGTACTGATTCTGTTCCTCTCATTGGTCTGAAGCCAACTTGTGATCGGTTGAGTATTCTGTTTCATTCAATGTGTTTAAGAAGGGTTTTGTACACGTGCTTCTCCAGGATCCTTGCAGGGTAGAGCAGGTTGGATATCGGTCTGTAGTTTCTTGGGTCTTCTGCGCTTTCTAATTCCTTTTTTATCAGTGGTTTGACATACGCTGATTTGAAGTAGGACAGTACTATTCCTCTTTTGAGTGATAGATTCATTAGGTTCAGGTAGTGTGTCACCAGTGTTCTGTGGTTGAGGATTCCTTTGAAGATATGCGGGGGCCCCTTCGAGATCCTGCACGTTTGGTGACCTTGATCAGTGTGGCAAAGGTTTCCTCTGTGATTGGTTCTAGGCATATGCGTTTTGCTGTAATCTGTGTTTCGTCCAGCGTCTGTGCTCCGGCAGTCGTGGCTGTATTTGCCCGGGCTAGGTTGGTGGTCTCCTGGATTGTGTCTATTTTTGCTCTCAGGTGGTTGATGATGTTGTCACAAAGTGTTTGTGTTAGCGTGATGGAGTTTTTGCAGCAAGAAGGTTTTTTTATCTCTTTGATGATTTTGAAGAGTTCTTTCTGTTGATTGTTTGCTGATTCTATTCTTGTGATGTAGTAGAACCTTTTTTCTTTGACTGTTGCTTTGTATAGTTTGAGTTGTCTTTGGTATTTTATTTTGTCTCGTCGGGTGTATTGTTCTCTCCAATTTATTTTTCCATTTTGCAGGTTTTTTTCTTTTTTTAGTTCTTTCGGTTCTTCTGGGAACTATTTTGCTGCCATTTTTTTGGTATTGATTTGAATGTTTTAGCTGGTGCTAACTGGTCAAGGGCGTTGGCGATCCAATTGTTAAGTGTGTCTTCCATTGTGTCTATGCTTTTTCCGGTGGGTTCTTTCGCTTAGGGCGGTTGAGTCTAGTAGGTTTATTAGGGCCTCTAGGTTCAGGTTCTTCCAGTTTCTTTTCTTGCTGTTATGGAGCATGTCCTTCCCGGCCGGTAGTCGGGTTTGGGATATGATGTAGAATGGTATTAAGTAGTGGTCGCTCCATACCATTGGTGTCGGTGGCACGGATGTGCATAGTCCTTCCCTGCTGAAAATTGCATCCAGGGTGTGTCCGGTGCCGTGGTTGGATCCATTTACTATTTGCTTGAAATGCAAACTTTCCAGGAGTGGGCAGAATAAGTTTGCTGTGGACTTGTTTTCTTTTTCGAACCATATGTTGAAGTATCCCAGTATGACTAGGTTGTCGTGGTGGGTTGATAACATGGTAGCCTCGTCTGCTAGTTTTGTTGCAAAGTTGGGGTTGTAAGAAGATGATCTGTAGATCAGGATGAATACTATGTTTGATTGGTCATTGAGTTCTATCTTGATGATGTGGGATTCATAGTCTGCGTTGGTTGTGAGGATTCGAGATGCTCTGATGTGTTCTTTGTGTATAATTGCGATTCTGCCTCTTCTTTGGTTTTCTGTGTATTCATTTATAATTGTCCGGTATTGCTTCATTCATGATGGCTTCATAGTTGTCTGATAGCCAGTTTTCTGTGAGGATGAGCACGCCAGTGCCTCCTTCACTTAGGAGTTAATTGATTTCTGTTGAGTGTTTTACTGTGGATCTAACATTTAGGAGGCTGCAGTGTAGCTTGTTTGATTATCCTTTTGGGTTGTTGTTTGAATTGTTTGTTCTACCTCCCTCGTAACCACCACATTTCAGAAGCCAGAACCAACCTAAAGTGGTTACCTGTGAAGCAGAGAATCTCTTTAAAACTCTTGCCCTCACGCACCAATGCCTGTCAAACAAGGCCCCGATCTATCTCTGCAGTCGGCTATCGCGCCACTCTACTGCCCGACCACTAAGAACTGCCCAGACTCACTGTCTAACGATCCCCAGGTTTAAGCTTCAAAAAGCGGGAGGCACCAGCTTCCCTGTCCTAGCCTCCAAACTATGGAACACCCTCCCTTCCACGATCAGAGCCAAAGATTCTTTCAACACCTTTAAGAACAAAACCAAATCTTGGCTCTTTGACCAGCAATAAGACATGCTCGACATCTCTGTCCTACATACTCTGGTCCGCTTCCTTTGATACTATTTCTGGCCCACTACCTCTGTCACTATTTCAGCACACCCTAGGGTACACCCTCTGTCAATCCTAGTTGCACTGTAATCTATGTAATATATGTAATTAAAAAGACTGTTAATATGCTGTTACTGTAAATTTTGTAATGTAATCTCTCTGTCTGTATTTTTTTGCAACCTTGCACAAATTGCCCCCTGATGCCCCCGGGCCTGATGGACTGCGCGTTATAAATAAACAAATACAAATACCTGGTGTGTTTTGGTTGGGTTTCCATTCCTGGTGAGGTTCCCCAGTTAAACCTGTTGGGCAGAGTGGTTCTTTGTTGGTCATTCTCTTCGTCCAGTAGACCGATAAGGGGTTAATTGGTTTCGCTTAGTTATGGGAGATAAATTCGGTAGCTACCTATCCATTGTTCCAGTCTTTGGTGATGTCCCTTATTCTGGTTGGGGTATTGTACATGGTGTAGACTGGGCTGGGATGGTTTATCAGTTGTCGTGTTGCGTTTGGTGTCCTGGTGAGGTGTTTATTCGTGACAATTGTTGGCTGTCAGTTCATTGCTGCTGTGTCACAGTCTGTTTTTGCTCTGTTATTTGCATGTCTCCTCATCTGGGATGTTTATTGTCGAGTTTTTGGGAGTTTTGGTTTCATACTGGTCGGTGTCATCCCAAGTGTTTTGGGTTTTCTTATTATTTCTGTTGTCTGTTCTGGCTTCTTTGTCTTTCTTGTGGTAAGGCATGATGTTTTGTTTGTATCCCTTTGAGTGGGCGTCCTCTTCCAAGTAGTGTTTTTCCTGTTCTTTCATGTTTAGTCTTTGCTGTTTGTGGTTTGTTGTTGCTTGTATTCGGTAGATAGTGGATAGTTGAGACCTTGGTTGATGGAGGTTTGTGGTTCTGTTTGTTTATTGTTTCTTCATTTTTGGATCCTATGTGGTTTTGTTATTTATCCTGGTGGCTTTTTGGTTACGGTTTTTGATTGTTGGTTGTTGAACCGGGGGTTGTAAACCCTCACTGTTCTTTCCTTTTCGTGGTATTTTCCTTCTGGTTCCGATGTGCGCACTCGACTGGGTGTAGAAGTCTGGATGTTCTTTTGGTTATGGTTTATGATTTTTAATTGTTGAACCGTGGGTGGTAAACCCTCACAGTTCTTTCGTTTTTTTGGTGGTATTTTCTTTCTGGTTCTAATGTGCACACCCTGCTGGGTGGAGATGTCTTTATTAACCAGGGGGGTAGGACCATCAGTGAAGTAACACCTAGACTTGGGACACTTGTCTAGAGAGAGAAGGGCTTAACGAGGGGCACACCAGCCCATGCAGTCACACCTAGGTCGGGATACCTGGACTGAGGAACCAGGGCCTAAAGAGGGGCACCACAGTCAATGAAGTCACACCTAGAATTGGGACACCTGGACCGAGGGGAAGTGCTTAAATAGGGGCACAACCATCAGTGCAACAGTATTGCGGTCTGGGACACCTGGATAGAAGGAGAAGGGCTTGAAGAGGGCACAACAATCAATGTACTCACACCTAGGTGGAGTGGGCTTAAAGTGGGGCACAACCGTCAACACAGTCGCACCTAGAATTGGGAGACCTGGGCAGAGGGAGAGTGTTTAAATAGGGGAAGAACAGTCAATGGAACAGTGCTTCGATCTGGGACACCTGGAAAGAGGGAGGAAGGCTTAAAGAGGGCACAACACCTCATGTGCCAGCTTTCGATCTGGGACACCTGGAAAGAGGGAGGAAGGCTTAAAGAGGGCCCAACAATCAATGCCATAGCCTTTCGATTTGGGACATCTAGATAGAGAGAGAAAGGCCTACAGAGGGTTGGGATACCTGGATAGAGTCGCCGTTGGGCCTAAATTGGGCGCAATAGACAATGCTGTTACTCTTTGATCTGGGACAACTGAGTAGAGGGCCACAACAGTAAATGTTGATGTGACACAAGCTAGTATTTACAATTCTATATGAATGCTGCACTGGCTAGTATTCACAATTCTGAAGAGATATGATACAAGATAGTATTCACAATCCTGTCTAGATGTGACACAAGGTAATATTCACAATTCTATATAAATGTGGCACTGGCTGATATTCACAATCCTGTCTAGAGGTGGCGCATGCTAATATTCACAGTTCTTTCGGGAGTTTCTAGGACATTTAGGGTACAGTTCATCTAGGTGTGAGAGATGGCTAGACAATACAGTTGACAGCTTAGTGGGTATATATGGGCTTAACAGTTGCCAATAGGGATTGGTGTATCATGTATGTTTCAAGCTAATGGGTGGTGGGGAAGCTAAGGTAGGAGAGACGTGGACCAGTTTAGTAGGGTGCAGTGATTGCCGTGCCCTCTGTCTCCACCACACCTACTTTATCTGTCACTGCTGGTGATGGCTGCCTGCTTCCTGCCTCCCCTGCTGACACTGCCCAACACCATTTGGAGCTGCCTTTGCAGGAGCCGCCCTTTGCCTCAGAGTCCTTCACTGCAGGGCTGCCCTAGCACCATGAGTGTTATGAGGGCCCTGGGCCAATCAGGGTCCGGGGATGGGATTATGCCTAGGCAACCACAGGAGTGGGCTTGCAGGAGGAGTGAGTACGGATGGGGGACAAGGGAGATCAAAGGAGCAGAAAGGCTGGCCAACATGGAAATACATCGCCTAGGGCACTTCACTCCCCTGCAGCAGGGACCAAAATGGTGCGGTGGGTGTCAGGATCACAGAAAAAGGACCCTCAGTGTTACTAAACACGGGCCTAGCCATTCAGGGTAGGGGAGGGTCGCGAGGCGGGAGGAAGGGAATGAACACATGGGGAGCGACGCGGAAGAAGCGGGGAGCACGGGGGGACAAGGGAGAGCAATGAAGCAGAAATCTGCCCAAAATGGAAATACAGCCCCTAAGGCACCTCACTCCCCTGCAGCAGGGACAGTAACTTCCCTAACTCCAGTAAGTTTTGATCAGCGTTACTGAACAAATAGACTTTAAAATACATAATTTGCAACACATTTTACCCCAAAAACCTCCCCCCATGGGTGCCACAGAAAGAATGGAGTGCCATTTGCGACTGTGGGCCGCTTTATTATTGGTGCCCCACCCTGGCGGCCGCTCGTCCATGAAGAGGGGTAGGCGGTGCCACACCAGCGATTATGGGGGCGCCAGTGGCAAGCAGAGCAGGCTGCTCAGATTGACTGCTGTCGCAGCATGTCAAGCTGCTGTCCAGCTGAGAGGTCCCTTCTGCAGCACCCAGTAGAATGGCGGTGCATTCCCAGTGACCCCTGTGTGCTGGGGGGAAAACAGAGGTGCAGGAAACAGTGACATTCTGGGGGGCACTACTAGGCACAGCCTGGTGTGGGGAAGTTGGACACTGCGTTCCACATATATCCCAACCTACGAACCCTGATCAGCCTACACATAAGTGTTTTGTCCTCCTTAGATAGGGGCGGCCTTGTGGACGGGGCCATTAGGCATGACACCCTTACCCAAGCAGCTCTCATTTTCATCATAGCATTTTCTATTCTTGGGGCAGTTTAAATGTGGCGTGGACCACCAGCAGTAGCCAGAGTGTGTGCCCTTTTGCCCTTTTCCTATTTAGTTTGGCAACAAAACACAGATAATTGATTGACACAACAAGGGATACTGTGGCTAGTTTCAGCAGAGAGGCCAGGCCATTGTTGAAGGGGCATGGAGCCCCAACTCTCCTCCGACGCACTGGGGCAGGTGTGAGGTATGCAGAACCTCACTGTGAGGACAGTCTGTTAGAAGGTCGCACTTCGGTCCACCAGTTAGCTCCCAGTGTGCAATGTACATGGATCCTCACCCAGCCCCATTGTACCTAAACGCAGGGTGCACATGTGCAGTAGTTGTCACACTCAGTGTGTGCACTAATGTCATGTGATGCTATGTTCTGCTTAGAGGGTTTAATAGTTCACGAAAGCCCCAGTGTCGCTGTCGCAGTAAAAAGCGCCTGATTGGCTGGAAATGTAAAACCTATGACTCGGCCCGATGCAATTTACTGACGTGGAGGAGGACGGCGTGGCAAGATTTCCAGCACGTGCTGAACAGAAGGCAGGCGCAGGGTCTTGGCACACAAGCTGGGCATGCCCACACACACTGTTATGTTAGGCACACTTTTAGAGCGCTACCTTCCCCAACTAGGGCATCATGGCACGAAAGGAGGTAGAGCTGTAAAGGAAACTGCCGAAAAAGCACATGCTGGGCTCAGACTGAGCTCACTGTATGCACTTGCTCACAGCTTGCATTCCGCACCTATTGTCCAAGAGCCACAATGCCACTTCAGGTTGTATGTGTTTACATGACTACTGTAACTAAGATATGAACATCTACTGTAACCACCAGCGCCACAATGCCCACGGGCTGCTGTGCGCTAACAAATGTGAATAAATAAATAAGTAAATAAATAAATAAAAAAGTCTTTAAGGCTCGTCGAAAGGACAAATGGTCAGAGATCTCACGAAGGGGCAACGGGGAGGGGTTCCATAACTGGGCGGTGGACTCTGTGAAAGAGCAACCGCCCGCACGAGAGTAGTTAAAACGTGGAACAAGAATGAGCAGGGCTGTAGAGAAACGCAGAGGACGGGGAGGAAAATAGTGGCAGCATTTTTGTTGAAGATATTCAGACCCAGTTTTGAAAAAGGCCCGATGAACGATACAAAGGGCTTTAAACTTAACCTGTTTGGCCACGGGGGACCAATGCAGGGCATTGAGGATGGGAGATGCAGAGGAGGGGCGGGCAGCAGCAGTAGCTAGCCTGGCTGCAGAACTTTGAAGAATTTGCAGTCGATGAAGGAGAAAAACAGGTTGAGCAAGGAAAAGAGAGTTACAGTAGTCCAGGGATCCCGACGTCAAAGAAGGTACAACCAGGGGAAGGAATAAAGAGGGGCGATAGGGTAGAGCTTTATGCAAGAAGACCACAGTTTCAAGTGGACAGACTAGCACACCGCACTAACGTGAGCCTGCATAGACAGCAAAGTAGAAAGCTTCAAACCCAGTTTCTTAACCACAGCAGAAGGTGAGGACAGGGGACCAGGTTCGATAGGCCAAACAGCCGACAAGCACACTGAGGTCCCAGGAGGGGGGCCGCCGATAAGGAACTCAATTTTATCACCTTTAATGCAAAGCCAATTTTTCCTCATCCAATGATGGACAGCTGACAAGGAAGAGGGACACCACTCAGCAGTAGCAAGGAGAGAAAGACCAGGCTGCACCAAGTGTCGTCCGCGTAAGAGTAGCACCGGAACCCAAAAGAGGGAAGTTTAGCAAGAGGCTAAATATAGAGATTAAAGAGAAGGGGGACATAGTAGAGCTTTGGGCAACCACAGGTGAGGGGCCTAGCAGATGAGGTGAATGGAGAAAGGAAGAGAGATTAAGGGCGATCGAAAGAAAGGACCAAAACTAGTCCAGGACCGAGCCAGAGATACCTGCCACGGACAGCCTGTCGATGAGGAAGTCATGGTCTACGGTGTGAAATGCGGCATAGAGATTTAGAAGGATCCGGGCACCGATACCACCCAGAATCACAATCTGCAGGTTCTATAGTCCACAATTCAAATCAGAGGGGGTTTATATCCAGCAGTGTGTGTGCCGTGCGACGTGAGCCACTTCTTCACCAGTGACCTGACTGCATCCTCTGCAGCAACCGACTGGCGGTGCAAGTGCGGGACCTGTGTGTGGGACACGGAATATTGTTTGAGATGCACAGGACATGGGATAGCGGGATCACATGTAGCCGAAGCAGACGGCCGCAGCTCTCAGCTTCGGCTCAGCATCATTTCTTCCAGTCACACCGTTTTCTTGCTGGGACAGCAATTGCAGAGTACATTTCCTGCAGTTTTTTTTTTACTTTGTAGCTTCTACTTTTGTGGTGCCCACAGCAGCACTGTGGGCTTCACCTGAGTTTTCATTTTGAGTTGTGGCACATTTCAAACGAAAAGACTGAAATGCCTTGATGCCAGCCTCGGATGCCTTAAGGCAGTCCTACAGGCTGAGTGCGGTCATTCCCGTAGCTATGCAGGTATTTCTGCTGTAAGGGGGGAAAAGAAAACAAACTGAAGCCAATGGGCGCTGCACGTGCTATATATATATATATCTTCGATGACATCATCCTCGAGACGGTGCAACAAAATGTGACGTGATCCTGTACCCCATTTTGAAACAGTTGCTTTGTACGCGAGGGTTTCATTTGCTTGGCTCATAAACCTGTTGATTCCTAATCGCCTTGATATTTGGTCATTTCTGGAGGTGTGAAGTCTGCCATTAGTGGGGATATGGTCGGGTCGAGGACCCTATGTTTCAATGCTCCTCCAGACTTAACAGGTCCTTTTCTGCATCTGCGTTAGCTGCTGGATTTCTCTGCCCGCTTGGTCTCTGCCCGGCTTTTCTGTTGCTGTTTTTTTAGTGGTTGGCTGGGCAGCTGGGCGGGCTTTGTTATTGTCATGTAGTTATGCTATGTTGTAAAACGCTCTGACACACTTTGGTGTTATGTTTGAGCTAAATAAAAACCTGTAAATACAATATATAGGAAATATATATACCTACCTCCCTGCAGTGCAGTGCTGCATTTCCCACAAGTTTTTGGAGCAATGAACAATGAGGAAGGAGGAAGGTACACATACCATGGCATAGGTACAGGAGACAGAATGGGAGCAAAGAGGAAGGTAACCATACCATGGCATGGATACAGGAGACAGACTGGGAGCAACTAGGAAGGTACACATATCATAATATGGATACAGGAGACAGCCTGGGAGCAACGAGGAAGGTAAACATACCATGGCATGGATACAGGTGACAGACGGGAAGCAACGAGGGAGGTAAACATGGCATGGATACAAGAAATAGACTGGGAGCAACGAGGAAGGTACACATAGCATGGCATGGAGAGAGGAGACAGACTGGGAGCAACGAGGATGGCACACATACAATGGCATGGATACTGCAGACAGACTGGAAGCAACAAGTAAGGTATACATACCATGGCATGGATACAGGAGACAGACTGGAAGCAACAAGGAAGGTAAACATACCATGGCATCGGTGCAGGAGACAGATTGGGAGCAACTAGGAAGGTGCACACACTATAGCATCGATACAGCGGGCAGACTGGGAGCAACTACAAAGGTACACATAGCATGGCATGGATACAGGAGACAGACTGGGAGCAATGAGGAAAGTAAAAATACTATGGCATGGTTAAAAGAGACGTACTGGAAGCAACGAGGAAGGTACACTTACCATGGCATGGCTAGGGGAGACAGACTGGGAGCAAAAAGGAAGGTAAACATACCATGGCATGTGTAACAGTTTATTGAGAAGCCACTCTCAACATAGGGATTTCCTTCCCTCCCCACTCAAGTGGTTATGCAAGAACTGTTTAGCAGATTCTTTTTGACATGTGTCTGAGATAGGGAAGCCCTATCTCCTCTCCCCTGAGCTAACAATCAGCCAAGAACCAGGCCGGTGTACGGGAAATATATTGGTATTTATTTAAATGAAAAGTAATAGAAATTAGCACAAAAATGTCAAAAAGCACTTTATCTGTGGCACAACACAATCAACTTCTCTCAGCATAGATAAAACACAAAAGTGATTTAAAAAGAACACAATCATAATTCCTAACTTTCTGCAAATTTCACTTTACAAAATAATTACACCGATCAATAACAAAGGCACTTATCATGTAATGTTGTGTGATTTTGATTTTCCTGCCGGCTTAAAAGGCTAGCAGTAGGATTTCAAGATTGGTAATGATGATTTTATTTTGCCCACACCTTTGGTTTAAAATAAACACCGGGTGATGTATTGCTTTGTTTTTCAGATCCCCCCCTCCCTGCTTTGGTCCATGTTGGGAATTTGAATGCTTTTTGGAATTTTGGATTTCAGACCCCCCTTACTGAAAGGCCTGTGTTGGGGAAGCTAGATAAAAAGGTTGGACTGATTTAAGAACAAAGACACCTCTCTTCCTTAAAGAATTCGGGGTCATCTGGACAACAAGGATTACCCAATTAATGTATAGGCCATAGTTTTCAGCATACAATGGGAAGTGAGCTTTGTTAATGTCGAATTTTAATAAAATTCACCTCTTAGTGTTCTGCCAAATAGGGAAATATCTAAATTAATATTTTTGGTTGAATAGCCTAAGGATCTACACAGTTTTGCCCCCCTGCCCACTGTAAATGGAAAGGATTCAAGACAAGCAGACTCCCCCACCTTTTGGTGTCTCAAGGCTCAGTTCGACTTACATAGCAAGCCTCTGTTTATGGTTCAGGAAAGCCAGCTGCATCTCAGGACATCTGGAAAGATAGGGCAGTGGTTTGGTCACTCCACTCTCAAAGATTGCCTCCTGTTTCCTGACATAGGACCCAGTCAGCTGTGAGGCCTTCCTAGAAAGAGGCTGGTCCACCTAGATGCACTCAAAAAATCTCTTCTGATGTCTCCTTACAGCTTGCAGATGGTAAGTGTCAGCAGCCTTCCTGATGGTCTGTATCTTGTCTGTCTGTTCCTGTCTCTCCAGTGTCCTAGTGTAGTCCCACTTATATAGCAGCGATGACACCACCAATTTTACAATCTTGAGGAAGTACCTTGCAATGATTCCTTCCACTAGGATAGGACAGTAACCCATCTCCCTCCTCCCAAAGCCAGCCTCCAAGTTAGGATTGGTTTAGGGGTCTGGAGCAACATATGGCAATTCTCATTTATAATCGCCCTTTGTTCTCCTTTCAACTTTTTGTCAAAAACTAGGTATGTATCACAACTTCAGAATTTTACTTTTTGTCAAAAACTAGGTATGTATCACAACTTCAGAATTTTACTAGCAACTGCCATAATAAACATAATTTCTAATTCAGCTAATCATGGAGTATTAGATAAGCCGACCACCAAATCCATACCATGTAGCACCTTTCTGCCATTTCTATAAAAAGCACACAGTTATGCATAGGTAAGTTATTAAGCATATCCCTAATTTCATTTTCCACCCGCTCACCAACTCTCAGATTTGGAACATGTTCAGATTGGCCAGAAACACATCTTAGATAGCCATTACAGTTCCATGAGTCAAAGGAGGATGAATTTTATATCCCCAAAATCACGTGGAAATTACATACAAAATGGTACATAGATGAAATCCATCAGCCTTTTGATGGCTCAGAAAAAGGCCTAAATGATAATAGTCCTTTTAAATTAATTGAGAATGTTTATGTGAGACAAATAGCCCTCCACCCGCCTTCTGGCCATTTGTTTTCACTGGGTCCTCCTGTACCCAGAGATTTTTTTTATCAGTCTCCTTTGTGTTGGAAGCTTGCTCTTTGAAGTGGGTGCCGACATTTTCACACATATTAGTCATGCTCCAGCCAAGAGTAACTTTTCTTGTAGTCAATGCTTTCAGAGCCAGCAGTTCTGGAGAACACTGAATGTTGACACCTTTAGCAGGAAGCTTTATTGCCATTGGTAATTAAATAAGAGATGTGGCATCCAGGCTGGAGTGGAAGATTTCCTTGTGAAGTTTTGCCAACAGCCAGAAAAAGGATCTGCCTTGGGCTGACATTTTTTCATGAAGACAAAGTGGCTTTTCAAATGTCACTGGAGTTTTGTGGGTGAAGCATAATATACATTGCTTTTTGTCAAACCGCACATCATGTTTTGTTTTCCTGACTTTTTTCTGAGAGCAGTGATACTTTTTCACTTTTCAAAACTGCTTTTATTTGCACACACCTGTGCAGGCTTTTTTGATTTTCAATGTTTAAGAATCCTGTTTTCCAGGTGACAGGGTTCTTTGATTCCTCCTTCTTTTGTAAATTAAAATGTCGATTATCCATTGGTAATCACAGGAAAGCCCCTCTCCATATGGTGCTTTAATTTTACTTGAAAAACAACAACAAAAGCGAGGCCTTTTTTGTTTCAGTGTTTAAAATCCTACCATTCATGTGAAAGGGACTTCTGTTTGGGGCCTTTAAATGCTCCCCACATGCCTCCCCTCCTGTTCTTCCATGACTCTTTGTTGGGGAAGAACAGGGCAGAGTAGAGTTTCATTAGGTGTAATTTCCTTCATCAGTGAGTGGGAACTCCTGTCCCCCCTTCCATCGCTGGGTTGAGGGTATGGCGATGCACCCCCTTTTCTTCCTTCGTTTGAGAGTGGGCAATCCAGCCTCCCCTTCCATCATTGGGTAGGAGGGCATGGCATGGCAGCCCCTTTCCTCCTTCCTTTCCAGGTCCTTGGGGTTCTCACCAGACTCCATTCTCATCTCCAGGCTGTAAGTTAAGGAGGTTAGTTCTCTAATAAAAGATAAAAAAAGTTTCAGTACTTTTTACACACATTTTTCCCTGGGAAGATTTAAATAGAATTCACAACACCAACAACCTACAATTACAACTTGACATTTTCACCATCTCACAAAATACATTTTATTTATTTTCTTCATTTGGAAAATATATATATATATATTTCCATCCGATTTTTCATCCTTTCTTTTCATTCTTCAGATGGTTCCTCTGCTCTCATTTGGCTCATCAATCAGTCACAAAGCATATCTGGGATGACAGCTTTTCAACTGGTTGATGTGGACCCATTTTTCTTCTGTCTGTTCTCCTCTTGGGATGCAGATCTTGTAAGCAATAGGTGCCATTTTATCTACAAGTTCAAAGGCACCACACCAAGATGGGAGGAATTTCTGCTCCTTGGCCTGATTCCTTTGAAAATTGTACAGGTAAACCTTGTCACCTATTTCATACTCTTTTTCGTGGTCTTTAGATCTAAGTAGTTCTTTATTCCTTCAGCTGACTTTTCTAAATTGCACTGAGTATATGCAAAAGCATGCTGGAGGTGCTTACTTAAATTCTTAATATACTCACGAGTAGTGGACGCATTTATCAGTGTCTACTTTTGAGTCCTATAGAGCAGATCCTGTGGTAACACCATTTTACGTCTGACCATAAGCTCAAAAGGGGACATCTTTGTTGCATATGATGACGTAGACCTAATAGCCATCAGGACAAGTGGCAATTGGATGTCCCAACTGCATCCACAGATACTCACAATTGTTTTGTTGTATCTCTTACCTCACTTCAGGCCAGGCGGTAGGCAATGTGGAGTTTTCTTTTTACCCCTAGAATCTACCACATCTTTGCCATCACCGGTAAAAAGGCTTTCTCAGTCCGATTCAATCCTTTGCGGGAGGTCAAAACAAGAGAAGATGTTGTTGAACCTTAGTGCAGCAGCTGTCTCCACCTTACAATTCGGGGCTGGAAGACATTCTACAAAGTTTGTGAACAAGCATTTCACAGTCAACATGTACTTATTTCCTCTAGAGGAGCGAATCACTGGCTAGATGAAATCAACTTGCAAATCTGACCAATGCAGTGTCATTCCCCTTTTTTGTAGGGAAGCTCTGTGTGTGAGTGAACTGGGTTGGAATTGAGCACACACAAGACACCCTTTTAGGTAAATGTCGAGGTCCTGTCCCATGAGTGGCCAGTAGGCAACCTCGTGCAAGATTTCAATGTTGTAGGAAACCCCCTTCGACCGGCAGTGGCCACGTCATGGGTGTGGTTCAACATCAGGCTCCGGAATAAGGTAGGTAACACCCAGTGGTCACTGCCCAAAAGGGCTCTGCTTACCAACAAACCATCTTGGATCCGGAACATCTTGGACAACTTCATCAACACCCAGAGATCCTCTTTACCAGCATAATCCGAATCTGTTATAGGAAAGCTTACGAGGTCTTCAATCTGTTGATAAAAATGTCCTAATGATCGGGTCCCCTTTCTGTGCAGTGATCAAATCTGCATCTGGGGTGTCTTTACTCCATGGGGCTGTTGAGAGTTTGCTGTTAGCCTGAGTTTGTAACCTGGTGACAACTGCCATTTGGATTTCACCCAGCAGGGATTCCGTTTCTATGAAATCCCCCCGCAGAGCTCTGCTGGTCAGCCAGGTCATTCCGAGTCATATCTGGCCCCTGTATCTTGGAATGACCTCTTATCTTCTTCTGATGGATGGTTATCTCATTGGCGGTCATTGATTGACTGGATCAGTTTAGCATGCTTTAGTGGTTTGTTGTTGGTACAAAGCATGCCTCGATTCTTCCAGTTAATCAGGTGCTGCACAAACCCATTCCTGACATAATCAGAATCAGTGATTATGAACAGTCCATTGAGTTGGTGGTGCAATGCAGTGAGGATGGCTTGATAAACAACCATCAACTCTGCAACCTGACTACTTTGGGGTCCGATTTTATAACCACTTGAGGTTTCCGGGATATCATTCAACCAGGCATGCCCAATGCCAGCCTCCAATTGTTTTCCCCGTTGTTGTCAACATGGTAGGAGCACCCATCCACATAAACTGTGTGTACCCCTGACACGTGTATTCTTCATAGACATTGTGTGGGGAAGTTAAGTACGCCTCTATGTTGTTGTTGTTCATCAGACTTTCGTCCTCGAGACAGTTTTCTTGAGCAGAATCATCCAAGTCCGCCAACCCTTGCGCAAGGGTACTCTTCTTGTTTTGGCCATATCTGACCTCTACAGGAAAGCCTTGCATGGACATAATACAGGAAATAATTCTGGAATTACTAACATTTCCCGCACTGATTCTGTTACTTTGTAGATACTGCAAGGGTTGGTAAGGAATCTCGACAATGATATGCTCCCCCTGTATGAATGGGCAGTCATTTTCCAGCACCCAGAGTGTTGCCAGGAGTGCCTCCTCACAGTCATTGAATTTTTCCTTCACAGAGGACAAAGTCTTGCTCACGTATGAGATGAGTTTGTTGACCTTGTCATGCTTTTGGTACAATACCGCTGTTAGGCAAGTATCTGACAACCCTGTCTCCAAGAAGTACTCCTTGTTCTTTATGGGATACTTGTTTAACTGCCTCGGATTGTTCTGGACCCCACTCCCACTTGAATCTGGCCTTTAATAAATGGACCAAGGGTGGAGCAACCTCTGTGTAGTCTTCAATGAACTTTCAACTATAATTAGTAAGTCCAAGAAGGCTTCTTAATTCTCACGGAGTGGTAGGGTCTTTTAATTACAATAAGGCTTCCACCTTCTTTGCCTGTGGATTAAGACCCCTTTGCTCTGGCCTTCTGCAACTGGGTTATAACATCGCAGGTGTCCGCTACATGCTCCTCCAAAGATGAGCTCTTGATCAAAACATCTTCCACATAGGCCAGGTTTCCCCTTTCGCTCAAAGGGGAAGATGTCAAACCCATTGTCGGAGTTTATGTATCCAAAGGGGGCTCAGCTCGACGTATACTGCAGAGCCGAAGGTAAAGGCAAGCTTGTACTTGTCTTCCTTACTCACGGGTACTGTCCAGTAACTGTTGGTCAGGTCGATGACAGTGTATACCTTTGACCCGTCGATCTCGGCCAGTTCCTGATCGATGTAGGGAAGGGGCCACGTTGACATGTGGACCCGTTTCTTCAACTCCCTCAGGTCTTCACATAGCCTCCATTGGCCTTTTGGTTTGAGGATCCCCAGTACCGGGTTGTTGAAGGTACTGTGAATCGGATTAATTATCCCATGGGATTCTGAATTCTTAATCATCTCTGTGAGTGGCTCCATGGATGTGAGAGGTAACCGGTATTGTTTCATAAATACGGAAGCCATCTCGGGGTCTGTGGGAATGGTGCTTGAATGATGGATATGCATCCACAGTCATATTAGTCCACTGAAAAGATATCTTGGAATTCCAGGAAGACCTGTTTTAGCTTTTGTCTTTGCTCCTCGGTCTCACAGGCAGCAGCAAAATGGATCCTTTACTCGACCATCTGCTTGAAACCTGGAAAGACCTTGGGCTTGGCAATTTCAGCGGTATCCTCCAGTTGGGTTGAGAGATCTGTTTTGATAGTGGTGACCTGGACAGGGGATTCGAGATAGTAGTCCTTGACCTCTGATCACTACCTCCTCCCTCCTAATGTCGCAGTTCACCTATTCCCCACTGTAGGGGCAGGAAGAGTACACCAGGAAATCCCCCCATGCCTAGTAGAAATCTTTTCTGGAGGAATACCATCACTGATGTCAAAACAATTGTTTGGGATTGGTCCCATGATTTAATTACCTAAATCAATAGAATAATATTGGGCATCAACTGCCATTCCAATTAAGGTGTCTGCGCCCAAAGTGATACTCTAAGGGTTGCTGTTATCCACCAATATTCGAGTGGTGTTGTGGTCTCTACTAGAGGTGTTGGATTTAAATATAAACCTTGTTGTTGGAGATCGAAATTTAGATTTATATATGCGTCCTGATGTTTGAGGTTCTGTCCTCGCTTAATTTTGAGGGGAAGAATAAATTGTTGCACCTGCCCTGAGATGTAGGTAACCTCTCATCACACTTGAACTTCAACTGCATAAAGCAGCAATTGTGCTACCCGGAATGATTTTTCAATGCTGTCAAAGCCCTTGGGGTTACTCCCCAATCGGGACCAGTCTTTATTATTAAAATGGTCCAAATTGATTGTGAATCGGTTGAGAATGTCACTTCCCAGATAAAAGGCAGAAGGGACATCTCTCACAACCCAACAATTATGGTCTATACTTGTGCTGCCAAAGGACATTTTTAGCATACACCTGCTAGGCAGGAGATGATTGGAATTTGGGGTTTCCAGACCTACTTCCCATTTGCCAATCAATTTAAATGTGGGAATGGTCTGATCTTCTGGGAATCTCCTGAATAATTGTTCACTGATTCAGGCATACTCTAGCGAGTACTGGTTCCTCCCCCTCATTTAACTGAATGGGGAAAGACAACTGCTCAAGCTTATTCTGAAAGTCTGTCAGACTTTGAGCAGACTCTTCCTTGTCTGGTTTCACGGGAGTCAAGGTTTCTTTTGATGTTGGACTGGTGTCAAATTTTAGGGTGTTCCCTTCCAGTGTGGATTGCCACTTACAATTGGAAAGAAGGTTGATTTTCAAGAATGCAGAAGGGTCCCATCATCATTTTATTCTCCTGTAGAGATGACAGTGATGTCTGGGACTTGGTTATTTTTTAAATGGAACTCTACATTCGCAGAGCGTTGATCAATTACATGACAGGTACCATTCAGGCTCACATAATTGGTACTCATTTTTAATTTGATAAGGTGGTTAATCTAAGTCCAGAGAACCTTGTTTACACAGACAATCAGAGGTGATAACCTCCTCAGGAGATCGTTCCCCAGAAAACATGGTGTGCCCTCTGGAGTCGCAACTATCACTGGATGTTTCAACCAGTGCTGTCCAATTTTTATGTCCAGATACACAGTCTCTTCCACTGAAATATGATTCCCTTCGAAATTATGGAGTTTTCTGGGAAGGTGTGTGAGTGGAATTTGGTGGCCCTCCCCCCACCCTGAGTTTAGTTGGTCAAAGGTCCTTTTTGACAGGAGGGTGGCTTGGGATCCAGTATCTATCAGAGCTGATAATTTAAAAAAATTTTTTTTATTTGTTTATAATCTCTACAGATTTTTTAACAAAACACTGGAGTAGCAGAAACACGTCGATAGTCTGGCGTTCCTGGAAGACGAAAGGTAACTATGATTAGTTTGAAGATGCAAGTGGAACAATGGTTTGGGTCTGAAAAGGGAGGATCACGTTGAAGATGTGTTGCATGATGTTTATTGTGGCTAAATGCCATGTCTGTTTGTCACCACCTAGCAGTTTGTTCCAGCAAGTTTCCTCGTCTTGAAGAGTAAAATTTGAGAAGATGTCTTTCAGGCAAGTAAAGCAAATGTCTTGCGTCGCAGGACAGTTCAAGAGGAGATGATGAATAGTTTCCTTTATAGTGGGAGATTTACAAATTCGGCAGCAGTTGGATGAAGATAATTGTCTGATAGCTAAAACTTTGTTAGTTTCTAGAAGGTTCAGACAGGTTTTTAAGAAGTAATTTTGCGCCGACCTATTTGGAAAATGTTTTAAGGAATGTTGAACGGAATCCAGTTTCTTGGAAAAGGGAGGGAGGTGGCTGGTGAGTTTATATTTGGCTGCGGTCTCGTTGGTGTTGATCCAATCCAGCTCTCTGATCTTTTTGATGACTCTAACTGGGTTAGTTATAAGCTCTTCTATGTCGCATGCTACTGAGTTTAAGATGGTCAGATTCTTGGTTTCCCATCTTGACAGCATTTGGCAGGTTCCAAGCCGGATTTCCTCACTTTCAGGTGGTAAGAATAAGGGGAGTCTTTCTGTATACATTTTCGGTATAGCAAGATGCTGTTACAGTCTGTAGTTGTTTTTAAAGATGAGAGGGTAAGATCACGTCTGATTAATGCTATCAGTGTTGATTTTGGGAGGCCAGAGATTGATCTCCAAAAAATTGCTTCAAGTTTTAGCCACAGTTCTGGAGGGAGATTCGGCATTGCGTCCGCACCATAGGTCAAAGATGGTATGACCTTCTTTTTGTAGAAGTCTCGCACAGGAATGATTGAAAATCTGCCAAATTTGATTCTCAATAGCTTTTCATTGGGTTGCCAGTTTAGTAGTTTTTGCATACAGGGCGAGTTGCATCGCTTTTTCTTTGGGCGTGCTGTCTAATATAACGCCAAGGTACTTAAAGTTAGTGACTCTCTCGATTGTGGTCGTGCCCAATTTAAGGAGAATTTTATCTTTCTTTTTCGCAGACTTTTCAATGACCATCATTTTTGTTTTCGAATCGTTGATTTCCAAGTTGTTTACCGTCATATATTGTTGCCGGTTAGTGAGTTGGTGTTGTAGGCCTATAGGAGTGTTGTCCAAAAGAATTAGATCATCTGCGTAAAGAAGGCGACTGATCAGGTCGCCTCTGAGTTTTGTAGGGAAAGCTCGTACCGATTTTTCGGTTTCCTGAAAATCGCCTAAATAGGACCAAAACAAGGCCGGAGCCAAGGGACAACCCTGTTTGACACCTCTGGCCATTGTAATTTCCTCCGATAGGGCCCTTTGTTGATTGAAGCGGACCTGCATGGACGTATTAGAGTAGAGAGCTTTGATTGGATGAAGTATGTCAGGTGGACATTTCCATTGGATAAGTTTCTGCCACAATCTTGCGCGATCCACTTTATCAAACGCCTGGGTAAGGTCGACAAAAGTGATGAATAAACGGGGTCGGCCTTCCAAAATTTTACTTTTGAGCGAGCTCAGTATTAAGATGTTAGCGTTTGTGCCCAAGTTCTTTTTGAAGCCAGTTTGCAGTTTGTCTTGGCAAGGGGCTTTGTTGGCCCAAGAGGTAAAGTGTTTCAGGAGAAGAGACCCGAACAGTTTGCCTATGGGGTCAAGAAGGGCGATGGGGCAGTAGCTGACTGGATCTGACCTGTTTCCTTTTTTGTAGATGGGCACTACATTTGCACATATCCACGATGGGGGGATGGACTTAGTGGAGGAACAGCGTCTAAAGATTTGGCTCAGAAGAGATGACCAGGCTTCAGGGTGTGATTTCAGGTCGAGCTTGGTAATTCCATCAGGACCTGGAGCGCGTGATGGTTTCAATTTTTTAATCAAGTCTTGAATATCTTCAGTGTTGTCCAAACGAATCCAAGGAATTTCACTGTTACCCGTCATTGGTTCGATGGTTGTGAGGCTCTGGAAGAGAGTTTCAAAATAAACTTTCCAAGCCGATTGACCAATTCCATTTAATTGGCACGGACGAGCACCTGGTGTTGTTGAATGGAGCAGGGACCAAAAGTCTCTGGCATGATTGCCAGTAATAGCCTTAAGGATGTCTTCAGTGTCTTGTTGGTAAAGCTAGTGTCGATGGCCCCTCAGCCATGATTTATACATTTTTACGGCTTCTTTGATGATGACAGAAGACTGCTGAAAGTCTAGTTTCCGTGCCTGCCATTTTGTTTTTCTCAGATCTCTCTTTTTTCAGCGATCAATTTGTCGTAAATATATTTTTGGTCTGCCATTGTTGACTTTTTTTTCCTCTGTGGGACTCTAAAGGTGGTCAATAGTGGGGTATAGTTCACATCCGTCCTGGGTAGTTGGTTGCTACAGTCTTTGTATAGAGCTGTTATAGAGGTTATGGCCTTTTCTGTCATCCTGAGTCTTGTTCCCTGCGAAGTTACTTCAATGTTTGCACTCATTGTTTGATTAATCGGTGGGCTTGAAGTCCAGGTTGTTTTTAGGAGGTTGTGGTCGCTTTCCAGTGTTTTGACCACCTTATATGAGATAATGTGCGGTAGTAGGGAGCGTGACGCAAAGATATGGTTGATTGTTGAGTTTGAGTTCGCTCTTTCCCAAGTTGGTAATCTGTTTGGGTCGAAAAAGACTTGATCAAGGTTGTCAAATGATCTGGATTTCATCAGGTTTTGCCATTTAGTTGACCTCTGATCTGTTGGTAGTTTTTTTGGTTTAGTCACCGTAGCTTTGGCAGGAGGTTGGCAGTTAATGTTAAGGTCTCCACATAAAACTACGTGGTCCGGCTGATAAATGACTTGGGCTTGGTGAGTTCTTGTTCGATCGTATTGATGAATTTTGAGCAGTCTATAGTAGCTGGGTTCCAATAGATTGTGACGACTATTAATATCTTCGTCAATGTTTTGTTTGTTTCTTCATCCCTTGTTAGCCAATTTAGTTTCACCATCAGCATGAAGTGATTTTCCCTCAGCTTTTGTATTTCGGTTAAGCAACGTCCGCTGCGGATTGCAATGAGAAGGCCCGCTGTGGGACGACCTGAAGGGCCTTTCTTGGCCAACACTATGTTGGTCTCGTAGCCGTCGAGGATTGGAGGTCGGAGAAGCCATGTCTCTTGTAGACAGATAATGTCGTAGTCATTCAAGTTTATGGAACCAGAAACTGTCAGATGGAGAAATCCTCGTGTGTGTGGTCTTGATCGTTGGATTTCTGAGTGTCACTTGTGTTGCTGTAGATCTTGTTCTTGAGTGGCTATTTTTGTTGATTTATCTTTAGGGCTTTTGGCAGCCATAACCAAATAGAGTGCAGTGACGGACGTGGGGGAAGTGTGGTTACCTCAGAGCAGAGCTCATTCTGGACTTTCCTTTCATTTTTCAGGTCTTCTTTTGGGTGTTTGGTCCTGACGTGTGAGTCAGGGACTTTTAAGTTTTAATACACCGATTTTAAGAGGTTGTCAGGACGTTTTGAAGATGATGTTGTTTCTTTTTTCTGGGAAGCTTTGTTGGAGCTTTCTTTAGGTTCCGAAGTGGTAGTGGTGGTTGTTTCCTTCGGTAAAGAACAACGTTTTTGGCGTAGTATGCCATGTCGGTCTGTTACTTTTGCATGTTCCTGAGTCTCTTTGTGTTCCCAATAGTTGCGTGGTTTTATTTTCCTCAAGGATTCAGTAAGATCGTAACCCATTATTAGTAGTTCCTCTAGAGCAGATTTTAGGAGAATATTTGTTGTTAGTGACGCTATGTACAGATGTGAGATCGCCTTAGAGCCATGATGACTTGGATCGACTATCTGGCGGTCGGCTGATTTCACTGAACGTAGTTTTGTAATGTGACTGAATAAGTCAGTGACTGCTCTTCTGTTTAGTATCACTTCGTCGTGGTTCCCAGGAATTTGCTCTAGTTTTAATAGCCATCGAATTTGAGGTTTCGTATGGTATTTATCAGTTTTTGCCTTGTAGACCGTCCTCGGAGCTTGCTTAGTATAGTCTCTTGTTGGAGGTTTCTCTTGCTGAACTTTTGAGCGGTGTACCCGGGGGCTCCTATGTATTCTGTCTTCCTGTCCCGTGGTCAGCCAATGTGTATGGCTGCCACGCTTATTTCTCTCTTGTTTTCAAAGGTTAGATCTGGGTTGAGGTGTAGCGGAAGGCTCCACGGGTAGATGTTCTTTTGAACCGTAGCTGTTCTTGATTGCTCGATGTCTTCGTTCTTCAAAGGTAAAGAATGGAGATTCAGTGGTCTCCGTTTCTTTCTTGGTGTTTCGTTGTAAATGTGGAAGAATTACGGTGGAGTCAGAGATTTCTTGAAACTCCGAATGAGAAGTTGTTGTTATATCCGTAATGTGTTGGGTGATGTTCATCATATCCTCATTGTTTAAGAAGTCTTCGACCCCTCTCGGGGATTGGTTGAGTATCTCAAGTTCATCCTTGTTTGAGTCACTTGTATCTTTTACTTGCACCTTTGATTTCAGAGGATTCGGAGGGCGTTTTTGAGGAATTATCGCCTTAGGTCTGGCTGGCTCTTGCTGATGGAAAATTGGTTCCAACAGTGAAGTTGTTTTACGTTTGGGATTAACTTCTTTATTTCCTTTAGGTGACCTGAACTTTTCAGTCGGAAGAGACGACGGGACTGTTAGGTCAATAAATGGTAGAGTTTGTGTACCTTCTGATTTTGTAGATGGCTTTCCTGGGGCTGTAGATCTCGTCGGCAGGACTAGTTCTTGAGTTAGAGGCTTAGGTAGGTCTTGAGTGGATTTATTAACAGTCAGTGATTTCTTTGCCTCTAAAGCCATGATGTAACCTTCCAGAAAAGTCAATTTATTTAACCTTGACACTTGGATCGATGTATGATCTTTCATCGTGTCTCCGATTGTTTTGTACAGTTTGACAAATGGATTAAGGGCTATCGTTAATGCTGACATCAGAGTGCATGTGTCAAATCTTTTTGGTTGTGGATCATTTGAAGTTGTGGAACAATGAGGGGCAGGTCTACCCCTTTTTGGAGACGGTGGGCGCGTAATTTGCATGTTTACAGACGACAGCCTTCTAGGTGGGTGATCTGAAGAGTGTCTTCTTTGGTTATTGTAGTTGAAGTTTGAATAAAAGGAATCTAAAGTTTTCTCAAACTGAAGTCTATTTTTGGATTTCAGAAGATACTTGTTTCCGAGGTCCTTTTCTAAAGTTTGTATGTTGGGTCTGCAAGGCTCACTTAAGGGTGAAGTTGAAGTGTCAAGTACCTGGCCTTTATAGTTGTCAGTGTCACTTGATCTTTGTTTTGGATCACAATCGAGCGACAAATCTTGTGGCGAAGGTTGAATTGGTCTGGCTGTATCAAGAGGCCCACGCGTTGGTAGAATCGGGCTGTTTGGAGGGGGTATGGGCCTCTCCGCCTCTGCTACCTCTTGAAGGTTGTTCCAACTTTGATTTTGTGCTTCATGATCGTTAATGTTGGAATTTTGTGGAGCTTCTAGAGTGGGGGCAGAGGGTTTGTCCTTTTCCTTGGTGGCTTTAGGCGTGGTTATTGTTGGAGAAGACGTTAAGGGAAAGTTCAGATTTCGGGCAGGCTGAACCCCAACTCCGCCGGTGTTATTTGTGCACTTACAGGAATCACATTTCCTGTAAAGTGCCAGTTAGCCCTATCTATGTTATGGGCAAACCTGTTATCTTCTTTTGAGGAAGGTAGAGAAGGTTTTCGTTGTGCTTGTATCAGCCTACGATACTTGCGGGGTCGTGTGATTTCATCTGCTGCCTCAAGAATTTCAGCATCTGTCAGCACTTTACATTTCTCACGAATGGCTTTTGAATGTTTATGGAATAAGTCTGATAATTGTTTTAAGGGACTTTGGGGTTTTTTAATACCCTTTCTTGTACCTTTGGGGCCAACACGGACCGTTTTGATGGATTTGTCCTGTTTTTCTTTGATCTTGTGGGTAGTCGAAGATTTTACTTGTTTGGTTGTTTTACCTTGACCATGGTTTTCCTTAATTAAATCTTCAGTAGGTCGAATTCTTTTTTTTTGGTTTTCAAGTGGGGTTTCCCCCTTTTCATGAATCGTTGGTTGTAGTGATGGGATGACAGCACTTTCATCCGGACTCAAGTTTTCAAGGGATAGATTTGAGGGATTGTCCCTGTGGATCGTTGCTATTACCGTTAATATGTTAATAGGTGGAGCTGGCATGCTTTCGCTTACAGGTGCCGGCGCCGTGCACACGGATCACGGCACACACGAGCGTCCTTGCTCTCTCGCACTGGGCTGAATCTCCTCGGTGGAATTAGGACCCTGGGCCTCTCTCCTCCCAGGCCGAAGACCAGGCACGCCGCTCTCCTGAACGACAACCTCCTCTGGCCCCAGCGCGTCAGGTTCACGCCTCGCCAGTACCGGCCCCGCCTGCAAGCTCAACGCCACCTCCCCTCCGGGAGACCGTGTAGCGCCGGCCGCTGCAGAAACCATCACAGCCGGCTCAGGGGAGGCACCAGTTGGCAACGACGCGGGACTCAGAGCCAGCCCCCCTACGGGGGACCGCTGAGTGCCGGCCGCCGCTAGAATCGCCACCGCACACTCGAATGGGGCGCCGGCCATCCCAACCCGAGGGCTCGACGGAACTCTGGTGAGGACCAAGCCGGCATGCAGGGATTCAGCAGTCGCAGCAGGCGTAAAGGAGGAGCGAATCTCGTCGCAGAAGCCATCCTGAGCTATGATGCCTCCACAAAGTAAGTCAGCTTCACTTTGGAGTAAAGAAAGTTTATCGTTGGAGAAGCGTAAATGGTTTTCACTGCCTATTTTGTGGAGAAATAGAACGCTGGCTACGTTTCCATTTCCGTGGTGTGGTGGTTGATTAAGACCCGAACTCAGGTGGATAACCAGGTCATCGGTGGTTTGAGTAGGAGTAGGAAAAGATTGTGGTCTTGTATAAAGATTGTAGTTGTGGTTTTTATTGATGACAACTTCAAATAGCTTCTTAGGCAGCGTCCTGTAGTATCTTCTGGGTCCAGGAGCAGCGTCAAAGAAGGAGAAGGGGCAGCCTTGGCTGTCTTGCCTGGCATGACTGCAAGACTGCCACTCACCGCCGCTCCGCGCCCACTCCGCGGGGTAAGTGAGTCTTTGTAGGGTCAGGTGTAGCAGGAAACACACCTCCAACAGTAGAACTGGAGAAAAGACTGTGTGGTGGGAGTAAGCTACAAGACTGCCACTCACTGCCACTGCGCGTCCGCTCCGCGGGGTAAGTGAGTCTCTGTAGGGTCAAGTGTAGCAGGAAACACACCTCCAACAGTAGAACTGGAGAAAAGACTGGGTGGTGGGAATAAGCTGCAAGACTGCCACTCACCGCCACTCCGCTGAGCTGATAATTCACACTCACTCAGAGCTGATAATTCACACTCACCTTGCACCTTACCCAGTGCAAGAAATCAGCCTTCTTTCTCCTCCAAAGTGCAAAGAGAGTGTGAGTTATTTGACAGCCCTGTTGTCATTTTCTTAATATTGAACTCCAACACTGTGTGATCTTGGGGAGTTTTCTGTGTCAGAGTTCAGGAATCTGTAAAAGAAAAATGTTGCAACTTGCAATGGGTGTTGTTGGGGAATCCTCTTTTTCCCCAGCTTCTTGGCTGTCCCTTGTTACCTGGAAACAGTTCTCAGAACCTATTTGGAGAAAGGACACCCCCTCTGTTTCACTTCTGTGTGGCTGACATGTTTGGGGTTGGATAGTTTCTGGTTCTGGGTCGGTTTCCATACTTACCCTGTCCCACTCAGGGTCTTTTGGGCCAGATTTTTCTTTCGGAACGATCCCCCTGTTTTTTAACGAGAAGGTCTACTTACCTGAATCCTCCAGGTATTCTTATCTTTCAAAGGGGATAATCCAGAGTTCCTCCACAAAATGGGTTCTTCTTTGGCCTCTTCTACTTACCCTTTGATCTTTGGGTTCTAACATTTCAGAGGTAGAGGAGACTCTTTCAGGCTGAGAGGTTTTTAGGGGTTCTGTTTGGGTGAGAACGGAAGATTCCTCAAGGGCTTGGCATCTCCCCTCCACCCAGGCCCCCTCCTCCTGTATCTGTGGGTTGTTGGGGGTTTTCTTTATGTCATTTCCCCCAGGAGGCATCAGACTGGGGTGTTGGGGAATTCTGCAAAGCAGAGTTAGGTTGAGCGTTAGACTGAGCCCTCAGTATGCGCCCCAGATCTTTGGTCAGTTGCTAAACCTGTCGCTCCAGTTGCGAGACCTTGTCTGGGTGGTAGTGAGGTCTCAAGTCATACCTGTGCTGCTCCTGAAAGGGGCAACTGTCCCTTTTCCCAGTGTAGCTTGAGTACTGGAAATTCCCCCCATAATTTCTGGTTTGGGGGATATCTGGTGAAAAAATTCAGATTGGGAGGTGAGGTGGAGTGAGGGAAGGGAAGTTTGGTAGGAAGTTTCCCAGGGCAGTACTTACCTGATTAGTTTCCCCACTTGGGCCGGGGGAGTGTATACATACCCCAGGATTGGTTTAGCACCCTTGCACCTAGGACTTACATAGGTGGCAGGGTCAGAGGGATCATTGTTCTGGGACCCCAGCTGAATACCATTTGATTGGGCTGGGTTGTGAGGCCCCATCTGCTTTCCATTTTGCTTGTTGGCAGGAGGGTTACTTTTAGGCCCCCCATGTCCAGATCTAATGGAGGGATCGATTTTACCGCCGCCTCCTCTGCAGCAGCAGGGGTGTTAGATGGTTTGGGGGTTTTGACAGTATGCTTACTCTCAGCAGGCATTTGGACCTCATAAATCCTGGTGGCCTGTTCTGTCACCTAATCCAGGGTCCTATGCTCATGAAAGTCATGCACCAACTGAGTCATTATGTATTTGGGGAGAGCATGGAAATATGTGGTTATGAACTCTGTACTATTGGTGTTCACCCGGCGAGAAGTCTGAGCAAATGCCCGCTTTAACTCCTGCACAAACTTACTAGGCGCTTGATCTTCCCCACACTGCAAGTTATATGCAGCCTTACGAGCCTCTTGTGGAAAAATATTTCAATATGGCCGCCTTATAATTGGACCATTTATAATGATCCTGGTCCTGCAGTCCCGCAAAGAAACTGTAGTACTCAGGTGAGAATGTTCATATAGCAAATGCTATACAATTCACATCATTCCTCATCTGGAATGATGCTATCATCTGCTCATGAAGTGCCAGGTGCTCCCATACCGAATACTTGGCATTCTTGTGGTATGGGGTCAGGAAGCTCTTTATTGCCTTGATTTGTCTTATTGGCTCTTTCACAAAACCCTTGCTCTGCTTCGCTGTCTTTGTCTTCCCATGCACCTGAGTCAATTCACCTGTTGACTCAGAGCTGCTAGTGGTACTCCCTTCCCTGTCTTCTAGGCACTCCCTATCTCTATGAGACTGGGAATATTTCCCAGAATCACAGGGTCTGGACTCCTCTCACCTGGACCAAAGTGAACTCTCAGGGTCACTCTCCCTGGAGTTTCTTTCATGTCCAGGATAGAACCCAGTTTCCTCATCCCTCGTACCAGGGAGTCTGTGCAATTTCCCCCTACCCCTGAATATATGGAGGTTTTGAGGGTGCCTTTCCTGAGGGTCTGGCTTTTCTCCTTCAGTGAAGCGGACAAGGTGGTCTCTTGTAGTCGCATCTTCAGCCAATCTAACTCCCTGACTGTCTCCTCATAGGAGTGTTCATGGTCTGAAGTACTTACCATATTATTCCTTACTTCCCAGGACACACCTGTCTGGCCACGTTCCCTTCTGTGTGGAAGAGATGATTACTCACCAATATCAGACAGGGACTGGCCTTCTTGATCAGTTGGGCTAGGAATGGGTAAATCTAACTGCCTCGTGTCACTTTGTTCTTGATAGGTGGCATGCATGAGGATGGTTCCCATTTGTGCACAAGAGGTTGTAAATGACTGGCATAAGGCCTCTGTTGGGAAGGGCACCTCACCTTGATTAGTGGGCCTTGTCCCATATCCTGATTGATCAGGGTGCCTCAGGTCCTGTTTATGATTTTTGATTTCCTTGGTGAGGCTCTTACATCTGTGTCTCTCTTTATTTATTTGCTGTCGGTAGTCTGAGATCTGGCATTTTAATTCTGACACTAAGGCCTGATTAGTGTCAAGCTCCCTTCTCTGAGCTGCCAACCAATCCTTTGTTTGCTGCACCTCGTGCTGAAGTGATTAATTCTCCCTCTGTGAGTCTTGTATGCTGTGTGCATTTTCAAGGCGCTTTTCCATCAGGAGACTAATCTCTTTCTCTTGCTCGCCCCTACATTTTGCTGCCTCTAATAGATCAGCTAATATTTGCCTCACTCGCTCTATAAGCTCATTCCTTTCTTCTCTAATTCTGTTCAGGTCCTGAGAACCTGACCCTTCCTTTTCTACCTCCATTTCCAACTGATTTATCCTCTGTAATAGTGTTAACCGGGAAATCATATCGCGCCTCCTTATGATATATATTGGCCTAAGCCCAGTCGCTCTGCAAAGAAAACCGCGTTGCAAAGTTCTGATTTTAGATCGACTTCGCCGCCATTTTAGGATCACCCGCCATTTTGATTTCTGTTCATATGTGATCCTGTGTTCTAAAATGGTGGACTGTGTTTCCAACTTGTAACCGAGCCTTCCCGACCTTTGTGCCTAGTTAATGGTTAGACTGTCCGAGGGCCGAATGTTTAGACTAGGTTATGAGACCTTGTCCCAAGCATGACTTGTGGTCTATGGATTATCTGCACCAACAAGCCTCATCCGCGAACACACATCGAGGACAATGTAAAGTAAATGTTGAGCGTGGACACTGTCAGAACTGCATTGTGAAGGGATATGTGCTAAGGATCACTGTTAAATCCAGGAATACACTTTGCCATTGTAACTTGTTGGACATGTAATCCATGTGCATGTTATTGTATGAGCTGTATGTGAACTCGGCACAAACTCTATACTGCAGATTATTAACCTGTAGAGGGGCTGGACAATATTGCAAGATATGTATAAATAATGTGACTGTTTAGATGTCCAGTACCTCTCTCTCCTCACTCTGACGGGCTGGTACTCATTGTGATGTATTGAGAGCCAGATAGCTATCTGTATTTCTGTTTCTTTGTAACTGTACAGTAGATTAAAGATCTGTGAATCTTTATAGCCCGTGTTTGGTGTATTTCCTTTTGTGGTAATCAGCCTCGATATTTCCTTGCTTTTACAGATGGCGCCCGAATAGGGACCCTCAAGATTGATGCCATCTCGTTGAAGTGTTGGCGCGGCTATCGGACCAGGATCGGACGGTGAGAAAGGGGGCCCCTTCTTGGATGAGACGCGATACCTCAACAGTACTGCATGACCCGATCCCTGGACGGTGACCCCGCGGTCTGAGAAAGCATCTTGACGAGGGACCATATATCGAGGCGGCCAGTTTTGCCGAAATCACCAACCACGAGGGTCCTTTGTTGTCCTTAGTAATCCGATCGGACCTCGTTTAGTTCTTTGATCAGGTGAGTCGTGACCCGATTCTTAAGTATCCTGATCATTTTGTTTGGCGTATTGTACTCACAAGCACAATTATTGACCAGGTAACACCAGGAATCTGACATGCCTGAGAAATTGTCTGCATGCTTCAGGGCATTATTCCGCAAGGAGAGACAATCTTTGGAATTTGGCCGTCTGGCGCCACAGGAGGGGTCTCCGGCGTCTACCATGTACGGTAAGCACCGCATTGGTAGTATAGTGTTTAATGATATTTGGCACAGACAAATTAGACATGCTTCCGAACTTCAGTGGCAAACCAATGGTAGCTTTGAAATTCCTCGTATAGAATATTTAGAGTCTATATTGTTGAAGAAAAAAGCGAGATCTGCAGCATTTGATGTATCACAAAATTGGAAGAAAGAAGCTATGCAGCAACTTAAAAGTAGAGAGAAACATGCGCGGCGTCATATGTCCAACGCCAAAAAAGCATTGTTGTATGATCAAAATAAACAATTAGAGTCAGTTAGAAATATGGTCAGGGCTTTTCATCTTGGGATTCAGAAAATATATCCGTCTAAAGATTTTCATGTGGCTGATGAATTAATTGACAACCTTTCAAATGAACAAAGGCCTGGCGCCACTGCACCACCTCCGTATGTACCTATTCCTGTTGCTTTACCTCTTCCTGTTGTCGTTCCTCCTCCTGTAGTAATTTCTGTTCCTTCTATTGCTCCTCTTCCTCCAGTTATTGTTCCTTCTCCTATCGTTGCTCCTCCACCTGCACCTCTGCCTTTGCTTACTGTTACTGGTTTGGTAGATTTGTCTTCTGCACCAGTGATAGCACCTTTGTTACCGATTGTACAAGATTTGTCTACTCTTCCTCTTCAGAGTGATTCTGTTCCACTTGTAGTTGATAAGGGAGCGGAATCAAAGATTGTAACTCGCAATACTGTGTCTAAAGAGAGAAAGCGCGATTTGACTGCATGGGCTAGACAGTGCATGGAGAAGGGTGAGCAATCTGATGTTTTTGTCACACTCTCTAATCTAGAAAGTTTTCCTGAGAAAAATGTTTTTATTTAAGGATTGGGAATTTATTTATCTGTAATGTGGAACAGACTGGATGATGTAGATCTCCCACAAGGGTTGAGGGATTTGAATGTTTTAGTATATTCAAGAGATCCTGCGGAGATAGTATATGAGCACGTCGAAAGAGTTTTTGAGTATAGAAGGGAGTTAGAAATGTTACGGAATGAAGAAACTGATGATGATAGTTTGAGCGCTATTTATGTACAGAAACCGTTCCTTCCTCTTTGTAAGTCAATGAATGAGGAAACACGAATTTGCATAAAAGATGCGATTAGATGGATTTCAGACATGTTGATATCTCCCGTAGAAGTATATGACATGTATAGTCAGTATATGCCAGAAATACAGAGGAAAGTGATACAGGTTATGGTAGAATACCTGCAGGATGAATGTATAAAAAGAAAGACTTGTTGTACCACAGAATTATTGAATATCTACAAGAGAGCTTTTTCGTCTGATACTCCTTCAGCTGCTTTAGCGCTCGATTTAGCTTTGTTGCTCAGTAAGCGGTCGGAGTTTCCTATCTATCAGTTGCCTATGATAGAGGTTCCTCCGACATGTGTCCCAAAAGTTGAGGTTCCAGCTAATGCCGCAGCAGGTACTGCTGCTTACGATATTCCTGCACATTATGTATCGCAGTTTGTTCACTTCCCGTTCTCAAGACAGGAAGTGAACACCATCAGACAATCCATCCCAGATATTAGAAAGAATCTGACAGGGTCCTACAAAGAGATAGAATCTATCTTGCAGTTGTCAGTATTTGCTCTGAGCGATATAGATTTGTTATTTCCTGTGCTCCTACCCATTGATTTGTGGAAACAAATTAGGACTGTAGACGATGCAGCAGTTGATAAGGGATCGGACGGTGAGAAAGGGGGCCCCTGTCCTGTTGGAGGACACATGGGATGATATGGTTAGACAAGAGTGAGAAAGAACAGCTGGTGAGACACTGCCACAGGTAATACTGACTTTGCCTGATAGAATAGTGATGAAATTAAAAGCCATAATTCCTGAGAGAAGGATTGTTTGGGACAAACTTACTGCTTGTGTCCAAGGGAAGTCTGAGGGTGCTACCGAATTCTTTAATCGGTTTGAACAAGTGTTTTCAGATTTCAGTGGACAAAATTTTAGCACAGAGTCTGGAAAACAACTATTAGTAGACAAATTTGTGCGTGGATTGTTACCTGACATCCAGTCGCAAATTATGACTTCTGAGAGCGCTTGGCAAGCTAAGTCTCAGCCTGAAGTGTTGCATATGGCTCAGTACTATGAAAACCGAGTCAATAAAGAAAAAGAGAGGATCGAAAAGAGAAAGGGAGACCTGAAAACTAAAGTTCTATTGCAACAGATTGTTAGAGGTCCTAGGGGGGTAGTACACAGTTTAGGGGACAGTATGCTCCACAGGGTAATGTGCCGTTGGGTCCTGTACACGCGAACCAATTCCTCCAGCAGAGGTCGAATAATACATTTGGTACCATGGGAACACGATCCAGAGGCCGCCCTGGGGCAGGGGGTCCTGGTAGAAGCCAGTTTTCTCAGAATTCACAACCTTTTTCACAGGATAATAAATCACTGAGTGTGGATAATAGAAACATTTTTGATCATCCTTCTACTGCATATCTCTCTGAAGACCTTCCTTTTGATGACATTTTGTTTCGCTAGGATTGCCCGAAGTAGGGTTTGGAACCGACACCTATTCCTGTTAATCAGAAAGGTCCCTACGTTGAAATGATAGTGGGAAATAGGAAACATCTATTCTTGATAGATACAGGAGTGCAGATGTGTTCCATTGACCATTTACGGGTTCCAAACATTCCACTGTCAGGGCAAACCAATGTTTCTGTAGGGTTTTCTGGTACACCAGTGGTTAGTCCGGTTTCTTCGCCGGTACCAATCACACTGGGTCCATTCACAGATCACTGTCCGTTTCTTTTGACAACAAACTGTGGAGAGAATTTGTTGGGGTTGAATCTGTTGAAAGAATTAAATGCGGTAATTCATTTTTCTTCGGATGGAGTGCGTTTAATGATTTCACCACAGCAACTTTCTGTCTCTCAGTTCTTGACTAGACCTTTGCCGCCGGAATTTTGTGATGTTCCGGAGTGTTTATGGGCGATTGATGACAATGATGTCTGTGTTCTACAAATTGAGCCTGTTAAAATCATTTTGAAACAAGGAGTAAAGTTGCCACGTATTCCTCAGCATAAGATTTTGGTTGATGGTGAGCAAGCTTTGAAGTGTATAGTTTCTGATTTTGTACACCGCGGGGTAATTGAAGAAATTGCAGGTAGTTTGTGCAATAGTTTGATTTTGCCTGTGTATAAGAGAGGCGATAATGCAACTCCTTTTCTTTTCATCATCGATTTGCACGCTATCAATAAGATTGTTGCTCCACAATTTCCTATTGTGCCTGGTGTAACGACGATACTAACTATGATCCCAGCTTCTGCTACTCACTTTAGTGGTGTAGATCTTAAGAATGTTTTCTTTAGCATTCTTATACACAAGGATAGCAGATACATGTTCGCGTTCACCTTAGGGGGACACTCTTTTACATTCACCCATGCGCCACGGGGGTAAACGGAAAGTCCGAGCATTTATAGTAGGGCTTCGAAAGAGCAGCTTGATACACTCGAGTTGCCTACCACTTGTACATTGCTTCAATATGTAGATCATCTTCTTTTAACTGCTGACTCAGAAAGTGCCTGTAAGGAGGGCACTGTGTTGTTGCTTATTCACCTAGCAAAACATGGACATAAAGCTTCACTGAAAAAGTTTCAATATTGTTGACAGGAGGTTGCCTATTTAGGCTATCTCCCGCCAAAGGAGGGAAGAAGGTTGACGCCTGAACGGATTAAAATCATGTCTCGCATGTCTGTCCCAAATACACAGAAGGAAGTCAGAGCCTTAATAGGAATGGCTTCTTACTGTAGGCAGTGGATCCCGAACTTCTCACTAGTAATTAAACCAATGTTGGCTTTGACAAAGAAGGGCATTTCTTTGCCATTGCCATGGAACTTGGAACACCAGAAAGAGTTTGGTCTGCTCAAGACTGCACTGTGTTCAGCACCAGTTTTGGACACACCAAATTATGAAAAGGCCTTTGAGTTGTATGTGCGTAAACGTGATGGATGTGCTTTGGCTGTATTAACGCAGGAACATGGAGGGAAGCATAGGCCGTGCGTCTACTTTTCTTCCGCCCTTGATCCTGTTGCATGCGCTTTGCCAAGATGTTTGAGAGCTGTCGCTGCTGCTGCTGTGTCTGTAAAACAGAGCGAGGGTATGGTCCTAGGCTATGCTTTAACCTTGTTGGTACCTCACTCTGTAGATGTTCTATCAAACAGAACACAAATGCAACACCTCACACCCGCACAATTCATGAGATACGAAATGGTTCTTGTTTGCACCACATATTAAAATTCAGAGGTGTTGTGTACTGAATCCGGCTGAACTATTACCTTTACCGCAAGGTACTGCTTGCAGTGATGAAGTGTCACATGACTGCCTCTACAGTACAGAGCAAAAGACTAAAGGCAGGATTGACCTGAAAGATATGCCTTTGAACAACCCACAAGGGGAGCTGTTTTGTGATGGCTCCTGTTTCAAACTTCCGGATGGTACATCCACGGCTGCTTATGCTATCACTACACTAAGCACGATTGTGGAAACCAAAAGAATCACGCATAACTCTGCACAGGCCACAGAGATTATTGCATTGACTCGAGCTTGTGAACTTTCTGAAGGGCTTAGAGTAAACATATCTACTGATAGTCAGTATGCTTTTGGGGTAGTTCACAACTTCGGTAGACTTTGGGCAGAACAAGGTTTCTTGACCTCACATGGAACAAAGATCCAATATGGCTCCTTGATAGTGTGGTTACTTTCAGCGCTTGCACTCCCCACTCAGTTAGCAATCATGAAATGCGCAGCGCATCAGAAAATCATAAATTATGTAGGAAAAGGGAATGCTTTTGCCGACCAGATAGCCAAACAAACTGCCACCGATCTCTATTCAGAAATGTACACTGCAAGGGAAGCCACAAATGTTTGCACCATAGACAAAGGCATTGAATCTGTAAAGAATATCCAAGCCGATGCCACGTTAGAAGAAACTAAGCAATGGGCTGATGGTTTGGCAAGGTTGGATGATGACGGGTGTTGGGTGGATAAGTTAGAGGGAAAATGGATGCTGCCAGACGCGTACATTACAATGATGGTCGCAATGGCTCATGGGCCCACCCACATCTGTGCAAGGCAAGTGTGCAAAATGTTAGAAAATGTCTGGGTGAACGCTAAAATCTTGAAAAGCTGAGCGCTTTGTCCAAAATTGCATGATCTGTCTACAGCATAATATGGGAAAAGGCACATCGACACCAAGGGGTAGTTTTGGTCCACCTTCTGTCCCCTTCGAAGTCATCCACTTTGATTTCATTGAAATGGAGCGTTGTAATAATCTTAAGTACGTTTTAGTTGTTATTTGTGCCTTTAGTAAATGGGTTGAAGCCTTTCCTGTGAAAGAGGCTACAGCAATGACAACGGCGAAAACCATGCTTAAGGAATATTTTCCTAGGTTTGGTTTGCCAAGGGTCATCTGGTCGGACAATGGTCCACATTTTATCGCTGCTGTAATTCTGCAGATATGCGCGGGATTTCAGATCGATAAACGGTTCCATTCGGCTAGACATGCAAAAAAAAGTGATGGATTGGTAGAGAGATAATGGAATTTTGAAAAACAAGCTCGCTAAGAGGTGTGCCGGCACCAAAGTCAAATGGCCGGATGCCTTACCGATAGTGTTATTGTCTATGCGCACCACCCCACAGACTAAGACTGGGCTCTCCCCATACAAGGTGGTTATGGGTAGGCCAGCTAACATATGGAATGTCCCAAAGCTCTGGGCCCTGTGGGATATTGAACATGTACTTCTTTCTGATTACTGTGACTGGTTAACTAAAAATCTGTATTTGATTTACCAACAGGTGCGAGAAGCCCTTCCAGTAAAATATGAGGGGCCAGGGCACAGCATCCGCCCTGGGCAGAGGATGCTCGTGAAAGCATTCGAACGAGCATCCTGTCTTGCACCCCGCTGGAGAGGCCTGCACCAAGTTCTCCTGGCCACACAGACTGCAATCAAGGCACTGGATTCATGAGTCGCATGTCAAGAGGATTCCCTTCGCCACACGATACTGAAGATACAGAAAATCTTACCTGCTCTGCTCCCAACGATCACTCAGCATTGAGCAGTATTGAGAGTGCTTCGGAGACACTCCCTGAGCCTGCGGTGCCTGGAGAAACAGCTACTTCATCTCCACACTCTTCTACAGATCCTTTTCCACCACTGTTCTGTTGCGAATACACCACTTCCATCAGGAAGCAACGACACGTTGTTCGCAGATCTCACTGTACCAGGAGTAAGAAGGTACAATCTGCGTCCACGGAGCTAGACTTACTGCATGGTTTGGCTGTGCCACCAGGAGAATCACCATAGGGCTTGTCTTTTGGCCCTGTCGTTTGCATACATAGGAAAGCCGTTGGCTAGGGATAGGGAAGGACTAAGAAAACGCACGATCAGGAGATCGCCAGCAAATGAACCTCCAGAGCTTTTTGTTTTGAAGAAACAATGCCTGCTACCGCCTCCACCCGTAGGGAACAAACAAGTGACAGTGTGGCCAGTATAGACAATGGACAATCGAATACATGGTCTTTTAAAACGTATTGGTTTCTTGTAATCATGTTAACCGGTTTCACAATAGTAATTGCTTTAGGATTTTGGTACATGGAAGAAGTACATCCTTTTGAAACTCTTTTGCCTACTGAAAATGTACCTACTGTATTTACACCTTTCGTGCATCTGCACACTCTATCTACTAGACACTCTCAACACAGACAGAGTTACCACAATAACACACTACTGCTTATCATGAATCCGACACATGCCATTTTAAACAGGTCTAATTGCTGGGTCTGCTCTCATTTACCACAACATGGAGACAAGGGGATGGGCTGGTATATTCATCCTTTACCTTTGACTACTGCATGTTACGCTTCTTTAAGGGCACTATTCTTTGGCCGACAGAATGATAGCATCTTCGGGAATTTTGATGGAACAAATTTGAATAAGTTTGAAAAACTTTTCACAAATCGGAGCAAGCTTAATGTTCCATTAGTCCGTCTGAAAGACTGTCTCGACCTTTTCAATCTCTGCTCTCTTTTAAGATGGCTCCTATAGGCAATAGGGATGCCACGCCACCTTCCTACACTGTTAACCATAGTCCCAATTCAGTTTCTTTCTGCATACAGAGGAATGGTACTCAGTCAATGGGTGATTTCAAGGGTTGCACCAACGTTGCGAACTTGACCAGGAGGACAGACCTTTGTATGTAGGCGAACCTGTCTACTTCGTTTGCGATAATGAAGCTTTCCTATGGCTACCTAGGGATTGGCAGGGAACCTGTTACTTAGAAATTCTGTTACCAGGGGTATTCATAACAAGTACCATAGAAATCTCTAAGGCTCGTCCACTGCGCCCGTGTTTGGTGTATTTCCTTTTGTGGTACTCAGCCTTGATATTTCCTTGCTTTTACAATAGGACACTGTTATCCTGATTCAAGAGGTATTTTTCCTGAATCAGTTGCATCCTCTGTTGTTTCAGAGTACTTACCTGCCCATGTATCTGATCAAAGTAATTATGGGAATCAACCCCTTTGATAATTAATTGACTATTTTCAGTTTTCAATTGTTTTATTTCTAATTGGAATGCGATAATGTCCTCCAAAAAGACTATATTATGAGCAGCTGGTCATTTCGCTTGTGTTGCAGTGTGCTCAGATTTTCTACACACTCTTTTTGTGCATTTTTTCAGTGTACAAAAAATGTGTTTCACGCTCTGCACTCTCTTGCTGCAGTGTCTTTGAGTTGTTGTACATGATCCTGGGCCTGTGACAGGTCTCCAGCCTGATTCATCCTACTAGCCTCACTATTTTGACAACGGTCTTCCACTAACAGCAAATGAAAATATAACTGATCAGTTAGCTGAGCCATTTGTATCTGTTTATCATTTATCACTGTTTATTGTGGTCATATAAAATGCCTCAAAGGCTTTGTGCAATATTCCAGCTTCAAGCCAAATATCATTGCTTACTGAGGTAACCTTCCGCACAATTTTGGTTTGGCAGCTTCCAGCATTGTCCTCAACCTATTCTCCTTAAGAAATAATTTAGCTAGGAGATGCTCCCTGGCTTCACCAATTTGTACAGTATTTTTCACAATTGGCATTTTGCAACGTTCATTATGCATGGACAAAATAACACATTTCCTGCTTGATTTCCTCCCAAAATTAAATTCTTACACAATTTTTATTTTTCCTGTACACCTCCCTGGAACTCAGGGGTCAAGTCCTAGCGGGACTTTAACAAAACAAAGATGACTTTCCGTCCACCTTCATGCAATTGCAGAAAAATGAATATACTGTCACAATGAACTTGTCATTGTTGAGGAATAGGAAGCTAAATCCTGGCCCAAGCCCCCAATTTGTAACAGTTAATTTAGAAGCCGCCCTCAACACAGGGAGTTCCTTCCCTCCCGTTATGCAACAAACTGTTTAACAGATTCTTTTTTAGCCCTATCTCAGACACATATTCCCCTTGGATGCCTCTCCCCTGAACTAACAATGGGCCTCATTCCAAGTGCGGCGGTAAGGGGTTAACGGCGCCGGTAAGGATGCTGGTGCCGTCAACCCCCTACTGCTGCATTCCGAGGTCCCTTAGAGGGTCCCACTAAGGCCGGCAGGTAAAACCAGCCGTCCTTAGCGGGAGCCGCTAAAGGACCAGGGAGCTAATAACTGGCCCTGTTATTTACGTGCCCGTTATTAGCTCCCTCCCCATTCCCCTTGAGCCCTATGGGTACTAGAATGGGAATGGGGAAGGGTATTTTGAATGGGGACTTACCGGGTCCTCCAAGGTTGGAATGACCCGGTAGGTCCCTATTCAAAGAACCCGGACCCGGACACGTCTTTGGAGGCAGCCATGGTGCTAATTGCACCATGGCTACCTCCAAACTCGTAATGACCCCCAATGAGCCTAGAACCAGACCATTGTACGGGAAATAAATTAGTATTTATTTAAGTTGAAAGTAATAGAAATTAGCATCGAAATGTCAGACACCAATTTATCTGTGGCACAACACAATCAATTTCTCTCAACATAAATACATTACAAATGTGAGTTGAAAAAGCACAATAACAATTTTTCACTTTCTGCAAATTTCAGTTCACTAAAAAATTACACTGATCAATAACAAAGGCACTTATCATGTAATGTTGTGTGATTTTGATTTTCCTTCATGCTTAAAAGGCTAGCAGTAGGATTTCCGGATTGGTAATGATGATTTCACCCACACTTGTGGTTTAAAATAAACTCAGGGTGATTAATTGGTTTGTTTTTCAGATCCCCCCCCTGGTTTGGTCTATGATGGGAAGTCAGACAGAAAATTGGAATGCTTTGGGGAATTTGGGATTTCAAACCCCCTTGCTGAAAGGCTTGTGTTGGGGAAGTTGGATAAAAAGGTTGGACTGATTTAAGAACAAAGACACCTAAAAGAAGTCAGGGTCAGCTGGACAACAAGGATTACCCAATTAATTTATAGGCTATAGTTTTCAGCACACACTGTGAAGTGAGCTTTGGTAATTTCGAATTTTAACAAAATTCACCCCATAGTGTTCTGCCAAATGGGGAATTAATTAAATTAATATTTTTGGTTATATAGGCTAAGGATCTACACAATTTTTCCGCCCACGCCCCAGCCACTATAAAGGGAAAGGATTGAATGCAAGCAGACTCCCCGCCCTTTTGGTTTCCCAGGGCTCAGCTATACCTATATAGCAATCCTAGGTTTAAGGTTCAGGAAAGCCAGCTGCATCTCAGGACACTCTGGAAAGATAGAGTCGGGGTCTGGTCACTCCACTCTCAAAGATGGCCTCCCGCTCTCCACCACAGGACCCAGTCAGCTTTGAGGCCTTCCTAGAAATAGACAGCTCCACCCAGATGTACTCTCAGCAATCTCCTCTGGTGTCTCATAACAGCTGTCAGATGGTAAGTTTCAGCAGCCTTTCTGATGGGCTGTCTCTTGTCTGACTGTTCCTGTCCTTCCTCTGTCATAGTGCAGTCCCCCTTATAAAGCAGCGATGACACCACCAATTTTACAATCTTGGGAACGTACCTTGCCATAATTCCTGCCACTAGGATTGGACAGTTACCTTTCTCTCTCCTCCCAAACCCAGCCTCCAAGTCAGTATTGGTTTAGGGGTCTGGAGCAATATATGGCAATTCCCATTTCTAATCACTCTTTGTTCTCCTTTCAACCTTTTGTCAAAAACTAGTTATGTATCACAACTTCATAATTTTACTAGCAACTGCCATAATAAACATATTTTCTGATTAAGCTAATCATGGAGAATTAGGTAGGTCGACCACCAAATCCGTACCATGTAGCACGGCCATGTGGCAACTTTCTGCGGTTTCCATAAAAAGCACAACAGTTATGAATATGTAAGTTATTAAGCATATCCCCAATTTTATTTTCCACCCACTCACCAACTCTCACATTTGGAACATATTCAGATCAGCCAGAAACATAGCTTAGATCTCCATTACAGCTCCATGAGTCGCAGGTGGATGAAGTTTATATCTTCAAAATCGTGTGGAAATTACATACAAAATGGTACATAGATGAAATCCATCTACTTTATGATGGCTGAGAAAAAGGCCTAAATGATAATAGTCCTTTTAAATTAACAGTGGATCTTCATGTGAGACAAATGGCCCTCGTCCTGCCTTCCACTCATTTGTTTTCACTGGGTCAGCCTATACCCAGAGTTTTTTTATCAGTCTCCTTTGTGTTGAAAGCTTGCTCTTTGAAGTGGGTGCCCCCATTTTCACACATATTAGTCATGCTCCAGCCAAGAGTAACCTTTCTTGTAGTCAATGCTTGCAGAGCCAGCAGGTCTGGAGAGCACTGACGTTGGACACCTTTAGCAGGACGCTTTATTGCTGTTGGTCATGGCTGCAGGAGACAGATTGTGAGCAACTAAGGAGGTGCACATGCCATGGCATGGAGACAGCAGACAGACTGGGAGCAACTATAAAGGTACACATAGCATGACATAGATACCGGAGACAGACTGGGAGCAACTTGGAAGGTACACATATCATGACATGGATAAAGGAGACAGACTGGGAGCAACGAGAAAGGTGCACATGCCATGGCATCATTACAGGAGACAGACTGGGAGCATCTAGGAAGGTGCATATACCATGGCATTAGTACAGGAGACAGACTGGGTGGAATGACAGAGGTACACATACCATGGTATAGGTGCAGGAGACATGTTGGGAGCAACAAGGAATGTGCACATACCATGGTGTGGATACAGGAGACAGACTGGGAGCATCTAGGAAGGTACATATACCATGTCATAAATATAGGAGACAAATTGGGAGCAATGATGGAGGTACACATACCATGCATGGGTGCAGGAGACAGACTGGGAGCATCTAGAAAGGTACACATTCCATGGAATAGATACAGGAGACAGACTTGAAGCAGCAAGGAAGGTAAACATACCAATGTATGGATACAGTAGACAGACTGGGAGCAACGAGGAAGGTATATATGCCATGGCATCATTACAGGAAACAGACTGGGAGCATCTAGGAAGGAACATATACCATGGCATAGATACATTAGATATACTGGGAGCAATGATGGAGGTACATATACCATGGCATGGGTACTGGAGACAGACTGGGAGCATCTAGGAAGGTGCACATACCATGGCGTGGATACAGGAGACAGACTGAGAGCATCTAGGAAGGAACATATACCATGGCATAGATACAGGAGGCATCAAGGGAGCAATGGCTGAGGCACACATACCATGGCATGGGTGCAGGAGACAGACTGGGAGCAACAAGGAATGTGCACATACCATAGCGTGCATACAGGAGACAGACTGGGAGCATCTCGCAAGGTACATATACCATGGCATAGATACAGGAAATAAAGTGGGAGCATCTAGGAAGGTACATATACCATGGCATGGGTACTGGAGACAGACTGGGAGCAATGAGGGACGTGCACATACCATGGCATGGATACAGGAGACAGACTGGGAGCATCTAGGAAGGTACATATACCATGGCATAGATACAGGAGACATATTGGGAGCAATGATGGAGGTACACATACCATGGCATCGGTGCAGGAGACAGACTGGGAGCAATGAGGAACATGCACATACCATAGTGTGGATACAGGAGACAGACTGGGAGCATCTAGAAAGGTACATAAACCATGGCATAGATACAGGAGACAGACTTGAAGCAACAAGGAAGGTAAACATACCAATGCATGGATACAGTAGACAGACTGGGAGCAACAAGGAAGGTACACATGCCAATGCATTGTTACAGGAGACAGACTGGGAGCATCTAGGAAGGAACATATACCATGGCATAAATAAAGGAGATATACTGGTAGCAATGACAGAGGTACACATACCATGGCATGGGTACTGGAGACAGACTGGGGGCAACGAGGAAGGTGCACATGCCATGGCATCATTACAGGAGACAGACTGGGAGCATCTAGGAAGGTATATATACCATGGTATTAGTACAGGAGACAGACTGGGTGCAATGACAGAGGTACACATACCATGGTATAGGTGCAGGAGACATATTGGGAGCAACAAAGAACGTGCACATACCATGTTGTGGATACATGAGACAGACTGGGATTATATAGGAAGGTACATATACCAATGCATGGATACAGGAGATAGACTGAGAGCAACGAGGGACGTGCACATACCATAGCGTGGGTACAGGAGACAGACTGGAAGCATTTAGGAAGGTGCACATACCATGGCATAGATACAGGAGGCATACTGGGAGCAATGACGGAGGTACACATACCATGGCAGATGGGGAACAGGTGCAAGTGGATGTAGGTCACCTGGCCTAAGCCCCACCCCCCTGGTGCCTTCCTGCCTGCCGCTCTTTTTCACCACTTAGCAAGCCCCGCCCACTTGGTGCCTTCCTGCTTGCCGCTCTTTTTCACCACTTAGCAAGCCCCACCCCACCTGGTGCCTTCCTGCTTGCCGCTCTTTTTCACCACTTAGCAAGCCCCGCCCACTTGGTGCCTTCCTGCTTGCCGCTCTTTTTCACCACTTAGCAAGCCTCGCCCACCTGGTGGATTCCTGGTTGCCGCTCTTTTTCACCACTTAAGGAGCCCTCCAGCCTCTTTTCCTTTGCAGATGGGGAGCCCCTCTGTCCCCACAGGCCATCCCCACCCCCTCTGGTCCCCCTGTGATGTTCCCTTGAGCCCCCCCCTTCTCGCACACAGGTGTTGCCTATTTTGCTTGATTCTTCTACCCTGCTTCCCCCTCAACCCCCTGCAGCCTACTTCTGCAAGAGTCTGTCCTGGTACATTCTGGTTTCACCATCACCGTTTTGTGAACAATGCTGGATTTGACTTTTATGGACTTCATTCATTCACGGTGCGTCACCCTTTCTCAACTCCCATGCTGGAGTTCCTTTGCATCTTGTACTCATGGTGGCCCTGAATCATGCTGTTCCCATCTTAATCTTGTATCCTGGCTTGCAACATTATGTGTTACTACTGACTTCTGCAATTGTATTCGCACTCCCCTCTTGCTTCTCCACCCTTTTTGACTGTTTACTCTCTGTTCTCTCCTCCTTTCGATTCTTCTTTTTCCCATCTCCTCCCCTTACTTTCTTCTATGCACTTACTCTATCAGAATTGTCCCTGGACCTACTATGATAGCAACCTCGTCTGTCGCTCCCCTATCCCCTTACTGTTGTGCCCCCTCCCTCCAGCACTATCTGAAACGTGTCAGGCCTAGTATGATAGTCGCTTGTTTTGTTCCTCCCCTCCCTTTCTGCACCCCTCTCCCTCACCTTTTGTTTTTCTCCGGCTCTACCAGAAATGTCGTCAGGCCTAGTATGATAGTCGTTTGTTTTGTTCCTCCCCTCCCTTTCTGCACCCCTCTCCCTCACCTTCTGTTTTTCATCGGCTCTACCAGAAATGTCATCGGGCCTAGTACGGTAGTCACCTGTCTGTTTCCATTTCCTTCCCACTCTCCCCCTCCCTTCCTTATCTATGTCTTAGCACTTGTACTATCTGAAACGTCGTCAGTCGGAGTACGATAGTTAATTTCACATCCTTATTGTTCATGGCCTGTAAGAATGTCATTGTATTTTCCCTTGTTCCCTCCCTTGCCTTGAAGCGCTTTGAAACACATTATGTATAGGCGCTATATAAATAAAATATCATATCATACTGGAGACAGACTGGGAACATCTAGGAAGGTACATATACCATGGAATAGATACAGGAGACCAACTGGGAGCAATGACGGAGGTACACATGCCATGGCATGGGTGCATGAGACAGACTGGGAGCATCTAGGAGGGCACATATACCATGGTATTCGAACAGGAGACAGACTGCCAGCAATGACAGAGGTACACATATCATGGTATAGGTGCAGGAGACAGATTGGGAGAAACGAGGAACGTGCACATACCATAGCATGGATACAGGAGACAGACTGGGAGCATCTAGGAAGGTACATATATCATGGCACAGGTACAAGTGACAGACTGGGAGCAATGAGGAAGGTGCACATGCCATGGCATGGGTGCAGGTGACATACTGAGAGCAATGACAGAGGTACACATACCATGGCATGGGTGTAGGAGACAGACTGGGAGCAACGAGGGACGTGCACATACCATGGCGTGGATATAGGAGACAGACTCGGAGCATCTACGAAGGTACATATACCATGGCATAGATGCAGGAGACAGACTGGGAGCATCTAGAAAGGTACACATACCATGCCATGGGTACTGGAGACAGACTGGGAGCAACGAGGGACGTGCACATACCATAGCGTGGGTACAGGAGACAGACTGGGAGCATCTAGGAAGGTACATATACCATGGCAGAGATGCAGGAGACAGACTGGGAGCAACGAGGGACGTGCACATAGCATGGCGTGGATACAGGAGATGGATTGGAAGCTATGAGGGACGTGCACACGCCCAACCACAGACTAAGCTTAAAAGGGGGCATGGTTTTCAGATCGTGCTGCCTTCAGTGAGCCATGAGTCAAATGAGTACAAAGCGGGCCATGTGTGGAGGGTCCATGTGGCTCTGCAGGGAGCTGCAATAGAGACTCATGGACCAGAGTGAGGCACACCCTGAGGACTCAATCACACTTAAGGGTTGACTATTTGGAAATATTGAGGGACTGGCAATGTTGGCCACATGCTTTCGCGCTTCTGATCACACAGCAAGGTGCTTTTATCTCTGAATATCTCACGTGCATGGACTCACGTCCCTTGTCTTGTAGAACTGACGTTGAACGTACACACAGCACACGATTAACCCGAATGAAATCTTTAAAATAATCCTTAGAGAGACGTGCTCTGCTAAAGCAGCACGATTGTAGATGTATTTCCCCATCTTAAATGGAAGTTTACAAGTAGCGGAGCCCAGTTGATGTGGGCTTTCAGAAATCTCAACCGGTTTTACTACTGCAATTTAAGGATTTAAACATCCCCAGAAGAAGGTCACCTGCTTGAAACCAATGTCTGACACAGACTTGGCAATTGGCATTCATGATGTGAAGCATATTTGAACATTAGCAAAAAAGCAAAACTATATTTGTTTAAAACTTCCAGACCTGCAAATAAGCTCACTAGAGGTCTGTCACGTGCGGTCATCCATCTTCTCTGTAGCGTCCCTTCCCCCTTAAATATAATTCATGAACCGAAAGAGCAGAGAGCAGGCTAGAGATGGCCACCAGCATTTGACCAAACACAGGACAGTGCTAAAAAGTGAGATGAGATGATCTGTCCAGGATCACAGTAGCGCCCAATGGCAACGCCGGGAGTGGGCCTTCACACTTTGGTTCCACTGCTGTGAATGATCAGCTCTCCGGACTGGTATAATCCATGCTGAAGACGCAGCCCATTTTTTCAGCCCTTGTTTGGGGTATTCGATGCAATGTTCGTTTTTATGACTAGCGCCTTCCGGTGCAGGTGCTTCCTTTCGTAGCACTGTAGATGTCACTATCACAAAAGCTCATATACTCAAGCATATCAGCCTCTTAGAGAGGAAAGGCCAGGCCTGCTTTGCATGAGGAAGCCGGGTGGGGTCCCCTTTTGCCCACCCATTAAGTCCAAACTATTAGTCCTGAAATATGGAGGTGATACATGTTATTGAACTACCTCCACTCACGAATGTGAGAGGGATATGGCCCCATTGTCCTCCACCCCCGGGTTCCTATGCCCCCTTTTGAACAGTTCACACGGTTGCTGTTCTGCCTGCAACCAACTGGTGTCTCTGCACCAGCTGTTTTATAGGGTTTGGGGTGCATTGAACATGCCAACATGGCAATGGGTTTACTTGGCCAACACTAGTGTGCATTTATGGGGCTGGCATCCCAATGTTCTACTGCAGCGTAGATGCCAGCTGCATAATGTCAGCAGTAGTAGCAGGGCATTGCTGAAGCTAGTATCAGTGTTTAGGGGGCAATGTAATAACCAGTATGAATTGCCATACTGTTGTTTCAGCAGGGCACTGCTGTTTATGCCGTTCTTGAGGCTGGCATCACAGTCTTCTGAGTGCAATGTCGATGCCAACATGATAGTGCCTTGAACGGGTCAGAACGGGGCAGGGATGTGTTGGGCATCTTTCTGTAGACCCAGCTTGAGAATGTGATCAACGGAGGCAGCACTGGCTTGGCATTGGCAATGTGTGATTCATAGAGTAAAGTCAGGTATTTCAGCATTTGGGCATTCTCTTATTAGAAGCACCCTGCAATCTTTGAGCAAGAATACGATGTCTTTTTCCAGGAGCCTTCGGTCATCCGCTCACTGAACCATTTTTAACCTTTACATGGAGCCTCTGGGCGCACTCCTCAAAGATCCCAATATAGCCATCCACCACTACACAGATGATGCTGAGCTGTCAGGATTGTATCTAAAAATCCCCCAGGACCTCAGTCGTTTCCATGATTCCCGAGCCATCATCCAGTCCTGGATGTCGGCTGCCAAACTGAAACCTAACTCAGAATTCGTTCTCATCAGTCCGCCCTCTGAACCACAACTTGCCCATCAATGGCTCAATGATATGCGCCTGCAACTCTCTGACTCAGCAAAATCCTTACATTTCACCACTGACAGCAGCCTGTCCTCCCAGAAATACACAGCCAAGAGGGCCCAAACAGCCTGACAGCAGCCTGTCCTTCCAGAAATACACAGCCAAGAGGGCCCAAACAGCCTGGCTGAGAATCTCTACCGTTTGCGTGACATCAAACCCTTCATCCGACCGCTAGAATTCCGTGACGTAGTGCCGGCCCTTGTGGTCTCGCACATTGATGTGAAAAATGGCCTCCTGATGGGGCCCCTGGACACTCACTTGTCTCCCCTAAAAGCAATCTAGCACACTGCTTCACGCCTTATGGAATTTTGACCAAATCACTTCCATCCTACGCAAACTGCGTTGGCTTCTGCTCCAGGCCAGCATATATCTAAAAAGCAGTCACGAGTACCACACCAGCGTACCTGGCGGCTAAGCTCCACATATCCGCTGGCACTTCAGCAAATCAACCAATCGGCTTGAACCACAACTTGTCCGCAAAGACAAGGCCTGCAAATAATCCTTCTCTTGTCATGCCCCGACCCTGTGGAACTTGATCTCAGTGTTGGCATGGAATCCCCCACCATTCTCTCGAAACATGGCTCTTTCAACAACACCTGACCAAGAACTAATCCCAATTCATGTGCAGACTGAGGCACAGATTGCAAACTCACAGCACCGCGCTACTGTTAAAAGATGCCAGCCCAAAAGCGGGCAGCACACACTCTGCACAGTACTCCGCAGCTCTAGAGATAGGTCTGCGCTTTAAACAATCAAATAAAACAATAAAGGTTCATTCTGATTGCATTTTATTATCCAGCAGAGGAAGAACGATGTGCATTCAATATTTTATCTCCTGGCATAATATTAAAAACTGCTGGAAAGTAATTTAACGATTTCCACAGTCTGCCAGGCGCAGCTGCTGTCCATGGCACAAATAGCTATTTGTCTATTAGGCATCCAGTGTCTCTCTGAGCTGAACCTACATGATTCTGCAGCACAGGTCCTAGAAAAGAGATGTTCTGGCCTCTTGAGCACGTCATGTTATTTCAGGTGTCTCTCCTATGGATCCCACACACGCCCTGGGGGCACTTTGTCAGGTGGGCTGTGCTGCTGTTGATTCTGCCTTTAGGTGTAAACTGGGGCTGGGGGACACCCAGAACCAGAAAGAGGAATGAATGAAAGCGAGATAAGGTAGCATGTGATGAAAGGGTCTAGAGTAGGATGGGACTGAAGGTTCAGGGTCTTGTAGAAGCTGGGCTGGATAGATTACCGAATGTGTGCCTTGTGTCTCTAAAGTGTGAACATATGTAGGAAGTAGACTTATCAGCAGGAGGGCTCTTCAGTAGTGTTGGCTGCACATGGGCCTAAGCAGGTCCATTATTGATGCCCACAGGATTTCCATGCTTTAATGGGGAATTCCTTTAACACTGAGGTCTTTCCTGGATGGTGCAAGCATCAGAGACGCAAGTGAATTGTGATGTGCTAGGTAGAGGGGGGCGTACTAAGGGAGCCTGCACGAACATGACACTATGCGAAATGTAGATGCTTAGACGTAGTGCGTCCATATAAACAGGCGCCATTTTGTAGTTATCCCAGGCAGGTGAGTGTTTGGAGCCCAGCTCCATTTTGCCGTGATATTAGCTTGTGATATTTAAAAAGTTTCCCCACCCAATCCTGTGTCCCCCGCCCCACTGAATGCCCTTCCTGGTCTACCCCCTCCCGCCTTCCATCCCGCCCACTGCCCGTGATTGGTCCTCGTAGCCCTAGCTTCTGGCTTTATCGACCTGTGCACGCCTGCCCACATCCTTTCAAACAATCCCAGGCAGGTACGTGTTTGGAGCCCGGGTCCATTTCGCCCGTGATATTTGCCTGTGATATTTAAAAAGTTTCCCTGCCCTCTTTGGATCCAGCGATGCTGGCAAATTGAAAGTGCGCAAGGTTCTTGTCTCCCCCCTTCCCTCATCCATTATAGAAACTTCTGGGTTTTTTGATATGTTTCAGTCTGGTTTTCATCCGGGGAGAGGAACCGAATCAGTTCTTAATTCTGTCCTCGATGATCTGACTTGTCTAGTTGATCAGGGCGGGGTGGGAGCTGTACTCCTGCTTGATCTGTCGGCCGCGTTCAACAAGGATGAGCGCTCTCTTTTGATCTCCTGTTTGTCTAACGCGGGCCTAGGCGGCCAAGTATTCAACTGGTTCGGAGTATCCTAGCTGACCGGTCTCAGTCATTTTTCCTGCCAACTTTCTGCTCTGGATCTGTTTCACAGGTTTGTGGAGTTCCACAAAGTTCTGAGCTGTCGCCAATCCTCTGTAATATCTATATTCGTCCACTTCTCCTTCTTTTTATGTCACATGGATTCTGCTTTTACTCTTATGCAGACGACACGCAGATCCTGGTCCGTTTGGATCTGTCTCGCCCGGAAACCGCAGCTCGGCTCAGGAGCTGCCTTGAGGATCTGGGTGCCTGGATGGACTCCTGACTTCTGGCTGGCCTCTCTTGGCCCGTTTCCCTCTCCGTCCCCTGCAGTGAGAAATCTGGGGGTTAAGTTCTCATCTTCTCTTGATATGACTGAGCAGGTTGATGCAGTCTGCAAATCTGGTCACTTTAAATTGCGCACTCTGCGAAAGGGTTTTACATTCATTCCTGGTCATTTTCATGCCCTCGTGGTAGCAGCTTTTGTCCTCAGTACAGCCGATTATTGTAATTCACTGTACTTTGGCCAACCATGCTATTTGATAAATCGCATTCAAATGCTCCAGAATGCAGCGGCCAGAGTAGTCCTGTGCCCCCCAGCACGCACTCATATGTCACCGCTTCTGAAACAGCTGCAATGGATTCCGATTGAAAAATGTATCCTGTTTAAATCTATGTGTGTGCCTAGTGCAGCAGGCTTTTTACAAGGAAGAGCAGAATATCCTCAGGAAAAATGTGTGCACTATGTTCCTGCCCACCCTCTTCAATCTCAGGCTGCCTTATTAATATCAGTCCCCCGTGGTAGACAGACTCGTGCCTTTTCCATGGCAGCTGCAAAAGCATGAAACCAGCTGCCATGGTCACTTCGAGCAATCTCTAACCACCTGGCCTCCCGACGGTCCCTGAAGACCCTTCTTTTCTAAATGTATGTATGTCCCTCCTGCCTCTTCCTCTGCTTAGCGCAAACGTGCCTTCGGGCGTACGTGCGCTTTACAAGACTATATAAAATAACATAACATAACATAACATAAAAGGGCTCTCAATGGCTTGGTTGTCCCGTTCCAAGGCAGAACCGGTTTGGGTGGAAACCCCTTCTCATTTCCGGGAACAAATACCTGACCTGATTAGGACAGCCCACAGAGACCACTTGCATATCCAGTCCTGTCGATGATCCTTAACCCTGAGAAATGATGCATCAGGGGAGGGGACTTCCCATTATCTGGCAAAACTCTCAACATGCAGGGCTTCTCTGGGGCTATTTCTATGGTTCCATATACTAATGATTTGGATGTAAAGGTGGGGGGGAAGGTGGTGTGTGCTCCCCTTTTATACTCTGAGAGTTCTCCTGTCAACCTGCTCAGCAGGGATCTGCTTAGCAAATTAAACATGACCATATCATTTACTGATCACACCATTGTCTGCGCCATACAAGGGATATGTGCAATGGGAGCGATGCTCATAATACACGCCATTGCACGTGAGGTAGCGGTCCGAGGAATACCTGTAGACCCAGACATGTTTATCTACGGCATAACAGTACTAGTGGAGGCAGTGGTACAAATTGCCAAAGCATGTTGGAGAGTGCCAACCAATTTCATTTTCCATCCTGTGGTTTCCCCAGAATTGGTGGCAGGTATAATCTTGTCCCTAGACTTACAAGGGTTGGTCATACGTGCGAAGAGAGTGGTTGTCCTTGGAACAGACTGGCAAGGGTGCAAGTGGTGTACTGGATTATGCATTGACCCCACTGTACCCTTCAAAGAGATAACAGATGCAGAACCTTTCAAAGGTAGTGACAATGATGAGGAGATAATATTAGAAGTGTGCATCCTCTGCAAATTCATGGTACAGTGCAGAAGGGTGCAATGCCCCCAATGGCTATTGTCACATCATCTCCCATCATTGAAGTGGACTTGGAGTGTGTGCCCGCACAATTGTTAAGAACCAACCCACATGACATAGGACTACTAAAGGAAGTCACCCCAGTACACAGTGCACTAAAGGTTGGAGCAGTTTTCCACCGAGTGAAACAGCACCCACTATCAAGGGAGACAGAAGAGGGTATAAAAGGCACAAAACAAGCCCTACTCCACCAAGGGATAATAGTGTCCTTCACCTCACTGTGCACCACTGCGATCTACCCTGTCAAAAAGGCCATGGGGGCAATTGGAGAATGATCCAGGATCTACGCCCCCTAAATGATGTAGTGCAGAAAGAATTTCCTGTAGTTCCAAACCACACCACCAGCCATTTTATGTAGTATCCCTAAAGAAGTGACCCACGTCACAGTGGTTGATTTAAAGAACGCATTCTTTGCAATACCCTTGCACCCTGGCTCACAGTACCTCACAGCCTTCACAAATGGCGGAAATTGCTATGAACACACTCATTTGCCCCAAGTGTACTGTGAAAGCCCAAGCATATTCAACAGAATATTACACACAGACTTAGGTAACATCCAAGTGTCCAGCACGGTCATTCAGTACGTAGATAATTTACTTGTGTGTAGTGACAATGCACACAACTGCAGAAGACACTCCATTACTCTCCTGCAACTCTTGGCCCGCAGGGGGTAAAAGGTTGACAAGGCCATACTCCAATATTGCCAACTGGAAGTACTTTACCTGGGCCAGTTGATATCAGAAAACGGCAAGAGAATAATACCAGACAGAAAAGCATCCGTGCACCCCAAACCTGTTACAGTAAATGACATGCAAATATTCCTAGGGTTGTGTAACTATTGCACAGCATGGATCCTAGACTATGCAGCATACACAAGGCAACTTCTACAGGGTCTCAAGGATGCACTGAGAGGCAAACACAAACTAGAACGGACTACAGACATGGTCCAAAATGTCAATGATTTAAAAGAACCAGTTCTCGGCACCCCAGTTTACACACAAGAATTCTACATATTTTCACATTTTAACGGCACACTTATGACGGCCGTACTGTCCCAGAAAAGTGCAGTGGTCCACAAGGCATTGGCCTTCTACAGTGGAACATTTGATTTAGTTATGCAAGGGCATTTTGCATGCAAACAAGCACTTGCTGGGGCTGCCTTCCCAATCGAAAAGAGCTCCACAATTGTAATGGGATGCTCAATGACACTGTACATGGAACATTCAGTATTCGCCTTCTTAGAAAGATCAAAGTCTACCCTGACCACACAGAGAGCATCGGCACACAAGATTATCATCTCTTGCTCAAATATTCATGTTGTGCGATGCAAAACAGTAAATCCAGCCACGTTTCTAACAGAAGTTTGTACAGACGAGAACTTGCCACATATTAAGGGGAGGAAGATGAAATCCCCAAACCAAAAAACAGCCCATTAGAAGAAGGGGAAGGAACGAGTTACTTACCTCTAACTGTTCTCCAGCATGGGTCTAGCATGGATTCACATGCTCATGAATATTCCCCGTCATCAGGCTGGGAATCCTCGGTAAAGAAAACATCAGTTTCAGTTTCATTTCTGAACTGTCTTTCTCCTAACAACCAATCACTGAGCTCTGGGTCATACTGCCCCCAGCCAATGACTGCCCTCTACCTAAGCCCCTCCTCTGGCAGCCATCTTCAGATTTGGTAGCTCGTAAAGTGGCAGTAGGACCATGAGAAGAGCCGTAGAGGGGTAGGCGGGAGGGTTTGCATGTGAATCCATTCCAGACCCATGCTGGAGAACAACAGTTACAGGTAAGTAACTTGTTCCTTCTCCAGCGTGGGGTCTGGCATGGATTCACATGCTGAATAATATAAGAATACATAGCAGTACACACATGCACAACCATGGGAGGTGGCAAGGCTCAACATAAGCATCTCTTACCTCCTCACCAGGCTCCCCTTCAAGCGAACAGGTTGCACAGCACTGCTTGGCGACTCTGGATTCCTCCCTGGAATCCCTGTCGACGCAGTAGAATCTCGTGAATTTGTGCATCGACCTCCACGTAGCAGCCCTGCATATGTCTAGCAGGGGCACACCAGACAGGAAGGCCGTAGTTGCAGCGATCGCTCTGGTCGAATGGGCTCTCAGACGGCCAGGAAACGGTCAGTTTACCACCCGGTGACAATGGGTGATGCAGCCGGAGAGCAACCTGGAAATGAAAGCCTTGGAGTGGGCCTTCCCACATTCACAGGGCCAAAGTTCACAAAAAGTTGCGACGTCTTCCGGAAACTCTTTGTGCGGTCCATGTAGAACCTCATCGATCTAGCCACATCCAGAGAGTGCAAAGTCCTTTCAACCGGTGGCAAAGGTGTTGGAAAAAACACAGGTAACACCAAGGGCTCATTTAGATGAAAGTCCGACGGCACCTTGGGCATGAAGGAGGGGTGCGTCTGCAGCACCACCCTCATGTCGTGAAAAGTCAAATAAGGTGGCTTACAGGACACGGCCTGAATCATACCCACTCGTCCTGCAGAGGTGATGGCCACAAGGAAGGCTGTCTTCCACTACAAGAACTTCAATGGAACTGTCTGCATAGGTTCAAATGGAGGGCCCATCAGACTAGTCAGCGCCACATTGAGTTCCCACGCGGGGGTTGGAGCCTTCACTGGTGGGAACGAACGGAACATTCCTTTAATAAACCCTTTATACAGACGCTGTGACCATAACGACAACCGTCCTGGAGATCTGTTGTAGCGGGAGATAGCCACAAGATGAACCTTGATGGAGGCATGAGCCAGACCTGCTTTGGCCAACTACAGCAAATATGGTAGTACCTGCGGAGCCGTGAATCATAGAGGATCGATCTTCTGTGCACAGCACCAAGCGGCAAACCTCTTCCATTTATGTCCACAGCATTTTAGAGTAGACGATGCTCTGGCATGGCAAGCACCTCCTTGCAATCCGCTGGGAGATCGTAGCCCTCAAACTCAAATGCTGCAGGAGCCAGGTCTTCAGGTTCAGCGTTCATAGGTCGTGGTGCAGAATTGCTCCTCCTTCCCTGGCGAGAAGGTCTGAGACCGCTGGAAGCTTGACTACAGGGGACGCTGACATGCTGAGAAGATCCGGGTACCAGATCTGCCTCGGCCACACCAGTGTGACACAGATCATCCTTCACCGGGACCATCTGAGTTGATTAATGAGTGGAAGAAGTAACAGCAACAGAGTGAACACATTCAGAAACATGCCGTCCAAGGGGAATGAGAATGCATTCCCCAAACTCCCCAGCCAGGGAAGCCTGCTGGCAAACTTGGTTTTCGTCGCTGTCGCAAACAGATCAATCTGGTGACTGCCCCATCTGCGGAACAGGTGATCCACTTGGTCCTGCTGAAGCTCCCACTAATAGCAAGAGCCTAGCTCCCTGCTGAGAGAGTCAGCAACGGTGTTCTTTACTCCTGCCAGATGAAATGGAATGAGAAACAACCCCTGGGTGACTGCCCAGTGCCATAGGTCCTGCACTTCTTTGGGGAGCGCCGGGGATCTGTTGTCCCCCTGCTTCCTGATGTAAAACATTGTGGTGGTATTGTCCGTAAAGACCTGCACCACCTTGCCCTTGAGGGATGAAAGGAATGACTTGAGGGCCCAATACACTGCCTGCAGCTCCAGCACATGGATGTGCAATGTTTTCTGCTCCGGCAGCCACAGGCCTCTTGGTGTGGAAACTTCCGGTGTGAGCTCCCCATCCCTCCAGTGAGGCGTCCGTCATGACTGTGTCCTGGTGCGGTGGGGTCTGGAAATCCAGGCCTCCAGACAGCTGAGCGCGAACTCCCCACCACCTTATCGCTTGACGGAAGCCCTTGTCGAGCGCAATCTTGTCCTGAAAGCTTCCCAACACTTGTATCCAACGGCGTTCGAGGAATTCCTGTAGTGGATGCATCCGTAGCCTTCATAGTCAGATGAGGTAGATGCATGACAACATCATGCCAAGCAAAGACTTGATGGTCCTCATCATGGCGACCTGCAGTGTCAACAGCCGTTACACCTTGCCCAAGATGGCCGCTATCCTTTCCTCCGGCAGAGATTCCAGGTTCCCAGAAACTGCACGTCCTGCGATGGAGTCAAGCAGGACTTTGCATAGTTCACTGAGAACCCCAGTTCCATCAGCAGGCGAACGGTCCTCATCGTATGGTCGACGGCAATGTCCTTTGAACTGGCCCAGATGAGCCAGTCGTCCAAGTAAGGGTAGCCGTGGATCCCCCGCAGTCACAGCTGCGTCACCACTGGCGCCAGGCACTTGGTGAAAACCCTTGGCGCCGACTTTAATCCGACGGGAAGGGCCGTGAATTGGTAGAGCTTCCCTTGAACCATGAAGTGCATAAACTTGCAGTGTCCCTTGTGAATGAGGATGTGGAAGTATGCATCCGCCAAGTCCAGCGTCGACAGAAAGTCTCCCTCTTCGAGCTGCCCCAGCACGTGCTGAAGAGTGACCATCTGGAACTTTTGGGACTTGATGTATTTGCTTAGTCGACGGAGGTTGAGGATGGGGCTCCATCCTTCGGTCTTCTTTCTCATGAGGAAGTACCTTGAGTACACTTCGGAGCCCCTGAGCCTCTTTGGGACGAGCTCTATCATGCATTTTCTTAGCGTGGTTGTCCTGCCGGGACACTGGTGGTATTTGAGGACATTTCTGTTGAAATTCCAGGGTGTGTCCGTGGGCGAGAGCGTCCATCACCTAACGGTCGGTGGAGATGGTCTTCCACACGCTGATGTAGTTCGCCAGCCGACCTCTCACCGGGGTGCACGGGTGGGGGCCCGATGCCACGGTAAGTTCAATCCTGCTTGGAAGTTGAAGGGCCGCATTTGGGACCATGGCGATGATGACGTCCTCCTCCGAAGGCCTTGGAACTGCCCCTGTTGGTTTCCTAGTCCAAAGAACAGGAGGGTTGACGGTAAGAAGAGGAGCCCCACTGAAACTCTTGGAGGATCCCTGGGACTTGCTGCCTGAGGGCCGAAAGGACGGTCTCCGTTGTTGAAGAATGCCCAAGGCACGGACTGTCACTGTGTCCGTCTTTATGGCTTCTAGAGACTCATCCACAGCCTTCGCGAACAAATTGTCCCTGTCGAAGGGCATGTCCAACCCCTTCGACTGAACGTCCTGATGAAAATTGGTAGCCTTAAGCCAGCCACAATGATGAAGGCAAATGCTGTTGCCCATTTGGCGGAACCCCACGTCGGCAATGTCCTTGGCCACAGTGATGGCATGGTCCAACGCCACTTCGCCTTCATGCAGAATTTCCAGCACTACTGACCTCTTGTCGTCGGGGAGCAAGTCCAGGATGGGAGCGATCTTGAACCACAGCTCCCGGTCGTAGCGTGCCATGATGGCGAGGGCATTGGCGGCCTTGATGGTCGTCACTGCAGAATAGATGACCCGTCATCCCATGGCATCTAAATTCTTGCCCTCGCTGTCTGGAGGAGTGGATGCTGCCGAGGAAGAAGTGCCCGAGGACTTCTTCTTCGCCGCCCCTGACACCACAGAGTCCAGAGACAGTTGGGCCTCAAGCACTTGGGCGCGGTGTCTGGCACACTGTACTTTTTCTTAAGGCGATCCCTCTTCGCTGGGGCCATAGAAGGGTTCTTCATGAGAGATAAACCTTCGTCCCAAATGTCAGTTGGTGGACCTGTCCACCGAGAGGTCTCTAGGAGGCAGTTGAGGTGGGGGTGGTAGCTGAGGTGAAGGCGGGAGAGGCAGCTGGTGCACCAGCTGGGAGCCCAGGCCCTCATCGCCATGCTGCTCTTCCTCAACTGTATCCTTGCCGTCGGCGTCTTCATCGTCGCCTTCCTTGGCAAGCTAGTCGTAGGGCCCCTCCTGGATGGTTTGCAGGCAGATAATCTCCTCCTCAGAGGAGATATCTGTACTCTGGAGAGCCACCACGCCTCCCCCCTTTTCGCTTCCAGAGGGGAAGGTCTCGAGGAGATGACGGGCATCTTCTTCTCCAGGGTTTTCTCTATGGGCCGGAATACAGCCTCCCTCCTGTGAGGAAGGGATACCCTCGCCTTCGAGGTTGCGCCCTGCAGAGCTGTCTCTGCGGCCTTCGCAAGAGACGCCACCACCCCTTCGATGGAAGGCTGGGCCTTCGCCGGGTGTGCCTCAGCCTTCACGGTCAGGACCGGAGCCTTGTCCTGTATGGCCTTGGTCATCCCAGCCGCCTTGTCCTGCCTGGCCTTCTCCTTAGGAGCAGGGTCCACGCCTAAAGGGCAGGCACCACCCGTCTCATAGCTCCAAACAGCACATTGCAGCAGACATACAGGAAGATTGGTTTGTACCGAACATTCAAGAGCATCTCACAAACATGATCATACACTGCACCACCTGCAAAACTTTCAGCACTGGCATGATGCTCCGAACAATATGAGGAACTCTATTTCACCCCATTGGGCCTTCCGTGAGCTACACATAGACTACACAGACATGGGAGACAGATGCAATGGTTCCCGATAGCTTATAGTTGTAGTATGCCCTTTTTCATGATGGGTTGAAGCTGGACCTTTTTAGAATGTGAGGTTTTCCCTCGATGGGGCGTGTGCGATGTACTTAATCCGACAACGACACCCATTTCTTCAATTAACTCTTCAAAGAGATCACAGCACTACTTGCCATTAAACACCAACTGTACTCAATTTCCCACCCCCAAGCAAATGACGTTGAAAGGATCAACCACCTCCTCCAAAGCAAACTGTCCAAGCTCTGCACCACATTAAAAAGAGAACTGTGTTTATTGCTTGCTCCTGGTTCTGTTCAGCTTACACACTCAGCCAAGTAAAGACCACAACCTTTCACCCCACGAAATAGTGACTGTCATACGCATGCATACGCCCATCAGATGCCCATAGTGCTGCAGCGGTTTTGGGTGAAGAATTCAAAGATTATTTGTAAAACCTAACACGTGCAATTAAATATGTCTCCCGACGGATTGCATCCCCCTTAGCCTTCTCCGGAAGGTCGGTCTTGGGCTTCTCCTTGAGTTTGCTTGGATGGTCTGACTTCCTCTTGGCTGAAGATCCTGAGCGTTGACTGGTGACTGAGGCTGGAGATGTCTAACGCGCCCTGGTTGCCGAGGAGCCTGTTGCAACAGCGCTCCCAGTGGCAGTAGGCTTGCAGTGGTTAGCCTTTTGTGAAACCCCGCGGGAGAGACATCCTCAAAGGTCTTAGAAGCCCGCTCAGCTTTCTTGGCACTGGGAGAGGAATGCTGCTGGGACTCACCTAGAGAAGGGGCGTTGGCCTGTAGCCACTCTTTCAGCCACCTGTGCCGATCCTTCATAGTGCGAGGGACCATCTCCTGGCAAAACGCACAATCTTCCTCCTTGTGCGATGGGTACAGGTAGTAACGACACTAGGAATGCTTGTCATTCGAAAAGACATTCCGCGAGCCGCAGTCGGAGCAAATCTTGAACAGGGGTGTTGAATCCTTCTTCTCCTCCGACATGGTCCACGCGGTGTAGGCCTGAACAATCCTCTGGAAGTCTCCACAAAGAAACTCGATGAAATTTGCTCATGAGGGGCGCTGAAGAATCTGGAAAAACAAATCCCCATTAATTAGAAGGTTGATCGATGGAGCATGCGGCTCGATTGACCGAAAAATAGAGTAACACTCTTCCAAAAAGTGAAAAAACGCAGTAAAAGCTTGAGAGCTAAACAAAAGGACTCCCAACAAAATATGAAGAATGCTGCCAGGGAAGGGGATTAGGTAGAGGGCAGTCATTGTCTGGGGGCAGTATGACCCAGAGCTCAGTGATTGGTTGTTAGGAGAAAAACAGTTCAGAAATGAAACTGAAATTGATTTTTTCTTTACCGAGGATTGCCAGCCTGACGACAGGAATATTCATGAGCATGTGAATCCATGCCAGACCCCATGCTGGAGAAATAGTCTTTGTTGCAGGTTTAACAACAGTTGACCGACCAAGAGACAGGACAGAGACATACAGGCGCGGCAGTTGTGGGCTTTGTAGGAGGAGAATATGAAACATTAGTGATGAAGAGATTACCCATGCACTATTCAGCACAGGCAGCAGAGCTTGTGGTGCTCGTTGAGGTGCTACACGCAACACAAGGATGCCACGTGACCATTTATTTGGACTCGGCATACATCACTACCACAGTGCAGGCTGGGTTGTCACGGTGGAAAAGGAGAGATTTCTGCAGAGCAGACGGCTCCCCTGTACAACATGCTGCACTACTAGATACTCTGATTTCACATTGTCACAACCCTCTGTGGTAGCGGTAGTTAAATGAGGCGGCAACACTGATGAAATTTCATTACAGAATGCTGCGGTAGATGCTGTGGACAAAATGGCAGCCTATCTCCTTGTCCCGGTAATTTCAGAATACGTCATAACTACACCATCATATGATCAACAAAACTTACCATACATGGCACCGTCCATTACACAGCTCATCGAGCTACAGAGCAAGGCATCAAATGAAGAAAAAGTATTATGGTCCAGAAGAGGGTGTAAACAATCCCCTACAGACTTACTGTGGAGACAAGAATGTACTGGCAAGGCAGTCATGCCTATAGAGCTTTTGGCAGTAGCATTCGACCATCTGCACCACCCGTCCCATAGATCCAAACAGCACATTGCAGCAGACATACAGGAAGATTGGTTTATACCAAACATTCAATAGCATCTCACAAACATGATCATACACTGCACCACCTGCCAAACTTTCCGCACTGGCATGATGCTCCGAACAATATGAAGAACTCTACCTCACCCCATTGGGCCTTCCGTGAGCTACGGTTTTCCCTGCGATGTACTTAAATCCGACAACGGCACCAGCACTACTTGCCATTAAACACTGAATGTGCTCAATTTACCACCCCCCAAGCAAATGACGTTGTTGAAAGGATCAACCGCCGCCTCCAAAGCAAACTGTCCAAGCTCTGCACCACATTAAAATGAGAAATGGGTGTATTGCTTGCCCTTGGCTCTGTTCAGCTTACGCACTCAGCCAAGTAAAGACCACAACCTCTCACCCCACGAAAAGTGAGGCTGCTGTGGTGGCGGTACGGCATCCCAAGGATCAAGCACGCTTTGATCGACAGTGAGATTGTTCTTTGGCCCTGTTCGTCGACTGAACAATCTTTTGGTGCTTGATATCCCTTTTCCAATTAAATAATAATTCTAACATCATTGAATCTTCTTGTAATCAACCCAGAGCACTCTTTTCTTTATGGAGGTTATGCAGAATCCTTCTTTGTCCGATGGATGACCCATGCTGGGGTAAAACCCCTGGAATTTGCCCCATTCTTGTCGAATAAGATCTCACACACTTGTGAGGTGATCCATCAGGTTATTCTCCATAAGAGTGTGTTGATGAGCTAAACTCGGACAATTTGCGATGCCTTTCATCGCCCTGATCTAAAACCAAACCACCATTTTTGTGGAAGGAAGGAAGGAAGGAAGGAAGGAAGGAAGGAAGGAAGGAAGGAAGGAAGGAAGGAAGGAAGGAAGGAAGGAAGGAAGGAAGGAAGGAAGGAAGGAAGGAAGGAAGGAAGGCAGGAAGGAAGGAAGGAAGGAAGGAAGGAAGGAAGGAAGGAAGGAAGGAAGGAAGGAAGGAAGGAAGGAAGGAGTGAAAGAAGTAAAGGGGAGGGGAAGGAAGGAAGAAAGAAAGGAAGGAGGGGAAGAAAGGAAGGAGGGGAAGGAAGAACGGGAAGGAAGGAAGGAAGGAAGGAAGGAAGGAAGGAAGGAAGGAAGGAAGGAAGGAAGGAAGGAAGGAAGGAAGGAAGGAAGGAAGGAAGGAAGGAAGGAAGGAAGGAAGGAGAGAGGGAGTGAAAGAAGGAAAGGGGATGGAGAGGAAGGAAGGAAGGGCAGTGGGAAGGAAGGAAGGAAGGAAGGAAGGAAGGAAGGAAGGAAGGAAGGAAGGAAGGAAGGAAGGAAGGAAGGAAGTAAAGGGGAGGGAAGGGAAGGAAGGAAGGAAGGAAGGAAGGAAGGAAGGAAGGAAGGAAGGAAGGAAGGAAGGAAGGAAGGAAGGAAGGAAGGAAGGAAGGAAGGAAGGAAGGAAAGGAGGAGGGAGGGGAAGGAAGGAAGGAGGACGGGAGGAACGAAGGAAGGAAGGAAAGAAGGGCGGGAGGGCGAGAGGGAGGAAATAAGGAAGGAAGGATGGAAGGAAGGAGGATGGAAGAAAGGGAGGGAAGGAAGCACAGAGGGAGGGAGGAATGAAGGAAGGAAGGAAGGAAGGAAGGAAGGAAGGAAGGAAGGAAGGAAGGAAGGAAGGAAGGAAGGAAGGAAGGAAGGGAGGAGGGAAGGAGGGAGTGAAAGAAGGAAAGGGGAGGGAGAGGAAGGAAGGAAGGGTAGGGGGAAGGAAGGAAGGAAGGAAGGAAGGAAGGAAGGAAGGAAGGAAGGAAGGAAGGAAGGAAGGAAGGAAGGAAGGAAGGAAGGAAGGAAGGAAGGAAGGAAGGAAGGAAGGAAGGAAGGAGGGAAGGAAGGAAAGGAGGAGGGAGGGAAAGGAAGGAAGGAGGACGGGAGGGACGAAGGAAGGAAGGAAAGAAGGGAGGGAGGACGAGAGGGAGGGAGGAAATAAGGATGGAAGGATGGAAGGTAGGAGGATGGAAGGAAGGGAGGGAAGGAAGGAAGGAAGGAAGGAAGGAAGGAAGGAAGGAAGGAAGGAAGGAAGGAAGGAAGGAAGGAAGGAAGGAAGGAAGGAAGGAAGGAAGGAAGGAAGGAAGGAAGGAGGATGGGAGGGACGAAGGAAGGAAGGAAAGAAGGGAGGGAGGGCGAGAGGGAGGGAGGAAATAAGGATGGAAGGATGGAAGGTAGGAGGACGGAAGGAAGGGAGGGAAGGAAGCACAGAGGGAGGGAGGGAGGGAGGAAGGAAGGAAGGAAGGAAGGAAGGAAGGAAGGAAGGAAGGAAGGAAGGAAGGAAGGAAGGAAGGAAGGAAGGAAGGAAGGAAGGAGGGAAGGAGGGAGTGAAGGAGGGAGTGAAAGAAGGAAAGAGGAGGGAGAGGAAGGAAGGAAGGGTAGGGGGAAGGAAGGAAGGAAAGAAGGAAGGAAGGAAGGGAAGGGGGAAGGAAGGAAGGGAGGGAGGGAGGGGGGAAGGAAGGAAGGAAGGAAGGAAGGAAGGAAGGAAGGAAGGAAGGAAGGAAGGAAGGAAGGAAGGAAGGAAGGAAGGAAGGAAGGAAGGAAGGAAGGAAGGGGGGAGAAAGGAAGGAAGGAAGTTAGAAAAGAAGGATGGGAGGGAGGAAGGAAGGAAGGAACCAGGCATGGAGGAAGGAAGGGAGGAAGGGAGGAGGGAAAGAAGTAAAGGGGAGGGAAGGGAAGGAAGGAAGGAAGGTGGGAGGGAGGGAGTGAAGGAAGGAGGGAGTGAAGGAAGGAAGAAAAGAAGGAGGGAGGAAGGAAGGAAGGAAGGAAGGAAGGAAGGAAGGAAGGAAGGAAGGAAGGAAGGAAGGAAGGAAGGAAGGAAGGAAGGAAGGAAGGAAGGAAGGAAGGAAGGAAGGAAAAGGAAGGGAGGGGAAAGAAAGAAAGAAAGAAAGAAAGAAAGAAAGAAAGAAAGAAAGAAAGAAAGAAAGAAAGAAAGAAAGAAAGAAAGAAAGAAAGAAAGAAAGAAAGAAAATGACTTTAGTCAGAAAATATTTCTCAGCTTGGCTTCCCCAGTTACCAGCGCTTCTGCAGTCCTGGGCGCATGACATCATATCTGGGAGCCTCAGTTCTCCGGAGTAGATTCATAAGCATTTAAAGCACGGTTGAGAGCCACTATTATGCGCTGAATTAAAACCCATTTATGGGAGAGAAGAGAAGGAAAATGCAAGCACAGAGTTTTCCCGTTTTTATGTATGTTTGGCCTCTTAAATGCACTCACTCGGTGCAGTTAATGGGGTACTAAAAGCTGCCCATGTCTGAGTCGGCATCTGTCGCCCTGTGGGGAACAGCAGGGCCTGGTGCCCTTGTGGGTTTTTCACACTTCTTCCTCGAGGTGGGCACAATTCACTCCACAGAGAAATTGGTACCTTCTGGGCAACATTTTCCCACTTTGACAATGTCACCCAAAGAGCAAAATTGGCCATTCCAAATACCTCTGTCGACTTATTATTGAGCAATCCACACTGACGGGTTTAAGCACCTGTTTAAAGCGAGGTGGATTAAGAGCATTTGCCAACGCACTGAAGAAGCACAAGGCACCCTCTTACCAGCGACATGCCATGCTCACTCATTATGATCACGAATTGACATTTAAATGCATCAAGGCGCAAAGTAAAATGCATGGAGTGGACCGCTTCCAGTGGTGCCATGCTTTACTTTTCCGCCACAAAATGGAAGATTTTAGCATAAAAAACTGATGAAATCACCATGCTTTGCCACTCTGGGAGAGTGTAAATACCTGGCAATTAGCGATTGCTGGCAGAATTATCAATGGCTTCCTTTGGACTCTGCCCGCTTTTGCCAGGATTAATTTCCAAGCAGATCTCTGAGGAATCCCTTTCCTTATTGCCAGCATGAGAATCCATGCGGGCAGTGAGGCCGCACTTGTCTGGTGGAGCGGGAAATACAGGGGGCCCTGGTGTGTCCACGCCGCACCCGAACTCCACCCAGAAAATGCACACAAATCCGGCCAATTAGAAAAAAGCGACAGTAATAGTGTTTTCCAGCACTTTTTCTGAACCAATTGAGCTGGAAAATGCCCTATGTTGCTTCGGAAGCTGAATGCATTCGCTCCTCCTTTTATCCCACCGGAAGATTAAGCCAGGTGCTGAACACAGGTGTTACATATACCTGTCCTAACACCATCTTCCTTCCAGAGTAAGTTCGTCCTTTTTTGCATGTAGAGTGGGGCAACAGAACAGCATACATGTGTTCCTCCCGCGCACTCCCACACCGCCTGCAAACATTGCTTGGTGTAACGCTGCCATTGACAAAAAGGAAAAGTCTGCTCTGTGAAATGTTACACACTTCTAAGGCATAGTGGAAAAAAGGTGCAACACGCCTTTATCCCGCTGCGTTTTGGAAACATGTGTAAATGTCTTCCTCAATGATGCATTTTCTAATTTTAGGAATCCATGGCATTAACGCCAGTATAAAAATGTCACTGTAGGGTGAATGCTTTTGTGTGCTCAGGCGGTGTGGATTGGGCAGGCAGACATGTTAGTTATGAGCCGTACCACAGCTCTGCCTTCCAAAAAAAGCAAAATGCACCAGATCGGAGAAAGGGTATTATAACAGGCTTTAGGACCCGATTCATGGAATTATCTGTGCAGAAAATAGGGTACTTGCGTGCACAACTGCAAGCAACTCCGCCTTCATCGATTCATGGAATCGAATACGTGGTACTTTTCTTGTGCATGCATGGAGTTCACGCTGGCTCAGCATGTCTGTGCGTACCGTCGAGGTCCTTGCGTGAGACTCCACACGTAGCGTGGGCGTGGCTTGCGCAAAGTTCTGGACAGGGGGCAGAACACAAAAAATGGGGAAGAACTTATGAAAAAATGGGCGTTCCGAGGGACGGCCTGCAGGCAGTCCCTTGCACGCCCACTATTGCATAGCATGAGACGTATTCATGGATTCGATCGTGCAACCTTTTGGCTGGGAAATGGCCACAAAAGTCCTCCAGATGAACTTCCACCCGAAAGCAGGCGTAAGTACACTTGCGTGTAGGATTTGCAGCACGTAGGTGGGATTACATGTCAGATTTTGGGCTGCGTGTACTAAACCAGGGTTCTGATGTAACTTAGGGGTGTGCATAAGCAGTGTAGCAGGGTACAACAAAGGTTTACAGGGGTTCGCAAGCAGATTTTCTGAGTTTAGACTGAGTTAGATTTTTCATATGCAGGTTGTCGGGGTGCCTGGAACAGTTATGGGAGACCCTGTGCAGGGTCCCCGAGAAGCAGGTCGGCTTGTTTTCGGGGAACCCTGTTTGAAGGGTAGTGTATTTGCACCCGGGGAGCATGCAAAGGTAGCTGATCTGGCAGTTTTTGCTTTGCATATCAGGGGCGTTCCGGCTGCGACTTGTAAATACAGTTACTTTGTACAATCAATTTCATTAATGCGTGGGAGCACATTTTTTATTTTGCACACAGGCTCGTGCAGTGTACTTCTCGGCGTGCAGCCCTTGTGGAATTTCTGCGCACATTTCCAGGGATCAGGCCCTTGATGTCTAACGCCTCTCTTTAGCACTTTCGATCTGATGCCAAGGGACTGTAAAATGAGCCGCTGTCCTGTTTGCACTGATGGTATAGCAATGGTTTCCAATGTAATCGACCTGTGTTGGGCACTTCCCAATAGCAGGCAGATTCTAAAGGAACACATTTTACATGCCTTCCGCAGTTGTTAACTGTGGGAGGACCTCTCACTTTTTACAATAGGCAGTGCAAAAAAAGATTTTAATTTAATTTATTTATTTAATTTTTTATATGGTTTTATATTGGTTTTTATTTTAATATTTCACCTGCACCGGCAAGGTTTAACACTTTTTTTTGTCCTGGGGAGGCAGAAAATAGCATGGAGAGGGGGGTTTTGCATGAAATTGCAAATGAAGACAGTTATGGGGTGCATTTAAAGGCCCCAAACATAATTCCCTTTCACATGAATAGCAAGATTTTAGACACTGAAGCAAAAACAGCTTGACCTTTGTTTTTGTTTTTCAAGTAAAATTAAAGATCCATGTGGAAAGGGGCCTACCTGTTGTTACCAATGGACAAGCAGCATTTTAATTTAAAAAGAATGAGGAATCAAAGATCCCTGTCACATGGAAAACAGGATTTTTAAACATTGAAAACAAAAATGGCCTGCACAGGTGTGTGCAAATGAAAGCAGTTTCAAAAAGTGAAAAAAATGATCACTGCTCTCAGAAAAATGTCAGGAAAGCTAAGCATGATGTGTAGGTTGACAAAAAGCAATGTATATTATGTTTCACCCACAAAACTCCAGTGACATTTGAAGAGCCACTTTCTCTTCATGAAAGAAATGTCAACCCAAGGCAGACCCTTTTGCTGGCTGTGGCCAAATCTTCCCAAGGAAAACTCCCACTTCCAGCCTCTATGTCACATCTCTTATCTAATGACCAACCGCAATAAAGCGTCCTGCAAAAGATATCAATATTCAGTGTTCCTCGGATCTGCTGGCTTTGAAAACATTAACTACAAGAAAAGTTACCCTTGGCTGGAGCATGACTAATATGTGTGAAAATGGGGTCAGCCACTTCAAAGAGCAAGCTTCCAACACAAAGATGCAGACTAATTCTGCCTTAATGATTTGGGCCTAGTGAAATCTTTCCGTGGAGCTCGACTGGTTCAGCTGAGTCATGCAAGCCTGTGCATCTGTTATAACTACAAAATGGTGTTTCTTTCTATGTGTCTCCTAATGGTAGGCAGCTGTTGTTCGTGTTCTATTACCTTTGTACCAAGTTTCATAGTGCAGTTCTCTCCCCACTTATACCCTGCACTATTTCATAGGGGATTTGCCTCACCTAAAGTGCCTAGGGGGGGTGAGATATACTCATTTTCAACCCAACATTCCCCATTTCGTTACTTCTACAGTAATGAAATCTACTCCCCCATATGTATGCTCATTTTCTCGTCTTACTGCTTGCTCATATGCAGGTGTTCCTTCTCATCCTTTTTAAGCTTTCCCTTGCTTGTGCATATTGCTCTGGTGTACATGTCATGTAAATGCATCCTCCATCCCCAGCTAAGCCAACCCATACTTCCTTGTAATTTTTGGGGTCAGGGAAGGGACAATGGTTGTGTGATATAAGCGATCAACTATATCTCCTATGGGCATTAGGACCATGTGGTGAACAGTGTGGTCAGTTGGCACTTCTATTTCCCTTGTATCACAAGGCGTTTTAATACTGCCAATAGAAACCATCATCATTGCACTATTAGGCACTGCTTTGGCACAACACCGGAGACACAATTGCCAGGTGCAGAAAATCGCTGAGACAAACACGATGATGGACACCAGTATTTTCACCAATGTTCCAAGTCATAATGGGGCCCAGCTGAAGACCAGGGTAAAACAATCTTCCTATTGAATGCCAGCTACTTTTTTCATTTTCACCCCTAGTTCATGCACTGTTGCAATGATATGTGACAATGTCCCATTTTCAGCATCTTCGGAAGGTACGAATGTGCAACATGAACTCCCGATCTTTCTGCAAACACCTCCTTCCATGGCTGCCAGTAGATCTAACACATACCTATTTTACATTGTCATTGATCTAAGGGCCCTCAGCTCCACCTTTATGATGTTAAATCCTTGTTCGGTATCATTAGCCAACTGGATCAGCTCCCATCTGACGATCTGGAGCCATTTTGCATTGGCTTGCGCCTGGATGCTGGGTTTTAGAGATGCAGAAAATGTCTCTGCCAAGTTACAGAGCTTGTATTCATTATGCATTTGCTTGAGCAGTTCCGAGGAGTCTGTTGATATATAATTCGAGTACCTTTTGCTTATTCGCAGTTGGTGATAGGGCTCTTCCTCATGGATGATGTGAAAGTCTGGTGGTGGCATCACGTGCTGTGCTTTCGATTGTTGGGGGCACTGTGGGCGCTTCATCAGGCAAGGGCCCCCCTTTTAGATGTTCTTGTGGGACTACTAACAAGCTAGAGTGCAGTATGGCTAGCAAACAATGGCCCCTGCAAGAAGGTGCAAGTACGCTTGTTGGCCGGACAACCAGTATTGATCCATCAGCACTGCAGTGCCTTTCTGACAGTTCTGTTACACCATTTGTTTGACCCGACACAAACAGTTACTTCACTGTAAAAACATAGTTCATAACTCTTTTCTTGGTGCACTTTTCGATGGCTGCAATACAGGTCAATTTGGTAATGTGCTCTATCTATACTTGTGGTCAGGTTTCCACAAGTGCTGCAATTTTTTAGGGCAATCCTTCAGCTTTGCACGTGAGGGTTATTTCTTGCCACTTATTGTTAGTGTATTTCGCCCCTTCGATCACCAGGTATGGTTCTTTTAAACAGTTGGGGTTGGTTGAACTTGTTTTGCATTTTTGGGTGTTCGGATTAATAAGTTCTAGGTGGACGTTGCGTGCCTAGAATGAGTGTTTGATCTGACAACGCGCAAGATGAATTAGGCATTGTATCTCTATCATTGGTACTTCCTGTGGTATTCAAACCTTGGGTGCCCCAGATGCGTGCAGTATTAATAACCAGACATAGCAACTCCCATTCGTTGTTCGTCTTTCCACTGCACTCATGTTGGAGTACCAACCGTTCGAGTGCTCGGGATGATGACTATCCTTAACTCTGTCTAGGCCTAAGCCATGGTATGCATCATATTTGAGTTTACGTGCTTGTCTTTTTATTCTCTTATGGTGTAGTACATGCCTTTCTGCTATCCTGCTTCTACTAGTTGAAATATTTACACCACTACTTGCATTACAGAAATTGCTTTTGACATTTGGGTGTAGTATTTTAAACATTTTACTTGTACATCCAGTTGTAAGGGAGTTGCTACTATTTGCAGGGGCCATGTTATGTGTGGTTCTCGTTATGTTGTTTGATTCTGTGGGATTAAATTGTACACTCCACAGACCTTAACTGGCCTGTGTCACCTACCTCCCACTGTAATCATTTGCGTCAAACCAGACTGTATATGTCTATAATTCTGATTGACCTTACCTGAATATTGTTTATTTTATAATTATCTGTGATTTAGAGACCTTTATTGTACATTGCATATCATTCTTTGTTGTACCACGTAAGCTTTACATTTTCTTAGTGCTGCGCCCTGTTACCCTTGGGTCTGGTGCGCATAAAAAGTGAATAAAACAAACAAATAAACAAACAAACAAACAAACACTCTCATTCGTTCTTTCATTCGGGTCTGGGCTTGGACTCAGTGTGATAACATTCAAGGATATAGCGGTGAAATTAGTAACACTGGAGGGTATAGGAGTCAATTGAGTGAGAATGGAAGGTATAGTTGTGTTCCAGAACCCCGTGGACCACTCCCCCTTCTTTTAGATGGCCAGCCTAGATAAAAGATATTCCCCAATAAATCCCTAAGAAAAACATCAATATTGTAAACAAAATGGCCACGAATTGGACGGCACAATCTGGTTCTACTAATTCTATTTCTATTCACATTTGAAGAATATCTTGGCATCATCATTTCCATCGTAATAATACCTGTGGTTTAGAAAAAAACAGGGTGGGTAGGGCAAGAGGAAAGGAGGAGAGTAATAGAAAGAGAGAAAGAGGGAGTTTTCATTTAGGCAGCTCGTGCTCTAGAAGCAATCCATGTACTTTGAACTCTTTCACATGCACTCATATGGTAAGCATGAAACTATGCAAAATGAGGTGGGTGTGTTGTATTAACCTTGGACATCTGGTGTCGAGTCAGGTGGGGCCCTGCGGATGTCTGAGAGGTGTATCCAATATCTGAGCACCTTTACCTTCACTGCGAGGGGGGTGGAAAACATGACCTCGTAGGGCCCATGGAACCTGGGGTTGTTTAATTTTTGCACAAAGCTTCTGACATAGACTAGTTGCCCCGGCAACAGTAGTTGAGCGGTTATGGTGTCAGTATGTGGGGCAGTTGATGTTTGTGCATCTTCTGTGTTTGGCAGAACAAACTGTTACGCAAAACATTTGATTGTGCATGTCAGTTGCGACAGGTATTGCTTAAATTCTTCACCCAAAATTGCTTATGCTCTATGAGCTTCTGACACTCTTCTCACAGGGGATAGAGATATTTGCATATGTCTGCCAGTCACTATTCTGTAGGGGGACACATGGTGGTCCTTACTGGGCTGTGTGCACAGATGGAATAGGGCCAGGGTCAGGCAATACACCCAGTTCTTTTTTAGGATGTTACATAACTTGGAGAGTCTGCTCTTAAGGAGGCCATTTATTCGCTCTACCACCATATTTGCTTGTGGGTGGTAAATTGAACACATGCAATGTTTGATTCCTAAAAGGGCTATTAGTTCCTTGAAGAGCTCATTGAAAAAATGGGTGCTATTATCCGATCTTAAAACGTCACACACTTCCCAGCGGGGGAGACCTCTATGACAAGGAATTTGGCAGCACATTTGGCATCTTTGTGGGCACATGAACCAGCCTCAACCCATCTTGAGAACGGACACACCACCACAACCAAATATCATGCCCCATTACATCTTTCCCCCATGTCTGCATAGTTAATGTGCAGCTCACGGAATTGGCCGACGGGGCGGGGCAGAGTTCATCGCAATGTTCTAATTGTCATTCCTGTACTAAACACTTGGCAGGTGGTACATTGAACGACCATGGTTGAGAGGTGCATGTAAATTGGAGATAAACCAATCTTCTTGGATGTCTGCGGCTGCATGTTGCTTAGAACTATGAGAAGGGTAATGCAATTGTTCAAAAGCCATTTGCAGTAATTCCATAGGCATTACTACCTTTCCTGTACTTTGTTGTCCACATAAGAGACTGTTGGGGGATTCCACACACCCACGTTCGAGCCATATATCTTGTTCCTCTGGGGATGCCCTATGTTGTAGTTCAAGGCCAATTGCATTGAAACCAATCTATTAGACCTCAGAAAATCAAATGGATGACTTCAGAGACTCAGGCAAACCAGCCCTCCTTCTGCTCCTTGACCTGTCAGCAGCTTTTGATTTGGTGAACCATAAGACGTTGTGCCACCATCGCTCATCCACTGCCAATTTCTCCCCCAAGGCTACAACCTGGATCACATCCTTATCCAGGAAAGAGTCATGACAGTTTTTTCTGATCAAGCCTGTGCCCACCCTAGTCTTATCAAATGTGGAGTCCCACAGGGTTTGTGCATTTCACCCACCCTCTACAACCTGTTCACAAGGTCACTATTCAATATGCTGGATGCGCTAGGCATCACATATACTAATTATGCTGATGACACGCTGGTCCTCATCCCCCTTACCGGAGACTATGAGTCTGACATGAAAACCCTTAACTCTATCTATTCAATGATCCAAACCTGGATGGCAGAAAAGTGGCTGTGCTTTAACAGTGAAAAAACAGAACTACTTCTTATTGGTTCACCTGCAACCCTAAAGAAACTCGACAAACAGTACAGCTCTTTCACAATTGACAAATCCCTGTCTCACAGTTGGTCAAAACCCTGGGGGTATACCTAGATTCCAACCTCTAGATGATCAGACAGGTTAACGCCAATGCGTCCGCAGCGGCCTACCACTCAAAACTAATCAATGCAGCCAGACCTTTCCTGTCAGGGCAGAACTGCTGCACAATAGCAAGAGCAATAATCAGGCCTCGGCTTGATTATTGCAACGCCCTCCTAGCAGGCACCTCCTCTAAAAATATAATTAAACTCCAGAATATTCAAAATAATGCCCTAGTGCTGCCACTGGCATATCCAAAAGGGACCACATTTCAGTAACAACGAAACAAGTCCATTGGCTTCCCATCAAAGAAGGCATATTCAAAACCCTAGCCCTCAGGCACAAATGCATCCACACACTGCTCCGCGGTACCTATGACAGAGAATAGCCAAACTGACCGTAGACAGACCGACCAGAACTGCATGTACCAATAGAATGACCATCCCCAAGACCCTGAGGGATCATGCCAGAGGCTCCAGTTTCCCTGTTATTGCTGTAACCAACTGGAACACCCTACCACCCCACCTCAGAAGCATAGACTCACACATAGCCATCCGGAAAGCGATAAAAACACTGTTGTCTGTTTAAACAGGGCCCGATTGGCCTCATTGCTTTGCCGATATTGTCAGCTACCACCATGCTATGTAACCTTTACTTATACCATGTAACATATGTAACTTGGAGCCATCTATGTAACCATCCTCACCTCACTCTGTTAGGCGTATGCTCATTGTAACCTTGAGCAAAGCACTCTTACCTATAACTAAGATATCTTCTTGCAACAGCGCATTAATGCATTTGGGCTGTTAGTGCGCTTCAGAAATCTAAAAAATCAAAATAATAAAAATGACCTGAGTGATGGGAAGGGTCGTGTATGCGTCTGACTCTGGTCTCGTGGTTACTGTGGTCACAAGGTTTTCAGCAGATTTGGGCACTGGGAGGTGTGCTGCAGCTTTTGCTGCTACGTCGGCGGCCACATTCCCCAATGAGATTTTGTCGTTGTTATGTGCTGTGAATTTAACGACTGCCTCCACAGATGGTTCTGCGAGGGTGGAAATGAGTGTGTTGATCAGGGCAGCATGCTGCACCGGTGAGCCATATGCTCCCTTGAATCCCCTCTTTCTCCAGCGTGACAGACCTGCATGCATCGTGGTGGTGTCATAGGCAGAGTCTGAATATATGGTGACATAACATCCCTTATATGCCCGCAGGGCCTCAAAGAGTGCTATCTGTTTAGCTGCTTTGACTGAGTGGTGTATGGGCAATCTTTCAGCTATGAGTGTTTCGTATTCGTCTTTTTCTAGGCACACCACCGCTGCCCCAACATGTCTTTCACCTGTCTCTTGGTCAATTGATGCTGAATCATCTACAAAGAGGATTTCTCCCTCTTCTAGGAGGCTGTCTTTGGCTTTGGGAATATTATCATCTTTGCCTTCATAAGATACACAGTCATGCTGTCGCAAATCTCCGGCGGTGCATGGTTGTGTGAGGAACGTGGCTGGGTTCACTTTTTTGCACCTCCCAACATGATTGGGCGGCCTTGATAATATGATCTCATAGGTGGATGCTCTATGTGTGGTGAGGGTGGACTTTGACCAGTCCAATATTGCGAAGAGTGAGTGCTCCACATACAACGTCACTGAACACCCCATCAAAATTGTGGAGCGTTTTTCAATTGCAAAAGCTGCAGCTGCAAGAGCTTGTTCGCATGCAAACTATCCCTGCATCACAAAACCTAGTGTGCAAAGGTAATATGCCAGTGGCTTGTCGCCCATTGTGCTCTTTTGTGAGAGAACTGCCGCCATGAGTGTAACATTTGAGAGTGAGAAAATGTAACATTTTTGTGTCTCATCTGGGGTGGCGAGGACAGGTACTGTTGAGATCACTTCCTTTAAGTCATCAAAACCCGTTGTCATCTCTGGAGTCCATTCTATTTTGATGCTCTCTTTTCTGCTTCCCTGAAGCCCATGTAGGAGTGGCCTTGTGTATGCTACATAATCTAGAATCCACGCCCTGAAATAATTGCAGAATCCTAAGAATTTGTGCATGTCTTTTACTGTGAGTGGCTTGGGAGCGGCACTTACTGTTGCTGGCCTGTCAGGAATGATTCCATTTCCGTCTATGGAGATGAGCTGCCCCAGGTAAAGTACTTCAAGTTGGCAGTACTGTAGTTTTGCCTTGTCCCCCTTGTACCCTTTCCTTGCTAACAACTGCAATAGGTCAATTGAGTCTTTTCGGGAGCTCTGCTCACAATCACTGCACACTAACACATCATGTACGTACTGGATTATTGTGCTGGGGACCTGGATTTACCTAAGTCTTCATGCATTATCCTGTTAAATGTACTGGGGCTCTCACCGTACCATTGAGGAAAACAAGTGTGCTCATAGCGCTTTCCGCCCAGACTAAAGGCTTTGAGGTACTGGGAGTCTGGGTGAAGAGGTACTGAGAAGAAGGCATTTTTCAAATCCACAACAGTGAAATGAGTTTGGGGATGCTGCACAAAAAGGACACTTGGTTGGGGACAAGAGGAAACTCCTTCTGTACTACGTCACTAAGGGGGAGGAGATCCTGGATCATCCTCCAACTGCCCTTTTTTCCTTTTTAATGGGGTATCTGGCCTTATTGCATGGTGAAGTGGAGGGTACTATGATCCCTTGTTGTAGCAGGGCCTGTAGCATTTCTCCAAACCCTTACTTTGCTTCTCTGGACAAAAGGAATTGTTTCACCCATGGGAGTAATGCCCCATGTTTAAGTGTTCTTTTTACAGGAGTCACTTCTTTCAGCATCCCTACATCGTGTGGATTTGTGGTCCATAAATGTGTGGGGATGTACTGCAGATCTGCCTGGCTAAATGGGGGTAGTGTGACAATAGCCATGAGGGGGCTCTGAACTTTTCTGAATTGCACCATGATCTCACAAGGTATGCAAATCTCGAGGATGATCTCCCTATCATTGTTGTCATCCTCAAAAAGTTCTTCATCAGTCAATTCTCTTAGGGGCCTATTGGGATCCATACATAACACAGTGCGCCATTGGCACCCGTGAGGGTCAGTACCCAATTCTACGGACACTAGTAAACCTTCTAGGTCTAATGATAGTATTGTGCCAGCAACTAGCCCGGGGACTACTACAGGTCGTAAAATGAAGTCAGTGGGCACTCTCCAGCATGTTCTTGTCATCTGATGGACGGCTCATACAAGCACTGATACCGTAAATGAACACATCTGGGTTGACAGGGTTACCTCGTACTGTCACATCACTTGCCAATGCGTGTATCACAAGCATTGCTCTTAGTGAACACCTGCCAGGTGTGGCGCAGATGATACCTCTGTCTGTCAATGAGATTGTCATGTTCAAATTGCTAAGCAGATCCCTACCGAGAAAGTTGACAGGAACACTCTCATTGTATAGGAGGGAGCCCTTGCAATCTTTCCTCCCACTTTCACATCTAGAGGTTTTGTGTATGGAACCGTTAAAAAATGCCCCAGAAAATCCCTGCATGTCGAGAGTCTTTCCTGATAGCGAGAAGTCACCTTTGCTGATGCACGACTTCTCCACTCCTGAGTCCACAATAAAGATGAATTGTTTGTTCCCTATCTCTTCCCCCACCAATGGTTCCTCTTCTGAATTTAGGGTCATTGACAGGACTGGATATGCAAGTGCTCTCTGTGGGCTATCCTAGTCAGTGTATGTGTCTGTTGCAGGGAACAGGAAAGGGTTTCCCACCACAACTGCAGCGCTTTGAAATGGAGCAACTCTGCCATTAGGCCCAGTACCAAAAGCATGTTTGTTCTCTGCTGGCCGTTAATTAGGATGGGGCTGGTGCGGCTACATTGCTTGCTGCTGGTGTGGTGTGGGTGATAGGGGTCAGGGATTTGTCGGGGTAGCTCTGTGTAAGCCTGATTGATCTCATAGGGTACAAAAGTCATTCTGGGAGATGGCTCTTGGGGACACTCATCATTTTGCTGATTTTATTTGTAATTCCCTCTCTGTCTGCAGCAACACTCGCTCAAAAAATGACCCCACCTCCTGCATATCCAGCACTGCCCTGGTCACCCACCTCTTAGTTCTGTACCTCCAAATCCCCCTCTTCTAGGCCCTCGCATCCCACCTCTTCCTTGTTGATGTCCTCCTTGCCACTGTGGTCCTGAAAATTGCTGGTTTCCTCTCCACTGCCCATGTCCTCCTTCGGTCCACACTGCCGTCATTCTTGCGTGTACAGCATTCGAAAAGTGCCCCCCTCTTCTGTTTGCTCTGGCGTTGGTCCTGCTGTTACCGCAGTCACTTTCACCAGTTTATTTTGAACCCGTTTTGCATACTCAGCCTGTCTCCTCTGAACTGTTTCTTTTTCTTGCTCTTTGATTCTTCTACAATGGTGAACTAAAATGCTTTGAATGTTGGGCCACGCCTTAGCTTCCACCCGAGCTATCTTGTCAAGTGCCTTCTGTACATCCTTGGGTAGGCCTTGTTTTACTATAAAATAGAAAAGTAATATTGATTGATCCCAGGCGCTGCCTGTTTCTGCTCTCCACATCTCTTGAACCCTAAGAGTATACTGCGCAGCGTCTTCCTCATCTCCCATTGTGCACTGTATGATAGATTGTAAATCTGGGTGTCCGGGAACGTTTGCCGTAGTGCATCCCATTCCCACGCTATAACTTCATTGAACAATGCTCCATCATGGGCATAATTACTCAATTTTACTCCTGGGTGCCATGCTTTAATCCATACAGTCTCTGCCTGCTCTCCAACTGCTTCTACCAACAAGCTATTGATATCCCCTATTGCTAGAGTCACTCCTGCTGTATTCTTTTCAAATGCATAAATCCACTTCCCCGCCCCCACTGTGAGTCGAGGGAGTGCCTTAAGGAGGTTGTTCTTGTCCATCTGTGCCCAGGGTACATAGTGAGGCCGTCCTGCACCTTTGTGTATAAGTGGCATCTGCATTTTCATTTTTCCTTTCCTGACCTTAGTTGCACTTCCCTTCTTCCATGCTAAAACTATCCTTCCAAATCGCTCCCTCAATCTCCCGTCCCACAGACTCTCTAGTCTTGGTGTGGTCTGGGGTGCCTGTTCGGCCACTCCCTCTGCTTCTTCTTCAGTGTCATCAAAATCAATCCAATATTCCTAGTTCCCTCTTTGCGACCCTACATTCTCGTAACCCAGGCTGTTTGTTTCCCCGTCCCATTCTACATGGACTGTTTGTATAGGCACACTGTCTATTCTGAATAGGAAGTCGTCTGATTTCCATTCATCCCCGCCTGGTTGTGGGGATGCCTCTGCGGGAACATCAGAGCTTCCGCCACCCTCGTGGCATCAAATGCTGCCTGTAATCTGGCTAATTCAGTGCGTGTCAATGTCAGTGCTACCTCTAAATCTCTCACACTCATGTAGAAAAGGTTTTCTTCATGTCATTGGTTAAATAGTCTTAACATTCTGGGAGTTTACAACACAGAATCTTCATAACCAACTAGGTCCATTACAAAACTTCTTTCAGTGTGTGCCTGAAAGTGATAAAGTACAGTGGCGTGAAATAGATGATGTTTCAGGCATTGATTATCTTGCATTCTGGGGCTTAAAGATTTCCTTTCAAGAGGTGAAAATAAAACTACAATGATATTCTTTTAGCTGAACATGTTTCTTCAAGGATTTACATGTCATGTTGCTTAATTTAGCATGTTTTACAAATAAACACTATCATAAAGTATTATTGTAGACCTTGAAATCCAAACCTTGGAAGGTGTGTTGCCTAGTGCTCAATTTGGGGTTAAAATCCATGCTTCATTGTTTAACCAAAATGTGTAATCATGGGCAAAATATTTAATCTCACTCTGACTTAACTGCACACATTAAAGTCCTTATAAGTGAGTAAATGCACTCTATATGTAAGAAAGAAACCCTAACACTGGGACAGAGTTAATGAGTTTAGGTTCCAAATGGTGTACCCCCTAGGCTCCTCTGTTAGTTGACCTCAATGTCATCATTAGCCCTCCTTCAGTCCCATTGTCACTTGATTTGACTGGCAAATATATAGTCTGAACAGAAGCTCAGTGCACCAGAGATTTGTGTATAGTGGGATAACTGCAACAGAACTCTCACTCTCTCCTTGCACTGTCACTCTCTCTCCATTCGCTGTCATCCTCACTCTCCATGCACTGTCACTCTATTTCTGTGCTATCACAATCTCTCTCTGCATTCTCTCTCTCTGGGCTGTCACTTCCTCTCTCACTCTCCATTCACTATCACTCTCTCCCAACACTGTCACTCCCTCTGTTCTTGTGCTGTGACACTCTCTTTCTCACCTGACACTACAGCACTCTCTCACCTTACGCTGCACTCTGTCTCTCTTCGCACCATGCCTCTTCTCGCCCTTACTCTCCCTCGCACCGACACCCTTGAACATGTCCCCTCTTGCACCCTCATTCCACCCACCCATCTCTCCCCTGTGCTCGTCCTTATGTTTTCTCTCATCCTTTCCCCCACACCCTCATTTATTCTCTTCCCCACCCACTCTCACCCTTTCTCACCCATATTTCCTCTTGCTCATCATCGATGGCTGCCTCCCTGTCTTTATGCCCCTTCTCATTCTCTTGCAGACCTGCAGCCCTTACCACAGCCTCCTTTGAAACGTTGCGCTCTGTTAGGCAGAAACCTGCGCAGTTCCCTCTGGGACCACTGCAAAAGTTTAAGTCTACAGGAGTTTGCAGTAAACCCAATTGGTAGCAGTCTGTACCACCCAGATTTACCTGGCAGCCGTGGCTGAGCAGTCAGACCTCTCTCAAGACGAGTTAGGCCGTATTTGGAGTATACAGGATAGGGCAATTTGCACAGTAGAACAAGCAGACACTGATCAGAGCTTAGGTGTAAAGATATATAATTATTTATTTAAAAACACATCTATGGAAAACACACTGGCACTAATATGGCAAACAACTTCAATCACAGTTACTATAAGTATATATCAATCCCATAACAATATTTCGACAAGTCTAGGTTCAACGGCACCACTTATTTGCAGACAGAGGTGAATGCTTTAACCTAGATGGCACTCTAGTATTCATTAGAAAGGGAGAGAAAAAGGCAGGGTATGAAACCAACTCAGTACCAACACTTTTATGAAACAAATGCAAGGCGAGCAAGGCCGGGTCTACTGTAAATCACAAAGTTCAGAGGCCAGGCCCACTCGGAGAGAGGCAAGGCAGTATGTCCGAAAGGTATCACAGTGGAAATGCACTTCAAGTCTTTGTAGCAAAATGTCACAGAAAGGTTGGACCAGTTTAGAACAAAAGTTTAAGAAGGTCTGGAGGTGACCCAATGGAAAGGTAAGGATTTAAGACACCTCACGCTAACCGTTTCAAGGGAAGCCAGGCGGACACAGTACCTTGAGAGTGAAGAGACAGCTCCAGCGGGCTCAGTTGTTCCTGTTGGTGGATGCAAGTCGGGGCTTTGCCAGGAGATGAGAGGATCCCGTCGCCAAGGAAAAGTTGAAGATCGTTGCACCACCAGGGAAGAGACCGGCCGCGTCACAAGGCACCACCTTTTGGTCGCGGTACAGTGGTTAGTGGCTATCCGGTTGCCGGGGTGCTCAGCACGGGCAATTCGACCACTAGACGTCCTGGAAGCGAAGAAAAAGCAAGGGACTGGTTGTTCCCACCAGTCAGGGGAAGAAGACTCTCCAGCAGGGAGATCTCCTCTGTCGTTGGGAAGTGGTGAGTCAGTTCAGCAGGGCTCCACCGGAGGTGTCGTCGTTGCAGGTCGGCTCAGCTTTACGCTCGTTGGATTCTTAAGTCCTGTGGCGACGTCTGAACTTCCAGTCCCAAAAGCCCTGCTTTTATGCAGAAAACCCCCATTCATTCAGCCTAGCTGTCAATCAAACATGCTAAGTGGTGAGCGGGGCGGCTCACCACTCGGGCCAATCACACCAGAGTGCAACTTGAGTTGGCAAGGCAACTCAGTCCAGGGTACCTAAACCCCCTCCCACACCACCTGTGGTACCCAGACAGAATGGCACCACTCTGGAGGGCTTCTGTGCAGAAGCCCGCCAAAAGTGGAACAAAGGGCTCAACCTTTGGTTCGGAGTTACAGAGGCGAACACATACGCCATTTTAAAAACCGAGTTCTGGCAGAAAATACCAACTGGTGGGTTTATTTAAGACAAATAAACCGGCGGGATGTTAGAGACCAATGGGAAAAAGTATTAGCCTCCAACAATGGGAAGAATCCCATAGGAATATATTCGTGGTCGAATATAAAAAGTAGTATCCACTGCCACCAGCCAGAACTCGACGAGGGGGATGGGACAGTGCCCCCTCAAAAAACAGACCCACGGGTAATCAAATTACCCCTACCAGTACGTCCACAATAGGATGGTTTGTACTAGTTCTGTTAGTAAATTTAGGTCTAGTAAAGCCAATGGTGACTTTACATGCCCTGGGAGACAGTAGTCAGTCCCAGGGTATGGAGTCTATGGTGGGGATCCTCTAGGACACCCAAGTGTCACGGCACAGAGGGTGCGGTGTAACACACATAGCAAAACCCATGAGGCCCTATGGAGTAAAAGACCCCATAGCCCATAGAACACATTGACATTCAAAGACATCAACCACATTCATGTCCAAGAGCGGGAGGAAAAGAGTCTCACTCTTGGCAAGATGAAAAAAACAAACTCCAGAAATCCAGCAAAGCTGCTGGGGGACTCACTAGGTTAGGAAATTCAGCCTAAACAGAGAATTCTCCCTAACATGCTCTCCTTCTTGCCCGCGGGTGCCTACACATGCAAAGGACAGCAGTAAATGCCAAAACTATTGGCTCTTCAAATGTTCTTGTATGTTCTGCTTCTACAACCCTAAATAAGCAGACCACAGGACTATATAAAATCGACCCTGGATATATACTGGTGTCACTGGTGTCAGCCCAAATGCCCAGAGACTAGCCATCCCAATGGGTTGAAGCTGGACCTTTTTAGAATGTGAGATTTTCCCTCGATGGGGCGTGTGCGATGTACTTAATTCGACAACGAAACCCACTTCTTCAATTAACTCTTCAAAGAGATCACAGCACTACTTGCCATTAAACACCAAATGTGCTCAATTTCCCACCCCCAAGCAAATGACGTTGTTGAAAGGATCAACCACCTCCTCCAAAGCAAACTGTCCAAGCTCTGCACCACATTAAAAAGAGAACTGGGTTTATTGCTTGCTCCTGGCTCTGTTCAGCTTACACACTCAGCCAAGTAAAGACCACAACCTTTCACCCCACGAAATAGTGACTGTCATACGCATGCATACGCCCATCAGATGCCTATAGTGCTGCAGAGGTTTTGGGTGAAGAATTCAAAGATTATTTGAAAAACCTAACACGTGCAATTAAATATGTCTCCCGACGGATTGCATCCCCCTTAGCCTTCTCCGGCAGGTCGGTCTTGGGCTTCTCCTTGAGTTTGCTTGGATGGTCTGACTTCCTCATGGCCGAGGATCCTGAGCGTTGACTGGTGACTGAGGCTGAAGATGTCTAACGTGCCCTGGTTGCCGAGGAGCCTGTTGCAACAGCGCTCCCAGTGGCAGTAGGCTTGCGGTGGTTAGCCTTTTGTGAAACCCCCGCGGGAGAGAAGTCCTCAAAGGTCTTAGAAGCCTTCTCAGCTTTCTTGGAACTGGGAGAGGAATGCTGCTGGGACTCACCTAGAGAAGGGGCGTTGGCCTGTAGCCACTCTTTCAGCCACCTGTGCCGATCCTTCATAGTGCGAGGGACCATCTCCTGGCAAAACGCACAATCTTCCTCCTTGTGCGATGGGTACAGGTAGTAACGACACTAGGAATGCTTGTCATCCGAACAGACATTCCGCGAGCCGCAGTCGGAGCAAATCTTGAACAGGGGTGTTGAATCCTTCTTGTCCTCCGACATGGCCCACGCGGTGTAGGCTTGAACAATCCTCTGGAAGCCTCCACAAAGAAACTCAATGAAATTTGCTCTTGAGGGGAGCTGAAGAATCTGAAAAACGCATCCCCATTAATTAGAAGGTTGATCGATGGAGCACGCGGCTCGATTGACCGAAAAATAGAGTAACACTCTTCCAAAAAGTGAAAAAACGCAGTAAAAGCTTGAAAGCTAAACACGAAGACTCCCAAAAAAATATGAAGATGGCTGCCAGGGAAGGGGATTAGGTAGAGGGCAGTCATTGGCTGGGGGCAGTATGACCCAGAGCTCAGTGATTGGTTGTTAGGAGAAAAACAGTTCAGAAATGAAACTGAAATTGATTTTTTCTTTACCGAGGATTGCCAGCCTGACGACAGGAATATTCATGAGCATGTGAATCCATGCCAGACCCCATGCTGGAGAAATACTCTTTGTTGAGGGTTTAGCAACAGTTGACCGACCAAGAGACAGGACAGAGACATACAGGTGCGGCAGTTGTGGGCTTTGTAGGAGGAGAATATGAAACATTAGTGATGAAGAGATTACCCATGCACTATTCAGCACAGGCAGCAGAGCTTGTGGTGCTCGTTGAGGTGCTACACGCAACACAAGGATGCCACGTGACCATTTATTTGGACTCGGCATGCATCACTACCACAGTGCATGCTGGATTGTCACGGTGGAAAAGGAGAGATTTCTGCAGAGCAGACGGCTCCCCTGTACAACATGCTGCACTATTAGATACTCTGAATCACACTGTCACAACCATCTGTGGTAGCGGTAGTTAAATGCGGCGGCAACACTGATGAAATTTCATTACAGAATGCTGCGGTAGATGCTGCGGACAAAATGGCAGCCTATCTCCTTGTCCAGTAATTTCAGAATGCGTCATAACTACACCATCATATGATCAACAAAATACACCATACATGGCACCGTCCATTACACAGCTCATCGAGCTACAGAGCAAGGCATCAAATGAAGAAAAAGTATTATGGTCCAGAAGAGGGTGTAAACAGTCCCCTACAGACTTACTGTGGAGACAAGAATGTACTGGCAAGGCAGTCATGCCTATAGAGCTTTTGGCAGTAGCATTCGACCATCTGCACCACCCGTCCCATAGCTCCAAACAGCACATAGCAGCAGACATACAGGAAGATTGGTTTATACCAAACATTCAATAGCATCTCACAAACATGATCATACACTGCACCACCTGCCAAACTTTCCGCACTGGCATGATGCTCCGAACAATATGAAGAACTCACCCCATTGGGCCTTCCGTGAGCTACGGTTTTCCCTGCGATGTACTTAAATCCGACAACGGCACCCACTTCTTCAATGAACTCTTCAAAGAGAACACAGCACTACTTGCCATTAAACACTGAATGTGCTCAATTTACCACCCCCAAGCAAATGACGTTGTTGAAAGGATCAACCGCCGCCTCCAAAGCAAACTGTCCAAGCTCTGCACCACATTAAAATGAGAAATGGGTGTTTTGCTTGCCCTTGGCTCTGTTCAGCGTACGCACTCAGCCAAGTAAAGACCACAACCTCTCACCCCACGAAATCGTGACTGGCATACACATGCATACGCCCATCTTCCCTGGTAAGAAGGGCATCAGATGCCCATAGTGCTGCAGTGGTTTTGGTGAAGAATTCAAAGATTGTTTGACAAACCTAACACGTGCCATTAAATATGTCTGGCGATAGATTGCACCACCCTGCTTAGTAGATACACAGAGCACTGCAAAGCAAGCGACCACAGACACCACACCCACCCAACTGCTGCTGCCAAGACAACTAATATACATCAGAAGATGTGGGCGTAAGTGGAATAAACCCAGATTCCATGGCCCTATGAAGTGGTGGTTTCCACCCCTCTCGCAGTAAAAGTAAAAGGAATTCACTATTGAATCCACCTCTCTGGTGTTCGTAGAGCACCCCCAAATACCCCACAAGTGCCCTAAACATACAATTATTGAAATTTGAGTGCAACTCTTTTCTGATTTTTAATGGTATTCAGGGTTCAAGGACCAGCACCACCTGCCAGGCATACGTCTCCCTGAGCCAGCAGAGGTCCCTAAAGTGAGGCTGCTGTGGTGGCGGTACGGCATCCCAAGGATCAAGCACGCTTTGTTCGACAGTGAGATTGTTCTTTGGCCCTGTTCGTCGACTGAACAATCTTTTGGTGCTTGATATCCGTTTTCCAATTAAATAATAATTCTAACATCATTGAATCTTCTTGTAATCAACCCAGAGCACTCTTTCCTTTATGGAGGTTATGCAGAATCATTCTTTGTCCGATGGATGACCCATGCCGGGGTAAAACCCCTGGAATTTGCCCCATTCTTGTCGAATAAGATCTCACACACTTGTGAGGTGATCCATCAGGTTATTCTCCAGAAGAGTGTGTTGATGAGCTAAACTCTGACAATTTGCGATGCCTTTCATCGCCCTGATCTAAAACCAAACCACCATTTTTGTGGAAGGAAGGAAGGAAGGAAGGAAGGAAGGAAGGAAGGAAGGAAGGAAGGAAGGAAGGAAGGAAGGAAGGAAGGAAGGAGGGAAGGAAGGAAGGAGGGAAGGAAGGAAGGAAGGAAGGAAGGAAGGAAGGAAGGAAGGAAGGAAGGAAGGAAGGAAGGAAGGAAGGAAGGAAGGAAGGAAGGAAGGAAGGAAGGAGAAGGAAAGAAGGAAGGAAGGAAGGAAGGAGGGAGGGAGGGAGGGAGGGAGGGAGGGAGGGAGGGAGGAGAAAGAAAGAAAGAAAGAAAGAAAGAAAGAAAGAAAGAAAGAAAGAAAGAAAGAAAGAAAGAAAGAAAGAAAGAAAGAAAGAAAGAAAGAAAGAAAGAAAGAAAGAAAGAAAGAAAGAAAGAAGGAAAGAAAGGCGGAAGATGACTTTAGTCAGAAAATATTTCTCAGCTTGGCTTCCCCAGTTACCAGCGCTTCTGCAGTCCTGGGCGCATGACATCATATCTGGGAGCCTCAGTTCTCCGGAGTAGATTCATAAGCATTTAAAGCACGGTTGAGAGCCACTATTATGCGCTGAATTAAAACCCATATATGGGAGAGAAGAGAAGGAAAATGCAAGCACAGAGTTTTCCCGTTTTTATGTATGTTTGGCCTCTTAAATGCACTCGCTCGGTGCAGTTAATGGGGTACTAAAAGCTGCCCATGTCTGAGTCGGCATCTGTCGCCCTGTGGGGAACAGCAGGGCCTGGTGCCCTTGTGGGTTTTTCACACTTCTTCCTCGAGGTGGGCACAATTCACTCCGCAGAGAAATTGGTACATTCTGGGCAACATTTTCCCACTTTGACAATGTCACCCAAAGAGCAAAATTGGCCATTCCAAATACCTCTGTCGACTTATTATTGAGCAATCCACACTGACGGGTTTAAGCACCTGTTTAAAGCGAGGTGGATTAAGAGCATTTGCCAACGCTCTGAAGAAGCACAGGGCACCCTCTTACCAGCGACATGCCGTGCTCACTCATTATGATCACGAATTGCCATTTAAATGCATCAAGGCGCAAAGTAAAATGCATGGAGTGGACCGCTTCCAGTGGTGCCATGCTTTACTTTTCCGCCACAAAATGGAAGATTTTAGCATAAAAAACGGATGAAATCACCATGCTTTGCCACTCTGGGAGAGTGTAAATACCTGGCAATTAGCGATTGCTGGCAGAATTATCAATGGCTTCCTTTGCCAGGATTAATTTCCAAGCAGATCCCTGAGGAATCCCTTTCCTTATTGCCAGCATGAGAATCCATGCGGGCAGTGAGGCCGCACTTGTCTGGTGGAGCGGGAAATACAGGGGGCCCTGGTGTGTCCACGCCGCACCCGAACTCCACCCAGAAAATGCACACAAATCCGGCCAATTAGAAAAAAGCGACAGTAATAGTGTTTTCCAGCACTTTTTCTGAACCAATTGACCTGGAAAATGCCCTGTGTTGCTTCGGAAGCTGAATGCATTCGCTCCTCCTTTTATCCCACCGGAAGATTAAGCCAGGTGCTGAACACAGGTGTTACATATACCTGTCCTAACACCATCTTCCTTCCAGGGTAAGTTCGTCCTTTTTTGCATGTAGAGTGGGGCAACAGAACAGCATACATGTGTTCCTCCCGCGCACTCCCACACCGCCTGCAAACATTGCTTGGTGTAACGCTGCCATTGACAAAAAGGAAAAGTCTGCTCTGTGAAATGTTACACACTTCTAAGGCATAGTGGAAAAAAGGTGCAACACGCCTTTATCCCGCTGCGTTTTGGAACCATGTGTAAATGTCTTCCTCAATGATGCATTTTCTAATTTTAGGAATCCATGGCATTAACGCCAGTATAAAAATGTCACTGTAGGGTGAATGCTTTTGTGTGCTCAGGCGGTGTGGATTGGGCAGGCAGACATGTTAGTTATGAGCCGTACCACAGCTCTGCCTTCCAAAAAAAGCAAAATGCACCAGATCGGAGAAAGGGTATTATAACAGGCTTTCGGACCCGATTCATGGAATTATCTGTGCAGAAAATAGGGTACTTGCGTGCACAACTGCGAGCAACTCCGCCTTCATCGATTCATGGAATCAAATATGCAGTACTTTTCTTGTGCATGTGTGGAGTTCACGCTGGCTCAGCATGTCTGTGCGTACCTTTGAGGTCCTTGCGTGAGACTCCACACGTAGCGTGGGCGTGGCTTGCGCAGAGTTCTGGACAGGGGGCAGAACACAAAAAATGGGGAAGAACTTATGAAAAAATGGGCGTTCCGAGGGACGGCCTGCAGGCAGTCCCTTGCACGCCCACTATTGCATAGCATGAGACGTATTCATGGATTCGATCGTGCAACCTTTTGGCTGGGAAATGGCCACAAAAGTCCTCCAGATGAACTTCCACCCGAAAGCAGGCGTAAGTACACTTGTGTGTAGGATTTGCAGCACATAGGTGGGATTACATGTCAGATTTTGGGCTGCGTGTACTCAACCAGGGTTCTGATGTAACTTAGGGGTGTGCATAAGCAGTGTAGCAGGGTACAACAAAGGTTTACGGGGGTTCGCAAGCAGATTTTCTGAGTTTAGACTGAGTTAGATTTTTCATATGCAGGTTGTCGGGGTGCCTGGAACAGTTATGGGAGACCCTGTGCAGGGTCCCCGAGAAGAAGGTCGGCTTGTTTTCGGGGAACCCTGTTTGAAGGGTAGTGTATTTGCACCCGGGGAGCATGCAAAGGTAGCTGATCTGGCAGTTTTTGCTTTGCATATCAGGGGCGTTCCGGCTGCGACTTGTAAATACAGTTACTTTGTACAATCAATTCCATTAATGCGTGGGAGCACATTTTTTATTTTGCACACAGGCTCGTGCAGTGTACTTCTCGGCGCGCAGCCCTTGTGGAATTTCTGCGCACATTTCCAGGGATCAGGCCCTTGATGTCTAACGCCTCTCTTTAGCACTTTCGATCTGATGCCAAGGGACTGTAAAATGAGCCGCTGTCCTGTTTGCACTGATGGTATAGCAATGGTTTCCAATGTAATCGACCTGTGTTGGGCACTTGCCAACAGCAGGCAGATTCTAAAGGAACACATTTTACATGCCTTCCGCAGTTGTTAACTGTGGGAGGACCTCTCACTTTTTACAATAGGCAGTGCAAAAAAAGATTTTAATTTAATTTATTTATTTAATTTTTTATATGGTTTTATATTGGTTTTTATTTTAATGGTTCACCTGCACCGGCAAGGTTTAACACTTTTTTTTGTCCTGGGGAGGCAGAAAATAGCATGGAGAGGGGGGTTTTGCATGAAATTGCAAATGAAGCCAGTTATGGGGTGCATTTAAAGGCCCCAAACATAATTCCCTTTCACATGAATAGCAAGATTTTAGACTCTGAAGCAAAAACAGCTTGACCTTTGTTTTTGTTTTTCAAGTAAAATTAAAGATCCATGTGGAAAGGGGCCTACCCGTCATTACCAATGGACAAGCAGCATTTTAATTTACAAAAGAATGAGGAATCAAAGATCCCTGTCACATGGAAAACAGGATTTTTAAACATTGAAAACAAAAATGGCCTGCACAGGTGTGTGCAAATGAAAGCAGTTTCAAAAAGTGAAAAAATTATCACTGCTCTCAGAAAAATGTCAGGAAAGCTAAGCATGATGTGTAGGTTGACAAAAAGCAATGTATATTATGTTTCACCCACAAAACTCCAGTGACATTTGAAGAGCCACTTTCTCTTCATGAAAGAAATGTCAACCCAAGGCAGACCCTTTTGCTGGCTGTGGGCAAATCTTCCCAAGGAAAACTCCCACTTCCAGCCTGGATGTCACATCTCTTATCTAATGACCAACTGCAATAAAGTGTCCTGCTAAAGATATCAATATTCAGTGTTCCTCAGACCTGCTGGCTTTGAAAGCATTAACTACAAGAAAAGTTACCCTTGGCTGGAGCATGACTAATATGTGTGAAAATGGGGGCAGCCACTTCAAAGAGCAAGCTTCCAACACAAAGATGCAGACTAATTCTGCCTTAATGATTTGGGCCTAATGAAATCTTTCCGTGGAGCTCGACTGGTTCAGCTGAGTCATGCAAGCCTGTGCATCTGTTATAACTACAAAATGGTGTTTCTTTCTATGTGTTTCCTAATGGTAGGCAGCTGTTGTTCATGTTCTATTACCTTTGTACCAAGTTTCATAGTGCAGTTCTCTCCCCACTTATACCCTGCACTATTTCATAGGGGATTTGCCTCACCTAAAGTGCCTAGGGGGGGTGAGATATACTCATTTTCATCCCAACATTCCCCATTTCGTTACTTCTACAGTAATGAAATCTACTCCCCCATATGTATGCTCATTTTCTCGTCTTACTGCTTGCTCATATGCAGGTGTTCCTTCTCATCCTTTTTAAGCTTTCCCTTGCTTGTGCATATTGCTCTGGTGTACATGTCATGTAAATGCATCCTCCATCCCCAGCTAAGCCAACCCATACTTCCTTGTAATTTTCGGGGTCAGGGAAGGGACAATGGTTGTGTGATATAAGCGATCAACTATATCTCCTATGGGCATTAGGACCATGTGGTGAACAGTGTGGTCAGTTGGCACTTCTATTTCCCTTGTATCACAAGGCGTTTTAATACTGCCAATAGAAACCATCATCATTGCACTATTAGGCACTGCTTTGGCACAACACCGGAGACACAATTGCCAGGTGCAGAAAATCGCTGAGACAAACACGATGATGGACACCAGTATTTTCACCAATGTTCCAAGCCATAATTGGGCGCAGCTGAAGACCAGGGTAAAACAATCTTCCTATTGAATGCCAGCTACCTTTTTCATTTTCACCCCTAGTTCATGCACTGCTGCAATGATATGTGACAATGTCCCATTTTCAGCATCTTCGGAAGGTACGAATGTGCAACATGAACTCCCGATCTTTCTGCAAACACCTCCTTCCATGGCTGCCAGTAGATCTAACACATACCTATTTTACATTGTCATTGATCTAAGGGCCCTCAGCTCCACCTTTATGATGTTAAATCCTTGTTCGGTATCATTAGCCAACTGGATCAGCTCCCATCTGACGATCTGGAGCCATTTTGCATTGGCTTGCGCCTGGATTTTAGAGATGCAGAAAATGTCTCTGCCAAGTTACAGAGCTTGTATTCATTAGGTATTTGCTTGAGCAGTTCGGATGAGTCTGTTGATATATAATTCGAGTACCTTTCGCTTATTCGCAGTTGGTGATAGGGCTCTTCCTCATGGATGATGTGAAAGTCTGGTGGTGGCATCACGTGCTGTGCTTTCGATTGTTGGGGGCACTGTGGGCGCTTCATCAGGCAAGGGCCCCCCTTTTAGATGTTCTTGTGGGACTACTAACAAGGTAGAGTGCAGTATGGCTAGCAAACAATGGCCCCTGCAAGAAGGTGCAAGTACGCTTGTTGGCCGGACAAACAGTATTGATCCATCAGCACTGCAGTGCCTTTCTGACAGTTCTGTTACACCATTTGTTTGACCCGACAGAAACAGTTACTTCCCTGTAAAAACATAGTTCATAACTCTTTTCTTGGTGCACTTTTCGATGGCTGCAATACAGGTCAATTTGATAATGTGCTCTATCTATACTTGTGGTCAAGTTTCCACAAGTGCTGCAATTTTTTAGGGCAATCCTTCAGCTTTGCACATGAGGGTTATTTCTTGCCACTTATTGTTAGTGTATTTCGCCCCTTCGATCACCAGGTATGGTTCTTTTAAACAGTTGGGGTTGGTTGAACTTGTTTTGCATTTTTGGGTGTTCGGATTAATAAGTTCTAGGTGGACGTTGCGTGCCTAGAATGAGTGTTTGATCTGACAACGCGCAAGATGAATTAGGCATTGTATCTCTATCATTGGTACTTCCTGTGGTACTCAAACCTTGGGTGCCCCAGATGCGTGCAGTATTAATGAACAGACATAGCAACTCCCATTCGTTGTTCGTCTTTCCACTGCACTCATGTCGGAGTACCAACCGTTCGAGTGCTCGGGATGATGACTATCCTTAACTCTGTCTAGGCCTAAGCCATGGTATGCATCATATTTGAGTTTACGTGCTTGTCTTTTTATTCTCTTATGGCGTAGTACATGCCTTTCTGCTATCCTGCTTCTACTAGTTGAAATATTTACACCACTACTTGCATTACAGAAATTGCTTTTGACATTTGGGTGTAGTATTTTAAACATTTTACTTGTACCTCCAGTTGTAAGGGAGTTGCTACTATTTGCAGGGGCCATGTTATGTGTGGTTCTCGTTATGTTGTTTGATTCTGTGGGATTAAATTGTACACTCCACAGACCTTAACTGGCCTGTGTCACCTACCTCCCACTGTAATCATTTGCGTCAAACCAGACTGTATATGTCTATAATTCTGATTGACCTTACCTGAATATTGTTTATTTTATAATTATCTGTGATTTAGAGACCTTTATTGTACATTGCATATCATTCTTTGTTGTAGCCATGTAAGCTTTACATTTTCTTACTGCTGCGCCCTGTTACCCTTGGGTCTGGTGCGCATAAAAAGTGAATAAAACAAACAAACAAACAAACAAACAAACAAACAAACACTCTCATTCGTTCTTTCATTCGGGTCTGGGCTTGGGCTCAGTGTGATAACATTCAAGGATATAGCGGTGAAATTAGTAACACTGGAGGGTATAGGAGTCAGTTGAGTGAGATTGGAAGGTATAGTTGTGTTCCAGAACCCCGTGGACCACTCCCCCTTCTTTTAGATGGCCAGCCTAGATAAAAGATATTCCCCAATAAATCCCTAAGAAAAACATCAATATTGTAAACAAAATGGCCACGAATTGGACGGCACAATCTGGTTCTACTAATTCTATTTCTATTCACATTTGAAGAATATCTTGGCATCATCATTTCCATCGTAATAATACCTGTGGTTTAGAAAAAAACAGGGTGGGTAGGGCAAGAGGAAAGGAGGAGAGTAATAGAAAGAGAGAAAGAGGGAGTTTTCATTTAGGCAGCTCGTGCTCTAGAAGCAATCCATGTACTTTGAACTCTTTCACATGCACTCATATGGTAAGCATGAAACTATACAAAATGAGGTGGGTGTGTTGTATTAACTTTGGACATCTGGTGTCGAGTCAGGTGGGGCCCTGCGGATGTCTGAGAGGTGTATCCAATATCTGAGCACCTTTACCTTTACTGCGAGGGGGGTGAAAAACATGACCTCGTAGGGCCCATGGAACCTGGGGTTTTTTGATTTTTGCACAAAGCTTCTGACATAGACTAATTGCCCCGGCAACAGTAGTTGAGCGGTTATTGTGTCAGTATGTGGGGCAGTTGATGTTTGTGCATCTTCTGTGTTTGGCAGAGCAAACTGTTTCGAAAAACATTTGATTATGCATGTCAGTTGCTACAGGTATTGCTTAAATTCTTCACCCAGAATTGCTTATGCTCTATGAGCTTCTGACACTCTTCTCACAGGGGATAGAGATGTTTGCATATGTCTGCCAGTCACTATTCTGTGGGGGGACACATGGTGGTCTTTACTGGGCTGTGTGCACAGATGGAATAGGGCCAGGGTCAGGCAATACACCCAGTTCTTTTTGAGGATGTTACATAACTTGGAGAGTCTGCTCTTAAGGAGGCCATTTATTCGTTCTACCACCATATTTGCTTGTGGGTGGTAAATTGAACACATGCAATGTTTGATTCCTAAAAGGGCTATTATTTCCTTGAAGAGCTCATTGAAAAAATGGGTGCTATTATCCGATCTTAAAACGTCACACACTTCCCAGCGGGGGAGACCTCTATGACAAGGAATTTGGCAGCACATTTGGCATCTTTGTGGGCACATGAACCAGCCTCAACCCATCTTGAGAACGGACACACCACCACAACCAAATATCATGCCCCATTACATCTTTCCCCCATGTCTGCATAGTTAATGTGCAGCTCACGGAATTGGCCGACGGGGCGGGGCAGAGTTTATCGCAATGTTCTAATTGTCATTCCTGTACTAAACACTTGGCAGGTGGTACATTGAATGACCATGGTTGAGAGGTGCATGTAAATTGGAGATAAACCAATCTTCTTGGATGTCTGCGGCTGCATGTTGCTTAGAACTATGAGAAGGGTAATGCAATTGTTCAAAAGCCATTTGCAGTAATTCCATAGGCATTACTACCTTTCCTGTACTTTGTTGTCCACATAAGAGACTGTTGGGGGATTCCACACACCCACGTTCGAGCCATATATCTTGTTCCTTTGGGGATGCCCTATGTTGTAGCTCAAGGCCAATTGCATTGAAACCGCTCTATTAGACCTCAAAAAACCAAATGGATGACTTCAGAGACTCAGGCAAACCAGCCCTCCTTCTGCTCCTTGACCTGTCAGCAGCTTTTGATTTGGTGAACCATAAGACGTTGTGCCACCATGGCTCATCCACTGCCAATTTCTCCCCCAAGGCTACAACCTGGATCACATCCTTTCTCCAGGAAAGAGTCATGAAAGTTTTTTCTGATCATACCTGTGCCCACCCTAGTCTTATCAAATGTGGAGTCCCACATGGTTTGTGCATTTCACCCACCCTCTACAACCTGTTCACAAGGTCACTATTCAATATGCTGGATGCGCTAGGCATCACATATACTAATTATGCTGATGACACGCTGGTCCTCATCCCCCTTACCGGAGACTATGAGTCTGACATGAAAACCCTTAACTCTATCTATTCAACGATCCAAACCTGGATGGCAGAAAAGTGGCTGTGCTTTAGCAGTGAAAAAACAGAACTACTTCTTATTGGTTCAACTGCAACCCTAAAGAAACTCGACAAACAGTACAGCTCTTTCACAATTGACAAATCCCTGTCTCACAGGTGGTCAAAACCCTGGGGGTATACCTAGATTCCAACCTCTAGATGATCAGACAGGTTAACGCCATTGCGTCCGCAGCGGCCTACCACTCAAAACTAATCAATGCAGCCAGACCTTTCCTGTCAGGGCAGAACTGCCTCACAATAGCAAGAGCAATAATCAGGTCTCGGCTTGATTATGGCAACGCCCTCCTAGCAGGCACCTCCTCTAAAAATATCATTAAACTCCAGAATATTCAAAATAATGCCCTCAGTGCTGCCACTGGCATATCCAAAAGGGACCACATTTCAGTAACAACGAAACAAGTCCATTGGCTTCCCATCAAAGAAGGGATATTCAAAACCCTAGCCCTCAGGCACAAATGCATCCACACACTGCTCTGCGGTACCTATCACAGAGAATAGCCAAACCGACCGTAGACAGACCGACCAGAACTGCATGTACCAATAGAATTACCATCCCCAAGACCCTGAGGGATCATGCCAGAGGCTCCAGTTTCCTGTTATTGCTGCAACAAACTGGAACACCCTACCACCCCACCTCAGAAGCATAGACTCACACATAGTCATCCGGAAAGCGATAAAAACACTGTTGTCTGTTTAAACAGGGCCCGATTGGCCTCATTGCTTTGCCGATATTGTCAGCTACCACCATGCTATGTAACCTTTACTTATACCATGTAACATATGTAACTTGGAGCCATCTATGTAACCATCCTCACCTCACTCTGTTAGGCGTATGCTCATTGTAACCTTGAGCAAAGCACTCTTACCTGTAACTAAGACATCTTCTTGCAACAGCGCATCAATGCCTTTGGGCTGTTAGTGCGCTTCAGAAATCTAAAAAATCAAAATAATAAAAATGACCTGAGTGATGGGAAGGGTCGTGTATGCGTCTGACTCTGGTCTCGTGGTTACTGTGGTCACAATGTTTTCAGCTGATGTGGGCACTGGGAGGTATGCTGCAGCTTTTGCTGCTACGTCGGCGGCCACATTCCCCAATGAGATTTTGTCGGTGTTGTGGGTATATGCTGTGAATTTAACGACTGCCTCCACAGACGGTTCTGCGAGGGTAGAAATTAGTGTGTTGATCAGGGCAGCATGCTGCACCGGTGAGCCATATGCTCCCTTGAATCCCCTCTTTCTCCCGCACGACAGACCTGCATGCACCGTGGTGGTGTCATAGGCAGAGTCTGAGTATATGGTGACATAACATCCCTTATATGCCCGCAGGGCCTCAAAGAATGCTACCTGTTTAGTGGCTTTGACTGAGTAATGTATGGGCAATCTATTAGTTATGAGTATTTCGTATTCGTCTTTTTCTAGGCACACCACCGCTGCCCCAACATGTCTTTCACCTGTCTCTTGATCAATTGATGCTGACTCATCTACAAAGAGGATTTCTCCCTCTTCTAGGAGGCTGTCTTTGGCTTTGGGAATATTATCGTCATTGCCTTCATAAGATACACAGTCATGCTGTCTCAAATCTCCGGCGGTGCATGGTTGTGTGAGGAACGTGGCTGGGTTCACTTTTTTGCACCTCCCAACATGATTGTGTGGCCTTGATAATATGATCTCCTAGGTGGATGCTCTATGTGTGGTGAGGGTGGACTTTGACCAGTCCAATATTGCGAAGAGTGAGTGCTCCACATACAACGTCACTGAACACCCCATCAAAATTGTGGAGCGTTTTTCAATTGCAAAAGCTGCAGCTGCAAGAGCTTGTTCGCATGCAAACTATCCCTGCATCACAAAACCTAGTGTGCAAAGGTAATATGCCAGTGGCTTGTCGCCCATTGTGCTCTTTTGTGAGAGAACTGCCGCCATGAGTGTAACATTTGAGAGTGAGAAAATGTAACATTTCTGTGTCTCATCTGGGGTGGCGAGGACAGGTACTGTTGAGATCACTTCCTTTAAGTCATCAAAACTCGTTATCATTTCTGGCATCCATTCTATTTTGATGTTCTCTTTTCTGCTTCCCTGAAGCCCATGTAGGAGTGGCCTTGTGTATGCTACATAATCTAGAATCCACGCCCTGAAATAATTGCAGAATCCTAAGAATTTGTGCATGTCTTTTACTGTGAGTGGCTTGGGAGCGGCACTTACTGTTGCTGGCCTGTCAGGAATGATTCCCTTTCCGTCTATGGAGATGAGCTGCCCCAGGTAAAGTACTTCAAGTTGGCAGCACTGGAGTTTTGCCTTGTCCCCCTTGTACCCTTTCCTTGCTAACAACTGCAATAGGTCAATTGAGTCTTTTCGGCAGCTCTGCTCACCATCACTGCACACTAACACATCATGTACGTACTGGATTATTGTGCTGGGGACCTGGATTTACCTAAGTCTTCATGCATTATCCTGTTAAATGTACTGGGGCTCTCACCGTACCATTGAGGAAAACAAGTGTGCTCATAGCGCTTTCCGCCCAGACTAAAGGCTTTGAGGTACTGGGAGTCTGGGTGAAGAGGTACTGAGAAGAAGGCATTTTTCAAATCCACAACAGTGAAATGAGTTTGGGGATGCTGCACAAAAAGGACACTTGGTTGGGGACAAGTGGAAACTCCTTCTGTACTACGTCATTAAGGGGGAGTAGATCCTGGATCATCCTCCAACTGACCTTGTTTCCTTTTTAATGGGGTATCTGGCCTTATTGCATGGTGGAGTGGAGGGTACTATGATCCCTTGTTGTAGCAGGGCCTGTAGCATTTCTCTAATCCCTTACTCTGCTTCTCTGGACAACAGGAATTGTTTCACCCATGGGAGTACTGCCCCTGGTTTAAGTGTTCTTTTTACAGGAGTCACTTCTTTCAGCATCCCTACATCGTGTGGGTTTGTGGTCCATAAATGTGTGGGGATATACTGCAGATCTGCCTGGCTGAATGGGGGTAGTGTGACAATAGCCATGAGGGGGCTCTGAACTTTTCTGAATTGCACTATGATCTCACAAGGTATGCAAATCTTGAGGATGATCTCCCCATCATTGTTGTCATCCTCAAAAAGTTCTTCATCAGTCAATTCTCTTAGGGGCCTATTGGGATCCATGCATAACACAGTGCGCCATTGGCACCCATGAGGGTCAGTACCCAATTTTACAGACACTAGAAAACCTTCTAGGTCTAATGATAGTATTGTGCCAGCAACTAGCCCGGGGAGTACTACGGGTTGAAAAATGAAGTCAGTGGGCACTCTCCAGCATGTTCTTGTCATCTGATGGACGGCTCATACAAGCACTGATACCGTAAATGAACACATCTGGGTTGACAGGGTTACCTCGTACTGTCACATCACTTGCCACTGCATGTATCACAAGCATTGCTCTTAGTGAACACCTGCCAGGTGTGGCGCAGATGATACCTCTGTCTGTCAATGAGATTGTCATGTTCAAATTGCTAAGCAGATCCCTACCGAGAAATTTGACAGGAAAACTCTCATTGTATAGGAGGGAGCCCTTGCAATCTTCCCTCCCACTTTCACATCTAGCTCTTTTGTGTATGGAACCATTAAAAAAGCCCCAGAAAATCCCTGCATGTCGAGAGTCTTTCCTGATAGCGAGAAGTCACCTTTGCTGATGCACGACTTTTCCACTCCCGAGTCCACAATAAAACTGAATTGTTTGTTCCCTATCTCTTCCCCCACCAATGGTTCCTCTTCTGAATTTAGGGTCATTGACAGGACTGGATATGCAAGTGCTCTCTGTGGGCTATCCTAGTCAGTGTATGTGTCTGTCGCAGGGAACAGGAAAGGGTTTCCCACCACAACTGCAGCGCTTTGAAATGGAGCCACTCTGCCATTAGGCCCAGTACCAAAAGCATGTTTGTTCTCTGCTGGCTGTTAATTAGGATGGGGCTGGTACGGCTACATTGCTTGCTGCTGGTGTGGTGGGTGATAGGGGCCAGGGATTTGTGGGGGTAGCTCTGTGTAAGCCTGTTTGATCTCATAGGGTACCAAAGTCATTCTGGGAGATGGCTTTTGGGGACACTCATCATTTTGCTGATTTTATTTGTAATTCCCTCTCTGTCTGCATATCCAGCACTGCCCTGGTCACCCACCTCTTAGTTCCGTACCTCCAAACCCCCCTCCTCTAGGCACTCGCAACCCACCTCTTCCTTGTTGATGTCCTCCTTGCCACTGTTGTCCTGAAAATTGCTGGTTTCCTCTCCACTGCCCATGTCCTCCTTCGGTCCACACTGCCGTCATTCTTGCGTGTACAGCATTCGAAAAGTGCCCCCTCTTCTGTCTGCTCTGGTGTTGATCCTGCTGTTACCGCAGTCACTTTCACCAGTTTATTTTGAACCCGTTTTGCAAACTCAGCCTGTTTCCTCTGAACTGTTTCTTTTTCTTGCTCTTTGATTCTTCTACAATGGTGAACTAAAATGCTTGGAATTTTGGGCCACGCCTTAGCTTCCACCCGAGCTATCTTGTCAAGTGCCTTCTGTATATCCTTGGGTAGGCCTTGTTTTACTATAAAATAGAAAAGTAATATTGATTGATCCCAGGCGCTGCCTGTTTCTGCTCTCCACATCTCTTGAACCCTAAGAGTATACTGCGCAGCGTCTTCCTCATCTCCCATTGTGCACTGTATTATAGATTGTAAATCTGGGTGTACGGGAACGTTTGCCGTAGCGCATCCCATACCCACGCTATACCTTTATTGAACAATGCGCCATCATGGGCATAATTACTCAATGTTACTCCTTGGTGCCATGCTTTAATCCATACAGTCTCTGCCTGCTCTCCAACTGCTTCTACCAACAAGCTCTTGATATCCCCTATTGCTAGAGGCACTCCTGCTGTATTCTTTTCAAATGCATAAATCCACTTCCCCGCCCCCACTGTGAGTCGAGGGAGTGCCTTAAGGAGGTTGTTCTTGTCCATCTGTGCCCAGGGTATAGAGTGAGGCCGTCCTGCACCTTTGTGTATAAGTGGCATCTGCATTTTAATTTTTCCTTTCCTGACCTTAGTTGCACTTCCCTTCTTCCATGCTAAAACTATCCTTCCAAATCGCTCCCTCAATCTCCCATCCCACAGACTCTCTAGTCTTGGTGTGCTCTGGGGTGCCTGTTCGGGCACTCCCTCTGCTTCTTCTTCAGTGTCATCAAAATCACTCCAATACTCCTAGTTCCCTCTTTGCGACCCTACATTCTCATAACCCAGGCTGTTTGTTTCCCCGTCCCATTCTACATGGACTGTTTGTATAGGCACACTGTCTATTCTGAATAGGAAGTCGTCTGATTTCCACTCATCCCCGCCTGGTTGTGGGGATGCCCCTGCGGGAACATCAGTGCTTCCGGCACCCTCGTGGCATCAAATGCTGCCTGTAATCTGGCTAATTCAGTGCGTGTCAATGTCAGTGCTACCTCTAAATCTCTCACACTCATGTAGAAAAGGTTTTCTTCATGTCATTGGTTAAATAGTCTTAACATTCTGGGAGTTTGCAACACAGAATCTTCATAACCAAAGTCCATTACAAAACTTCTTTCAGTGTGTGCCTGAAAGTGATAAAGTACTGTGGCGTGAAATAGATGATGTTTCAGGCATTGATTATCTTGCATTCTGGGGCTTAAATATTTCCTTTCAAGAGGTGAAAATGAAACTACAATGATATTCTTTTAGCTGAACATGTTTCTTCAAGGATTTACATGTCATGTTGCTTAATTTAGCATGTTTTGCAAATAAACTCTATCATAAAGTATTATTGTAGACCTTGAAATCCAAACCTTGGAAGGTGTGTTGCCTAGTGCTCAATTTGGGGTTAAAATCCATGCTTCATTGTTTAACCAAAATGTGTAATCATGGGCAAAATATTTAATCTCACTCTGACTTAACTGCACATATTAAAGTCCTTATAAGTGAGTAAATGCACTCTATATGTAAGAAAGAAACCCTAACACTGGGACAGAGTTAATGAGTTTAGGTTCCAAATGGTGTACCCCATAGGCTCCTCTGTTAGTGGACCTCAATGTCATCATTAGCTCTCCTTCAGTCCCATTGTCACTTGATTTGACTAGCAAATATATAGTCTGAACAGAAGCTCAGTGCACCAGAGATTTGTGTATAGTGGGATAACTGCAACAGAACTCTCACTCTCTCCTTGCACTGTCACTCTCTCTCCATACGCTGTCATCCTCACTCTCCATGCACTGTCACTCTATTTCTGTGCTGTCACACTCTCTCTGCATTCTCTCTGTGCTGTCACTTCCTCTCTCACTCTCAGTTCACTGTCACTCTCTCCCAGCACTGTCACTCCCTCTGTTCTTGTGCTGTGACGCTCTCTTTCTCACCTGACACTACCACACTCTCTCACCTTATGCTGTACTCTGTCTCTCTTCACCATGCCTCTTCTCGCCCTTACTCTCCCTCGCACCGACACCCTTGAACATGTCCCCTCTTGCACCCTCATTCCACCCACCCATCTCTCCCCTGTGCTCGTCCTTATGTTTTCTCTCATCCTTTCCCCCAAACCCTCACTTTTTCTCTTACCCACCCACTCTCACCCTTTCTCACCCATATTTCCTCTTGCTCATCATCGATGGCCGCCTCTCTGTCTTTATTCCCCTTCTCATTCTCTTGCAGACCTGCAGCCCTTACCACAGCCTCCTTTGAAACTTTGCCCTCTCCTCCTTGCCCGCAGGTGCCTATCATGCAAAGGACAGCAGTAAATGCCAAAACTATTGGCTCTTCAAATGTTCTTGTATGTACTGCTTCTACAACCCTAAATAAGCATTCCTGCAAAAAACACAAATACCAGGAGACCACAGGAATATATCAAATCGACCCTGGTTATATACTGGTGTCACATGTTATACACTGGTGTCACTGGTGTCAGCCCAAATGCCCAGAGACTAGCCATCCAATGTGTAAAGTAGCTCAATCTAAAAAGCCAATGGCTGCATCTAATTCAGTGGGACAAGTGATATGATATGATATGATGGGTTATTTATACCGCGCTTAATACTCAGAGGTTTCTAAGCGTGGACCCGGGGAACGAACCTGTGTTGCTCCGCATCCTCTTGCTTCCAAGGCGAGTGTTGTCGCTGAGCTATCCTCCCGAGACCAAGTGGGTGGTAATGATCCAGGTCTAATTCGGAATTCACTCCTGCATCCATTTATGGGCCCCACTCTGAAGGCCCCACCAGCATCCATTGGCTTTCCTCTAAAGGTGTGTGTTTTGGGAGCCTCTGTCTCATAGGCGGATGGTTGGAACTTAAGCACCATCCTCTCTAGGCTAATCGACCGACGCGCTTTTCCGCTTGGGTGGCTCCTCTTGAGCTGTAGTTTGCACCTGAAGAATAGTTGGCACACCCAATGTTTGTCAGATACTTCCCAACCCGGATTCGGGATGAGTGGGCAAGCGGGAGGGAAAGTGGGTGCGCGGTCTGGATGGGAACCACATGGATATGCATCAATGCTGGCAAGCTGGAGGTTTAACTCTCGTATTGCGATTCGGGATCCAGCATGATCTGGTTTACCGTACACAACATGCCCAAGATGCCCTTTAAAGCCTCTCAAAGTGGTTTGCCATCTGGGTGCCTTTTTTGATAGCACTCTTTTGTTTGAACCCTACTTATCTATAAAGGCCTAGGCCATATAGCCAACCTTTGCCTCTATCATAAGCCCATAAATAGGTCAACACCGGTCCAGGCCCTGACCCATTCTAGGCATGACTATTACAACAGTATCCATATGGGTGCCCCCAAAGATGAGTCAGCACAAGTTACCTACAGGTCTCTTGACCATTCAGTAACAAATTAAGCTGAAGGCAGTCACAGGTAGGTCCAGCTAGTACAGCGGGCAAAACTGCTGTTGCTTTGGCGGTGCCTTACTGCCTATCCAGAGCGTGGCCCTGACAGTCAGAAATTAAGTTGGTTTCCATTGGTGACAGAAGGTGCCGATGGACAACGGAATCTGCGGACATTCTGACCAGTTCCACTGGGCTATGACGATTTGTTTTGTTTCTCTTATGCGCTATTCTTTTTTATTGTTGTCTTGTTTTGTTTTAGCTTTTAAAGTTTGACCACTTTATAGCTAGTGCCTGATAGCTAGGATTCCTGATATGAAAGCGGCTAACAAGTCAACACACAGAGAACTATACTACCTCCCTCTTTTCCCACAACTGCTCTCTGATTGAATACTCTCTAATATCCCGAGTGGCATTAAAAGAAACACAGCTGGCTTTCAGATCACAGCCTGATTAGCTTGAGGATCGGTGATAGTTCTATGGACCAATGTAGACCATCATCTAGATGAACTAAAGATTGATCATTGTTAATCAGAAAGATATCATTGATACACTAAACTAATCATTCACCCTCAGGCATGGCATGGCTAATCTAGTCCAGCCTGGGATGTCTTTAATGCATATTTGAGAGGTGTCAGTATCCAGACACTTGAATAGGCCAGAGTCTGAATTCAAGACCTCAGTATCTCAATACCTCCATCGTAACAGCTGTGGTCAACAATTTAGCTAAATGCTTATACCGCGATCAGATAACAGTTGGGATTCTCCTGATCCTTGACGCCAAAGCCATCATTGACCCGTTCATCATAAAGAACAAGTAACGATGATATGATATGATATGATATGATATGGCATTTATAACGCGCCTGTACACAAGTGTTTCTAGGCGCGACTCGTGGCTGATTGACAATGGCTGACTCATCTTGAGGAAGACAGACTCTGTATTATATGTACTAAAGTTGTGACAAGCCGCACATGTGGGATCATCATGAGATAGATTAATGCCGATCATCCAGGTTTTGTGCTGCCTTGCAGCCTTCCAAAAAACATTCTTTATTTCATTACAGTGACTAATCATGAAACCATGAACCAAAAAACAGCTGGCTTTCATCGAAATGAATAGAGATGAGGCCATTCACCGTTTACACTGGGAGTATCGATGGTGAAAGGAAAGGGCTTCCCTGGCACATTATTAGCTAGCAATAAGTCCTTAATCAAGATTCCAAAGGGGAAACTAGTATTTATCAAACACTAGGGAAATTCATAATAATAAAAATAATACCAGTTTTTATATAGCGCGAGCTCACCCAAATGCACCAAAGCACTGTAATAACAGTTGACATCATTACCCAACGCGCGCTACTCAATATTTCGACCTTGAAAGGATGAGTTGGCCCCGCCGGGATTCAAAACTGCGTTAGCAGGCTATGCACAGATGTCGGAGACGGGCGCTCAACTTGCTGTGCTATCGGACCAGCATCCCGCTGCTTGTCATGAAATTTCTCAAAAACTCTTGGCTGTAGCAGTTTGGTCTAACATGGCGACATTAGCCTTGTTGAGATTAGGTATTTTTCAAAAAGGATTCATTAAGTGCAACTAGTCGCGTCTCACCGGATTCCGGGTTTAGCCAAGAAAAACCCCCTTGAGCACAAGTATAAAGTATGAATAATCCGGAAGGAGACTGCGCCCCACTGTTCAAAGAGATTGTTTTATTTTCGAAAAAAGTGCCCTTAAGTGATGACACGTGTTTCGGTCTCCCTGAGACCTTTTTCAAATCAGGGCTATTAGTCAGTTATAGCACCATATAACCATAACAAAAAATATTTTTTCATGTTAAACAAATAACGTAAACAGTCATCCACATAGATAGGAAAGTTCGAAAATTAAACATGAAATCCAAAAGCAGAATTTCAAAAACATGAACGAGAAAATCGATAAAGTGAAAATATAAGTCAAAATAAATAAATGTCAAAATAAAAGCCAGACAATAAGTAGGATGGGGGAAGGGCGGTGGTAACAGAAAGGGTGTTTTTGAGAGAGATAAATACAACACACTTATTAGGTAATGTATTAGATGGTCGGTATAAATCAACAGATGCATTCATTGAAGATCTCATAGTAAATGTTAAAATGATTACCTTGCATTCCTCTAATGCCCCTATTAACATTTGGAATTAATCCTCCTCAATAAATGGGTTAGATCCCTGCAAATGTGAAATATTGACAACGTCACCCGTTACATCTGTCATGTTTCTGTGAATCATTTAAATGTAACACGATAGAATTCTAGTATTCCTGTCAGTGTAAAGCATTTTAAATTGGCATTAAGCTTACGTAGCCTTTAAAAAGTATAGTTGTGTATCACTAATCCTTCATAGTCTGACAAAAGAGATCAAATGCACAATAATGCGCATTGGTGCAGTATAGAAAGTTGAGCGATCAAGTAAGTATGTGCGTACGATATCGTGCAAGTGATTTAGACGTATTTCAGAGTGAAAATGGGGCCGTGAAATGCCCGACGGTCTCTTACCTCTTGCACCAATACAGCGTTTGATTGCGTGTTTCTCAGAATCTCGAGGGGGCGCCATGAGGCATCCTCCGTGTGAGTATATACGTTGCTATGGGGATGAGCATCATGGTCAGTCCTTTCTCCTTGTTTAGTCAAAAGTTTTTCTGGCGGCCATAGTAGAGTGTAGTGTGTACTATTATGTAATGCTGTCGAGAGTGCAGGATTAGTATTGGAGTGTTCCAAATGGCTGTGTTAGGTAACTATTGAATTCTGCATTAATATTTACGTCTCGTGGCATATGTATGTCACCCGTGTTAAATTAATAGAGCAATGTGTTAGGAGCGTTCGCGTTGGTCACGCTAAGATGGACCAGACAGTGTCTGATCTAAATTAGTAATGTCCCATGATTTCGAACCTGTCAAGAAGGGTGAAGAAATATAGTTATCATCTTGCTGTATGTGTACATAAATTGAAGCGTAATCTAATGGTCAAACGGTATGCAGAATGTCTATGAATGGTGGAAAGAGAGACATTCTCTTGTATAATTAAACACAAAATAGGAACATTGCGTGATGTCACAGTGAGCATCCACAAGGAAGGGAACAACAATGGTGAAGTTTGCTATATCATTGATTATGCATACATTCTAGGTTATACAATGGAAAAGATCAAAGAGCAAAGTGATGATAACAGACTAAACATTACATGAATGCTAGCTAAGTTTCTACAGAAAAGATATCATTTCATTGTCTGTGTTAAAGCCAAGTGCTGTAGAAATAAATGTGCAAATTATTTTGCCCCTGTTTGTCTGAGTTTCTTTTCTTTGTCAACTCCACGTCTTCCTAATGTCACTCTTTGGAGACCAATGAATTGGATGACTGCCTTATTATCCATTTCATGTTTTTCTTGCCAATGGCATGCAAGTGGCAGTCTGGGATCTTGGCCTCCAATTTTAGCTAGATGTTCTCGTACTCGGATCCTAGGTTCGCTGATCGTACTGCCTATATAGACCAATTTACACACACATATAATTGCATAGACCACATATTGTGTCCTACAGTTGATGGGTTGTCTGATTTTCAAGATCTTATTATTGCTGCTCGTGAATGTATCTGTTTTCTTATGTGCATATTTGCACATCGTGCAGGTCCCGCATTTCCTGAATCCATTAGTAGTGGTTTTCAGCCAGTTCATTGATTCCTCCGTTGTGTCTGGTAGATTCGAAGGGCTTAGTTTATTTCTCAATGTCTGAGCTCTTTTAAAAATTAACCTTGGTTTATCATCCACAAAGTTTGGAATGTTCTCATCCAATGTCAACAAATGCCAGTGCTTGGCTAGGATTTTCTTTACATGTCAATAGTCATCGATGTATTTAGTAATAAAAGCAATAGTCGGTTGTTCCAATGTTTTGTTACTTTTTACTAGCGTTTGCTCTTGTGTTACCGACAAACTTATGTCCCGAGCTTTGCTAACATATTGTTCCGAATATCCTCTAGCTAGAAATCTAGATTTCAAGAGGTTACACTCCTTCTCAAAGTGTTCGTTGCTCTGGCAGTTTCCTCTTGCTCTTAAAAATTCCCCTGATGGTATGTTCAAAATTGACGTTCTATGATGGCAGCGTGCCGCGTGTAAGGTAGAATTAACTTCAGTGGGTTTCCAATATGTACATGTTCTGATTTGATTTTGTTCAATGTATATTGTAAGGTCCAGAAAATGAATACTTTCAGCATCACAAACACGAGTGAATTGTATACCCATTTCATTAAGGTTAATTCAGTTCTGAAAGTCTGTGAACTCCAATTCTGTGCCTTTCCATAGTATCAACACGTCATCAATATATCTGACCCAGTGAACAAGCTCTTTCTGATATGCCTTATCTTGATAGATAACCGTGTCCTCAAATAGGCCCATAAAGATGTTGGCTAAAGCCGGGGCGTATTTGGTGCCCATTGCAACACCCTTGGTTTGCCCGTAGTATGTGTTGTTGAAATTGAAAATGTTGCATTCCAGAGATAGTTCTAACATTTCCTTGACCATGAGAATCTGTTGATATATCGATGCTGAATCATCTCTGAAGGTATGATCTATTGTTTTGAGTGCCCATGAGTGATGGATCGATGTGTACAACGCTTTCACATCTAGGGTTGCTAGTAAACAATCATTCTCCCAATTCCAGGATTGCAATTTAATGATTACATCAGTGGTATCCTTAAGATAAGCCTTCAATTTCATTGCTCTGGGTCTCAGAATATTGTCCAAGTATTGCTAAATGTTTTCAGTCGACCAGCCTATCCCGCTTAGGATTGGTCGGCCTTCCGGTATTTGGTCATACTCCTTATGAACCTTGGGCAAAAAGTACATGATTGGTGTGACCGGGTCTTTGATTAGGAGAAAACTCTTCTCATTGTCAGTGAGAAGGCCTTTACGGTGCCAATCATATATTTTAAGTTCCATTTTTTGTACAATTTTCTTTGTTGATTGGCAGGCAAAATTTCATAACAACCTGGGGCGTTTAGGTGTCTTTTGGCCATCTCCAAATAGTTTTCCATGTCTATGATAACAATGTTCCCTCCCTTAACCGCCTCTTTTATTACTATTGAGTGGTCAATTTCCAATTTGAGTAGGGCTTCCCGTTCTTTCAGGGTGAGGTTAGTTTTGAATTTAGGATGTGATCGTCTTTGGTTCATTCGATAAAAGTCCTGGGATACTGACTTATAAAAGGTGTCAATGATGTTGTCTGCTGCAAATTGGGGTACACATTTTGATGTTGGTTTTAGTTCCTTGATTGGCAGTGTGTCAGGTTCCACATTAAGATCTCTTAGTACATTAGTAATATCATAGTGCACTGGTTCTGTGATAGATCTACGTAGATGAATTTCTTCTATTTCTTTCATGCTTAGATCACTCGGAATGGTTTTCTGCTGCTGTTTGTAACTCCCTGGCGCTCTAGTGACAAAGAACTTTTTCAGTTTCAATTTCCGTACGAACTTCAAAAGATCAATTTGCAAATCTGTTTCATTAAAGCTCGTAGATGGGGCGAAAGAAAGTCCTTTGTTAAGTAAGTTATTCTCTTCCAATGTTATTGGTTTACTTGATAGATTTGTCCCTATTTCACTCTGTTTATTTCTTTTGAGGTCGCTCTTGTAAGTCCCCCTCGAGATTCTGAGAAACACGCGATCAAACGCTGTATTGGTGCAAGAGGTAAGAGACCATCGGCCATTTCACAGCCCCATTTTCACTCTGAAATACGTCTAAATCACTTGCATGATATCGTACGCACATACTTACTTTATCGCTCAACTTTCTATACTGCACCAATGTGCATTATTGTGCATTTGATCTCTTTTGTCAGACTATGAAGGATTAGTGATACGCAACTATACTTTTTAAAGGCTACGTAAGCAATACATTTAAAAGCAAACGCAATCACGTAAGCTTAATGCCAATTTAAAATGCTTTCCACTGACTGGAATACTAGAATTCTATCGTGTTACATTTAAATGATTCACAGAAACATGACAGATGTAACGGGTGACGTTGTCAATATTTCACACTTGCAGGGATCTAACCCGTTTATTGAGGAGGATTAATTCCAAATGTTAATAGGGGCATTAGAGGAATGCAAGGTAATCATTTTAACATTTACTATGAGATCTTCAATGAATGCATCTGTTGATTTATACCGACCATCTAATACATTACCTAATAAGTGTCTTGTATTAATCTCTCTCAAAAACACCCTTTCTATTATCACCCCCCTTCCCCCATCCTTCTTATTGTCTGGCTTTTATTTTGACATTTATTTATTTTGACTTATATTTTCACTTTATCTATTTTCTCATTCATGTTTTTGAAATTCTGCTTTTGGATTTCATGTTTAATTTTCGAACTTTCTTATCTATGTGGATGACTGTTTACATTATTTGTTTAACATGAAAACATGTTTTTGTTATGGTTATATGGTGCTATAACTGACTAATAGCCCTGATTTGATAAAAAGGTCTCAGGAGACCGAAACACGTGTCAACACTTAAGGGCACTTTTGGAAAATAAAACAATCTCTTTGAACAGTGGGGCGCAGTCTCCTTCCGGATTATTCATACTTAATACTTATTGTCATGAAATGAATCTCAATTGGACCGGTTATTGATGAGAGTTGTCCCATTCTACAATATTACCCAGAGACAGAGCCCCCACCTCTTCTAAAATGCAGTCTAGTTCCCCAACACTTGAAACAATGGCCCCCGTGGGGTGACAGGTGCCACAGTCCTTTTACCCACAAATCCAAGTCCTTACCAAATATAAATGATTATATAGGGTTCACAGTTACGCACAGTTTAAGGTTAGGGTCAGTGTTGTGAAACCCGAATCAAACCTAGTGAGCATCATTTACTTAGCGACTGTAGCATACAACTCTTTTATTTATTTATTTATTGATTGGACATTTGGTTGGCGCCTATACACAAGTTTTTCTAGGTGTCACAAGACAAAAGAGGGGGGGGGCATTGGAAAAAACAACAGTAACAGTCGTACTAGTCCTTATGACATTCTTACCATGCAAGCACAGAGACAAAAAGAGTGGGAAGGGTGGAAGTGGGGGGAGGGCTAGGATGGGGGAAAAGGGGAGGGGGTGAAGTGCAGACGTGGGGGGCACAGAGGGCTGAGCAAGTGCTGAGGGCAGCCACAAAGGTCAAGTGCCAGGGGAAAAGGGGGGAAGGGAAGGCAAGAGCAATGGACAGGGTGGACCAAATTCAGACTAGTCTGGGAAGGGTGCCTGGTGGCAAGTGCTGGTTAGGGGTGCTGGGGTAGACTGGTCGAGGAGGGCCTAGCCTCTGTAAAACTCATAAGGGACCAGGCACCAGTCACAGAGACACAGGGACATTAGCACGGGAGGGGGAGAGGGAAGGAGGAACAAAAGAAAGTCTTGAGAAGTTTCTGGAACTTAAGAAGATCTGGCTCAAGTCTGAGGGGGGCGGGAAGGCCATTCCAGAGGGAGGCTACAACTGAGGAAAGGGTTCTACCTACCACTCTCTGCTTGGAGAAACGTTTGACCTGCAGAGAGTTGGAGCTAGAGGACCGAAGAACTCTAGCAGGGAGGTATTTGGGGAGAGAAAGCTGGATGAAGGGAGGTCCCAGGACCCAGAGAAAGCTGGATGAAGGGAGGTCCCAGGACCCAGACAGTTTTATGGATGATGTAAAAGGGTGTTGCATTTGATCCTTGTGGTCACCGGGAGCCAGTGGAGAGACTTTAGGGCAGGAGAGATGCAGTCCCTGGGTTTGAGGCCAAGGATAAGTCTTGCAGTCCTATTCTGGATTAGTTGAAGAGGTTAAAGGGGGGAAAGAGGCAGATTGAGGAAGAGGCTGTTGCAGTAGTCCAGCCTGGAGAGAATCAGGGCTCTGGAGACGCTGAGCTTCTGGGGGAAGGTGAGGAAAGGAAGAATACCTCTGAGGAGCTGGAGCTGAAAGATGGATTTCATGGCAAGGTCCGTGATGTGTGGGGGGAGAAGGAGAGAGAGGAGTCAAAGACGACCCTGAGGTTTTTAGCCTCACAAGAGGGTGAGGGGAGGGGACCCAGGGAGGGTGGCCAGAGAGTGGGTGGGAAACAGGGAGTAGGAGTCTCAGTGAGACAGATCACTGTCTTACTGGCATAAAGGCAGAAATCGCTGGCAGAGCACCATGCCTCAATGATAGTCAGGCAGTCGGATATGAGAGAGGAAGGAGAGGAGATAGAGGATGGAAGCTTAAAGGAGAGCTGTGTATCATCAGCAGAACACTGGAAGTGAGGCAAGAACGGGGAGATCAAGTGGGCCAGAGGGGCAAGGTAGATGTTGAAGAGCCATGGCGATAGGATAGAGCCCTGAGGGATGCCACAGGCAGAGAGTGAGTTGGAGGAGAGGAAAGGTCCCAACTGCAGCAATTTACAATGTTGCATAATTAAAATTTACAATAGTGATAAATCTTTGATGGTACATATATACATTCAGATAAGTAACATAACACAAATTAAGGTATTTCAAACCTTACATGTTGTTGTCATTGAAGTGTTTGATAAGATTCGTTCTAAAGTGAGGGAAAGGTTGGTCTGATCTAAGGTTGTGTGGCAGGGCATTCCACCATTTAGCGGCTAGCACAGGGAAGCTTGTGCTGCCGATTTTGGCAAGTTTAAATCTTGGAATTTCCAGACAGTTGGAGTTGGGAGTTCTTGTAGGTCTGCTACAGATTTTTCTTCTTATTTTGTCCATCAGGTAAATGGGGCAGCGTTATTGAGGGCTTTGTGCGTCAAGGAGAGCATTTTAGGTGAATTTTTTTGTTGGTGGAGAGCCATTTGTATTGTTGTCTAGTGGAGGAGATATGTTCCCTTTTGTTTATGCCTAAGGCGGCTCTAAGGGCGTTATTTTGTAGGATTTGTAGCCTTTTGGTGATAGTTTTGTTAGCGCCACTGTAAAGGGCATTGCAATAATCGAGTTGTGATAGTATTAAGGCTCTCGCTAGGATCATGCAACTGTTATTAGATAAGAAAGGTTTACCTGCTCTTATTAATTTGCAGGTATAGGCTGTCGTGGAAGCTAATGAGTTGACTTGTTTGGCAAAAGACATGGTGGAGTCGAGATAGAAGCCTAGTGTTTTTACTTCACTCGAAACCTTGATGCTATTGCCATCTATGTTAAACGTGGAATAGTCCTTGCCTAGTTTTTTGATATTGGCCTGCGTACCCAGAATTATCAGCTCAGTCTTATCATCATTCAGGCAGAGGCCATGTGATGCCATTCATGCCTGAATAATGAGGTACACCCTATTCACCAACTCCCTGTCCTTGCTGTGATCCCCAGAAAGCGGGAGGAGAATCTGTGTATTATCTGCATAGTTAGTGTAGGTGATACCCAGAAGGTCCAGATCATCGAAGAGGGGTTTAGTGAATATGTTGTACAGGGTTGGTGAAACACAGGAGCCTTGAGGGACGCCGCACATGATTGGAAGAGGGTCGGCTGCTGCCGAGGGGGAGAAGACTCTCATTGTTCTCTCACTCAGAAAGGATTCAATCCATTTGGTGGCATGCGTGGAGAAGTGTGCAGTGGTGTCCAAGTGTTTGCAGAGGACCTTGTGATCCACCAAATCGAAAGCAGCTGAGAGATCAAGTAAGAGGAAGAGTGCCGTCTTACCTTGATCTCTCAGTTCGTCTATTTGGGTCTTTAGATCATTGAGTGCAGTTTCAGTACCGTGGAGTGGACGGAAACCAGATTGTCTGGCTCCCAGTAGATTGTTTAATTCCAGGTGTCTTTGAATTTGTGTATAGGCAACCTTGTCTAGTATCTTCAGTAGGAAGGGTACGGTAGTGATGGGCCGATAATTAGTGGGGATGAGGGGGTCAAGAGTCTGCTTCTTGAGAAGTGGGAGCACCCATGATTGTTTTAGGTTCGCCGGGATATTACCTGTGGCGAAGGAGGTGTTGATCAATTTTGAGATGAACGGTGAAAGGTCTCTGGCAGCGTATTTTATTAGTTGTGCTGGGCAGATGTCACCTTTACAGTTCGACGGTTTGAGGGAGAGGATGATTTTCTCTACCTCTAAGATGGTGGTTTTAGTGAAGGAGAATTTGTTGGTTGGGTCGTTAATGGTGTTGTTAAGTGGCGGCTTGTTTGTGAGGTTTAGGGAATTTTTTTTAGTTGGATTTTGTTTTGCAATGTGGTGATTTTATTTGCTAGGGCTGTTTGGATATCTGTGCACCAGGTCTGGTCTTTGATGCAGGTATCTGGTGTGGCAATGGGGGACTCAAGTTCTTTCAAGATGGAGAAGAGCTCCTTCATACTTGAGTTGGCATTGGCAATGCAAACATTGTAGGAGTTACTTTTCGCTAGACAGATTTCATTTTTATAATGCTGAGAGATATTAGTTAAATTCGCTTTATTCTCTTCGGTTGGACATAGTTTCCAGTCGGATTCGCATTTTCTTTTGTTTAGGCGCAAGGCCTTGAGTTCTGGCGTGAACCACTTGTTTAAATGTGCCTTGGGTTTGCTTGTTCGCATTCTGATCTGGCAGCAGGTCAGTTTGTCAGAGGATGTACTTGAGGCCTGCCACTTCTCCTCAGCAGCTTTGCACTTCCGTTTTAAAGATGCCACGTCGGAGTCATACAAGAGTTGCATTTGTAGGCAGTCTTCATGTGGATCCTCATGGCAGGGGCAAGGATGTCCAGAGTGTTAGACGTGGAGAGATGGAGGTTTGCCAGTGCAGAGTCAGTAGGAGAGTGAAAGGCAGTGGCGGGAGGAGGGATGAAGGTGGAGGCAAATGCAGCAACTGACACACATTTCATCAGTCGAATGACGGTGAAGGAGACTGGCAGTGCAGGCAGAGGCATCCTTAGGGGGCCAGGGAGCGCAAGGTGGGAGGAGAGAGTGGTCAGATCAGGAGAGAGGAGTAGTTAGAGGGTTATAGATAGTGATGTCTGTTGAGATGAGAGCATCCAAGGTGTGTCTGGTGGAGTGAGTTGAGCCAGAGGGAAAAATTGTGAGGGAAAGAGAGTCACAGAGGTTTCGAAAGAGTACAGTGGTCAAATCCTGAGAGTCAAGATGGATGTTAAAAACCCCAAGGAAGAGTTTGGGGGAGTAGGCCAGTAGAGAGGAGGAGAGGTCTGCCCATTCTGTGAGGAAAAGAAGGTAGGTCCGGGGACCTGTAGATAGTGGCGAGAGTGAGGGAGAGGGTAGGCGAAACAGACAGCCTACAGATGAGACATTCAAAGGAGGAGTAGGATTGAGAGGGAATGAGGGTAGGCAGGACCCACTCAAGGAAAATCAGGGCCACTCCAGCCCCAGAACGGGTGGGCCTGGGATTGGACAGGATCTTGTAGCCCGCAGGGAGAAGAGTGTTAAAAGCAGCGACAGAGCTGTCCTTGAAGCACGCCTCAGTGAGAGCAAGGACGTCTAGGTCAAGGTCTTCAAGGAGATGACAGATGTCAGAGGAGTATTTGACAGCAGAACGAGAATTGAGGGTAGCTAAGTGAAGCTGGTCGCCACCTTTTAAAGGTTTACCGAGGGGGGTACAAGGACATGGAACCACCACTGGGGGGTTTGGGCAGGCAGAAGGGGTGGGAGAAGGAGTGGCAGGAGAAGGAAGGAAGTAAGTTAATGAGAGACGGTAGATGCCTACCAAGAAGGAGAAGATTGGGCTGAGGGCCCTGGGCCATGATGGTGCCGTTCAAGTAGACATTGATGATGCACCTGGGTGATGGGAAGTGTGCCAAGAGTACTTCCCATCTGGTTCCACCATTAATGGGTGAGGAAGAGAAAGGGGAGAGGACGGAAACCATATGGAGGAGTCCATAGGTCAGGAGAACGAACAGCAAAGAGAATGTCAGTGACAGTCTGTCTGGAGGAGGCATTGACGTAGGTGTCCGCTATGGGCAGACCAGGGTTGGCGACCTGGAGAGCCTTCTTAAATGTCTTACTTGTAGGCAATGAGAGAGAGGGAGGATAGGAGATGGAGAAGCAGTTAGAATGGATAGGAGAGATAGAGAGCGCCATAGGGGCGGGGCGATTAGAGCGGTGCACATGGGAGGGACAGGGACAGAGCTGCGCAGCGCACGACAGAACTCACCAGGCGGCCTTGCAGCTAAACAGGAGCAGGAAAAAACAGTACTATAAACAAGATTACCGTGAGGGCAGCAGAGTTAGAGGTACAAGAATTGAGGCTCAGGCATATATGAGGAATGTCAGAGCAGGGCACATATTTTCATGTCCTGATGAGGAATTCCAAGAGAAGCACGGAGATAAACTGACATATGGTGCTGGCAGCAGGTGAAAAGGGTGCCTAGATCTGAGTTGCATAACAGTCACAGATACCCAGGGCAAGACAAATGCCCACATTCAAAAATTACTTAGCACAGAAAAATGCCCAGAGTTGGAGAGCACAAAACACAGTGAAACACAGTGAACTGTAGAGGGACAAGGGTTAGGAGACACAGTGAGATCTCAATGGCTTAGATGGCAAATGTTCAGCAGACGGAAGACTTCTGAGGGGATAACAGTCCAGATAGTGTTAGTGTGGCCAGGAAGGAGGAAGAGTGGCACTCAGTGCCGGCTTGCTTGTACAGACAGAGCACAAACTGGGGCATTCAAGGCGACAAGCGGCAACGCTCACCTTATTGACAATGAGCCAGAGCGCCACGCTTTAAATCGGCGAAAAACAAGTAGTGGGGCAGGGAACAGAGACAGGAATTTATTGCAGTTATTGGTCAACTACTGTATACAGATCTGTGACCATACCTATGCTCCCAAAAACCCTTTAATTTTATGAAAAGTATGGAGCCAGGAGCTATCATTTGTGCTATTTATCTGCTTTGCTATTCTCATAAATTATTTCAAAAGAGCACAGTAGGAGTGTACCAGATTATCCATCCTGGACTGAGAGTGTGATGGTGACATTCCTGCAGGACTCACACAATGACAGCAAATGTATGTCTCCAATTAACGATCATGATAATGATGCGTTATTGATATAGCGCCTTAATCCAAAGCGCTTTACAGAGCACATATTTACATACAATATCACCCAACCGAAATACCAGACTGGGCCCCACCTCAGGGGATGCCTCTGTCACTGCTGCTTTTTACTTTTAACTATAAATAAACACAACCCCCACCATCATTCAAGATATCTGTGTTTTTCTCTGTGGTACTGTAGGCAATGGTTCGGGGTGCTCTAGCGCGCGCGCACACACCCCCCCCCCCCCCTCACAGCATGGCCCTCACCCACAGAGATGGCGTGAGAAAGAAAGTGCCGAGAAGATAGCGTGCAAGAGAGACAGCCAAGAAGGAGAGAGAGACGGAAGCAGAGGCAAAGAGAGAGGGGACATCGATTGGTTTATGATATGCTGGGTACAGTGGGTGAATTCAGAATGTGGTTCCGGATGCTGGGCCGGGGTTTTCCGGACATGACGAGTCACGCATGGCTGATTCAAGGCGCGTGCCTCGAGTGCCAGCAGGAAGCGTGAATAAAGCCATAGCTTGGAGGGGGGGCGGTTACACGCAGCTGCCTCCTGTGGTTCATCTGATGAGCTAAACAGATTCGATTGCTTTTTCTGAATAAAGATGCGTTGCCGATCTCCAGCCACCTCCTGGGAGGAGGGCAGGGCCTGCACTGAGATTGGAAAGGGACTTCGGTGGCACAGGGAGAGCAGGGGTTGTGTTGTGCTCGCTGTCAGTTAATGGAGAGTAATGGCCCTCTTCATCAGGGCGCATTGATTCCCCGGGAACCCCTGAGGTTATTCTGATTTCCTCCTGCTTTTCCTTGTTTTCGGTTAACTCGGGTACTTTACTGTGAGGAACGGCTGCTGTTGAACTTGTTATCTTAAAGTGCGCCAGATGTGAAGGCCAGCATGGTCCTAGATGTGTGTGTGCGTGCGTGCGTGCGCGCGCGCGCGTTGTGAAGCGTTGTGAGCCAGTGAGCCAAACCCTGCCGCTCGCTCTCACACTGGGAGACCCCGTGACCCAGTGCCACAGGGACCGGATGCGCCCCTTTTTACCTCCTTTAGAATGGGGCCTGCAGTTGCGCAGGTGTCTGTGCACAGGTGTTTGTTGTTTCTGTTTCTATATTTTGAGTGTGTGTTTATTTGTGTGTTGTGTGTATTTCCGAGTGTGAAAATAAGATGTGTGTGTGAGAGTGTGTTGGACACTCCAGAATGGCCTAAGGACTTGGCTAATGCAAACCTGTGATGTGATGTCAGGCGACTGCAGGTCCTACCGTAGCAAGCAAGTATCAGCACCTCACCTTTAGCCTGTAGGCTACAACTAGATAGCTGCAGTAGGTGCATTAACCCACTGGGCTGTGGACCTCATTCCCCCTTTCTCTGAGACCAGGATAGTAAATATCTATCATGCCTTCCTTTGGCTCCTTAGATCCATGTTTCACCGCAATTCAGAGGCTAATCACGGGGAGATGTGAGCCACCTAAACGCCGAGCAGAGCAGTTAGGTCTTTGGTTTTCTCATGGGGGTGTATTGATTTGGGTGTGGCAGATGTCCTCTCCACTGTACGTTTGTTGTTGCCGTCTGTTAATGACTTTTGCAACCAAAAAAGTGATGGGTAGAAGGTTTTGAATAAATCTGAACTAGCCATGTTTTGGGCAACCTTCCGCCCCACTGTTTTTTAGCCCGTCTTCGCCATTGCAAAAGGGGTCCAGCCATATGCAAATCAGTCAGGTACAGCCACCAATGGTAGCAGCCCAGCCCGAACTGCTAGGCCAGGTCCCCTTTGCATGGAAACACAGGCAACCCCAGACATGATTCGGCCTTGTTTTGCCTCCTCAGTGAGGTGGGGCTTAGTTCCCTATGTATATAATCATTCTTTCCTCAGAGGTGAGAGATTTTACAGCATCTTGATGTAGGGCCCCCCTTCCAATCAGAATCCTGTTGGGCTGAGCGTCATGGCGGAGTGCCTTCTGCCTTCAGCGTCCTTCATTTGGGAGTGCGTAAGCCCTCCCAAGCCAGTGGCTGGCTGCACCGCTGGTTATGTGGCCACAGCTTCCTCTCCCTCTGCATGGGAGGGCAGAGGTGGAGGGCAGGCTGAGTCAACGACTCATTCAGTGCAAAGTATTTGTGCTCCTTTTGCATTCTTCTTCTTTGCAGTCACATCTGTGGGTCGTCTCCCCGTTCCATGCTCCTTAGGTCTCCAGATGCCATGTCTAAATCTGGTCCAGTTGCAGTAGCCTGCGCTTCTCCTCCTTCTGTGTCTTTGTTTGCACTGGAGTTGCCTTGCAAAGGCCTCTCGAGCACTGGCCATTCATCTGGTCTTCCTGGTATGGGGCAAGTCTTTCCACGTTTTATCATCTGTGATTTTAATGGTATCATAGTGTATCAACCTGGTTTTGGACCAGAGGTGCATATCTGGACATAATCTAAGACTTTATCATAACCCAGTCACCTAACGCAAAACATTGGGGCTTTGTTGCCTTTCTGTCTTTGTGACCGGCTTTCCACTGACTTTTCTTTCATGTTTGTGTACTCTTTCTCTGATGTAAACCTGCCTTGGTGCACATCACTCTGTAGTATTCAATATCTTTCTGGGGCAAGTGTAGACAGCCCATTCACAGTATTGTGGGTTGTTCTGTGGGCTGCAGCGGTGTTGAGGACAGGTTTGATGCAGTCAGAGCCTCTGGCCACAGTTGTTTGGGTTAAACTTTTGATGAACTAGTTCATGCACTCTGTCTGTCTATTTCCTTGTGGGTGGTAGAGCACTGCCCGCCTGTGTTGAATGCCATTCTAGCTCAGGCATGCCTGCATTTCTGCTGATAAAAAAGCTGATAAAAAACAGTGTACCACTGTCATTGATCTTTGGAGGTTCTCCCACCCTGGGGAAAACTTGAATGTAGTAATCTAGTGCAGACCTATTTATTATCTGGTTCATGTATTTCACTTAGCTTCATTTCGAGGCATAATGGCACATCTTTGCGACTGGTCCATGAAGTCTGTTGTCCCTGTGAAGTCTGAAGCCACTTTTTTCAAGACCTGCACGTCCATGTCAACCTTTTGGAGGGATTCTCATTGTCAGGCGTTTGCTTCTCTCATTGCATACATGACAATGCTCCATTGTGTGATCAACATCTTGGTCTATGACTGGCCACCAATAGAATTTGCGCAATCTCTTCTTCTCATCTACATGAGTGTTTTTGCAGGATGACCTTCATGTTCCGGGGGTGTAGGGTTCCTTTTTGCTCCCACCAGTGGGACTACCTTGTTGCATCTTCACAGGAGTCCTTTGTTCATCTGAAGTTCGCAGGTGCCTTTGGAGTGAAGTTGCAGACCTTGAGACACATTTATTTGTTTATTTATTTGTATGCTTATTCTGTGTTCTACCAATTGGGTTTTAGGAATTTGCATCTGTCATTGCGGAGTCACAAACCACAATTGCTGAGTTGAGTCAGTCAGGACTCTGTCTAATGTGATGTGTTCTTTCAGCGTGCATCCCGGCACAAGGATGTTACCCTAGAAATACTAGTCAATAGACAATGGGTTGTCAGTATTTACAACCACGTTTCGGTCAAGAGCAGTACATCCTGGTTTAAATGACTAATTCTGAAGGACTTGGGTTGCAAAGTTAATGATGGGCACTGTGGCATACAGCACACTGCCAAAGTGAATGATGGGAACTGTGGCATACAACACACTGCCAAAGTGAATGATGGGAACTGTGGCATACAACACACTGCCAAAGTGAATGATGGGCACTGTGGCATACAACACACTGCCAAAGTGAATGATGGGAACTGTGGCATACAACACACTGCCAAAGTTAATGATGGGAACTGTGGCATACAACACACTGCCAAAGTGAATGATGGGAACTGTGGCATACAACACACTGCCAAAGTGAATGATGGGAACTGTGGCATACAACACACTGCCAAAGTTAATGATGGGAACTGTGGCATACAACACACTGCCAAAGTGAATGATGGGAACTGTGGCATACAACACACTGCCAAAGTGAATGATGGGAACTGTGGCATACAACACACTGCCAAAATAGGGGGCGGGAGCGTGTTCCCTTCAACACACGCCCTACTTCATAAATACATTGTGTGTGCCATGGCTAGCATAAACAACATACACGTTTCTGATCCACGATGATTCGATTTTCTATGTGTAATGTGTAAAGAACCAATAACACACGTTGTTATTGTATGCAAGTGTTGTATAAAATTTAAGATTGACATACAATCTCTTCATCTAACACAGCATTATCAGTCAGAAATTCTGACCCACATTTCTACAAATTGTCATTCCTGACACTATGGCCATGTGTTTCACCCCAAAACGCTTTTTCAAGGCTAACGCCTCATTGTATAACATTAATATCACTTAGAAATTAGTCCACCCCACATATAAGGTTTGCAGCGATACCACATGCGAAGGAAAGTCATGCAAGGAATAAACACACAGGTCCGTTGCCAAAGAAATAACATTTGTGAGTACATAAAACACAGACCGTGTATGTAATTACATGCACAAACAAACATAATAAATACAAGTAATAAAAAAGCGAGAGAAATTGGGTAGGACTGTAAAGTTGTCTGCTCAACTTAATAGTTAAATCATATAATCGTCAAGTCCTTGGAATTGTTAAGTAATGCTTACCCAAATGGTGGCAGCGCTGTCTTGAGGTCCTAATAACTGTACTAGGAGATAGGAATCTAGACTCATACGTCAGATATTATGTAGTATTTCCATTAAGATCTGTTCGAGGTGAGAGATAAAAATGATAAAAGTATATATATTGGTCTAAAAAATATGACGAAATTGTGTCTGTGTATCTCCATTTACTTCTATAGAATGAGTCCTCAACTTACAGTAAGGGCTCCATATTTCGTTTCCGTATTGTGTTTACATGTTCTGTGCCTTTAAAAGAAAAGGGGAACGTGTTCAAATTATCTGTAGAGTTTGGGGAATAAAGAAAGGTGAAGTAACTTGCATGAGAATATCCTTTGGGGGAGCTTCAGGACTACCTACCGATACTACTTTGTAAAATGGAGGCTAATATATCCGGCCGTGGAAGGCTAATCGCGGCATTCTGCATGCTTTCTTGCGGCGCTTGTGTCTTCTTTTTGCTGATAGATTTTATCCATCAGCAGTGATTTTTGGATACCGAGGCTTGAGTCTCATTACTCCATCTTCTCGGGTTGAGTGTGTAGTCGTGGCTCAGGATTCTTCATGGTCTGTGTGGACTTGTCACATTAAGGCTAGTTTCATAGGGTCTATGCCAGGATGGTCCACGTGTAGACGTTGAAAGGGTTTGCAGTGGTGGCAGTTAGTCTTCCAATTAGAGGGTTCAAGTTCTGATCCATCCTTGGTAGAAGTTCTTACTCAGCCTTGCTAGATGTTCGTCCAACATCTCGATGTCCAATTCTCGGTGAAGGTCAGCAATACTTGTGAAGATTGGAGCTCCAGACGCTATGCACAGGGCCTTGTTCTGGACTATCTGAAGACTCTTCCGGTAACGCTCATGGCAGGACATCCATGCTGGGGAGGCATACGTCAGGGTAGATCTGATGAGTGCCTCGTAGACATTGATCTTTGTCCGGAGGGGCATGGACTTGGGCTTCAGAAATGGTTACAGCGCTGCCATCTTTCCTGTTTCCTTCTGCTCAGTATTGTTGATATGGCTTCTCCAGTTAAGTTTGCTGTCCAGGGTCACACCGAGGTAGTGGCTGCTGCTCTCCAACTTGATGGTCTCCCCGTTGAGGCTGATGTATGGGTGCTCCTAGATCTTCTTTCTGGTGAACAGCATGTCCATTGCCTTGCTGGTGTTGAGTTCTACCCACCAATTGCTGTACCACATCGAGATGGTATCCAATGAAGCTGGCAGGTTCTACCCCACTTCCTTTTCGCCGAAAGACTGGGATATGACTGCAACATTGTCTGCATACAGTCCCAGGTCAGTCTTGTGGAGATCTGTTGGGATGTCGTTGGTGACGACGTTGAACAGGGAGAGTCTGAGGTTCGATCCCTCTTGCATGCCTGCTCGGATGGGATGTGATGAGGACATCCCAGACCGCATGACGACATAGAAGATGCAGTCTCCCAGGTAACTTGAAATCATCTTCACCAGATAGTTTGGAAATTTCAGGCCGATGATCTTGTGCAGCAGTATTGTGCGACATCCAAGAAGATGATTCCCCTGGACATGTTGATGTTGAATCCGTGGCTGATGGTGTCCACCACTCTCAACATCTGATGGGTTGTTGCATGCTCCTTTCGAAATCCTAACTGTTCCTTTGCTAGTATATTTCTCTCAGAGGCGAAGTCGCTGAGGAGGGAGAGGAGGTCCTTCTGCAGGAGCTTTGGTAATCCAGAGAGCAGGCTGATGGGGCGGTAGTTCGCAGGATCACTCAGTGGTTTGCCGTCCTTTGGGAATACGATGAACCTTGCTTCCTTCCAGGATCTCATGAAGTGCTCAAGTCTCATGCATGCATTGAACATCTCTGTGAGGTGTTCCAGTGATGCTGGTAGTAGGTTCCTGATTGCCAGGTTGGTTATTCCATCACTTCTCTGCAAGTCCTGCTACCTCAGAGCTTGTCCACTCATTGATAACTTCTGCTCCCATCCCGGTTCGGTCTTCTGCAAGATGCTTCTCAACTTCTTCCTCCACTCTGTCTGAAAGCCAGCTTGCCTTGTTCAGGCTGAACAAAGCCTCCAGTGTCTAGGCGAGGACCTCTGCCTTGTCCGTATTGCTGCATGAAAGGTGGGTTCATCCCTGGATTGGTGGGCTTGGCTCCTTCTTCCCAGTGAGTTGACGAGTCATTCTCCACACTGAGTTGCCCGCCTCCTTCAGCTTGGCTGTTGCAGCCTCTCCACCGTTCTGTTTGATTTGCTCCTGCAGTAGCCTGGTGAGCGTGTTGTACTCCTGCAGGAGATCATGCATGACAGATCCTCTGCCACTGGCATCAAGCCTGGTTTTTGTCAGCGATTGACTGCTGGATGCCTCTTGGTAGGTCATAGATGGAACAGCGGTTTGTCTTCTGCTTCGGAACGCTGCTCTCGACTGCCTGCTGGACTGTTATTGTGAAGTCTTCCACAGCCTTGTCAATGTCTTCCTTGGTGCTCACGGGTTAGCTGTGACCTCGCTGTTAAGTTCTTCCTTGTAGCGTCCCCAGTCAGCGCTTCTGAAGTTGTACAGCTCGGCCTGCTGGTAGTGTTCCATCTCATCTCCCAGTGATTGCTACTGTGTTGTGGTCCGAGGTCAGCTCTGACAGTGTTTACAGCTCCACAGAGTTTTGCAGGTTCTTCAGTAGCACGATGTCCAGCACATCTGGGCTGTGACTTGCTGCACCTGGATTTTTATCTGAACATTATTTAATTTGTTGTATAACTCTGCATTAATGTCTTAATAACATTCACTTAACATTATATTGGCTGATTTTCAGCAAAAAAGGTGTGCGGGGGACGGGAGTGTCCAACACTTTTCGGACACCATCTTGTTTGTTCACGTATGACAACGGACAGCTGTGCTGATCTGTCCTGATGATGATGATTCACAGACAGACCACAGGCAAACTGCATGGATGGAACAAGGCTGGGCATGTTCACATGTGGACCCCGCTGTTGATCCCTGATAGCATGGACAACCGAAGAACAGGTTTCCCCCAGAATCCTCTGCATTCTCGGAGTGCAGCACAAGCCTGCAACCTAGCCTGGCTAACGCCTGTGCCTCCATCCACGATAGCTGCAGCCCCCCTTGCAGTCCCCACATAGCCCATTTACAGCTCCTGCCGTCATCCCCTTCTGACTGAAGCCCCTCTTCCCTGACCCCCTTGTATCCATCCACTACAGCCATATCTGCAGCCCCCCTACAGACTCTTCATCTCTGGTGGACCGCAGCCCCCACACTCCCCGGCCGCAGCCCACACCTCCTCTCCCTTTGTTTCTCTCCTTACCCCACACCTTTAGTAACTGTCCCTCCCTCAGGCCCTGCATCACTGCCTGAGTGCAGCCCCCACCTATAGCTTCCTCTGACGGAAGTCCCTGTCTCCATACCCTCCACTTGCAGATGTCCCCCACCGCTCCCTCTACTCCCCCCAGGTCATGGAGAAACAACGGGTGAACAGCATGTGTAACATATATAGGGCCCACTTAGGAGGTATGGTTGAGATAGCTTGGCGCCGCATGCACAGCGTGCTGTTAAAGCAAGGGGGTTGAGGGGTGAACAGGTTCAGAAGAAAATACAGTGGTAAGGCAAGGCATAATAATGACATGCGTCGTCCCCATGGCACATAAGTGGGCATGCATAAATGGAGAACGGGGTCTGCATAAATGCATTAGATGCTGATATATAGACTGACATTGCCGTGCATGCCTGGAAGGGAAGAGGTGCAGGTACAGGGTACACAAAAGGCCCACATTACCCGCGGTGGGGTATGGGTGCCGCACATGGTTAGGAGGAGTAATGCCTTGCGTGCCTGCTCGTACGTATTATGAGGGTGTCCAAGGTTGGAAATTGAGGGAGCTAAGCTACCTAGCGCCAGGAGATGCTGAGCATACCCACCTATGCAAATTAACATTTTGCAGTTGGGACAATCGATAAATAAGCATGGGCACACAGCTATGCAACAGGTAAAGCATAAGGGTCATAAATGAGCACATTGATAGGTGTGCAGCTCCAGTGCAAGTAAGAGTGCGCGTCACTATGTACTAGCTCCTCGTTCCCCAGTGGTAGCTCCCGGTCACTCGTTCATGCGGGATGTCCGGAAGCTGCTTTTCGCTACGTATTATCCAATCTTAATTTCGCGCTCTTGCAGCTTAAGTGGTGCCAAAGCAATAGCAGTACATTTAGCAGCTTATTCCTAACGCGTATTAGGAAAGCCAAAGGGAACATTTCCAGTGGGACATAACTAATGCAAATAGCACCTTCTGTTGCATGGGGCGACATAGGAGGTTGTTTGCTGAGAAAATAGATGCACAGATGTTAAGATGAATTCCTGAACTCTGACCTGGTGGCAGAGGTTCAGAAGGCCAGCCTAGTTCCTTGGAACAGGGTAAACCTCGGGACAAGCCAGACCAATCAGGGTAGCGATGGCGGCGGTCAAGACTAGGTCTCAGGAGGGGTGAGGGTGACTGAAAGACCTCAATGAGCACACAGAGTAAAGGGCACTTACAAATTACTCCCAGACAGGTGTATCTATATTATCAAATATAAGTACATTTATTCAAGGCCTTTGAAGTTCACCACACAGTAATAATTAACAGTAACACTTTTAAACCTACACAATCCTTCTAAAAGGGAAGGAAGCAGACAGTGTAAAGAGTCTTTGGGCAGTTCTGCAGTAATCACAATCCTAACTGAAAGGCAGTCCAGTCCCTAAGATGAGGGGAGCCTATTGCTCAAATGTACTTGCAATGCTGGCGCACGTGGTAGTGCAGATGGGCGAAAACTGGGCCTCTTGTAGGGTCTGTAGCAGCTCAGGAACGTGGTTGAGGTGATCAGAATAAGTTCCCACTATTTGTGGAGGGTCTCCCCAAAAGGGCAGAGAAGGTTCCAAGAGTTGGGAATGGTTCGCTAGTTCAGGCTATTAGTGGAAAGGAGAGTGGCTCTCAGGGGACACTCGTGCGTAAAAATGGGTGGATGCACTATGGGCCACCGGTATGGGGTTGCAAGTACTCACCGACCCCTGGCGCATTCCGGACCAAACTTCAGCATTCGAGTCCACTTCGGTTGCAAGTTCAAATGTGGCAATTGTGCGAATCTGCGACTTTCAGCGGCAAAGTTACAGCGATGATTCCCTGGCGGGACAGTGGCGATTTCTCTGCTCCTGGTGGATGGATCAGGCCAGTTTCAATGTAGCAGACTTCGGGGCACAGGGGGGCTCAGCAGCAAGGCACCTGCGAAGTTCGTCACCATGGCTGGACGACAGTTCGTCACCATGGCTGGACGACACGGTCATCGCGTGCACTCAGACCTGGGAATGACAAGTGTACGAAATTCGATGTGAGAGTGCCGTGACCACAGAGCTTTCAATGTACCAAGATTCTAGGGTCTCCTCAAAACAGCGGTGGTGTCAGAGCAAAGGTCCTGCGCAAGCTGTTCAGCCCATTAGTTAGCCCAGGGACGCTTCAGAGAAGGCTTACTTGCAGGGTTTGATGAAGGTGCAGAGAATAGTTAGTCCAACTACTCCAATGGGTCAGAGTGTCTTCACAGACCTTCTAGTTCGATCAGATGCAGAGGGTTCTAGCGGGATGACAGCAGGCTCAGGGTGCCAAACCTTCCATGCAGAAGCGTGCGAAAGCTTGGCATTTCACGGGAGAATGCATGCCCAAATAAGGACTGACCCGGGTCGGCTCGACCTGGGGAAGTTGAAGGGGCAAGATGGCTAAAGGACAGGACAAAGAACCTCGTGGCATGGCCATTTTGGAGCCGGGCCACCTATCTGTGACAAATGCGGTTTGCATGGCAGGAAAGGGTTAAAAATATATGAAAAGATAAGCTTCCACCAGCCCTGTCCAAGCACTTCTCCTAAAAATCCTTCAAGAGTATCTAGGGCCTTTGGAAATGACTATTAGATCCAAGTGCACTGTACTGTAAGGTACTGTGTGCACTTGCAGCATGTTGCAGAAAAGTTGCAACATAGACAAGGACAAAGGGAAACAAAGTCTCCCAGTACTGACTGCCTTAAGGGCATGTCAGTTTCCCCATAAAAAGTGAGCGAAAGCCCAGAGGAGTGCAGCTGAAGGCTGTGCTCCTCCGGTAAAGTCAGACTAGGGTGTATAACAGCAGCAAAAAGTTGGGGGGTACACAACTGGATGGAAAACTTCACATAAATGGGAATCTTTCCTAACACTGGCGACATACAGAAGGACTTTTTACATTAACTGGTGATGGATTAAGTCTTGGTGGAAAGGAAAGCATAACGGCACTCACCCCAGAACCACAGCAGCGGCTGTCAAGGCGATTGGCCCAGAGCGGGGTGTTCAGGGAGCTCGGGGAAGTGAGACATAAGTATGCTGTAGAATAAAGCATAGAAGCATAACGGTGCTACCAGGGGCCCAACAGAAGCGGCTGTCAATGTGATTCGCCCTGAGCTGGAGGCTCAGTGAGGGTGAGGGAGGGAGACCTAGGTGCAAGTGGGAATCACAGAAGCAGAGGCAGCAGATGAACGCCAGAGCTAAGAAGCTGCTAGGGGCCTTAATGGCGGTGGCAGGGCAGGACGCGTTGGGAGAGGAAACGAACGCCAGAGCAGAACAGCCGCTAGGGGCCTTAACGGTGGCAGCGGGGCAGGCCTCGCTGGGAGAGATTCAAACGCCACAGCAAAGTAGCCGGTAGAGGCCTAGACGGTGGTGGCAAAGCATGGCACATCAGAGCACGCCATGGCTGACAGATGGTAGCATGGGTGATTGGCCACTCCGTAGTGAGCGCAGTCGAATGGGTAAATCCGATGCTGGAGGACGCCATGCATGACAGAAAGGTAGCATGGGTGATTGGATAATGATATGATATGACATTTATAACTCACCTGTACACAAGTGTTTCTAGGCGTGATTGGACACTCGTTCGTAGTGAGAGCAGTGGAGTGGGCGATTATCAGGAGGAGTGAAAGAAACAGGGCCTTCAGCAACACTGACATCCTCTAGTTTGGTAAGAAAGGAATGAGTTCGGATGAACTGGAGGAAACAGTGGCAGCATTAATGGAGGCCCCACCCGACGTAGGAATTATCCACCTAGCGGGGGAATGACCTGGCCAGATTGGGCACAGGTCTCCGGTTGCACGAAATGTGCCACACTAGGTGGGCATTGAGCAGGGCCTTGGGGGCTTGCGAGCGGAGGGTGCGAATAGTAGTCCATTGTTCGGCTGGTTTGGGGGCTGCAAAGGGACAGAAACCCCTTTTTGCTGTGGCAGTAATACAGGCGATCGAGCAGTGCCTAAACTAACCTCCTGAGGGAGGTGTTAAAGGACCAAGGATCACTGGCTCCCCGGTAGCCTAGCACGGGGGGGCTGCACGGTATAAAGAGGGTATCACCCCCGTGGTCGTCAGTTTCCAGCTTGGGCTGGTGGAAAAGAAAAGCATAACGGCACTCCCTGAAGCCCATCAGCGGCGCCGGCCAATGTGGTCCGCCCTGACGAGGCTCAGGGAGGTTCGGGGAGTGGTGGCCTAAATATGCTGGAAAGGATTGGATTTTTATTAAATAAAAAGAGGTGACTGGAAATAAATAAAGGAACAGATGAAGGTGTAAGGGGGTGCCAAGGAATGTGTCATCAGAAAGGTGCTGCCATGGTCTGGGAATTGTAATAATGTATTGAAGTTTATATTGCTTGGCTGGAAGTGATAGAGTGAAATGTTTACAATAAACTGCAGCCTTTTTATGCCACAAATGAGGAAGACTGGTCTGGCCGAGGGGGGCTGGGGGGGGCACATCGGGACGTTATGTATCTTGCCAGGTGGGGGCGGGCAGTACCGGACTGCCCATGTTAGGAGAATAATGGGGGGTGGGGTTTCAGAGTTGGAGTTTCTTTCACTGGGAATAACAGTAAGTAGAATTTTAGTGCACACAGAAAGACATGGTTTTGTCCGAAAACATAACACCTGCCTCATAAAATGTATCAATGGAAAGAAAGACGAAAGGTCCACGTGCATGAGTCGTAGGATGACGTCACATGGCGCACAATCAAGGCTGATCACGTATGACAACGTGCAGCTGTGCTGGCCTGTCCTGATGGGAGTGATTCGCGGACAGGCAACATGCATGGATGGAACAGGGCTGGGCATGTTCACATGTCGACCCCTCTGTTTATCTCCGATAGCATGGACAATCAAAGAACAGGTATCCCCAGAATCCTCTGCGTGCCCTGACTGCAGCACAAGCCTGCAACCTAGCCTGGCTAACGCCTGTGCCTCCATCCACGATAGCTGCAGCCCCCCCTTGCAGCCCCCACATAGCCCATGTACAGATCCTGCCTTCATCCCCTTCTGACTGAAGCCCCTCTTCCCTGACCTCCCTGTATCCATCCCCTACACCCATATCTTCAGTCCCCCCTACAGACTCCACATCTCTGGCGGACTGCAGCCCCCACACTCCCCGACCGCAGCCCCCACCTCCTATCCCTTTGATTCTATCCATACCCCACTCCTATAGCTGCTGTCCCTCCCCCTATAGACCCTGCATCGCTGCCTGAGTGCAGCCCCCACCTCCACCCCCCTCTTCCTGAAGTCACAGTCCTCTCAGACCACCAGATGTGTGCTATCCTTCCAAGGGAGCCCTCGCCTATAGCTTCCTCTGACTGAAACCCTGTCACCCCCACCCCCAGGTGTACAGCCCTTCCCCTGGAGCCCCCACCTATAGCTTCCTCTGACTGAAACCCTGTCACCCCCCACCCCCAGGTGTACAGCCCTTCCCCTGGAGCCCCCACCTATAGCTTCCTCTGACTGAAACCCTGTCACCCCCACCCGCATGTGTGCAGCCCTTCCCCTGGAGCCCCCACCTATAGCTTCCTCTGACTGAAGCCCGGTCCCTGCCCCTCCCCCATGTGTGCAGGGCTTCCCCTGGAGCCCCCACCTATAGCTTCCTCTGACTGAAGCCCTGTCACCCCCTCCCCCACCCCCAGGTGTGCAGCCCTTCCCCTGGAGCCCCCGCCGATAGCTTTCTCTGACTGAAGCCCTGTCACCCCCCTCCCCTACCCCCATGTGTGCAGCTCTTCCCTTGGAGCCCTCGCCTATAGCTTCCTCTGAATGAAGCCCGGTCCCTGCCCCTCCCCCCATGTGTGCAGGCCTTCCCCTGGAGCCCCCACCTATAGCTTCCTCTGACTGAAGCCCAGTCACCCCCACCCCCCATTTGTGCAGCCCTTACCTATAGCTTCCTCTGACTGAAGCCCAGTCAACCCCCACACGCCCCATGTGTGCAGCCCCCACCGATAGCTTCCTCTGACTGAAGCCCTGCCTGCCCCCCACCCCCATGTGTGCAGCCCTCTCCCTGCAGCCCCCGCCTCGCTGGCTGGCTGCAGCCCACCTCTCCCCTGCTAGCAGGCTGCTGCTGGCTCTCTGGCAGCCTGGCAGGAAGTGCTGGGCTGCCTGCTAGAAGCTAGGAGCTAGGAGCGAGTGCAGCCCTAAGCAGCCGCCATTTGTTTGAAGCCTGTCGTGTGTATCTGTTAAACCATCCTTAAAGTTTATGAGCCCTTCCAGCAGGATTTATCTGTTCCCAGACAAAGGGCGGCCATTTCCTGCCTCCTGGAGGAGCCATCCTTTACGTGGGCCAGCACTGCAGGAGAAAAGCCAACTACCGCATTACCTGTTCCTGTCTTCCTCCGTCTCCCTAAATCTCTCTCTCTGGGATTTCTCACGCATCCGTCTCTCTGCTTCTACTTTCCGTCATTAACATGCGCAGGCAGGCCTTCAGACTCCCACAATTATCCAAGGCGCGCACTTCTCTCAAATAAAGCCACCATCACACCTTCCTGAGTGGGCGGCGCCACAAAGACTCACTAGAATGTGAGTTAAGACACACACTCGCCACCTAGACATCTCCCTACACACTATAACATGTCCTAAACAGCTCTGTAATAAATGTAGTATCTAATTACCGTCTGAGCGGTATACTCTGTGCAGGAATACCGCCGGTGGTAACTAAGACCATTGTCAGTGCTAATCTGAAAAGACCTATTTTCCGTTTTACCACCATGACAGTGGTAACGATGATGAAAATAACATCACTGCTTGAGCTAAATCAAAACGCATGCCCCTGCTGGAGGGCTGTGGTGGAAAGTACTGTTATCTCCGGATAAGAGATAGAAAATACAGTTTCTGCTGCAGCGAGGACAGCATTCATCAATTCATTTATTATTTATGTGCATGGAATAACAATGCTCTTTCGGTCGCAAAAGAACATACAATAGATAAGAAATTTCATTTGCCGGGAAGCAGAGAGCTTCTTACAATGGGGTGAGTGTGAGGGACTTTCTGAGTGGTTGTGGAGGGGAGTAAATGGAACAGTCACCGGGGACAATACTTGGGTGGACATCCATAGAATAAGGACAAACAACATTGGACATTTTGAAGTGCAGGTAGGCGGTACGACAAGCTGTGCTTGGGATGTTATCTCAAAGGCAGATGAGAGGTAGGTTAAGAGGATAACTCTGAGGCAAGGAGGTAGGCGTTCAATTTGGTTTTCAACAAATCAGTGTGGATTGTTTCTCGGATGTCCGGGGGAAGAGAATTCCATGCAAGTGGAGCAAGAAGAGAGAAGGAGCAAAAGGGAGAAGAAGCCCAGAGAGGGAAAGGTGTCACAAGAGTAGTTGAGGAGGCAGAGCGGAGATTACGAGAAGGATTGCAGATTTGGATAGCAAAGGATAGATACAGTGGTGCCTTACCGTGGATAGAGTTGTGAACCAGGAGAAGACATTTAAATCTGGCCCTGTGTTGCATCATCTGCCATCCGGCCTGGTGACGGCACGAAGAAGTAGGTGTGAACTGAGGGAGATCAAACAGAGTCCAGATATCGAAGTTAAATATCTTGTCGAGAGGACAGAAAGCATACTTTGGGAGACCAAACAGGATGCCGGCACAGAAGTCCAGTTTAGAGAAGACAAGAGTGGCTAAGAGATACTTGGTGGTCTTGAAAGGAATACAGTGCCTGATTTTACTAATATTTTAGAGTTTGAGGTTAGCCGCCATTGCAGTTTTGGAGATACAAGTAGAGAAGTTGCGAGAAGGGTCATAGACAATGCTGAGTTTTCTAGCTGAAAAGGACTAGGAGAGAGTCTAGGAGAGGTGGGAACTAATAGGCAGGGGAGAATATGAGAGAGAGCATTTGGTAGAGAAGAAGAGCACCTTTGTTTTGGAAGAGTTTAACATCAAAGAGTGCAAGGACATCCAATATTTAATGGCAGAGAGGCAGTTTGAAATTTTGAAAGAGAGATCAGAGGAGAGTTCAGGAAAAGGGAAGACGATTTGGGTGTTGTCTGTGAAGAGTTGGTACGAGAACCCAAAGGAGGGGATCAGTGCCCCAAGAGCAGAGGTGTAGAGAGTAAAGAGGAGCGGACCTACGACAGAGACTTGTGGAACAGTAACAGTTAGAGGAGTAAGTTGTCAATGTGCCAGATAAAATTCAGTTCAGGCAAGGTCTAGATCATGAATCCCAAGAAGAAAGAGAGTATTAAGGAGATCAGAGTGATCAACAGTATCAAAGGCAGCGGATAGGTCAAGAAGAATTAGGATAGATGATTGGTTGTAGTGCTTAGCACAGGCAATAAAGTTGGCAAAGTACATGAGAGCAGTTTCCTTGGAGGGACAGGAGCGGAATCCTGCTCTTAGGGGGTCTCGAAGGTTGTGGATGTTTACGAAATTTGTAAGATGGTTCACTCAAGCCTTTCAAGCTCTTTAGAGTAATGCAGAAGCGATAGACACAGGGCGAAAGCTAGGTTCAGGTTGGCCCCTTGCTTTTTTAGAGGGGTATACCCCGTGGCTGTTATGAAAATAGACGGAAAGCAAGCAGAGCAAGCAGAGTCGAAGGACTGGTTGAAGAGTTCAGCGAGGTGAGAGGCCACTAAAGGGGAAATAGGCCTGAATAGCTCAGAAGTAAGAGGGTCTGATGGGGCACAAGAGGGCTTAGATTCTTTGGGTGAAACCTTTTCATGTTGCTGGTTCGGCACAACACTTATTTGTGAAATTATTTTTTGATAACTTGGAGAGAAGTATGGAAACTCTATTCAATAATTTGTGCCAGGTGTTGCTCGGCTATAAGGTGAACAAAAAAAAAAACAGGGAGTGGTTGCGTGAAAGTAAGGGGAAATTGAACAATTCTTGGCCAATTCAGGGAATCTATGATACAGGGATATTGGAGAACCTGCGCCATGATGTTGAAATTGTGGGCGGAGGCCCGAAAAAGGAGGGTGCAGGAATTCCTTCTGCACCGCCCCCATATGAGTGCTATCCTTTATCGCTCACAGAGGGGTAAACAGACCCTGAATTTGTACCACCATTTTCCACAGTGGCTCCTCCAGCGGTTGCAAGACGGGCACCGGTAACCCTCGATCAGTTACGATTTCTAAGGACTCGTGTAGAGGAGCAGCTGCAGGCCTCTGCAGGAAACCCTGCCCACCCCCACCTCCCATATGTTGGAGACCTGAGATTGTGCCGTGTGTGACACCTGCAGTTATGCCAATACAGCAGCATGTGTTCGAAAGAAGATACCCATTGAGACAACCCTACCAAATGTATCCCCGAAGGGATGACAACCTAAGGGAAGACCTCCATGAAGGAATGTGAAAAGAGGGAAGAAAGAAGCTATTGACGTCACAAGAGACATATACAACACCCCGAGATACCGGCTCAAGAGGATGTATGGATCCTACAGAGCCTAATGAGAAAGTAAAGAGTCAAGTGAACGTTTAAATACAAAAAAGAAGATCACACGTACACGAAGTGCTGCAGAGAATCAACAATTCAATATTTGTACAGATGCTGAAACACAAGTAGAGTAAGTCATCATAGAAGCTGGCTATACATAGTAAATTGAATGCAGGTGATGCTGCCATTGTATAGAAGCTGGACATCGGTATCATGAATTTTAGTAAGCCAGGACCCATGAAGAGGGAAGGGAAAACTGTGTCAAAGTAAGAATACGCTGAATCGTGGAGCTGCATGCTGAGGTTGTCTGGCCTGGAGTCAAGAGTGAATCAGCCATTGTCGGCTATCTATTCTGGAAAGGAGAAAATGTGCAAAGGATGAATCATCCCTTGTTAAGGTACAAAGAAAGAACACCAAGAGTGCCAACATTAATTCATTTACAGCATTTGAAAGCTACAAAATGGACCGAATCGTGGTCTCCTGTCACGTGAGCCAAGGATGAAAATAGAGTTCAGACTTTGAGTCCCAGAACACGCTAGTGAGAGCTCTCACACCCATGTATTCTAAAGACAAGGATACTTTTGCAAGGCCAAGTTTAAAGACAATCTTCGTGGCAGAAGGCATGAGTGATTAGAGATGCTGAGCTAATTGGGTGGGGAGGTAGTGTTGTCGAACGGGAAATCATATTATACCCTCTAGATCGTGTGTATATATTTATATCTATTGGCCTAGGCCAAGTCGCTCTGCGAGGAAATCCACGTTGCAAGGTCCTGACCTTAAATCTGTGTAGGCTGCCATTTTAGGTTCATCCGCCATTTTAGATTCTCTCTCTAAAGTCACCCTGTGTCCTAAAATGGTGGACAGTGTCATTCCGAATGTAACATGGCTGACTTGATCTTTAAGTACAAGTTAATGTATAAACTGCCTGCAGGCCAAATCTTAGGGTCATGTACTGAGACCTTGTCCTTCGTTGACCTGTGTATAGAGGATTACCTGTGCCAACGAAGCTAATCCGCGAGCACATGTTAAACATAATATAGTCAAATACTGAAATGTGAACGTTTGTTTAACTGCATTGTATAAAGAGATGTGCAAAGGCTCAATGAGAAATCCAAAGACACACTGTTGCTATTGTAACTCGTTGACGAATGTATTAAAGATAACCCCTAAATGTATAGATGCATAAATTAAGATGCGAACTCGGCACAAACCCTAGATCCATGATGTATTAACTTGTAGGTGGGCTGAACATCATGTTTTGGACTGTATAAAAGGTGCGACTATTCTAATCTACAGCCCCACTCACTCAGCGCACCGAACAGGGCTGGAGTTCGCTGTGTTGTACTAAGGGCCTGATAGCTATCTGTTGCTTTGTCCTTTGAAACTGTTCAGTTATAGAATAAAGATCTCTGTATCTTTCTTTGTAACCCGCATTTGGTGTATTTTCTTTTTTGGTACTCAGCCTCAATATCTTATTTTTGCTTTCACAGATGGCGCCCGAATAGGCACACTCAAGATTGATGCCAGCTCGTTGAAGGTTGACGCAGGCTATCGGACCGGGATTGGACGGTTTAAAAAAAGGGGCCCCTTTCTGAATGAGACGCGACACCTCAGCAGCACTGCACGGCCCGATCCCTGGACGGTGAGCACGCGGTCCGAATCAGCATCTTGACGAGGGTCCACATATCGAGGTCCACAAATGCAGATTTGCCGAAATCACCAAACACGAGGTAAAATGAATTCGTAAAACTTTGAAATCTGATGGGACCTCCTTAGGCTTGATCAGGTGAGTCGTGACCCGATTCTTAAGTATCCTGATAATTTGTTTTGGAGCATTGCACTTGCAAGTACAATTATTGACCAGGTAACATCAGTATTCTGATATGCCTGGGAAATTGTCTGCCTGCTTCAGGGCATTATTCCGCAGTGACAGACAATCTTTGGAATTTAGCCGTCAGGCACCACAGGAGGGGTCGCCGGCTTGTACTATGTACTGTAAGCATGGCATTGGTAGTATAGTGTGTAATGATATTTGGGACAGACAAACTAGACATGCTTCCGAACTTCAGTCGCCACTCAATGGTCGTTTTGAGATCCCTCGCATAGAATACTTAGAATCTATACTATTAAAGAAAAAGGCTAGACCTGCAGCATTCGATGTATTGCAGAATTGGAAAAAAGAAGCTTTACAGCAGTTTAAGATTAGAGAAAAACATGTGCGCCGTCATCAAACGAACGCCGAAAAAGCTTTGTTATATGACCAGGATAAGCAGTCTGAGTCAGCTAGAAATATGGATAGGGCTTTCTCACTTGGTATCCAGAAAATCTATCCTTCTAAAGACTTTTATGTTTCCGATGAACTTATCGATAAATTGTTAAATGAACGAAGGCCTGGTGCCTCTGCGCCACCTCTGTATGTTCCTCTTCCTGCTGCTTTGCCTCTTCCTGCTGTTATTCCTCCTCCTTCTTCTATTGTTCCTCTTGTTGTTCCTCTTCCTCCAGTCGTTGGTCCTCCTTTTGTTGCTGCTCCTCCGCCTGCTCCTCCACCTACTCCTCCGCTCTTTCCTGTTATACCAGTGATAACACCTCCATTGAACATGCCTACTCTCCCTCTTCCAAGTGGTCCTGCACCGCTTGTAGTTGATCAGGGAGCGGGATCGAGGGTTGTTACTCGTAATACTGTACCTCCAGAGAAGAAACGTGAGTTGATTGCGTGGGCCAAGCATTGTATGGAGGGGGTGATCGAGTTAATGTTTTTGGCACACTTTCTAATATGGACAATGTTCCTGAGAATTTTTTTTTTATTGAGGGATTAGGTATTCATTTGTGTGTAATGTGGGACAGATTAAACAATACAGATCTCCCACAAGGGCTGAGGGATCTGAACACCTTAGTGTTCTCTAGAGACACTGTGGAGAAGGTACAAGAGCATGTTGAGAGGGTATTTGAGTATAGAAAGGAGTTGGAAAGGTTACAGAATGAGGATGAAGATGGAGATAGTATATATGAGCAGAAACGGTTCTTTCCTTGTCGCAAATTGATATCTGAGGAAATGCGAATTTGCATGAAGGACGAGATTAGATGGATCTCAGACACATCGATAACTCCGGTCGAAGTATTTGACATGTATAGTCAGTATACACCAGAAATGCAGAGGAAAGTGATACAGGTAATGGTAGAATACCTACAGGATGAGTGTGTAAAAAGAAAGATTTGCTGTCCCGCAGAGTTATTAAGTATTTATAAGAGAGCTTTTTCATTTGACACTTCTTTGGCTGCTTTAGCGCTCGATTTGGCTCTGTTGCTTAGTAAGCGTTCGGAGTTGCCTACTTCTCAGTTGCCTATGAGAGAGGTTCCTCCGACACTTGTCCCAAAAGTTGAGATCCCCGCTGATGCTAGCGGGTACAGCTGCTGAGGAAATACCTGCACATTATGTGTCTCAGTTCGTTCACGTTCCGTTCTCAAGACAGGAAGTGAACACCATTAAACAATCTATTCCCGACATTAGGAAAAATCCGACAGGGTTCTATAAAGAAATAGAGTCTGTTTTGCAATCCTCAATATTCACTTTAAGTGATATTGATTTGTTATTTCCCGTACTCCTGCCCGTAGATTTGTGGAAACAGGTTAGGACTATAGATGACATACCAGGGCTAGGGGATATATGGGCTAACATAATTAGACTCAATGGAGAAAGGGCAGCTGGCGAAAGACCGCCTCAGGTGATACTAACTTTGCCTGACAGAATAGTTGCGAAATTGAAAACTATAATTCCCGAAAAGAGAATTATTTGGGACAAGGTTACTGCCTGTGTCCAAGGGAAGTCTGAGGGTGCTACTGAGCTCTTTAATTGGTTCGAACAGGTATTCTCGGATTTCAGTGGACAAGATTTAGGCACAGAGTCTGGGAAAAGATTATTTGTAGACAAATTTGTGCATGAATTGTTGCCAGACATCCAGTCTCAAATTATGTCTTCTGAGAGCGCTTGGCAAGCGAAGTCTCAATCAGAAGTACTGCATATGGCTCAGTACTACGAGAACCGTGTCAATAATGAAAAAGAAACAGTCGAAAAGGGAAAAGGTGATTTGAAAACAAAAGTATTATTACAGCAAATTGTTAGAGGCCCTAGAGGGGGTAATTCACAAAGTAGAGATCAGTATGTTCCACAGGGGAATGTGCCTTTGGGTCCTGTAAACATTAACCAGTGTGCCTATTGTAGGCAAGAGGGTCATTGGCGTGCACAATGCCCGGTCCTCCGACAGAGGTCAAATAACACATTTGGGAATATGGGTAGATGACCCAGAGGTCGCCCGGGTGTAGGGGGCCCTAGTAGAGGTCAGTTTTCACAAGACTCACAGCAACATTTTTCACAGAATAATCAGGCACCAAGTGTGGATACTAGAAACATTTTTGATCATCCTTCTGCCGCTTACCTCTCTGAAGAACTTCCTTTTGACGATATTCTGTTTCGTTAGGATTGCCCGAAGCAGGGTTTGGAACCGACACCTATTCCCGTTGATCAGAAAGGCCCCTACGTTGAAATGATAGTGGGAAATAAGAAACATCTATTCTTGATAGATACAGGGGCGCAAAAGTGTTCCATTGATCATTCTCGGGTTCCAAACATGCCACTGTCAGGTCAAATTAACGTTTCTGTAGGGTTTTCTGGCACACCAGTTGTCTGTCCGGTTTCTTCGCCGGTACCTATTTCTTTGGGTCCGTTTACGGACCATTGTCCATTCCTTTTGACTTCGAATTGTGGAGAGAATTTGCTGGGGTTGAATCTGTTGAAAGAATTAAATGCGGTAATTCATTGTTCCTCTGATGGAGTGCGTTTGACGATTTCACCACAGCAACTTTCTGTCTCCCAATTCTTGACTAGACCTTTGCTGCCGGAATTTAGTGATGTTCTGGTGTGTTTATGGGGAGTTGATGACAATGATGTCGGCGTTTTGCAAAAAGCCTGTTAAGATTGTTTTGAAACATGGAGTGAAGCTGCCGCGCATTCAGCAGTATAAGATTTCAGTCGATGGTGAGAAAGCTTTGAAATGCATCGTCTCCGATTTTGTACATCGAGGGGTGATTGAGGAAATTGCAGGTAGTTTGTGCACTAGTCCAATTTTGCCTGTTTACAAAAAAGGCGAAAATGCAATTCCTTTCCGTTTCATAATTGATTTACGTGCCATCAATAAAATCGTCGCTCCACAATTTCTAATCGTGCCTGATGTGACAACAATATTAACTATGATCCCGGCTTCAGCTACTCATTTTAGTGTTGTGGATCTAAAGAATGCTTTCTTTAGTATTCCTATACACAAGGACAGTAGATACCTGTTTGCGTTCACCTTAGGGGGACGCTCCTTCACATTTACTCGTGCACCGCAAAGTTACATGGAAAGTCCTAGCATCTACAGTAGGGCCCTGAAAGAACAACTTGATATCCTTGAGTTGCCCTCTACTTGTACACTGCTTCAATATGTCGACGACTTGCTTTTAGCTGCTGAGTCAGAGAGCACTTGTAAGGAGGACACTGTGTTGTTGCTTATTCACCTGTCTAAACATGGACATAAAGCTTTGCTTAAGAAATTTCAATATTGTTGTCAGGAGGTCGCCTATTTAGGCTATCTCCTGTCAAAGGAGGGAAGAAGATTGACGGCTGAACGGATAAAACTCATTTCTAGCATGTCTGTCCCAAATACACAGAAGGAAGCTTTGATAGGTATGGCTTCTTACTGTAGGCAGTGGATCCCCAACTTTTCGTTAACGATTAAGCCGATGTTGGCTTTGACGAAGAAGGGCATTTCTTCGCCATTGCCATGAAACATGGAGCACCAGCGTTCATTTGATTTGCTCAAGACTGCATTGTGCTCTGCACTGGTTTTGGGCACACCAAATTATGAAAAGGCCTTTGTATTGTTTGTGTATGAATGTGATAGATGAGCTTTGGATGTGTTAACGCAGGAACATGGAGGGAAGAAAAGGCCGTGCGGTTACTTTTCTTCCGCCTTTGATCCTGTAGCATGTGCTTTGCCAAGATGTTTGCGAGCTGTCGCTGCTGCTGCTGCGTCTGTAAAACAGAGTGAGGGAATGGTCCTAGGCCATGCTTTAACCCTAATGGTACCTTACTCTGTAGATTTTCTACTGAACAGAACTCAAACGCAACACCTCACTTCCGCACGGTTGACAAGCTATGAATTGATCTTGTTTGCATCACACATCCAAATTGAGAGGTGTTGTGTTCTTAATCCAGCTGAACTCTTACCTTTCCCGCAAGGTACTGCTTGCAGTGACGAAGAGTCACACGATTGTGTTTACACTACCGAACAAGAGACAAAGGGTAGAATTGATCTAAAAGATACTCCTTTGAACAATCCGCAAGGGGAGCTGTTTTGCGATGGCTCCTGCTTCAAACTTCCGGATGGTACATCCACAGCTGCTTATGCAATCACTACGTTGAGCACGGTCGTGGAAACCAAGAGAATTACACATAACTCCGCGCAGGCCGCAGAGATTATAGCATTGACCCGAGCTTGTGAACTTTTCGAAAGGCTTACCGTGAATATATACACTGACAGTCAGTATTCCTTTGGGGTGGTTCACAACTTTGGGAGACTTTGGTCATAAAGAGGGTTCTTAACTTCACATGGTACAAAGATCAAGCATGGCTCCCTGATAGTACGGCTACTCTCAGCGCTTGCACTCCCTACTCAGTTAGCTATTTTAAAATGCGCAGCGCATCAAAAGATTGTAGATGATATAGGGAAAGGGAATGCTTTTTCTGACCAGATAGCTAAACAGACTGCCACTGATCTCTCTTTAGACATATATACTTCAAGGGAAGCCACAAATGCCTGAACTATGGATGAGAGTATTGATTCTGTGAGGGATATCCAAGCCGATGCCACATTGGAAGAGTTTAAAAAGTTGGCTGAAGGCTTGGGGAAACTGACGATGATGGGTGTTGGGTGGACAGAGTTGAAGGGAAATAGCTACTTCCTGACGCGTATATTATGATGATGGTTGTTATGGCTCATGGTCCCACATATACATGTGCCCGCAACATTACAAAAATGTTGGAAAATGTATGGGTGAATGACAAAATCTCTAAGGTAGGTGAACGTTTTGTCCAAAACTGCATGATCTGTTTACAGCATAATGTGGGAAAGGGAACGCCAACTCATAGGGGTAGTTTTGGTCCACCTTCTGTCCCCTTCGAGGTTATGCACTTTGATTTTATTGAAATGGAACGATGTAATAACTTGACATACGTGTTTGTTGTCATTTGTGCTTTTAGCAAATGGGTTGAGGCTTTTCCTGTTAAAGACGCTACAGCCATGACTACTGCAAAGAGTCATCTGGTCGGACAATGGACCACATTTTATCGCTGCTGTAATTCTACAGATATGCGCGGGATTACAGATCGATTAAAGGGTTCCATTCGGCCAGACATGCTCAGAATGCCGGACTAGTAGAAAGACAAGCTCGCTAAGTGTGTGCCGGCACCAAATTAAAATGGCCGGACGCCTTACCGATCATGTTGTTATCCATGCGTACAACCCCTCAAACTAAGCCTGGCCTCTCTCCCTTTGAGGTGGTACTGGGGAGACCTGCTAATATCTGGAACCTTCCGAAATGTCGTTCCTTGAGAAATGTTGAGAATGTACTTCTTTCAGATTACTGTAGCCAGTTGACTAAAAACTTGTATTTGATTTATCACCAGGTGCGAGAGGCTTTACCTGTACGATACGAGGGCTCCGGTCATAGCATACGGGCCCGGGACTGGGTCCTCATAAAAGTATTTGTGCGATCCTCGTGCCTTGCACCTCGGTGGCGGGGTCCCTTCCAAGTCCTGCTGGTCACGCAGACGGCGGTGCGGGTGGCTGGCCGGAAAAACTGAATCCATGCAACGCACACCAAGAAGATTCCACACCCCGTGCCCTACGATACAGAAGAAACAGAACCCCTCATCAGTACTGCAACTAATGATCCCGAAGCAGTAAACAGCATCGAGAGTGCATCGGAGACCCTCCCTGAGCCCATGGGGCCTGGGGAAACAGCCATTTTGCCTCCACACACCCCAACAGTTTTGTTTCCGGAAACTGTCATTCCGGATTTTGCATCCTCTCTTGTTCTTGATACGTCGCTTCCAACGGGAAGTGACGACACGTTGTTCTCAGATCACTCCGTACCAGGAAGCACAAGGTATGATCTGCGACCAAGGAAATAGACCTACTGCACGGTTCGACTGTACGATCGAGGAAAATCAGCAAGGGCTTGCCTTTTTGGCCCAATCTATTGTCTACACAGGGATTCTGTTGGCTACGGTTTGTGGAAGGACTAAGAAGACGCTTGTCCTGGAGGTCTCCAGCTAATAACATTGGCGTGTTCATTTGAAGATTCCAATGCCTGCCACCGCTACCGCTCATACAGGACTGATAAGCGAACGTGTGACCAGCTGCGAGAAAGGACAGTCCGTAACATGGGCCCCGAAAACGTACTGCTGTTTTTTGATAATGTTAATTGGTTTTATAATAGTCATTGTTTTAGGCATCTGGTATCTAGAAGAAGTACATCCGTGAGAAAATTTGCTACCGACTGAAAATGTACCTACTGTTTCTACTCCTTTCGTGCATCTGCACACTCTATCTCCTAGAGATTCTCAGCATAGACAGAGATATCACAACAATACGCTATTACTCATCATGAATGCCACACATGCCATCTTTAATAAGTCCAACTGTTGGGTTTGCTCGCATTTACCGCAACACGGGGATAAGGGAGTAGGTTGGTATATTCACCCTCTACCTTTGACAACTGCATGCTATGCTTCTCTTAGAGCACTGTTCTTTGGTCGCTGGAACGATAGCATCTCAGGGAACTTTGATGGGACTAATTTGGATCAGTTTGAGAAACATGTTCTGACTCCCTTGGGATGCTCGCTTTTTGCAAATAGGAGTAAGCTCAACGTTGCTTCTATTAGGCCTTCTTATAGACTGTCTCATCCTTTCCAATCTTTGTTTTCCTTTAAAATGGCTCTTATAGGCAATAAGGATGCCACACCTCCTTCTTACACTGTTAACCATAGCCCCGATTCAGTTTCTTTCTGCATACAGAGGAATGGTACTCAGTCAATGGGTGATTTTAAAGGTTGCGCCAAGGTTGCGAATTTGACTGGGGAAGACAGACCTTTGTATGTAGGTGAACCTGTCTACTTTGTTTGCGGTAATGTAGCATTTCCATGGTTACCCAGGGATTGGCAGGGAACTTGTTATTTAGGGATCCTGTTACCCGGGGTATTCATAGCCAGTAGTGTAGAGGTTTCAAATACTCGTCCACGGCGGGACGAGAATGGTGACACTCCAGCACAAGTTCTGGGAGACGTAGCGAAATCCTTTGTGCCATTTTAGGGACAAATAATGAACTCAGAGGATATCAAGAGACTGGCGAGAGTACTGGAGAGAACCATCAACCAGACCACTGACATACTCTATAATATGATACCACAAGATGTAGGGCAAATGCCGACTGTGATTTTGATTTGGTTAAAACCAAAACACGTATGATCTCCAAAAGCAGGCAACCCACCTGCTTTTTGGATAAAACTACTGTGGTTCAGGGCAGAATTTGTTATTGAAAGGAAACAACAAAAGACTGCTGTGGATTTTGCCACTCGCAGACACAACAAGGCTGTGAGAGAGGACAGAAAGGGATAGAGTTGAAATTCTAGATATCCCTTCCTCCTACCCAAATCTGTCCCTGTGTAGCACTGGTGCATCGCCTACAAATAGGAGACAGCATAAGAAAATAAACTATCTACTTCCAGTTGTTGTTAATAACATTCAGCCTTGTTGAAGTCATGCTCCTCAACCACTCTCTTCCACTATGTGTCTGTATTGGAAGAGACAAATAGCCAGGTTTACACTCGGTAGTGTAGTGGTTGGGTGTGTACACATCCACTGGGTTATAAAATCTTTAATGACCCCGGGATTGTGTAACAACCACACACATCGAAGTTTAAAAAAGAAGAAACACAAATACAAACACAACGTATAAAAACTCACAAATTGTGTTTTTAAACCAACATAAAGACGATCCTCACTTCAATATGAGTTTCCCTAGATGTTATTCTTACTGCATATGATGAAGTGAGGTAAAAAATTGCTCATATATAGAGAATTTCATTTGTATATATAGACTGTAGCAATTACTGTCTACCGGTTTCAGCGACAGCGTGTGTGATGTAGTCGCTTTCTTCACAACAGTCTTATGGTTTTCAACTAGGAGGTAGGTCTAATTAGTACATACCAATAGTTGTGTTTCAAGCTAAGAAAGAAGGTGGGATAGTTACTTTACCACCTCCTTAGTGTGTCTTTTGGCTGGGACAGACGGGTGACCCTGTGTAACAGAAAACAACAATATGTACACGTCACCGTTTTGTTAATAACTGCCAATCATGGCTTTCGAATGAACAGTTCTATTAGTACTATTCAAACTATAAATACACAACACAAGATTTGATTGATTCTTGTCTTTTATCATAATTCGCAATCTGGTGTTAGTCTATGTTCCATTTACTATTTTCCCAACGGGGATCTCCACTTTGTATTTTTTCTGCTGGTGTTATTTTGTAGTCTATGCATGACATTTGCAGTGTATTATTCAACAGAGCCCTGGTGTATACAATATCTATAACATATATATATATACATCATATCGCGTTGGGGACCATTAAGGGTCACTAACCTGATTGTAACAGTTGACTTGACATGGTGTTTTCATCTGGGCTCATGTGGAAAAGATTCCTATGGTAAATTGTGTCCTCGGTAGTCAGAGGTGGAGTCCTGACCTGGTAAGAGTGAACTGGGATTAGTAAGCGCCCTATCTCTATGTCCTGGTCTTTTTAGTCTCAGAATGTAACTAAGCTATACGTATTCTTGTCATGATGTGCGCCCAGCTACCTAAGGATTTACAAATAAACAAACAGACAAACAAGCATTGTGATGGGCTGCTCCATGACTCTTTTAGTGGAACATGCTCTATTTGCTATTTTAGAGAAACCCAATGCACATCCCTAAGAGTTTCATCTTATGAGATAATGATTTCTAACCCGACGATTACGATTGTAAGATGTGCATGACTGTGCTAATCATTTTGAATTTTATGATGATATACCCCGTGTGAAGGAAAATGCTTTAGCAGGAGGGGAAATTTTCTTTATTGATGGTTCTTCAAAAATTGATCAGACTAGGGGAAATGAATTCAGTCGCTGCAGTGTTGAGACACAGATTAAATGGAGAATTTGAAATGGAAGCAAATGCAAGGCTAACGTCTCACTTTTCAGAGCAAGCAGCAGAATTGGTAGCGCTCATTGTTGCGCTTGAGAAACACGAAGGACAGGAAGTGACAGTGTACAGTGTCTCAGCCTATGTGAAGTCAACGGTATACGCAGGGTTAGCACGTTGGAAGAGGATGGGCTACCTCCACGTAGCCGGCACTCCAGTGCAGCATGCATCCTTATTGGATAGGCTAATTAAGGCACTGCAACTCCCAATGGCCATAGCGGTCATTAAATGCACAGCACATTCTAAACAAACAAATTTGATCTCTTGCGGTAACAAAGCCGCAGACAAAGAAACCAAAAGGGTTGTATATTCCCCAGACATTTTGAGTTTTGATACTGAGAGTATTAAAGTAAAAGTAGTTACATCCATGATAGTGCAAAAAGGGTTTAATAAATTGTCAATAACCCAACTAATGCAGATTCAAGGGAGTGCACCACAGGAAGAGCAGGGATTGTGGAAACGAAGGGGGTGTTCTTTATCCCCCATAGAAGCATTATGGTGACAAGACAGCAATGGACAGCCGGTAATGCTTGTAGCATTATTAAAGGTTGCTCTTGTACAGCTGCATTACCCCCACACATATAACTAGGGAGATTCTTGCTGCTACGATTGCAGAAGACTTGTTCATTCCTAATTTGCTGTGGAAAATAGCCCTGTTTATGGTAAATTGCATCATGTATCAAAGGTTTACTGCTGGGCATACACTGGGGACAATTAAAGGGATACTACCTCGACAGTATGGTCAGTTTCAGCATTTACATATCAGTTTTGTCAATGTACTGCAAGTATGTAATAGATACACATATCTATTAGTGGTGGTGTGTCCCTTCTCTAGGTGGATTGAGGCAGGTCCATGTACACACCCCAACACCACTTGCAAAGCAAGGTTTTTAGTGTGCAAAGTTTTCCTGAGGTGGGGTGTGTGTGAAGTGCTGAGATCCGATAATAGGCCTCATGTTATTAATGAGCTATTCGAATAGATAGGGCTTTTATTGAGTATAAAGCACACATTTTCTTCTGAATATCACCCACAAGTGAACGGAATATTTGAGAGGCACAACGGCCTCCTTAAAGAAAGGATTGCCAAGATTAAATTGACTTTGAAAAAGGGATGGCTATATTGCCTAACCCTAGCCTTATATGCCCTTCGGAATCAGCCAGGATTAGACCACCACCTCCATGAGCTAGTGACAGGGCGTCGAATGAGAACACCCCTTACACCTCCATCTAGGAGTACAAGAGAGGCCTAGAGAATATCTAAAACCTTAGGTGATGAGATTCATGATTATTTGACATATATGATCTCTAGTATTTCTTTCATTTCAAATCAAATCAGGAGCAAGCCGTGTTGGCCTCAGAACACAGAAGAAGACAATTCAACAACCAACCCAACTGAACTATTATTGGCACCAAAGTTATATGTTGGAGACTTAGTACTCATCAAGAATTGTACTACAAGGTGGTATGAGCCACGTTACAATGGTCCTTTTTGTGTTGTGAATGTAACCCCTTCAGCTGTGATGGTCCAAGGAAGATGTACTTGGCTTCACCTGAGTGACTTTAAGGCCTATAAAGGTGAGATATGCTCTCCCACCGTTGCTGATCCACAAGCAAGACAAGAAGAAGATTTTCAGCGTGTGCAGACTCGATCGATGACGAAGAACAAGGATGATAAACCAACCAGTGGTTAATACAGATTTGCAATTCAAGTGAACAATCCTTGGAGATATTTTAGCAGAGAGTGCAAAGACTTGCAGAGAATTCCAGGAATTTTGAAATGAACTTTTTTTTTTTTTTTTTAACCAAAAAAGGTTTTTACAAAAGAAGTTCAGGCTTCCATTAAAAATACTAGTTCGATACCTGGGACAACACTTTCGGTCGAGAAGGGGCCGTTTGGCTAAGGACCGACTCCTACAGGCATGGAGTTCATGGTGGTATCTAAGAAGTTGGCTCTCTTGAGTGCCACTATTAGAAATTTGGCTGCCATCCAAGACCATTTCGCAGAATTGCCTGCCATTAGTCGAAACCAGCAAGTTTCTTCATCCAAAACAGAAGGTTCTGAAGTAAGTGGTGCCAGGTATGATTGTCTTTCAGCTGTTAATGCTGGGCAAGACATAAGAAGATGTCCAATAGTTTCTGCCTGGTCTGTAGATCCACAAACCCGACAATTTGATCTAAATGAACGGGCTCGGATAGCCAGAATTTCCCTCGTGTGAAGCAGGTTCAATCGTGCACGCATGAAGGTTTTCCTAAATTCTTTCTCTGGGAATTTTTCACAGTGCTTCAATGGAACCTTCAACTGATTATGCACCGGGGGCAGAGGTTTTAGAGATTTGTAGTGCAGAATTTTTTTTAGTTGGTATTTATCCAGTCCTGGTACTCAAGTTTCGCTTTTACTCATCCTGGGTTTGTAAGTAGAGTTTCTTCCGAGCAAGCGACTTCTTCGAGCATTTCTAGAACTTTTTTTACCCATGCCACTAAAGCTTTACAAGTACCTTTCTTGATTTCTTGTGCCACAACCTGAAAAATGAAGGAGCGAGCTTGGAGACAAGATTTTCCCGTACAGCTGGACTGCGCTTTGTGCCACCACCGAGGCTAAAGAGGAAAGGCCCAAGTCACGCTGCATTGCCGGCATAGGGGCGGATTTGGGCAAGCCCAGTACTGATTTCCACAGAAATCCCTCTAGCTTTGGCCAAATCTCTGAAGGTAGGTTTAGATTGGCCGCCATACCATAGGTTATTGCTGGCACTACTTTAGTCTTGTAGAACTGAAGTGCTGGTGTCCAAGAGAACTTGCCAAATTTTTGATCCACAGCACGAGTTTGCGCCGCCAAGTTTCTGATTTTTCCCCATAGTGAGTCCTGAAGGGTTTTGTCGTTTGGGGAGTTATCGAGCAGGACACCCAGGTATCTGAAGTCCTTTACTACTTCAATTTTTGTTTTTTCTAGAAACCAAGTTGGCGTATTCTGGGTTTCTGTGGTCGATTTGGCAAATATCAGAATTTTAGTTTTCTTTTTGTTAATTTGAAGGTTGTTATTTTCCATGTATGTGGTTAAATTGTTCAGTTGTCTTTGCAGACCTATAGCTGTCTGATCCATGAGGGTCAGGTCATCGGCGTACCATAGTCTAGACACTTTGCAGAGTCCCAGTTTCGGTGCGAAGGAGTGTACCCCTTTTTCTGACTTTTGGAAATCACTGATGAAGGCTATGAACAGAGCTGGTGCTAAGAGGCAGCCTTGTTTTACTCCTCGCTCCGTGTAGATCTGGTCAGAGAGAATTCCTTGTTGGTTTAGGCGGATTCAGAGGGACTTTGTTGTATGGAGAGCTATTATCGGTTCTAGTACCGGTCCGGGACACGTCCGGTTTGTAAACTTAATCCACAGTTTGGTGCGGTCCACCTTGTCAAAGGCCTGAGACAGGTCCACCATGGCCATGTAGATTTTGGGTGCCCCCCTTTTCACTTTGCTTTAAGAATGTTGAGAATTAGGAGGTTTATCGCTGTTCCGGCGCCTTTTTGAAAGCCAGTTTGGAATATGTCTGCAGCCAGAGATTTCATGGCCCACTCTTTGAAGTGTCGCAACAGAAGAGACGCAAAGATCTTCCCTATAATGTCAAGTAAGACGATTGGTCTATAGTTTGCCGGACTGTCTCTTGGCCCCTTTTTAAAAAATCGGCACCAAAACTGCCTCTGTCCAAGTCTTGGGAATTTGTTTCTGTTTAACACAGTAGTTGAATAACTCGCCAATGACTCCTGGCCAAGCTTTTGGGTGGTTTTTCAGGTCCAGATTTGTCAGACAGTCAGGGCCCAGGGCTCTTGAAGATTTTAAGTTTGTAATTACTCTGAGGATGTCTGCCACATTTGATAGATCAATCCAGGGTTCTTTGTTCCAAGGAGAGAGGTGCGACACCACCGTTGAAGGCTGACGATAGAGTTCAGTAAAATGTGACATCCACTTTTGCTCGGCAACCGAATTGTTAAGTGGTTGTGGGCTCTGGCCATGTGCGCTCTTCAGGAGCGACCAAAAGTCTCTCGTGTTCCTAGATGCTAGGGTGTTTTGCATGGCTTCAGCATCGATAGCGTCAGGCGTTGTTGTTTTAGCCAGCCTTTGTATGTCATTTCTCCGGGATGGTAGGCATTCCAAGATTCCTTGGTATTGTATTTCAGAGCCAGTCTTTTTAAATTTCTTAGTTCTTTCCGCTTTACTACCACCATTCGGTTGTACGTGTGGATGTGATTTTGGTGGGTCGGTATTTTCCCGGCAAAGCTCACTTTATGGGGGGCCAGTTAAGAGACATATTCTGGTCTTGCGTCTGTCATATCTCTGGATGAGGGTCCTTGTTTTCTACGTAGTTTGCCCTCGAGAGATGTGATGTTTTCAGATGTTAGCCGTAGTCGATTTTGCTGATTGTTGGGTTCAATATCGGAAGAGTAGTGGAATCATTCACGAGAAGCTCCGCCCCATGACATATGCAAGAGGTTGTGGTCACTTTTGTTAGTTTTTTGGATTTTGAAGGTGAGAAAAAACGGAAACAGGCCTTCTGTAATAAAGATGTAGTCCAAGTTGGCGGCTGATTTCGGCCTTTCCCATGTTGGAATTTGGATGCCCCCATCCTGGAATGTTGCAGCATTGTATAACTTTCTTGAGTTCATTAAATTTAACCATGCTCAGCCTCTTTCAACGATCATCGCCAGATTGGCAGGGGTACTGTCATCTGATGCAGATATCCAGCATTTTGCATTTAGGTCTCCACACACGATGATATTGGACACATTGCGGTTGACTCTGATTTCATCAATTTCGTTGGCTACTAGATTACAGAAGTCTTTGGTTGAAGTTCTATCCGGATTCCAATACAGGTTGATGATGGCTAGATCAGCACCAGCCCATGCGCCTTGGTCCAGATCCTGGTGGTGCTATGTGGTTAGGGTGGCCAACATGCCGTACTCTTCTCTGATTTTTCCCTTTGGGGAGATCCCTGAGCCCATGCGTATGATGGTCAGTAAACCCGCTGATGGTCTGTCTAGCGTGGACTTGGATGCTGGCGAAACCTCAATTGTGAAGCCATCCAATGCTGGTTTTTCCAATAGCCATGTCTCTTGCAGACACAGCAAGTCGAATAAGCCTATATTCACTTTGCTCTGTCTGGTGAGATGATGGTGGCCCCTTGTGTTCCATGATGCCATATGCAGGATGGTGTTGTTAGGATAAAACAGCAATTTTTCCATCTGTCTGCTGTGGCTGACGGCATCATGGGTTCGCTGCTAGTCCTTCTGCTTTCGCCCAAATGTATTGGTGATCCACTTCCATGATTTGTTAGCCCCTACTTCTTTTGTTTCTGTCTTAGGGGGCGTCATCTCCACTCTCCTTCGTTGGCCATTCTGGTGTTGTTCTGGCGATTTTTTTGTGAAGTATCCCTAGTTGAGTGATTTCTATGGGTCTGGTTTTGAGAATGGTCAGCCGGTTGTTCCTTCCATTTTCTGTCTCTTCTCCTCCTTGAATCGTCCCTTTTGTCGTTTTGGCGAGCGACTTTTGATCTTAGATGGTCGTTTCTTGTCCTTGATGCATCCCTATTTTCTCTTCCAGGCTCTTCTGAGGCCTGGTGAGAGGTCTGCAGTTGTAATTTAAACCCTAGACGCTGGAGATCTTTCGACACCTCTTGAGGGAGGTCACTTAACACCTTTGATCTTATGTGTAGATATGCCTTGGCTCGATGTTCCCTGTGGTAAGGCTCTACAAGAGCAAAGTCATCTGTTGTTAGGTGGCGAAGTTTGTCAACTTTCGCCATTATTTTTAGCACCGTCCTTCTGTTCAAGACTGTGTAGCTGTCTCTTGAAGAGATTTGTTCCAGCTTGAAGAGTGATGTTCCAACCAGCTTTGCCTCCTTCTTGGATTCTGCCTTTTTGGATCTAGGGAGTTCCCTGTACAATAATACTTGAGGTCTGCCCAACTGAGTCAGCCGGAGTTTTCTTGAGTCACTGGCCTGCTCCTCTTTGTGGCTTGGGCCTTGATCTGTTTGATTTAGGGTTTTTATTGCCTCGATGATAGTGCTTGGTGTGTTCGAGCACGGCCTTATGGTCGTAGCCCAAAGAGGCTTCTATCATTTGCTTTTTCACTGACAGTGCAGGCTGCACCACTTCTTCAGATGGTACGTTAGGCATTTTCAGGAGTTTAACCACTGGTCTTAAGTCTGAGGGAGAGGGCACTTCTACACAGTCCAAGTGTAGTGACAAGTTCATCAGATCCGAAGAAGGGACCGAGTCATCGCTCCCTTTAATGACGAGTGCCAGACCAGGCCGGGACTGTCGATTGGTTGTTGGAGATCTGTCGTTTTTGTTTTCCTTTGTCTTTAGTGATCTGTTGACTGCGGGGCTGGTGGGACAAACCTGTGCCCCTCTGGCCGACTTTTCCGGTAGGCGTACTTGAGTAGGGGGTGGAGTGCTGAGTACAGGACACATCTTCTGTTGATTAGAGTTTCCTGTGGGCACAAGTATTGGGTTCGAGGACGTTGCAGGAGCTGAGGGCTTTGGTGGAATTTTTGAAAAGATTGGGGCCAAGTCCTTTAACTTTCCTGCCTATACAGTCTGTGTGGCTATAGAATGTGAAACTTTGGTGGTTTGAGACGGGTTGCCTCTATTTATGAGCTCTTCCCCCAGTTTTGCGATTTGTCCTTCTAAATTTGCATGTGTGTTGTTTGAATTCCTTTCTGCTGCCGTTAAGTAGCCTTCAATGAATGTCAGTTTGTCCCTCATTGAGGCTATCATTGAAGTGTTATCTTTTAGTGCCTTGTGGATAGATTCGTAAAGTTTCCCAAATGGGTTTAGAGCAATCGTAAGTGTGGACATAATTAATAGCAGATCGTTTTTTTTTTTGTTGAAGGGGTCTCTTTTTCTGAGAGACCTGAGATGTCATTCTGCCGTCTGTTTCTGTGAGGACTATTTAAGGGTTTTTCGGTTTGGTACTGCGGTAGCTTGTCTGATGATCTTTTCACCGCCGGTGTCACTGGGTCTTGTGTTATCGCAGGGATTTCTCCCCACATTCTGTTGTTGTTGATTTGGATGTGCGCTTGTGTTCATGCAACGGGGTCATCCGATAGTACTTGACTGCGGACCGATTCAGTCCGGTCTCGCGCTACTGTATCTAAGTTTTGGGCGATCACTGGCTTGCGTATTGGGTCAGAGGCAGAAATATATTTTGGTTCTTTGCTTGTTTTTGTCACTTTTATCCTGTACAGCCTTATGATTTACTATTTCTTTAGGCATAGTACCACATGGGGGCGTTGGTGTCTTTGGCTCTGTGTTCGGGCCTGTATTAGTTCCAATGTGGGCATGCCATTTCAGTCTTACATTAGGCCTCTGGGAATTCAGGTCCATTTTTCGAGCTTTAGTCAGCGGAGTGGGGTCTTGGATAGCTTCCAACATTTCAGCGTTCGACAGCTCTGGCTCTTGATCTAGTTTTCTTTTGTATTGTTTGATAAAGTATTCTTTTAATGAAGACGATATCAATGGCACTGGTGGACATCTAGAACCCCCCTGATTTATTTGGCCTGTCTTCCGATATTTTTTTGAAGTCAGCTTGTCACCCATAATTTTCGATTTTCCGCTGGCCTTAGAGCCTAGGCACTTTGATGCCTTATTAGAATTCTTAGGTATCACCACAGAGGGCCCCTTTTCCCCCACCTGGATTTCCTCAGAGGATTCGGGCTGATCTTTGGTCGGGTTTGACTTAGTGATTGTGATTGGAGAGGAGTGGATAAGATCCTCATCTACTGCCTCGACCCTAGTTGGTTCAGTTTTGTCCTGAGGCTCACTTAGTTCTGTGGCTGGGACCAGGTTGGCAGGATTTACCTCCGTGGATACCTCGAAAACTGAGTCATCTTCTGACCTCCTATTCTGGGAACACATCATGTCCTCATTGTCTGTGGTCCAGGAGTCATTTAAATTTTGCAATATTTGTGCAGTTATTGCCTCCAGTCGCTGTGGGTGTTTGAGTTGTTTTGCTGGTGAGTTTAGGCTTTGATGGATTTGGGCCACGATCGATTTGCCTTGTCCAACCAATATCGTTATCTGCTCACTTGTGCCATTAGTACTTCCCTTCATGGGGCAAGGATCGTGGCCGATCATTAGAACTCCTGTTGCTGGCAAGTGCACATTTGCAGTGCGACCGTCCTCAGTGACCGCCCTGGTCGTTAAGATCCCTGCCACGGCCGTCCTCCGACAGTCGGGGGGGAATCTCTCGTCATAACGGTATGACGGCTGGGTGATGGTGTAGTTGTTGATCGTGGCAGGGTAGTGAGGGTATTTCTTCCTTCTTTTCTTGAATTTGTTGGCAAACACCCCTCTCCCTCCAAGGCCGATGGTGGAGTACTGCCGGAGACACTTTTTGAAGAACTTAAAGGGGCCATTGCAACCCCCTCTTCCATTGTAGAGTGGAGCGGGGCAGGTTTCAATTTACTCGGACCTCCTTGATGCCATGAGTCTGTGACCGGATCTGGAGTCCGGGCTTGAGCTTATAGGTGGGGAAATGAAGCTTCCAGCTTTCCCTGCTGGACACCCTGAGAGGATGTCGTTACGCAAGCATTTTTCGCGCTGAACTCTAATTGGAGTTTATTACTTCGCAGCCAGCGGCCGGAATCGGTTTCCGTGGGAGAGAGAGGCGCCATCACACCAATTCAAGTTGTGATTTTTAAAGTGAAGTGCCTGATGGACGGGGTAAAGTGAAGTTAATCCTTCTAGTAGTGCAAAATGGGCATAGATCACAGATTTTAATAGATTGTAGCGGAGGGGGTGGGTTAGTCCACTTACCTCACCTCCCGTGTCCAGATAATCGGTGCACTGTTTCACTCTCCGCCCACACTTATGTTGTGTTGCTGCGCCCCACTGCGCCAAACAGTCGCACAACAGTCACCGCCCTTTACCCCTCACGGGCTTAACGCCGCAAGGGTGGTTGCAGCTGCTTTTCAACGCTGGATCAGTCACGTGACAGCTCACGTGACTCCCGAAAGGCTCCGCCTTCTCCAGGAAGCGAGCACGGGATGCAAAGAGTCCCATGAGACTCGCTGTGACGATGGGGAAGGTTGTAGAAAAGATTAGCGTTTTCAGAGCACTAACAGTAGCACACTTCCTTCCTGCAACCGAACTTTTTAGAAATACATTGAAGCATCAGAGTTATGCCTAAACGTCAGTTCTTAATTAGAAATTGGAAACAAGATCAGTATCCAGATTCATTTCACAGAGAATACCTGTTCTAAGCAGTTAAACATATGGGGCCTCATTAGGACCCAGGCGGTAAGGGGTTTACGGTGGCGTAAACAGCGCCGACCCTTACCGCCTGATTCCGAGGTCCCTTAGCGCCATGGAGGATTTAACACCTGCTTTTAGCAGGTGTTAAAATCCATGGCGCTAAGGGACCTTGTTGTTAATTACGCCACCGTAATTTACGGTGGCGTAATTAACGCCTTCCCCACTCCCATTATGCCCTATGGGGCAAAAATGCGAATGGGGAAGGGTAAATGGGGATTGGGGACTTACCGCCCCACCAACCTCGGAATGGGGCGGTAAGTCCGCCAACCACCATGGCGTAAACGTAGTTTACGCCATGGTGGTAAAGGTACGACCCAGGCGGTAACTTACCGCCTGGGTCGTAATGAGGCCCATGGTAATTACCGATAGTGATGTTCATCAGCTTGTGCTTGCTGTCTTTGGGCCTCATTCCGACCCAGGCGGTAAATTACCGCCTGGGTCGTACCTTTACCACCATGGCGTAAACTACGTTTACGCCATGGTGGTTGGCGGACTTACCGCCCCATTCCGAGGTTGGCGGGGCAGTAAGTCCCCAATCCCCATTTACCCTTCCCCATTCCCATTTTTGCCCCATAGGGCATAATGGGAGTGGGGAAGGCGTTAATTACGCCACCGTAAATTACAGTGGCATAATTAACAACAAGGTCCCTTAGCGCCATGGATTTTAACACCTGCCAAAAGCAGGTGTTAAATCCTCCATGGCGCTAAGGGACCTCGGAATCAGGCGGTAAGGGTCGGCGCTGTTTACGCTGCCGTAAACCCCTTACCGCCTGGGTCGGAATGAGGCCCTTTGTGTTTATACTTCAATCTTATCCTGCTCTTCTGAGAAGAGACGTTGACATTTCCACTTTCTTACAGGATCCTAAAAATGGCCCAGTGATAAGAAGGCTTGTTATTGCTACAATCGAGCAGATTTTACAGTTATAAGAATAAAGAAATTGATAATTGCATTAACAATGACTAAAGAGGAAGGTGGCATGGATCTAGGTGAAGAACAAGTGCAACGAATAGTAGGATCTTGTGAGAGATTCTTATGCATAATATACGCTTGCATGATTGTTCTCTTGGTCTTTCTGTTCCTCATCTTTCACAGTCTTTATCACGTTAGCAGCTCCACTGTTGATAGAGATCCCTATGGTTCTTCCTACTATGGGCACTTCTTTTGATATACTTCATGAATGGTACATGGCTTCTAAAAGACAAAAGAGAGATGCAGAGGAAGATAGTGAGGGGATAAATACCTATATAGATAACACAGAGCACTTGAGGAATAACATGCGGTATCAACGCATGAGAAAAGTGGGGGAAATACATCTAAAGAAAGTTTCTACGTCAGCTCTCTCATCCCCTATGCTATGAATACAGTGCAAACTTTCATTGCCAGAGAAGTCCTAGAACACGATGCAAGGTGCCTCAGTCATCTTGCAGGATGTATTACTAGAGGACAATTTCAGGGAAGTCGGACCATATTACGATGGAAATCAAAATGGTCATTTCCATACCAGGATTATTATATCAAGACCACACCCATGGAAAAGGAACCTGGATGGAAGAGCAAGATGCTTGCGTATCCTGCAGCAGGACAGGATGAGGTGGTCATTGAAGAGATGAAGAAAATGAACTGCCCTGATGTGACAGAAAAAGCTGGATCACCTGGATATTGGGAGCAAACTCAATTCTTAGTCTATGGATGAATGAAGTCCAAGAAAGGATGGGAAGAAGGAATTATGTCCTGTGCAGCTCATTTACTGAAGCCAGAATATGTACAAGAGGTGCATAGGGTGAACAATGGGTGTTTGAAGACATGGGACAAACATGCCAAACTATTGACATGGGTAGAAGATGAACCCATCAGGTCCAACAGTTGTAATTCCATTGGCTAATGTGACTTTGTGTTTCCAGAGACACAGAAAGAATCATGTGGGAGATAACAAGGAATGCAGATCTACAGTTGATGTTTCTAGGATGGGAGAAGGGACATCCATCCTTATGGATCGATATTGGGCTTGTGGGACTAGGGCCTACATGAAGTTGCCCCAGGATTGGGGTGGAGTATGCTCCTTGGTGCTCATCCATGATACAGCATTAGTGATTCCTCAGAGTGATCTGAACATTGTAGAATTTCCAAAAGTAGATGCCCATTTGAGAAAAAGAAGATCGCTTGAACTTCTCAATCGGACTAGAAGAGGGAATTACTTCTCCGCCAAATCAATAACAGCATATGACTCCATTCCTAAAGAACACAGTTTGTTCAGCAAGACTGTCTCATTAATTACGACTATATTCAAGCCTGGGATTCAAACGATGGTCAACGCCAAGTGGCTGCAGATTACGAGATGGGAGCTTCTGCAGACAATCAATACCACCATAAAGGGATTCAATGCTATCAAGGAAGAGCTGAAGGCCATACGACTAATGACGCTGAAGTACAGATATGTCCTTAATCTGATCACAGTGATGGAATGAGGCGTTTACGCCAAAATTGGGCCTTCATATTGCACATTCATACCTTCGGATGATGACGAGAATGGGACAGAGGCCATAACGTTGTTAACAAACCTGCATAACAAGATGGAAGATGAGACAGAGGACATTGAGGATGACAGTTGACAGATGACAACACCTACAGCTTGTTGAATGCTCAGGTGAATATAAAAGGAACACACATGCGTGGCAATTAGAATGAGCTGGATGGTGAGCAGGAGAGGTAGCAGAGCCTGAGCTGCCCAAACCAAGGCAACAGAGAGTAAGACGGCAGGAGGCTGTAAGACTGCCGGGAGTAGCAGGAGAAACTGAGGTCAGAAAGTTGTATATCCAGAGACCCGGAGGAATTGCCAGACAGGAGCAGTGGGGTGTGCCTTTCCCATACCCATGTGTGGTCAGAGAGGTGCTTGTTCCCCTGGGTAAAGCAGAAAGCCCAGGGGGGTCTGAGGTGCTGGTGGAGAGACGCTGGCCTCAGGCAGGAAAGCTGCAGAAGGAAGGAACAGCGAGTTCCATGACCAGTGAGTTTCTGAATGAGAAAGAAACCTGGCACCAATTGAGAAAAGACTATATACTTTGTAACGGTGTGACCGTGAGTGAAAGAGCACTCATCCCTGAAAGTCGTCGGGACACCGCTTAGATATGGACAATGATGAAGAAGGCATGAAAGTATATAACGTAGAAGAAAGAAAAGAAGCATTGCGACAGCAAGGAAGCTGTGCATGAGTGAAGTGTGACTGAAATAGAAATCGTTTTGAAGAGCTCCACAGCAGTAGGGGAGCTACACGAAAAACTGAAGCAAGAAAAAAACTGCAAACATGAATAATAAGAAGCATTGGGGTGGCCCCCATGCAGGAGGTTATTCCAGGAGGACCAAACAGACCCCACTTTAAAAAGTGTGAGTGAACTAAGAGTGATGAGAAGCATTGGGGTGGCCTGCAGGCAGGAGGCTGATCCAGGAAGCCCAGAGAGACCCCATCCTAAGAACTAAACAAGAGACTTAAACAAAGCTAGGCACCTGGTGCGCGACCTGTAATGGGTGGACCGTGCGGTCTGCAAACTGCGCCACAACCAGGTGGGACCTATTTGTGAGAAGGAATCATTTGAGATACTGAAGTTGAAAGTCAGAAGGATTTTTCGATGGAACGTTTGTGAGTTATACTTTTGTGTTTGGAAAAGAGGTAACTTTGAACCTTGGTACGTTGAAGGAAAACCAGGAGGGTCTAAGCTTGAGGCAAGCGAAGCCTGAGAGACCCTGTAAAGATGTGATTCCAGATAAGGAAAAGGTACTGTGAATTCTTCCAAGTGAATCTTGAGAACTTGTGGAACTTTCTTATCCTAAGCGTCTTGAACTTGGGGAAGGGAGCCGTGGAAGAGCTCCATTTTCACATTGGCATTGCTTTGAACACTATTCAGTTGCGCAAATCCCACACACCCTATTACTTTGTAGAAGTGATGGCAAGCATATGCTTGAACACATACAGTAGTTTATCTTTAACTGCCGGACTTAGACTTTCCTTAGTTTTCCTTTCCTTAGGGAACATTGCCACCCTAGGGTTAGTGCAAGATAGGTATTTTCCCATCCTGACCACCAAAAATAAAGGTTTTCCAAATCTGTCTATTTGTATGTGCCATCTCTTGTTACCATGCCTGTCCCACAACACCATTAGACTGTGGTCATCCGTGGTCTGTCCTTGACCCATTCACCAAATTTGGTGATCAACGGTTAACCAGAGTCATCTATGCATTTTGCCCTCGGCTGACCATGGTTTGTCATGGACTTAAAAATGGGGTCCTGACGGCAGTGATGAGGGTATCAGAGGATTGTGACAGGGGCTGGGTTGCAGTCCAGGAATGTGGTGGCTGCAAAGGGAGGGGTGCAGCCATTAGGGAGATCATGGGATGCAGGCGTGGGCTTCAGAGAATCATGGGGTAGGGCTGAAGGCAGTGTATGTAGGTGACGAGATGAATGAAGGGGCTGCAAGTGAGTCTTCTCAGGAAGAGGTAGCAGGACTACCAACCAACAAACATTGTGTAGCGTGCGTGTATGTGAGCCACGATTGAGAGATGTTACACATGCGTAGGCTGTCAAAGCCTCAGAGGAGTCTAGTTTGGTGTGGGTTGTAAATAGTTACTGGCATATGCCTGTCACAAATTGCTGGGATCACCTTCTTGAGGTTTAGAGTAGAAAGAACCTGCTTTACATGTCCATTAGAAGACCATTCCCCCACAACCTCACTCTGGGCAGCTACTTTTGGGGCGCCCCACCAGCCCACTCTAGGCAGCTACCTCCCCGTTCTTCCTGTAGTCCAAATGAAAGAAAGCATGTGTAAGTCCAGGGGACCAGGCTGAGGGCCCCACACATTCTGCGATGGCCAGAAGACCTGAGTCTCCTCTTTCCCATCCACCCACAGCTGCATGAGGACCCTCCTTTTACCAACACGCTCCAAGCTGCCCATGTTAGTGCTCCTTTGATTACTGACTGGCTATAGGGGCGGTCCACTGAACTAGGACTGTGCAAAGAGCTCTCCCCACTGCAACTCCAGCTTCTCTTCCTGAAGCTTGCGCATTTAGCCTTCTTCCGCGTGACTGATCTTCCTTATGACCACCTGGGTTTCCTGGAACTTACTGGACAGAGAGTGGGTTAGGGACCCCAGGCCCAGTGGAGGCTTCCTGGCATGTAGCTACTGCTTAATGCCTGAAGGGAGACTGATTAAATATCCAGCAGTATTGGGGCACCAGGCGTCCTGCTTCGGATGTCCTCTCCTGGTGGTTACACATAGTCGTGTGGAGCCCCTCTCCAAAGAGGATCCCCCTAGCCGTGCTGGCCCGAGATCTGTGTAGTGACCCCTTTCAACCCCTCTCCGGCTGTGATGTATCTTAGCCCCACCAGACGCTGGGGATTGAGGTGTATGCAGACCCCACCTGGGATCGGGTTTAAAGATGTTTGAGGTCCCAGACGGATGAGGCGCCTCCATCAAGATTCCTGCAGGTTGCGGGGAATCTAAGCTCAGTACCAATGTAGAGCAGGCACTGGTTGTGGTGGGCAGGGCCATCTTAAGCACTTTTGGGGGCCTGAGCACGGACATCTTTGGGGCCCCCTCCACCAAACGAAAGGAATGAAGGGATCAAGAATACTGGTCACCCCCTCAGTCGCGCTCTCAACCTATAGGTTGATATGCTACCTCGCAGCATAACAAGCACGTTTACTCCCTTTAAATCCCCTTACCCTCTTTATTCTTGCTCTAATCAGAATGATAAACAAGTAGCATTTGAAGACCAACATTAGCTGTCCACGAAGAGGTTACTGTTCTAATAAATACAGGATGCTTCTTATTAATGGCATACAATGTTATGCATCAAAAAACAGAAAGAATATGTCCAGAGAAGGATATGTTAGAAATTATGTATCAAAATGTATTTAAGGTGATACAAAAAATTGAAAGTTGGTGAATAAATCACTAATAATTATACACTGATCACTTTAATATAGCAAAACAGCAGCAGCAATATGCCAAAGATCGGCTAAAACCTCATCACTCATACTAGCCATTCATGGTGCAATCATTCCCACACAACTCATCATACCGTGACATACATCCAAAATACTAAAAAACACAAGAAATATGCTAAAAACCTATAGGGAAAAGGAATTCATAGCTAGTCCCCAAAATGACACACATTATTGTTATGTTTACAGACAATAGAAATAATTTGCAGACAATCTATTATCAGGGTGGATCAGAAGAACAAGTGTAGAGATCGTATCCCTGTAGGGTTTATCTCTTGACCGGTTTCGACGTGTAGTGGTAGTTCACACAACGTCTTCCTCAGGAGGTAGATGTTACCATTCTGGTAAATAACAAGTTGCTGAAGTGGCCAGTGCAATGAAGTGCAGCCAGTCGCACCGAAAAATTCAAGACTAAATCTTGACCTGAAGGGTACCCTATACAGTCTAGGAAGATCCAGGGCTGCATGTGTTGGAAGATGTAAAGGCAGCACAACTTGGCCTGGAAAATCAACGCCGTCTGCAAGTCACTGTAGAAAACGGTTGCCGTATTAAAGAATGAGCGAGCGCAGCAGGAGATGAACTGGCAGTCACTTCGTCCCGGAATGTTTGAAACGCTACGCATGGACATATCCTTCCCACCTTTCGTTTTTTTGATGCCAAATGTAATACTCTGGTCCAGAGGCTAGAGTTACCCTGCGCCTTTCAGTTCTTATACAATGTTATGCAGCCTGTAGTATTAATGCAGGACCGTATGTAAAAGGTTAATGTAACCCATAATAGACAGAGAACTCACACTAGCTGCCTCACAGAAAGCAAAAGCGCTCATGCATGGATAGAGGAGACCAATTGGAAGGAAGGGGAACGCTACACATACCGTAGCATGGATAGTGGATGCAGATTAGAAGCTACCAGGAAGGTGTCTCTATCCAGACAGACAGATTATAAGTGGAACATGGTTTTCAAATAGTGTTGCCATTAGAGATCAAGAGAACAAGTGCCTGTGGTGTGTGATGTGAATATGCTCACTATTAAAGTGGAAGCAACCCTATAGCCAGTGAAACCATGAATAAGGCTTTTATAAAGATCATACCATGAGAAGGAAATCACTCGGAAGGGCTGACAATTTTGAAAGGTTTAGGGACTGGCAATATTGAGAGGTTCGGCAATACAAGATTAAATGAGATGCCAAGGATCACACATTGGTTAAAGGGTAAAGCTGTGATTAGTGCCAAATCTGCAATTTATGCATTTGAACACTTTCTTTTCCAGTTCTTACCATGAACTAACACAATCTTATTTTATTTATAAAAAAAACAGGACTTGGAAAGTACGCAAATCACATTACCAAACATGACCATTTTAAAACAAAATATTATAGAAGGGCGTTATGCAAAATGGGAATGATTCTAGCTTCATTCTCTCCATCATCAGGGGAAGTAAATAAGTACCAGCCTACCAAATAATGTGATTTAACAAATGTAATCTGGGTTTGTATTTTAAAGCTTTAAATACATCAAAAACAATGATTTGTGTCATTTTCATGTATAAACGTGCATAAAAACCTTTGACTTTTACCAAAAAGCAAACCGTTTTTTGTGTCAAACAAGCAGACTTTAAAATATGCTTGCTTGAGGCCTGCAACATCTGGTCTGCTCTCTTTTGTCTACCAACCCTTCCACCCAAATGGCCTACATAAGAAGAAAGATCAAGTAATGGGCTAAACGATACCAGCAGCAGGCAAGAAGGCAAACCTCACATAAGACAGCACAGTAATGTAAGATATATTAGATGATTTGGCCAGGATCACTGTATCATCTTCTGGCAAATCCAAGATACAAGCATGAACGATTTAGTCTTGAATTTGGCAACGTATTCACCTCTTGGACTAACAGTTTATGCCATCGTTGGAGGCGATTGCCTAGGTTTTACAACACCCCATGTGAACAAACCAATTCCTAGACCTTCACCATAAGGATGACATGTTAGTGTTTATAGCAATCCCTATCTGGTGCAGGTACATTGCTGATAATAGCAGATGCTGTTCTTCAAAACCAAGTGCATATGCAGGCAGGTTTATAAACTTCAGACATAGGAAAGGCTCAGCCAGCCTTGCTGGAATGTGATATTCTAATTTTGCATATGACCACATATCCCTGCAATGGGTACTTCACACACTGAGCTAACTTCTGAACCATTGCGGCACTCAATTTATCAATATGCATTTCACCATTGCCTATTGCACATGATCAACATAATTCCCACAGGAAGGAAAGAATGCTACAGAGTTGTGCCGTAAGGAACACACAAACTATGTATTCTACAGTGAACACAGAAAGCAATACATGATGAATTGATCAAGGCAGAATGCACTTGCCAAAACAGAAAGGCAATGGGTTTAAAGTCTCAGCAGCACGCCATAACATATCCTGACGTGTGCTATTTAAGACTGGTGAACAATGGAATCTTACTTCTTCAGTTCAGGCAGCCCTGTGGGCCCCCCTTCAAGGTGGGGGCCCTGGGCAAGTGCCCATTTTGCCCTCCCATAAAAACGTCTCTGGTGGTGGGCATTTCATCCATAGCTCAGTCGTGCTCACCCTGCTACTCCACCAGGTGGTCAAACACCCCCTCTTAAGCTTGCCATCATTTTGCAAGCACCTTTTAAAAGCGTGCCCCACCCCTGCACCCAGAGAGAATCAGGACCGAGTTTCAGATTCCGCTGTGCCAGGGCATTCAACCTCCGACTGCACCAGTGACTCATCAGGACACAGGGCCTTTGTCCAGGCACCGGGAGCATCCCTGTCCCACGGCGATTTACAAAACTGCTGCAAAGCGGCCATTTTAAGGACTGGCAGACGCCCACAGCCCACAGCGCGCATGACCAATGAAGCCCCGCCAGCACTCCTGCGCCGGTGGGAACTGTTTACAACCCGTTTCCTACACCATCTAAACTTGCAAGCAGCCTGTAAATTATGTATTGATTTCCAGCAACTGGTCACAAATCCCAAAAGGCTGCTCGCACATTTGTCACTCGAATCTCGGCTGTGAGAGAGAATTCTCGGCTCATGGAACTGGTTTTCCAAGCTTTTCCTGAAAACAATGATACATACAGGCACATCTGGGAACTCAAGCACACTTCTGGCATGGGTAACAATGTTTAGTTAGTCTATAAAACCTTTACATGACTACAAAGTAATGTTTTTCGAAATGCAGTGTTACCTGTGGTGTTTTAGCTCTACACTATTTCATTGCAGTGCAGATAGCAGGGAGATGAGATGTGAGGAGAGACACCAACTTTGTTGGTGTTGTTTAGGAATTTACCCACTGTGATGAATTCTTAGATGTTGTCACTACTCCCTGAGGGGAAGCACCTTCACATCAGGCCAGGGAGGTGAGGCCGCTACCCAATAGTCCCCCTGGGGCTGGCACACAGCGGGAGGATCTCATGGGGTGAGACTCCCCCTTTGGGGACAAGGACAACCATCTAAAGAGAGCGCGGTCTGACATCCCTCACCCAACACCATACACACTACCATGTCAACATTGGCAATATTCCTAACCAACCCATGCATAAATGTAGGGCAAACAATATGAAACTCCTGAGACGAGGAAGATTTGGAACTACCCTAGAAAGACCTATAACATTTGTACTGGAAAGAGGAGGAAACACTGAGCAATTAAGAGCGCTTTGAAGAATGGGAATGAGTAGTTGTCAGTGGCCGTTCTGAATAAAGACACACAAAACACTTGCCCAGTTGTCAGTCCATTCCTTCAGGAGCTCTGGGTATTAAGCGCGTTATAAATAACCAATTATAATTATATAACCATAACCTCCCTTTAACAAAGTGTTTTCATTGAATTTCAAGTATTAGAATGTTATGGTGATGTCAGCATGGCATGTAGGTAACAATCCAAATGGATTGTTTGCTTTTGTGGCGAAAATTGCGGAAAAAGAACATAACGAAGTTAAAGTGGAAGTGATGAACGTGGAAGAGGGTAAAAACAAGAAGAAGGTTAAGAGAAAAACCTGCAGCGGAGGAAAAGAACAGTGACAGGACCAATAACCGGAGAGGAGAGAGGAAAGATGATCACAAATTGTTATGCTTTAGGTGTGGCAGCAATTCACACTTTGCCAGATCGTTGGCATGTCCAGGGAGAAGAAGCATATGCGCAAAGTGTAAAAGAAATGGTCACTTTGCGAATTGCTGCAAAAACATTCAATTTTCCCAGAGAAAAGTATTATATGTTAATAATAACAATGTCCATAGGTCATCTGATGATGAGGAAAAATGTGTTGCGGAGAATATTACTGTGAATGTCGTACAAGGTGATGTGGAGGGTGATTGTGAACGCCCGTTTGCATGTGTGCTCGTAAATGGGAGAGAGGTATCAAGGATGGCAGACAGAGATCAAAAATCTCCTTAAAGTCTACACTTGTATTTGAACAAGAAATGGAAGGGGATCTTAGGAATTTATTGAAACCTGATTTTAATCCTGGAGGTTATAACCAGGACAAAATTGAGCTGTTGGGGTATTTTGAGGCAACATTTGAGCTCAAAGGGAGGTGTGTCCGAGGAAGGGTATATGTTACCAAGAAGGGCATGACACTACTTGGGTGGTGTGAACAAAAATAAATGTGGCTCAAGTTAGTTCCCAGTAAGGAGGACCAGGTATTACAAATCAATTCAAAAATTGGGGATAAATACAGAAATTTGTTCAAGAAAGGTGTAGGCAGACTGAGAGGAATGCAGCACCAAATGATGTTAAAAAAGGGAAGCATTCCAATTGCTGCAAAATCGCGACCGTTCCTCTAGCCTTGAGAGAAGGTGTAAAGAAGCAGTTGAATTAGTTGTTACGCATGGGGATTAGTGAGAGAGCGGGAGGTGTGGAATGGACGTCTCCTTTGGTGGTGGTTAGGAAGCCTTTGGGAGATCTACTTTTGTGTCTGGACTTACATCAACTGAATAGATGTGTGTTGATTGAACGTCATCCATTGCCCAACATGGGAGAAATGCTTGCTGTCATAGGTTGTGGGCTTATATTCTCGAAGTTTGACATGGCCTCTGCGTACCACCAAGTTGAGCTGGAGGAGAGTTGTAGGAAGTTAACCATCCTGCTTCACCCACCAACTATAAGCTGAATCCCCCCTGCAACGGTGAGTGGGCCCCCTACACACCCCTAGTGGTCACTCCATTATTGAGTCAGCCTTGCCTATCGTGAATGGGCTAGCCACTCTTTGTGCATGCAGTGAATGAGACAAGGATCCATAAGCCTTGTGTCCAAAAGGTCCCCACTGTGACACAGGCTTTTTTCCACCTTTTATCCAGCTTGGCACAGACCTGTCTTGGTGCCATTGGAATTCCGCCTAGCAGACTATTGGTGCACTCCGGATTTATGGACATTAAAAAGAAATTGGCCAAGTTTAAGTTTATTCAGGTCCCAGAAGCACCGCCCTTGCCCAAAAAGAATGACGAAGCGGCACTGACCAGGGGCGATATTGCTGACCTCCTTTCTTTTTTTTTTTTTAAATTTTATATTTATTGGTTTTACAAAGAACAGGAAAATGCAAACAATGTTTAAACACAGTTGTACATCCCTCAGGAGGGCAAGTCAGGCACGAGATGCAAATTAGAACGTTATGCCAAGAGTCTCTTAGTCGTGCGACAGACCCAGTTACCTGAGTATGCTTCGTTGGCTGTTTGCCGTACTTCCTCCCCACCCTCCCCCCCCCCCACTTGGTTTGTTGTACATCACAAATGCAGTCATTTAACATTAGCATCGGTATCGTGCGGTTGGCACAGGGCTAAGCATTGCAAAATATTGGCAGCCGGACTTGGGTGACTCGCTTCTTGTATTTCGTATCGTCCTTTGGACGTGGCATCATTCGGTCGGGTTCTGAGGCTCCTCTGATTGGGAGGCAGAAGGGGGTGAGATATACGTGTTCTTGAAGTCCATCCATAGAGTTTCACATTTCGCAGATTTGTTATGCAAGGAGGCGGTGATCGTTTCCATCACATAAATATTTGTGGCGATTTTGATCCACTCGGCCTTCCCTGGAATCAGGTGGGACTTCCATTTGGTCGCTATGAGGGCCCTTGCCGCCAACAACAGCTGGGGGGCCAGGCCTTTCACCCGGAGCCACTCTTCCTCGTCTCTTTCAAGGCCAAACAAAACAAGGTGTGGGTCGGGTTCTCTGTGAATATCATCTATCTCCTTAATCCATCCCAGAACCTCAGTCCAAAACACCTTGATGCGCGGACAGCTCCACCACATGTGCCAATAGTTGGCATTTTCTCCACACCTCCTCCAGCATTTCGGGCTCATGGATTGGGACATTTTAGAGAGTCGGAGTGGGTCATAATGCCATCTATGTAGGAGCTTTATTGCATGGAGTTTGTACTGGCTGGAGATGGAGGATTTGGGTGCGGCTTTGCACATCAGGTCCCATTGGTCGGGGAGTATCTCTTCACCTAAGTATTTTTCCCATCTGGCCTTGAGGGGTTCCGTGTTGCCACCCCCTGCTGCTAAAAGTGTTTGGTACATCACGGATATGAGGCCTTTCATTTCTGATCTGGAGTCCAGAAGTTTTTCAAAGGCGGTGAGGTCTCTTCTCAATTTTACTCTCCATTCAGGTTTTGTCAACTCCCCTTTTAGCTGGATAAAGTGAAATGTCGATAAGGTACCTATCCCCAGCGCCGTTGTCAGGTCCGGTAGTGTGATGAACGAATCTTTTCTCTGAAGTTGTCCTACCCTTTCAAGGCCCGCTTCATACCATGGGCCTCATTAGGACCCAGGCGGATTTCGCGGTGCTAAATGCACCGCGAAGCACGGCGGAAAGCCGTCGATAGCGCCATGGGGGTTGGCGGATTTACCGCCCCATTCCGACCTCGGCGGAGCGGTAAATCCCCAATCCCCATTCTGCCCTTCCCCATTCCCATTCTTGCCCCATAGGGTATAATGGGAGTGGGGAAGGAGTTAATTACGCCACCGTAAAATACGGTGGCGTAATTAACAACGAGGTCCCGTAGCGCCATGGTTTTCTCCGCCTGGTAAAACCAGGCGGAGAAAACCTCCATGGCGCTAAGGGAACTCGTAGTACGGCGGACGGGTCCGCCGCGATTAGCGCTGGCGGAAACCCACTCCGCCTGGGTCCTAATGAGGCCCCATGACTGGAATCGTTCCAGGTTCGGAATATGGTCATTTATGCCAGGAGACCATAGGTGACTGAGCGGGGATGGCCAGGTGGTGACTTCTCGCATCTCTTTCCCGGTGCGCCATATGCTCCATATAGTAGTCAATATGGGATGTTGTCTGATTTTCCTCAGCACCCGTTGGTAAGGGGACCAAAGCCATTCTGCCACTGTGGCGGGGGACATATAGTGGTTATCCATCTGGACCCATTGCAGGTGTTTGTGGTCCCTAAGGTGTGGGATTAGGACACGCAACTGGGCAGCTTTATAATAATTCCTTAAGTCAGGAAGACCCACCCCTCCTTTTTCTGTGGGGAGAATAAGCGTGTCGTATGAGACCCTCGGTCTCTTCCCCTGCCAGATGAACCGCAGCATGGTCCTCCGGGCCTCGACAAAGAATTGGTTGGGTATCACGATCGGTAACATCTGGAAGGGGTATAGGAAGCGAGGGAGGCACACCATCTTGACGGCGTTAATACGCCCCAGCCATGAGATCGTCAGTTTACTCCATTTCTCGAGGTCTCTTTCAAAGCTTCGGAGGAGCGGGGGGAAGTTGGCCTCGTAGAGGTCATCTAGGGTTCTTGTAATCTTTATACCTAGGTATTGTAGTGTCTCATGTTCTATTTTGAGCCCAAGGGAGAGGAACTTTGTCTCATATTCAACCGGGGCACCTTGGAGGGGAAAGAGGGTGGACTTGGACATGTTCACTTTGAATCCGGAGAACTGACCGTATTCTTCTATTAGGGCTATGGCATGAGGGATTGAGGTCATTGGTCTGGTTAGATGTAGGAGGATATCATCAGCATACAACGCTGCTTTGTATTCGGTCCCTCCCAGCCGCATTCCCTCTATTCGGGAGTCGTCTCTGAGCTTTTGTGCCAGAGGCTCCAGGGAAAGTGCGAACAGGATCGCTGAGAGCGGGCATCCCTGTCTGGTCCCCCTTTGCAGTTCAAACCACCTGGAGTATTCTCCGTTAACAAAGATTGACGCTGTGGGAGAAGCATATAGTGCTCGTATCCCATCACAGAATTTGGGGCCTATTCCTACTTTCTGGAGGACTGCATCCAGGAAGTCCCATTCCACCCTGTCAAAAGCCTTTTCGGCGTCAATCGATAGGAGGGCCGGGTCATTTTGGAGACTGTGTCCGGCGTGGACAAGGTGCAGAGTCTTACGCATGGTGTCGGCGCCCTGCCTGCCGAGAATGAATCCGACCTGGTCGGAGTGGACTAGTTTGGGCATTAAAGTTTCTAGTCTGGCAGCCAATACCCTGGCATAAATCTTCGCATCCAGATTGAGGAGGGAGATGGGGCGATACGATCCACATAATTTGGGGTCTCTACCTTCTTTAGGGATGACAGATATGAGGGCTTTTTCAAAGGAATCTGGGGCGGTCCCAGAGCTCACTATCTCGTTAAAGAGTTCCGTAAGGAAGGGTGACAATTGATCGGCGAAGGTCTTATAGAAACCGGCCGTGTAGCCATCTTCGCCCGGCGACTTCCCTATTTTAAGTCGTTTGATTGCATCTCTCGTTTCACTTTCAGTTATGGGACTATCAAGGAGTTCGGCTTCCGTTTGCGTTACTGTAGGGATGGTAATTGGGGACAGATAGGACGCTATGTCAGAGTGAGCCGATAGGAGCTCGGAGGTATATAGGTTTTCATAGAAGGTGGCAAAACGCTCGGGTATTGAACAGGGTAGGTGAGTCGTGGGGCTAGTGGGTTCTGATATCTCCTTAACCTTGCGTTCCTCTCTCCGTTCCCTGAGCCTGGCAGCTAAGAGTGCATCGGCCTTGTCACCTTTTTCATAGTATGTCTGTTTCAGAAATTGCAATTTCCGCACCACCTGGCCATGTTCCACCAATCGCAGCTCTTCTCTTTTGCGGTGGGCCATGTCCAGTTTGGCGGAGTCCATTTCTGTTTCATCTCTCAATTCGCTCTCGAGTTGGTGTATTTCACTGCGTAGCTTGTTTTCGACAATCCTCCGCTCTCTCTTTTTAGAGGAGCCCTCGCGTATTAGCACGCCTCTCCACGTAGCTTTCCCAGCTTCCCAGATCATTTGTTTGGAGACCTCTCCATTGTCATTTATCCTGAAGTATTCTTCAATCTCGGTCTCCATTTCTCCCCTGAAAACCACATCAGTCCAAAGGGACTCGTTGCAGCGCCAAGATCCTCCGGCGACCGGCAGATCAGCCCAGTCGACGTCTGCCAGTACCATATCGTGGTCTGTCCATGTAATCGGAACTATACTGGAGTGGCTTGTGGACTTCGCAAGATCAGACGAGAGAAATATATAGTCTATGCGCGTGAATGTGCCATGAGGGTTCGAGTAGAAAGTGAAGCCCTTTTCGTCATGATGCTGTGCTCTCCATACGTCACGTAGGTCGTATAACTCCATCAGGGCTGCGAATTCAGTGCGGGCCCCTCTGTGCTGGTTTCGCGTGTCGGGGTTGCCTGGTCTCCAGTCTACGGAAGGGTCCATCCACTGGTTGAAGTCGCCTCCCACCACGAGATGGCCTGCAGTTTCCAGCACTATTTTGGGAATCGTTTTCCTGAGGAATGCAGTCTGTCCGGTATTGGGCGAGTACACTGTGGCAATCGTGACCTGGATCCTTGCAATTTTCCCCACAATCAAGAGGGCTCGTCCGCTCACATCTGACCAGGACTTCTCTAATTCAAACCCAACTCCTTTCTTAATGAGGATTCCAACCCCTCCCTTTCTGAGCGGACCAGAGCCCCAAAATTCCGTGCCTCCCCTAGTCCCCAGAACTGTCCGCTCCTCACCCCTCGCAAATTTCGTCTCCTGTATGAGGAGAATGTCTATGCCAGACCTTCGAAATTCTCTATGTACCAGTGACCTCTTGGTAGGAGAGTTCAGTCCCTTCACGTTGATTGACCCAATTCTGAGAAGACCCTTGCCCTTGACCTTCTCATGTGATGCCATTGGCGATTTGTAGTCTGGAATCCTTCGCCACCAGAGTCCGGAAAGACCTGCGGATACCCTGTGTCATTGCAAATACGACATCTTGAAGCGAGTGCAGTGTTATTTGTACATTTCCCAAGTGTTCATTACCTCTCTCCCCTTCTCTCGTGTCCCACCATAGTTGGTGGCGTTCGTTTGAGCGTAGGAACAGGGTGTGCTGCGTCGGCAGCCGTTGACGGCGTCCGGAACGGACTAGGTGGAAACGTATGGTCCGTTGGCGGACCATCAGTGGGGACCGTCGTCCCACGGTCCCAATCAGATTACCCATCGCTACTTAAGGGTGAGCCCCCATCTCCTTTCCCCCTCCCCCAAACATTATACAGTTTCAACAACAGTAACAACAAACAGGTGAAAAATTCCAACGTTACGTGTGATTTACTGGTCTCTCCGCGGGAGTTCACATCACTTTTCGGTCCGGAGGGATGCCCCGCCAGCGGCGGCATCCATTCGGGGGGGTCCGCCATGTAACGATCTCCGAGGGAGACAGCGCCGCGTATTGTGGCTATGGCTGTGGTCATCTCAAATTTCGCCTGGTTCCTTGGGTCAGGTCTGCTTGGGAGTGTTGTTGGGGCGCCTATATTTTCTTGATCCCTTTACCCTCTTGCGCCTAGGGCCGTGGAGTTCCCACTGCATTCCCTGGCGCTCGCCGTCGTCACCTTCCTTGCTTCCCTGGTTCGCTCCAAGGAGATCGGCGATGCAATCTTTGATTTCTTCTTCGGAGCGTAGGATCAATCTCCTGCTGTCATGCTCGAAGGTAAGCGAGAAAGGGTATCCCCATCTGTACCTTATGTTCTGGTCTCTTAGCCATTTCGTCAGGGGGCTGCAAAGGCGTCTTAGGGCTAACGTCAGCGAAGATAAGTCTTGAAAGATGGTGATTTGCGCACCCCCCATTGTGAGCGGGCCACCAGACCTGGCTTTTTCAAGAATTCTGATTTTGTCTTGATATCGGTGGAATTTGGCCAATACAGAGCGTGGGCCGCCAGGCGGTCCTCCAGCTCTGTGTATGCGTTCAGTCTTGGGTTCATCAATGTCTTCATCAGCTGTTAGTATTTTGATGATGTCGTGAATGGCATCTCTGAGGTCTTTCTCAGTTTCACCATCACGTTCCGGAATGCCGAAAAAGCGAAGGTTATTTCTCCTTTCCCTGTTTTCCAGGTCATCCATCTTAAGCCTTGCCTCGATCTCCCTTTTCTCGATGTTGCGGATTCGTACATCCATCTGAGTTTCGAGGGTGTCAATTGAAGTCTGATTGTTCTCCACGCTTTCCAATCGTTCCTCGAAGCTGTCCATTCTCTGGGTGATTTTGTCAATTTTGCCGCCAAGGCTGGTACCCATGTTTTTTATTTCAGACAATAGAGTGGCAATGTCTCCTTTGGTGGCCGCAGCACCTGCCTCCGATGGGTCCGTGGCCATGGTGTCTATGGTCTTAGAGGGTGCGGGGGATGGACCGTAGGCAAATTTGGCCAGTTTGTGGCGCAGGTCCATGCGTCAAATCCCGGGTTAGAGGAGGCACACGCCCCTGGATAGGGGGCCCTACCCTCTGGGAGGATGCACGGGTGGCAGGCTCAGTGTTGTCGTTTGTTCTCGGCACTTCGTGTGATGTGGGCCGATTCCTCGGGCAGGGCAGCGGGGGGTCATGGGGCAGGGTAATGCTGCTATGCTCGCCCAGGATTGGGGTCACCTGTGCGTTCTAGGCGACTTCTGTTGAGACCCTCCCTGCCAGACTGCTGGGAATCCGTTGCACGTGGAGCGCGACGTTTGGGCAGTGTTCGGTGTCCCCAACGCAGGGTTTACATGGTCCAGAAGCGTGCCCAGGCGGAGGTTGCCCCGTATGTAGTGCTGTGCTAGCGGGTTACCCTTGTCCCTTCAGAATGGCGTTTGGCGCAGGGAGCGTATGCCAGGGCAGTCAGCAGTTAGGGGCAATGGTCACATGGAAATCAGTCTTTTATACGGACCGTCTTGTAGGCTGTGTCCTTCACTGGATGCGGCGTCTCGCGGCCTTCTCGGCCTTCGGGGGGGTCTTCCCCACCTCTACAGCAAGGAGGGAGGACCTAGGGCCGTGCGCCGTGGCTCAGTGTTCACCGTCGGGATCTGGCGCAGTCCGGTGTGTAGAGGCACCTCGCTACCCCCGGGGGAGCCGGGGGCAGCAGCACAAGTATAGGGGTCCGGGTCCAGCAGGCAACAACTGCAGGGGTCGACGCCCTGCTCTGCCCAGAGCGTGTCCGGTTCCCGGGGCACAACTCACCACACGTGCCGTCCGCAATGTGGAAGGCGCGCGTGTCACGCGGCGCCACCGGGGCACGGGCCCTGGCGCCGCGGAGTCTCGCGGTGGGGGTCCCCACTTACCCCGTGCTCATATGCCGGTCCCGGGGGGCGTCACCTTTCTGGGGTCCCGCGTCTGGTCTTCTCCATGGGCTTGGGGCGCGGACCGTCACAGCCAGAGAGGCCCGTCACAGAAGCCGCCGCACTCGAGTCTCCTGTAGTGCAGCGGGCGGGCGCTCCTTAAAACACCTCAATCTCGATGAAAACGGGCCCGATTTTCGTCGGGTTTCTTCTCCTCTGCAGGGGGGTCTCCTCAGACCCTAGGATTTCGCACTTTCGCAGTGGGGGGGGGGCCGTCAGCGGGGGCTCATGCCGCTATTTTGGGACCATGGGGGCGGTGCTCACACGGAGAGGACGTTCATCCGTGCGCCCCCTGGTGGCCAGTGCTGACCTCCTTTCTGAAATGAAAGGGATGAGAGCGGATATAGGGAACAAGATTGGCAAGATCCCGAACAGAATTGACAAAATGGAGGAAAGGCTTGAGGAGGTCGAGAACAATCAAACCTCATCAAGCACATTTGAAATGCAGATTGACCACCGCCTTGTGGAAATTGAGAACAAGGAGGAGGAACTCCGCCTAAAGGTCGATGATTTGGAAAATAGAGAACGCCAAAACAATATATGTGTCTTTGGTATCCCTGAGACAGATGGAGAATCAGAAACACACCTCAAAAAAACCCTCCATGATATACTGAGGCTATTATTCGAAGACGATGGAATAGATGAGCCAAAAATCGACAGGATCCACAGAGCTGGGGGCAAACCAGGTGGCCCGAGATCTGTCTTGGCCCGGTTTCAAAACTACGCAGATAGGGCCCGGATTCTAGAAAGGGCCAGACTCACACCGCAGATCTCACTAGGAGGGTCGCCCATTGCCATTTTCCAGGACCTGTCCTCCATTACATTGGCGTTACGAAGGAAGTGCCTGCCGATCACTAAACTGTTCAAGGAGAAAGGCACCAGATACCGGTGGGGCTACCCATTCTCACTGACATTTGAATGGGACCGTACGAGGATGAAACTAACTTCTGAAAGAGACATCTCCAACTCCATTGCAGAACTACTGGGCCCCCAAGCAGACGGAGCTCTCGTGCCTGCACAGAAAAACGCTGAAGGCCAATGGCAAACTAAAGGGCCTCGAAGAAGGAGAATGCAAGGCTCTAGGAAATTCAGGAGGATGAACGCCTCCTTGGATATGGACACTGACTCTTCCATTATCTTGATCACCTACCATGAGGTGACATTTCAAACGACGGAGCTATAGTGGATGATACTTCTGCTGTGGTGACTCTCAGGCTGGACCCACGAACGAGGTTCGATGGCTGAACCACGAGATCAGAGGTACAGATGGGGGTCAAGGGGGGGAAATGTTTATGAACTCGATTACACCTGGACAGGAAGCCACTGCCGAGATTATTTTGACCGGTGACACGGAAGGCCTCTTGCTCCCAGGTCTCGAGTGACATGATTGGCGGGTTATGTTGTGTTTTTATGAATACAGGACAGATTGTTGTGCGGTTCATACTGGTGGTTCGATAACGGTTGGGTGATGTTAACCCAGCTGAATCGGACGCCGCAGAAGGGGAAGGGTGTGGGTAACTCTACAATGGGCCACTCTGTTCTAGGGGGGGGGATTGGGGCGAAAAAGTTGGACTTTTACAGGTTCCTTTTGCAGAACGCAGGGCACACTTGCAGAAAGGTGTTGAACTGATCTCGCTTTTTCCTAATGGCAAGAGATACACATCGATCATATGGCTACGAGAGTTCACAGAGACATCACGACAGGCACAGAGTTTAGTAAAGTCCTCGTCAGAAATCCCCAATGGCAATCATACCTAACTATGATCATCTACGCATATGAACACTTAACGTTAAGGGCCTAAACTCACCCACAAAGCGTTCCTTGGTAGCCAGGAGAATTTAAGCGCTCCAAGATTGACATTTTATTCATTCAAGAAACACACTACCTCAGGGGGAAAGAAAGCGCAATCCCGGGCAGAGCTATTGGCTATTCCCTATGGAGTTCGGAATCGCAAAAAAGGCAGGGGTGGGGATACTAGTACGAAAGAGCCTCCGTATGTTGGTCCAAAGCACCTGGGTCGACACAGAGGGAAGAACTGCGGTTATAACAGGGCTCATACAGGACACGCCGGTCACTCTAGCCACGGTCTATGCTCCCAACCAAGGCCAAAAAAGATTCGTCCACAAAGCAATTGAAAAAGTGTTCAACATGGCACAAGGATATACAGTCCTTGGAGGAGACTTCAACATGTGGATGGACAGTTCTTTAGACAGGCAAAGTAAAACGGACGTACTCAATTCGCCACAGCCAAACGAGGTAGCCGACATGAAAGTAGCCCGAATATATACATTCGGCTTAACTGACAGCTGACGTCATCTCCACCCCGCAGACAGTGGTTTCACCTTCCGCTCCATCCCACATGAAACCCTGACACGAATTGACTACTTATTTCTATCCGAGGGCCTCCTGTGAGAAACCCTGGCTGCAGACATATACCCCATTTCTTGGTCGGACCACGACATGGTCATGGCAGAGATATGGTGAGTGAGGCAAATTCCCCAAAATACAAAGTGGAGGTGCAATGATACTCTATGGAAGGACACGGCGTTCAGAGATGACTTCGAGAATGAAATCAAACAATTCTTACTCTCAAACGATACCGGGGAGGTTGCAAGGACTTCAGTGTGGGAGACAGCCAAAGCTGCTTGGAGGGGCATCCTTATCAGAGAGGGAGCCTGCAAAAAGAGAGAGCGAACCTTGATCGAAAAAAACATCAGAGAGAAACTGAGCACGGTAGAGAAGCAAGCCCAATTAAATCCACACGAAAGAGCAAGACACATCAATGAAGCCAAGGAACTCAGGGAAGAACTAAAATTACTGGAAGTTGGCAAAATAACCCAAACCCTACAGTATTTAAAGCAAAAATTCTACGTAAAAGGTGATAAGGCGGACGCCCTTCTAGCGGCAAGGCTACGCGCGCAGAGAGCCGAGAGATGGGTGGATGTCATAGAGAGGACGGACGGCTCACTCTTGGACACCATAGAAACCTCTCCCCAAGGCATTCAGGAGGCGTTTGCTTTCTTCTATGAAGATCTGTACACCTGTGATCCGCCTTCCCCGCCAGGTGCCATAGATGAATACCTCAAAGACATCAAACTACCATCATTGACACGCGCAGAATCTGAGGCTCTCGACGTCCCTGTCAGTGAAGAGGAAGTCGCCGACGCTATCAAGAGGCTCAAAGCAGGGAAGTCTCCCGGTGTAATAAAAGAGACAGAGGCTGTAATGGTTGGGAAGGGAGCTTTATTCTACGGCCCCCGGAGGCGAGGGCGGACGGTTGGGAGAATGAGGGGTTGCGTTCCTGGTGGAACGTGGGGAAACAAAACATTCCTCACTCCGGGTGGAATGAAGTGATGATGTGACATCACAACATCTCCTTATCTATGGGAAAAAAGGGAACGGAGAGGGGGGGGAAACAGGGAAAAAAGGGGTGGGATGGTTGGCTAAGTTGAATCAATAAAATTGACGTGTGATCAATACTAGATGAAGTAGTTGCTGAAGTTGCGGATAATCTTGCGATTCCTTTTCGACAGACTCTTGGCAGGTTTTTCTTCATTGGTGTGACAGGGTTCGCTCTTTCTTGTATGTCTGGCGTAATATGTCTCTTCAGGGAAATGTTCCCTTTTTGACCTTATGCCATCCTGTGAGTCTGTGGATGTACCAGGTCTGTATGTGTCGTTGGTTGTTCTCTTCACGTTCTCTCTTGACCACGCATCATTGAAATGGTTTTTGGAAGTGCTAGGTTTGCAGGTGTCGTTGTTTATTTTCACGAGGTCATCGTGGGACCATCTCCTTCCATCGTCCAATGTGACAGATTTGTCGTGACAATGCATGATCTTTTGTGGAGATCTAAATTTGGATTCACCCTTGAGTGTTTTCCTGGGTTCTTTGATGCATACCCAGTCTCCTTCCTGAAAGAACATCCATTTAGTTCCGTTTCTTTTGTCGTAGTATGTTTTCTACTTCTTCTGCTTCTCCTTTATAGTTTTATGGATTTGTTCTATGTCCATTTTTGGTTCCATGTTCATTCTCGCCTCACCGGTGTCTAAGAAGATCCACGGCTGGAATCACTCTATTTCCCCTAAAGATGTGATTTTCATTCATGGATATCTCATCTTTGAATGGAGTGAAGTTTGCCAACTCTTTCCCAACACCAAGCCAGTCGTTCATCACGGCTTTTCTGATTTCCTGTTGTTCTGTGTCGGCTTTAGTGATGCGTGTCCATTCGTCGGAGGGTATGGCAGGATTTATGGTGGCTATAATATCCTCTTCTTGATCCTCATTTTCAACATCTTGATTACCTTGAATGGTGGGTAGTCTCGAAAGGCAGTCTGCTACTTGGTTTAGTGGACCAGGATTGTAACAAATTTGAAGATTATATTGCATAATGTCTACAAACCAACGCCTTATCCTCGGTGAGATAAGGTGTGGCATTTTGGATTGCAGGATGTTGACTAAAGGTTTGTGATCAGTCTTTAGGAGGATAGGTAGACCCCATATTAGATTCCTGAAATATTGTAGGGCCCACTTGACAGCCGGAGCTTCTCTCTCGATGGTGGAGTAGTTCAATTCAGCACCTCTTAGTACTCTGGATGCAAATGCGATGGTTACGATGTTGCCGTTCTGTTGTTGCTCCAGTACTCCACCAAAGCCGATCTTGCTGGCATCTACTGACACTATCGTTTTGGCTTTATAATCAAACATACTGAGGGCTGGATCTTGGTTGATGTCAGACTTGAGGTTCTCAAATTCGCTCTTACATTCTGTGGACCATTCAAATCTGTTGGATTTCTTCATGAGATTTCTCATGTTTTGTGTTCTGTTGGCATAGTTATTCACGAATTTGGAGTAGTACTCCGTCATTCCTAAAAAACTTTTCAATTGGTCTTTGTTGGTGGGTTCAGCTAAACTCAGTATTGTGTCAAGGAGATTTTTCTTGGGACGGATGCCCCTGGCATCGATGGAATGACCAAGATAGGAGACTTGATTACACTTTATGTTGCATTTCTCCAGCTTGAGGGTGAGTCCACTTTTTTGAATTATCTGTAATACGCCCATTAGTTTGGTGTCTTGCTCTTCTTCAGTTTTGGCTGATGTGAGAATGTCGTCCTGGAAACATTGTACTCCATCGAGGCCTCCAAAGAGATGCGACATGAGTCTCTGGAAGGCTGCTGCGGTGGAAGCGAGCCCGAATGGCATTCTGTTGAACATGTATGCTCCCAAAGGTGTGACAAATGAGGTGAGGGCTTTTGAGCTGTCATCTAAGGCAATTTGGTGATATGCTGAGGAGAGGTCTAAGGTGCTAAAATAGCTTGCTGGTTCCATGGTCGATAGGAGTTCAGATATGTTAGGAAGTGGGTGTCTGTCAACCCATATATTTTTGTTGAGATCTCTTAAGTCAACACACATCCGTATGGAATTGTCGGGTTTCTTTACTAGGACGATGGGGGCAAGCCATTCAGAACTCTCTATGGCTTGCATAATGTTCTCATTGCATAGACGTGTGAGTTCATCTTTAAGTGCTGCTTTAGTCACAAAGTGGACAACACGCACTCGATGGACCACGGGGACAGCACCTCTTTTCAATATGATTCTGTGTTGGAAACCCTTAAGCAATCCGATTTTATTGCAGAACACTTTGGGGAATTGCTGAGCCAAATTGGATTTGATGTCAGTGTTGTTTTTGAGCACACTCAATATAGGAATATCTTCCCCAGGGTGGATTTTCACTTGGAGGGCCGCTTGCTCTTCCCATCCTACTACTGAGGAACCGTTCTTGGCTACAAACAACTTACAGTATGTTTGTCTGTCGTGAAACTTGAGTTTGATCCATGTGTACCCAATGATGTCAATAGGGGTTTTCCCATACCCTGTGGCTCTCACCGAGGAGTTCCGTAGATCATGGACTTTACCAGAAAGTACTTTCACAAAGGTCTCAAGATCCACCATGGTATATGGGGACCCCGTGTCTACCATTACCTTCAAGGGTATGTCGTTGACGTACATGTTAACCCATGGACCGCTCGACTCTTGGAAAGAGGTGACCGTGAGGATTTGCACTTGTGGACATGTCTGGTTGATGGACAACATGCTGTCTGACACTTGGTCGTAGTCCACTGTCTTCACAGACCCATACTTGTTGAAGGGTCGTCTGTTGGCATTACCGGATCTTCCTGGTCTCCCTCGGGAGTTGCGGCAGACTTTGGCGAAATGACCTAGTAAACCACATTTGTAGCACTCGACATTGTTAGCAGGGCACATCTTCCCAGCGTCGTGGCGTTTATACCACCCACACTTTTGACAACGCGTGGGGTTTTGATTGTCATACACTGAAACTCTCCCTCTTCTGGAGTTACCCCTAGTGTTTTGAGGTACACTCTTCACGGCTGCTACCAAGGCTCCGTCATGTTCAGATTCAGAGAAGCCATCTATGGACTTCACCGCAACACCCTCTTTTATGACCAGTCTCTCTTTCATGCATCGGTCCTCGAATTCCATACTTCTCACTATTTCAGTGGCTTGATCTAGTGAGGGGTTCTTCGTTTGCCACAGTTTTTGTTGTATGCGGGGATCTGCTACATTGAGTACCAGCTGGTCTCTCAAATATTCATCCCCAACACCAGTGAAGTCACACGTAGACATGAGCACCCTGAGGGAGGCAAGGTAGGTATCAACTGGTTCACCCTTTGCCTGTTTCCGGGAAAAGAACTTGTACCTCTCCAAAACCACGTTTGTTTTACTGCCGAAATGCTTGGTGAGTTTTGCCAAGGCTGTGTCAAATTTTCGGTTGCCGTCGCCCTCTGCATGATCTGGCTCAGGAAGTGCCCTGAATAACCTTAGGCCTTCGGCCCCTATGCAGTTCAGGAGGGTCGCTTCCTTGAGATCGTCATTGAATTTACCACCACCAATGGCTCTGAGATATATCTGAAAGCTGTCTAGCCATTGCTCCCAGGGGCATGTTGGGGTACCGGGGCAAGGAAGAAACTTGGTGGGGTGTGGCACGTTCTGCATGATTGGCTGTGAGGAGAGCGTGCGGGTGAGTTGCTGTGTCACTAGAGAGTGGTCACTCCACTGTTCAGTGTGTCCTCTTTGTGATTGCCCAGTGTGCTTGAGGGCAGTTTTCTGATGTTTGAAAATTGTTACATGCACTATGAGTCCTGTGCACAAAATTGTCTAAGTCACAGAGTCTCTGGGGCGAACTGAAACTTGTTATACTGTGTTTCACTCTCAACAATCTGTTTCCAATCTGATGTGTGTTTCTCTCTTCGCAATGTCTCTCTGTGCTCCTTTCACTGCTCCCTGTAGCCTGTGAGGGCGCTGTGGTGTGCGGCTATATATAGTTGGGGCTGCTGGGATGGTGGTTTATGGAGTCTTTGGGAGCGAAACTGAGATCACAGGTGTTTAGGTGTTTTGTCCCTTCCACTGCCCCCTGCAGCCAGTGGGGGCGCTGTGGTGTGCGGCTTTATCCTTGGGGCCGCTGTGATCAGTGTGATCAGCTGCTGGAGATCCGCGGCACGGTTGCAGTGGAAGATAGTCTAGACAAAATGGCGGCACGTAGGGCACGTTGTGAGGTGCTTTCCCCAAACGGCCATTGGTGTGTATTCGTAAAACGCGCGTTGAGCGCTACAGCTGTTACGGCCCAATGTAAAAGAAATCAGTACCTGCTGTGGCGTTCTGCCGCTCCGCGAGTCTGTCGGGCGGCCCCTTCTCCCTTCTCACTCGGGGCTGGGGAGGGGGGAGGCAGGCGGGAGCGGCAATGGAGGAGAGCCGCAGGGGCCGCCGCTGGTGCTGGAGAATGGCAGTAGGGCGAGCGGGGAAGCTCCGGGGGCCGGATGCAGCTCACCGGGAGAAAAGGGAAGCCTCGTCGCCAAATGTAATAAAAGAGTCAGAGGCTGTAATGGTTGGGAAGGGAGCTTTATTCTACGGCCCCCGGAGGCGAGGACGGACGGTTGAGAGAATGAGGGGTTGCGTTCCTGGTGGAACGTGGGGAAACAAAACATTCCTCACTCTGGGTGGAATGAAATGATGATGTGACATCACAACACCCAGAGACGACAGATTCACCCCAGGCTTCTATAAGTCGTTCTCCATGTACGTTGTTCCCTTCCTAACAACACTCTTTAATGAAATCTTCGAAACAGGCAAAGCACCTCCTTCCTTCGCACAAGCCCTGCTCACGGTCATACATAAGGAAGGCAGAGACCCAAAACTATGCGAATCATATCGCCCCATATCGCTTCTCAATATAGACGTGAAAATATATGCAAGAGTCATAGCAGCCCGTATGGAAGCCCATTTACTGCGATTGGTGAATCCGGATCAAGTTGGTTTTGTGAAAACACTCCACCTGATACACGAGGCACAGAACATGCCGGGGGACCCTCCCCTCCTGTCATTATACGCCGAGAAGGCCTTTGACAGGGTGGACTGGGACTTCCAGGAAAAGGTCCTTGTCGAGGTGGGCCTCGGCTCAAAGCTCTGCCTTGCCATAAAGGCACTATACACATCCCCGCGAACATCAGTCTCTGTCAATGGTGGCTACTCCAGATGGTTCCCCCTGGAAAGGGGAACAAGACAGGGATGCCCGCTGTCTGCCATCTTGTTTTTCCTGTCTCTCGAACCACTGGCACAGCGGCTGAGACTAGACGCCGGGGCCCGGGGGATCAGGGTGGGAGACAAGGAATACAAATTGGGCCTCTATGCTGACGATATACTGCTTCATCTTACTGATCCACTTGAGTCCATCCCGGCAGCTCTGAAGATTATTGAAGAATATGGGCAGATGGCAGGCCTCAAGATCAACACTGGGAAATCAATCCTGCTCCCGCTTGACAAGAGCAGAGACAACGAAGTGGATAGATTCGCCTCATTAGGGATGAAAGTGAGCCTGACCACCCTGCGATATCTGGGCGTCAACATCACCCTGTGGAATCAGAAAAAATACAATATTACGGCTGTTACACCAAGCAAAGGAAAATAAACCGACACAGGCTTATAAAGATTCCCAGAATCTTTATTACAAAACTGAACAGTATTCAACAAAGTACACAAATAGCTATTTGGCCGTCAATACATCAGAGAGACCACCAGCAGGGTTTATGTGAGCAGTGAGTAGAATTTGCTAGCTGGACATCGACGTATTTATACAATTTGTAAAAATGATGTCCAGCCTCTTATAAGTTAATAATACATTGGGCTAGGGTCGCGCCAGGTTCACTTTCCTAATTTACATATCTCGTGCATGCGGTTTACTTTTGAATACATTTACTAACTGTCAGGTACTGTTAGGATACAGTGACATAATCTGAGACATTAGGTCTGGGGAAAATTAGTATAGAAAGGTTTTTGGAAGTTATTATGAGTTTAATTTTAAAACAGCCAATTTTGCCCTTAACATTCATTGCAGTCTATGGAGAATGCCCCAAGCCAAGATGGAGGTCCTCAGTCTAAGTTCTGATTGGCTGGTGATTGTTTATAGGGAAGACAATGAACATTCTAAACTGCCTTTCATCGTCTTTGCCCAGCTGAGAGGTCGCGTATTAAGCTGCTCCTGCTTAACTTGTTCAGGGGTTTCAAGTTTCAAGCGGTCGAGCGGCTTATTTGGAAAAGCAAACAGGAATCTTGCGGAGATTCATTTTGGCACTGAACAGGAGTAAGAAGATTTCGAGTTATCCAAGAAAAAAGAAAGGTTTCAAAGACTCTTCACAAGATAAGTCCTTTTAAAACTCAAGACTCTTTCTATAATGTCATTGTAGAAGATTTAATCTGATTTTCAAGTTCATATGAAAAATATTTACTAAGAACTTTATTGCTGTCGCATGTTTGGCTTTGTTACGCTACGTTTTCTATCAAGCGCGTGGTTTTTCCGTTAACAGAAGCCTGCGCGTGAGAGACTTCGCTTGAGTATCTAGCGCGAGCTCTTTGGTGTCGCGTGATACTCTTGTGCGTGTGTTTTTTCTACCCGCGGTTTGTCATCAGCGCGTGTGCTCGCATATTGGACTAAGCGCGTGTGGATTTTTACCCGCGGTTTGTCATCAGCGCATGTGCTCGCATATTGGATTAAGCGCGTGTGGATTTTTACCCGCGGTTTGTCATCAGCGCGTGTGCTCGCATATTGGATTAAGCGCGTGTGGATTTTTACCCGCGGTTTGTCATCAGCGCGTGTGCTCGCATATTGGATTAAGCGCATGTGGATTTTTACCCGCGGTTTGTCGTCAGCGCGTGTGCTCGCATATTGGACTAAGCGCGTGTGGATTTTTACCCGCGGTTTGTCGTCAGCGCGTGTGCTCGCATCTTGGACTAAGCGCGTGTGGATTTTTACCCGCGGTTTGTCGTCAGCGCGTGTGTTCGCATCCTGGACTAAGCGCGTGTGGATTTTTACCCGCGGTTGAACTTCTGCGCGTGTGCGTGCTTTCGTTTAATCGCGTGTGAATTTCCACGTGAGAATTTTGACGCAAGTTCAAGAACTGTTAATTTAAGTAAAAACACTCTAAAAAGAAATTTATAAGAAGAAATATAAATACTTTCCAGAAACACTAGAACTTCCATTTACTTTTAATGAACTTAAGACTTTGTTCAAGCTTCTTGAGTTTAAAGAAGATTACCTGCAAAGTTAATTTCACATTCATGGACCTATTAAGAAGGCTGAATGATCGTTGAGATTCAAGTCAACTAGTAAGGAAGTCTAGTCAGCTTATCACTTCTCTGGGCATATTGTAGAGAAGTTCCAGGTATGGTTTTTACTTTATTTGGTAAAGGATATTGATACTTAAGGTTAGTATAGTGCCTCATGAATAACAAGGTGTATTATATGTTTATGTTTTACCACAGGTGAAGAACCAGCTAGTCTTAGCTTCCAGCCTGGTGTTTGTTAATTTGTCCCTTCCCCCTTTCCCCTGGAAGTGAGGTAAACTGAGCAGTTTATAGTATCAGCTCAGAGTGCCACATTTTGGGTGGATTGTCGGGGGCTCAGCAGCTTCTGCAGACACCAGGATCTCAGCCTGACAGAATGAAAGGCCAATAAAAGAAAAAGTCTGCCCAAGCTGTATGAACCCCGACGAGACAGCCATGGAGGCGTTGGGAGAAATGGTTAGGGAAATTAGAAAAGAGTTACGGGTGGCTCATCGAGAATACTCAAATCTTAATAAAAGAATAGATGAGTTAAATTTAAAGGTAACACAAATACAAGAAAAGGAAGTTTCGGAAGGTGCAGGAAACCCACCTGAGCTGGTGAGAGTAGGGGAAGAACAAGAACATAGACTTTCAAGGGAAGTGGTGGGTGGTTTAGGAACTTTAGTTATGCCTGTTCCTTTGGCTGCTCCTGAGCGTTTTTTGGGAGATCCGAGAAAGTTTCAAATTTTTCAGACTCAGTGCGAATTACATTTCTTAAGTCGTCCCGAGTTATTTTCAACGGATGCTTCCAAGGTTACATTTACATTATCTTATTTATCAGGAGAAGCATCTGCGTGGGGAAGTCTCTTGGTGAGTCAAAAGAGTTTGGCTTTGAATAATTATTCCCTGTTCCAGGCCGAATTTAAAAAGATGTTTGATAAAAGACAGGTATCTCTAGAGGTAGATGGAGAACTACTGGAGTTGCGTCAGGGAGGAAAGGAGTTGATTTCTTATATCACTCAATTTAGAACTTTAATTTTAGAGAGTAGATGGCCAGAGGAGAAGAGGGCTTCCTTATTTTATCGGGGCTTAAAAGATGAATTGAAAGATGCTTTGGCTGGTGTTTTGGAACGACCAACTACTTTAGATGCTCTAATTGATTTGGTGGTTCGGTTAGATTTTCGTTTAACCGAAAGACGTTTAGAGCGTAGACGTTCTCAGGGGGAAGTTAGGTTTCCAGGAAGAGTAGAGAAATCTAAGGTTGAGTTGGTGAACAGGGAAGTTAAGTCAAAGGGAAATGAGCTGCAGAGTCGGGTGAGAGGTCCGTTGTCAAAGGAAGAGAAGACAAGAAGAAGGGAGAATAATTTGTGCCTATACTGCGGTAGGAGTGGTCATTTCCTTGAAACCTGTCCTTTTACCTCCAAGAAGATCTTCAATTCTTCAGGCAGAGTACAACAAGTTGCTAACACGATACAGACAGCTGTTCCTCATATAACTGTGAACCTTAATGTTTGAAAAGAAAATCTTAGGCTCTGGGCCAATTATTATTGATTCAGGGGCTACAGGAAATTTTATGGACAGAGGATTGGCAAAGAGTTTAGGTGTTCCTTTAGTGGCTAAGAAAGAAGTTGAGCAGGTAAGGGCAGTTGATGGTACATCTCTTTCTTCAGGTCCAATCACTCATAATACAGAGGTACTTGAGATGGAGTTAACTGGAGGTCATAAGGAAACTATCTCTTTTGAATTAATTGATGCTCCAATCTTAAAAATAATCTTGGGTATGCCCTGGCTTACTCTGCATAATCCTAGAATTGATTGGAGTGCAAGAATTGTATCCCTAGAATCAACTTTTTGTAAGGAACATTGTTTCTTAGGGAAAAGTCATGGAGAGGAAGAAAGAATTGTGAATTCTGTTTCGTTTTCACTTGCAGAAAGAGGGGCAATAGGTTTTGATGTTGGAGCAGTAGTGGGTGAACTTCCTACTTGTTATCAAGATTTTGGGATGTATTTGATGAAAAGGAAGCTGGAGAGTTGCCTCCTCATAGACTGTTTGACTGCAGGATAGATTTGGAGCCTGGAGCTATTTTACCTAGCAGTAGGGTTTATGCCCTGACAGAAAAAGAGAATGACTATTTGAAAGAATACTTAAAGGAAAATTTGGCTAAGGGTTTTATTCGGCACTCTCAATCGCCGGCTGCCTCACCATTGTTTTTTGTGCCAAAATCTGACGGTTCCCTCAGAACTTGTATAGATTATAGGGCGGTAAATAGAATGACAGTAAAAAATAGGTATCCGCTCCCTCTCATCTCTGAGATGTTAAATCAAATTCAAGGTGCCACCATTTTTTCTAAATTGGATTTAAGGGGGGCTTATCATCTGGTACGAGTTCAAGAGGGGGATGAGTGGAAGACGGCATTTAAGACCAGATTTGGCCTGTACGAGTACCAAGTGATGCCATTCGGTCTTTGCAATGCCCCAGCGGCTTTTCAATTTTTTATCGATGAGGTTCTTCGGGAATTTCTTGATATTTTTGTTATTGTTTATATTGACGATATTTTGATTTTTTCCCAAAGTTTGGAGAAACACAAAATTCACGTTCGACAGGTCTTGAGAAAATTGAGAGAGAATAATCTTTACGCTAAATTGGAGAAGAGTCAGTTCCATACGAATTCGGTGGAATTTTTAGGTTTTGTGATCACTCCTAGTGGTCTGGAAATGAATCCGAAAAAGGTGGAAGCGGTTCGTGATTGGCCTATTCCAACGAAGGTGAAGGAGATCCAGAGTTTTTTGGGATTTGCCAACTTTTACCGAAGATTCATTGAAGGCTTCTCCAGTTTGGTGACTCCAATTACTCGACTTTTGAAGAAAGGAGTTCCTTTTGTTTGGGACGTTAAGGCTAATGAGGCTTTTAAAGTATTGAAGGAGAAATTCATAACTACTCCTATCTTAATTCATCCTGATACTTCCAAGCCATTTTTTGTAGAGGCTGATGCTTCCAATGTGGCAATGGGAGCGGTGTTGTCGCAGAGGCATAATGTTACTGGACAATTGCATCCTGTGGCCTACTTTTCTCAGAGGTTCTCACCAGCGGAAGAAAATTATACCATTTCAGATCGCGAGCTTCTTGCTATCAAAGCAGCATTTGAAGAATGGCGACATTTTTTAAAAGGAGCACGTCACACTGTGACAGTATTAACCGATCACCGAAACTTACTCTTTTTGAAGACAGCAAGAACTCTGACACCTCGACAACTAAGGTGGTCTTTATTTTTTGCAGATTATGATTTTATAGTTACTTTCAAGCCAGGAAATCAAAATAAAAAAGCAGATGCTCTGTCACGACAATTTCCAGAAAGTGAAGTTAAGTCGGTTTGTGAGTCACTTCCTCTGATCGCTCCAGAACGTTTTGTTCTTGCTGGAATTGAGAAAGAAAACGAAATCTTTAAACAAGTACGAGAATCTATATCTGAGAGACAACTTGAACATTAGGTTCGTTTGGATCCAGCTCGCAAGATTAAAGATGGTTTACCTTATCTGGACGACAGACTCTATTTACCATCTATTGAACTTAGAGAAAAGATTTTGAAGGAATGTCACGATTCAGTTCTGGCAGGACATCCAGGATATCGAAAAACACTTGAGTTGGTCAGAAGACATTTTTGGTGGGAGAAAATTCGACAAGATACTCTTAATTTTGTTAAGACCTGTGAAGTTTGTGCTAGATCTAAGAACCTCATCGGAAAGCCTTCTGGGTTATTGGAACCGTTGCCAGTTCCACCGCGGCCTTGGTATTCAGTGTCTTTAGATTTCATCACAGATCTACCACTAGATAAGGGGTGTACATCAGTATTGGTTGTAGTGGATTTACTCACTAAAGAAGCACATTTCATTCCAATGAAGGGAGAGGTTACCGCTGATAGTTTAGCTCACAGTTTCTTACAAGAAGTAGTTAAACTGCATGGAATTCCCAGTCAGGTCATCTCAGACAGAGGGTCTCAATTTATTTCTAAATTTTGGAGAGCTTTCTGTAAGAGATTGGGAGTTGAGGTATGCCTATCATCCGGTTACCATCCCGAAACCAATGGGCAAGTGGAAAGGATAAATCAGGAGTTGGAGAAATATTTGAGATGTTATCTACAGACAGGGGAAGAGTGGGTAGATATGTTGTGGGTGGCAGAATTTGCATATAACAACTGTAGTAAGGATGCCACCTCAATGTCTCCATTTTATTTGGGACGAGGTTTTCATCCTCGTTTTCTTAGTATAGAGATCGATTATGATGCTGAAAACCCGGAAGTGGAAAAGAGACTAGAGATCATGAAAAGAAATTTGGAGAAGGCAAAAGGGGTGTTGGTGGAGAGTAAAAAAAAATATAAAAGATTTGCGGACCTTAAAAGAAAGACTAGTCCCCAGTATAGGGAGGGAGATTTGGTATGGTTATCAACCAAATTTTTGAGAATTAAGGGAAGAAATAAGTTTTGCCCTCGTTTTGTAGGGCCGTTTGTGGTTGAAAGGGTGATAAATCCAGTGGCTGTTCGCCTTAGATTACCAAGACATATGAAAACTCATCCAACTTTTCATGTTAGCTTGTTGAAACCAGTGGTTAAAGGAACTAGATTGACACCTACTCCTTCACCAGTTGTATTTGAGGAAGATGATTCAGAAGAATTTGTAGTTAAGAAAATTCTGGACTCTAGAATAGTGAGAGGAAAGCTACAGTATCTCCTTGATTGGGAGGGTTTTGGTCCTGAAGAACGCACTTGGGAGAAAGCAAGTGATGTACATGCTCCTCATTTGGTTAAAAAATTCCATAAGAAATTTCCATTGAAAAAAGGCCCAGGGACTGGGCGTTAGAAGGGGGGTACTGTCAGGTACTGTTAGGATACAGTGACATAATCTGAGACATTAGGTCTGGGGAAAATTAGTATAGAAAGGTTTTTGGAAGTTATTATGAGTTTAATTTTAAAACAGCCAATTTTGCCCTTAACATTCATTGCAGTCTATGGAGAATGCCCCAAGCCAAGATGGAGGTCCTCAGTCTAAGTTCTGATTGGCTGGTGATTGTTTATAGGGAAGACAATGAACATTCTAAACTGCCTTTCATCGTCTTTGCCCAGCTGAGAGGTCGCGTATTAAGCGGCTCCTGCTTAACTTGTTCAGGGGTTTCAAGTTTCAAGCGGTCGAGCGGCTTATTTGGAAAAGCAAACAGGAATCTTGCGGAGATTCATTTTGGCACTGAACAGGAGTAAGAAGATTTCGAGTTATCCAAGAAAAAAGAAAGGTTTCAAAGACTCTTCACAAGATAAGTCCTTTTAAAACTCAAGACTCTTTCTATAATGTCATTGTAGAAGATTTAATCTGATTTTCAAGTTCATATGAAAAATATTTACTAAGAACTTTATTGCTGTCGCATGTTTGGCTTTGTTACGCTACGTTTTCTATCAAGCGCGTGGTTTTTCCGTTAACAGAAGCCTGCGCGTGAGAGACTTCGCTTGAGTATCTAGCGCGAGCTCTTTGGTGTCGCGTGATACTCTTGTGCGTGTGTTTTTTCTACCCGCGGTTTGTCGTCAGCACGTGTGCTCGCATATTGGACTAAGCGCGTGTGGATTTTTACCCGCGGTTTGTCATCAGCGCGTGTGCTCGCATATTGGATTAAGCGCGTGTGGATTTTTACCCGCGGTTTGTCATCAGCGCGTGTGCTCGCATATTGGATTAAGCGCGTGTGGATTTTTACCCGCGGTTTGTCATCAGCGCGTGTGCTCGCATATTGGATTAAGCGCGTGTGGATTTTTACCCGCGGTTTGTCGTCAGCGCGTGTGCTCGCATATTGGACTAAGCGCGTGTGGATTTTTACCCGCGGTTTGTCGTCAGCGCGTGTGCTCGCATCTTGGACTAAGCGCGTGTGGATTTTTACCCGCGGTTTGTCGTCAGCGCGTGTGTTCGCATCCTGGACTAAGCGCGTGTGGATTTTTACCCGCGGTTGAACTTCTGCGCGTGTGCGTGCTTTCGTTTAATCGCGTGTGCGAGTTCAAGAGATTTCCACGTGAGAATTTTGACGCAAGTTCAAGAACTCTTAATTTAAGTAAAAACACTCTAAAAAGAAATTTATAAGAAGAAATATAAATACTTTCCAGAAACACTAGAACTTCCATTTACTTTTAATGAACTTAAGACTTTGTTCAAGCTTCTTGAGTTTAAAGAAGATTACCTGCAAAGTTAATTTCACATTCATGGACCTATTAAGAAGGCTGAATGATCGTTGAGATTCAAGTCAACTAGTAAGGAAGTCTAGTCAGCTTATCACTTCTCTGGGCATATTGTAGAGAAGTTCCAGGTATGGTTTTTACTTTATTTGGTAAAGGATATTGATACTTAAGGTTAGTATAGTGCCTCATGAATAACAAGGTGTATTATATGTTTATGTTTTACCACAGGTGAAGAACCAGCTAGTCTTAGCTTCCAGCCTGGTGTTTGTTAATTTGTCCCTTCCCCCTTTCCCCTGGAAGTGAGGTAAACTGAGCAGTTTATAGTATCAGCTCAGAGTGCCACATTTTGGGTGGATTGTCGGGGGCTCAGCAGCTTCTGCAGACACCAGGATCTCAGCCTGACACTAACACACTCCATTATTCTTTAATTTAACGTTACACTCTTTACATATGGTTTTAATACAGATCAAACAAATGTTTCGCATATCATATTCGGATAGCATTACTGTTCTTGTATACTTGTAGTTTAACATTGCTGATTCAAGTTATCCCCTGCTCCCGAGGTCAACAAAGGACAAGGTCTACATGACCCTAACATGTGGCCTGAAGGCAGGTTGGACATTAACTCTCCTACAGAGGTTGAAGAGGTTAAGGCAAGAACAAGAGCACACGAGACAGCCATTTTAGATTACAGGGTGACTTTGTACAAAGACCCCAAAATGGCGGTTCTAACTTAAAATGGAGGCTTGATTCACTTGAGGTCACGACCTTGTAATACGGATTTCCTCGCAAAGCGACTGGGCATAGGCCAACTTATACGATGAGGACGAAACAATATTATATCAGTTCTAACAAACCCTCCTTTTGGCCTATGCCAAGTGCTAAACTACCTTCAATTGCTTTACTATTAACGCCACATTTCAATGTCTATACATCCGGAATCATTGTCGGACATATCTATTGCCATTAGATCTGACACCAGAGTTTCTTTTAACACATACTCTTTGGAAACCTTCTCTGGGGCGTATATTTTATGCCCTAGTACACTTGTTGCTTGCGTGCAACATCCCCCTAATATTGAGAGACACTGTATACAACAGCAAAGAAACAGAAAACTTCCCAAGATAATCAGCAGGGCCGAGAACAACTACCATCCCCATGACCGTAGGAGGTCCCAAAACCATGCGCTAAATTCCCAGTTTCCCTCAGGAACATGTACTTCTGAACTAAGAACATGTAGATTTTGGATAGCCCTAAAGATCGTCGGAGAGGAGTCTGGTACGTAAAAGCAGCAAGCGGACCCCACTAATTTACATACTCCTCCACGCTCAGCCAGAATGACATCTAATGCCATCCGGTTCTGAAGAGCTACTAATCTTATCGCTTTCTGTTCTAACGTCATATTATAGAGTATGTCAGTGGTCCGGTTGATGGTTCTATCCAATACTCTCGCTAGTCCCCTGATATTTTCTGAATTCGTAATTTTCCCAAAAATGGCACAAAGGATTTCATAATGTCTCCTAGAGTTTGCGCTGGAGTATCCCCTTTCACACCTCGTCGTGGACGAGTCTTCGAAATTTCTGCAGTACTGGCAATAAATACTCCAGGTAATAGAATCCCTAAATAACAGGTTCCTTGCCAATCCCTGGGCAACCATGGAAATGCCACATTACTGCAAACAAATTAGACAAGTTCGCCTACGTACAGAGGTCTGTTTTCACTAGTCAAGTTCGCAACGTTGGCGCACTTTCTAAAATTACCCATTTACCGTGTTCCATTCCTCTGTATGCAGAAGGATACTGAATCGGAGCTATTGTTAACAGAATAAGATGGAGGCGTGGCATCCTTATTGCCTATAGGAGCCATTTTGAAAGAGATTAAAGACTGAAAGGGACGAGTCAATCTATCAGAGGGCCTAACAGAAGCAACGTTTGGCTTACTTCTATTTGCAAAAAGCGAGCATCCCAGGGGCATCAAAACATTCTTCTCAAAGTTATTTAAATTTGTACCATCAAAGTTCCCTGAGATGCTGTCATTCCATCGACCAAAAAATAGTGGTCTAAGAGAAGCGTAACAGGCAGTTGTCAAAGGTAAGGGATAAATATACCAACCTAGCCCCTTATCCCCATGTTGCGGTAAATGCAAACAAATCCAACAATTGGTCTTATTAAAAATTGCATGAGTGGCATTCATTATTAACAAAAGAGTATTATTCTGATAGTTCCGTCTATGCAAAGAATCTCTAGGCGACAAAGTATGCAATTGCACGGAAGGAGTGGGAATAACAGATACATTTTCAATAGGTAAAAAGTCCTCTAACGGATATGCTTCCTCCAGATACCATAACCCAAACCCAACAGTTACTAAAAATCCAGTAATTTTCACAAGAAGGCAACAATACACTTTGGGGGTCCCCTTACATGCTTGATCATTGTCTCTGCTAGTCAAATGTTTATCTAAAAGTTCGGTACGAGCGGTAGCGGGTGCAGGCATTGTCGTCTTCAACCGAAAAGACACCAGTTGTTTGTTTGCTGGCTACTCCAGTCGCGCGTCTTCTGAATGTCTTTCCCACAACCCTTAGCCAACAGAATCTTTCCGTACAGTCGGGCCAAAAGGCAAGCCCTCAAATGATTTTCTCAATCGCACAGTCAGACCATGCTGTACGTTTACTTCCTTGGGAGCAAATTATATTTTGCAGTTTCTGGTGAGGACAAAGTGTCCTCACTTCCTCCTGGAAGTGGCGAATGGACGGAAATGGGATCAGAAAAGGATTGATCCGGAAGTTCCTGTAACGCTCACCTGATTCTCGCAGAGGCGCCGGTCTTGACTGGGCGACTACCGTATCTTCAAAGGTGATGTGTAGCACCCGGTTGGCTCTTTGGGCTGGACCTCTGTGCACTGTATGCCTGACGTGTAGAGTAAGATGTCTGCAGATAGAAAATATGGGGTTAATGAACTGGGGTTATTGGGGTGTCCCTATCTCTTTCCTCTTCTCCTCTCCTGTAGACCCCCAAAGGTTAACGCTCTCACCTTAGGTAAGTGAATGCCAAGCTCTCCATCTGCCTCGGGGCAGGGTGCTGTAGCCAGTTTCTTCACTGGATAGGTAGCACAGGCCTCTTGACTTCAGAGGACTGCTGTCCGTCGTTTACTGCACGAACGGTAAGTTTCGAGTCATTCAAATGTTTTTTTAAAGTCTTTAGTAATGATGTCTCTTGTTTTGCAGGGTTCCGGCGATGGCGGATGACGGGCTGAAGTGAGTTGAAGATGGAGCCCGTGTGATGAATAGAAGCGCCTGGAAGCACGTGAGTAAGCGCTTGTTGCCTGTTTCACGATGCGCTCTAACTGTCTTTTTATTTTGCAGGTACGAGTTCGGAGCGGCTGCAGGGTGCCGGAATACCCACTGGATTAGATGTGGAAAGGAGTAATGGCACGTGATTATTAAAGTTCCCCAATGTCTTTAAACGCACCTTGTTTTGTCTTTCAGATGCGGATTCAGCGCCGAAGGCCTCCGGAGCGTGCGAAGAGTTGGTAAGCTTTTGTCTTTCAGATGCCGGAATGCAGTATGAAGACCTCCGGAGCGCACGAAGAGTAGGTAAGCCTTTGCCTTTCAGATGCCGGAATGCTAACCTGTTCTTTCTTGTCTTTATAGGTGTTGCTGAAGACTGGATTCAGGATGGTAAGCCTTTTTCCTTAGGCCCAGGACTGGATGCAGAAGACACGATGAGCGTCCTGCTGCAGAGGGTGCAGAGTAACGCAAAGCAAGATTCATCCACCGGGTGTGGTTTAAATAGCCTCCTGTAGTGCTTAGGTGTCTCCTTCCACAGCCACGCCTAAGTAAGAAAAGAGTTCCTGGTAAGAAAAGAGTTCCTGCCTTCCAGAAGAGTTCCAGTGTTCTAAATCTAGGGAGTGGCTCCAGCCCCACCCAACAGGAAAAGTAGTTCCAAACAGAAGAGGATCAGAGGCTCAACTGGCAGGCAAGTAAGCAGCATGGTCTGCTGCAGGTAAGTCCACCCAAGCATTATGAGCCCGGCGCTTCCAGCGCTGGGACTGGGCATATTTATGAGCCTGGTGCCACTGGCGCCAGGACTGGGTCCAAAAGGTCCCAATTGGGACTGGTTGGCACTCGGAACCTGGGTTATGGATCTGCTTCCAAGGGAGTTGGGAAAACCCTGACCTTTTGGAAGCAGAGATCATGACAGTTCCACTGTTGGGGTGTGGGGAGACAAGATGGCCGTTTTGTCCGGCCTTGCGGATTATGAAGCGGTCTCTGATTCTCCCTTGTTGGTTGTTGCTGTTTCAGGTACACTAGTTACAACAGTGAGAAGGGATTCTCTGTCTTCTGTATCGTATGGCATGGGCTGTGGGATCCGTTTGGTGTGTGTCGCATGAATCCAGTTCTTACGAACCGCTACCCACACAGCAGTCTGGGTGACTAGCAGGACTTGGTAGGGACCCCTCCACCGAGGTGCAAGGCAAGACGACCTCTCAAAAACCTTTGTGAGGATCCAGTCCCCCGGTCGTAGACTGTGACCAGGACCCTTGTAGCGCACAGGTAATGCCTCTCGCACCTGGTGATAAATTGAAAACAGATTTTTAGTCAACTGGTTACAGTAATCTGAAAGAAGCACATTTTCTATGACCCGCAATGAGCGACTTTTTGGCATACCCCAAATCACCACCTCAAAGGGAGAGAGCCCAGTTTTAGTTTGAGGGGTTGTTCTCATCGATAGCAACACGATCGTTAAGGTGTCCGGCCATTTTAGCTTGGTACCAGCACACGTCTTAGCGAGTTTGTTCTTTATAATGCCGTTATGCCTTTCCACTAATCCGGCACTTTGGGCATGTCTAGCTGAATGGAACCGTTTGTCAATCTGTAATCCTTTGCAAATTTGTAGGATTACAGTAGCAATAAAGTGTGGCCCATTATCTGACCAGATGACTCTCGGCAGCCCGAACCTAGGAAAGAATTCTTTCAACAGAGTTTTTGCCATGGTTATGGCGGGTGCATCTCTAACCAGGAAGGCCTTGACCCATTTACTAAAGGTACAATGACAACCAACAGATATTTCAGATTGGTACAACATTCCATTTCAATAAAACCAAAATGAATAACCTCAAATAGAACAGAAGGTGGAGCGAAACTTCCTCTAGGAGTCGAGGTACCTTTTCCTACATTGTGCTGCAAGCAGACCATGCAGCTTTGGACAAAACGCTCTGCGGTTTTGAAAATCTTATCATTGGCCCATACACTGTGTAGCATTTTTGTTAATTTACGCGCACAAACATGTGTCGGGCCATGTGTCGGGCCATGAGCCATAATAACCATCATTGTAATGTAGGCGTCAGGGAGTAACCATTTTCCTTCAATATTGTCTACCCAACACCCATCGTCATCCAATCTCCCTGCACCCTCGATCCATCTCTTAGTTTCCTCTATGGTAGCATCTGCTTGAATATCTTTTACAGCATCGATACTTTCACCCAAAGTGCAAACGTTTACAATTTCTTTTACAGCATACATTTCTGAACTGAAATCAGTGGCAGTCTGTTTAGCTATCTGATCGGCGAAAGCATTCCCTTTTCCTACATCATCTGTAACCTTTTGATGTGCTGAACATTTTATGATAGCTAACTGAACAGGGAGTGGGAGTGCTGAAAGTAATCGCACTATTAAAGTGCCGTGCTGGATTTTCGTTCCGTGCGAGGTCAAGAAACCTTGTTCTTTCCAAAGTCTACCGAAATTGTGGGCCACCCCAAAAGCATACTGACTATCGGTATATATATTTACTGTAAGCCCTTCAGAAAGTTCACAAGCTCGATTTAACGCTATAATTTCTGCAGCCTGCGCAGAGTTATACATAATTCTTTTAGTTTCCACAACCGTGCTTAAAGTAGTAACAGCATAAGCAGCCGTGGATGTACCGTCTGGAAGTTTAAAACAAGAGCCATCACAAAACAGCTCTCCTTGTGGGCTATTCAAAGGCGTGTCTTTCAGATCGATTCTGCCTTTAGTCTCCTGTTCTGTCATATAAAGGCAATCGTGTGACGTATCGCCACCATCAGCAGTATCTTGCGAGACAGGTAAAATTTCAGCCAGATTTAATACACAACACCTCTGAATTTGAATGTGGGGGGCAAACAAGATTAGTTCATATCTTGTCAATCGTGCAGAAGTGAGGTGTTGCGTTTGAGTTCTATTCAATAAAAAATCTACAGAGTGAGGTACCATTAGGGTTAACGCATGACCCAAGACCATTCCCTCACTCTGTTTTACAGACGCATCAGCAGCAGCAACAGCATGCAAACATCTTGGCAAAGCGCATGCTACAGGATCAAGGGCGGAGGAATAGTAACCGCACGGCCTATTCTTCCCTCCATGCTCCTGCGTTAATACAGCCAAAGCGCATCCATCACGTTCATGCACAAACAATACAAAAGCCTTGTCATAATTCGGAGTTCCTAAAACCGGCGCTGAACACAGCGCGGATTTGAGCAAATCAAATGCTGTCTGGTGTTCCAAAGTCCATGGCAATGGCAAAGAAATGCCCTTCTTTGTCAAAGCCAGCATTGGTTTAATCGTTAACGAAAAGTTAAGGATCCACAATCTACAGTAAGAAGCCATAGCTATCAGGGCTTTAACTTCCTTCTGCATATTTGGGACAGACATGCCAGAAATAGTCTTTATTCGTTCAGGTGTCAACCGTCTTCCCTCCTTTGACCGGAGGTATCCTAAATAGGCGACCTCCTGACAACAATATTGGAATTTTTTAAGTGAAGCTTTGTGGCCATGTTTCGCTAGAGTGACAAAGCAACAACACGGTGCCTTCTTTACAGGCGCTCTCAGAATCAGCAGCCAAGAGGAGGTCATCTACATACTGTAGTAATGTGCAAGTAGTAGGCAACTCAAGAGTATCGAGCTGCTCTTTCAATGCCCTACTATAAATACTTGGACTCTCAGTGTACCCAGTGTACCCAGTGTACCGGCAATAGGCACACTGGTTAATGGTTACCGGAACCAAGGGCACACTTCCCTGTGGAATGTACTGACCTCTAAATTGATTAACCCCTCTAGGGCTTCTAACAATCTGCTGTAATAAAACTTTTGTTTTCAGGACACCCTTTTTTTCCTCAAGTTTTTCCTTTTCAGTATTTACACGATTTTCATAGTACTGAGCCATATGTAGTACTTCTGAGTGAGACTTCGCCTGCCAAGCGCTTTCAGAAGACATAGGGCCTCATTACGAGGTATGCCGGTAAGGGAAAAATGATGCCGGTATGTAAATACCAGCATCATTTAACGTTCTGTAGCATTTTGACCCACAAACCCGGTATTAACGGCACCGTTATTTACTGTGCCGCAAATAGCGGCATAAGCGCGTACACGCGCCTCTTCAGGCAGGAAATACCGGCATGCCGGTAATAGGTGCCAATTACAACCCACGCAAACATGCAAATACCGGCATTGCGAACCCGGTAATAATGGGCTGCATGATGCCGGCAAAACAGGCATTGCGGACCACCCGCAAACAGCAACCAAGATACAAGGCAGCTGCCACAGGTGCACACAATCCCCACAGGTGGAGTCAAAGGAGGCTGTGCCAGTATGAACTGAGCACACCCACACACCACAACCCCTCCACAGGTGTAGGCAATGTAGAGTGGCCCAGTACAAAAGGAGCACACCTACACACCACACCCCTTCCTACACCAAAATGCTACCACTAGCATTTGCAATCATGGCGCAGGAGGACATGCCTATACTGCTACAACTACAGCAACAACAACAACAACTACAGCAGCAAGAACAGGCAGCACAGAGGAGACGCAGGAGGAGAAGGAGGGTGAGACAGGGCCAGCAATAACCACCAGCGCAGCCACCAGTGCCTTGTAGGCAGCCACCAGTCCCTTGCACCAGACCCAGCCCATTCAACCTAACCCCTGAGCAGATCCACACCCTGTACCGGTTGGACCGTGACACCATCACCACCATAGTGGACATGATACAGAACGACATTGCCAGCCACATACAAATACGCACTTCCATCCGCCCACTACTAAAGGTGGTGTCTGTGCTACACTTCCTGGCCACAGGCACCTACCAACACACAGTGGGCCAGCTGCATGGCATTTCACAACCACTATTCTCACGCATGCTGAACCAAGTGCTGGATGCCTTCCTGAAGCACGCAAGCACCCACATATCCCTACCACGGACTGCCCAGGAGATAGCCGAAACCAAAATAGGCTTCCATGCACTGGCAGGCATGCCCAATTGTGTTGGTGCCATCGACTGCACCCATGTGGAATTGGTAGTCCCCCATGCCATAGAGGCGGTGTACCGCAATCGCAAGCAATACCACTCCATCAATGTGCAAATGGTATGTGACTCCACCAAGATCATCACCCATTGCTGGCCTGATTTCCTGGATCCACACATGATGCCATGGTACTGCGCAACTCCACGCTACCCCGTCACATGGAGCAACATGCCGGACCACGTGCCTGGCTGTCGGTGAGTTGCACAACAGGCCCATGGCCATGCTGTGTGGGTACTCATATGTGCGGATGCAGAAGGGGGGGGGGCTACTGCACCCGGGTGGGAAAGGGTGGGTATACTTCACCAGGGTGGGAAAGGGGGGGATGCTTCACCAGGGTGGGAAAGGGGGGGTTAATAGTACACCTGGGTGGCAATAGCCAGTGAGAATTAATGCAGAGCTAAACACTCCTCACCTGACCCAGCCAAACGGTACATGACACTTCACTGGGCCACATATCACAAATAATGCATATCGATGAGAACAAGTAAGAGGCACAACCAGGCCACAATGGTGATGGCAAGCAATGCCTGACTGAACAGGATGGCAAGTGTGGCAATGTGGTCAGTGTGACCATGCATAGTGAAGAATGAACAGCATGAATTGGAGGCTAAACATTGTCGCACTACCACAGCACATCTGCCTCAGCATGCCTGATTACACCCTGCATCATCTATTGAACGCCATCCAGACTACCACACCTCATGACAGTACAGATTGCACCTAGATAACATTTTTTCATGCTTACAGGGACATGTGCATGGCCACACCAAATAGCTGCCGCCATGACTGTCCTGCCTGAATGTGGCAGTTCAGAGTGACACACACCTATTTGAATCTGCTTGCAGGTGATGGAGGATATCCCTTGAGGCCGTGGCTACTCACCCCTGTGCGTAACACGCAGAACATCCATGAGGAGGAGTACAATCCTGTGCACACCCGTACCCGTGTTGTGATTTAGCAGACCTTTGGCCTGTTGAAGGGGCGATTCCGCTGCCTCAGCAGGTCTGGTGGGGCACTCCTATATAGGCCGGAGAAGGTGGCACAGATCACCATGGCCTGTGTCATCCTGCACAATATGTGCGTCTGAAGGAATGTAACACTGCCACCTCACATTCACAGGCGTGGCCTGGGTGAGGATGAAGGGGATGGAGACAGAGGCATAGGAGTCCCCCTGCCAGTAAGTGCTGCACGGGATAGACATGCTGTACGCCAATGCAAAATATACACAATCCATAGAACGCATGGACGATGTGAGTAATGTGTCTACGACACACTGAATCAGGACATGCACACCTTGATGTTCCCAATTGGCCCACTGTACACCAAACAAAAGGAATGCACATGTCTGAAAAGAATGAAGTCCAAACAAGGATATGCTTGCACACTATGGTGTATTTCAATCAAACGTGATGTGGCGGACATATTACCCTCAAAACACCCCTGTGAACTCCCTCTCCCACCCCACAAACCCTCAAAACACCCCTGTGAACTCCCTCTCCCACCCCACAAACCCTCAAAACACCCCTGTGAACTTCCTCTCCCACCCCACAAACCCTCAAAACACCCCTGTGAACTCCCTCTCCCACCCCACAAACCCTCAAAACACCCCTGTGAACTCCCTCTCCCACCCCACAGATGCAAAGTGTCCCCATATGTGCAACGAACAGTGCTCCCTTCCCCAATGTGGTTCTCCACAATGTCATTGTCCGTGCATTCACTTCTTCGGAAGTTTTGGTTCGGGGGGTGCCATGGCCGACCGTCGTGCGCTCCTCCTCATCAGACGCACTGGACTGGATTGCGACGAGGTGGTAGGGGTAGTTGTTGCGGAAGTATCTATTGTCAATCCACTGTCTGTGGCAAGGTCTGGTCGCTGCATCTTAGCGTTACCTGCAAGGAGGGCCTCTGTCAGTGACCCCAGGCACTCCCTGAAGGCACGCGTTTGTGCCTCCACTGCAGCAGTATTGGCTGCAATAGCCGTTACAATGGCACTCATGGACTCTTTCCCTGCTTCTACCTGCTGGTGCATGATTTGGAGCATGGACTCCTGCCGGGCCTCTACCCTTGTCAGGCGGGACTCCAACGAGGTGTCGTCCGCAGGTGTGCTGGTTGCTGGCCGGGTGGAGGAATGCAGAGTGGTGGCTTGCAGAGTGGTGGCTGGCAGGGTCGTGGCTGGCAGGGTGGTGGCTGGCAGGGTGGAGGAAGGTAGACTGGTGGCTTGCAGAGTGGTGGCTGGCAAGGTGGTGGCTGGCAAGGTGGCGGCTGGCAAGGTGGCGGCTGGCAGGGTGGTGGCTGGCAGGGTGGTGGCTGGCAGGGTGGTGAAAGGCGCCTGCGCGGAGCCCTCGTCCGGGGCACTGTCCTCAAACAGCGCATAGTCTGATTCCCCGAGGTCGGAGTCATGTAGACAGGGATCATTGAGGCACTCAGACTCCGCAAGAGGTTGGGGGCTGGCAATGTGGCTTGTTTTGGGTGTGCCAGACGTCAAATCTGCATCATCTTCCACCTCTATGGACACAACGTCCCTGGTGGCTGGCGGCACGGCTCCCACTGTTGTGGTTCTCTGTTGTTGTACAGTGGGTGCAGGTGTCCCCTGCAGGGTTGGTGCCTTGCGTGGCACACTGGCTTTGGCAGATGTCATTTCCTTGGCCTGGTGGGTTGTGGTGACCCTGGTCCCCTTGCGTGCACTGGACGTGCTTGCACCCCTGTCCAGCGGTCCACCTTCATCATCGGTGCCTGGGGGATAGAAGAGATGCAGGTCATCAGTGATGTTGTCAAATGGAAGCTATGATGAATTGCGGTGGGATATGTTCATGCATTCAGCCATCATTTAATTTCTGGGTTGTTGCTTTAGGTATGTGGGGAATCAATGCATGGCTGGTGGGGTAGCATTAGTTTGGTCTCTGTGTGGTGGGTGCATGGGCATGGTTGGGTCATGTGGCACCTCTGTTGGGATTGGGGTCTTCACTCAGCGTCCATGTGGTGCAGGGAGTGACAATGATTATTCTATGGATATGTTGATGCATCACCTTGCCCACTCTAACTTCCCCATCAGTTGGGCCACATCATGTGTCGTAATACGTGGTTGTGATGGTACACTCACCTTCCTCTGTGGTGATTGCTGCGCCGTCCTCCTGATCTCCGATCCCCTCAATGGATTCAGGGTCGATGAAACCACTTACCGTCTCCTCCCATGGCATCAATTTGACTGGGGAGTGTGGGCCACCGCCTGTCGCCATTGCGGCATTCCGGTTCTCCGACAGGATCCTCCGGACACGGAGGTGGAGGTCGTCCCAGCGCTTCCGGCAGTCACGCACACTCCTTGGGGCACTCCCCACTGCTGACACCCTCTGAGCGACCTCAAGCCAGACCTCTTTTTTGCGGGTTTGGGCCGCATGCTTTAGGTCTGTGCTGCGGATTATGTCAGCATGCTCTTCCAGGGTGTTGGCGAGCATGGTGAGCTCAGCGTCCGAGTAACGCTGCTTCCTCTTCCTCTGTGTGGATTTCCTGCTGGCCTTGGACATGATGATGCTATTCTGACACACGACGACACTGGAGGAGTGGTGGTTGTGGACGATTGCAATGGATTATGTTTTTAAAGATGGCTGCCGGCCCATTTCCCGTTCCTGCGCGATGACGTAATTTCCGGGTCCGGTTTTGCGAACACAGTGATTCCGTGCCGGAGTTACCATGCCGGTTTTTAGTGGTTCATTGAAGGCGGTTACGGAGTGGACGCAAGCCACAATGCCGGTATAGGGGGGTTGGTGGCCCGTTACCGGGATGGCGGTTTTTCCACTACCGGCATGGGGGGACGCGCGTGCTCGCGCACTCGTGATCAGCCGCTGTTAGCGGGTTCTTGAGTGCACGGACACGCACTTCCCGCCATGCCGGTAATTGAGCCGGATTTTCCAGGCAACTCGTAATGAGACCCATAATCTGTAACTGGATGTCAGGCAGCAATCCACGTACAAATTTGTCGATAAACAGCCTTTTCCCTGACTTTGTGCCTAAGTTTTGTCCACGGAAATCTGAGAATACCCACTCAAACCGATTGAAGAAATCGGTAGCACCCTCAGACTTTCCTTGGACACAGGCCGTAAGCTTGTCCCAAATGATTCCTTTTTCAGGAACCATAGTTTTCAATTTTACAATGATTCTATCAGGCAAGGTTAATATCACTTGAGGCGGTCGTTCGCCAGCTGGTCTTTCTCTATCTAGCCTAACCATGTTATCCCATGTATCTCCCAACCCAGGTATGTCATCCATAGTCCTAATCTGTTTCCACAAATCAACTGGCAGGAGTACGGGAAATAATAGGTCAATATCACTTAAGGTGAATACCGATGACTGTAAGACCGACTCTATTTCTTTATAGAATCCGGTCGGATTCTTTCTTATATCGGGAATAGATTGCTTTATGGTGTTCACTTCCTGTCTTGAAAACTGTGAAACGTAATGTGCAGGAATTTCTCCGGCGACTATACCTCGTGCAGCATCAGCTGCAATCTCAACTTTCGGGACAAATGTCGGAGGGACCTCTCTCATAGGCAACTGAGAAGTAGGCAGCTCCGAATGCTCACTAAGCAACAGAGCCAAATCAAGCGCTAAGGCAGTCGAAGAAGTATCAATCGAAAAGGCTCTCTTATAAACACTCAACAATTCTGCGGGACAACAAATCTTTCTTCTTACACACTCATTCTGCAGGTATTCTACCATAACCTGTTTCACTTTCTTTTGCATTTCTAACGTATACTGACTATACGTGTCATATACTTCATCTGGAGTTATCGACATATCCGAAATCCATCTTATCGCATCCTTCATACAAATTCGTGCTTCCTCACCTTTTAATCCACGGCGAGGAGAAAACCGTTTCTGTAAGAACATAATACCTAATCTATCACCATCTGCTTCCTCATTCTGTATCCCTTCCAACTCCTTCCTATACTCAAAAATCCTCTCAACATGCTCATATACCTTCTCCGCAGTATCTCTGGACAAGGCTAAGGCGTTCAAATCCCGTAACCCTTGTGGGAAATCTACATCATTTAGTCTTTTCCAAATTATACTCAAATGAGTCCCTAATCCTTCAATATAAACATTTTTCTCAGGAATACTTTTTAAATTTCGAGTATGGAAAAAACATCAGCTTGTTCACCCTTCTCCATACAATGTTTAGCCCAAGCAATCAATTCACTCTTTTTGTCTGGGGACACAGTATTACGAGTCACAACCCTTGGTCTCGCTCCCTGGTCTACTATAAGCGATGCAGAATCACTTGGAAGAAGAAGAGTAGGCACATTCTGAATATCAACAGGTGGAGGCAAGGGGGCAGGCAAAGGAGCGACGACTGGAAGAACAGGAAGAACAGCAGGGAGGACCGGAGGAACTATAGGAGGGGGAACAACAATGGCAAGGGGAAAAGCGCCAGGAGGAGGGACACGCGGAGGCAGCGCAGATGCATCGGGCCTTCGTTCATGCAAAAGTTTATTAATCAATTCATCTGACGTATGAAAATCTTTTGAAGGGTAGATTTTCTGAATGCCTAATTGAAACGCCCTGTCTTTGTTCCTAACTGACTCCAATTGTTTATTTTGATAATATAACCGTGCCTTTTCGACACTTGTCATATGTCTACGTATATGTTTCTCTCTACTCTTTTGTTGCTGCAAAGCTTCTGTTTTCCAACTGTGCAATGCGTCAAATGCTGCAGGTCTAGCCTTTTTCTTTACTAATACAGACTCTAAATTTTCTATACGAGGGATTTCAAAACTACCATTGGTTGGCCACCGAAGATTAGAATTATGTCTGGTCTGTCTGTGCCAAATGTCATTAAATGCTATACTACCAAAGCCTTTCTTACAGTACATAGTACATGCCGGCGACCCATCCTGTGGTGCGGGACGGCTATCTTCCAAAGATTGTCTGTCGCTGCGGAATAATGCCCTAAAGCAGGCAGACAATTTCCCAGGCATATCAAAGTTTTGGTGTTACCTGGTTAAATAATTGTGCTCGCGAGTACAATGCTCCAAATTCAAATTGTCAGGATTAGATTAAGAATCGGGACACGATTCACCTGACCAAAGGACTGGGAGGCCCGATCGGGTTACTAAGGACAATGCTAAGGACCCACGTGTCTGGTGATTTTCGGCAAATTTACCCACCTCGAATGTATGGACCCTCATCAAGACGTCGTCTTGGGCTACAGCTCACGTTCAGGGATCGGATCGTGCAGTTTTGTCGAGGAATTCGCTTCTCCTCTAGAGTGGCCGTTTCTGTTGGCACCGTCCGATCCCGGTCCGATAGCTGAGCCAACCTTCAACGAGACAAAGTCAATCTTGAGGGTCCCTATTCGGGCGCCATCTGTGGAATCAGAAAAAATACAATATTACGGCTGTTACACCAAGCAAAGGAAAATACACCGACACAGGCTTATAAAGATTCCCAGAATCTTTATTACAAAACTGAACAGTATTCAACAAAGTACACAAATAGCTATTTGGCCGTCAATACATCACAGAGACCACCAGCAGGGTTCAATGTGAGCAGTGAGCAGAATTTGCTAGCTGGACATCAACGTATTTATACAATTTGTAAAAATGATGTCCAGCCTCTTACAAGTTAATAATACATTGGGCTAGGGTCGCGCCAGGTTCACTTTCCTAATTTACATATCTCGTGCATGCGGTTTACTTTTGAATACATTTACTAACACACTCCATTATTCTTTAATTTAACGTTACACTCTTTACATATGGTTTTAATACAGATCAAACAAATGTTTCGCATATCATATTCAGATAGCATTACTGTTCTTGTATACTTGTAGTTTAACATTGCTGATTCAAGTTATCCCCTGCTCCCGAGGTCAACAAAGGACAAGGTCTACATGACCCTAACATGTGGCCTGAAGGCAGGTTGGACATTAACTCTCCTACAGAGGTTGAAGAGGTTAAGGCAAGAACAAGAGCACACGAGACAGCCATTTTAGATTACAGGGTGACTTTGTACAAAGACCCCAAAATGGCGGTTCTAACCTAAAACGGAGGCTTGATTCACTTGAGGTCACGACCTTGTAATACGGATTTCCTCGCAAAGCGACTGGGCATAGGCCAACATATACGATGAGGACGAAACAATATTATATCAGTTCTAACAACCCGAGATCTCGACACTCTGTACCAAGCTAACTTCCCCCCCATGTCACTAACACTGCGAAACGACATGGAGAAATGGGCTAAACTCACAATCTCCTGGATGGGGCGCCTAAACGCCATCAAAATGGTGATTCTCCCTAAGATCTTGTACCGGTTTCAGATGCTCCCCATAAGGATGCCTAAAGAATTATTTGCTGAAATAACATAGTCAAATAACATATGTTGAAATCATATGGGCAGACCTCCGTGCAAAATACATCACACGAGAGATTGTGTGAATAATGCCTCCGTTTGATCCCAACAACTTATTCGATGCCTGTACACATGACAAGTTGTTTTTATTTTTCTCGAACACTCGTGCCTAATGTTGCCATTTGAACTCTGTAAAGGACTATAACATGAATCAGGAGAACTGTTCCTGTTCTCATCCTGGACACAAATCGAAAAAGGGGGGGGGGTTAGTTTTTGTGATTTTTATCATACCATTATAATGCATATCATGCTCATGCGTTGCTCCTTTCTTGTTACTTGTTTTTCCTTTGTGTTCTTGCTCGCATAATAATTGTGTAACTTTCATCTGTAAAACCAATAAAATTGAAATTTAAAAAAAAAACTGTGCAATTCCCCACCCCCTAGCACATTTTCGATAAACTTTCTGCAACATTTTGTACTATTTTTGTGTTCGCAAACGTTCGCGAATATCTAACGTTATCGCAGACTTTCCGGACAGTGTCATGCAACCACGCCTGCAGGCGCTGCATGATTATGTGTTAGCGAATGCGTCCACTCTACGCAAATGGGTCCGTGCTTCGGGAACAGTTGAAACTGCATTTTTAGCTGGTCTAGGAAGGTTCAAGCTGAAAATGTACCTTTGCACACCTCCGACACCTATTCTTCCTTATTATCTATTTGCAATCTAGAACAGAGCACATACTTAGGTGACTATTGGCACAGCTGCTATTTATCTTCAAAACTTGAATCAGCTATTACCATCTCTCCTCCCCAGGAGCCACCACCACCACCAGCTGGAGGGCCCAGACAATGGAAAAAGCGCAATAATGCAGAAAACGATCAAAAGGACCAGGAAGATGAGCTTGAGGAAATGTCTTCCTCCAGCACCCAGAGAGAATCATGGGTGTGGCAGTTCTTTACCACTGTTGGGGGTGTACCAAAGGCTAAGGCTATCAAAGTGAAATGCACTGAGTGCAACGTTGTACTCAGGCACGGAGAACCTGGGCAGTACTCGTACGGGACCACCTCCATGCACCGCCACACCAAATCCGTCCACCGGGATGCTCTTAGAAAGGTTGTTCCTTTCTCAGGAAGTAGTAGGCTGTCTTCCTCTACCTCATCTTCCTCAACCAATAATGCTTTCACACAGGCTACTCCTGTTGAGCATGAAATCCCACCAGCTACCTTGCAAGCCATAGAAGAGGCTGTTGATCCATATCTTTCGAAGACAACAGTCCTCTGTATATACTGCAATACACCACTCTACTGGGGGAGCAGTTTCAAAGTGTTTTTGAGGCTGTAATCAAGGAGCATGATAAACAGTGCCCCCTACCTTATATGTAACATCTTCCCCTGTTCACCTGCCCCTCCATAGCTGTGCCTGCTGTCCCTTCCCGTACTTCAGTCCCCACCTTACTTCCTGCCCCCCTGCAACAAAATAAAATAAAAAACACATGAAAAAAGGTTCCATTAGGAAACACCTTTCACAGTTAAAAAACAGAAGTAACAAAATAAGCGTATAGACTCCATCTGCTTTACATTGTTCAGTAAAGTAGTTAGACTCAGTAAGATTCTGCAACATTCCCATTAGCATTTTCTGCTATGCTATAATGCAAATAATAGACAATTGTATAGTACAGAAAAAGAAAAAAGCACAGAAATAATTCTATGTCCCAAATACATTTCTCTAGCATACAATAAGGACCATAATCCATACCCCTCGTGACTATCCGCTGTCTCAGCAGTCCCCTCTCTAGGTCATGCATTATTAAAAAACCTGGATTGCACATGCACACCACTGCAATACACTGCCCTTCTACACTTCTTAATGTTATGTTTATAGCACTCCCTCATTGCCTGCTTTGAAACACTCGCACATATATCTACCAATCAGTTACAAAAACTCGATATATAATCATATCAACATATTACATTTCCACACACCAGCTGCCACTTAAAACGTTCCTACAAATCTTTTGCATATGCATTTCACTTGCATATGCAAAACAATTGTACACAATGCTGTTATAAATGCACACATGCATTGTGCAGTAAAATACGTGCATGAATGGAAAGAGGAGTAGGGATTGCCAAGCGATCATACAAGCCCAGAAGGAAAGTGTCAGACCTACCAAAGTGGGAGGCCACTAGCTACCTGCTGGGGCAGAGGAGTCCCAAGGGTGTGGTACATATCCACCATACGGTAGACCCACAAGGGCAGTGCTGACTAGATATAGGGCCTGGAACCTGTGAGGTTCAGGAGGGACCAGGCCACGAGTCTTGGTGGCAGTGGTATGAGTTAGCAGGGAAGGGATTAAGTAAAACAGGAACACAAAAGTTGAGTTTTCAAACGTTTCTGGAACTTAAGGAAGTCCAACTCAAGTATAAGAGGAGCAGGAAAGCTGTTTCAAAGAGATGCACCGGCCAAAGACAGAGACATGCCTCCCGCTCTCTGTTTCAAAAATCGTTTGACAAGCAGAGTATTGAAGTTACAGCAACGGAGGGCTCTAGTAGGGCAGTATTTAGGGAAGCAAAGTTGGACATATTGTAATCCTTGCAATCAGCAGGACACAATGTACCCATTTTAGGACTGCAGCGATATGATCCCTGGGCTTCAGGCCAGGGATATGTCGTGCAGCCCTATTCTAGATTAGCCAAATGGGGGCATAGACAACAAAGGGGGAGGTTAAGAAAGATGCTGTTGCAGTGGTCCAGCCGGTTTATAGTCATTCTTTCGAAAAAAAAGTTTTGAATAACAAAACATGCGAAAACAAAGTTTCGAAAAAAAAGCTTTGTCAAGCTATATTTAACATGCAAAAATGAATTTCTTTTGAAACCAATCCATTGACAATAGACATTGACTGGTTTCAATTGAAATGCACTTTCACATGTTAAAAGTAGCATTTCAATGCTTTTATTGTAACTTTAAAACTTTACATGGAGCTGTCCAGTGCTGAAATTTCAGCACTGGCCAGCCCCTTGTAACATTTTAAGGTTTTGTGTATATTGGAGGGGTTCCTCCCCCAGTCCCCCCAACCCCCACGCCACCCCCAATCCCCTAACCCTAATCCAAGCCCCACCCCTAACCCTAATTTAACCCCTAAACTAACCCAAGCCCCAACCCTAACCCTATTTTAACACTTAAACTAACCCTAGCCCCAACCCTAACCCCAACCCTAACCCTAACCATAATTTAACCCCTAAACTAACCCAAGCCCCAACCCTAACCCTATTTTAACATTTAAACTAACCCTAGCCCCAACCCTAACCCCAAGCCCCAACCCTAACCCTAACCCTAGCCCCAACCATAACCCTAACCCTAATTTAACCCCTAAACTAACCCAAGCCCCAACCCTGACCCTAATTTAGATAATTTTTCATTTAGATATATTTCGATATGATAATCAAATTTTTTTCAAGAAAATGACTTCGAAAAAATGACATTTCTACAAAAAGTATTCTCAAAATTTGTATTTGAAACTTTGTGTTTCAAAAAAATGACTGGATACCGTCCAGCCTACACAGGACCAGGGCTCTACAGACGCTGAGCTTCTGTGGGATGGTGAGGAATGGTACAATGCCTGAATGCATGGGCTTTCTTTACAAGCTCCAAAATGTAAGGGGTAAAGGAGCGAGATAACCCCAAGGTTTTTGGCCTCACGGGATGGTGAGAGTAGAGGGCCGAAAGACAGCAGCCAGTGGGTAGGAGAAACACAGGGCACAGGTGTCACAGTAAGAAAGATCTCCATCTTCCTGGCATTCAGACACAGATTGTTAGCCGCACACAATGCCTCGAAGGCAATCAGAAAATTAGAGATAAGAAACGAGGGCAACAAATTAGTTCAGGGAAATGTAATGAAACCTTTGTGTCATTAACATAACACTGGAAATGAGAAAAGAAGAAAGACATCACGTGAGCCAGAGGGACGAAATAGATATGGAAGAGCCACTATTATAGGATAAAACCCTCGGGTACTCTGCAGGTACACAGTTAGGTGGTGAAGGACAAACACTCCAGGTGCAGCTGCTAAGGGCAATTATTGAGGAAAACAAATCAGCCAGTCGAGTGCCCCGTCCATGATGCTAATGGTATCATGTAACCGTTTAATGACGATATAACTGAGACATCAAGAAGCACTGTCCTCAATTGCACTACAATCATGAATAATATATATACTTTAATTATATAATTCCACCATATTGCAAATACTGTATTCTCCCACATTACCTATAATTATTAAACACATATTACTATCGTGTGTGTGGCCAGTGGCAAGATTCTTGGGGCCATGGCCTATGGCCCTGGCCACAAAATATCTGGTCATTAGCCACAACCTCCACAATAGAATTAAACCATATAATATGTACGTACAATACACCTTCAAATAACAAAACTCACCCAGAACCCCCTGCCATCCATATGATGTCCGGGGACAGTAAGAATTGACTTCTGACCCGGCGGCATCTGCAAACCCTTTTTTCACCTATAAAAACAGCTCCATCTCATCTTTATTCCACTTCCCTACCCTTTCAACGCACTCTTTCAGACATCAAATAACCCCAAATGTGTTTTCAAACTGTTTGTTCACTGCCACTGTCAGTGGCTGAGCGGCACACGCATCCACTTTCTTCACCTAGAAAAACAGCTCCATAACATCTTTATTCCAACCCGCCACCCTTTCCAACCCCTCTTTCGACCTCCAAATAACCCAAAATGTGTTTTCCAGACGTTTTTCTCCACTGTGCTATCAGCGCACACTAGTCGCTGTCCGCAGATCCAACATGGCGACCATTAAAAAAAATGACACACCTCATGCTTTTCACCATCTAATCAGTGGGCGCGTCCGATGTCCATTGACATAACACCGGGCCCCGAATGGTGCAGGGGGCTGTCTGTGGACCAAATAGGGAAGTGAGTCCGCGGACCGGACCCAGATATCACACATTTCTTTTACCTACTTTTTGGCAGTTTTAAAAATAACTACTGGATGGATTTACACCAAATTTACAAAAGCACGCTTTTAGGACCAAGCCACCACTCCGGCTGAAATTCTGTCCAGCGGTTTGGGCTGTAGGCGTGAGCACCATTTTCTTTCCATTGCATCTATAGGGATTCCCACACATTTTGGGACCCCCCTATAACTTTGCCCCCCCAACCCCCGTGGACGGAACCGCACCAAACTGAACAGAATCATTCTACAGGGGCCTTATACTACAAAGTTTGGTGAGGATTCGTCAACGAGGGGTGAAATTATAAGCCACCCAAAAAGTACTCTTTCTATGAGTTGAGCAACTTAATCATAACGGTCCTGCAAAAATTGTGTGTGCTGCTGTGCATCTAGCATTTCCTTGCATTAGCACTTCATTATGTTATATTTGACTACAGCTACTCGATAACATTAGCAGGCACTTGCACTTTGTTTATCAGCTTCACATTGATCAACGTTGCTGATTTTATGATATCATATATGTTGTTGCACTCGCATTTTATAGAGTGAGCTGCTGTTCAGCCATGTGTCTGGAGTTTTCATACTTCTTTGCTGCAAGCACTTGCCTTTTAGGTGATTCCCCCACGTAATCATATTACTATCATGTGGCTAGTCCCTCTTTTGCTTTCATTGCACGGAACATCATGGGCAATGTGTCTTTTTATCTTGTTTTTACATTTCACTCACATTTTATTTGTAGATGTATTGACACTTGCCATGCATTGTTTGCATTTATCTCCATTCCAAGATGTCTGCCTTCTTTGCACGTCTTTCTCTCCCTACCAATATGAATAATCAACATAGAGAAAGGACTTCTGTTGTATTTTTTAAGCCCATTTCTGTTGTGCTTCCTACTTGTGAACAAGCGCTCTGCAAGCGCGAAACCAGTCATACAGACTCAGTCCCTGTACTGTCCTGCCTCTGCTGTGTGCACTACTTATTAAGCTTCTGTGTCATTTGACCTGGAGTCATTTTTTTTTCTAAGGCATCTCCTGACCTGGTGTGCGTCCCTCGATGCCTTTCTGCAGTTTTTTCTCTCTTGTTCTACATATATATTCGATGAAAAAACATTGTTAAAGGGACATAATGGTTATGTTGCACTAATAAAAACCTATGAAATTCAATGAAAAAATGTTTCATGCACGCTTTCGGGACAAAGCTGCCGCTCCTGTTGCAAATTTGGTGAAAATCCATCCAGCGTTTTGGGCTGCAGTCATGAGCAAAGTTTTTTCATTATGTCTATGGGGAAAAAAAGAAATGTGGGACCCCCGTATAAATTTCCCCCCTTCTCGAAATCAAAACAAACATGCCTAAAAAATTCACAGTGGGCCATATACTCCTTTTTGCAAAGTTTGGTGAGGATTCGTCCAGGGGGAGCGAAGTTATAAGCCCCCTAAAAAAGTGCTCTTCCTATGGGTTTAGCGGCTTAACCATAACAACATGTAATATATGTGTATATATTTATGTATATATACACACATCAGCTAAATTATGGTGGGTTTAAAAAGGCTTGAATAAAAAACTTCCACCTGAAATGTGATAGTGTAATATTCCATTTGTGCCAGGTCACACATTGCACAACACCACCTAGTAATCGCTGGTAGTGTACCTCCAGTCAGAGCCAAATCAGCAAGGCATTGTGGTTATGCAAATTAACTCAAACGCAAGCCGTTTACTCCAGAAAATTGCCTTTGTCTTACAGGGCAGTGCTACTTTGTGCTTACCTTAATCAACCCAAGACAGACATGTGTGAAGGCTTCCAGGACAACTACGTACCTGGTTTCAGCCTTATTAGGCATCATCAGTGTAGTATAGTCTGGCAGCCTTCTGGTTGGAGCGATGGGGCATGTTTTACAAACACCAGGTAAATTGTCGTGGGTTTAAAAAGGATTGAAAAAAAACACTTCCACTTGAAATGTGAAAGTGTAATATTTCATTTCAGGAAAGTCACACATTCCACAACGCCACCTAGTAACCATCGCTGGAAGTACACCCCCAGTTTAGAGTCACATTAGCAAGGCTTATCTATGTAGATATAGATATAGAATATTGATCCAAAAGGAAACAACAAGTTGATACCTTAATTATGCTAACAAAGTCATTTATTTTGCTTAAGCTTACATGGAATGTCCCCACTTACTCAGACAGAGATGGAATGAAACCTTTGAAAAACATCACAACATTGCAACTTACATCGCCCCTCCTGCAGATACCCTGTTATCTGTGCCTATCTGTACCTGATTTAGTTGTTCAGCTCAGAGAGATATGTAATGGATGTTGCACTACCCCACACCCTGTGATTTTCAAGGTCTAAAAGGTGCACCACGTTAAGTGGGGCAGGGGTCAGTGGAACTGAAGGGTAGGCTAAGAAAAACAGCCCACCCTGTTAGAGGGCGCATAGGAAGGTAGGAGAGGATGGTTAAGTGTCAGTCATTGTATGCACAGTCCAGTTGAAGCTTGGTATGTCAGGTCAGTCTGTTTACAAGATCAGTGGTAGTACAATCATCAACATATCAGGCTTGTGGCTCTAGAATTCTGAAAGAGGGGATATACAGCCAGTTTATGTGTTAGGTCTGTGACCAGTGGAGCCCAGTGTGGTATCTTTGTGTCCAATACCGTATAGGGATTGTGTTACATCCCAATCAAGAGGAAAGGGTGGGGTTTGACTATGGACAGGGGCCCTTAGAAGTCCATGGGAAGCTTTTCAACTGGGGCATTTTGAGAGCAGATGGGGCTAGGTTGGAGGGAGTCCAGCAACACATCATTGCTTTAGAGAGGCAGGTGGGGCTGATGCAGAGCCAGTTGAATGCCTCTGAACGGCCTTGGAAAATACCATGGAACGTGTCAGGTCTGGATGTTATGATCCCTGTATCTCTGAATGGGAAAAGTGAAAGGCTGTTAGTTGGAATAGTGACTCATGAAACCACAATGTCTGTTCAAGCTCTCTGCCAGTGTATTGAAAATGTGCATGATTTGAATTCATAGGTCCTTCTGGCTTTGTCAGTCCTGAAATTACCCCGGAGTACAGCAATCTTAAGATCATCAAGGGTATGATTATATTCTGGAAAATGCTCACCCACTGGACTCTTGTAAGTACATTGCTTGACACTTTGTTCATGTAGCTGTTGACTAGTTTTCCCAACATAGTATCCCCGTCCGGGAGTTTTCATGCACATCAAAGACTGCTGCGAGGTGCTGGCCCCCTTTATTGCCACCTTTATCAATGCCTCCTTCTCCTCAGGAGTAGTCCCCACCAGCCTCAAAGAAACCTGGATTCTACCACTCTTAAAAAAAACAGCCCTGGACCCTATAATCCCGAACAACTACCGTCCCATCACCGCCGTCCCTTTCTTACAAAAAACTCTGGACAGAGCAGACTACCTGCAAATCCAGCATTACCTTAATATGTACTACATCCTTGGAGCACGCCAGTCGGGATTTCGTCCTCGCCACGGCACAGAATCGGCACTGCTTGACCTTAAGAATCAGCTGGACAAGATCATGGATGAGGGTAAACTGGCTCTCCTGCTACTCCTTGACCTTTCAGCTGCGTTCAATTTGGTAGGCCATGAAATCATGTGTCACAAACCTTACAGCAGCAGCCAACTTCTCACCAGCGGTAGTGACATGGATCTCTTCCTTCCCTTCCTGCAAAACAGATCCATGGAAGTCTTTGCTGAGCATGCCAATGCTCCTCCAGTACCTATTGCCTGCGGCATTCTGCAAGGCTCCTGTGTCTCCCCTGACTCTTTATAACATCTTTACAAAGCCTTTATTTACCCTACTTGATTCCACCGGCATATCTTGCACCAGTTATGCCAATGACACCCAAATTCTACTCCGTCTCACCAGCATGTACCAGGCAGACTCCGCCAGGATAAACGCTGCCTACTCGACCATCCAAACGTGGATGGCCACTCGCCACCTGTGTCTCAATGACGGGAAAACTGAGATCCTCATAGTGGGCTCAGATGCTAAGATTAAGAAGCTGGTTGCCTTGTACACCTCCTTCAAAATTGACAGCACCCGGATTCTGGTCTCCCCCTCAGTGAAGACATTGGGCGTATACCTGGATGCCACCTTCTCACTGACCTGGCAGGTGAATGCCATCTCCTCCTCTGTGGCCTACACCAAGAAGTTGATCAACGCCTCCAGACCTTTCATCTCCCCTGACAGTTTCCTCACAATAGCTCGGGTCATTGGGTTCAGACTCGACTAATGTAATGCACTGTTTGCAGGCACTTCAGAAGATAATCCAAAATAACATGCTGATGGCCTCCCTCAGCATTCCTAAAAGTTAACATATCACTTTCAGCCAGAAAAAAGGCCCACTGGTCAGCTATCCGGGAACGGATCTTATTTAAAAATTGGCAATAACACAGAGATGCCTGTCCAAGGCGGCTCCCTCGTGCCTCTCGCAGAAATTCTAGAAAGTGATCCCACCCAGACCTACCAGTACTGCATATGCCCATTGACTTGTCCAACCCAAATTCAAACGGGCCAAGGCAGGCGGCACAAACTTTAAGACCATTGCAGCTATTTAATGGAACTTACTTCTGCCAGACCTGCGGGTCAAGCAATCATACTGGCCCTTCCATAAATCTCTAAAAACATGGCTGTCTGCATAACATCCCAGCCTGGTCCGCTGTATACCTATGTTTTCACTAACTGTGGATTTAACATGTAACCTGTAACCTAACAGCTCCCTGTTGCCCACGGGTTTGGTGTGCTACACAAATGAAGAAATAAATAAATAATCAAGTAGACAATATGGCTGGATGCTCATGTAAACTGCCCATAATTTTGCAGTCCTGCCACGTGTGGGGTATCTTGAATGTGTGCGAAATGTTGATATTTGGGCAGGTCAGTCCTCTTTTGTTTCTGCAAGTTCCATAATCTGTGCTATTTGTGTGTAGTTTGCTTCTGACCATCATTCCCTTCAGATTGGCTGGTTGTCTGAAAGCAAGAAGGGGCATCTCCAGAAATACTTCTCTCCGACGTTCATCTTGTAGCAGGATGGGTTGGAGTTCCTTGGCAATCTTGCAGAGGGCTTCGAGCTCTGGATTGCATGTGACTACCAGTGGCACCCGGGTTTTTGTCTCTTTCACTCTGTATTCTAAGACGCCGCTCCAGGGGGTCTGTGTTGCCCTGTGGATCTGGCTGTCCACAATTCTGTGGTTGTATCCACGGTTTATGAAGTCTGATCTCAGAGTTTGTATGTTTTTATCCGGGTTCCTTGTGTCTGAGCAGAGTCGATTGTATTCAATGCATTCCACCTCATGCAGTGAAAACATTATCCCTGTGAAGGTTATCCGAGAACATAGCAAGGAATTTGCCCCCTTTTTTACCAGACTGGTCAACCCTTAGTTTGACCATGCCCAAGTTCTCGACAAAATTATGGTGGTTACCATCTTGCCCTTAGTGAAGAAAGGAGGCAAATTACTTAAGGCCCATCCTTAATACCAACGTCTTGCTGAAAACCCTTGAAAAAATGGCCACAAAACAAATTCCAGGGTTTTCTGGAGACAGAGCATATACTCCATCATAAAAAATCAGTCTTCAGGGCACATTACAACACCGAGACAGCCCTGTTAGACCTACAGACAAACATGTTAGAACTAGCAGATGAGGGAAAGAATGGACTATTGGTCCTTCCCGGCCTATCTGCTGCATTTGATCTGTTAGACCACAACCTCCTCATAGATACGCTTCGGAAGGTAGGGAAGTGCGAGTCCCTTGCCATAAATTGGTTCAGATCCTTCTTATCCAATAAGCAATCCTCCATCTCTTGGCATGGGGTCGCCTCTCAGTCGGCCCCCATTTGGTGTGGAGTCCTGCAGGGGCATGTGTCTCACCGACCCTATTTAATCTGTACATCAGACCACTGTGTGACCTGCTTGAGTCACTCGGCGTTACATTTACCAATGTTTACGAGACTATGGGGGTCATCACGACCCTGGCGTTAAGGGTTTAACGGCGCCGTAAAAGGTGTTGGCGCCGTTAAACCCTTAACGCCTGATTACGAGGTCCCTTTGCGGCTCCCGACCTTAACGGCTGGTCTGGACCAGCCGTTAAAGTAGGGACCTGCAAAGGGCCTTCCGAGGTAATTACTGTAGCGCAATTTGCGGTACCGTAATTATGCCTTCCCCAGTCCCATTGAGCCCTATGGGGCAAAAATGGGAATGGGGAAGGGTCAATGGTAAATGGGGAATTACCGCCCCGCCAACCTTGGAATTGTCCCATTTACCATTGGCGGACTTGTTACAATACCGGCACCAACCGTGGTGCTAATAGCGCCATGGTTTAGCACCGGTGTTGTAATGAGGGCCTCTGTCATTAGAGCGGCAGACAAGTTAAGACCCTTGGGGTATTCTTTAATGCAGACATCAATACAGAGGCACAGAACTCTTAAATTGTGAAATACTGCAACTACTGTTTAAAATTGATGAGGAATATTAAACCACTCATCTCAGAAGAAAATTGTGCGTCGATTGGCAGAGCCATCATTTTATCATGTATTGACTACTGCAATTCCCTGTTGATAGGGGCTAAGAGTAAATTTACCCAGCGGTTGCAAACTTTCAAAACGATGCAGTTAGAATTATTAAGCGCATCCCTCAAGTGAACATATCTCCACAGGTAGAGAATCACTACACTGGTTGCCTATCGTGGCCCGGATCCACTTCAAAGCAGCCCATATCATCCAGAAGTGCCTTTATGGCCAGGTGCCAAAGTATCTAAAGAGCTGAGCCGCACATTCCCTTACATCCCCAGCCAGGCGCTAAGATCGGCCAATTTGGGTATAATTAAATCGCTCAGATAAGAAAGTCCAGAGAATTTGGCTGAGCTTTCCCGACTAGGGCAGCACAGATCTGGAATAGTCTTCCAAGCAAATTCCGGCTGGAAAAAAATATCAACAGCTTCCAGGCCCAATTGAAAACATTACTGTTTAAAGGGTTTAACTAGCACCACCGACATTCTCCTGAGACTACCACATAAATGTTCAGTCCCGTCTAATAAATGTCCTTCGTGTCAATGTTGGCCCTGATGCCAGTGGGTTCCCAGCACTATATAAGTAAATAAATACAAAATAAATAATAATTGTGGGAGCTGTCACTCTTCATGTATCTGACACAGTCAGTTGGTTTGCGATATACTATGGTCTGTAGCTGGCCATCTTTCATTATTAGGGTGGTGTCGAGGAAATATACTTTTTCAGGAAAGTTGGAGAGTTTGTGGTTGATGGTTGCGTGGAATTTATTAAATCTTCTGTGGAAGTTTAGGAGGCCCTGTTCACCAGCAGTCCAAATCAGGAGGATGTCATTGATGTAGCACAGGTATTTAAAAGTTCTGCAGTCACAGGTCACAAGGAAATCCGTCTCTAATTGCGTCATGAATACATTTGCATACTGTGGCGCCATCCGAGTGCCCATGGCCGCCCCCCAACATTTGAAGATATGGATCAGTACCAAACAGGAAATAGTTGTGAGTCAAGATGAATTCTTTGCACTTTCTTATAGTGTCAGCAAGTGGGTTTTGATTGACAAGAAGATTCTCTACATGCCTCAGTGCCATTGATGTGGAGAATATTGAGTGACACCACATCCATGTTCCTGACCCAGCCAGAGATATTCTCAGCAGCATGCCTGACCCAGAGATGATTGGGTGTCCATGGTGGTTTTCTTTGTGTATTTTGGAGAGTATGTAGAAGGTACCAGGTATTGGGCTATCTGGTACTACACCCTGAATGTGTTGCTGGAACCCATTCCGAAGTTTCTTAATGATCTTGTTGAGTTCTCCTTTGCATTGTTCCATTGAGTCTTCCTTCAGCTTTTTGGATCCATGGTTGTAGTGCAGTGTCCAGGTAATTTGCCAATAGGTTGAAAATGCTGTCGGTCCCTGCTACCATTGGCCTGAAGGGCGGACTGGCAGGGTTCTTGTGGATCTTCAAAAGAGTATTAAACACTGGGGTGATGGGGTGTTTGTTAATCAGGTATTTAGCCGTTCTTGGTGTTATCCATTCCATCTCTATTGCTTTGGAGACTGTATTCATAATGATGGATATTATAGATACCGTGGGGTCTTGTTCCACTTCTAGATAGAATCTTCCATCCATCTGAGCCCTCATAGGATCCTTTTGGATTTGTAATATTGGCCAAAGTGGTGGCATGGAGTTTCTGGGAAATTTCTCTTCTGAGTCTAACTTCCATATAAGTCGGTCTGGATGTTCCGCAGACGTGGACACTGCACTACAACCATAGATCCAAGGGTCATCAACATATTTTAAGGATGCCTCTCACTTTTTACAACTATTGGGTGAAATACAACAATTAGAACATAGTACATACTTTTTTCATTGGATGCCACAATTCTGTACACATCAATCCCTCATGGGGAAGGCATTGAAGCTCTCGAATGGTTCCTATTGCATAATGATGACGTCAAGATCCACAAAGTACTATCTATTGAGTTGATGACTATCATCTTATATAATAACCTTTTCCGCTTCAAAGGTAAATATTTTTTGCAGATTGCAGGCACATCCATGGGTTCACCAGTTGCACCCACATACGCGAATCTCTATAAGTACTACTTTGAAAAGAACTTTATTCTGCATAATGACACCTGGAGTCCAAAGCTAGTCTTCTGGAAAAGGTACATAGACAATGGTTTTGCCATCTGGAATGGCACCAGAGGGAAACTGCACACATTCTTTAGATATCGTAGTGAATGTAACGAGCACCTTAAATTTACATTGGAGATAGGCGACCCATATGTACATTTCCTTGATGTATTGGTCACACTTCAGGAGAGTACTTTGGCAATAACCATCTATAGAAAGCCTACAGATGTAAATAACGGCTTACATTTTAAAAGCCTTCATCCCAAACATCTCAAGGAGAGCTTACCCTAAAGTCAATTCCTGCGCCTTCAAAGAATAATATCTGATACCGATACACTTATGAAGGAATATTCTTGCATGGCTGAAAGGTTCAAAACAAGGGGATACCTGTCGAGCATCCTGGAAGAAACCAGTACAAGAGTGGAGGTTCACCAGCATAGATATCTCCTGCAAACCAAACCCAGAAAGGAGGGGACACGACTGATTCATACTTTGAAATTCTCAGCACAAAGGCATCCGATCACAAGGACGATTAAAAAGAATGGGAATTTCATCAAATTAGAGCCATATCTAAGTAAATTATTTCCAGAACCACTGATGATGACGTACACAAGAGGGAAGAATTTCAGAGATGCACTGGTGAAAGCAGAACGATTACAGAAACCTAAGCAAAAAGTACTACACAAACAAAAGACAGGAACATTCCCATGCCTAAATTGTCAGCACTCCTCCAATATCATCAAAGGAGACAGCATAAGACACCCCAATATGGGAAAGAAAATTAAGTTGCGTAAATTTGCGACCTGCAAAACCAAAAATGGCATTTACGCCTTGAGGTTCCCTTGTGGCAAATATTACGTAGGTCAAACCACCAGACAGGCGAAGGACCACTGGACAGAACACAAATCAAACATTAGGACACGGAACTGTAAGTCACCAGTGTTCCACCATTTCAAGGAAGCAAGACACACTGTAGCTCAAATGAGGTGCATCATCCTGGAAGTGGTGCATCCACTACCAAGGGGAGGTGACCTATCGAAAAAACTCTCACAAAGGGAGTTGTTTTGGATTCACCATTTAGATTCCATCAACCCACATGGAATGAATGAGAAGTTCTTCCTGGGCCTGTACTTATAAACATCGCCTAGACTACAGACATAACTGGTACAGACCATTATTGAGGGCATGCCATCACACTACCCAGCGCTATCTCTCACCCATGGGTACAGGAGCCCTTCACGGTTCTTGCATAGATGGCTATATAAGCTTATTTATGTTTTTGTATACTTTGTCATTGAATATTAGAACAGCAGGATTGCATGCTCAACTACTTGCCAAAGATGATACTCCAATTTATTTGGCAATTGACATTCCGGAATATGCAAGGCATGGGGATTGGAATTATCCTTGATTTGATAGAATTCTTTGGCAATCAACATCCATGAACAGGTGACACTGATATATGGTCAGTTGATAAATTCTGGTATTTCTTTTCCAGCCACCACCTTATATTTTTTTTGTATGAGGATATGATCTTTATTTGACTTGTAGAGACACATTTTTTCTATTTTTCATATGTGCATGCGAGTAACCAGTATCACCTTGAGCGGATTGATGTAGAGGATGTTATGAAAAGTGCAGTGACATTTGATTTATCATCGCCTTTACAGTTCATTGTAGGTGAAATGAGAACTCTGCTCTGCTCAGAAATTGATATATCTGACATAGTCTAAACAATGTTCAACTTGATGAATGAACACAAGAGGGATTGTGCTATGAAGTTCTTCTTCAACATGAGTTGTAAGCAGAATGAATCCACCCCATCTCTGACATACTTTGTTTCTATAATTGTAAAACATTAGTAGAACGCATGGGTCGTTCGCCATGGCAACAAGACTGAGACTTGCTGTCCGGTCCGTCGCATGGCGACGTCATTATGCCATATAAATAATGTGGTTGCTTCAACCACACCTAACAACACAGACTGCAGCTCATCACGGCCCCTAGCAGGAGCGTGTTACAGAAAATGACCGCGTAGCTGATCAAACGGATGGTAAGTGCGGTCGGCTGTATCACTGACTCCTTACATGACTTCTACATTATTAGGTGGTCTAAACACGGATCATTCTTTGCCGACAGATATATGATGTCGCAGCTCTTGAAAGCGAGTGAAACGCAGGACCCGTTACCACAGACGAGATAAACGTGTTGATAGGCGCACAGGCACTGGATGCCTGGATAGAAACACAAGTAAATTTAAGACAATGGGCCTCTTTATGAGGTTGGAGGTAGCCTTGCCGGTTTTACCTGCAAAGCTACCTCCAAACTTGCATCCGAGTAATTGCCCTTTCGCGGGTGCCGGACCCAGTACATCCCCATTCCCATTGAGTGCCATACCGGCGCCGTTGTTGCCTTACCACCATACTTGAAATGAGGCCCAATGTCTACCCATACCGACCACTTGTTTAGTAATATACAGAAAGACTAGCCACGCTTTGATTCTTTACCATTTACATGAAAGAAACTCCTTATCTTGGTGAGTCTAGTTTGACGTGAGAAGCGTAGTCTCCAGCTATCTGCAATACATGGACAGTGAGATGAGGTGAGAACTGACAGTGGGCCTCATTCCGAGATTGGTGGTAGTCATGGTGCTACTTGCGCCATGACTGCCACCAATAACGGGTCCGGCACTGTGCAGTTCAATGGGGACTTACCAGTGTAGTCCGACCCTGGCGGGACTGGTAAATCCCCATTGAACATGCCATTCCCCATTCCCATTTGAGCCCCGATAGGGCTCAATGGGAATGGGGAGGGCGCTAATAACGGGCTCGCGACGTGCAAGCTTGTTATTAGCGCCCTGGTCCCTTAGCAGGACCCGTAAGGGACATGTGGTCAGACCACACGTTCCTTATGGTTCCCTCCAAGGGACCTCGGAATAGGGCGGTAGGGGATTAGTGGCACCGGTCTCCTTATCGGTGCCCGGTATCCCTTACCGCCCTACTCGGAATGAGGCCCACTGTCTTAAATTCATTTAAAACTGAAACTCAGCAATATGTAATAGTTGGTGACATTACTCACTTGCCTTGCAGTATCTGTGGCGGCACATGGTGACAGATAGAACAAGTCACCTGCTTTGCTTTTGATACCAATAGGAGATGGAAGCTTGCTCAAATTAACATGCTAATGATATGTATTTATATGCATTCTGGAAACAATGTTAGCACATTATGACTTACTGAATCTTACTATTTGTCATATTACAGACATAGGAAGGTTGTGCAAAGCTTGAAACGCGTTGGTCACTTTTATTAAAAAGGAAAAATGATGGACACCGAAATTCTAAGTCTGAAGATGTGCTACTTAAGAAATGTCTAATTGATTTATATACTACAATTTATGAAATTACGACTCAGTAACTCAATAATTGGGAATCTTACCTATACACATCGTGTTAATAGAGACTACTTATCCAAATCTACACCTAATTCTTGGACTTTTTCAGCTAATGATAGTGTGCAGGGGATGGGAGTTCCCCCACTGAATTTGCATATTCCACGATCCATGTGCCAGGATCGGATATTCTCCCCTGCACCTGAAGAAAATTACTAGTGATTAAATATCATCTCAAATTCTGATTTTTACTCATTAACAAGGTGAGAGGTGTATACATTTTACTCTCCAGGACAACCCACCTATGGCTCAATGGAGCAACAATCTCGCTCCTAGTTACCCCTTCTGATGTGAGATCTCCCCGATAGAGAAGGCCCTGTGTCAGGAAAAGTAATGGTCACCAAGATGCTGAAATGCACTTGCACACCAAATTGTTAATGACAGATCTTTTATAATGCTTAATGATAAATAACTTCAGACAAGAATTTGAGGTGCAGGGGAGAAAAACTCAGCCTTGGTATCTAGGCTGGAATATACTAGAGAACAGATACTAGAGAATGCCGTGGACTGTTGCTTCTTCTATCATCTGATTGAAAGTAAGTTCTCTTTTACACCACAGGGCTATTTCTTAAGCCTACACGGACTGCAGGCACTTATGCTCTTATTCTCCCATAGGAGAAGAGAGCTTCCTCACTAGACTACCTTCAGCAACCACTGCTCTCTCCCGGTACTTCAATCCACTATCTTACCGGAAGAAGGGTGAGTTCTCCTTCTCCCCACCTCTTCCCTACTTTATATTTAGGCTTTATTTATTTGAATTGTTTCTAGGCATTATTATGTCTCAAGATAGTATATCTATGTAAGTTAAAGGTTCATAATGTGTAGAAATCTTGTTAAAACTACATTATTTTCAATCCTGGTCTCACATGACATAATATTCCGGTACCAAATGTACAACATGAATCAAATCATTGCACTCTCAACAATTGTACCCTAGCAAGGTCAGGTTCATTGAGGAACTTGTAAGGGGATGCCCCTCTTTATAAATAGTTTTTTTGACTGTTTTTTATAAAAAGTGATTCAACTTGGTTAATTATTTTTCTTATGACCTTTTGTAAAAACATTAATTAATGTTTGATTAATTATTTGTAGATTAAAGTGAAAGAATTATTGAAGATTTATGCCCCTGATGAAGAGAATTTGAATCTCGAAACGCGTTGGGCCAACCTGAAAATAATAAAAAAGGAGAAGACATCTTTTCCTCTAAAAACTAACAGAATTATTGTATGTCATTCTTTGGATGTATTGAATTACATATCACTGTCATTCTAAAAATTTTATACACTGTATGTGTGTAAAATATACAAAAAGCCTTCTCGAAACCAGTCAGACCTGTTTTTACATCTCCTTAGGCTTATTGCCTCGGTTTATAGTCAAAATCTCAAAAAGTAAAATCTCGAAAACAAAAAGCACGAATTTAAAATCTCGAAAAAAAAAATTTGAATTTTTTTTCAATGTGTTTTTTTTCAAAATGGGGGGGTTCCCCCCAACCCTCCTTTTTTCAATTTTTTTTTTATTTTACCCCTTTTTTTTACTTACCTGACCCCAAAAACACATATAAATAAATAAATAAAAAATTCGATATTTTTTTTTTCGAGATTTTTTGTTTCGTGCTTTTTGCAATTCGAGATTTTATTTTCGGTATTTTGACCGACCACCTATTGCCTCATTGACAGTGTGCAGGGGACGCAGCTTTCCAAGATTTGGATTTCTTCTGTTCTTCAGGAAAAGTAATGACCCATCTTTAGACCTTCCTGCCGTTTGGGGAATAGCGTTAAGATGGCTTCCAACAGAATAATGTCATTTCACTGAGTGAAAGCCAGGCCGGGAATTATTTTGGTTTCTACACCAGTGGTTCTCGGGGTTACTGGGGTCACAATTGATGGTGGTTCTTCATCAGCCTCTCCAAAACCCTTTCCATGAACTCTTGTTCCTGAACTTCTACAGGTTTGGAAAAGAGGGCCCCTTTTAAGATTTCCTGGGCGACTTTCTCCTCCGTTTTTACATGGTATATTTGTTTCCCATTATTCTTAATTAATATTTATATGCCACCTCTGTAGTCTTTGTCTATTACTCCAGCTATTACGTTCAAGCTGTATCTCCAGGCTAGGCTGGACTTGGTCACGAGGCAGATGTAGGTGCCTTTGAGTGGTATCAGAATTGGTCCTGTGAAGATCAACTGGTGTTCTCCTGCCTCTATAGAGATATCCCAACTACTGTGTAGGTCAAAACCTATATACTCACTATTAACTACAGTGGGACCAGTGTCTTGGTTGCTCAGTTTGGAGTATTTTAGGGTTCCCCGATGTATATCAGTCAGATCCCACCCTAATACCATATAGAAGGGTATCGAAAAAAGATGCTGAGACAAGGGTGGTATTTCGGTTGGCAAAAACTTGTATTTATCAAAGAAATAAACCCTCACTATCCCTATCTTTTAAGAGGGGTTTTCCTGCCTCAAACTAATACTAAAGAATATGTCAGAATGTCCGTCGAAATCAAACTCCACCGCTCTGTATCACAAACTACTTCTATCATTCACACTACAACTAGAGAATGAGTCAACAGAAAGCTCCTTCTCCAGGAGAATGAGTCCCTTCTTTTGCTGTTTGGGTAGTATTCACAGAAATGTTCTTCGGCAAAACAAACCATTGCACCAGTCAACATTTGAAACTAGGAAAATTACTCCCTTCTCCTGGTATTGGATCCCACACTGCAATATAGTTCATACCAAAGCCCAGGGAATGACTTCCTTCTCCTGGTATTGGATCCCACACTGCAATATAGTTCATACCAAAGCCCAGGGAATGACTCCCTTCCCCTGGCATCTCTTGATCAAAAGGTTTTTCAGTTTCTTCAACTTTCAGGACCAGGAGAATGACTCCCTTCTCCTGGTATAAGCAAAGTCCCAAATACTTCTCGGGCCTCAGTGGACCTTTCTCTGCCACTGCGACAAGGATGCTTTTCTCGGATGCTTAGTACACTTATGTTGGGGTTCCAGACCCTTCTCTGGTGGTCAGTGGGATTGTTGTGGCCACTGCAAGGAGGAGGTTCTCTTCTGATGCTCAGATCACTTGGGTTAGGGTCCCAGACCCTTCTCTGGTGGTCAGTGTTGTTGTTGTGGCCACTGCGATGAGGAAGTTATCCTCAGCTGATCGATTCACTTGTGTTAGCGTCCCAGACACTTTTCTGGTGGTCAGTGGGCTTAGTGTTGCTACTTTGATGAGTAAGTTCTCCTTGGATACTTGATTTGCTTCTGTTGGAGTCCCAAACCCTTCTCTGGTGGTCAGTTGGCTTATTGCTTCCACTGAGATGAGGAATTTCTCCTTTGATGCTCGACATGCTTCCGTCAGCTCCCAGACCCTTCTTTGGTGGTTAGTGACACTGCAATGAGGAAGTTCTCCTCGGATGTTCAGTCCACCCTTCCCAATAGTTTGGTTTGTTAAACAGGAAATCATGTTGTGATCCTTTCATATATATATTGGCCTAAGCCCAGTTGCTCTGCGAAGAAAACCGCATTGCAAAGTTCCGATTTTGGTTCAACTTTGCCGCCATTTTGGGATCATCCGCCATTTTGATTTCTGTTCAAATGTAACTCTGAATTCTGAAATGGTGGACTGTGTTTCCAACTTGTAACTGAGCCTTCCCGAACCTTGCACCTTAGTTAATGTTTAGGCTGTCCGCGGGCTGAATGTTTAGACTGGGTAAAGAGACCTTGTCCCATGCCAGACTTGTCGTCATAGGATTGTCTGCACCAATAAACCTCATCCGCGAACATACATCGAAACAATGTAAAGTAAATATCAAAAGTGGACACTGGCTGAACTGCATTGTGAAGGGATATGTGCTAAGGCTTACTGCTAAACCTGGGAATAGACTTTTGCCATTGTAACTTGTTTGAATGTAAACCAAAGATAATCCGTGTGCATATTGTTGTATAAGCGAACTCGGCACAAACTCTAGACCATGGATTATTAACTTGCAGAGGGGCTGGACATTATTACTGAAAATGTATAAATGTACAAATGTCTAGATGTACGGTACCTCTCACTTCTCACACCGAAGGGCTGGTATTCGCTGTGATGTACTGAGGGCCAGATAGCTATCTGAATTGTTCTTTGTAAACTGTACAGTAGATTAAAGATCTGTGAATCTTTATAAACCCGTGTTTGGTGTATTTCCTTTTGTGGTACTCAGCCTCGATATTTCTGCTTGCTTTTACAGATGGCGCCCGAATAGGGACCATCAAGATTGATGCCATCTCGTTGAAGGTTGACGCGGCTATCGGACAGGGATCGGACGGTGAGAATGGGGGCCCCTTTCTTGGATGAGAAGCGATACCTCAACAGTACTGCACGACCCGATCCCTGGACGGTGAGCCTGCGGTGCGAGACGGCATCTTGACAAGGGTCCATATATCGAGGCGGGCAGTTTTGCCGAAATCACCAACCACGTGGGTCCTTTGTGTCCTTAGAAATCCGATCATACCTCCTTTTGTCCTTTGATCAGGTGAGTCGCGACCCGATTCTTAAGTATCCTGATAATTTGTTTTGGGGTATTGCACTCGTGAGTACAATTATTGACCAGGTAACACCAGTAATCTGACATGCCTGAGAAATTGTCTGCCTGCTTCAGGGCGTTATTCCACTGTGACAGACAATCTTTGGAATTTAGCCGACCGGCGCCAAAGGAGGGGTCTCCGGCATGTACTATGTACTGTAAGCACTGCATTGGTAGTATAGTGTTTAATGATATTTGGCACAGACAAACTAGACATGCTTCCAAACTTCAGTGGCCAACCAATGGCAGTTTTGAAATTCCTCGTATAGAATACTTAGAGTCTATATTATTAAAGAAAAAGGCTAGACCTGCAGCATTTGATGTATTACAGAATTGGAAGAAAGAAGCTATGCAGCAACTTAAATGTAGGGAAAAACATGCACGCCGTCACATGTCCAATGCCAAAAAAGCGTTGTCGTACGATCAAAATAAACAGTCTGAGTCAGTTAGAAATATGGATAGGGCTTTTTCACTTGGTATTCAGAAAATGTATCCGCCTAAAGGCTTTCATGTATCTGATGAACTAATTGACAAACTTCTAAATGAACGAAGGCCTGGTGCCACTGCGCCACCTCCGTATGTTCCTATTCCTGCTGTTTTGCCTCTTCCTGCTGTCGTTCCTTCTCCCATATTTCTTCCTGCTCCTCCTATCGTTCCTCTTAATGTTTCTCTTCCTCCGGCTGTTGTTCCTCCTCCTATCGTTGCTCCTCCACTTGCCCCTCCGCCTTTGCCTACTGTTACGGGTTTGGTAGATTTGCCTTCTGCACCAGTGATAGCACCTTTGTTTCTGAATGCACAAGATGTGTCTATTCTTTCCCTTCCAAGTGGTTCTGTCCCACTTGTAGTTGAAAAGGGACGGAATCAAAGATTGTAACTCGTAATACTGTGTCTAAAGAGAGAAAGCGCGATTTGACTGCATGGGCTAGACAGTGCATGGAGAAGAGTGAACAAGCTGATGTTTTTGCCACACTCTCTAATCTAGCAAGTTTTCCTGAGAAAAACGTTTTCATTGAAGGGTTGGGAATTCATTTATGTGTAATGTGGAATAGACTAGATGATATAGATCTCCCACAGGGGTTGAGGGATCTAAATGTTTTAGCATATTCAAGAGATATTGCGGAGAAAGTACATGAGCACGTCGAGAGGGTTTTTGAGTATAGAAGGGAGTTGCAAAGGTTACGGAATGAAGAAAGTGATAGTTTGGACGCTATGTTTGTACAGAAACGGTTCCTTTGTTGTTGTAAGTCGATAAATGAGGAAACGCGAATTTACACAAAGGATGCGATTAGGTGGATTTCAGACATGTCGATATATCCCGTAGAAGTATATGACACGTATAGTCAGTATACGCCAGAAATGCAGAGAAAAGTGATACAGGTAATGGTAGAATACCTGCAGGATGAATTCATAAAAAGAAAGATTTGTTGTCCTGCAGAATTATTGAATATCTATAAGAGAGCTTTTTCGTCTAACACTCCTTCAGCTGCTTTAGTGCTCGATTTAGCTCTGTTGCTCAGTAAGCGTTCAGAGTTTCCTATCTCTCAGTTGCCTATGAGAGAGGTTCCGCCGACAGGTGCAGCTGCATATGAAATTCCTGCACATTATGTGTCGCAGTTTGTTCATGTCCCGTTCTCGAGACAGGAAGTGAACACCATTAAACAATCCATTCCCGATATTAGAAAGAATCCTACAGGGTTCTATAAAGAGATAGAATCTGTCTTGCAGTCATTAGTATTTACTCTGAGCGATATAGATTTGTTATTTCCCGTGCTCCTACCTGTTGATTTGTGGAAACAGATTAGGACTGTTGGCGATGTACCAGGGTTAGGGGACACATGGGTTAATATATTTCGATAAGATAGAGAAAGGCCAGCTGGCGAGAGACCGCCACAGGTATTACTGACTTTGCCTGATAGAATAGTCACAAAACTAAAAGCTATAATTCCTGAAAGAAGGATTATTTGGGACAAACGTACTGCTTGTGTCCAAGGGAAGTCTGAGGGTGCTACCGAATTCTTTAATCAGTTCGAACAAGTGTTCTCAGATTACAGTGGACAAGATTTGAGCACAGATTCTGGAAAATGACTTTTTGTGGACAAATTTGTGCGTGGATTGTTGCCTGACATCCAGTCGCAAATTATGTCTTCGGAGAGAGCGCTTGGCAAGCTAAGTCTCAGTCTGAAGTATTGCATATGGCTCAGTACTATGAGAACCGAGTCAATAACGAGAAATAAAGAATTGAAAAGAGAAAGGGAGACCTGAAAACTAAAGTTCTATTACAACAAATTGTTAGAGGCCCTAAAGGGGGTACTTCACAATTTAGGGGACAGTATGCTCCACAGGAAAATGTGCCGTTGGGTCCTGTAAACGTGAACCAGTGTGCTTATTGCAGACAAGAGGGTCATTGGCGTGCACAATGCCTGATCCTCCAGCAGAGGTCGAATAACGCATTTGGTAACATGGGTAGACGATCCAGAGGCTGCCCTGGGGCATGGGGTCCTGGTAGAAGTACGTTTTCTCAAAATTTGCAACCTTTTACGCAGGATAATCAGGCACTGAGTGTGGATAATAGAACATTTTTTGATCATCCTTCTGCTGCATATCTCTCTGAGAACTTCCTTTTGATGACATTCTGTTTCGCAACGATTGCCCGAAGCAGGGTTTGGAACCGAAGCCTATTCCCATTAATCAGAAAGGTCCCTACGTTGAGATGATAGTGGGAAATAAGAAACATCTATTCTTGATAGATACAGGAGGACAGAAGTGTTCCATTGACCATTCACGGGTTCCAAACATTCCACTGTCAGGGCAAACCAATGTTTCTGTAGGGTTTTCTGGTACGCCAGTAGTTTGTCCGGTTTCTTCGCCGGTACCGATTACATTGGGTCCATTCACGGACTACTGTCATTCCTTTTGACTACGAACTGTGGAGAGAATTTGTTGGGGTTGAATCTGTTGAAGGAATTAAATGCAGTAATTCATTGTTCTTCGGATGGAGTGCATTTGACGATTTCTCTACAGCAACTTTCTATCTCTCAGTTCTTGACTAGACCTCTTCTGCCGGAATTTTGTGATGTTCCAGAGTGTTTGTGGGCAATTGATGACAATGATGTCAGTGTTCTACAAATTGAGCCTGTTAAGATCATTTTAAAACATGGAGTAAAGTTGCCACGTATTTCCCAATATAAGATTTCGGTTGATGGTGAGCAAGCTTTGAAATGCATAGTTTCCGATTTTGTACATCGTGGGGTAATTGAGGAAATTGCAGGTAGTTTGTGCAATAGTCCGATTTTGCCTGTGTACAAGAAAGGTGATAATGCAACTCCTTTTCGTTTCATCATTGATTTACGTACAATGAATATGATTGTTGCTCCACAATTTTCTATTGTGCCTGATGTGACGACAATATTAACCATGATTCCGGCTGCTGCTACTCACTTTAGTGTTGTAGATCTTAAGAATGCTTTTTTTAGCATTCCTATACACAAGCATAGCAGATATCTGTTTGCGTTCACCTTAGGGGGACGCTCGTTTACATTTACCTGTGTGCCGCAAGGTTACACGGAAAGTCTCAGTATTTATAGTAGGGCTTTGAAAGAGCAGCTTGACACACTCGAGTTGCCCACCACATGTACACTGCTTCAATATGTAGACAATTTACAATTTACTTTTAGCTGCTGACTCAGAAAGTGCCTGTATAGAGGACACCGTGTTGTTGCTTATTCACCTAGCAAAACATGGACACAAAGCTTCACTCAAAAAGTTTCAATATTGTCGACAGGAGGCCGCCTATTTAGGCTATCTCCTTTCAAAGGAGGGAAGAAGGTTGATGCCTGAGCGGATAAAAATCATTTCTAGCACGTCTGTCCCAAATACACAGACGGAAGTCAGAGCCTTGATAGGAATGGCTTCTTACTGTAGGCAGTGGATCCCGAACTTCTCGTTAACGATTAAACCAATGTTGGCTTTGACAAAGAAGGGCATTTCATCACCATTACCATGGAACTTGGAACACCAGCAAGCGTTTGATCTGCTCAAGACTGCACTGTGTTCAGCACCAGCTTTGGGCACACCAAATTATCAAAAGGCCTTCGTGTTGTATGTGCATGAACGTGATGGATGTGCTTTGGCTGTATTAACGCAGGAACATGGAGGGAAGAATAGGCCGTGCGGCTACTTTTCTTCCGCCCTTGATCCTGTTGCATGCACTTTGCCAAGATGTTTGAGAGCTGTCACTGCTGCTGCTGCGTCTGTATAACAGAGCAAGTGTATGGTCCTAGGCCATGCTTTAACCCTGATGGCAACTCACTCTGTAGATGTTCTATTAAATAGAACACAAACAAAACACCTCACCTCCGCACGATTAATGAGATATGAATTGATCTTGTTTGCACCGCACATTAAAATTCAGAGGTGTTGTGTTCTGAATCCGGCTGAACTTTTACCTTTCCCGCAAGGTACTGCTTGCAGTGATGAAGCGTCACATGACTGCCTTTACACCACAGAGCAAGAGACTAAAGGTAGAATGAATTTGAAAGACACTCCTTTGAACAATCCACAAGGGGAGCTGTTTTGTGATGGCTCCTGTTTCAAACTTCCAGATGGTACATCTATGGCTGCTTATGCAATCACCACATTGAGCACGATTGTGGAGACACAAAAGAATCACGCATATCTCCGCGCAAGCCGCAGAGATTATAGCATTGACTCAGGCTTCTGAACTTTCCGAAGGGCTTAGAGTAAATATATATACTGATAGCCAGTATGCTTTTGGGTTGGTTCACAACTTCAGTAGACTTTGGGCAAAACGAGGTTTCTTGACCTCACATGGAACTAAGATCCAGTATGTCTCCGTGATAGTATGGTTACTCTCAGCGCTTGCACTCCCCACTCAGTTAGCGATCATGAAATGTGCAGCGCATCAGAAAATCATAGATGATGTGGGAAAAGGGAACGCTTTCACTGACCAGATAGCCAAACAGACTGCCACTGATCTCTCTTCAGAGATGTATACTTCAAGGGAAGCCACAAATGTTTGTACTTTGGATGAGGGTATCGAATCTGTAACGAGTAGTCAAGCTGATGCCACATTAGAAGAATCTAAAGAATGGGCTGAGGGTTTGGCAAGATTGGATTATGATGAGTGTTGGGTGGACAAGTTAGAAGGGAAATGGATGCTGCCAGATGCGTACATTACAATGACGGTCACAATGGCTCATGGCTCCACTCACATCTGTGTACGGAAGGTTTCCATAATGTTACAAAATGTCTGGGTGAATGATAAAATCTCCAAAGTAGCTGAACATTTTGTTCAGAGTTGCATGATTTGCCTACAGCATAATATGGGAAAGGGCACATCGACTCCAAGGGGTAGTTTTGGTCCACCTTCTGTCCCCTTTGAGGTCATACATTTTGATTTCATTGAAATGGAGCATTGCAATAATTACAAGTATGTACTAGTTGTTATTTGCGCCTTTTGTAAATGGTTCGAAGCCTTTCCTGTTAAAGATGCCACAGCAATGACAACGGCGAAAACCATGCTTAAGGAATATTTTCCTAGGGTTGGTTTGCCAAGGGTCATCTGGTCGGACAATGGTCCACATTTTATCGCTGCTTTAATTCTGCAGATATGCACGGGATTACAGATGGATAAACGGGTCAATTCGGCTAGACATACTCAAAGTGCTGGTTTGGTAGAGAGACACAACGGCATCATAAAGAACAAACTCGCTAAGACGTGCGCCGTCACCAAACTGAAATGGCCGGACGCCTTACCAATCGTGTTGTTATCAATGAGAACAACTCCACAGACTATGACTGGCCTCTCCCCATTTGAGGTGGTAATGGGTAGGCCAGCTAATATTTGGAATCTACCTAAGCCAAGATCTTTGCAGGACATTGAACATGTACTTCTTTCAGATTCCTGTGACTGGTTAACAAAAAATCTGTATTTGATTTACCAGCAGGTGCGAGAAGCCCTTCCAGAAAAATACGAGGGGCCAGGTCATAGTATCCGACCTGGGGAGTGGGTGCTCGTCAAAGCATTCGAACCAGCATCCTGTCTCGCACTGCGGTGGAGAGGACCGCACCAGGTTCTCCTGGCCACAGAGACAGCTGTACGAGGGAGCGGGCAAAAGCATTGGATCCACGCGTCGCATGTCAAGAGGATTCCCTTCCCTTTGCCACACGATACAGATGACATAGAAATCCCTACCTGCACTGCTCCCAATGATCACGTAGCATCGAGCAGCATCGAGAGTGCGTCGGACACTCTCCCTGAGCCTGTGGGGCCTGGGGAAACAGCCGCTCTATCTCCACACTCTACCACAGATCCTTTTTCACCATTGTTAGGGTCTGTCGCAAATCCTGTGGGGTTGGGGGCAATTCTAGCACAAATAGAACCATGGAAAGAATGTGCATGGAGCATTGTGACATATGCTAGTCGCGCCCTGAATAAGATTGAGCAAGCGTATTCGCAAGCGGAAAGGGAGATTTTAGCCGCCGTGTGGGCCTGCAAGAAGTTTCATCACTTCCTGGTTGGAAGACCAATCACTCTTGTAACGGATCATCAACCTTTAATCTCACTATTTGGGAATCCAAGAATCAAGATGCCTCCACGTATTGAGAGATGGGGAATACGATTGCAGGAGTATGACTATGTTATTGTACATAAGCCAGGAAAAGAAGTTAATCCAGCAGACTACTTGTCTCGGCATCCGAGAGAAGAACCCGATGTAAAGATGCAAACGGTGGCGGAGGATTATGTGTCATATTTATCGTTTAAGGCTCTACCACCAGCGGCGTCCAAGGAAATGTTTATGGAGAAAAGTAAAAGTGGTCCTACAATTCAGGCAGAAGTTCACCTCACCAGTGATGGCAAGTGGCGGTGGCTGGGTAGAAAGCAAAGGGTAGAAGGAGGGGTGGATGTGGATATGAAGGATCTTCAAAGGTTGGTGAGAATAAGTGGGGAATTGAAGGTAACGGATGATGGAATTCTTTTGAGAAGAAATAGACTTGTAGCACCCAGAAGTTTGAGGAAAGTTCTCCTGATGTAGGCACATGAAGGTCATCGTGATGTGATAAATACAAAAAAAATATTAAGAACTCAGGTCTGGTTTCCTTACAGGGATGTGATTACTGAAGATATTTTAAAGAATTGTGTTGCTTGCCAAGTGACTGCCTCAAGTAGCAATGCAACTCCTGTTCACATTGTGCCGTTACCTGAGGGTCCCTGGAACAGGATAGCTCTTGACTTTTATGGGCCCCTTGAAGAGGGAGGATATCTGTTAGTGGCCCTGGATGAATACTCTAGGTTTCCGCTAGTGACGCATGTAATGTCAACTGCCTTTCATCATGTAGCTGTGGTTTTGGATGAATTGTTTGGTGAGTGGGGTATTCTAAAGGTAATAAAAACGGACAATAGGCCACCATTTCAAGGACATCAATTTGGAAAATCTGCGGCACATTTGGGTTTTAAGCATCAAAAAGTTATACCGCTATGGCCTCAAGCAAATGGCACGGTTGAGAGGTTTATGCTCAATTTAAAAAGGGCTCCACAAAAGGCAATTGTGGACAATATGTCATTGCCACAAGCTGTTTGACAAATGCTACGGAGTTACTGGAACACCCCGCATGAAATAACTGGATATTCGCCATCAGAGTTAATGATGCAATATAAGCCTAGAACTAGACTTCCTCAATTGGAGGACTATACCTTGCAGGAGGAGGATGAGATCAGAGAGCGTGATAGAGTGAAAAGAAGCCAAATCAAAGAATGGACTGATCGGAATGAAAAGGTCAAGTATGACCAAATTGGAGTGGGGGATGATGTATTAGTGCAACAAAGGAAGCGCACAAAATTGGATTCAAGATATAAACCCACGATTTTAAGAGTAAAAAAAGTGAAAGGACCAACAGCGCTTGGAGAAAACAACTATGAGATCACGAGAAATGCTTCTTTCTTTAGGACAATGTTTCAAGAAGACTCTAGTAGTGACTTTGAAAATGATGAAACACCTGATGTTGAACTAATGGATAATTCTATCTTGGATGAAGTCTCTATGGAGTCGGAAGAGGTTCCAGTTGGGGAGGGACAGTCTGAACATGTGGGGGGGGGTACTGTTTCTGTTAGCCCAAATTCTGGTGATGGTTTTATCAGTTCAAGTTCTGGTGAGCTAACTGGTTGTGAGAACTGTAATGAAAGAGACATGATCCTGAGAAGCCGTCCTTATTGAGTGGTTCGTAAACCAGATCGATTAATTCAACAAATGTAGTTGTGAACTCATCAATCTGTAAGTACACATTTAAATATTTAAGCACATGAGTGTAGTACAGTTATTAACATGTAAGTATGCAGTTATATGATAAGTAAGGGGGGGATTGTTATGTGTTATTGTTATATATTATTATATGCTAGCACAGCCCTCATAGAAATCATTGTGGAATATCACAGTGGAATGTGGAGTGGCTTGGGGGAATCTAGAATGTGGGGGAATGCAGTGAGGGCAGTTTTTAGTTGGACATTAAATGAATAATGACTTCAAGAAAGGCTCCCGTGTGTTTATATAATACTTGATCTTAAAGACATGACAGCACCATGTATGCTGGAGAGTGGAGACCTCCTCCACCAGGACATTGAGTTCATCGTCCGTGGACCTCTTGCTCCTCTTCTGCTATCACCTATATGTGCAGGGCGTGCAGGCCACCAAATACTCGGCTACCACAGAAGGTCTCTCGCTGTGTCTAATCGGCTCTGTTGAGTATTAATGACTGGGAACGTTGTGATGCCATCGCGTGGCGGCGTTGTTAGTGGACCACGGGGGTGGTTGCTGTCTGTCATTCACTACTGCAGAAGAAACCTGCATAAAATGAGGTCTAAGTGCAATGAGGTTGCACATGGTTCTGCAAGTAACTAGCTGGGAGATGCGATGCTAAGCGTGCACTATGTGCAAAATATGCTCCTTATGCACAGTTATCAGGGCTAGTTATGCTCTACGTTGGGAGTAATGTTCACCCGACATGGGGCAGAGTCTTGCTTAAACAATGCTGAGCAGGTATGATATGATATGATATGATATGATATGGCATTTCCAACGCGCCTATACACAAGTGTTTCAAGGCGCGACGAGGCGGGGGGGGGGGAACAAGGGGAAGACAGACAACGATCCTACTAGGCCAGGTGTCATTCAGATCGCGCCACTGCAGTGGTGGGGGAAGGGAAAAGTGCAAGGGGGAGGGGGGGGAGTGCAGTACAAGGTAAGTAGCGTAAAAAAAAATAATAAATATGGCCAGCTGGTGGCAAGTGCAAGGTAGATGCAGAACAAGTGCTGGGAAGGGGGGGCTGTAAGGATACAGTGACAGTCCCGCAGTGCAGGGGGGTGCCAGGGAGGCAGTGCAAGTGGAGAGTGGCTGGGCCCTGGACCGAGGTCACTGAGAGTGGCCCAGTTGCAGATTCAGAGCAGATTCAGTGAATAATTAAAGCTGTTCAGCAGGGGAGAGGGAGAGAGAAAGCAGAAGCAAAGAGGAAGGTTTTGAGGTGCTTCCGGAACCGGAGGTGGTTCTCCTCGAGTTTCAGGGAGGCAGGAAGGCTGTTCCAGAGGGAGGCCCCTGCTGCAGAGAGAGATCTACCCCCAGCTCGTTGCTTCGAGAAGCGGCTGACCCTGAGGGAGTTGGAGACGGATGAGCGAAGGGCTCGGGAAGGAAGATATTTAGGAAGAGAGAGTTGAAGGTATTTGGGCCCCAGGCCCCAGAAGGCCTTGTGGACTACCATGATACCTCTCTCAGGGGGCGGGGGGCATTTTTGGTCAAATGAGTCTTTGAGAAAATAACTGCTGCTCTGTAGGAGTGCATGGGTGAATATTGACTAAAGTGTCTACTCAGCCCACACTACTACAAAGCCAGCAGTGAACCCGATCATAACAGTGAAACAGACACAAGATGAAAGGTGCACCTCCTTTGCCTATTTTGGTAACGCAGGCTGTTATACTCTTAGGAAGGGGTGTCAGCTGTAACAGTAGCAACACAAACAGCTTTTGTAAAATCAATCCAACATAAAAGAGTGTCCAATCAAGGTTCTAGAAAAATACAACCTTTAATCCAACTAAAAATGTACACAACTAATAGAAAATACTAACCAACGCCACCCCCCCCCCCCAATGGGCAGCAATGTCATTCAACAGAAGAAGATGTTTTTGGGAAAAGGTAGAAAGTTTGGCTTATAACCCATGGGAATGTCAAAGTCAGGCCATGGGGACAGAATCACCAACATTACCTTTAAAGCTTGTCAACAGCGTCGCTATAAGCGTGTAGGGGCTGCACTGAATGTTGAAAAGTCTTCCTATTGGATAGTTGTTGTCAAGAGTATTTGAGACGGGGCCCACAATTGACTGAAAAGGCATCGAGACAATGGCTTACAGTGGTTTGAATCAGCGTCCAGACGAGTGGTGCGTGGATCTAGCTGATGAGTCGAGCAATGGAATCTGATTGGTCGAGTTAGCATTGCTATGACTCAAAAGTGCAGGTAAGCGGATGGAAGTTTCTTATAGTGTCAAAGGCAGCACTGAGGGTCCTGGTGAAACAGGCCTGAAAACCTTCCTGAATCAGAAAATAGACTCTGGGCTGCTTCTTACTCTTCTGTGGGGAGGAAGGGGGGCACTCCGGGGTATCTGTAGCACACATACGTCATTCTCCTTGCTTCCCAGGCAGTAGGGGTTGTAGTGCACACTTGCAAGGTTCTGCCATCCTTAGCAGCAGGTTCATGGGCACTATTGTCTCAGTTGCCGAGGTTCATGGCCAGACAGCTGGTCATCCCACATAGACCTGACAATGGTTAGGGACAAGGGCTTGCTCGGATGTCTTTGTCATCGCCTCTATGGCAGAGGGCATTGGAATAGACTCTATCCCCAACAGAGGTCCAGTGAATGCTTCTTCAACAGTGTTCCAAAGATGAGCCAACTAAGGAGATGATCTCCTTGCTCCTTACAGGCAAAATGTCACTGCCGATCAATTTGATGTATGTATTCATACCACGCTTATTCCTCAACGAGGAACATCCAAACAGAGTCTGTGTTTGGTTCCCTTCTAGCCTTCTGTAAAGGCTCTGGCTCAGGGCTGCTTTGACAAATGCCCTTTGCCCAGTCATGTCATGTCCAGTGTGATCTGTCTGCAGGAAGTGGCTGAGGGGCAGCTGTGATAGCAGTACTCCATTAGGCATGCAAACACTGTTTGACCATAGCAGAACTACGCCAATAGGTGTATCAACGCGGTGTGGTTGTAGTAGTGCAGCCATGCCACTTACACTGTGACTCCCTACACAGTATGACAGCACCTGCACTACCTGCATCAAGGCTACAGAGTGATGGCAGCAGTACCTGGTGCGCACCCAGAGCCAGTTGTGCTTCTAGGCTGTGCTTCTAGGCTGTGGAATGTGGTAGCTTGGCCCTCGCATCTTCATAGGGTTAAGGGGGTCTGAAGCCATCATGGTTGGGAAGGAGTAGCCAAGCTGAGGGATCTACAGCTTTCCAAGGAGAGCTCTGGGCACAGGAAGTGCACAGGGCTGAGCCATCAGATGTGTATGTGTAGGGGGGTGTTCCCCATTGAGAAATACGTGGAGTAGCACTGACCCAACACAATGTTCTCAACTTAACAACAGAGAGCGGGAAACAGTCAACGTATATTTGGATATAGGGGATTGATGTTGTCCCACCAATCAGTTTTGTAGCCTATCTCAATAATGTCACTAAATTGTCATGCGATAATTTGACCACTTTGTATAAAATGTTCCTCCGCAGTGGGCGGCCACGACAGCTCACTTCATTCAGTTCAGTTCCACAGGGCTGTCTGAACCGCGTTACCCCGCAGTTGTTTGGGTCCAATAAAGTTGTGTTACTTCTTGCTTGGTGTACGCTCCTTCTTGGGTTGTTTTGTGTTCTAGTGATTACTTCTGCATGAGGTCCACTGATGCATGCTGCACGTTGCCGTGAATGGAGAAATCAGCTTCGATACCCTCCCGCCCCCGGGTCTGGAACAGTGGCCAGGGCAGGCTGGAGGTCCACTGCTAAAAGGCAATCCAGTCCAGGTTATGACACTGGGTGGAGGCAAGAGTTTGGGGTAGGATGGAGGGCAGTGGGAAGCAACCAGACTTCGGCACGGAGTAGGTACTGCGCACTCATGATCGCTCGCAAGTGACACTGTGTGTTTCAGCAGCCACCACCTGCTGCACTTTAGAATTCATCACTCGCAGCCCAGGTAGGTGTTCGGGGAAATTGAATTTGCCCCAGGGAATCTGCTGCTGTGTTTTATGTCTCAGGAGGATAGCTCAGAGGCAACGCGCTAGCCTTGGTAGCAAGGCAACGCAGAGCAACACAGGTTCGATCACCGGGTCCGTGCTTAGAAACCTCTGGGTATTAAGCACATCGTAAATAACCAATTATAAATATATATTCACCTTTTGAGAATAGAGTCTTCTCACAAAAGGGAATATAACAACCCAGAGCCGCAGTCTGGTTATGATTCAGGGTGAAGGGGTGCGCCCAATAATAGCCCCGGGGATCACCCCAGATTTGCTCAGGTGCCGCAGCCATGTCCCTACCATCAGGGGAGCCGATTTATGAATTTCCCGGGGGGGGGACCAAATACAGGAAGTGACATCACTGGCAGTTATATGACTGCAAATTTGCATGTAGTCGCCAACTTGGTGCAACGGCGCGCGGGGGGCAGCTGTTGGCGCGCGCAGCGTAGAACAGTGGAAACATTGGCTAGCATGCACTGCATATACTAAAGTCAAGAAAGAAGGAGATTTAAGCCTTCGAGACATCACTGCCCTACTCCACCGCTCTATAATCGTTCAGCAACACAACTAGGATGGGAGAATGAAATGCTTGCTAAACAGAAGGTACAGGTGCAAGGTGGAGTACCACCACCACCACCAAAAAAAGTTCCCAATTCAAGGGAAACGAGAAGTAAAGACGTTTCCCGATTAAAAACTACCAAGCAAGATGGGTGTGGTGCCATAGTTCAGTAAAACATCAACAATTCAAACTTACAATAGTGCTGCTGTAGATTGGCCAGCCACAAGTGACATTTGCTAAGATGTTACCTCTGGGTAACCAGATAGAGTTAGGGATGTAGCTTAATCTTAAACCTTTCAGTGGACAGATCAAATGTGCTGCTGAAGTATAATGCAATCCTGGCTGAAGTATAATGCAATCCTGGCTGAAGTATAATGCAATCCTGGCTGAAGTATAATGCAATCAAGTGTGGTTTCCGATTTGGGGGGAACAGTGTTAACTGCTTTTAACATTGTAGTTTACCAGAGCAGTTACCCAGGCTCACCCTGCACCCAGGTGATGTTTGGGACTGATCGAAGCACTCGCGTCTAAATGTTGTAGCCATGGTTGTCTCCATGTTTTAAAAACTCCCACTTTCTGGGTTTTCAACATTCATTTGAAACACCCCTTATTCAAAAAATGAAGGAGTCAGTAAAAAAAAAGTACACCCCACTTATGCTTAATAACGTCTTACCTTCCAAGAAACCTTCAGTCAAAATTCACCCACTGCAATGTTCCTAAATTCAGATTGCAGAGTAGTGTCCGACTGAACCTCAATCAGCTCTTCCTGGGCATCAAATGGATGATGCACCACCTCCTCTGCCAGAAAAGTCTGCATCACCCAGTCATTAATGCCAGCATTTACTTCAGGGAAGTGTTCATCAAAGCTGGACCTTAATGTTGCTAGGTGGCTTGCCCAGCTCCAACTGTTCTTTTGCAAAGGTCTAGCTTCCTCTTGAAGGCAAATACTTTTTTATTCATTCTTTCCTCTTTGTTCCCATGTCCACAGGAATGCCCCCAAATGTGGGATTGGGAGTTTCTGGGGTGGTGAGTTCTAGTGGTCTTAGTTTCCTTTATAAAATGCACAAATCATATAATATGTCAACCAGACAATGTATCATTGTGTACAGCTTAAAGGGGGCCACCTGACCCAAGGCAGCACACTCTGAGATGTATTTTGGAACAATCAACATTGTAAACACACCTCTAGTTTAGATTGTAAAGAGTGCTTGTGCTGCAATTACAAGCACCCAGTTAATAAAGTCCAGACTTAAAACACTTGATCAGCATTCAGTGAGTAAAATAACATTGTAAAAATAAAATGCAGCTTTGCATAAAATTACAGAGAATTTTGGGATTATCAGGCACTGGCAAGCGGGCTCTGCTGTTGCTGTGGGAGAAGTGAGACTTGCGATTGTGCCAAATTTAAGTTTAATAGCTGCTGTTTATCACAAGATGGCAGGCCAGCACAGATCTTAACCACTGTATGCCCACTGAACAGCTATAAACCCAACTATGTCAGCAAGAGGCTGATGTAGAGGAACCAGTGTTAGAAAGCAATGAGGTAATTATACTGTACCATATCCCGTGGGAGGTGATGCCCCCCCAAGACTCAGTGAAGGCCCCTCGTGTCAAAAGGTTGAAAAGTCCTGCCGTCTCAGTCCCCACAGTCCTAACTTCTCCCCCGCTTAGAGTGGAAGCAGTCTGCGGCACACAGCTTGTAATGCAAATCGCACATTTTAAGCGTCAGGACAAAAAACAGAGACCTGAATACATTGCTGAGGTAAATGAGTTCTGACTGGCAACACTGGTAATACCGTATAGAGCCACATTATCACACTGCCCATCTATGAGTTTGAGGGCAGAGGTGGAGGAAAATCCTTTAGCAAGAAGCTGGAGGTATTTCCTCCACCATACCGCCTAAAATATAACAATTTGGGGTATTACCACCAGCAAAATTACTACCAGCAGTAATACCACTGAAATCTGCCATTAATGGGGACTAACACTGCCTATCACCACTTGTAATCCGACAGTAATACCGCCAGACCAAGCGGCAGTAATGGTAGTACAGTTTGGTGGTATCTTGGCAGATTTACAGGCCACACAGAGACATCACCCCTCTCCATGTTGTCTTTTATTGTAAAGTGGAGTACCAGGTTTCAGACCTGTAAGATACCCCTGTCTCCTCAGGTGACTCAGACCCCCACCATTCCATCCTACATAAACTTGATGCCCCCAGGCTGTTCTTCTAGTCTACTTTTATTCTACCCATGTAGATCCAGGAACGTCATACTCCTGTTACTTTCATGGATTATTTTACTTTCTGTTCCTTAAAGCCAGGGGTCTTAAACATGTGGCTCTCCAGATGTTTTGGACTACGACTCCTACGATCCATCACCATTGACTATGCTGGCTGGGGCTGATGAGCATTGTAGTCCAACACATCTGCAGAGCTAAAGGTTGCAGAACCCCGTGTCCAAGCAGAGGCCTGGAACTCCATACTGCCACAAGCACCTTATCATTTGACTCTGGCTCTGAAATAGAGACTTTATGCCGGCCCTTTACCCACAAACACTGGTTGTTAATATTATACCTTGGAGCTGGTACGCGTTAATATCACTAGTGCAAGAAACAGAAGTTCAGGACGGGCGGTAAAAAGACTTCTGTGGGTCGTATGCGGCCTATGAGTTCACAGGGTTTGGCTGACCAGGGAATAGCACACGAGGCATGGAGTTGGGACAGGTTGGCAGGTTAGCTGCTGGCAACCTTTCAGGTGGCAACCGTAAACCCATGAAGAGGGAGCAGAGATGTGCTTCTTTGCCCCCCTGATTCTCTGATATGTCAGAGCTACATTTTCAAAGCCTCTCTCTGAATGGAGCATGAGTGCATTCATCTCTCAGTTGACTCACGCAGTTATTGTTCTGTCTGTGTCTTTCATTTGTTATAAAACAGCACCCAAGCTTGGTGGCTCTCAGGGGGTAGGGAGCCTGGGACGCTCCAAGGACAACGAACTGGCAGCCAGGGGGTTTTAGTAATGCGCTACTTTTGTAAACAAAATGAGCCCCCAAAAAATCTTTTTTTTGTGACTGCACCAGTAAATCATCAAGAATCGATGACTGGGAGAGAGGCTGCAGGAGAGCGATTCCCCCTTATTTGTATGGTACAGTAGCACAGATAGGAGAAAGAGGTTGGTTGGCACTCGACTTACATCTACCTGTTCAGTAGCACAGCTGGGAGTGGGTAGTTGAACTGGCTTTGGGGTCCCCGTTTCTCTGTGATAGCATACTCTTGAGGGCATACTTTTTTAATGAACATTTAATTGCAACTGCATGTGTATACCAAGTGCTTAATTTGTAAATCAGTAGGTGCCTGTGCCCAAATATGTTCTAGCACTTCTGCGACACTTGGCAGTTACACACCACTGCTGCCACCACCCATAGTGCGACAGAGGCCGGGCCTTTGTGGGGCCTCAGCAGGGTTGGACTGGGACAAGAAATAGGCCCGGTCACCCAAAAAAAAGTGGCCCACCCCTCGCCTCAAAAAAGTGGCCCACCCCTCGCCTCACGACCCTTGACCTCTGATGACATCACCAGAAGTGATATCCTCTGACCACACAGTGCCATCCTGGGAAGCGATGAAACACCACCTTTCACCCCTTGACAAAACAGGAAGTGGCATCAAATAGCATTGTCCCTAAGTACACTCAATTACTGTGAATCCAGGCAGACGTCCAAGTCCAAATGATAATGTTATTGTATAGCACTTACGCTTAAGCTCTTTTTTTTATAGAAGAAATATGCATACAATATCACCCAACCTGTGGCGGTACTCATTTATCGACCTAAGAAGGATGAAAGGCTTATTGGAAAAAAAAAAAAAGAAAAGAAAACAAAATGGTTTCTATTTTTGTTTCTTCCAAACCAGCCCAGGCATGGCCAGAAACCGGCCCCCACCCCCCAGTGGAGCCGAAAGGCCGAGGGGCCAATCCGACCCTGGGCCTCAGGCTCCATTAGGAGCCTATTCATAAAGACAAAAAAAAGCGCACACATTCTTTTGCCGCGATGACCATCACGGCAAAAGGTGTGCACTTTTTCTTTTGTCTTCATAAATAGGCTCCCAATGGAGCCTGAGACCTCACAAAGGCCCGGCCCCTGTGGCACTAAGCATGTGTGGCAGGGGCCGTGGATCAGACTGCTGATTGTTAATGAAGCAACAGCCCGACCCTTTGGTCATGTATCCTCTTTTTTTTTTTTCTTTTCAAACTGTGGATGCGCGCCCCCCTGGGCATGAGGCTGTGGCCCATGTTAAGATTGATGCTTGGGTTCAATGAGTACAAGGAGTCGTTCAGCTTGGGTTAACTTCTTTACTAAGTTGACACAGAAGGTAAGTACATATGAGGCAAATAGGTTAAGTAAGTAAACAGGGAGAGACATCCACCGGCCCCCTCATCATCCAAGTCCAGGCCCCAACTGACTTCGTGGAACACCCAGACACAGTTCATCCATAACATTCCACACCAACATTCCGTCAAGGGCTCTTGCACACAGATCTATCAACCAGGAGGAAAAGTACAAACACAACAGCCCACCAGTGGGGCGCGCCCCACAGTTTGAATACCGCTGCCTTAAGCCCTACCCTCCAGGACCATACACCAGTATGAGTCCTAGAGGGGAGGGCTTAATCGCACATTTTTGCGATTATACCCGGCCGGAGAGAAGTGATGCAGTATCGATGGAAAGGGCCATCGATGCTGCATCACTTCTCTCCGGCCGGGGGGGGGTTTGGGGGGGGGTGGTGGGGGGGATCAGCCCGACTTGATTTTGCCAGGGGGGGGGGAGGCTCCGTACTCGGCGCCCCTGCCTACCATGAAACACACACCACATCGGCTTCTTTGCTGAGGAAGAGCTTTCAAAAGCCTGTGTGGCCAAGAAGGGAGGGGAAATGAAGAATCGCCCCGACAGAGACGTTTAATAGTCCTTAGCAGCAGACATGGGAGCAGTATAAAAATCATGTATGGGCCATGAATGATTGATAGCTTGGATGACGCAGGGGACACCTGCAATTTCAAATGAAAACGAGGCCTTCAGAGCTCCTGCAGACGGGCCGCCCAGAGGGACAGCACATGCATGAATTGCCGCAGAGGCCTGCAGAGTGCAAGTCGGGAGGTGGTCGGGTAATTGGAACGTTCTAGGTGCGCCTGAGGGGCTGGAAGTCACTAGTATGAAAGCCGCCATCCTTTGGATTCTCAGTAAAAGGTTTCAAGATGATTTTCAGGACCAATGCGAGATCAACAGAGTGCGCCGTGCATTGTGTGGCTTGCACCCAAGGCCAGAGCCTGGCAGATCCCTGAGATGGATGGCATTGGACAGTGCCCCTCAGTTTCCCACAATGAAGGCCTGACCCTGGGCAGCTGCGTCAGAAGAAGACGGAATGGGGGACTCTGAAGCTGTGAGAAGGGAAGGCCTTTAATGCGTGGGTGCAGATTGCATAGAACATGGAAATACTCTGAAGCTGTGAGAAGGGAAGATCATTAATGCGTGGGTGTAGAATGCATAGAAGATGAAATGAGGGGACTCTGAAGCAGTGAGAAGGGAAGGTCTTTAATGCGTGGGTGTAGAATGCATAGAAGATGGAATGAGGGGACTCTGAAGCAGTGAGAAGGGAAGGTCTTTAATGCGTGGGTGTAGAATGCATAGAAGATGGAATGAGGGGACTCTGAAGTGGGTGCAGATTGTATAGAAGATGCAATGAGGGGACTCTGAAGCTGTGAGACGGGCAGATCATTAATGCGTGGGTGCAGATTGCATAGAAGATGCAATGAGGGGACTCCGAAGCTGTGCGATGGGAAGATCATTAATGCACGGTTGCAGATTGCATAGAAGATGGAATGAGGGGACTCTGAAGCTGTGAGAAGGGAAGGTCTTTAATGCGTGGGTGCAGATTGCATAGAAGATGCAATGAGGGGACTCTGAAGCTGTGTGAAGGGGAAATCATTAATCATTGGGTGCAGATTTGGCACCTTCTAGGGGGCATTCAAGGGGTTGGTGCCAGACTCACTTATCTGTCCAACCCACTGCACCCAGAGATAGGTCAAGATATTTGTGAGGAGATAGTGTGAACCAAAGGTCCACGTCCTTGCCCCAGGGCGCAGAAAAAGCATCTCCCTTGTCCCCTGCGATCCCAGCCGGTTCAATCATGTGATTCGGGTGAATCACTGGAAGCCCACTGAAGAATTGCCATGTCCTATCGGAACACCATACACCGATCCAGTGCAAGGGTTTGTTCGATTGCGTCATAGTGATATCAGACTGGGTCTTCTCAGTCGATTCGGGCAGGTTTTTAGGCAGAAAATGAGTTCAGAAGCCTACATAACGCACCAGCACTTTCCTGTTTCCTTTGTGAGTTGAGTTTGGCTGCAGAGGGCGAGGCAGGGGATTGGAGAAAGAGAGACTTTTGAGAGGGTAGGCAGGATTTCATTTTTCTTTTGGGACTGTGTGTGTTATTTGGGATTTGAAAATGTTTTTTTTAGCTGGGAACCCTTTTTTGTTTTCTTACTTTGGAATCCAAGCAGGCAGGCAGTTTATTTGTTTTTATTTGTTAGGAAGTCATTTTTCCTTTGTTTTGTGGTTTCAATTGGAAACCTTTGTTAATTAAGTTGAGGAATCCTTTATTTTTGATTACTTTTGAAGACAGTTTATTTGATAAGCATGTTTTATGCGAGGGAAACCTTTGTTATTTTGGTTGAAAACCTTCCATGCATTGCTTCTTTTAGAGAAATAAACGAGTATTTTCCTTTTGGTTAGGCAAGCTTCTTTTTTCTGTTGGGAAAAATGGCATGGGGGAGGGGAGCAGGGTCTGGCGCTCTGCTGTATGTGAGGAGGGGTTACAGTGATCTGACTCCACGGGGGCACCTTGAACTCCAATCCTCGAACTTGGAATCTGAAGAGGGGGAGGCACAGATGAGCAATGCTTGGCTGAGGTGCAGGTACGATCTGCCTCCTCCAGATCCTCCAGAAGTTGGTGGTGCTTGAGATGTTTTTGGCAGGATGGGTGGGGATGATGGTACTGGAGTGATATGGGAACGGTAGTATCATAGAGGTAGGGGAGGAACCTGGGCCAGTGGCACAGCCAGTACTGCTAGGGTCAGAAGGAGGAGAGCCAGTACCGCAGGGGACAGCAGGAGGAACAAAGCTCGGTGAGGGATCATGGCAGTCCCAGGCGGTTCTCCCAAAGTACAGGGAGGGCAGGAAGACAGCCAGGCCCAATCAAGAGTTTCAGCAGCAGAGGCTGATTCTATCGAGTGCCCCTTGTGCCCGGGGTCAAACACCATTTAGAGCGGGATTCCCCAGGTACCCCTGCCCTCCTGAACCTCGTATGTTACCTGCACCGGGGTGTGTATGACACGTTCCACCTACATCACGCCCACACCAGTGCTCCTGGTGAGGAGACTGCAGTGGAGCACTCCCCAGCTCTCCAGGGGAACAGGGACAGACATATCCAGTCAGCGAGCGAGTCCTGAGCACGAAGGAACAGGTTGGTACTTACTCATAAACGGACCAGGCCAATCTCAGGTGCCATTCGAGTTTAGGAGGAAGATCGTGAATGTCGCAGAGAGACGCGTCATGGACAGGATTTCCCGGTGAATTTGCACATTGTACAACACATCTTCAGCCGAGGAGAATTGGTGCATGAAGCGGTAATGTCCCATGCCTGACATCACTTTGAGAAGCACAACCCAGAGTACATTTGAGAGTGCTGAGCATTTTGCTGTGGTGGCCCGGGATACCTTCGTAAATCAATTTTGTTTTGTTTTCTGAAGGAGGGGTTTTTATGTTGGTTTTGTTTTTCTCTTTCATTCCCCTAAAAAATTTGCAATAAATTACTAAAGAACAAAATTTGAATATAAAATTCATGATCAACTTTGTTCAATTTCATTTGTTGTAATGTGTGGAGTGTTGACGATCATGCATTCCAGGGAGCGCAGAAAATTAAAAAGCAGGATTCAGGTTGGAATTCTTTCAGAAAGGATTGGAATTACATGGCACTCATTTAGACATTACCCACCCTAAATCTTTCAATACTTGGTGGTCTAGAGAGAGAGCCTGTTAACAGGGACAGTTATGTTTCATGACGCAAGAAACACAAGTACGTAAGGTTGCTTGGGAGTCAACCCTTTGGTAACAGTGTAATATGCCTTGCTGAGATTTGGTAATTAGGTTTTGCAATGAGTCCCACTACATGAAGGTAATCAGCTCAGACACATAGGAGTTCAGTGAGCAACTCCTCGCTATTCGGGTGCATGTCTCCTGAGAGGAATGGAAAAATGCATTGTGTGCCCTCACCCTGGTGAGACAGGAGAGCTGTCCAATTTGTGTGTGTTCCCTCACCACCTTTGTGACAGGAGAGACATACACATTCAGTGCGTAACCTCGCCTCTGCAGTACAGGAGAGATGCAAAAATTCAGTGTGCAAATAACTTTGTTCAATCATCGCAACATCTAGGGTAAAATTGATGCCCAACTGGGCTATGCTCTGATAATATACACAAAATGCAGCACAATTGGTACTTCAAACTCTAGATGGGGGCGTCCTTCATATTATTGGTCATCATCACCTCTCTTACCAACCACCATCACCGCCACAATACAATTTAATCTCCAGAGCCTGAGAAAGTAGTGTTAGTGGAAACCACAGTATCCACCCCATTCACGACACTAACCAGGCTGTCTTGTCCACTGGGACATAAGATATCCTCTGACTCAACAATGACGCTGTGCTTGCAAAAATAGCAGTATCTTGCCATAGTCACTGGGCTATGGTGATCATTCATTTTAATGAACGCCAGTTGGTCTGTATGATCTAACGCAAGTCTTTCCCTATTGTTGGTGACAATAGCAGCACTAGAACCATGCCCAGACACTACCATAGCTAGGAGGTGAGTTTAGGATGTCAATGGCTACACGGACAAGTGGGCTGGCCACAAAGACGGCTTGTAAAACCAATACTGCAGTGGGTCATAGTCCTAGTCAAGCTGGCATGTTTAACCCAAATACACATCCAGAATCTGTGCAAAGGTATGCCCACTACCGCTACCTATTGTTCCCCAGTCACAGATACATTGAAGAATGCAGAATCTGAAAGCATTGCACATGGGGTGCCCCTGCACCTGACACAGCTGCCTTGTAGAAGGTGCTACCAGGTGGAGACAGACTTCTTACAGGCAGTTGAAGATGGTGTTTCCTGTCTTTGAAGCCCTTGCTCTGCAAGCAAGTGATTTTGCAAATGCCACTCAAGTGTATTCTTGCCCATTCCAACTATGTCTTCTGTATGTGCCCAAAATCTAGATTGCAGCCACTTGAACCTTAAAACAGCTCTCAACAAATGACACCAAAAGATGCCCAATGTTTTCTTTCATGCATTTTATCTCTGGGTCCTTCGGAAAGGTTGCCAGTCTGACTGGCCTGTGCTATCATGTGTGTTGCTCTTTTGAATTCATTTATTTTGAGCAAGCAGGTCAATTGAAGTTCCTCACTCAGTGACAATGTTCGATTATGACTGTAGCTGTAGTCCCTTACAACATTGCTTTGCTCACACAGCTGCTCAAGCATATGCAATGTTTCATTACAGTGGACTGACAGAGAAATGTTTAGCTGCTGGAATGGAAGTTGCTGCTACACCTGCATTGCACTCACAGCATTTCTGGGGCTGGGTGACCAGAGGACATGGGAGCAGATCTTGTGTGCTACAGCACCCATATCATGCACCAGGGATCCATCGCTGCTGACAAATGGTGTCACCACAAGGTGGAGAACATGTGCAAAGCACAGCACATGCATTCTGTTCCACAGCTGTCATATGATATGATATGTTAATTATAATGCACCTGTGTACAAGGTCTTCTAGGCGCAACAAGACATGGGAGGGAAAACAAGGAGAGGACAAGACAAACAATCTTACTAGGCCTTGTGTCATTCAGATCATGGAAGTGCGACAAAGCAAAGTGCAGGGGAAGGGAGAGAGGGGAACGTGCTGGAGAGGGAGAAGTGCAGTCAGGGCAGCAATGCTCTGAATAAGTGCAGCCAGGGCAGCGTGGGCCTGGTAAATGTTCACGCGTGTTGATTAAGTTCCTCTTAAATCCGTAGCTCTCAAGCAGGTGTTACAAATGATCACCACTTGTGATCATCTCCACCTACAAGAATATGTCCCGCACCCCAAATTGTATTCTGTACCCCCAAACTATTCAACTTTGTGTGTGTGTAAGCACGTGCATGTGCAATTGTACAGTGCTCAAGAAAGTGGTGCAGTGCACCTCACAGCTAATCAACCTGCCACTAATGCCCACTGCCTGTGATCAATCACCACCTCCAACAAGTCCTCTAGGACTGGCAGTTTGTTTTCTGTTTCCGTAAGGTTTGGCAAATTAATTCCTTTCAACTGGTTGTGTGGGAGAGTGTGTTCAATCAAGCAGGCCCAGCACATATGCGCAAGGCGACCCGATCAGATTCCTGGCAGAGAAAGTGAAATCTCTCATAAACATCCTAAGGTCTTGCCTGCCTTGCAGTGAAATGCAAATCCCTTTCATTGGGTTTTGCAAAAATAAAAAAATAGAATTGCACTCTGTTGAGCTCTGCATACAATCAGCCTAGCCAATGTCCCTGCTATAACATGCATGCACAAAATGCAAAGATGCTTTCTTTGAAAGTCCCAAAAGCCCTGCCTAAAAATGAAAATAAAATGCTGCCAAACAGCAAGACGCCTGAAGCTTCTTTTCCTTTTTGAATTGGCCGCCTTTGTCTCTCGCCCCCTAGATGTATTAAATTCACAACATGAAAGGATGCTTTGTTTACAAGCCCAAAAAGACCCAACTTTTAAAATAAATATTGTTGTTATTTTATTGAGCACAGCCCTAGCTTCGATATGCAATGGAGCACTTTTTTTATTGTATTTGGTTAAAAACCTTTACAAATTAATATACAAACTATATCAAATATTACATGTCCTAGTTCATTTACATACACAAATGGGATTTACCTAAAATCTTAATACAAAACAATTTTCATAAAAAATAGAATAAAAGAAATAATGTTCTCAAACAACTTGATAGACAGCTGATTCCTCATAAATCGTTTCCTTCAACTTCAAATCAATGGTAGCCAATATCAAGGTTAATCTACTAATAAGCTTTATACTTTCTCCCCACAGACATCTTTGCCACAAAGCTTCTTGAGACAGAGTAGAACATGAATGCATAAAGTTACCGAACATTGATTGTCTCAAGTCCTCTAAATATTCACAACAAAAAAACAGATGTTTGAGAGTCTCAAGGACGGTGGCATCTTTACAAAAGCGGCATGAACCCAATGCAAATTTGTTATCACATTTATCCCATTGTAGTAACCTTTTATTGGTATGAAGTAGGTTCAATTTATATTGAAGATATATATTACGACCTGAGGCAGATGGAAATTGCATGATATATCTTGATTTGTCCCCCCACTTCCTTCTGAACTGGGCAAACTCATAATAAGAGCTATATGAGCCAATTCTGTCTGCCTGACAGCTCCAATAATGCAAGTGCAGTTTCAATTTACAACTACGTAAACCCAATATAAGATCTTCCTTCGAGATCCCAAGCAATGTCATTAGATCATTCATTTTTCCAGCATAGCCTGTTAATGAACACACACAACCTAGACTCAGCTGTTCATTTAATCTTCGTATAGTGAATTACAAGGTGGTTCGAGAATTTTAGCATAGTTGTTGAGTAGCCGCCAATTCCATTTGGCAGAGAGTGGCAGAAGACCTAGTTTGTGGCGAACAATGCCATTAGGAATGGAGGGAGCTAAACCAAGTACTCTTTTCCAGACTCCTCCTTGTAGGGTATCTAATATGTCATCCACATCATATAAACACATGTCTAGAAGGTATAGAATAGATGGTTGCCAGTCAAAGGATCGGCAGTGAAAGGGTCGACAGGTCAAAGGATCGACACCAAAGGGTCGACAGGTCAAAGGATCGAATTTTTTTTTCTTCACATATTCTTTTTTGGGGGGGTCCCCCCAAACCCCTTTTTTTGCTAAAAAACACTTATTTCCCCAAAAACGAAAACCTAAAAAAATATATATAATTTTAAAAAAATTCGATCCTTTGACCTGTCAACCCTTTGGTGTCGACCCTTTGGCCTGTCGACCCTTTAGATTCGATCCTTTGACTAGACACAGAATAGATGGTTCAACTTTTAAAAGATAAAACTGAAGGGCAGGCAGAAGTGAGAAACCACAGTCTTTCGCCATAATTATTCTCATTTGAGAGACTAAAGGTTTAATTTTACCTTGGATTTTCTCCCTCCACCAGGCCTTTGAGAAAGAATCAGATAGAGGATACCCCAAGTATTTGATTTCTTGTGCTATTTCAATTTGTGTACCATCAATCATCCCTTTGTAGGGGCATGCTTTTTTTTCCCCATCCGTTAATATCAAGATCAGAGATTTGGACTGGTTAACCCTTAAATTATGGGCTGCAGCATAACTGCTAAATGCATTGATCTTATTCTGCAGCCCAAGTGAGGTTTCATCAAAACGAAGATCATCAGCAAAGCCAATATAGTTCAATTTGATACGGCCAATTTTGATTGGATAGATAATTTCCTTCGCCCAGCATTCCTCCACATCACAAATGTACAAATTAAACAACACTGCTGCCAGCGTGCAGCCCTGTTTCAGCCCGATTTCAGAAGGAATAAGGTCAGTGAGAGCACCTTCCTTATTTAATCTCACTCTATAATTAAGGTGAGAATGTAACAAAACCATGAGCACCACCAGATGTTCCGGAATGCCCAATGCCAGCATCTTAACCCTTAAAAGATCTCTCAGCACAGTATCAAACGATGAAGTTAAAGCAAGAGCAGCCATATAGACAGCTCCCATATGGTTTTGCTTGGTGTTCAATTGGATATGAGATACCAGTGTAGCATTGAGAGGACATCCCATGTGACATCTAAAACCTGTCTGAAATTTAGATAGTGTTGCATTATTTTTCATATGTTCTTGGAGTTCTTCAAGAATTAACTGACAAAAATAAATTCGAGGACGCATCTGTCAGGGCAATGGGTCTGAAGTTCGCAGGGTCATCGATAGGACCTTTTTTATAAATAGGAATAATAACTGCTGAACACCAGGATGCAGGTATGACTTGTGAAAGAAATATAGCATCAAATTTATGTTCCCAAATCATTGCCCAAAGATGGATATCAGATCTAAATACACATGCTGGGATACCATCACGTCCAGTAGCCCACGAAGGATTTCATTTCATGATTGCCCTTGATATATCTTCCAGGCACCAAGGAGATCGAATCAGCATGGCTTTATGATGATCAATTCTAGTATTATTTAGGCATTGAACTGGTAGGTCGTAGTTATACTTAATATAATGTACCCACTCATCAGCAGATATTCCATTTTCCTTTTCACCCTCTTTTGAACATTTTATCATCCTTGGGATTGACCAGATTTTTCATGTATCACTTTTAAGTAGATGGTACATCATATTCTGATTATCACTTAAATAGAGTTTTATTTTTAAGTTATTCACTGCAGCTTTGTAATTATGAAGAATGTTCTTTTTTAACAAATAGTAATTTCGGGGTTCAAGAGATGACTTAAGAAGTTGTCGAACCTTATAGTTTTTAAGCTTCTTTAATCTAAAAATTGTCATGAGTAATTGTCATGAGTAATCAGTTACATATGTTTTAAGATTTTAGTCGTCATTTATCATAAATTGCAACTGGCACCGTTAGTTACCAGTTAGGGTGTCTGAATTCCTTTTATTTATATATCTGTATATGTTGTTTACTCTTTACATTATTTATTTTAGTAAGTTTTGTCGAATTACTGAATAATTTGTATTGTGAGGATTCATGTTTTATGAAATTTGTGATTTGTATTGTTTTTGTAATTTTGTGAATAATTATTTGAAAAGTTGGTTCACCAACTGTAACAAATTAAGAAAAAAAAATAATCTAAAAATGTCACTATTAAGATTGTATATGTGATGTTTTTTATCAATAACAGGTTTTCTTTGCTTTATCATCTCATGTAGGTGATAATCTATCCTCTCGGAAACAATTGAGTCTAATCGAACGAAATCATGATGAAAAGCTGAAAAGATAATATTCATTTCTAGATCGGCTTTAATTCGACATGTCAGCTGATGGCAGATTGAGGAGTTCCATCTGACCGATAGGCCAACCCGATCATTTTCTAACAATTTCAAGACCTGATTGGGCATAAAACCCCAGCTATCTAGTCTCAATTTTAGAGAAATTGCATAATGGTCACCATATCCCAGCTTCCTAATATCGATGACATCAGATGAATTATAAAGTATTGAGGATTTTAAAAAATGGTCAATGTGCGAATGCAATCCTCCTCATGACCATGCATGGCTGAAATCCTTCTCCCTAGTCGGGACTACTTGAATATCCCAATTGAGGAAGAAGTCCACCCATTTTTTATCATTCTTTACAGTACTAGAGGTGATTGAAGATTGCCTCCCAGTACATGTTTTATGAAACAAACAGGAGGAGTAAAATCACCCCCCAGCACAACTCTCACTTGGGCATGTCGAGTAAATGCACCTTCCAGAATTGTGTCAAGAATATCAGTAATTTCATTAAGCGTGGTTGTACTCCTATTCCAATGAATGCACATAATTAATAAAGGGTTGACATATAATAAACCGGGGGTTAATTCAATGGCTATTACAGTAGCATCCTTGTAAATAGGTTTCGCAATAAGTTTGCAGGCATTATTAACAAGAATAGCTAATCCTCCCGAAGGTCTACCCTTTTCCCCTCTAGAGGCAGGCTGTGAATGATTTTCGAATCCTTCCACAGTAAAATGTGTTACATGCATAGTTTCTTGTAAGAGAATAATAGCAGGGTGGGCATTTCCATCAACAGTGCCCCACCATCGATTGAAATGAGTCAACCCACAGCTATTCCACAACAGGCATTCAAATGGAATTTCATGCTGCACAGGGCGGGTGGCGCTACCAAGGTGGTCATGGGCACCACTGTCGATAAGTTATTATAACCAGAAAGTGCAGCAGCCATAGCTAATATCTGCTTAACAAAATCTTCGTTGATATGGGGTAACTGAACATTGTTGGGTGTCCTGACCCACGTTTGGACTATTATGCTGCAACATTTGGTGCTGTGGGATTAGGAAATCCAAGAGGGCGGAAAAGCCCACATTTGCGCCAGAATCCTGGAGAACCGCGCAGTTTTGCGCACAACAAAGTGGCCCCCTGACCTGCCACCCACCAGTGCAATTATGATGGGCCAGGAGCGCCATGAGTGAAATGTGTGCCAAAGGAAAAACAACAGTGCCGGTTGGCTAAAATAAAACGCTTTAAAATCACCTTTGTTTCCCTGAATGCAAGCTAAAAGTGCCTATTTTAAACATCACAAGATATTCAAAAATCTCAATGAACACCAGCAGACATTTGGCAGAATGTATTCTTGTGTGCATACAAAATCTGGAAAGATGAAGAGCCCAAAACAATGTTTATAACAAAACTGGCTGAGCTGTGGATGTCAGCAGCTTAAGTTAAACGGACAGAAAGCCACTAAAATCGAAATGTTTAAAATAAATGAGTGACCTACTTTTGAGTGTAACATAGGTTGCAACTGTTAAATGTCATAGTTTTGAACTTAGAATCAGCATTCTAGCTGCATGTGCAAAAATTGTAAGTTTGATTGGAATGTAGAAAACTGGGAACAAACATGACATGTAGCTGAAGCTTGGCTTAAAGAGATTGAATTCTGCCTGACAACTACCCCCGACAGGAGTTGAACTGGCTCAACAACTCTTCCCAGGCCTGGCTGCATTCTGCTGCCCCTGCCAAAAGGAGATGACACCTCTCTGATTGGATTAGGGGAGGAGCACCTGGGGACTACAGGAAACTAAACAAAGCACTGTCCCTGGCTCAGGCAAATGTTATATTGGGGTGGTCGTAAAATGGCTTCCTCTTGGGAGAAACTGGGAGGGGCAGTGCCTGTGAGAGCAAGCTGAGCTTGGGGGAAGTGGATAAACCAGAAATTCCACCATGTGCTTTGGAAAACCACACCCCTTTGGAGCCAGAGCATGATTTTAAAAAGATAGATAATTCATAGTGCGGACTTGTAAAAATTATATAAATAACATCCTCATTGTTGTGATTTTTCTGTGCACCTTTTAAGAGGTGTTAGGACCCTGTGGTATGTTCTTGGGGATAGTAGCGGAAAAACGGTTGTTACTCCAAATGTATGCATGTTAAATATCTGACACTTTATCATCTGAAACCCATATCCCTGGTGCACATTTGTGTAAAATCTGGAAAGGTTTAGAGGTCGTTATCTGGATGAAAAGGGGAGAATTCTGTCATAAGTGGACATGACATTGTACAAAGACAGGGATCGGATGGTTTGGTGCTACAGAAAATATGTTAACTGGACCTATAATATTAGAAAAATGGTACATAGATAAATATGTATTTGGATCAGAAATAGATTTGTGTGCAATTTGACAAGGGGAGGTTCCTCTGACCATAAAACCTACAGCATTACTCTGACACTCCATTCCCTTACCCCAATCAAGGGAGAGAGGAAAGCTTGGCCAATGATAAGTGAGAGGGGCACACACCCATTTTCAAAACACATAAAAGGAACATTGAAACCCAGGTAGAGACATTCACTTTCCACTTTCTTGCGGGACGCTTTGCCGGGAGACTCCAGACTTCAAATACATCAATCTCCAGAGACCAGAGATCCAGAAAGCAGAGCTGGTTGAATTTTTGCCAAGAACTTTTGCCAGAACCAGAGACCCAGAAGGCAGAATTATCCAGAGAGACCAGACCCAGACCAGATCACTGTGCAGTGCTGAGAGCTGACCCAGATCGCTGTGCGCGGAACCAGTACCAGAGAACCGCAGCCAATCTTGACCCGATCCGTGACGAAGTCGCATTCCTGTCCAAAATCTAGTGTGAATACCCAGCTAGCACTGTGCCAAAACCAATCTCTTAGTTTAAAATAATCTAATCCAAACTATTTTAGCCTATTAGAACTGCCTCCTAAAATCGTGTCATTCTGTCATTTTTAAAACTGAAAACTGTCATCTGTCATTCTGAGCTTTAAAATTTAAAATCCGAAAAACTACCTTTACTGAATTGGCCGTATCCGTTTGTGCTAGGAGCGAGTTTTAACTGTCACCTTAAAGCTAAGATTCTAGACTTTCCAACGAGCCTAGAACGACTTCCTACTCCTTATAGTGCCTCCGTAATTGCGCTCGACGCACGCGACTAAATTTGCCGTGATTTGACATTTTGCTTAATTTCAGCCACGTGTAAAAATATTTGTCCTTGCTTTCCTTGCTGAAATTCATGTGCAACCTGACATTCATTCCTAGAGCATTGCTAAAGTGATCCTGAATTAATTTAAAGTATCTCTCACTCACCCTGAACCTCCTATAGGGAATTAAAAGCAATTTGAGCATATGTTCCACTTAATTGCAACCACATCAAAGTATCTTGCCTGTGTTTAAAACTTCTACCTGTTTTCCTCTAAGCTTGCTAGGGGGGAACTGAATTATATTTGATTGCATTCCTGAGAACTGTGTGCTTTCCTCCCATCTCTTTACCCTGCATAGAGGGGGGGGGGGGGGATTGTCAAAGAAAATTGATTACATTGTCTTTTGTTGAAGTCATATCAAGTTTATTTTCTGTACTGCATTTTCATTCATCATTGCCTTGTCCTTGAAGCCATAAAAGCATTCTCAGCTGCTTTATCCTCTCTATATCACTTCTAAGCCATCAAAAAGAGTGTACCACTGTAACATTATCCATTGTTGATCACTATCATCTTCAGAAATGTGCTATCACATATTTAATTTATTATAAAAGTGTGATATATATATATATACACATATATATATATATAAATATATATATATATTGTTTAAATTTCAAATAAACCTTTAAATTTGCAAAACAAACGTACTTCTTGGCTCAGTGGGGTCAGGGGGATTCTAAGAGAGGGGTGTTATATAAGGGTTGTCATCCAGAGTAAACGAACTGGACATAAAAATATATCAATAAGGGTTTCCCTCAGCATCCCAGACTAGGCATTGACTTAGCTGTAGTGTTGAATTGAATCCGCTTACAACATGCTCCGTATTCTGATTTACAATTATAGGGGGAGCAATTGGTTTTTCCAAGAAGGATTTGGCCTCTAGTTCAGAGTGTTAAAGAAATGGAGTCAAACCAATGTACACAAAATTCTCTTTCTGCTCCCAGACCAATTTCATAATTAACCTGAAGTAGGATCCACATGTCATCCTATTATTATGATTGGTTGCTAATCTTACCCAATCGATATCTTCAGAGCATATTGTTCTTAGACAAGGAATCGTATGGAAAGCTTTTAATAAGGAAGAGCGATTCAAATTTGGTTTGGCATTAGTTTTTGGATCACTTTCCCATCCCAATATAAAAGGCTGGTCCTGATTTAGATTAAAATCATGGTTTCCATCTTTTTGTATAATACTAATGCCACAAGTCGCTCCAGCTGCAGCTGGCGCAACCATTCCCATAGGCATGTCAGTAGCCTTTTCTTTTGGTATCTCAACATTCATCGATGGTGGACTTGCACCATTATTATCAGGCGGTTCTTTCATAGCATGCACCGCCTTCTTAGATCGCAATGGATCCCTACCCAAAACCCCCATCATCCATGGCTCACCAGAGGTCACTTTATCAGCTAACCCACCACCTCTTAACTCCAGCATGCTAACCATCAATTTGTTTTCTTTTGTCTTTTCTTTATTAAATGTAGTTTGCTTATGAGTCATGGGATAGAACTGGGAGAGGGACATCTGCAATCCCCCCATCATGGTGCCTAGCGAGACAGGACTTGTTGGTATTGGGGTTTTACATTCATTCTTTCCCTTATTTCTTTTCTCAATAAAGTTCACACTCCCATTCTTTTTTTATCCCTACCTTATTCAATATTTTTTGTTCTTGATTTTTTTGAGGTGGGTTGAGGTCCAATAATACCTTGGATTCATCATCCAACTGGGATAGGTCAATAACCACCACGTTCTAAAATGTGGCAGTCATTACTTTTTATTGAGCAGTTACCACTGCCCTAGCCTGTTTCTTAGCCAAGGCATTTGCTTTAGCCCTCCTTTTCAGCGCCCTCCCGGCAAGCCTTTTTTCTTTACGGGTTAGGGTGACTTTAGGTTGAAATAACGGCTCACATTCTATTTGATCCGATAGTTCGAATTGCCCCATGACCATACATTCCTCAGAAAGATCAATCAGGTCAGTCAATGGGGAAGGACTATCTGGACCTTTTGACTTACCACTAGAATCCTCTAAAGGGGTAGGGACCAAAGCCATCGGTTGTGCTGGGCATGTGTCTCGTTTTAGTTTATCCAAGGGACGTTCCATTTATTTTTAACAGAGGTCAGCACTTTAAATAATTCATCGATATTTTCGTCAGTCTGTGTGTGGACCGTTTTGAAACCTATGGGGGTCATTACGCTCACAAAAGATCGCTTTTTCAGCGTAGGCACACCAAATGTATCATCAAATTGTATGGCACTATCTACCATAACCTTCCTTTAAGTTTGCCTTTCAGAAAGGGTGGCCACAGCATCACAGGTGAACAAAAGGCCTTCAATTAGATTGGTTTTGCTAGTAGTTCCCCAATCGCTGCCCTCATAATTCCAATCTCATAATGAGAACGCTCATGTCCCTTGTCTAACAGGTCCAGGATTTTTGCCAGAACAGGGAAATCAGGACTTAATGATGGAACATCAAGAGTAATGCACGCCGAGCGTGCTTTGTTGCTGGAAACTTTCTTATCTCTATCATTAAGGCTAGACTGAAACTCCTGGATGTCTATAATCATTCTATCATTAAGTGCAGTTGGAGTGCTTTTTACATTTGGAGAGCTCACCATAGGTTTACTAAGGGAATTATTTGTATCAAGGTCAGTTTCTAATACCAATTTTGACTTTTCACAGCCTATAACACCAAGATTAGATTTAAGGCCTCATCACGACTTTGGCGGTAACCCTTAAATCCGGCAGTCGCGCTATTACCGCCGGATTTAAGGGTCCGCCAAATCAGGACTTCGGCAGATTTCGCCCCAGATCTTGGCTGGGGGGAAATCTGCCGAAAATGTGCGCTATTACCGCCGGCGGTAAATCCGCCGGCGGTAATTCCCCATTCCCCTTGAGCCCAATGGGGAATGGGGCATTCCCGAATGGGCTCAATGGGGAATGGGGAATTACCGCCAAACTCGTGATCCGGCGCTATTAGCGCTGGGGAGTTCGGCGGTAGGGCTAATACCGCCAGCGGTAATACCTCTGGCGTTACCGCCAAAGTCGTGATCAGGTCTTTAGATGCTGTGTTGACCTTTTTTAGGGCATGATTGCTCATCATGAATACGTCTTCTTGCCCAACCATTCTCTGATTTACTGGCGTAGATGGACCAAGAGAGAGTCGAACACGCTTACCCAATTCTGCTTCAATTGTGGGGCCCATCATTGAACAAATATAGTGTCATCTTTATATGATATGTTAGTAATACTATACATACCATTACCGTTAGTGTGCAATGAATCTATTTGCAAGGTACCAGTTTGATTGCCATTATTCAAGTCTTTAAGCTTGAATTTAGTGGTTGATGGAACAGTATCACTCTTAGCATACTGGAGCATAGCAGTCACATTGAATTTAGAAGTCATACCCATTTCCCTAAGATCCTAGGTTTCAGATCCAATGGTGGGCGTATTGCAGTTCTATCCATTGCCTCGCCCACATGTGTTAGCCTAGCAACTGGTAATACAGAAAGGACCTCAGTTTCCTCCCACTACGTAACCCATTCACCATTCTGAGGTGAACGTAAGTGTAATAACACGTTGTTTGCTCCAGAAGGTAGAAGGGGAGCTAGAAGGAGAAATTGTCCCAGATCGGCAGCCTGACACAGTTCACTTTTAACCACTAGTACAGAATAGCGTTGTGAACCCAAACTGACATAATTCCCGCACCAATTATGTTATTAGTTATTTACCCCACATTGCTGTAACATAACAGCGATAGTACTCACACAAATTAAGGACTAGGGCCCCTTGCACCCGCTGCACCGCCGAACAGCCAAACAGCAGACACTTTCAGACACTTGCGGTGCGCGTGCGGTGTGCGTACCTGGACCAGGTATAGTGTCTAGTGTCCCATCACGGCAGGGGCGAGTGGGCAATCAGGCAATATGATTATGGCTGAAAAAGAGAAGCAACGCTTCAGAATGGTGCCGGTAAGATTAACCGTGTTACAAGACGTAGCGTAGCATCAAGCATTAAGCATTAACATAGTATTGCAGCCAGTAGAGTGGCAATATAGCAACAGCCAGTAATTACTTGTTGAAGTCCACCCAACAGGGTTAAAAGGCGCAGTTCACTGCAACCTTTACTTTGCCTTGCCGACGGCGAGGGTGTGGAGCAGTAACACAGCAGCGCAGTCGGATCAGCCAAACAGCAGACACTTTCAGACACTACCGGTGCGCGTGCGGTGCGCGGACCCGGACCAGGTATAGTGTCTAGTGTCCAATCACAGCAGGGGCGGGCGTGGCAATCAGGCAAGAGGATTATGGTTGTTGAAGTCCACCCACAGGGTTGAAAGGCGTGGTTCACCGCAACCTTTACTTCTCCTTGCCGACGGCGGGGGTGGGGAGCAGTACCACAGCAGCACAGTCGGATCAGCCAAACAGCAGACACTTTCAGACACTTCCGGTGCCTTTACAACATAACTAGAAAAGAGAGTGACATGCTCCAGCCCTCAAACCGCAAAAGAGACCAGTCCACGCCACCCTCCTCCCTCTCTGAAAGCTTCCCAGAGACTGCTGAAGTCCTCCAGCCGGGTTCAACAACCTATCTTGAAAGGAAAGTGACATGCTCCAATCCTCAGACAGCAAAAGAGACCAGTCCACGCCACCCTCCTCCCTCTCTGAAAGCTTCCCAGAGACTGCTTAAGTGCTCCAGCCGGGTTCAACAACCTATCTTGAAAGGAAAGTGACATGCTCCAATCCTCAGACAGCAAAAGAGACCAGTCCACGCCACCCTCCTCCCTCTCTGAAAGCTTCTCAGCCACTGCCGAAGAACTCCAGCAGGGTTCTACAACCTAACTACAAAGGAGAGTGACATGCTCCAGTCTTCAAACAGCAAAAGAGACAGACCAGTCCACGCTACCCTCCTCCCTCTCTGAAAGCCTCTCATCCACTGCCGAAGAACTCCAGCAGGGTTCTACAACCTAACTAGAAAGGAAAGTGACATGCTCCAGCCCTCAGAAAGCAAAAGACACCAGTCCACGCCACCCTCCTCCCTCTCTGAAAGCTTCCCAGAGACTGCTGAAGAGCTCCAGCAGAGTCCTATAACCTAACTAGAAAGGAAAGTGACATGCTCCAGCCCTCAGAAAGCAAAAGACACCAGTCCACGCCACCCTCCTCCCTCCCTGAAAGCTTCCCAGAGACTGCTGAAGAGCTCCAGCAGAGTCCTATAACCTAACTAGAAAGGAAAGTGACATGCTCCAGCCCTCAAAAAGCAAAAGACACCCGTCCACGCCACACTCCTCCCTCTCTGAAAGTTTCTTAGAGACTGCTGAAGAGCTCCAGCAGGGATTTCCTATGCGTAGCCAGCAGAATGCTCCTGCCTGAACTCGTTTACCCCAATCTCTTAGAATTTCGGCAATTCCCGAATACGCCGAAAATGTTGGTGATTCGGGATTGAGACAAATATTTCAGCCCAGGCTTAGAAGTAACTCTCAAAGAACAACCTGGCGAACTGCACACTAAAGCAGGATATACTACACACAACACATGATTGCCCCTCATTTGAGGTGATGCTGGAAGAGGGAAATGTCTTTCTTGTGGTGTTCAGGGCAGTTGAGACCTGCCATGGGTGGTTTGTGTTATTCTTAGGGATGTCCCGATGCTGGATCCTTGGCCTCCATTGGTTAGTTTCACAGGATAGGGATCTCCGGATGCTGGATCCTTGACCTCCATTGGTTAGCTCACACGGATGTCCCGATGCTGTATCCTGGGCCTCCATTGGTTAGCTTCACAGGATGGGGATGTCCCGATGCTGGATCCTTGGCCTCCATTGGTTAGTTTCACAGGATAGGGATCTCCGGATGCTGGATCCTTGGCCTCCATTGGTTAGCTCACACGGATGTCCCGATGCTGGATCCTGGGCCTCCATTGGTTAGCTTCACAGGATGGGGATGTCCCATTGCTGGATCCTCGGCCTCCATTGGTTAGCTTCACAGGATGGGGATAACCTGATGCTGGATCCTTGGCCTCCATTGGTTAGCTCACATGATAGATATGTCCCGATGCTGGATACTTGGCCTCCATTGGTTAGCGTCACAGGATGGGGATGTCCCGATGCTGGATCCTTGACCTCCATTGGTTAGCTTCACAGGATGGGGATGTCCCGATGCTGGATCCTGGGCCTCCATTGGTTATCTTCACAGGATAGGGATGTCCCGATGCTGGATCTTCGGCCTCCATTGGTTAGCGTCACAGGATGGGGATAACCTGATGCTGGATCCTTGGCCTCCATTGGTTAGCTTCACAGGATAGGGATGTCCCAATGCTGGATCATTGGCCTCCATTGGTTAGCTTCACAGGATAGATATGTCCCGATGCTGGATCTTCGGCCTCCATTGGTTAGCTTCACAGGATATGGATGTCCTGATGCTGGATCCTAGGCCTCCATTGGTTAGCGTCACAGGCTAGGGATGTCCCGATGCTGGATTCTCGGCCTCTATTAGTTAGCTGCACAGGATGGGGATGTCACGATGCTGGATCCTCGGCCTCCGTTGGTTGGCTTCACAGGATGGGGATGTCCCGATGCTGGATCCTTGAACTCCTTTGGTTAGCTTCACAGGATGGGGATAACCTGATGCTGGATCCTGGGTCCCCATTGATTAGCTTCACAGGATAGGGATGTCCCGATGGTGGATCCTGGGCTCCATTGGCTAGCATCACGGGATAGGGATGTCCCGATGCTGGATCCTTGGCCTCCATTGGTTAGCTTCACAGGATAGGGATGTCCCGATGCTGGATCCTTGAACTCCATTGGTTAGCTTCACAGGATGGGGATGTCCCGATGCTGGATTCTCGGCCTCCATTGCTTAGCTTCACAGGATGGGGATGTCCCGATGCTGGATCCTTGGCCTCCATTGGTTAGCTTCACAGGATAGGGATGTCCCGATGCTGGATCCTTGAACTCCATTGGTTAGCTTCACAGGATGGGGATGTCCCGATGCTGGATCCTTGGTCTCCATTGGTTAGCTTCACAGGATGGGGATGTCCCGATGCTGGATCCTTGGCCTCCATTGGTTGGCTTCACAGGATGGGGATGTCCCAATGCTGGATCCTTGGCCTCCATTGGTTAGCATCACAGGATAGAAGGAGTAAACAGCAGCAGTGGTTACGTGGTGCTCGGCGACACCACCTTGGTTGGACTGGAAGGTTTTCTAGGCAGATTAAGGTGACAGTCATGGCTGGAGGGGACAGCCATGTCAAAGCACCCAGGTACATCCTTATTTGCCTGGGTACTGTCCTTCCATGGGCATCTGGAGGGTCCCTCACAAACCGGCTGGCATATGTGGCAGTACACACATGGAGTGCGGCAGGCAGATATTGTAGGCGTTTGGGGCCATGAGATGGGTGTTGGGTTAACATCTTAATGGGAAGGGACCTTAAGTGAAACCCAGAGGTCCATCACCATTGCAGTGCGTACACAAGCTATGCCAACTCTGCTACAAATCCATAATGAAACATTCCATCACTGTGCTAGTCTTGATAATGCTATGATATGCTTGGGAACAGCTCTGCGCTGACTGCCTCTGGCTCACACAATGATCAAAACTACCCTGGCAGCCAGGACAGGGACATCATTGGCCGCTGATGGGATAATGGGAGGAGCAGGTGGTGAAGGGGGGCGACAGGGACCACGTCATGGTGAGAAACCATTCATGCCTCTGGGGTGAAACTCGCTGACAGCGAAATCCAATCAGGCTCAGCGTTACTGACGCTACGCACCAGGGCACCTGGTGGGCCTGTGGGCCAGTCAACGCGAGTAGGTGGCATGCGGCCACTCATTGATTATTGGCCCAGTGTGGGCCAGTCAACGCGAGTAGGTGGCATGCGGCCACTCATTGATTATTGGCCCAGTGTGGGCCAGTCAACGCGAGTAGGTGGCATGCGGCCACTCATTGATTATTGGCCCAGTGTGGGCCTGTCAACGCGAGCACACTCAATACACTATTGGCAAATCCCCCCCCCCAAGCAACGAGATTTAGCCATTCCGTCAGCAAAGTGCCCGGGGTGATGGGTGACAGCCAGAGCCGCCGTGCCCAGCCTACGCAAGTACCTGCCACTCATTGCACCTCATTTGCCGTATGTGAGGGCGCGCATGAGTTTGTGAGTGAGCATCTAGAATAATCAAATGTGCCGATGAGTGCCCGGCTGGCCAAGAATAAGTGAGTATAAAAGACTGAGGGTGCGAGAGAGAGAAGGATTGAACACTGACGGTGTGAATAATGTGAGTGTGCAAGGCGTAGAGTAAGCGTGTGAGTGAGGAAGCAATTGAGTTATTGCGTCAGCGTGTGACTTACTTTTCAGTGAGTGAATGAGTTACTGAGTGCAGCATTAAAGAGGTGTGTGAGCAAGTACACTTTTGAGGGAGCAAGTATTTGATGGTTAGGAAGTAAAAGGGTGCACGTGTGTGATTGGGTGTGTGCATGTGTGTGCGGGGGGGGGTGGGGGGGATGACTGAATGAGTGAGTCCATGGTACACACTGCCCTAAGCAGATCTCCTGAGTGAGTGGGAACCTTTTTCCCCATCTTGCTGGTTTAGTGGCTTGACACCCTACATCGGTTCCACAGTCTGAAGCTCATTCTGATGTCTGCACACACAATGGCTGCATGGATTTCCTTGGTGGCCACAGTTCATGATACCCGGTGGCATGCCAACTCCTAGGGGCACCTTCGCGCAGGCGTTCCTGCGCAGAGTTTACTTGCTCCGTGGGGTCCCATCTTTCTGGTCCATGCAGAATATCAACGGTCCCACAAGTTGTGTCCAGATGTTAGGCGTCAGCCAGAACATTGTGCAAGCTGCGGAACTGACCGAGGACATGACGTCGGTCATGCTTGCCATGGCAGCTGCCATTGTAGATCCGCGCCGAGACCGCTCCATAAGTTTGCTACATGCGTGCAAGGAAAGCCCTGGACACCTAGCTGGATCCGAGGGTCACCACGCCAATGGCCACACACATGCAGCGAATCACTGATCCGTCTTCATCCGTTTCCCCCCAAAATAGTGAGAGAGAAAAAGCTGAAAGCGTGTTTACTGCGCATTCGACATTGACCAGCTGTTCAGCATTTTGGGCTGAATAGGGGGAGTGGGGGAGAATAAAGAAAAAAAAACGAATTGGAAAAGCACCTTGCGTTGCCAGCTCTGACCCACGTTAGTGGGAGGGAACTGGCACCGCAGGTGTACAGGAGAGTCGCGCACACTTCTGTGTGTGCTGCCGAAAAGGGTAAGTGGGGCGTAGGGGGATGAGGGATGTCGGATACTGATCTGTGCAATCTGATTTTGCGATTCGATCTTTTTGGATTCCCAATTTCCCGATGCGCAGTAATCCCGTAGATCGCCTCCATCGTGTGCAAAACACGTAAGAATGTGGCACCTCTCCGTTGGTTAGGCGGGAATTGGAAGGATCCTCTGCGAGATGACTTGTTAGCTTGAGTTATCAGACATGCGCTCTTCTTCTTATTGGTTGTGTCTGTGAAGCTGGAAGCTGGTGGTTTCCACCTGGATCTCACCCCGTGCCCGCATCTGTCGGATGTACTTCAGGATAATCCGCCACTGCGCGGCCTCTGCCATCTTATTCACTGTTCGCGTCTCCGCTCCACTTCTTAGGTTGATCCCAATACTGCTCGTCCTGCCCTTCAATAACTCTCTGCTCTTTATACTTTTCACAGCACAACAGCAATACTGGACTGTGCCTGGCCCTCAACACTCGTCACAGTCCTCTGATGCAGCTCGACCCACCTTCTATTTCCACCCCTGCAACCCTGCATGCCTAGTCTTCACCTACTCAGAATGGTCTCCTCTCTTCTTGAGGTCTCAACATTCTGCAGACAGCTCTTGATCGGAAACTTTCTGTGTATTGTGCACAGGTGCCCCCCATCTCTGTTTCCACTCTTCGCCGATGCTCCCCTTGGCTGCCACCTGGATTCCAGCCGTACTTAACGAGATTTCCATATATTGGAAGTCTCTTTTGGCTGCCTTGTCAGCTGCCCTATGCACAGGATCGTTTCCGGGGATCCCGACGTGGCAAGGAATCTGTGGCAGTTCTGTACTACCCCTCCCACCGCACACTTCTCCAGCCGTTGTCCTATATTGCACTCAGCATCCTTCCTTTCACCGCTCCCCTCCTTCATTGACTTCACAAACACCACCGCCTTTGCTACTCGGGTCTCTATGATCCTAAGGACAGCCATGTTTATCGCCATCACTTCGGGTGAGCTCATTGAAACACCAGTTCTCTTCTGCTCCTCATCCTCCCTTATAGAATCACCCATACCTGCCTTTGTCCTTTCTTGGTCCTCAATATACACCTGCACCCCTTCTTTTGTCTCCTAACATTTTAGTTGCACCCCTCTTCTCTCCCTTTTTCATCACTACCCTTGCACACTCCATACAAATCTTAGGGTTATGCATTGTCCATAAAGGTAACATTACCTTGCCAGCTTTGGACAGCCAATCCCATATGTCTCACCGCTCTTAGAACAGCCAAAGGCACCCCCTCTTTTTTCCCTAACTGCTTTGTAAGTTAGGTTGCAGTTCACTCTGAGGCAATTCTTCACCTGAGTCACTCTCTCAATGAGTGACACTTTACCCAATATCTCACATTCAGTCAGAGGCGTAGACAGGGTAGGGCCCGAGCGGGCAAGACCCACCCACAATCTGCAAATGCCCAATCACCAGTTCTTCGTGTCCTCATCCTAGCGTATCTTTGATCTTGATTTGTTGATGTGAAAAATATGATGCCTCTTGCGGCAAATCCCTCAGCTTGTCCTTCTGTTGCCAGGTCCGATTGCCTTACATCCCACGCCAGGACCCTCCAGCACTTTTAAGAGGACTCTTTGGGAATAAAGGTATCTCTCCTGATGAACCACAGACAACACTGTGGGGAAACACGTGTTGGGAGATAATGAGAGACACATTATGTTGAATGTATGAAACCAATACATGGAAATAGAGTTTGAATGGAAAATAAAAATCACAAATACCAGCACACGAAGAACTGGTGTTGAAATCTAAAAGAGAAAAGATTGGTTACCAATTATTTCTATACTGGGAGTGCACACTGCATAAGTACCATTTCAATAAAAGCATAGAATTGTGATATTGCTACAGTCAATATAGGCACTTAGGGTGCAGATCCCAGTATTAATCTAAGCATACCGGCAAGGGAATCGCCCAAGTGAGGAGGAACTAAAAGCAGATAAGGACTGGAACTCTGCAAGAAAAATGTCTCCCATAGCACCTTCTACAGAACACCAGCATTAAGGGCAGGGGTCTATCAGATGCACAGGAACCCGCCAATGTTGCCCCTTTCAAGATGGAAGGATAGCCCCACGCCTGAGCACATCTCTGTGCTGCAGGACATGAGGCTGTGCGGCCTCCTGAGGGAGCGGCAGCAGAGGATGAGGGTCAGAATGCGTCTATGAGCCTCACAAGCCAGATCTGATAGGAAGGACTGGTTTTGGGCCTACAGGGGGCAGTGATGTGGAGGCATCCCCAGGTCTCTTGCACGCGGTGGCACCCAAGCCAGCAGATTGTCTCAGGCTGTGGGCAACTCAAGTGAATACAACTGCCCACAAGCTAAGGATGGCTTGGAGTTGGAGTGGAAGCCCGAGGTCCTCATCCTTCTCAGACAGGCTTTACAAGGGCCAGTTCCGTGGCTTGGAGTCGGATGGGAAGCCGGAGTTCCTCATCCTTCTCAGACAGGCTTTACAAGAGCCAGTTCTGTGGCTTGGAGTCGGAGGGGAAGCCTGAGGTTCTCATATTTCTCAGACAGGCTTTACAAGGGCCAGTTCTGTGGCTTGGAGTGCGAGGGGAAGCCTAAGGTCCTCATCCTTCTCAGACAGGCTTTACAAGGGCCAGTTCTGTGGCTTGGAGTGGGAGGGGAAGCCTGAGGTCCTCATCCTTCTCAGACAGGCTTTACAAGGGCCAGTTCTGTGGCTTGGAGTCAGAGGGGGAAGTCGAAGGTCCTCATCCTTCTCAGACAGGCTTTACAAGGGCCAGTTCTGTGGCTTGGAGTGGGAGGAGAAGCCTGAGGTCCTCATCCTTCTCAGACAGGCTTTACAAGGGCCAGTTCTGTGGCTTGGAGCAAGAGGTGGAAGCCTGAGGTCCTCATCCTTCTCAGACAGGCTTTACAAGGGCCAGTTCTGTGGCTTGGAGTGGGAGGGGAATCCCGAGGTCCTCATACTTCTCAAACAGGCTTTACAAGGGCCAGTTCTGTGGCTTGGAGTCACAGGGGAAGCCTGAGGTCCTCATACTTCTCAGACAGGCTTTACAAGGGCCAGTTCCGTGGCTTGGAGTCAGAGGGGAAGCACGAGGTTCTCATCCTTCTCAGACAGGCTTTACAAGGGCCAGTTCTGTGGCTTGGAGTGGGAGGGGAAGCCGGAGGTCCTCATCCTTCACAGACAGGCTTTACAAGGGCCAGTTCTGTGGCTTGGAGTCAGAGGGGAAGCCCGAGGTCCTCATCCTTCTCAGACAGGCTTTACAAGGGCCAGTTCTGTGGCTTGGAGTCAGAGGGAAGCCCGAGGTCCTCATCCTTCTCAGACAGGCTTTACAAGGGCCAGTTCCGTGGCTTGGAGTGGGAGGGGAAGCCTGAGGTCCTCATCCTTCTCAGACAGGCTTTACAAGGGCCAGTTCCGTGGCTTGGAGTGGGAGGGGAAGCCCGAGGTCCTCATACTTCTCAGACAGGCTTTACAAGGGCCAGTTCTGTGGCTTGGAGTCAGAGGGGAAGCCCGAGGTCCTCATCCTTCTCAGACAGGCTTTAAAAGGGCTGGGTCTGTGGCTTGGAGTCAGAGGGAGAAGCCTGAGGTCCTCATCCTTCTCAGACAGGCTTTACAACCCTCCGCTGCATCACATGCAGACAAAACAGCTGCTAAGAAGCACAGTACTGCGTTCCAGGGGTTGTATGCAGGGACGTAATTTCTCCAAAATGCCAGGGGTAGCGGAAGTGACATCACAAGACCCTTGACCCCTGATGACATCACAGGAAGTGATGTCATTTGACCCCATCCCAAAGTGATATCGCAGGAAGCGATGGAACACGACCTTTCACCCGTTGACAAAACAGGAAGTGGCATCACATAGCATTGTACACTACAAAAAATATGGTTACGATATCACTATAATTTGATGTACATTTCATACCGGAATTGATCGCCATATGTATCGTTAAGATCAGTGTGTATAGGAACATATTACCAAATTACTATGATTGCAAGCAGATATCCATGACCAAATGATAATGATGTGTTATTATATAGCACTTTCGTGTAAGCGCTTTACATTGTCCACAAGGCCTTCTGGGGCCTGGGGCCTAAATACCTTCAACTCTCTCTTCCTAAATATCTTCCTTCCCGAGCCCTTCGCTCATCTGTCTCCAACTCCCTCTGGGTCAGCCGCTTCTCGAAGCAACGAGCTGGGGGTAGATCTCTCTCCGCGGCAGGGGCCTCCCTCTGGAACAGCCTTCCTGCCTCCCTGAAACTTGAGGAGAACCATCTACGGTTCCGGAAGCACCTCAAAACCTTCCTCTTTGCTTCTGCTTTCTCTCTCCCTCTCCCCTGCTAATTCTTCGCTGAATCTGCACCGAATCTGCACCTGGGCCACTCTCGCCGACCTCGGTCCTGGGCCCAGCCACTCTGCACTTGCACTGCCTCGCTGGCACCCCCTGCTCTGCGGGACTGTCTCTGTATCCCTACAGCCCCCATTCCCAGCACTTGTCTGCACTTACCTTGCACTTGCCACCAGCTGGCCCTATTCATTTTATTATATATACTTACCTTGTACTGCACTTGCCCCTTCCCCTCCCCTTGCGCTTTGTCCCTTCCCCCTTCCCCTGCACTTGCGCGATCTGAATGACACCTGGCCTAGTAGGATCGTTGTCTGTCTTCCCCCGTTTCCCCCTCCCTGCCTCGTCGCGCCTTGAAACACTTGAAACACTTGTGTATAGGCGCGTTACAAATGCCATATCATATCATATCATATCATAGAAGAAATATGCACCCAACCTGTGTTGGTACCCATTTATCGACCTCAGAAGGATGAAAGGCTGAGTTGAGGCGTTTAAGAACAGACTAAATCAGTGACTCACCCCCTGAAGTGTGCCTGAAATAAACCTTTAATGAGTCTTTATTTATTTATTATTATTGTATAGAATTCCAGAAAGACACATTTTTTGGCATTCCTACTCTTTGTTATTTAGGTTCAGTGCTGAAAGTGTTAGACTTGTGGCCCTCCTGTTCTTATTTTTCTTCTTTCTTTAAGAGGCCTGAACAAGAAAGCCAGACACTCCCGAATTTAAAGCGCCACATGGTGCTGGCCACAGCACAGGAGCTTGCATTGCAAAAAATAAAAAATAAAAAACTTTTTTATTTGTAGAGGTCGCAAGGGAGACCTCTGAGGTCGCACTTGTGACCTCTGGTGACCTCCAAATGACGTCCCTGGTTGTATGTCATTTCACCGACGCCCGTTTTTACTGGTGTTTTTCCACGGAATGTTTACCCAAAAAACATTTCTAAATGTTTTTACAAGAATTTTTGGGCTGGGAGGCGGGTTCCTTCCCAAACCCCACATCATTTAGCTATTTTTTTTAAATTCCTGACCCTCCCCCAGCCCTTTATATGGCCTTTCCAACCCCCCCCCCCCCCCCAAAAAATTGATTAAAATATCCACTGTAAAAATGGGTGTCGTACCGTTTCAAGATCCTGTGATCCTAGCAGCAGACCTCACTCCTGAGTCTGGGGTTCCACGCCTCAAGTGCAAACATTACCATGTTTTTTAGGACCATCCCTACTGAGATGCCAACCTAAAGCTGCAACCAGGTTGACACTAAAGTCTTTGACCAAACTCTCCATGGTAGCGCCGCTGAACTGCGAGGTTTCGACTCAGGAGGATGTCGGCTCGGTGTGATGAACAGTGACAGTAGGAACGTGTGTTACGGAACAGAAGTCCACTTAGGTAGGCATGAACATACTATATTTATTAAACACAAACGATCATGAAATTCAACACATCACTGGTAAGTAAAAACATTACAAATATATACACACCACAGTTTGGTAACACTGAAAAGCGTTGCCTACCAATTCACAGTAGGTGACCTAGCCGGTCAGATAGCACAGCGAGCAGAGCGCTCGCTTTGTCATCCATGCAGAGAGTACCAATACAGGTTCAAGTCCCAGCAGGGCCAAACTCAGCCTTTCATCCTTCCGAGGTCGATAAATGAGCACCACACACTGGGGGTAATAATAGGCAGTGCCCAGATGCCTGAGGGTTCGTACAGTACTTCAAAGTAATTGCTTCAAAAAACCTCTCTTTAAAAAAAAATGTGGGGCTGGTTCCCACGGTCAAGCCCTCACTTCCCCTACACTAGTACCCCTGCCCCAGACCCCTTCCGTTCCCACGCCTTAACCAACTACCCCTATATAATTCAAAGGGTTTTGAAAGTAATTACTCTAGATCCTCTTAATGCTAAGGACCTCAGTCTGTTAGAGGCAGGTGACCTCACCAGGCAGGGTTCTGTCAAAAGTCACTGTAGCAAGGTCCCGGTTCGTCCCCCAGCTAAAGAGGACGGGGTCACGCTACCAGTGGAAGGGTCCAAAGACCCTAGATGCCCAAAGTGTGTACTCCTGACACATGCCCCATTCCCATTGGCCCAGTAAGACAGCTACCATTATTTTAGAGGTGTCTATCCAATGAAAGTCAATGGGGATAGAAGCGCGTAAAGGTATAAACGGTACCGCTGACTTGCCACACCACAGACACCACGGGACGGTGGGGGTAATGGACCCGCATGGACCAAGTGACGGAAGGCTGTGGGTTCGAGGCTAATGTAGTCATCACAGGAGGACCCCCCAGGAGCAGCAGGCATGAGCTGACATTCGGGAGACCCAGGAAATGGTTATCAGTCACTCTGTGGGCCCTTTCCTCCTGGACACAGACAGCAGCAGGTTGGCACAGTCCCCTCAGATCCCCAGGGGTACCAGCAAGGCTCCCAGTGATGAAGCGAGAAAGGGCCTGTGCACAGGTGCAGTCGAGTTTCAGGCAAGTGCAAGTCAAGTGCAGAACTGGGTAGGGCTCCGGCCTCGGAAAGGAATGGTTGCAGAGCAGGGCTTCAGACTGGCTGGTCCCACCAGTCCAGAGCACGAAGGAATCCGGCGCGAGTCTTCCCATTTCATTAGAATGCAGTGGTTGACATGGCCAATGCTGGTTGCAGCAGCAGTCCTCCAGTGGGTCTCCTGTGCTCCCTTCAGCCCCAGGTGCTTAGATCCTGTGGTTTACGGTCATGAGTGGCTACAAATCCTCTGCTTTGATCCAGAAGTGGGGTTGGGGCTTCCCAAACACACCTATTAGAAGAACCTGCAGCAGACAGACAGGCGGAGGCTGTCCAATCAGGGACAGCCTGCCACCACACCGTCTGCCGAGCAACGTGATATACCCAGGCTAAAGTGTGGATTGGGATCAGAGAGTCACACAACCCAGTGTCAGCCAGTTCACACACAAACAATGACCGGGAGCCCTGAGCTCAAGCCCCTGAGCTCAAGCAATGACCGGGAGCTCAAGCAATGACTGGGAGCCCTGAACTCAAGCAATGACCGGGAGCCCTGAGCCCAAACAATGACCGGGAGCTCAAGCAATGACCGGGAGCCCTGAGTCCAAGCAATGACCGGGAGCCCTGAGCCCAAGCAATGACCGGGAGCCCGACCAATGACCGGGAGCGCTGAGCTCAAGCAATGACCGGGAGCCCAAGCAATGACCGGGAGCCCTGATCTCAAGCAATGACCGGGAGCCCAAGCAATGACCAGGAGCCCTGAGCTCAAGCAATGACTGGGAGCCCAAGCAATGACCGGGAGCCCTGAGCTCAAGCAATGACGGGGAGCCCAAGCAATGACCAGGAGCCCTCAGCTCAAGCAATGACGGGGAGGCCTGAGCTCAAGCAATGGCCGGGAGCCCTGAGCTCAAGCAATGACTGGGAGCCCAAGCAATGACCGGGAGCCCAAGCAATGACCGGGAGCCCTGAGCTCAAGCAATGACGGGGAGCCCAAGCAATGACCAGGAGCCCTGAGCTCAAGCAACGACCGGGAGCCCTGAGCTCAAGCAATGACCGGGAGCCCAAGCAATGATGGGGAGCCCTGGGCTCAAGCAATGACCAGGAGCCCAAGCAATGACTGGGAGCCCTGAGCCCAAGCAATGCCCGGGAGCCCTGAGCTCAAGCAATGACCGGGAGCCCAAGCAATGATGGGGAGCCCTGAGCTCAAGCAATGACCGGGAGCCCTGAGCTCAAGCAATGAACGGGAGCCCAAGCAATGACCGGGAGCCCTGAGCTCAAGCAATGACCGGGAGCCCTGAGCTCAAGCAATGACAGGGAGCCCAAGCAATGACCAGGAGCCCTGAGCTCAAGCAATGACCGGGAGCCCTGAGCTCAAGCAAAGAGCGGGAGCCCAAGCAATGACCAGGAGCCCTGAGCTCAAGCAATGACCGGGAACCCTGAGCTCAACCAATGACCGGGAGCTCAAGCAATGACCGGGAACCCAAGCAATGACCGGGAGCCCTGAGCTCAAGCAATGACCGGGAGCCCTGAGCTCAAGCAATGACTGGGAGCCCAAGCAATGACCAGGAGCCCTGAGCTCAAGCAATGACCGGGAGCTCAAGCAATACCTGTAGCCCTGAGCTGGACGACTTCCCGTAAATGAGCATTTCTTCCCAGAAGAGGAAGGCAGATGGCCATCACAGAAGATGGCACAAAAAACAGGGCGTGTACCACGAGGAACAGCAATCTAGAGTATGTGGGTCTTATTAGTGGCAACAACTAAAGTTGCACGGCTGCATAACGGGACACGGGTCAAAGGAATGGTTCACCTCATCCAGCCTGTTAAGTACACATCACAAATTTAGCTGGGAAGTTACTTAACGAAAAATGAAGGAGGTACAAAGTGTCCGCGTGGCACCCCACTAAAGGAGCAAAACAAAGGGAGACACGTTCCCTGCACTGGTGGCCATGGGGACTGACCAAGACACCTCAAGCCAAATGAGAAGCAAGTGAGCGAGGCAAAAGAGCCTCACGTAGCCCAAGCATCAGTCAGGATGCAGGCAGGAAGCATATATACGGGTGGACTCCATTGAAGTCAATGGAAGAAAGCTGCACAAAAGAAGCTTTCGAAGCACTCGGTACAATTCCTGAATATGAGGGCCAAGCTCAGCGCGTTCCCCAAGCCACCTCTGGGAAATGGAGCCTGAGAACCGGAACTGCTATGGCTTCCAGCACTCTTGGCTTCCTACTTTCCTGAGGCTTAGACCCTGCATTGCACCAGCCAGCATCTCCCCATGCCATAATGGCCCAATAGTGCATCTGAAATCACCAGTCTATTAGCACTTGATTCTCCGCTTTCTGTTTGCCCCAAACCTCTGTTTATGGGTATCTGGACTATCCATCGAACATAAATTCATCAAAGTTAAATCCAACGAAATGTGTTCATTGAAAGTCATTTCCATCAAATGCACCTTCATTGATTACATTTCCTTGGATTTCGATTAGGGTTAGGGTTGGGTTAGGGTTAGGCTTAGAGTTAGGGTTAGGGGGGGCCTTGGGGGTTGAGGGGTAACCCCGCCATTAAACAAAAAAACATGAAAATGTTACATGAAGCTGGCCAGTGCCGAAATTCTTTAAAGATTTCAGGACTGGACAGCTCCATGTAACATTTTACCATGAAAAATAAATGCATCAAAATGTTATCTTTTACATTTTAAAGTACATATCCATCGAAACTTGTCCATTCCTATATTCGATGGACACGTTTTGATGGATATGTACTTTTAAATGTAAAAGATAGCAATTTGAAGCATTTATTTTCATTACATTTTTTTCAATTGATTTTCTTTTCGATGGTTGATTTTCGATAGAAAGATCATAAACCTTCCCAGTGTTGCCCGATGGAATCAATAAGTCAGGCAATGGAAGCCCACCTGTCAATTCCTAAGCTTGGCACACACAGATCAGTCACGCTTCCAACAGGCCGGGCCATCCATGATCTCTCTAGCCAGAGGAGATGGCCCTCATTTCCAGATCTCTGGGACATCTCAGATCAGTCACGCTTCCAACAGGCCCGGCCATCCATGTTCTCTCTATCCAGAGGAGATGGTCCTCATTTACAGATCTCTGTCACATGTCGTCAGATCAGTCACGCTTCCAACAGGCCGGGCCATCCATGTTCTCTCTAGCCAGAGGAGATGGTCCTCATTTACAGATCTCTGTCACATGTCGTCAGATCAGTCACGCTTCCAACAGGCCGGGCCATCCATGTTCTCTCTAGCCAGAGGAGATGGTCCTCATCTCCAGATCTCTGGCACATGTCGTCAGATCAGTCACGCTTCCAACAGGCCGGGCCATCCATGATCTCTCTAGCCAGAGGAGTTGGTCCTCATTTCCAGATCTCTGGCACATGTCAGATCAGTCATGCTTCCAACAGGCCAGGCCATCCATGATCTCTCTATCCAGAGGAGATGGTCCTCATTTACAGATCTCTGTCACATGTCGTCAGATCAGTCACGCTTCCAACAGGCCGGGCCATCCATGTTCTCTCTAGCCAGAGGAGATGGTCCTCATCTCCAGATCTCTGGCACATGTCGTCAGATCAGTCACGCTTCCAACAGGCCGGGCCATCCATGATCTCTCTAGCCAGAGGAGTTGGTCCTCATTTCTAGATCTCTGGCACATGTCGTCAGATCAGTCACGCTTCCAACAGGCCGGGCCATCCATGATCTCTCTAGCCAGAGGAGTTGGTCCTTAATTCAAGATCTCTGGCACATGTCGTCAGAACAGTCACCCTTCCAACAGGCCGGGCCATCCATGACCTCTCTATCCAGAGGAGATGGTCCTCATTTACAGATCTCTGTCACATGTCGTCAGATCAGTCACGCTTCCAACAGGCCGGGCCATCCATGTTCTCTCTAGCCAGAGGAGATGGTCCTCATCTCCAGATCTCTGGCACATGTCGTCAGATCAGTCACGCTTCCAACAGGCCGGGCCATCCATGATCTCTCTAGCCAGAGGAGTTGGTCCTCATTTCCAGATCTCTGGCACATGTCAGATCAGTCATGCTTCCAACAGGCCAGGCCATCCATGATCTCTCTAGCCAGAGGAGCTGGTCCTCATTTCCAGATCTCTGGCACATGTCTGATAAGTCATGCTTCCAACAGGCCGGGCCGTCCATGATCTCTCTAGCCAGAGGAGTTGGTCCTCATTTGCAGATCTCTGGCACATGTCAGATCAGTCACGCTTGCAACAGGCCGGGCCATCCATGACCTCTCTAGCCAGAGGAGATGGTCTTTATTTCCTGATCTCTGGCACATGTCAGAGCACTCACGCTTCCAACAGGCCAGGCCATCCATGATCTCTCTAGCCAGAGGAGTTGGGTCTCATTTCCAAATCTCTGGCACATGTCAGATCAGTCACGCTTCCAACAGGCCGGGTCATCCATGATCTCTCTAGCCAGAGGAGTTGGTCTTCATTTCCAGATCTCTGGCACATGTCTGATCAGTCATGCTTCCAACAGGCCGGGCCATCCATGATCTCTCTAGCCAGAGGAGTTGGTCCTTAATTCAAGATCTCTGGCACATGTCGTCAGAACAGTCACCCTTCCAACAGGCCGGGCCATCCATGATCTCTCTATCCAGAGGAGATGGTCCTCATTTACAGATCTCTGTCACATGTCGTCAGATCAGTCACGCTTCCAACAGGCCGGGCCATCCATGATCTCTCTATCCAGAGGAGATGGTCCTCATCTCCAGATCTCTGGCACATGTCATCAGATCAGTCACGCTTCCAACAGGCCGGGCCATCCATGATCTCTCTAGCCAGAGGAGTTGGTCCTCATTTCCAGATCTCTGGCACATGTCAGATCAGTTATGCTTCCAACAGGCCAGGCCATCCATGATCTCTCTAGCCAGAGAAGCTGGTCCTCATTTCCAGATCTCTGGCACATGTCTGATAAGTCATGCTTCCAACAGGCCGGGCCGTCCATGATCTCTCTAGCCAGAGGAGTTGGTCCTCATTTGCAGATCTCTGGCACATATCAGATCAGTCACGCTTGCAACAGGCCGGGCCATCCATGACCTCTCTAGCCAGAGGAGATGGTCTTTATTTCCCAATCTCTGGCACATGTCAGAGCACTCACGCTTCCAACAGGCCAGGCCATCCATGATCTCTCTTGCCAGAGCAGTTGGTCCTCATTTCCAGATCTCTGGCACATGTCGGAACGGCGTGCTCTCGGATAAGAGTTCTTTGCTCCTTCTGTTATATTTTGCTTGGGAAACTATTCCATTTTCAACCGGTTCATGCATCCATTTTCCACTGGACCCTGCTGGGAAGGGGAGCATCATAACACAGCACATAGGGCCTCTTTATAAGACTGGCGGGGCGGGCAAAAAAAGGCAGTAATGTGGCGGTAATACCACTACTCCCTATCACTGCATCACCATACTACAAGTGGATTTACCCCCAGAAGTAAACTGGAGGTAGATCGACCACCTTACTGCCAAAAATCAGCAAAAGTGGAAGAATGATTGCCAGCGGAATTCCTGACAGCAGTAACTGCGGAAATCCCCATGAACTACAAAAATGGGAATTTACACAGCCCGACATCTATTTGTAATCCTGTGGTAAATCTGTGGGACCAAGTGGCGGCGAGAGTAATTGAGTTTGGCGGAAATTCAGTGCATTTACCTCCAAATTACCATCAAACTCGGAACGAAACCCATGGTACTGTATTTCTCCTTAAAACATTACCACTTGAAATGCAAAGCATTATATTGTGAATTTACATTTGTGGGTACAGTTTCAAGCAGAAACAGAGGGAATTCAACTAGATACGTTGGAAATCCTAGGACTCGCATGTATCCTAAATTTGATCCCCCAAATGTAGCCAATAGGGGCCACAGATGAACTGGAGCCTCTTCCCGGTGACGGCTATAATGTATTGTGACAGCCCGAGCATCGGAAGGAAGACCACGTTTAGATATGTCTGGAACGGGGTCCACATTCTGGCATGTAGAGAAGTGTTAGCCCAACTGAAGAAAAAAACATAGGGCTCTAATAGAGCCTGCACAATACCCAGGTGTTGAGAGACGCTTGCTCGCAGGAAGCATCATGGCTGAGAAAGTGTTACTCTCACCTGGTTCACACAGGGGCGTCGGTCGGACCCGGACAGCTGTGGTCTCCACCCGTGTGATGCGTAGTGCAGAGATGACAGTTTGGACTGGCCCGCCTAGTCTCGTCTGCTTGACCCGAAGAAGTATTCTCCTGCAAGTGGAGAAAGGGATTTAGCCACCCGTGGATTTTAGCAAGGGCCCCCACTGCTCTCGATCTTCCCACTAGTCACCTCTGATATTCCCTTTTAGTAAGCTCACCATATCTTTTTAAATGATGAGCTCTCCATCCTGCGGGGCACGCAGGGGCGCGTAGATACCAATTACTTCACTGGCTTGAAGGTATGGAAGAGTTCCGGCTATTGACTCCGGGGCTTATGAAGTTCAAAAGAGTTCAACTGTCCGCTGTTCACTCTTGTTCCATTACCTTTTTTGAATTGTAGCTGGGTCTGAAAGAATATTGCCTGGAGGTGGCTGTTGGCGTTCAGGTAAGAGTCTGTATTTCCCAACACTGTCCGGTTAAAGTTGCATGTGTTTAACTTGTCGTTTTCTCTCCCTTTATAGGTGTGGCATATGAAAATGTGGCGTGTTAAAGGGTAATGCCACCGGTGGTAAATCAGGTAAGTCTATGGTAACGAGATGGTATTTGTCGGCTTCCCGGCTCACCTTGTTGTTTCTTTTGTTTTCCCCAGATGCTGGAGTTCGACGCAGAAAAAGATGGAGGCAGCGCCGAGTCGAAAGATGCTGTGGACTGGTGAGTATAAAGCGCCGCTGCTGCTGGCGATGTGACGCATGTTGAAATAAAGTCCTTTCCAGGCTCGGAGACGTGCTGGATCCGGAATCAGGTAAGGAATAGAAATGATGTTCATGATCTAACCTTTCCTCCTTCTTTTCCCCTTTTTCTAGGAGCTCCGGTTCGAGGCGGGCGTGGCAGAAGACTGGATGCAGGCTTGCAGGCACAGTGAGCGTTACGCTGCAGAATGCAGAATAACGCGAAGCATGTGCTACTGATCAGGCGTGCTTTAAATAGCCTCCAAAGTAGTTCCAGGTAAGAAGTTCCCCAGAACCACACCCGAGTAAAAAATAGTCCCTGTAATAAAATAGTCCCATCCAGGCCTCACGTTGGCTTGGATTCAGTTGCAGCATGGTATGCATGAGGTAAGTAATGTCTATGAGCCTGACGCCATGGCGCAGGACTGATTTCTATTATGAGCCTGGCGCCTAAGGCGCCAGGACTGAACCCAAACAGCCCCCAGCCGGGGCTGCTGGGGTTTTGATAAGTATCTGGATGCCTGCTCCCAGGGCTGATAGACTCGATCCGGATTCCCGGGGGTAGGCATCGTGACAGACAGGAAGATGTATTTCTGAATTTCCTGTTTTATTATAAGATGTGGCTAGCTCAAATTCAACTCTTCACATCACCTTTTGATGTTCCAAAATCACATATTTCCAAAAATCATTTCATAAAACTTCTTACAAATATATTAAACTTAATAATTACAATAATCAATCACAAATACTGAAATCACCATGAGTCAACCTATCCCACCGAAACGAATTCCCCAAATAATCTTATATAAATAATCCTGAATTCCATTATAATGCATTACACCTATAAAGGTTTCTTCACAATCTTTAACAGAGTGAGTGTGTACGGAGTAAAAGCCACTATCAATGATCCAGTCAATTTCCCAATGGCATCCATTTCCCAGTGTTAATGTGGTTTCCTCATTTATTCTCCAGCATCTGCCATACATCATACAGAGCAATATTTAAGAAGATGGATGGTCCACTTCAACACCTCTCCCAGAAGCCTTTCTTACTCATCCATTCTGGGGCATGTACCAATCTTCCAAGGTGATACAGATACAAACTCCACAGCTCTGAACAACTAGTCAAAACCTGTCTAATGGTCTCAAGAGTGTTCCTCTGTCCAGTTGGCAATAAGAAGATACTGTTCCAGTTCTTGATATGTACACGTGTTCCTGGCGTAACCCACCTCAGATTTTAATGTGATGTTCTTAATCCAGTCCCACAATCCAAGCTTCTGTATAAACTGTGTTCTTAACTCATTAAGTCTAATGTCCAGTTGATTACCTCAAATAAACTCGTATTTAACAATTCATAGTTTGAACAGGGATATATTCTTCCCCCGGCAAATTCATAAGGGGGACACATTGGACGTGTAACTGCCTTTATGTAGCGTACTCGCGCATCCCTTGCCTTTGCCCTAGCATACCCGTCAATGACATACGTCCTAACTCAGTTCGGATGGCTTCCATCGGGGTAGTGCGAGACCTAGTAGATCGCACCATATGTTGGCCTCTAGTTTATCCACCATCTTAAATCACTTAGATAACTAGCCTCCGATCCCTAGAGCACCGCCAGTACTACCGCCTGTTTGTGTACCATAAGTGTACCTTGCTCTGCAAAGGGGTTTGTCAATTTCATAAGGACCTTTGCATGTACTTGTTTCCTTGTGCCTAGTGCTTTTTCCTTTTTCACCAATTCTTCAGTCATATCCTAAATTGTATGTGGAAACCCTTTCCGTATCTCTTATGCCTAAAGACATGTCCCGTTCAGTATTTGTTGTACTTGTCTTCATGTATGCGCCCTGATGCCTGCCAGCTCCGGCGCGATATAAGTAAATAAATACATCAAATAAAGCCATTTTCCTACTCATACCTTTTCTACCTCTCAATGCCATTAACTTAGTTTTCTTAACATGTAGTTCTAGACCTTTTTCCATGGCATAGTAACACAATTGTCTGGAAGTTCTCCTAAGCCCAACACATTTCTGATGCAACAACACTAGGTCGGCGGCATAGGAGAGCCATTTTACCATCTGATCTTCAATTTTAGGCGAGGAACACTTGAGTCTCTAATCAAGTCTCTCCAGCAGGTCATCTAAATATATTTTAAAAGGCATGGGGCCAGCACACATCCCTGTTTAAGGCCCTCCGGTGGTGCTGGTCCCCATGCTGTTCAATCTTACCTTGACATTCGTATTCTCGCGCAACTGCATGGCATAAACTAGTATTTCTGTGTCCAAGTTCCACCTTCCCGGTGCCGCCCATCAAAATCTCCTTCTAAGCGCATCAGAAGCAGACTTAAAGTCTACAATGAATGCAAAGAGACGGGGATTGTCATTTCCCCTAGTAGCTCGTATGAATGAATTTAGGGTGAACAGAATATATATTTATTTATTTATTCATATTTTTAAAGTGCACAGCAGCCCGAGGGCATCGTGGCACTGTTACATAAATACATTGCTGGCTACAAAAAAGAAGGCTTAGTAGTTACATTGCCAGCTAATTTTCGCTTTACATAGTACAAAGCAAGCAGTATATGTTAGCGTTTAAGGGTCATCTTGGAATTCCATAGTACATGGTGGAGTGCAGCTAGTGGGTTAGCAAGATGCTGGGGCGGCTACGGTGTGGAGCGGGTTATATGAATAGCGTGCTTTTGAGGGATTTGCGAAAGGCGAGTAAGGAAGGTTCTGCTCTTGGCGCGTCGTCGAGGGCGTTCCAGAGTTTCGGTGCTGTGTGGGGGAAGCCAATGCCGCCGGCGTTGGCTCTTTTTATGGAGGGCAGGCGGAGTTGGTTTGCATGGTGGCTCTTTTTGGGACGGGCAGAGATGTTTTTGGATATCATTTCTGATAGGTAGGATGGGGCGGAGAGATTGATGTATTTATGTGTAAGGGTGAGGATTTTGCGCAGCAGCGGATCCCTTATGGAATCGTGTCTGAAAAATGCTTAGGACCTTATTTTCCTGCACCCAGTCTTGCAATCCATATAATGTTAAAACTGTCCAAAACCTTGCTTCTGACGTCTAACATAGATAGTTATGTGGGTTCTCCTTCTTACACGTTTTATATACAAGTATCGGGGTGGCTTTCTTCCAGGACTCCGGGATCGAACCCACTTGGACTATGCGGCTAAACAGCTCATGAGTATTGCTGCCACAAATTCAGGGTCCTCAGCCAGCACTACATTGGCAAGCCCTTCTGGGCCTGGCACCCCTGATATTTTGAGGCCCTTGATTTTACTTAATACCTCTTCATAGTCAAATTGAAAATGTCTGTGCCTCCCGCTGGGAGTATCTGTTAGTGTAGTGTCCTCCTTAATGGAGTTGGTTCTATATTTACCTTCCATGAACTTGACCCAATGTCTCCTTCCCCACTGGGCGCATGACCAGACAGCCCCTTTTACCCGTTGCACGGTTTCGCAGACATGCCTACAATCACCCTTACATGATGGCCAGCACAGACTCTGCCATTGCGCATCACACGCGGAGAACCTCCTTCCCTTCACCCAGTTGTTATATCTGTTCTTACCTTTGTTAATGGAAACAATAGTGTCTCCAACGTCTTGACGGGTCTTTTTAATACCTCGTATGTCCTAAGACGCCTCTTTTCCAATTTAATTTCCTCATCACGAACTGCCGTGTGCTTTCTTTGATTTCATACTTGATCTTTTCTGAATAGGATCTGTTATCCAGTCCAGCACCCACACGTGTGACTGCATGTGTTTGGATTCTTAAGACATCGAAGGAGACGTTGTGAAGAAGCTGTAGTTGGCAGAGCATCATCTTAATCGTCTCAGATTAATTCTAGATGGCTGAATTGTTTGTTAATAATAATAATTTGCATTTATATAGCGCTACGAAACGAACCCTCAGGCATCTGAGCACTGCTTATTATTACCCACTGTGTGTGGTGCTCATTTATCGACCTCAGAAAGATGAAAGGCTGAGTTTGGCCCTGCCGGGATTGGGATTTGAACCTGCTTTAGCAGGCTCTGCACAGATGTCAAAGCGAGCGCTCTACTCACTGTGCTATCGGGCCGGCATATTGTGCACTTGTTAGGCGCTTATACAGTAAGCCAGTTCTATTCCAAAGCGCCCACAGGACAACAGGGAGGGAACATGGGATTGAAGTAATACATACAGTGGACGATAAAGACAGACCTACTATGGCTTGTGAGTATTCAGAATGTGCAAGTGCAGCGAGAAGAGGGGAAGTGGGAGTGGTGGTAGGTGCTAGAGTGTCCGTGCCCGTGGGTGAGCCACAGATGAAGTGCATAGTATGGTAAGTGCTCTGCAACCTGGAGCAGTATTGGGTAGATAGTGCAAGCCTACAGGACGAAGGCTGGTGGGTACGGAGGCAAGTGCTGCGAGGTAGACAGAGGCTGGAGTGGATGGGTGTGGGAGGCCAGGACCCTGAAGGATACATAAGGGCCCTGGTCACCAATCACAGCTACTGTGAGATAAGCAGAGGAGGGAAGAAGGGAAGGGGGAGGTGAAGAGGAAAGTCTTGAGGAGGTTCAGGAATTTGAGGAAGTCCTGCTCAAGACAAAGAGGAATGGGGAGGCAGTTCCATAAGAGGGAGCCAGCTGAGGAAAGAGATCAGCCTCCGGCCCTCTGTTTAGCAAACTGCTTTACAAACAGAGTTGGTGCCAGAGGACTGTTGAAGGTCTAGAGTTAGAGTATTCAGTAAGAGAAAGTTGCAGATAGCATGGTCCCGGGCCCCACACAGCCTTCTGGATGTTTCACAGGGATTTGAATTTAATCTGTGTAGCAACCGGGAGCCAGGGAAGGGTTTTTAGGGCAGGAGAGATGCAGGACTGGGCTTAAGCCCAAGGATAAGTCTTACTTCCCTATTCTGGATTAGCTGGAGGGGTCGTAGAGGAAGGTAGATTCAGTAGGAGGCTATTGCAGTAGTCAAGCCTAGAGAGAACCAGGGCTCGAGCAACATTGGGCTTCTGGGGAAAGTGAGAAAAGGGAAAATTCCTTTCAGAAGGAAGAGTTGAAAGTGGAACTTCTTGGCAATGTCCTGTGTGTGAGGGAGGAAGGAGAAAGAGGAGTCGAAAATGATTCCAAGGTTTCTATCTTCACATGAAGGAGTAGGTTGAGAGCCCATAGAGGATGGCCAGAGTGAAGGGAAAAAAGAGGGACTAGGGCTCCCAATGGGAATGTTCTCAGTCCTGCTGGAATTGAGGCACAGATCGTTGGACGTGCACCAGGACTGGGTGGCATATAGGCAGTCAGGGATGATGGAAGATGAAAGACTCCCTCAGCAGGGAGTTTGAAAAAGAGTTGTGTGTCATCTCCATAATACTGGAAGTTGGAGGAGAAGGAGGAAGTTAGGAGTCCGAGCTGAGCAAGGTAAGTGTTGAAGAGAAGCCCCTTGCACCACTGAACACAATGATTAATAATCTGTCAAAGGGAACCGTGCAGTATATGCAGCATGCGCAGCCATACTGTGCACCAGATCGATCCCAGTGCAACACAGACGACTCTCCCTACTCGCCTATCCACCTAATCCTGGGGGACATCTCTTTCATGCCTCCGATGGACAGCCCACCAGGCAGAATAGCAGGAAGACCATCACCACGTGGGGCTTCTATAAATATCACTTCCACCCCTTCCTGTGGGGGCACCATAGAGGCAACCCCCCAGGACTTCAAATCCTCTTCAGCTCAAACCACTGACTGAGGTTGGTACTTCCTTAGCCTTAAGCAGAGGGAGTGTAGAGGAGGATGGCTGTTGACATGACCTGAAGAGTTCCTTCTTAGAACCACATGAGACAGGAACAGAATATTTTCAGGGGGATAATGTGTCCCGTAACATCTCCTTATGAAAGTACTTTTAAATTGTACTCCCACTTCCCTCAAGCTCAGGTTCGTGGATATGCTTTGCGGTTGAAAAAGGTGAGGCAGGAGAAGGAGAAGGGGAGAAATTTGAAGTGGGAGGATTTAAAAACCTTCTTTGCCCACCTGGGCACAGCCAGTACTTCTCTGTGTCCCTCTCAAACTCACAATTGTCTCTTGCACCTCCTTCACCTTTTTCTGCATTCATTTGATCTGGTTCACTTGCATCCCTCATGCCTCCTTCACCCTTCGGGCACAATCCTTTCCCAGGTCTCTTTTAATATGTCTGTCTGACACTCCCTCCCTTCTCACCAGCCGCCACAGTTCTCTTGGTTCATCAGTTTGGTCTCCTGGATCTCTCCCCAGCTCCATGCTGCCGTGGAGCTAAGTCTTCTGGACCTCTATCCGGGCTCTGCTCCCCCTCCAGGTCCACCTAGTCTGGCACCCAGCTCCATGCTGCAGTGGAGCCAAGCCTTCTGGACCTCTATCCGGGCTCCACTCCCCCTCCAAGGTTCACCTGGTCTCGCCCCCAGCTCCATGCTGCAGTGGAACCAAGCCTTCTGGACCTTTATCCAGGCTCTGCTCCCCCTCCAGGCCCACCTAGTCTCACCACCAGCTCCATGCTGCGGTGGAGCCAAGCCTTCTGGAACAATGTCGGGGCTCCACTCACCCTCCAGGTCCACCTAGTCTCGCCCCCAGCTCCATCTGCAGTGGGGCCAAGCCTTCTGGACCTCTATCCGGGATCCGATCCCCTCCAGGTCCACTTATTCTCTCTGCCAGCTCCATGCTGCAGTAGAGCCATGCCTACTGGACCTCTATCCAGGCTCTGCTCCCCCTCCAGGTCCATCTAGTCTCTCCCCCAGCTCCAGGCTGTAGTAGAGCCAAGCCTTCTGGACCTCTCTCCGGGCACCGCTCGCCCTCTAGGTCCACCTAGTCGCTCCCCCAGCTCCATGCTGCAGTGGAGCCAAGCCTTCTGGACCTCTATATGGGCTCCGCTCCCCCTCCAGGTCCACCTAGTCTGGCCCCCAGCTCCGTGCTGCAGTGGAGCCAAGCCTTCTGGACCTCTATCTGGGCTCTGCTCCAGCTTCAGGTCCACCTAGTCTGGCCCCCAGCTCCATGCTGCAGTGGAGCGAAGCCTTTTGGACCTCTATCCGGGCTCCACTCCCCCTCCAGGTCCACCTGATGTCGCCCCCAGCTCCATGTTGCAGTGGAGCCAAGCCTTCTGGACCTCTATCCGGGCTCTGCTTCCCCGCCAGGTCCACCTAGTCTTGCACCCTGCTCCATGCTGCAGTGGAGCCAAGCCTCCTGGACCTCTATCAGGGCTCTGCTCCCCCGCCAGGTCCACCTAGTCTCGCCCCCAGCTCCATGCTGCAGTGGAGCCAAGCCTTCTGGACCTCTATTCGGGCTCCGCTACCCCTCCAGGTCCACCAGGTCTCTCCCCTAGCTCCATGCTGCAGTGGAGCCAAGCCTTCTTGACCTCTATCGGGCTCCGCTCCACCTCCAGGTCCACCTAGTCTGGCCACCAGCTCCATGCTGCAGTGGCCCCAACTCTTCTGGACCTCTATCTAGGCTCCGCTACCCCTCCAGGTCCACCTAGTCTCACCCCCAGCTCCATGCTGCGGTGGAGTCAAGCCTTCTGGACCTCTATCCGGGCTCCACTACCCCTCCAGGTCCACCTAGTCTCGCCCACGGCTCCATGCTGCAGTGGAGCCATGCCTTCTGGACCTCTATCCAGGCTCCGCTCCCCCTCCAGGTCCATCTAGTCTCTCCCCCAGCTCCAGGCTGTAGTGGAGCCAAGCCTTCTGGACTTCTCTCCGGGCACCGCTCGCCCTCTAGGTCCACCTAGTCTCTCCCCCAGCACCATGCTGCAGTGGAGCCAAGCCTTCTGGACCTCTATATAGGCTCCGCTCCCCCTCCAGGTCCACCTAGTCTGGCCCCCAGCTCCATGCTGCAGTGGAGCCAAGCCTTTTGGACCTCTATCTGGGCTCTGCTCCACCTTCAGGTCCACCTAGTCTGGCCCCCAGCTCCATGCTGCAGTGGAGCCAAGCCTTCTGGACCTCTCTCCGGGCTCCGCTTCCCCGCCAGGTCCACCTAGTCTCGCCCCAAGCTCCATGCTGCAGTGGAGCCAAGCCTTCTGGACCTCTTTCCAGGCTCCGCTCCCCCTCCAGGTCCATCTAGTCTCTCCCCCAGCTCCAGGCTGTAGTGGAGCCAAGCCTTCTGGACCTCTCTCCGGGCACCGCTCGCCCGCTAGGTCCACCTAGTCTCTCCCCCAGCACCATGCTGCAGTGGAGCCAAGCCTTCTGGACCTCTATATAGGCTCCGCTCCCCCTCCAGGTCCACCTAGTCTGGCCCCCAGCTCCATGCTGCAGTGGAGCCAAGCCTTCTGGACCTCTATCCGGGCTCCGCTCCCCCTCCAGGTCCACCTAGTCCCGCCTCCAGCTCCATGCTGCAGTGGAGCCAAGCCTTCTAGACCTCTCTCCGGGCTCCGCTTCCCCGCCAGGTCCACCTAGTCTCGCCCCAAGCTCCATGCTGCAGTGGAGCCAAGCCTTCTGGACCTCTTTCCGGGCTCCGCTCCCCCTCCAGGTCCACCTTAACTTGCCTCCGTTCCATGCTGCAGTGGAGCCCAGCCTTTGAACCTCTATCCGGGCTCCGGTCCCCCTCCGGGTCCACCTATACTCGCCCCCACCTCCATGCTGCAGTGGAGCCAAGCCTTCTGGACCTCTATCCGGGCTCCGCTCCCCCTCCAGCTGCACCTATTCTGGCACCCAGCTCCATGCTGCAGTGGAGCCAAACCTTCTGGACCACTATCCAGACTCCGCTCCCCCTCCAGGTCCACCTAGTCACGCCTCCAGCTCCATGCCACAGTGGAGCCAAGCCTTTTGGACCTCTATCCGGGCTCCGCTACCCCTCCAGGTCCACCTAGTCTCGCCCCGGCTCCATGCTGCAGTGGAGCCATGCCTTCTGGACCTCTATCCGGGCTCTGCTCCCCCTCCAGGTCCACCTAGTCTCTCCCCCAGCTCCACGCTGCAGTGGAGCGAAGCCTTCTGGACCTCTTTCCGGGCTCCGCTCCCCCTCCAGGTCCACCTAGTCTCGCCAACAGCTCCATTCCGCAGTGGAGCCAAGCCTTCTGGTCCTCTATCCGGACTCTGCTCCCACTTCAGGTCCACCTAGTCTCGCCTCCAGCTCCATGCTGCAGTGGAGCCAAGCCTTCTGGACCTCTATCCAGGCTTTGCTACCCCTCCAGGTTCACCTAGTCTCGCCCCGGCTCCATGCTGCAGTGGAGCCATGCCTTCTGGACCTCTATCCGGGCTCCGCTACCCCTCCAGGTCCACCTAGTCTCGCCTCCAGCTCCATGCTGCAGTGGAGCCAAGCCTTCTGGACCTCTTTCCGGGCTCCGCTCACCCTCCAGGTCCACCAGGTCTCTCCCCCAGCTCCATGCTGCAATGGAGCCAAGCCTTCTGGACCTCTTTCCGGGCTCCGCTCACCCTCCAGGTTCACCAGGTCTCTCCCCCAGCTCCATGCTGCAGTGGAGCCAACCCTTCTGGACCACTATCTGGGCTATGCTCCCCCTCCAGGTCCACCTAGTCTGGCCCCCAGATCCATGCTGCAGTGGAGCCAAGCCTTCTGGACCTCTATTCGGGCTCCACTCCCCCTCCAGGTCCACCTGGTCTCGCCCCCAGCTCCATGCTGCAGTGGAGCCAAGCCTTCTGGCCCTCTTTATAGACTCTGCTCCCCCTCCAGGTCCACCTAGGCTCATCCCCCGCTCCATGCTGCAGTGGAGCCAAGCCTTCTGGATCTCTATCTGGGCTCCGATCCCCTCCAGGTCCACTTATTCTCTCCCCCAGCTCCATGCTGCAGTGGACCCGAGCCTTCTGGACCTCTATCCGGGCTCTGCTCCCCCTCCAGGTCCACCTTGTCTCGCCCCCAACTCCATGCTGCAGTGGAGCCAAGCCTTCTGGACCTCTATCCGGGCTCCGCTCCCCCTCCAGGTCCACCAAGTCCCGCCTCCAGCTCCATGCTGCAGTGGAGCCAAGCCTTCTGGACCTCTATCCAGGCTCCGCTACCCCTCCAGGACCACCTAGTCTCGCCCATGGCTCCATGCTGCAGTGGAGCCAAGCCTTCTGGACCTCTCTCCGGGCACCGCTCGCCCTCTAGGTCCACCTAGTCTCTCCCCCAGCTCCATGCTGCAGTGCAGCCAAGCCTTCTGTACCTCTATATGGGCTCCGCTCCCCCTCCAGGTCCACCTAGTCTGGCCCCCAGCTCCATGCTGCAGTGGAGCAAAGCCTTTTGGACCTCTATCCGGGCTCCGCTACCCCTCCATGTCCACCTGATCTCACCCCAGCTCCATGCTGCAGTGGAGCCAAGCCTTCTGGACCTCTATCAGGGCTCTGCTCCCCCTCCAGGTCCACCTAGACTCGCCCCCACCTCCATGCTGCAGTGGAGCCAAGCCTTCTGGGCTTCTATCCGGGATCCGCTCCCCCTCCAGCTCCACCTAGTCTGGCCCCCAGCTCCATGCTGCAGTGGAGCCAAGCCTTCTGGACCACTATCCGGGTCCCGCTCCCCCTCCAGGTCCACCTAGTCTCGCCTCCAGCTCCATGCTGCAGTGGAGCCAAGCCTTCTGGACCTCTATCCGGGCTCCGCTACCCCTCCAGGTCCACCTAGTCTCGCCCCGGCTCCATGGTGCAGTGGAGCCAAGCCTTCTGGACCTCTATCCGGGCTCCGCTCCCCCGCCAGGTCCACCTTGTCTCACCCCCAGCTCCATGCTGCAGTGGAGCCAAGACTTCTGAACCTCTTTCCGGGCTCGGCTCCCCCTCCAGGTCCACCTAGTCTCACCCCCGTTCCATGCTTCAGTGGAACCAAGCCTTCTGAACCTCTGTCCGGGCTACGGTCCCCCTCCAGGTCCACCAAGTCTCTCCCCCAGCTCCATGCTGCAGTGGAGCCAAGCCTTCTGAACCTCTATCTGGGCTCTGCTCCACCTCCAGGTCCACCTTGTCTGGCCCCGGCTGCATGCTGCAGTGGAGCCAAGCCTTCTGGACCTCTATCCGGGCTCCGCTCCCCCTCCAGGTCCACCTGGTAGCACCCCCGGCTCTATGCTGCAGTGGAGCCAAGCCTTCTGGACCTCTATCCGGGCTACGCTCCCCTCCAGGTCCACCTATTCTCGCCCCCAGTTCCATGCTGCAGTGGAGCCAAGCCTTCTGGACCTTTATCCGGGCTCTGCTCCCCCTCCAGGTCCACCTAGTCTCACCCCCAGCTCCATGCTGCAGTGGAGCCAAGCCTTCTGGACCTCTATCCGGGCTACGCTCCCCCTCCAGGTCCACCTAGTCTCGCCCTCGGCTCCATGCAGCATTGGATTAAGCCTTCTGGACCTCTATCCGGACTCCGCTACCCCTCCAGGTCCACCTAGTCTCGCCCCCAGCTCCATTCTGCAGTGGAGCCAAGCCTTCTGGACCTTTATCCGGGCTCTGCTCCCCCTCCAGGTCCACCTAGTCTGGCCCCCAGCTCCATGCTGCAGTGGAGCCAAGCCTTCTGGACCTCTCTCTGGGCTCTGCTCCCCCTCCAGGTCCACCTGGTCGCACCCCCGGCTCCATGCTGCAGTGGAGCCAAGCCTTCTGGACCTTTATCCGGGCTCTGCTCCCCCTCCAGGTCCACCTAGTCTCGCCCCCAGCTCCATGCTGCAGTGGAGCCAAGCCTTCTGGACCTTTATCCGGGCTCTGCTCCCCCTCCAGGTCCACCTAGCCTCACCCCCAGCTCCATGCTGCAGTGGAGCCAAGCCTTCTGGACCTCTATCCGGGCTCCGCTCCCCCTCCAGGTCCACCTAGTCTCGCCCCCGGCTCCATGCTGCAGTGGAGCCAAGCCTTCTGGACCTCTATCCGGGCTCCGCTCCCCCTCCAGGTCCACCTAGTCTCGCCCCCCCCGCTCCATGCTGCAGTGGAGCCAAGCCTTCTGGACATCTATCCGGGCTCTGGTCCCCCTCCAGGTCCACCTAGTCTCGCCCCCAGCTCCATGCTGCAGTGGAGCCAAGCCTTCTGGCCCTCTTTATAGACTCTACTCCCCCTCCAGGTCCACCTAGGCTCGCCCTCCGCTCCATGCTGCAGTGGAGCCAAGCCTTCTGGATCTCTATCTGGGCTCCGATCCCCTTCAGGTCCACTTATTCTCTCCCCCAGCTCCATGCTGCAGTGGACCCAAGCCTTCTGGACCTCTATCCGGGCTCTGCTCCCCCTCCAGGTCCACCTTGTCTGGCCCCCAGCTCCATGCTGCAGTGGAGCCAAGCATTCTGGACCTCTATCCGGGCTCCGCTCCCCCTCCAGTTCCACCAAGTCCCGGCTCCAGCTCCATGCTGCAGTGGAGCCAAGCCATCTGGACCTCTATCCAGGCTCCGTAACCCCTCCAGTACCACCTAGTCTCGCCCACGGCTCCATGCTGCAGTGGAGCCATGCCTTCTGGACCTCTATCCAGGCTCCGCTCCCCCTCCAGGTCCACCTGGTCGCACCCCCGGCTCCATGCTGCAGTGGAGCCAAGCCTTCTGGACCTCTATCCGGGCTACGCTCCCCCTCCAGGTCCACCTAGTCTCGCCCCCAGCTCCATGCTGCAGTGGAGCCAAGCCTTCTGGACCTCTATCAGGGCTCCGCTACCCCTCCAGGTCCACCTAGTCTGGCACCCAGCTCCATGCTGCAGTGGAGCCAACCCTTCTGGACCACTATCTGGGCTATGCCCCCCCTCCAGGTCTACCTAGTCTCGCCCCCAGCTCCATGCTGCAGTGGAGCCAAGCCTTCTGGACCTTTATCCGGGCTATGCTCCCCCTCCAGGTCCACCTAGTCTCGCCCCCGGCTCCGTGCTGCAGTGGAGCCAAGCCTTCTGGACCTCTATCCGGGCTACGCTCCCCCTCCAGGTCCACCTAGTCTCGCCCCCAGCTCCATGCTGCAGTGGAGCCAAGCCTTCTGGACCTTTATCCTGCCTCTGCTCCCCCTCCAGGTCCACCTAGTCTGGCCCCCAGCTCCATGCTGCAGTGGAGCCTAGCCTTCTGGACCTGTATCCGGGCTCCGCTCCCCCTCCAGGTCCACCTAGTCCCGCCTCCAGCTCCATGCTGCAGTGGAGCCAAGCCTTCTGGACCTCTATCCGGGCTCCGCTCCCCCTCCAGGTCCACCTAGTCCCGCCTCCAGCTCCATGCTGCAGTGGAGCCAAGCCTTCTGGACATCTATCCGGGCTACGCTCCCCCTCCAGGTCCACCTAGTCTCGCCCCCGGCTCCATGCTGCATTGGGTCCAAGCCTTCTGGACCTCTATCCGGACTCCGCTACCCCTCCAGGTCCACCTAGTCTGGCCCCCAGCTCCATGCTGCAGTGGAGCCAAGCCTTCTGGACCTGTATCCGGGCTCCGCTCCCCCTCCAGGTCCACCTAGTCCTGCCTCCAGCTCCATGCTGCAGTGGAGCCAAGCCTTCTGGACCTGTATCCGGGCTCCGCTCCCCCTCCAGGTCCACCTAGTCCCGCCTCCAGCTCCATGCTGCAGTGGAGCCAAGCCTTCTGGACCTCTATCCGGGCTCTGCTCCCCCTCCAGGTCCACCTAGTCCCGCCTCCAGCTCCATGCTGCAGTGGAGCCAAGCCTTCTGGACCTCTATCTGGGCTCCGCTCCCCCTCCAGGTCCACCGCACCCCCGGCTCCATGCTCCAGTGGAGGCAATCCTTCTGGACCTCTATCCTGGCTAAGCTCCCCCTCCAGGGCCACCTAGTCTCGCCCCCAGCTCCATGCTGCAGTGGAGCCAAGCCTTCTGGACCTTTATCCGGGCTCTACTCCCCCTCCAGGTCCACCTAGTCTCACCCCGGCTCCATGCTGCAGAGGAGCCATGCCTTCTGTACCTCTATCCGGGCTCCGGTCCCCTCCAGGTCCACCTAGTCTCGCCCCCGGCTCCATGTAGCATTGGATTAAGCCTTCTGGACCTCTATCTGGACTCCGCTACCCCTCCAGGTCCACCTAGTCTCACCCCCAGCTCCATTCTGCAGTGGAGCCAAGCCTTCTGGACCTTTATCCGGGCTCTGCTCCCCCTCCAGGTCCACCTAGTCTCACCCCCAGCTCCATGTTGCAGTGGAGCCAAGCCTTCTGGACCTCTATCCGGGCTACGCTCCCCCTCCAGGTCCACCTAGTCTGGCCCCCAGCTCCGTGCTGCAGTGGAGCCAAGCCTTCTGGACCTCTATCTGGACTCTGCTCCCCCTCCAGGTCCACCTGGTCGCACCCCCGGCTCCATGCTGCAGTGGAGCCAAGGCTTCTGGACCTTTATCCGGGCTCTGCTCCCCCTCCAAGTCCACCTAGTCTCGCCCCCAGCTCCATGCTGCAGTGGAGCCAAGCCTTCTGGACCTTTATCCGGGCTCTGCTCCCCCTCCAGGTCCACCTAGCCTCACCCCCAGCTCCATGCTGCAGTGGAGCCAAGCCTTCTGGACCTCTATCCGGGCTCCGCTCCCCCTCCAGGTCCACCTAGTCTCGCCCCCGGCTCCATGCTGCAGTGGAGCCAAGCCTTCTGGACCTCTATCCGGGCTCCGCTCCCCCTCCAGGTCCACCTAGTCTCGCCCCCACGCTCCATGCTGCAGTGGAGCCAAGCCTTCTGGACATCTATCCGGGCTCTGGTCCCCCTCCAGGTCCACCTAGTCTCAGCCCCAGCTCCATGCTGCAGTGGAGCCAAGCCTTCTGGCCCTCTTTATAGACTCTGCTCCCCCTCCAGGTCCACCTAGGCTCGCCCTCCGCTCCATGCTGCAGTGGAGCCAAGCCTTCTGGATCTCTATCTGGGCTCCGATCCCCTTCAGGTCCACTTATTCTCTCCCCCAGCTCCATGCTGCAGTGGACCCAAGCCTTCTGGACCTCTATCCGGGCTCTGCTCCCCCTCCAGGTCCACCATGTCTGGCCCCCAGCTCCATGCTGCAGTGGAGCCAAGCCTTCTGGACCTCTATCCGGGCTCCGCTCCCCCTCCAGGTCCACCAAGTCCCGGCTCCAGCTCCATGCTGCAGTGGAGCCAAGCCTTCTGGACCTCTATCCAGGCTCCGTAACCCCTCCAGGACCACCTAGTCTCGCCCACGGCTCCATGCTGCAGTGGAGCCATGCCTTCTGGACCTCTATCCAGGCTCCGCTCCCCCTCCAGGTCCACCTGGTCGCACCCCCGGCTCCATGCTGCAGTGGAGCCAAGCCTTCTGGACCTCTATCCGGGCTACGCTCCCCCTCCAGGTCCACCTAGTCTCGCCCCCAGCTCCATGCTGCAGTGGAGCCAAGCCTTCTGGACCTCTATCCGGGCTCCGCTACCCCTCCAGGTCCACCTAGTCTGGCACCCAGCTCCATGCTGCAGTGGAGCCAACCCTTCTGGACCACTATCTGGGCTATGCCCCCCCTCCAGGTCTACCTAGTCTCGCCCCCAGCTCCATGCTGCAGTGGAGCCAAGCCTTCTGGACCTTTATCCGGGCTATGCTCCCCCTCCAGGTCCACCTAGTCTCGCCCCCAGCTCCATGCTGCAGTGGAGCCAAGCCTTCTGGACCTTTATCCTGGCTCTGCTCCCCCTCCAGGTCCACCTGGTCTGGCCCCCAGCTCCATGCTGCAGTGGAGCCAAGCCTTCTGGACCTGTATCCGGGCTCCGCTCCCCCTCCAGGTCCACCTAGTCCCGCCTCCAGCTCCATGCTGCAGTGGAGCCAAGCCTTCTGGACATCTATCCGGGCTCCGCTCCCCCTCCAGGTCCACCTAGTCCCGCCTCCAGCTCCATGCTGCAGTGGAGCCAAGCCTTCTGGACCTCTATCCGGGCTACGCTCCCCCTCCAGGTCCACCTAGTCTCTCCCCCGGCTCCATGCTGCATTGGGTCCAAGCCTTCTGGACTTCTATCCGGACTCCGCTACCCCTCCAGGTCCACCTAGTCGGGCCCCCAGCTCCATGCTGCAGTGGAGCCAAGCCTTCTGGACCTGTATCCGGGCTCCGCTCCCCCTCCAGGTCCACCTAGTCCCGCCTCCAGCTCCATGCTGCAGTGGAGCCAAGCCTTCTGGACCTGTATCCGGGCTCCGCTCCCCCTCCAGGTCCACCTAGTCCCGCCTCCAGCTCCATGCTGCAGTGGAGCCAAGCCTTCTGGACCTCTATCCGGGCTCCACTCCCCCTCCAGGTCCACCTAGTCCCGCCTCCAGCTCCATGCTGCAGTGGAGCCAAGCCTTCTGGACCTCTATCTGGGCTCTGCTTCCCCTCCAGGTCCACCGCACCCCCGGCTCCATGCTCCAGTGGAGGCAATCCTTCTGGACCTCTATCCTGGCTACGCTCCCCCTCCAGGGCCACCTAGTCTCGCCCCCAGCTCCATGCTGCAGTGGAGCCAAGCCTTCCGGACCTTTATCCGGGCTCTGCTCCCCCTCCAGGTCCACCTAGTCTCACCCCCGGTTCCATGCTGCAGAGGAGCCATGCCTTCTGTACCTTTATCCGGGCTCCGGTCCCCCTCCAGGTCCACCTAGTCTCGCCCCCGGCTCCATGCTGCAGTGGATCCAAGCCTTCTGGACCTCTATCCGGGCTCTGCTCCCCCTCCAGGTCCACCTAGTCTCGCCCCCCGCTCCATGCTGCAGTGGAGCCAAGCCTTCTGGACCTCTATCCAGGCCCTGCTCCCCCTCCAGGTCCACCTAGTCTCGTCCCCGGCTAGATGTTGCATTGGAGCCAAGCCTTCTGGACCTCTATCCGGGCTCCTGGGCTATGCTCCCCCTCCAGGTCCACCTAGTCTCACCCCCAGCTCCATGCTGCAGTGGAGCAAGCCTTCTAGACATCTATCCGTGCTCCGCTCCCCCTCCAGGTCCACCTAGTCTCGCCTCCAGCTCCATGCTGCCGTGGAGCCAAGCCTTCTGGACCTCTATCCGGGCTCCCCTATCCCTCCAGGTCCACCTAGTCTCGCCCCTGGCTCCATGCTGCATTGGAGCCATGCCTTCTGGACCTGTATCCGGGCTCCGCTCCCCCTCCATGTCCACCTAGTCTCTCCCCCAGCTCAAGGCTGCAGTGGAGCCAAGCCTTCTGGACCTCTCTCTGGGCTCCACTCACCCTCCAGGTCCACCTAGTCTCTCCCCCAGCTCCATGCTGCAGTGGAGCCAAGCCTTCTGGACCTCTATCCGGGCTCCACCCCCTTCCAGGTCACGCTAGTCTCGCCCCCAGCTCCATGCTGCCGTGGAGCCAAGCCTTATGGACCTATATCCGGGCTTTGCTCCCCCTCCAGGTACACCTAGTCTCGCCTCCAGCTCCATGCTGCCATGGAGCCAAGCCTTCTGGACCTCTATCCGGGCTCCACTCCCCCTCCAGGTCCACCTACTCTCTCCCCCAGCTCCATGCTGCCGTGGAGCCAAGCCTTCTGGACCTCTATCCAGGCTCTGCTCCCCCTCCAGGTCCACCTAGTCTCTCCCCCTGCTCCATTCTGCTGTGGAGCCAAGCCTTCTGGACCTCTATCCGGGCTCCGCTCCCCCTCCAGGTCCACCTAGTCTCGCCTCCAGCTCCATGCTGCAGTGGAGCCAAGCCTTCTGGCCCTCTTTATAGACTCTGCTCCCCCTCCAGGTCCACTTAGGGTCGCCCTCCGCTCCATGCTGCAGTGGAGCCAAGCCTTCTGGATCTCTATCTGGGCTCCGATCCCCTTCAGGTCCACTTATTCTCTCCCCCAGCTCCATGCTGCAGTGGACCCAAGCCTTCTGGACCTCTATCCGGGCTCTGCTCCCCCTCCAGGTCCACCTTGTCTGGCCCCCAGCTCCATGCTGCAGTGGAGCCAAGCCTTCTGGACCTCTATCCGGGCTCCGCTCCCCCTCCAGGTCCACCAAGTCCCGGCTCCAGCTCCATGCTGCAGTGGAGCCAAGCCTTCTGGACCTCTATCCAGGTTCCGTAACCCCTCCAGGACCACCTAGTCTTGCCCACGGCTCCATGCTGCAGTGGAGCCAAGCCTTCTGGACCTCTATCTGGGCTCCGCTACCCCTCCAGGTCCACCTGGTCGCACCCCCGGCTCCATACTGCAGTGGAGCCAAGCCTTCTGGACCTCTATCCAGGCTCCGCTCCCCCTCCAGGTCCACCTGGTCGCACCCCCGGCTCCATGCTGCAGTGGAGCCAAGCCTTCTGGACCTCTATCCGGGCTACGCTCCCCCTCCAGGTCCACCTAGTCTCGCCCCCAGCTCCATGCTGCAGTGGAGCCAAGCCTTCTGGACCTCTATCCGGGCTCCGCTACCCCTCCAGGTCCACCTAGTCTGGCACCCAGCTCCATGCTGCAGTGGAGCCAACCCTTCTGGACCACTATCTGGGCTATGCCCCCCCTCCAGGTCTACCTAGTCTCGTCCCCAGCTCCATGCTGCAGTGGAGCCAAGCCTTCTGGACCTTTATCCGGGCTATGCTCCCCCTCCAGGTCCACCTAGTCTCGCCCTCGGCTCCGTGCTGCAGTGGAGCCAAGCCTTCTGGACCTCTATCCGGGCTACGCTCCCCCTCCAGGTCCACCTAGTCTCGCCCCCAGCTCCATGCTGCAGTGGAGCCAAGCCTTCTGGACCTTTATCCTGGCTCTGCTCCCCCTCCAGGTCCACCTAGTCTGGCCCCCAGCTCCATGCTGCAGTGGAGCCTAGCCTTCTGGACCTGTATCCGGGCTCCGCTCCCCCTCCAGGTCCACCTAGTCCCGCCTTCAGCTCCATGCTGCAGTGGAGCCAAGCCTTCTGGACCTCTATCCGGGCTCCGCTCCCCCTCCAGGTCCACCTAGTCCCGCCTCCAGCTCCATGCTGCAGTGGAGCCAAGCCTTCTGGACATCTATCCGGGCTACGCTCCCCCTCCAGGTCCACCTAGTCTCGCCCCCGGCTCCATGCTGCATTGGGTCCAAGCCTTCTGGACCTCTATCCGGACTCCGCTACCCCTCCAGGTCCACCTAGTCTGGCCCCCAGCACCATGCTGCAGTGGAGCCAAGCCTTCTGGACCTGTATCCGGGCTCCGCTCCCCCTCCAGGTCCACCTAGTCCTGCCTCCAACTCCATGCTGCAGTGGAGCCAAGCCTTCTGGACCTGTATCCGGGCTCCGCTCCCCCTCCAGGTCCACCTAGTCCCACCTCCAGCTCCATGCTGCAGTGGAGCCAAGCCTTCTGGACCTCTATCCGGGCTCTGCTCCCCCTCCAGGTCCACCTAGTCTCGCCTCCAGCTCCATGCTGCAGTGGAGCCAAGCCTTCTGGACCTCTATCTGGGCTCCGCTCCCCCTCCAGGTCCACCGCACCCCCGGCTCCATGCTCCAGTGGAGGCAATCCTTCTGGACCTCTATCCTGGCTACGCTCCCCCTCCAGGGCCACCTAGTCTCGCCCCCAGCTCCATGCTGCAGTGGAGCCAAGCCTTCTGGACCTTTATCCGGGCTCTGCTCCCCCTCCAGGTCCACCTAGTCTCACCCCCGGCTCCATGCTGCAGAGGAGCCATGCCTTCTGTACCTCTATCCGGGCTCCGGTCCCCCTCCAGGTCCACCTAGTCTCGCCCCCGGCTCCATGCAGCATTGGATTAAGCCTTCTGGACCTCTATCTGGACTCCGCTACCCCTCCAGGTCCACCTAGTCTCGCCCCCAGCTCCATTCTGCAGTGGAGCCAAGCCTTCTGGACCTTTATCCGGGCTCTGCTCCCCCTCCAGGTCCATCTAGTCTCACCCCCAGCTCCATGCTGCAGTGGAGCCAAGCCTTCTGGACCTTTATCCGGGCTCCGGTCCCCCTCCAGGTCCACCTAGTCTCGCCCTCGGCTCCATGCCGCATTGGATTAAGCCTTCTGGACCTCTATCCGGACTCCGCTACCCCTCCAGGTCCACCTAGTCTCGCCCCCAGCTCCATTCTGCAGTGGAGCCAAGCCTTCTGGACCTTTATCTGGGCTCTGCTCCCCCTCCAGGTCCACCTAGTCTGGCCCCCATCTCCGTGCTGCAGTGGAGCCAAGCCTTCTGGACCTCTATCTGGGCTCTGCTCCCCCTCCAGGTCCACCTGGTCGCACCCCCGGCTCCATGCTGCAGTGGAGTCAAGCCTTCTGGACCTTTATCCGGGCTCTGCTCCCCCTCCAGGTCCACCTAGTCTCGCCCCCAGCTCCATGCTGCAGTGGAGCCAAGCCTTCTGGACCTTTATCCGGGCTCTGCTCCCCCTCCAGGTCCACCTAGCCTCACCCCCAGCTCCATGCTGCAGTGGAGCCAAGCCTTCTGGACCTCTATCCGGGCTCCGCTCCCCCTCCAGGTCCACCTAGTCTCGCCCCCGGCTCCATGCTGCAGTGGAGCCAAGCCTTCTGGACCTCTATCCGGGCTCCGCTCCCCCTCCAGGTCCACCTATTCTCGCCCCCCCGCTCCATGCTGCAGTGGAGCCAAGCCTTCTGGACATCTATCCGGGCTCTGGTCCCCCTCCAGGTCCACCTAGTCTCACCCCCAGCTCCATGCTGCAGTGGAGCCAAGCCTTCTGGCCCTCTTAATAGACTCTGCTCCCCCTCCAGGTCCACCTAGGCTCGCCCTCCGCTCCATGCTGCAGTGGAGCCAAGCCTTCTGGATCTCTATCTGGGCTCCGATCCCCTTCAGGTCCACTTATTCTCTCCCCCAGCTCCATGCTGCAGTGGACCCAAGCCTTCTGGACCTCTATCGGGGCTCTGCTCCCCCTCCAGGTCCACCTTGTCTGGCCCCCAGCTCCATGCTGCAGTGGAGCCAAGCCTTCTGGACCTCTATCCGGGCTCCGCTCCCCCTCCAGGTCCACCAAGTGCCGGCTCCAGCTCCATGCTGCAGTGGAGCCAAGCCTTCTGGACCTCTATCCAGGCTCCGTAACCCCTCCAGGACCACCTTGTCTCGCCCACGGCTCCATGCTGCAGTGGAGCCATGCCTTCTGGACCTCTATCCAGGCTCTGCTCCCCCTCCAGGTCCACCTGGTCGCACCCCCGGCTCCATGCTGCAGTGGAGCCAAGCCTTCTGGACCTCTATCCGGGCTACGCTCCCCCTCCAGGTCCACCTAGTCTCGCCCCCAGCTCCATGCTGCAGTGGAGCCAAGCCTTCTGGACCTCTATCCGGGCTCCGCTACCCCTCCAGGTCCACCTAGTCTGGCACCCAGCTCCATGCTGCAGTGGAGCCAACCCTTCTGGACCACTATCTGGGCTATGCCCCCCCTCCAGGTCTACCTAGTTTCGCCCCCAGCTCCATGCTGCAGTGGAGCCAAGCCTTCTGGACCTTTATCCGGGCTATGCTCCCCCTCCAGGTCCACCTAGTCTCGCCCCCAGCTCCATGCTGCAGTGGAGCCAAGCCTTCTGGACCTTTATCCTGGCTCTGCTCCCCCTCCAGGTCCACCTAGTCTGGCCCCAGCTCCATGCTGCAGTGGAGCCAAGCCTTCTGGACCTGTATCCGGGCTCCGCTCCCCCTCCAGGTCCACCTAGTCCCGCCTCCAGCTCCATGCTGCAGTGGAGCCAAGCCTTCTGGACATCTATCCGGGCTCCGCTCCCCCTCCAGGTCCACCTAGTCCCGCCTCCAGCTCCATGCTGCAGTGGAGCCAAGCCTTCTGGACCTCTATCCGGGCTACGCTCCCCCTCCAGGTCCACCTAGTCTCGCCCCCGGCTCCATGCTGCATTGGGTCCAAGCCTTCTGGACTTCTATCCGGACTCCGCTACCCCTCCAGGTCCACCTAGTCTGGCCCCCAGCTCCATGCTGCAGTGGAGCCAAGCCTTCTGGACCTGTATCCGGGCTCCGCTCCCCCTCCAGGTCCACCTAGTCCCGCCTCCAGCTCCATGCTGCAGTGGAGCCAAGCCTTCTGGACCTGTATCCGGGCTCCGCTCCCCCTCCAGGTCCACCTAGTCCCGCCTCCAGCTCCATGCTGCAGTGGAGCCAAGCCTTCTGGACCTCTCTCCGGGCTCCGCTCCCCCTCCAGGTCCACCTAGTCCCGCCTCCAGCTCCATGCTGCAGTGGAGCCAAGCCTTCTGGACCTCTATCTGGGCTCCGCTCCCCCTCCAGGTCCACCGCACCCCCGGCTCCATGCTCCAGTGGAGGCAATCCTTCTGGACCTCTATCCTGGCTACGCTCCCCCTCCAGGGCCACCTAGTCTCACCCCCAGCTCCATGCTGCAGTGGAGCCAAGCCTTCTGGACCTTTATCCGGGCTCTGCTCCCCCTCCAGGTCCACCTAGTCTCAGCCCCGTTCCATGCTTCAGTGGAACCAAGCCTTCTGAACCTCTGTCCGGGCTACGGTCCCCCTCCAGGTCCACCAAGTCTCTCCCCCAGCTCCATGCTGAAGTGGAGCCAAGCCTTCTGAACCTCTATCTGGGCTCTGCTCCACCTCCAGGTCCACCTTGTCTGGCCCCGGCTCCATGCTGCAGTGGAGCCAAGCCTTCTGGACCTCTATCCGGGCTCCGCTCCCCCTCCAGGTCCACCTGGTAGCACCCCCGGCTCTATGCTGCAGTGGAGCCAAGCCTTCTGGACCTCTATCCGGGCTACGCTCCCCCTCCAGGTCCACCTATTCTCGCCCCCAGTTCCATGCTGCAGTGGAGCCAAGCCTTCTGGACCTTTATCCGGGCTCTGCTCCCCCTCCAGGTCCACCTAGTCTCACCCCCAGCTCCATGCTGCAGTGGAGCCAAGCCTTCTGGACCTCTATCCGGGCTACGCTCCCCCTCCAGGTCCACCTAGTCTCGCCCTCGGCTCCATGCAGCATTGGATTAAGCCTTCTGGACCTCTATCCGGACTCCGCCACCCCTCCAGGTCCACCTAGTCTCGCCCCCAGCTCCATTCTGCAGTGGAGCCAAGCCTTCTGGACCTTTATCCGGGCTCTGCTCCCCCTCCAGGTCCACCTAGTCTGGCCCCCAGCTCCATGCTGCAGTGAAGCCAAGCCTTCTGGACCTCTATCTGGGCTCTGCTCCCCCTCCAGGTCCACCTGGTCGCACCCCCGGCTCCATGCTGCAGTGGAGCCAAGCCTTCTGGACCTTTATCCGGGCTCTGCTCCCCCTCCAGGTCCACCTAGTCTCGCCCCCAGCTCCATGCTGCAGTGGAGCCAAGCCTTCTGGACCTTTATCCGGGCTCTGCTCCCCCTCCAGGTCCACCTAGCCTCACCCCCAGCTCCATGCTGCAGTGGAGCCAAGCCTTCTGGACCTCTATCCGGGCTCCGCTCCCCCTCCAGGTCCACCTAGTCTCGCCCCCGGCTCCATGCTGCAGTGGAGCCAAGCCTTCTGGACCTCTATCCGGGCTCCGCTCCCCCTCCAGGTCCACCTAGTCTCGCCCCCCCGCTCCATGCTGCAGTGGAGCCAAGCCTTCTGGACATCTATCCGAGCTCTGGTCCCCCTCCAGGTCCACCTAGTCTCGCCCCCAGCTCCATGCTGCAGTGGAGCCAAGCCTTCTGGCCCTCTTTATAGACTTTGCTCCCCCTCCAGGTCCACCTAGGCTCGCCCTCCGCTCCATGCTGCAGTGGAGCCAAGCCTTCTGGATCTCTATCTGGGCTCCGATCCCCTTCAGGTCCACTTATTCTCTCCCCCAGCTCCATGCTGCAGTGGACCCAAGCCTTCTGGACCTCTATCCGGGCTCTGCTCCCCCTCCAGGTCCACCTTGTCTGGCCCCCAGCTCCATGCTGCAGTGGAGCCAAGCATTCTGGACCTCTATCCGGGCTCCGCTCCCCCTCCAGGTCCACCAAGTCCCGGCTCCAGCTCCATGCTGCAGTGGAGCCAAGCCTTCTGGACCTCTATCCAGGCTCCGTAACCCCTCCAGTACCACCTAGTCTCGCCCACGGCTCCATGCTGCAGTGGAGCCATGCCTTCTGGACCTCTATCCAGGCTCCGCTCCCCCTCCAGGTCCACCTGGTCGCACCCCCGGCTCCATGCTGCAGTGGAGCCAAGCCTTCTGGACCTCTATCCGGGCTACGCTCCCCCTCCAGGTCCACCTAGTCTCGCCCCCAGCTCCATGCTGCAGTGGAGCCAAGCCTTCTGGACCTCTATCCGGGCTCCGCTACCCCTCCAGGTCCACCTAGTCTGGCACCCAGCTCCATGCTGCAGTGGAGCCAACCCTTCTGGACCACTATCTGGGCTATGCCCCCCCTCCAGGTCTACCTAGTCTCGCCCCCAGCTCCATGCTGCAGTGGAGCCAAGCCTTCTGGACCTTTATCCGGGCTATGCTCCCCCTCCAGGTCCACCTAGTCTCGCCCCCGGCTCCGTGCTGCAGTGGAGCCAAGCCTTCTGGACCTCTATCCGGGCTACGCTCCCCCTCCAGGTCCACCTAGTCTCGCCCCCAGCTCCATGCTGCAGTGGAGCCAAGCCTTCTGGACCTTTATCCTGGCTCTGCTCCCCCTCCAGGTCCACCTAGTCTGGCCCCCAGCTCCATGCTGCAGTGGAGTCTAGCCTTCTGGACCTGTATCCGGGCTCCGCTCCCCCTCCAGGTCCACCTAGTCCTGCCTCCAGCTCCATGCTGCAGTGGAGCCAAACCTTCTGGACCTCTATCCGGGCTCCGCTCCCCCTCCAGGTCCACCTAGTCCCGCCTCCAGCTCCATGCTGCAGTGGAGCCAAGCCTTCTGGACATCTATCCGGGCTACGCTCCCCCTCCAGGTCCACCTAGTCTCGCCCCCGGCTCCATGCTGCATTGGGTCCAAGCCTTCTGGACCTCTATCCGGACTCCGCTACCCCTCCAGGTCCACCTAGTCTGGCCCCCAGCTCCATGCTGCAGTGGAGCCAAGCCTTCTGGACCTGTATCCGGGCTCCGCTCCCCCTCCAGGTCCACCTAGTCCTGCCTCCAGCTCCATGCTGCAGTGGAGCCAAGCCTTCTGGACCTGTATCCGGGCTCCGCTCCCCCTCCAGGTCCACCTAGTCCCGCCTCCAGCTCCATGCTGCAGTGGAGCCAAGCCTTCTGGACCTCTATCCGGGCTCTGCTCCCCCTCCAGATCCACCTAGTCCCGCCTCCAGCTCCATGCTGCAGTGGAGCCAAGCCTTCTGGACCTCTATCTGGGCTCCGCTCCCCCTCCAGGTCCACCGCACCCCCGGCTCCATGCTCCAGTGGAGGCAATCCTTCTGGACCTCTATCCTGGCTACGCTCCCCCTCCAGGGCCACCTAGTCTCGCCCCCAGCTCCATGCTGCAGTGGAGCCAAGCCTTCTGCACCTTTATCCGGGCTCTGCTCCCCCTCCAGGTCCACCTAGTCTCACCCCGGCTCCATGCTGCAGAGGAGCCATGCCTTCTGTACCTCTATCCGGGCTCCGGTCCCCTCCAGGTCCACCTAGTCTCGCCCCCGGCTCCATGCAGCATTGGATTAAGCCTTCTGGACCTCTATCTGGACTCCGCTACCCCTCCAGGTCCACCTAGTCTCGCCCCCAGCTCCATTCTGCAGTGGAGCCAAGCCTTCTGGACCTTTATCCGGGCTCTGCTCCCCCTCCAGGTCCACCTAGTCTCACCCCCAGCTCCATGCTGCAGTGGAGCCAAGCCTTCTGGACCTCTATCCGGGCTACGCTCCCCCTCCAGGTCCACCTAGTCTGGCCCCCAGCTCCGTGCTGCAGTGGAGCCAAGCCTTCTGGACCTCTATCTGGGCTCTGCTCCCCCTCCAGGTCCACCTGGTCGCACCCCCGGCTCCATTCTGCAGTGGAGCCAAGCCTTCTGGACCTTTATCCGGGCTCTGCTCCCCCTCCAGGTCCACCTAGTCTCGCCCCCAGCTCCATGCTGCAGTGGAGCCAAGCCTTCTGGACCTTTATCTGGGCTCTGCTCCCCCTCCAGGTCCACCTAGCCTCACCCCCAGCTCCATGCTGCAGTGGAGCCAAGCCTTCTGGACCTCTATCCGGGCTCCGCTCCCCCTCCAGGTCCACCTAGTCTCGCCCCCGGCTCCATGCTGCAGTGGAGCCAAGCCTTCTGGACCTCTATCCGGGCTCCGCTCCCCCTCCAGGTCCACCTAGTCTCGCCCCCACGCTCCATGCTGCAGTGGAGCCAAGCCTTCTGGACATCTATCCGGGCTCTGGTCCCCCTCCAGGTCCACCTAGTCTCACCCCCAGCTCCATGCTGCAGTGGAGCCAAGCCTTCTGGCCCTCTTTATAGACTCTGCTCCCCCTCCAGGTCCACCTAGGCTCGCCCTCCGCTCCATGCTGCAGTGGAGCCAAGCCTTCTGGATCTCTATCTGGGCTCCGATCCCCTTCAGGTCCACTTATTCTCTCCCCCAGCTCCATGCTGCAGTGGACCCAAGCCTTCTGGACCTCTATCCGGGCTCTGCTCCCCCTCCAGGTCCACCTTGTCTGGCCCCCAGCTCCATGCTGCAGTGGAGCCAAGCCTTCTGGACCTCTATCCGGGCTCCGCTCCCCCTCCAGGTCCACCAAGTCCCGGCTCCAGCTCCATGCTGCAGTGGAGCCAAGCCTTCTGGACCTCTATCCAGGCTCCGTAACCCCTCCAGGACCACCTAGTCTCGCCCACGGCTCCATGCTGCAGTGGAGCCATGCCTTCTGGACCTCTATCCAGGCTCCGCTCCCCCTCCAGGTCCACCTGGTCGCACCCCCGGCTCCATGCTGCAGTGGAGCCAAGCCTTCTGGACATCTATCCGGGCTACGCTCCCCCTCCAGGTCCACCTAGTCTCGCCCCCAGCTCCATGCTGCAGTGGAGCCAAGCCTTCTGGACCTCTATCCGGGCTCCGCTACCCCTCCAGGTCCACCTAGTCTGGCACCCAGCTCCATGAAGCAGTGGAGCCAACCCTTCTGGACCACTATCTGGGCTATGCCCCCCCTCCAGGTCTACCTAGTCTCGCCTCCAGCTCCATGCTGCAGTGGAGCCAAGCCTTCTGGACCTTTATCCGGGCTATGCTCCCCCTCCAGGTCCACCTAGTCTCGCCCCCAGCTCCATGCTGCAGTGGAGCCAAGCCTTCTGGACCTTTATCCTGGCTCTGCTCCCCCTCCAGGTCCACCTAGTCTGGCCCCCAGCTCCATGCTGCAGTGGAGCCAAGCCTTCTGGACCTGTATCCGGGCTCCGCTCCCCCTCCAGGTCCACCTAGTCCCGCCTCCAGCTCCATGCTGCAGTGGAGCCAAGCCTTCTGGACATCTATCCGGGCTCCGCTCCCCCTCCAGGTCCACCTAGTCCCGCCTCCAGCTCCATGCTGCAGTGGAGCCAAGCCTTCTGGACCTCTATCCGGGCTACGCTCCCCCTCCAGGTCCACCTAGTCTCGCCCCCGGCTCCATGCTGCATTGGGTCCAAGCCTTCTGGACTTCTATCCGGATTCCGCTACCCCTCCAGGTCCACCTAGTCTGGCCCCCAGCTCCATGCTGCAGTGGAGCCAAGCCTTCTGGACCTGTATCCGGGCTCCACTCCCCCTCCAGGTCCACCTAGTCCCGCCTCCAGCTCCATGCTGCAGTGGAGCCAAGCCTTCTGGACCTTTATCCTGGCTCTGCTCCCCCTCCAGGTCCACCTAGTCTGGCCCCCAGCTCCATGCTGCAGTGGAGCCTAGCCTTCTGGACCTGTATCCGGGCTCCGCTCCCCCTCCAGGTCCACCTAGTCCCGCCTCCAGCTCCATGCTGCAGTGGAGCCAAGCCTTCTGGACCTGTATCCGGGCTCCGCTCCCCCTCCAGGTCCACCTAGTCCCGCCTCCGGCTCCATGCTGCAGTGGAGCCAAGCCTTCTGGACATCTATCCGGGCTACGCTCCCCCTCCAGGTCCACCTAGTCTCGCCCCCGGCTCCATGCTGCATTGGGTCCAAGCCTTCTGGACCTCTATCCGGACTCCGCTACCCCTCCAGGTCCACCTAGTCTGGCCCCCAGCTCCATGCTGCAGTGGAGCCAAGCCTTCTGGACCTGTATCCGGGCTCCGCTCCCCCTCCAGGTCCACCTAGTCCTGCCTCCAGCTCCATGCTGCAGTGGAGCCAAGCCTTCTGGACCTGTATCCGGGCTCCGCTCCCCTTCCAGGTCCACCTAGTCCCGCCTCCAGCTCCATGCTGCAGTGGAGCCAAGCCTTCTGGACCTCTATCCGGGCTCTGCTCCCCCTCCAGGTCCACCTAGTCCCGCCTCCAGCTCCATGCTGCAGTGGAGCCAAGCCTTCTGGACCTCTATCTGGGCTCCGCTCCCCCTCCAGGTCCACCGCACCCCCGGCTCCATGCTCCAGTGGAGGCAATCCTTCTGGACCTCTATCCTGGCTACGCTCCCCCTCCAGGGCCACCTAGCCTCGCCCCCAGCTCCATGCTGCAGTGGAGCCAAGCCTTCTGGACCTTTATCCGGGCTCTGCTCCCCCTCCAGGTCCACCTAGTCTCACCCCCGGCTCCATGCTGCAGAGGAGCCATGCCTTCTGTACCTCTATCCGGGCTCCGGTCCCCCTCCAGGTCCACCTAGTCTCGCCCCCGGCTCCATGAGGCATTGGATTAAGCCTTCTGGACCTCTATCTGGACTCCGCTACCCCTCCAGGTCCACCTAGTCTCGCCCCCAGCTCCATTCTGCAGTGGAGCCAAGCCTTCTGGACCTTTATCCGGGCTCTGCTCCCCCTCCAGGTCCACCTAGTCTCACCCCCAGCTCCATGCTGCAGTGGAGCCAAGCCTTCTGGACCTCTATCCGGGCTACGCTCCCCCTCCAGGTCCACCTAGTCTCGCCCTCGGCTCCATGCCGCATTGGATTAAGCCTTCTGGACCTCTATCCGGACTCCGCTACCCCTCCAGGTCCACCTAGTCTCGCCCCCAGCTCCATTCTGCAGTGGAGCCAAGCCTTCTGGACCTTTATCCGGGCTCTGCTCCCCCTCCAGGTCCACCTAGTCTGGCCCCCATCTCCGTGCTGCAGTGGAGCCAAGCCTTCTGGACCTCTATCTGGGCTCTGCTCCCCCTCCAGGTCCACCTGGTCGCACCCCCGGCTCCATGCTGCAGTGGAGTCAAGCCTTCTGGACCTTTATCCGGGCTCTGCTCCCCCTCCAGGTCCACCTAGTCTCGCCCCCAGCTCCATGCTGCAGTGGAGCCAAGCCTTCTGGACCTTTATCCGGGCTCTGCTCCCCCTCCAGGTCCACCTAGCCTCACCCCCAGCTCCATGCTGCAGTGGAGCCAAGCCTTCTGGACCTCTATCCGGGCTCCGCTCCCCCTCCAGGTCTACCTAGTCTTGCCCCCGGCTCCATGCTGCAGTGGAGCCAAGCCTTCTGGACCTCTATCCGGGCTCCGCTCCCCCTCCAGGTCCACCTAGTCTCGCCCCCCGCTCCATGCTGCAGTGGAGCCAAGCCTTCTGGACATCTATCCGGGCTCTGGTCCCCCTCCAGGTCCACCTAGTCTCACCCCCAGCTCCATGCTGCAGTGGAGCCAAGCCTTCTGGCCCTCTTTATAGACTCTGCTCCCCCTCCAGGTCAACCTAGGCTCGCCCTCCGCTCCATGCTGCAGTGGAGCCAAGCCTTCTGGATCTCTATCTGGGCTCCGATCCCCTTCAGGTCCACTTATTCTCTCCCCCAGCTCCATGCTGCAGTGGACCCAAGCCTTCTGGACCTCTATCGGGGCTCTGCTCCCCCTCCAGGTCCACCTTGTCTGGCCCCCAGCTCCATGCTGCAGTGGAGCCAAGCCTTCTGGACCTCTAGCCGGGCTCCGCTCCCCCTCCAGGTCCACCAAGTGCCGGCTCCAGCTCCATGCTGCAGTGGAGCCAAGCCTTCTGGACCTCTATCCAGGCTCCGTAACCCCTCCAGGACCACCTAGTCTCGCCCACGGCTCCATGCTGCAGTGGAGCCATGCCTTCTGGACCTCTATCCAGGCTCTGCTCCCCCTCCAGGTCCACCTGGTCGCACCCCCGGCTCCATGCTGCAGTGGAGCCAAGCCTTCTGGACCTCTATCTGGGCTACGCTCCCCCTCCAGGTCCACCTAGTCTCGCCCTCGGCTCCATGCTGCAGTGGAGCCAAGCCTTCTGGACCTCTATCCGGGCTCCGCTACCCCTCCAGGTCCACCTAGTCTGGCACCCAGCTCCATGCTGCAGTGGAGCCAACCCTTCTGGACCACTATCTGGGCTATGCCCCCCCTCCAGGTCTACCTAGTTTCGCCCCCATCTCCATGCTGCAGTGGAGCCAAGCCTTCTGGACCTTTATCCGGGCTATGCTCCCCCTCCAGGTCCACCTAGTCTCGCCCCCAGCTCCATGCTGCAGTGGAGCCAAGCCTTCTGGACCTTTATCCTGGCTCTGCTCCCCCTCCAGGTCCACCTAGTCTGGCCCCAGCTCCATGCTGCAGTGGAGCCAAGCCTTCTGGACCTGTATCCGGGCTCCGCTCCCCCTCCAGGTCCACCTAGTCCCGCCTCCAGCTCCATGCTGCAGTGGAGCCAAGCCTTCTGGACATCTATCCGGGCTCCGCTCCCCCTCCAGGTCCACCTAGTCCCGCCTCCAGCTCCATGCTGCAGTGGAGCCAAGCCTTCTGGACCTCTATCCGGGCTACGCTCCCCCTCCAGGTCCACCTAGTCTCGCCCCCGGCTATATGCTGCATTGGGTCCAAGCCTTCTGGACTTCTATCCGGACTCCGCTACCCCTCCAGGTCCACCTAGTCTGGCCCCCAGCTCCATGCTGCAGTGGAGCCAAGCCTTCTGGACCTGTATCCGGGCTCCGCTCCCCCTCCAGGTCCACCTAGTCCCGCCTCCAGCTCCATGCTGCAGTGGAGCCAAGCCTTCTGGACCTGTATCCGGGCTCCGCTCCCCCTCCAGGTCCACCTAGTCCCGCCTCCAGCTCCATGCTGCAGTGGAGCCAAGCCTTCTGGACCTCTATCCGGGCTCCGCTCCCCCTCCAGGTCCACCTAGTCCCGCCTCCAGCTCCATGCTGCAGTGGAGCCAAGCCTTCTGGACCTCTATCTGGGCTCCGCTCCCCCTCCAGGTCCACCGCACCCCCGGCTCCATGCTCCAGTGGAGGCAATCCTTCTGGACCTTTATCCGGGCTCTGCTCCGCCTCCAGGTCCACCTAGTCTCAGCCCCGTTCCATGCTTCAGTGGAACCAAGCCTTCTGAACCTCTGTCCGGGCTACGGTCCCCCTCCAGGTCCACCAAGTCTCTCCCCCAGTTGCATGCTGCAGTGGAGCCAAGCCTTCTGAACCTCTATCTGGGCTCTGCTCCACCTCCAGGTCCACCTTGTCTGGCCCCGGCTCCATGCTGCAGTGGAGCCAAGCCTTCTGGACCTCTATCCGGGCTCCGCTCCCCCTCCAGGTCCACCTGGTAGCACCCCTGGCTCTATGCTGCAGTGGAGCCAAGCCTTCTGGACCTCTATCCGGGCTACGCTCCCCCTCCAGGTCCACCTATTCTCGCCCCCAGTTCCATGCTGCAGTGGAGCCAAGCCTTCTGGACCTTTATCCGGGCTCTGCTCCCCCTCCAGGTCCACCTAGTCTCACCCCCAGCTCCATGCTGCAGTGGAGCCAAGCCTTCTGGACCTCTATCCGGGCTACGCTCCCCCTCCAGGTCCACCTAGTCTCACCCTCGGCTCCATGCAGCATTGGATTAAGCCTTCTGGACCTCTATCCGGACTCCGCCACCCCTCCAGGTCCACCTAGTCTCGCCCCCAGCTCCATTCTGCAGTGGAGCCAAGCCTTCTGGACCTTTATCCGGGCTCTGCTCCCCCTCCAGGTCCACCTAGTCTGGCCCCCAGCTCCATGCTGCAGTGGAGCCAAGCCTTCTGGACCTCTATCTGGGCTCTGCTCCCCCTCCAGGTCCACCTGGTCGCACCCCCGGCTCCATGCTGCAGTGGAGCCAAGCCTTCTGGACCTTTATCCGGGCTCTGCTCCCCCTCCAGGTCCACCTAGTCTCGCCCCCAGCTCCATGCTGCAGTGGAGCCAAGCCTTCTGGACCTTTATCCGGGCTTTGCTCCCCCTCCAGGTCCACCTAGCCTCACCCCCAGCTCCATGCTGCAGTGGAGCCAAGCCTTCTGGACCTCTATCCGGGCTCCGCTCCCCCTCCAGGTCCACCTAGTCTCGCCCCCGGCTCCATGCTGCAGTGGAGCCAAGCCTTCTGGACCTCTATCCGGGCTCCGCTCCCCCTCCAGGTCCACCTAGTCTCGCCCCCCCGCTCCATGCTGCAGTGGAGCCAAGCCTTCTGGACATCTATCCGGGCTCTGGTCCCCCTCCAGGTCCACCTAGTCTCGCCCCCAGCTCCATGCTGCAGTGGAGCCAAGCCTTCTGGCCCTCTTTATAGACTCTGCTCCCCCTCCAGGTCCACCTAGGCTCGCCCTCCGCTCCATGCTGCAGTGGAGCCAAGCCTTCTGGATCTCTATCTGGGCTTCGATCCCCTTCAGGTCCACTTATTCTCTCCCCCAGCTCCATGCTGCAGTGGACCCAAGCCTTCTGGACCTCTATCCGGGCTCTGCTCCCCCTCCAGGTCCACCTTGTCTGGCCCCCAGCTCCATGCTGCAGTGGAGCCAAGCATTCTGGACCTCTATCCGGGCTCCGCTCCCCCTCCAGGTCCACCAAGTCCCGGCTCCAGCTCCATGCTGCAGTGGAGCCAAGCCTTCTGGACCTCTATCCAGGCTCCGTAACCCCTCCAGTACCACCTAGTCTCGCCCACGGCTCCATGCTGCAGTGGAGCCATGCCTTCTGGACCTCTATCCAGGCTCCGCTCCCCCTCCAGGTCCACCTGGTCGCACCCCCGGCTCCATGCTTCAGTGGAGCCAAGCCTTCTGGACCTCTATCCGGGCTACGCTCCCCCTCCAGGTCCACCTAGTCTCGCCCCCAGCTCCATGCTGCAGTTGAGCCAAGCCTTCTGGACCTCTATCCGGGCTCCGCTACCCCTCCAGGTCCACCTAGTCTGGCACCCAGCTCCATGCTGCAGTGGAGCCAACCCTTCTGGACCACTATCTGGGCTATGCCCCCCCTCCAGGTCTACCTAGTCTCGCCCCCAGGTCCATGCTGCAGTGGAGCCAAGCCTTCTGGACCTCTATCCGGGCTCCGCTCCCTCTCCAGGTCCACCTAGTCCCGCCTCCAGCTCCATGCTGCAGTGGAGCCAAGCCTTCTGGACATCTATCCGGGCTACGCTCCCCCTCCAGGTCCACCTAGTCTCGCCCCCGGCTCCATGCTGCATTGGGTCCAAGCCTTCTGGACCTCTATCCGGACTCCGCTACCCCTCCAGGTCCACCTAGTCTGGCCCCCAGCTCCATGCTGCAGTGGAGCCAAGCCTTCTGGACCTGTATCCGGGCTCCGCTCCCCCTCCAGGTCCACCTAGTCCTGCCTCCAGCTCCATGCTGCAGTGGAGCCAAGCCTTCTGGACCTGTATCCGGGCTCCGCTCCCCCTCCAGGTCCACCTAGTCCCGCCTCCAGCTCCATGCTGCAGTGGAGCCAAGCCTTCTGGACCTCTATCCGGGCTCTGCTCCCCCTCCAGGTCCACCTAGTCCCGCCTCCAGCTCCATGCTGCAGTGGAGCCAAGCCTTCTGGACCTCTATCTGGGCTCCGCTCCCCCTCCAGGTCCACCGCACCCCCGGCTCCATGCTCCAGTGGAGGAAATCCTTCTGGACCTCTATCCTTGCTACGCTCCCCCTCCAGGGCCACCTAGTCTCGCCCCCAGCTCCATGCTGCAGTGGAGCCAAGCCTTCTGGACCTTTATCCGGGCTCTGCTCCCCCTCCAGGTCCACCTAGTCTCACCCCGGCTCCATGCTGCAGAGGAGCCATGCCTTCTGTACCTCTATCCGGGCTCCGGTCCCCTCCAGGTCCACCTAGTCTCGCCCCCGGCTCCATGCAGCATTAGATTAAGCCTTCTGGACCTCTATCTGGACTCCGCTACCCCTCCAGGTCCACCTAGTCTCGCCCCCAGCTCCATTCTGCAGTGGAGCCAAGCCTTCTGGACCTTTAACCGGGCTCTGCTCCCCCCTCCAGGTCCACCTAGTCTCACCCCCAGCTCCATGCTGCAGTGGAGCCAAGCCTTCTGGACCTCTATCCGGGCTACGCTCCCCCTCCAGGTCCACCTAGTCTGGCCCCCAGCTCCGTGCTGCAGTGGAGCCAAGCCTTCTGGACCTCTATCTGGGCTCTGCTCCCCCTCCAGGTCCACCTGGTCGCACCCCTGGCTCCATGCTGCAGTGGAGCCAAGCCTTCTGGACCTTTATCCGGGCTCTGCTCCCCCTCCAGGTCCACCTAGTCTCGCCCCCAGCTCCATGCTGCAGTGGAGCCAAGCCTTCTGGACCTTTATCTGGGCTCTGCTCCCCCTCCAGGTCCACCTAGCCTCACCCCCAGCTCCATGCTGCAGTGGAGCCAAGCCTTCTGGACCTCTATCCGGGCTCCGCTCCCCCTCCAGGTCCACCTAGTCTCGCCCCCGGCTCCATGCTGCAGTGGAGCCAAGCCTTCTGGACCTCTATCCGGGCTCCGCTCCCCCTCCAGGTCCACCTAGTCTCGCCCCCACGCTCCATGCTGCAGTGGAGCCAAGCCTTCTGGACATCTATCCGGGCTCTGGTCCCCCTCCAGGTCCACCTAGTCTCACCCCCAGCTCCATGCTGCAGTGGAGCCAAGCCTTCTGGCCCTCTTTATAGACTCTGCTCCCCCTCCAGGTCCACCTAGGCTCGCCCTCCGCTCCATGCTGCAGTGGAGCCAAGCCTTCTGGATCTCTATCTGGGCTCCGATCCCCTTCAGGTCCACTTATTCTCTCCCCCAGCTCCATGCTGCAGTGGACCCAAGCCTTCTGGACCTCTATCCGGGCTCTGCTCCCCCTCCAGGTCCACCTTGTCTGGCCCCCAGCTCCATGCTGCAGTGGAGCCAAGCCTTCTGGACCTCTATCCGGGCTCCGCTCCCCCTCCAGGTCCACCAAGTCCCGGCTCCAGCTCCATGCTGCAGTGGAGCCAAGCCTTCTGGACCTCTATCCAGGCTCCGTAACCCCTCCAGGACCACCTAGTCTCGCCCACGGCTCCATGCTGCAGTGGAGCCATGCCTTCTGGACCTCTATCCAGGCTCCGCTCCCCCTCCAGGTCCACCTGGTCGCACCCCCGGCTCCATGCTGCAGTGGAGCCAAGCCTTCTGGACCTCTATCCGGGCTACGCTCCCCCTCCAGGTCCACCTAGTCTCGCCCCCAGCTCCATGCTGCAGTGGAGCCAAGCCTTCTGGACCTCTATCCGGGCTCCGCTACCCCTCCAGGTCCACCTAGTCTGGCACCCAGCTCCATGCTGCAGTGGAGCCAACCCTTCTGGACCACTATCTGGGCTATGCCCCCCCTCCAGGTCTACCTAGTCTCGCCCCCAGCTCCATGCTGCAGTGGAGCCAAGCCTTCTGGACCTTTATCCGGGCTATGCTCCCCCTCCAGGTCCACCTAGTCTCGCCCCCAGCTCCATGCTGCAGTGGAGCCAAGCCTTCTGGACCTTTATCCTGGCTCTGCTCCCCCTCCAGGTCCACCTAGTCTGGCCCCCAGCTCCATGCTGCAGTGGAGCCAAGCCTTCTGGACCTGTATCCGGGCTCCGCTCCCCCTCCAGGTCCACCTAGTCCCGCCTCCAGCTCCATGCTGCAGTGGAGCCAAGCCTTCTGGATCTCTATCTGGGCTCCGATCCCCTTCAGGTCCACTTATTCTCTCCCCCAGCTCCATGCTGCAGTGGACCAAAGCCTTCTGGACCTCTATCCGGGCTCTGCTCCCCCTCCAGGTCCACCTTGTCTGGCCCCCAGCTCCATGCTGCAGTGGAGCCAAGCCTTCTGGACCTCTATCCGGGCTCCGCTCCCCCTCCAGGTCCACCAAGTCCCGGCTCCAGCTCCATGCTGCAGTGGAGCCAAGCCTTCTGGACCTCTATCCAGGCTCCGTAACCCCTCCAGGACCACCTAGTCTCGCCCACGGCTCCATGCTGCAGTGGAGCCATGCCTTCTGGACCTCTATCCAGGCTCCGCTCCCCCTCCAGGTCCACCTGGTCGCACCCCCGGCTCCATGCTGCAGTGGAGCCAAGCCTTCTGGACCTCTATCCGGGCTACGCTCCCCCTCCAGGTCCACCTAGTCTCGCCCCCAGCTCCATGCTGCAGTGGAGCCAAGCCTTCTGGACCTCTATCCGGTCTCCGCTACCCCTCCAGGTCCACCTAGTCTGGCACCCAGCTCCATGCTGCAGTGGAGCCAACCCTTCTGGACCACTATCTGGGCTATGCCCCCCCTCCAGGTCTACCTAGTCTCGCCCCCAGCTCCATGCTGCAGTGGAGCCAAGCCTTCTGGACCTTTATCCGGGCTATGCTCCCCCTCCAGGTCCACCTAGTCTCGCCCCCAGCTCCATGCTGCAGTGGAGCCAAGCCTTCTGGACCTTTATCCTGGCTCTGCTCCCCCTCCAGGTCCACCTAGTCTGGCCCCCAGCTCCATGCTGCAGTGGAGCCAAGCCTTCTGGACCTGTATCCGGGCTCCGCTCCCCCTCCAGGTCCACCTAGTCCCGCCTCCAGCTCCATGCTGCAGTGGAGCCAAGCCTTCTGGACATCTATCCGGGCTCCGCTCCCCCTCCAGGTCCACCTAGTCCCGCCTCCAGCTCCATGCTGCAGTGGAGCCAAGCCTTCTGGACCTCTATCCGGGCTACGCTCCCCCTCCAGGTCCACCTAGTCTCGCCCCCGGCTCCATGCTGCATTGGGTCCAAGCCTTCTGGACTTCTATCCGGACTCCGCTACCCCTCCAGGTCCACCTAGTCTGGCCCCCAGCTCCATGCTGCAGTGGAGCCAAGCCTTTTGGACCTGTATCCGGGCTCCGCTCCCCCTCCAGGTCCACCTAGTCCCGCCTCCAGCTCCATGCTGCAGTGGAGCCAAGCCTTCTGGACCTGTATCCGGGCTCCGCTCCCCCTCCAGGTCCACCTAGTCCCGCCTCCAGCTCCATGCTGCAGTGGAGCCAAGCCTTCTGGACCTCTATCCGGGCTCCGCTCCCCCTCCAGGTCCACCTAGTCCCGCCTCCAGCTCCATGCTGCAGTGGAGCCAAGCCTTCTGGACCTCTATCTGGGCTCCGCTCCCCCTCCAGGTCCACCGCACCCCCGGCTCCATGCTCCAGTGGAGGCAATCCTTCTGGACCTCTATCCTGGCTACGCTCCCCCTCCAGGGCCACCTAGTCTCGCCCCCAGCTCCATGCTGCAGTGGAGCCAAGCCTTCTGGACCATTATCCGGGCTCTGCTCCCCCTCCAGGTCCACCTAGTCTCACCCCCGGTTCCATGCTGCAGAGGAGCCATGCCTTCTGTACCTCTATCCGGGCTCCGGTCCCCCTCCAGGTCCACCTAGTCTCGCCCCCGGCTCCATGCTGCAGTGGATCCAAGCCTTCTGGACCTCTATCCGGGCTCTGCTCCCCCTCCAGGTCCACCTAGTCTCGCCCCCCGCTCCATGCTGCAGTGGAGCCAAGCCTTCTGGACATCTATCCGGGCTCCGGTCCCCCTCCAGGTCCACCTAGTCTCGCCCCCGGCTCCATGCTGCAGTGTAGCCAAGCGTTCTGGACCTCTATCCAGGCCCTGCTCCCCCTCCAGGTCCACCTAGTCTCGTCCCCGGCTAGATGTTGCATTGGAGCCAAGCCTTCTGGACCTCTATCCGGGCTCCTGGGCTATGCTCCCCCTCCAGGTCCACCTAGTCTCACCCCCAGCTCCATGCTGCAGTGGAGCCAAGCCTTCTAGACATCTATCCGTGCTCCGCTCCCCCTCCAGGTCCACCTAGTCTCGCCTCCAGCTCCATGCTGCCGTGGAGCCAAGCCTTCTGGACCTCTATCCGGGCTCCCCTATCCCTCCAGGTCCACCTAGTCTCGCCCCTGGCTCCATGCTGCATTGGAGCCATGCCTTCTGGACCTGTATCCGGGCTCCGCTCCCCCTCCATGTCCACCTAGTCTCTCCCCCAGCTCCAGGCTGCAGTGGAGCCAAGCCTTCTGGACCTCTCTCTGGGCTCCACTCACCCTCCAGGTCCACCTAGTCTCTCCCCCAGCTCCATGCTGCAGTGGAGCCAAGCCTTCTGGACCTCTATCCGGGCTCCGCCCCCTTCCAGGTCACGCTAGTCTCGCCCCCAGCTCCATGCTGCCGTGGAGCCAAGCCTTATGGACCTATATCCGGGCTTTGCTCCCCCTCCAGGTACACCTAGTCTCGCCTCCAGCTCCATGCTGCCATGGAGCCAAGCCTTCTGGACCTCTATCCGGGCTCCACTCCCCCTCCAGGTCCACCTACTCTCTCCCCCAGCTCCATGCTGCAGTGGAGCCAAGCCTTCTGGACCTCTATCCAGGCTCTGCTCCCCCTCCAGGTCCACCTAGTCTCTCCCCCTGCTCCATTCTGCTGTGGAGCCAAGCCTTCTGGACCTCTATCCGGGCTCCGCTCCCCCTCCAGGTCCACCTAGTCTCGCCTCCAGCTCCATGCTGCAGTGGAGCCAAGCCTTCTGGCCCTCTTTATAGACTCTGCTCCCCCTCCAGGTCCACTTAGGGTCGCCCTCCGCTCCATGCTGCAGTGGAGCCAAGCCTTCTGGATCTCTATCTGGGCTCCGATCCCCTTCAGGTCCACTTATTCTCTCCCCCAGCTCCATGCTGCAGTGGACCCAAGCCTTCTGGACCTCTATCCGGGCTCTGCTCCCCCTCCAGGTCCACCTTGTCTGGCCCCCAGCTCCATGCTGCAGTGGAGCCAAGCCTTCTGGACCTTTATCCTGGCTCTGCTCCCCCTCCAGGTCCACCTAGTCTGGCCCCCAGCTCCATGCTGCAGTGGAGCCAAGCCTTCTGGACCTGTATCCGGGCTCCGCTCCCCCTCCAGGTCCACCTAGTCCCGCCTCCAGCTCCATGCTGCAGTGGAGCCAAGCCTTCTGGACATCTATCCGGGCTCCGCTCCCCCTCCAGGTCCACCTAGTCCCGCCTCCAGCTCCATGCTGCAGTGGAGCCAAGCCTTCTGGACCTCTATCCGGGCTACGCTCCCCCTCCAGGTCCACCTAGTCTCGCCCCCGGCTCCATGCTGCATTGGGTCCAAGCCTTCTGGACTTCTATCCGGACTCCGCTACCCCTCCAGGTCCACCTAGTCTGGCCCCCAGCTCCATGCTGCAGTGGAGCCAAGCCTTTTGGACCTGTATCCGGGCTCCGCTCCCCCTCCAGGTCCACCTAGTCCCGCCTCCAGCTCCATGCTGCAGTGGAGCCAAGCCTTCTGGACCTGTATCCGGGCTCCGCTCCCCCTCCAGGTCCACCTAGTCCCGCCTCCAGCTCCATGCTGCAGTGGAGCCAAGCCTTCTGGACCTCTATCCGGGCTCCGCTCCCCCTCCAGGTCCACCTAGTCCCGCCTCCAGCTCCATGCTGCAGTGGAGCCAAGCCTTCTGGACCTCTATCTGGGCTCCGCTCCCCCTCCAGGTCCACCGCACCCCCGGCTCCATGCTCCAGTGGAGGCAATCCTTCTGGACCTCTATCCTGGCTACGCTCCCCCTCCAGGGCCACCTAGTCTCGCCCCCAGCTCCATGCTGCAGTGGAGCCAAGCCTTCTGGACCATTATCCGGGCTCTGCTCCCCCTCCAGGTCCACCTAGTCTCACCCCCGGTTCCATGCTGCAGAGGAGCCATGCCTTCTGTACCTCTATCCGGGCTCCGGTCCCCCTCCAGGTCCACCTAGTCTCGCCCCCGGCTCCATGCTGCAGTGGATCCAAGCCTTCTGGACCTCTATCCGGGCTCTGCTCCCCCTCCAGGTCCACCTAGTCTCGCCCCCCGCTCCATGCTGCAGTGGAGCCAAGCCTTCTGGACATCTATCCGGGCTCCGGTCCCCCTCCAGGTCCACCTAGTCTCGCCCCCGGCTCCATGCTGCAGTGTAGCCAAGCGTTCTGGACCTCTATCCAGGCCCTGCTCCCCCTCCAGGTCCACCTAGTCTCGTCCCCGGCTAGATGTTGCATTGGAGCCAAGCCTTCTGGACCTCTATCCGGGCTCCTGGGCTATGCTCCCCCTCCAGGTCCACCTAGTCTCACCCCCAGCTCCATGCTGCAGTGGAGCCAAGCCTTCTAGACATCTATCCGTGCTCCGCTCCCCCTCCAGGTCCACCTAGTCTCGCCTCCAGCTCCATGCTGCCGTGGAGCCAAGCCTTCTGGACCTCTATCCGGGCTCCCCTATCCCTCCAGGTCCACCTAGTCTCGCCCCTGGCTCCATGCTGCATTGGAGCCATGCCTTCTGGACCTGTATCCGGGCTCCGCTCCCCCTCCATGTCCACCTAGTCTCTCCCCCAGCTCCAGGCTGCAGTGGAGCCAAGCCTTCTGGACCTCTCTCTGGGCTCCACTCACCCTCCAGGTCCACCTAGTCTCTCCCCCAGCTCCATGCTGCAGTGGAGCCAAGCCTTCTGGACCTCTATCCGGGCTCCGCCCCCTTCCAGGTCACGCTAGTCTCGCCCCCAGCTCCATGCTGCCGTGGAGCCAAGCCTTATGGACCTATATCCGGGCTTTGCTCCCCCTCCAGGTACACCTAGTCTCGCCTCCAGCTCCATGCTGCCATGGAGCCAAGCCTTCTGGACCTCTATCCGGGCTCCACTCCCCCTCCAGGTCCACCTACTCTCTCCCCCAGCTCCATGCTGCAGTGGAGCCAAGCCTTCTGGACCTCTATCCAGGCTCTGCTCCCCCTCCAGGTCCACCTAGTCTCTCCCCCTGCTCCATTCTGCTGTGGAGCCAAGCCTTCTGGACCTCTATCCGGGCTCCGCTCCCCCTCCAGGTCCACCTAGTCTCGCCTCCAGCTCCATGCTGCAGTGGAGCCAAGCCTTCTGGCCCTCTTTATAGACTCTGCTCCCCCTCCAGGTCCACTTAGGGTCGCCCTCCGCTCCATGCTGCAGTGGAGCCAAGCCTTCTGGATCTCTATCTGGGCTCCGATCCCCTTCAGGTCCACTTATTCTCTCCCCCAGCTCCATGCTGCAGTGGACCCAAGCCTTCTGGACCTCTATCCGGGCTCTGCTCCCCCTCCAGGTCCACCTTGTCTGGCCCCCAGCTCCATGCTGCAGTGGAGCCAAGCCTTCTGGACCTCTATCCAGGTTCCGTAACCCCTCCAGGACCACCTAGTCTCGCCCACGGCTCCATGCTGCAGTGGAGCCATGCCTTCTGGACCTCTATCCAGGCTCCGCTCCCCCTCCAGGTCCACCTGGTCACACCCCCGGCTCTATGCTGCAGTGGAGCCAAGCCTTCTGGACCTCTATCCGGGCTACGCTCCCCCTCCAGGTCCACCTAGTCTCGCCCCCAGCTCCATGCTGCAGTGGAGCCAAGCCTTCTGGACCTCTATCCGGGCTCCGCTACCCCTCCAGGTCCACCTAGTCTGGCACCCAGCTCCATGCTGCAGTGGAGCCAACCCTTCTGGACCACTATCTGGGCTATGCCCCCCCTCCAGGTCTACCTAGTCTCGCCCCCAGCTCCATGCTGCAGTGGAGCCAAGCCTTCTGGACCTTTATCCGGGCAATGCTCCCCCTCCAGGTCCACCTAGTCTCGCCCCCGGCTCCGTGCTGCAGTGGAGCCAAGCCTTCTGGACCTCTATCCGGGCTAAGCTCCCCCTCCAGGTCCACCTAGTCTCGCCCCCAGCTCCATGCTGCAGTGGAGCCAAGCCTTCTGGACCTTTATCCTGGCTCTGCTCCCCCTCCAGGTCCACCTAGTCTGGCCCCCAGCTCCATGCTGCAGTGGAGCCTAGCCTTCTGGACCTGTATCCGGGCTCCGCTCCCCCTCCAGGTCCACCTAGTCCCGCCTCCAGCTCCATGCTGCAGTGGAGCCAAGCCTTCTGGACCTCTATCCGGGCTCCGCTCCCCCTCCAGGTCCACCTAGTCCCGCCTCCAGCTCCATGCTGCAGTGGAGCCAAGCCTTCTGGACATCTATCCGGGCTCCGCTCCCCCTCCAGGTCCACCTAGTCTCGCCCCCGGCTCCATGCTGCATTGGGTCCAAGCCTTCTGGACCTCTATCCGGACTCCGCTACCCCTCCAGGTCCACCTAGTCTGGCCCCCAGCTCCATGCTGCAGTGGAGCCAAGCCTTCTGGACCTGTATCCGGGCTCCGCTCCCCCTCCAGGTCCACCTAGTCCTGCCTCCAGCTCCATGCTGCAGTGGAGCCAAGCCTTCTGGACCTGTATCCGGGCTCCGCTCCCCCTCCAGGTCCACCTAGTCCTGCCTCCAGCTCCATGCTGCAGTGGTGCCAAGCCTTCTGGACCTCTATCCGGGCTCTGCTCCCCCTCCTGGTCCACCTAGTCCCGCCTCCAGCTCCATGCTGCAGTGGAGCCAAGCCTTCTGGACCTCTATCTGGGCTCCGCTCCCCCTCCAGGTCCACCGCACCCCCGGCTCCATGCTCCAGTGGAGGCAATCCTTCTGGACCTCTATCCTGGCTACGCTCCCCCTCCAGGGCCACCTAGTCTCGCCCCCAGCTCCATGCTGCAGTGGAGCCAAGCCTTCTGGACCTTTATCCGGGCTCTGCTCCCCCTCCAGGTCCACCTAGTCTCACCCCCGGCTCCATGCTGCAGAGGAGCCATGCCTTCTGTACCTCTATCCGGGCTCCGGTCCCCCTCCAGGTCCACCTAGTCTCGCCCCCGGCTCCATGCAGCATTGGATTAAGCCTTCTGGACCTCTATCTGGACTCCGCTACCCCTCCAGGTCCACCTAGTCTCGCCCCCAGCTCCATTCTGCAGTGGAGCCAAGCCTTCTGGACCTTTATCCGGGCTCTGCTCCCCCTCCAGGTCCACCTAGTCTCACCCCCAGCTCCATGCTGCAGTGGAGCCAAGCCTTCTGGACCTTTATCCGGGCTCTGCTCCCCCTCCAGGTCCACCTAGTCTCACCCCCGGCTCCATGCTGCAGAGGAGCCATGCCTTCTGTACCTCTATCCGGGCTCCGGTCCCCCTCCAGGTCCACCTAGTCTCGCCCTCGGCTCCATGCCGCATTGGATTAAGCCTTCTGGACCTCTATCCGGACTCCGCTACCCCTCCAGGTCCACCTAGTCTCGCCCCCAGCTCCATTCTGCAGTGGAGCCAAGCCTTCTGGACCTTTATCCGGGCTCTGCTCCCCCTCCAGGTCCACCTAGTCTGGCCCCCATCTCCGTGCTGCAGTGGAGCCAAGCCTTCTGGACCTCTATCTGGGCTCTGCTCCCCCTCCAGGTCCACCTGGTCGCACCCCCGGCTCCATGCTGCAGTGGAGCCAAGCCTTCTGGACCTTTATCCGGGCTCTGCTCCCCCTCCAGGTCCACCTAGTCTCGCCCCCAGCTCCATGCTGCAGTGGAGCCAAGCCTTCTGGACCTTTATCCGGGCTCTGCTCCCCCTCCAGGTCCACCTAGCCTCACCCCCAGCTCCATGCTGCAGTGGAGCCAAGCCTTCTGGACCTCTATCCGGGCTCCGCTCCCCCTCCAGGTCCACCTAGTCTCGCCCCCGGCTCCATGCTGCAGTGGAGCCAAGCCTTCTGGACCTCTATCCGGGCTCCGCTCCCCCTCCAGGTCCACCTAGTCTCGCCCCCCCGCTCCATGCTGCAGTGGAGCCAAGCCTTCTGGACATCTATCCGGGCTCTGGTCCCCCTCCAGGTCCACCTAGTCTCACCCCCAGCTCCATGCTGCAGTGGAGCCAAGCCTTCTGGCCCTCTTTATAGACTCTGCTCCCCCTCCAGGTCCACCTAGGCTCGCCCTCCGCTCCATGCTGCAGTGGAGCCAAGCCTTCTGGATCTCTATCTGGGCTCCGATCCCCTTCAGGTCCACTTATTCTCTCCCCCAGCTCCATGCTGCAGTGGACCCAAGCCTTCTGGACCTCTATCCGGGCTCTGCTCCCCCTCCAGGTCCACCTTGTCTGGCCCCCAGCTCCATGCTGCAGTGGAGCCAAGCCTTCTGGACCTCTATCCGGGCTCTGCTCCCCCTCCAGGTCCACCAAGTGCCGGCTCCAGCTCCATGCTGCAGTGGAGCCAAGCCTTCTGGACCTCTATCCAGGCTCCGTAACCCCTCCAGGACCACCTAGTCTCGCCCACAGCTCCATGCTGCAGTGGAGCCATGCCTTCTGGACCTCTATCCAGGCTCTGCTCCCCCTCCAGGTCCACCTGGTCGCACCCCCGGCTCCATGCTGCAGTGGAGCCAAGCCTTCTGGACCTCTATCCGGGCTACGCTCCCCCTCCAGGTCCACCTAGTCTCGCCCCCAGCTCCATGCTGCAGTGGAGCCAAGCCTTCTGGACCTCTATCTGGGCTCCGCTACCCCTCCAGATCCACCTAGTCTGGCACCCAGCTCCATGCTGCAGTGGAGCCAACCCTTCTGGACCACTATCTGGGCTATGCCCCCCCTCCAGGTCTACCTAGTTTCGCCCCCAGCTCCATGCTGCAGTGGAGCCAAGCCTTCTGGACCTTTATCCGGGCTATGCTCCCCCTCCAGGTCCACCTAGTCTCGCCCCCAGCTCCATGCTGCAGTGGAGCCAAGCCTTCTGGACCTTTATCCTGGCTCTGCTCCCCCTCCAGGTCCACCTAGTCTGGCCCCAGCTCCATGCTGCAGTGGAGCCAAGCCTTCTGGACCTGTATCCGGGCTCCGCTCCCCCTCCAGGTCCACCTAGTCCCGCCTCCAGCTCCATGCTGCAGTGGAGCCAAGCCTTCTGGACATCTATCCGGGCTCCGCTCCCCCTCCAGGTCCACCTAGTCCCGCCTCCAGCTCCATGCTGCAGTGGAGCCAAGCCTTCTGGACCTCTATCCGGGCTACGCTCCCCCTCCAGGTCCACCTAGTCTCGCCCCCGGCTCCATGCTGCATTGGGTCCAAGCCTTCTGGACTTCTATCCGGACTCCGCTACCCCTCCAGGTCCACCTAGTCTGGCCCCCAGCTCCATGCTGCAGTGGAGCCAAGCCTTCTGGACCTGTATCCGGGCTCCGCTCCCCCTCCAGGTCCACCTAGTCCCGCCTCCAGCTCCATGCTGCAGTGGAGCCAAGCCTTCTGGACCTGTATCCGGGCTCCACTCCCCCTCCAGGTCCACCTAGTCCCGCCTCCAGCTCCATGCTGCAGTGGAGCCAAGCCTTCTGGACCTCTATCCGGGCTCCGCTCCCCCTCCAGGTCCACCTAGTCCCGCCTCCAGCTCCATGCTGCAGTGGAGCCAAGCCTTCTGGACCTCTATCTGGGCTCCGCTCCCCCTCCAGGTCCACCGCACCCCCGGCTCCATGCTCCAGTGGAGGCAATCCTTCTGGACCTCTATCCTGGCTACGCTCCCCCTCCAGGGCCACCTAGTCTCGCCCCCAGCTCCATGCTGCAGTGGAGCCAAGCCTTCTGGACCTTTATCCGGGCTCTGCTCCCCCTCCAGGTCCACCTAGTCTCACCCCCGGTTCCATGCTGCAGAGGAGCCATGCCTTCTGTACCTCTATCCGGGCTCCGGTCCCCCTCCAGGTCCACCTAGTCTCGCCCCCGGCTCCATGCTGCAGTGGATCCAAGCCTTCTGGACCTCTATCTGGGCTCCGCTCCCCCTCCAGGTCCACCTAGTCTCGCCCCCCGCTCCATGCTGCAGTGGAGCCAAGCCTTCTGGACATCTATCCGGGCTCCGGTCCCCCTCCAGGTCCACCTAGTCTCGCCCCCGGCTCCATGCTGCAGTGTAGCCAAGCGTTCTGGACCTCTATCCAGGCCCTGCTCCCCCTCCAGGTCCACCTAGTCTCGTCCCCGGCTCCATGTTGCATTGGAGCCAAGCCTTCTGGACCTCTATCCGGGCTCCTGGGCTATGCTCCCCCTCCAGGTCCACCTAGTCTCACCCCCAGCTCCATGCTGCAGTGGAGCCAAGCCTTCTAGACATCTATCCGTGCTCCGCTCCCCCTCGAGGTCCACCTAGTCTCGCCTCCAGCTCCATGCTGCCGTGGAGCCAAGCCTTCTGGACCTCTATCCGGGCTCCCCTATCCCTCCAGGTAAACCTAGTCTCGCCCCTGGCTCCATGCTGCATTGGAGCCATGCCTTCTGGACCTGTATCCGGGCTCCGCTCCCCCTCCATGTCCACCTAGTCTCTCCCCCAGCTCCAGGCTGCAGTGGAGCCAAGCCTTCTGGACCTCTCTCTGGGCTCCACTCACCCTCCAGGTCCACCTAGTCTCTCCCCCAGCTCCATGCTGCAGTGGAGCCAAGCCTTCTGGACCTCTATCCGGGCTCCGCCCCCTTCCAGGTCACGCTAGTCTCGCCCCCAGCTCCATGCTGCCGTGGAGCCAAGCCTTATGGACCTATATCCGGGCTTTGCTCCCCCTCCAGGTACACCTAGTCTCGCCTCCAGCTCCATGCTGCCATGGAGCCAAGCCTTCTGGACCTCTATCTGGGCTCCACTCCCCCTCCAGGTCCACCTACTCTCTCCCCCAGCTCCATGCTGCCGTGGAGCCAAGCCTTCTGGACCTCTATCCAGGCTCTGCTCCCCCTCCAGGTCCACCTAGTCTCTCCCCCTGCTCCATTCTGCTGTGGAGCCAAGCCTTCTGGACCTCTATCCGGGCTCCGCTCCCCCTCCAGGTCCACCTAGTCTCGCCTCCAGCTCCATGCTGCAGTGGAGCCAAGCATTCTGGACCTCTATCCGGGCTCCCCTATCCCTCCAGGTCCACCTAGTCTCGCCCCTGGTGCCATGCTGCATTGGAGCCATGCCTTCTTGACCTCTATCCGGGCTCCGCTCCCCCTCCATGTCCACCTAGTCTCTCCCCCAGCTCCAGGCTGCAGTGGAGCCAAGCCTTCTGGACCTCTCTCTGGGCTCCACTCACCCTCCAGGTCCACCTAGTCTCTCCCCCAGCTCCATGCTGCAGTGGAGCCAAGCCTTCTGGACCTCTATCCGGGCTCCGACCCCCCTCCAGGTCACGCTAGTCTCGCCCCCAGCTCCATGCTGCCATGGAGCCAAGCCTTCTGGACCTCTATCCGGGCTCCACTCCCCTTCCAGGTCCACCTACTCTCTCCCCCAGCTCCATGCTGCCATGGAGCCAAGCCTTCTGGACCTCTATCCGGGCTCTGCTCCCCCTCCAGGTCCTCCTATTCTCTCCCCCAGCTCCATTCTGCCGTGGAGCCAAGCCTTCTGGACCTCTATCCGGTTTCCGCTCCCCCTCCAGGTCCACCGAGTCTTGCCTCCAGCTCCATGCTGCCGTGGAGCCAAGCCTTCTGGACCTCTATCCGGGCTCCGCTCCCCCTCCAGGTCCACCTACTCTCTCCCACAGCTCCATGTTGCCATGGAGCCAAGCCTTCTGGACCTCTATCTGGTCTCCGCTCCCCCTCCAGTTCCACCTACTCTCGCCCCAGCTCCATGCTGCAGTGGAGCCCAGCTTTTAGGATGTCTCTTCCAGCCTCTTGGACCCTGCTCCCCCTCCAGGTCCAGCCTGCTGCAAAGTAGCTCCTTTCTTCTGTCTCTGGTCTCTAGCTTCTACCTCAACTGCTTCCATTCACAGACTGGGTTCTTATAGCACTTTAGCCCCGCCTCCCAGATGCTCTGTGGTGAAACTGACTGAGGCGTGTTATCTGGGATGCGGACTGGCTGTTGAGTTCCACCCCCTGGGATCGGTTAGATCACTGCTGTGGGGCTTGTCCCATCCTTCCCCTTAGGAGATGCTCTCTTTGTCTGCTGTGCCCTGATCCTGCCTTCCAGCCTCTCTCTAGAAAAGGGGGATACATTTGTGTGTCTTCATGCAGCTGTTGTAGGGATGGACTGATGTGCCCCATACCCGAAAATGGTTCCCAGTTCTGACGTGGGACTTGGGTTTTGTCCAGTCCCTCTTCTTAGGAGGTCCTCTCTCTGGTCGTCACGCCCTAGCCCTGGCTTCTGGGTGGGATCCCTGAGCCTATCTGTTACTAGTGTATGACAGTGGAGGCCTTGCACAATGAATGGCTGGTTGATTGCGTGAATTTCCCTTCCTAATTGGGGTCCCCTTTTTGCCTCTGCGGATAGCACAAGGGTGCCGAGCATTCCTGTGCTACCGGACTCCGGTCCCCTGTTTTACTTAAAGGGCTTGCAGTGGTAAGATCACCGGCATCATTGGAAGAAAAAGCGGTGTGCTTTCGGGCGGGGAGGGCCTGATTTCCAAGAACCCATGCAGTATGTACTTCCCAGGTGTAGGGGGCTCTGCCCCCTGAAAGGAACCCTATCCCTTGTTGCGCCATGTGATGGTCTTCTGCCCTGAGAGTGGGAATGAGATGGGGTGTCTAGGGGTTCCTCCCGACACCGCCCCTGCACCTATCAGCAGTTAGCCCTGGGAGGCATCTTGCTCCCTTCGTCACCTCATTTAATACCGCCTCTGCATCCACCAGCAGTTAGCCCTGGGAGGCATCTTGCTCCCTTCGTCACCCCATTTAATACTACCTCTGCACCCATTGTTAAACGGGAAATCATATTGTGCCTCCTTTTGATTTATATTGGCCTAAGCGTAGTCACTCTGCGAAGAAAACCGCGTTGCAAAGTTCTGATTTTGGATCGACTTCGCCGCCATTTTAGAATCATCCGCCATTTTGATTTCTGTTTGTATGTGAATTCTCTGTTCTAATATGGTGGACTGTGTTTAACTTGCAACCGAGCCTTCCCGACCTTGAGCCTTGTTAATGGTTAGACTGTCCGAGGGCCGACTGTTTAGGCTAGGTAATGCGACCTTTGACTTGTTGTACTAGGATCGTCTGTATTAACAAACCTAATCCACAAATACGCATCAAGGACAATACTATGTAAATGTCGAGCGTGGACACTGGCAGAACAACATTGTGAAGGAATATGTACTAAGGGTCACTGCTAAATCCAGGAAAACACTTTGCCATTCTAACTTGTTGGAAACACAAACCTATGTAATCCATGTGCATAATATTGTATGAGCTATATGTGAACTCGGCACAAACTCTAGACCGCAGATTATTAACCTGTAGAGGGGCTGGACAATATCGTAGGAAATGTATAAAAATGTTTAGATGTCCAGCACTCTCCCTCCTCACTCTGACGGGCTGGTACTCATTGCGGGGCGTGGCGAGCCAGATAGCTATCTGTGTTTCTTTATAACTGCACAGTATTAAAGATCTGTGAATTTTTATAGCCTGTGTTTGGTGAATTTCCTTTTGTGGTGCTCAGCCTCGATATTTCCTTGCTTTTACACCATCAGCAGTTAGCTTGGGGAGGCATCTTGCTCCCCTCGTCAACCCATTTAATACCGCCCCTGCACCCATCAGCAGTTAGCCTGGGGAGGCATCTTGCTTGCTTCGTCACCTCATTTAACACCACCTCTACCCCTCTTCAGCAGTTAGCATGGGGAGGCATCTTGCTCCCCTCGTCACCCCATTTAATACCGCCTCTGCACCCATCAGCAGTTAGCCTGGGAGGCATCTTGCTCCCTTCGTCACCACATTTAATACCGCCTCTACCCTTCATCAGTAGTTACCTGGTGAGGCATCTAACTCCCTTCGTCACCCATTTATACCGCCTCTGCACCCATCAGCAGTTAACCTGGGTAGGCATCTTGCTCCCCTCGTCATCCAATTTAATACCACCTTTACCCCTCATCAGCAGTCAGCCTGGAGAGGAATATAGCTCCCTTTGTCACCCAATTTATTACCACCTCTACCCCTCATCAGCAGTTAGCCTTGGGAGGCATCTTGCTCCCCTCGTCACCCCATTTAATACCGCCTCTGCACCCATCAGCAGTAAGCCTTGGGGGGCATCTTGCTCCTCTCGTTACCCCATTTAATACCGCCTCTGCACCCATCAGCAGTTAGCCTGGGTAGGCATCTTGCTCCCTTTGTCAATCAATTTAATACCGCCCCTGCACCCATCAGCAGTTAGCCTGGGGAGGCATCTTGCTCCCTTCGTCACCCCATTTAATACCGGCCCTGGACACATCAGCAGTCAGCCTGGGGAGGCATCTAGCTCCCTTCGTCACCCCATTTAATACCGCCCCTGGACACATCAGCAGTCAGCCTGGGGAGGCATCTAGCTCCCTTCGTCACCCCATTTAATACCGCCCCAGCACCCATCAGCAGATACCCAATGGAGTCATCTTGCTCCCTTCGTCATCCCATTTAATACCGCCTCCACACCCATCAGCAATTAGCATTGGGAGGGATCTTGCTCCCTTCATCACCCCATTTAATACCACCTCTGCACCCATCAGCAGTGAGCGTGGGGAGGCATCTTGCTCCCTTCATCACCCCATTTAATACCGCCACTGCACCCATCAGCAGTTAGCATGGGGAGGCATCTTGCTCCCTTCGTCACCCCGTTTAATACCGCCACTGCATCCATCAGCAGGTAGAATTGTGAGGCATCTTGCTCCCTTCATTACCCCATTTAATACCGCCTCTGCACCCATCAGCAGTTAGAATTGTGAGGTTTCTGGTCTGCAGTTTGTGATGCTTGTATTCAAATTTCCGATGGGATTCCCAACTTGGATTTCAAGACTATGGTGTTGGGTGATGATTCCGAGCTTGCTGATCTCAGCTCTTCCAACAAAAAATGTCTTTTTAGAGGTGCCATTGTGGCCAAACGTTTGATACTTTGGGGTTGGAAAAGCAGGATTCCTCCTTTATTTGAGGATTGGGTGGAGGAAATGCAAAAGCTGTCAAGGGTTGAAAAATTAATTTATAAACTGCAATGCAAATTGTCTTTTTATGAGAAAATATGGTGGAAATGTAATGATGTTTACTGAAGGTTTTTTTTTCTCACGTATATATATTGTTCTGGATTTGTATAGTTTTCAGTTTCTGTTGTAAATACTTGTATGCCTGTAAATAAATTAAAAAACTTAAAAAAAAATAATTGTGAGGCATCTTGCTCCCTTCATTACCCCATTTAATACCGCCTCTACCCCTCATCAGCAGTTAGCCTGGGAGGCATCTTCAACCCTTGGTCATCTCCTTCCAGGTACCCAGACTGAAGGAGGGTACACCCAAAATGCCAACGGGCTACAACGAGGATGAAAGCATGCTCCAGTGCTTTGTTACCAGTAAAGGCCAGACACTTGTCTCGCCCACCTAGCTGTTCTGTTCTGCAGACTCACACTCGCCTGCAGATTTTATTTATTTGTGTTTTTATAACGCGCTTAATACCTGAGTTCGGTTTCTAAGCGCGGTGGGTGATTCGAACCTCCGCTGCTCTGGGTGGTCTTGCTTCCAGTGCTATCCTCCACTGTGGGCCTGGGAAAGCTGCCATGGGGAGTGGCTGTTGAGCTGCACCCCCTGGCATGTTCGCAGCACTTTTGTACACACATGCATTCTGCAACATGAAAAGTCATGTTTGTGAATCGATCCTGCTGTGCCCTCCACGGGTCGTCACGTCACTCTAATGGAAACGTCACAGGTCCCCAACATGCCCTGACTCCTCGGTGGCGTTCCGTAGAATGATAATCGATAATTTAATTACTGGATTGATCTGGGCCCGCCATCTCTCCTGAGTGGGGCTGTGAGCATGAAGGCCTCTGATATGAAATGGAAGGCCTGGCTCTCCTGGGTGGCAGCGCCGGGGTCACTGGTGGAAAGCAGCTCAGTGAGTGATTCATCACCACAGTCCACCAGGACAGCCTGTGGGCCAGAGGCTGGCCGCCATCACTCACGCCAGGGCCCACGCATGCGCAGAGGGTCCAGCCAGACACATCAGGGAGCATCTCAATAGCGTCGCCATCTGCAGGAGAAAGTAAGGTATGGCAAGCGCTTCCGCTGATTTGCTGCTCGTAGCCATTGGCGTAGGGGCTGGGAGGTGGCGGTCATGGGGGCTTTACCCACCTAAATTCCCTGTGAAGAGAGCATGCAATTTGACTTATCCCCCCCCATGTTTCATAGTGGTGTTTATGCAGTAGGATAAACGACATTGACAACTGATGGGGTCTGCTTTTTTAAGTGATGTGCAATGGGCAGACTGGGAAGGAGGGCAAGGTGGCAATTGCGCCCCCCCACCCCCCTCACCCTGGGATGGCTGGGCTGTTCTCCACCGGGCCAGAGCTGCAAAATGTAAAACAAGTAAATGAAAAAGAGAACATCCTTCAGAATCCAGTCTGCCTCAAAGGAACCGAGCGCTACAATGCCTGGTCGGCCTCTGTGTCGATGGGTGGTGTGGCGCTGCCCCTTGAAGGGATGCGCATGTGGCGGCGTGACGTTGCACGCCTCAGCGTGCAGTATAAATAAAAGGGGCATTCCCGGCCGCGGTAGTGCGACCGGGAAGCCCGAGCAGTACGGACATGTGTGTGTGTCTGTACTCGCTGGGGGGCTTACGGACATCGTGATTGGGGGTAAGGACAAAGCTCCAACAGTGGCAACGAGGTGGGGATGATGCCTGGACCCAGCTGTGATTGAAATGTCAATTCTTTTCCCGGAGCAGAATCTTGATTGAATTTCGTTTCATGCCGTAGGCCGTGCTTCGACCACGCGGCTGGTGGCCATTTTGAATTTCGGCCGTGGAACTTCACCGAGCTCCAGTTTGGTTGGTGAGTGGCATCCAGGCCACATTTTTGGACACACTGTCAGCAGGCAGTTATACCTGCATACCCATGCCCAATTTTGAAATTTCTTTTGATTCTTGGGCCTCCTACGTCGAGTGAAAGCGAGGAGGAGGGCTACACTGGCTGGGCCTGCTTAGCCCAAATTCTCCTTGGCTCAATTTTGGAAAGCCCACAAGGTGCTGCTGCAGCTGGACATTTCGTTCTTCTTCATCCTCTTCATCATCAGTGTAGACTGCTGCAGCTGTGGACTTTCCATTCGCCTCATCCTTTTCATCATCATATCCAGCTGCTGTGTCTGTGCATGGGACAGTCTGTGGAGGGGGATACTCTGCCATCATCATCTTTGTTCCCAGGTTGGACATTTCTTTTGTCTGGGTGTGTGTCTGGACTGTGTTGTGGTGGTGGAAGTGAGCAGGGCCGGTCTTTGTATCAGGCAGTGCAGGCGGCTGCCTGACGTACCAGCCTCTAGGGGGCACCTCCACCGTCCAAGAGTTTAGGATGCTGCTGCATCATTTTATCTCAATAAAAAATTAAGTTAGTTAAAAAACAAAGTTAGTTAAATTAATACTGTATACGTGTAGTCACTGCACTGCGTAAGTTTAATTTAATTACTGAGTGAGCTGACAGTCTGCAAGCGCGCAGCACTCACGGTGCTCCTGCTGCTGTCCACGCCAGCAATGCCAGGCGCACGTTGATTTTATGATGCAAAAGCCGGGCGGCCAGGCCTGACTGCACCTGCCCTCCCGCAGTGCATGCGCTGCTTTGACAGGGGGTTGACTGATCGGGTTGGCAGTGCCCTGGCCTGGGCTGTCACTCTGTGACCTGCGGTGTAATATGTTAACTTTGCGGAGTCGGACAGTCTTTTAATTGCCCATCATCATTGCTGATCGGCTCGGAGGATCATCAAGGCCCAGCCGCCCAGGCAGGAGGTACAGGAGGCAGGCCAGACAGCCAGCAGGCTGCCAGGGCAGAACTCAAGAGGAGGCCAAGCAGGGAGAAGCCACCTGCCATGCTGCAAAGATTGACATTTGACATTACAGTGTTAACCAATATTATTGGTAAGTAAGATTTACGGTTACGTTTTAGCATGATTGTCTGGCTGGGACAATCCCTGCTGGCTACCGTATTGTAATATGGGCCAGGCCCACCCAGAATCGTTCTCTTGGCCTATCGTATGCAGAGCATGCCTACTCAGTGAGCAGACTAGGCCTGTCGTTAATTGTTGCTCCCCAAACCCTGTACTGCAGAGCCTGGCATTGTGCAGCTGTTTTCATTAATAACCTCTGCATTCTCTGGTCTGGTGTCAGGCATGATAGCAGTGGGGTTTATCCAGCTGGAAAGAGCGAGACAGAGATGGATAAGGCAAACTGTTTACTGTCCGTTAACAAGGGAAGAAGTGCACCCCCGCCTCTTACATATATCAAACCTTATACTTTCCAGCACTTTTTTAGGTATACTTAAGCAAGTTTCTGTGGGGGAATGGTCAGCCACTGATTGACAGTATTGAAAGGATAGTTTCAGAGGAAAGTGGAGGAAAAGCTGCCTGCATTTTTATTTTTAGTTGAGCTGTGATAAAATCAAAAATGACCCTCTTTTATAACTATATTGGTTTTCTGTGTGGCTCTCAACCCTCTCTGCATTTTTTGTTCCCAGTGGGTGTTTATTTATACATTATTCGCTATGCGTTGCGTTTCCTTAGATTATTCACAGGTAGCTCATATTCTCTTGTTGCCAGTGTAATAATGCCACAATAAGGACACCGCAGCGTGATGTCAAAGCAGTAAGGGCAGGTCCTTGTATGGTGCCACCAATATGAGTGCATTTCCTCATATAAGATGTTCATCAATATAAGGGACGATTCAGGCTTTTATCACCCAGGGCAGCTCTCCATGCAATTGCACCACTGTGATGGCAACAACCAGTGTAATGTCCTCACGGTGGAGCAGCAGTCCAGTGGCGATGCTGCAAAGAGCTCGCCTTCAAGACTAGCCACTGCAGAAAGGAAAGCCACTGTGCTGATGTCCTTCTGTAGGACGGTAGGGTTGCTGAGCGAGCAGGCACAGCATTCAGTTAGGATCTCACTTGAGAACGTCCTCAAAGCCACCCAGCTATCCTGCCTTGGGTATTCCAAGACATGTGGCTGCTTCCGCCTCTCTCAGGTTGGTTGGGCGCCCGCTCAGAGCCTGTAGTTGTGTACTTATGGTAGCAGCTGTCTGACTTTGCAGCACGGCACTGAGGCAGCCGTGGATGATGCTTTGGTTTTGGCATGGGTTTCGGTCAGCCCCATCCAAGTAGGGGCTTGGCTAAGGCTTCCTTGAAAGGTCTTCGGTGGAGCCTAGGTTTAATGTGCAGTAGAATGAACGAACCATTAGCATCACACACTGCTCTTAAGGAAAAAGCAATGGTGCAACCAAAACATTTCATTCTGATTCCCGGGCCCTTTCGGTAAGGAGATGCTTTATGACCATATTTTGCACTGAGATGTCGTCACACAAACATTTGCACTAGAAGTTGCTGGTATACTAGTATAACACACCATTACTGAAGCTGCCTTGCCGGGATAATCGTTGCCCCTCTTCTTCAACCAGGGTGGTGCATCTGAATGACTGTATTCCTGTGTCTTGTTTAAAAAGTGACCAATGGTTCGCCCCATCACTATGTAGGGAATTCATGCAACATGTTACTGCCCCCAGTGGTGGGTGTCAAATTAAGTTTCTAATTATCACACCGCTAAAAGGGTTCTCCATTACCTCACTTCTTCTTGTCCTACGCAACGCCCGAAAGCTGTGATAAACACTTGCAGCGATTTATTTCTGAAATGGCTTTGCTCTGGATTTGAGGTGCCCCACGGGACAGTTTGCACCCCACTCAATGAAATAACAATTTCACGCTATGCACATCAGCCTCCCTTTAGTAAGGACCAACCCTTCGTCACTCTTTCTGACGATGATGGGTCGGAAATAAACCCACAGAATATGTAATTTGAATGCTGCAGCCATCTGCGTGCAAGCTGGCTGCAGGTCACAAGTTTGTATCCTGGATTTAGTGGCAAACCACTCAGCTCTTTCAGGCTGATAGGTGGAGTAGCTTTGAGTTGGTTCATGTATGGGAAGTGTCCGGCAAGCAGTGTTGCTAGTGGTCTTATGCCCTACAGAGCTTTGACACAGTCCCCCCAGCAGGCAAAAGAGGGAGTCGCAGGCAGTATATCCACATGTCCTGGACGGAAGGAGAGAGGGGAGGCAACCTAAAATAATGTGTGCCACGAAGAAATGGAGAAAGGCACGAACAAAATGCTTCAAGCCTGGATTAGGAACAATCGCACAGAAGAGGAACTTCAGAATAATCCAACAAAGACAAAATATAAAACAAACAGATTGGTGTGACACGCAATCGAAAGCGCTGAGCTATAAGTCTGCAGCTCACCGACCTCCCTTTGCACAAAAAATAAACGAGCCCCTTGGATACCTTCTGAAATTCCCAAACAAGAACTTCCACTCAACTTTCCTAAGAGCAAGACTTAACCTCCTGAAAACAAAAGAAGTATTAGGAATTTGCGGTAAATCAAAGGACAACTTTTGTCGATTCTGTGCCACGCCAGGTATAATTGAAACTTTGAAGCACTTGATTCTCGAATGCCCTGGCTTAATCTCCAATAGAGAAAATCACCTCGGACATTTACATTCAGAATTTTCAAGGATGGACGAAGACTACTGGTGGACTTACTTGATGAACGGGCTAAGTCGAAGACCAGTTATAGCAATGAGAAACTTTTTGTATAGCCTCGAGTTGGATACTCGAATTTAGAAGACGCAACAGGAAAGGACTTTGCAGTCGCAATGTAACCTAAAGAAATTTTAAGAAACAAACAAAGAAATAAACAACCTCAATGAGGACTCGGTTCTATTTGTAAAAACTTTTGATACAGTTAAAAACAATAAAAAAAAAATAAAAAAATAATGTGTGCAAGGTAGAACACCTCTGGAATAAGCAGGTGCACCCGACATCTTAAATGATTTCTTACCTTCCTCCACCCAACTAACAAACTATGTATCAGATGGAGAAGCCCCGGCCACTGCTCGTAGGCTGATCGGGTTGGTAAGATCAACGGGGCTGGCAGCCCTGTTACATAGTCCTGACTAAGGGCTCTATTCTATGATTTTCTGGGAATTTCCTTCTCCAGCACCTCTTGACAGGTATTTTTGTTCTGGGGCTTTAAATGTGCGCTTTGCAACACTTGCATTACAATTTGCATTCTCTCTTCCCACTTGATGTACAGAAGTGGTATCACCTCGTTGCCTTCTAACACTGCTAACTCCACATCCGCCATTTGCTGACAAAGAAGGGTTTAAAGCTGTTCAGTGGGCATTTAATGTTTAAGCTCCCTGGCGGCTGGCCGACTCGTGATAATCGGCAGCTATTAAATGTATCTTTGTCGCCATTGTAATGTATGCATAATTCACCCCACGGGTTCTTCAGACTGGTTTCGCTCTAATGAGGGAGCCCCTAACCATCCTGTTGAAATGGGCCCCCACATATCTATGGTGTGGGTGCCTCTATTCTATAGTGGGGTGACACAGCCTTGTACAAGATTGGGTGTCCAGAAAAGCAGTAATGATAATGATATATTTTGTTTATATAGAGCTAGTTCTTTATCGAGTGCCCTATTAACAACATTTGTAACATACCATTTTTGTTGTCATTTTGGGAGGTGGGGGGTGCCAATGATGCTTCCTGCCTGGGAAGTGGGTTGTGGCCCCAAGTTCCACGTTGGGGGTGCCTGTGCGCTCACGCCCATGAACGGGGCTGATGGTCAAGACAGTGGACTGCCAGCAGTTCAACAGCAGCCTCCTCAGGACGGTGGGCAACCAGCAGCTCAACAGCAGCCTCCTCAGGACGGTGGGCAACCAGCAGCTCAACAGCAGCCTTCTCAGGCTCAAGCAGGAGGCCAGGCTCCATTGCCTCAGGCGCCACCAGTGGTACAGCCGGTTGTTCAACCACTACCTCCTGCCATGGCCCAAGCACGAGCCCCAGAGGCCCTGTAGCCCATCCCCAAATTTGAAGTCTCGGGCCCGCCATCCAGCCTGGGGCCCAGATGGACAAGGTGGGTTGACCGCCTCGATATGTACTTTAGTGCCGCACAGGTGACGGATGATGACAGCATGCTGGCAACCATGCTGTATTCGGCGGGACCTTAGGTCCAGGAGATATTTGAGTCGCTTCAACCAGGGGATAGCTCCTATGCTTGAGGCCAAGGACAAGTCTCACAGTCTTGTTCTGGATGAGTTGCAAAGGGTGGAGAGTAGAGGCAGGAAGATTTAGATAGAGGCTGTTACAGTAGTCCAGCTTCGAGAGAACCAGGGCTCTGGAGACAGTGAGCTTCTGGGGGAAGGAGAGGAAAGGAAGGATACCTCTGAGGAGGTGTAGCTGGTAGTGTGACTTCTTAGAGACGTCAGATATGTGAGGAGAGAAAGAGAGTGTGGAGTCGAAGATGACCCCAAGGTTTTTTGCCTTGCAGGTAGGAGCAGGAAGAGGGCCAAGTGTGGCCGGCCAGAGAGCTGCAGGGAAGGAGGGAGTGGGTGTGCCGATAAGTAGAATCTCAGTCTTACTGGCGTTAAGGCAGAGGTCGCTGGCGGCACACCATTCCTGGATAGCAGAAAGACAGTCAGAGATGAGGGAAGGAGAAGAGGAGGCCGAGGGTAGCCTGAAAATGAGCTGGGTATCATCCGCGTAGCACTGAAAGTTGGGACAGAGAGCGGCGATGCAGTGAGCAAGAAGTGCCAGATACTGGTTGAACAGCCAGGGGGAGAGGTTAGATCCCTGGGGGAAACCACAGGTAGAGAAAAAGATGTCAGAGAGGAAGGAACCCAGTTGGACAGGGAGGGTCGATTGGAGAGGAAGGAGGTAAGCCGCGCCAGAGCCTGACCAGTGATACCCAGGTTATCATGGAAACGGTTGAGCAGGATGGTGTGGTTGACTGAGTCAAAGGCAGAAAAAAGGTCGAGCAAAATGAGAACACAAGGAGTGTTAGAGTCAAGGTTTGAGAGCAGGCCCCCACGGATGTTCATTAGAGCAGTGTCCGTGCCTCTGGCAGCTCTGAAGCCAGACTGATGGTCATGAAGACTACCAACAGATTCAGCATGGAGATTAAGCTGGGAGATGGCCAGTTTCTCAAGGAGCTTGCCCAGGAAAGGGGTGATAGAGATTGAGCAATAGTTAGCTGGGCAGGAGGGGTCGGAAGAGGGTTTTTTAAGAAGGGGGTGCACAAGGGAGTGCTTGAGGGGGGATGGGAAGACTCCAGAGGCGAAGGAGTGATTGCAGAAGTCAGGCAGGAGCCAGGGAGTCAATGTGGTCCTTGATAGTTTTGGAGGAACAGGGGTGGACCTGTTTTGACAAGACTTTCATAGATCGGACTTGTCTCGAAACCTCGTCAGCAGAAAAAAAGGGGAAAGGCAGAGAAGGAGGGAGGAGGGGTGGCTGCAGAAGGGCCAGAGGGAGAGCAGGGAATAGAGGGGGGGAGGTGATAGGAGGAGAGTGAGGACAGGAGGTCCTGAGTTTTTTTAAATGAAGTGAGAGGCCAGTGCCGTGCAGAGGGCCTGGGAGGGGACAGAAGAGGTGGAGACTGCAGCAGGGTTGGCCAGCTCGTTGCAGATTTTAAAGAGTTCGGCCGAATTGTTAGATGCCACAGAGATGTGGGCTTGGATAAGGGCTCTCTTCTTAGTGAGAACGGAGAGCCGGTATTGCCTTTGGAGCAGGCGGCAGGCCAGTTTGTCAAAGGATGAACATGAAGCACGCCATTTCCTCTCTGCCACCCTGCACTTGCGTTTAAGGGTGACGATATCCGAGTCATACCAGGAGTTACATTTGGCTTTGGGCTTCAGGCGGATTCTCATGACAGGGGCAAGGATATCAAGGGTATCAGATATAGCAGAGTGGAGCATGGAGAGGGCTGTGTCAGGGTGGGAGTCAGCCGAAGGGGGAGGAGGGGGCAAGAAGGTGGCAGCGAAAGCCTCAACTGACACGCGCTTCATGGGTCGGATGACCGTGAAGGTGGGTGGCAGTGATGAGGGTGGCTTTGCCTGGGGGTACGGAAGATGAGGTGGGAGGATAGGAGAAAGTGATCACTCCAGGAGAGAGGAGTGAAGAGAGGGACAGAGAGGGGCAGGTCAGAAGAGATCAGAGCATCAAGAGTGTGCCCTGCAGAATGGGTCGGCCCAGACGGGAGAATAGAGAGTGAGAGAGAGTCGCAGAGGTCGTGAAAGAGTCCAGAGGGAGGACAGGAGGCATCAAGGTGGATATTGAAGTCTCCAAGAAAGAGGAGTTGAGTGGTTGAGGACAGGAGTGAGGAGGAGAGGTCGGCCCACTCAGATAGGAAGGCGGAAATTTGACCAGGTGGCCGATAGATAGTAGCCACGGTCAGGGAATGGCTAGGAGAGAGAGAGAGTCAGCAGACAAGGCATTCAAAGGAGGAGTAGGTCTGCGTAGGAGTGACAGTGGCAGGATTCCACTCAGGGAAGATAAGGGCCACACCCCCCCAGCACGGTTGGGCCTGGGCAAGGAGAGGATCTTGTAACCGTCAGGTAGGAGTGTGTCAAAGCTGGTGACAGAGCTGGCCGTGAACCATGTCTCAGTGAGACCGAGGATGTCAAGGTCCAGTTCCTCAAGAAGGCGACAGATATCAGAGGAATGTTTGACGGCAGAGCGAGAGTTGAGAATAGCAATGTGGAGAAGGTTGCCATCTTTGCAGGACTTCCGGGGAGGGGTACAGATCAGAGGTACGCCCTGTGGAGGTGAAGAAGAGGATGTCAGTAAGAGTTTCCTTAGAAGAGGCACTGGTGTAGGTGTCAGCAATAGGGAGGCCTGGGTTGGAGACCAGGATATCCTTTTTAAACTTTTTCCTACCATATTTAGTGAGGAGAGCAGGATAGTCAATGGAGAAACAGTTAGAGAAGATAGCAGAGATAGAGAGCACCATCGAATAAGGAGGGAGTGGGAGGGAAGACAGAGGGCAAGCGGACAGGACTGAAGCGGCAAGCCCTAGTTTACCACAATTCAGGACAACAGTAGCACAGTAAATACAAATTAGGTACCCAGTGTAGAGGCCACCTAAGTTTGAGAGTCCTGCAAGGGGAGAAAAAGCCCTAGTTTACCACAATTACAGAGCAACAGTAGCACAGTAAATACAAATTAGGTACCCAGTGTAGAGGCCACCTAAGTTTGAGAGTCCTGCGAGGGGAGAAAAAGCCCTAGTTTACCACAAATAGCGTGACACACTGAAGTGTAGAAACCATGTGAATGAAAAGGAAAGGTGTAGGTTGGTGGGCTGGGTGAGCAGGTGGAGCTAACCAGAAAGAAAGAGAAAAAAGAGAGAGAGAGGGTGGGGGGGCACTGTTGCCCCTCTTTCTGTGGAAGCAGTAGGTCTTGTAACAGCTCAAGAGCGTGCCCCAGGGAAAGTTCAGTCCCATGAAATCCAGGGTGTTATCCCTGCAAGTTTATGGGATGGGAAAGTGATCTTAAAAGGAATGAATCGTTCAGATTGACTAGATCTAAGCTGCTGGACATAATGATTGCGGCAATCGGATGTTTGAACTGATATTGAGTGGATCACTGTGCCTCTAGTTAATAACAATTGCATGTTTTGCTGTGTTCAATCCGAGATCATTGCCAATCTTATAAAGGAGCAGCGATGTAATCTGCAGTCGTTGGGCTTCGAGTTGTATGCTATCGATTCAATGGAAGATGGCAGTACATGTGTATCGTATGGCGGAAAAGCGTCTATTGTGGTATCCAAAGATGTGCAGGTAGGAAATAATGCCTCTTTCTCAGCTGAATCGTTGTTGGCCCAATTTCCAGGAATATCCAAAGAAGGCCAGGATTGGTCTTGGGTTGAGACAGCATTAAAAACCTTTTCTGCTATTAAGCAGAGTCTGTCTCAACCCTAGCCTCCAGTCTATTAGCATTCTTTCATGGAACACATGCAGACTGAGCAATTCTAATAGATGGTGTTGTAATCCTGGATCTTTGGATAAATGTAAGATTCCTATGTTGCAGGAAACAAAGGCCTCTTCCCACTTTGATCTCAGAGGCTATTTGACCTTTGCCTTTCCTGCGTTGTGAGCCAGTCCTGGGCGTCCAAGTGGTGGGTTGGCAATTGCAATTGATATAAATCTAAAAGTGGCAACTGAGTTGGTCCACTCATCTAACAGTCTCTTGGCTGTATGCATCAACTCTTTGGAAGAGATTTGGGTAATATTGCTTGTAAACCTTTATTTGAACCCAGCTAAGTTTAAATTGGCGATTAGTCTTCAGAAACGATCTGACCTACTGGAGGAAATAGGTGATTGTCCCAAATGTTCCCTTATTCTCAGGAGTGATTTCAACTGTGAGTGCCCTGAGGGCATAAAGTATAAATCAAGCACTATGACATAGTCGGCAACCTCTTTAAGTTGTCAACGCGGCAGAGTTTGGGATGGGTTTTGTTCTGAATGGGATTTACAGCAAATCCACAAGATCTGCTATCCCAGGATCCTGGGTTTGGTGATCATTTGATGTTGGTTTTTATAGTTGCTGTAAGTCTTCCTGTGTTTGAAATTGTTCCCTTACTCGCATTTCTTTCTTTCGATCGACCAAGACTATCTTTGAAATAGAATCAATGATTAAGTGATACATTTACTTGTCTACTAATAGAGGAGGTTGAGTCAACTGGGGTGTTGTATAATGCAGATAAGAACTCGTTTGACTGGGCAGCTATTTTGACAGAGTCTGTGATGCTCTATCTAAGGGGGATCGCTGGCTCAACTACATATGTGCCAACATTCTGTGACCAGAAATCTGTAGGAGTCCTAAAGTTTCAAAAATAGTAACTAGCATAATGATGAACTGGTATCCCTACAAAATATCCCCACCAAAAATATCGCCATACAACTGGCCATTTGTCTCGCCATAGGCAATATTTTTGGTGAGAATATTTTGTGGGAGCAGGGGTTGCGGGGGTATCCCCCGCAGGCTCCATGGGTCAATATTGCCCCACAAATATGGCAATATTTTTGTTTCGCAATGGGATATTAACACATGGAACCGATGATATCCCATGAAATGTTGTCACATGAACTTTGGCCTTCAGTCACCACAGAAAATGACCTGAAGAGACATATGGCCTTGAAGACATCACAGGAAAAGACTGCCTGGTGTGGTCTATACAAAAATCCTCTGACCCATCATTAGAAAGAAATGTACCAAATAAGTGAGCTGTGAGCAGTGTGAACAGCTGTTTCCTCATGAACTCATTAACACATATAGGAGATGAGGCAACTGTCTGTGAAGAGGCTTCCCTCAGTGATTTACTTCTGCTTTCATCAGAAGGCGACGGCCCACTGTTCATGCATTCACAGAGCGCCATGTCCATAATAGAATTATTAAGTGGACTGGGAGGAGCCGTCCCAGGAGACACCCCTGAGGTACACCGGCCACCACTTCCAAACATGTGGGACCTCCCAGTTTGGGATGTTAACAGGTTTTCTAGCCTCCTCAATCCCCAAGCATTGACGTTGTAATGAAGTAGCAGAATTCTGTACCGACTGGGAGCTTTTCACACAGTCTGACTGACTTATGGAAAGCACCTCCATTTCACAACAAGAAATAAGTTCCACTGAGATTTCCCTCAGAATCTCCCTACTCAGACAGGAAGGAATAATTATGTTGATCTTGAGTTGCTGTGCAAGTTGCACTAGAATGAAATTCACCTCCCTCCTTACCCGGTTCTTTGGCAGTGATGGAGGAGCTACAAGGATGCTGATCATGCTGTGCTAGGCTTAAAGCCAAAAAATCTGTATTTGTTGCCACTAAATCGGTAGGCGGTAGGACTGCTTAAAAAGCGGTATCCTACCACCTAAATCGGTAGGGTTGGCAAGTATGCAACTCTGGCTGCATTGAAGAAACCTTGTGAAAATATATTCGATGCTAGAGTTTCTGCCTCTAGAAATGTAAAGAATATAAGAAATCTGCAGAAGCAAAGCCGTACCCAATTGCAATAGCCTAAAGGTAGAGATTCCATCTGTCAGACTCAGAAGAACTATGTTACATCCTTAAGGATTGATATGAAAATTGAGGACAACCAAGTAATGCTAAAACACCTTTGTAACAACAAGAGGGGAATGTTTTGGTTCACGATTAATAAAACCGTCGGGAATTCTCGGGTACCGTTTAGAGTCTTCTGTGTCTGGGGATGCATGGGTTAAGTTCTTTACAAACAAATATAAATTGTCAAAAGCTTTCTCTGAGGTGGTGGATCCATGTGTGGGAACTCGTAACCGGGGTGTCTGTACTTGGGATGAAGAGGATATTATATGGGCTCTATCTAGATTGAATCCATCAAGAGCACCTGGCCGCGATGGCATTCCATCTTTGATTTTGAAGAACGATCCTGTTTTATCGGCCGCAATTTTGAAAATCAAATTTGATCATATATTTATGTCCAACTGCATTCCAACATCATGGGCGCAATCCTACATCATTCCCATTTTTAAAAAAAGGGGGCCCCTTGGATGCTGGGAATTACAGGCCCAAAGCATTGCATTGTTGTTTCTTAGGGAACTAGAAACTGTTATGCAACAGTCAGCACTTCTTTCACGCTTCCCAGTTGGCTTTAGGAAAAAGATGGGGACACCTTTAAATGGCACTATGTTAGTTCATCTTTTGCACATCTTTTGTACAATTTGAAACACAGTCAATCTGGTCCATTTTATATGGCATCTCTTGATATGTCATCTGCCTTTGACTCTGTTATTAGATCTGTAATGTGGAACAAATTATTGAGGTTTAAAATCTCCTTAAAGTTGGTACTTTTACATCCAAATACCATGTTTAAGATTGGGATCTCCAGTGAGAGGGTTCTTACGAGGTCTATTGCTACTTTCACTTGAGTTAAGCAAGGCTACACATTGGTTGTCAGACTTGTTCAATTCATATCTTAGCAACATTGAAAACATGTGGAATGCGCCTAATATAACACCTGTGAGGCTAGGCAGGCTATGACTGCATTGGCTTGCCTTTGCTGATGATTTATTTCTCTTTCATAGGACAGCTCGGGAGTCTGCAAGTTAAATTAAATCTATTTCTCCAATATGCAGCAGCCAACAACTTACAAGCCAATGCTCTTAAGTCCAAAATGGTTGTTTTCTCAAGAACCCACAAGATTAAAACTATGAGCTGGACCATGGGGATTGAGCAAATCGATCGAGTCTTGGAATTGAGATACTTAGGGTACAATCTTACCCATTCTTCGTCTATATGTATGTGGAAAGCTTCTCTGTTAGAACAACTTCGACCTTTGATATCACATATGAAATGTTTACATGTTAGGCTGTGTACATTTTCCTTGTATCCACTTCTAAATTACCATCTGATAAAGATGGAGCCCATATTACTGTATGGATTGGATAAGTGTCTCCTCGATTTAGGTGATTATTTGAATTACCCACAGGACGGGTCTGGAAAGAGGTTCTGGTTTATCTAAATCTATGCCAAATGCCATCAATAGGCATGAATTGGAATTTATCTCTTTACTTACCAGATACCACCGGAGGCAACTATCAAATTTTGCTAAATGTGTAAACCCTCCATGCAACTCATTATATGTTGACTTGGGCATAATGTTGGTAGATTCCAACCCTACGTCTGTTAAGTTATAAAGACAGAAGATGTATCTTCTTCTTAGTGAAATTGACTCGAGTGAAGAGGAACTCATTAACCGTCCATGCATTGTCAAAAAGAAACTCTTTAGATATGATTGGCTTTGTACAGTTGATCTTATAGGAACCTACAGCCTATTCAAAGAATCTGCAACATTTCCTGGGAAGAAGGGACAACTTAGCACTTACTTGAAACATTTTTTATGCAATAAGGCACAAGCACTTTATATGCGTTTTATACCTAATTCAATTTGCCAATAGGGAACCGACCAAGTATTGGGCATCTTTCAAGGCTTTAGACATCACTACGGACTGCCGGTTTTGTAAGGAAATTGAATGCCTGGAAACGTTAAGGTATTGGATAATTGACTGACTGCATTTTAGAGAGACTTGGACTGGACCGTTTAACTGATATAAATGTGACCTTGAATATGCTCAAGACCTCTTTTGGTCGAGGGGGCGAGAACGTTGCTTTGATTCTATCTTTATATCGTTCTTTAACTTTGATTGAGTCACAAATCACAGGGTTGTAAACATTCCTGTTGAGTATGAATGGTTAAATTGTCCTTTTTTAGGAGACTGCACAATCATTTTGATTTATCTGCATTCTTGGGATGTGTTGTAATAAAATTTCTGAATTTGGTTGAGTGATAAAGAAATGTATGTATATATCTGTATATGTTTGATATGTGTTTTGTCTGTTTTGTAAAGGTTTGAAATAAACCAGATACAAATAAAACAAAAAAACAAAAAACAGGTGCTTGAGTCACGTCAGATTACTCCGCACTTTCCCTATACTCCCTCATCTCTCATCAGTCTGACCATGAGCCAAAGTTTCCCGTCTGTAGTTCACCTTGGAGCTCGCTCTCTGTTCTGGAACATTCAGCACATCACTATCTTCATCCACAGCTTAATGAATAGCCCTTGTTTTTGACTTCTAAATTGCGTGGGAAGAGACTGCAAATGTGTCAATTTCAACCTTGTATTTACTGCTATTTGATTCAATAATACTGAGTGCCATTGCTCCTCCTCGCCTCTAGAGACTTTCTCACTCCATCTTGTAGGAGCCTTATCTATTGTTATGGTCCAACACTTTGCTCTTGCAAATGCTTTCTTCTTCTTTAATCTAAGAGAATTATGTCTCACGTCCATGATTTATCCATTTGCCTCCCTTTGTGCTTTGCAGCTATTCCTTAAATAGCATCCTGGATCCCAAGTCAACAAAGACTCCTCTTCATTTTGCACACAAAGCTTATTTTCCAACGTCTCCTGATTCTGGACCCATGGTCTGTTTCTGAGATAGCTGGGTTGAATATTCACATGAGTCGACGTCCATTTTCCTATCATGCCACATTATATTTTCCTCTGCAGCAAGCTCCTATATGACTCATCTATCTTGTGTTGCAGCGTAGTTACACTTATTGGTCAGCAAGTTACTTTATCTTCTTTTTGTATATGATTACTTTATCATTGCGTACATGTTTCTCTTGTCACTTCAGTTACATTGTTACTCTTAAGTAGTTTCATATTGTTTCAGTATGTCCTCGTACATCTTCATGACATCACTCCGCCCTGTCAGATTTCTGTCAGCACTACATAATGTCCAATGGTGTGTGCTGACATCCTTCCACACAATATCCTTCCACTATTTCAGTTCGAGGATACATTTGATACCGTTGTCTGAGTGCATATCATCTCATACACACAATGTGGTATAGGTATAACACATGGAGTCCCATACAGGGCTGTTCTCCTGCTGTTCCGGTATGACGGTGGTGATGGGGTGAGAGTTAGTGAATTTACGTTCACCTGCTCCTCTACAGACCTCTCTGTTCTCTCCTCATTTCCACAGAACTCTTCTTCAAGCGCCCCTCTTCCTCCTCTATCACCCCTGACTGCTTTTCTGCTATTCAGTCTTGGTGGACCTCCAATGATCTCTGTCTTAATGCCAGTAAGACCAAGATCCTTCCCTTCGGGTCACCTGCTTCCTGTTTCCCTACTGCACTCTGGCTGTCCTCTATGGGCTCACCTCCCTCTCATTCCGCTCAGGCCAGAAAACCTGGGGTCCTCTTCAACTCCTCCCTCTCTTTTACTCATCACATCTTGGGCCTTGCCAAGAAGGCCCACTTTCAACTTTACCTTCTTATGAGCATTCTCCCTTTCCTCACCTTACCCCAAAAGCTCAATGGCCCTCATTAGAAGGTTGGAGGTAACAATGCTGCTTTTAGCGGCATGGTTGCCTCCTTACCGTAATCCGGGCCCGGGTTCCTCGAATGAGGAATTAACGGGCCATCGCAACCCTGGCGGACCCGGTGATTCCCCGTCCGAGGAACCCGGACCCGGTCCATCCCCATTCCCATTCGAGCCCCCATAGGGCTCAATGGGAATGGGGATGGAGCTAACAACGGGCCTGTTAATGACGGGCCTGTTGTTAGCTCCCTGGCCTCCTCGCGGGACCCGGTAAGGACGCCTGGTTTTTCCAGGCGTCCATTGCAGGTCCCGCGAGGGGACCTCGTGGTAAGGCGGAATGGGTTTACCGGCACTGGCGCCTTTACCGGTGCCGGTAAACCCATTCCGCCAACCTTCTAATGAGTGCCAATGTCTCTAGAGCTCTGGTTCTCTCCAGGCTAGATGACTGTGACAGCCTCTTCCTCAATCTTAATCTTTCTTCGCTCTGTCCTCTTCAACTAATCCAGAATAGGGCTGTGAGACTTATCCTGGGCCTCAAGCCCTGGGACTGTATCTCTCCAACTCTAAAATCTCTCCACTGGCTCCCATTTGCTTAAAGGATCCAATTCAAGACCCTTTGCATCATCCACAAGGCTGTGGCCTGGGAAACACTACCAGCAACTGCTCCCTCAGTAAATACTGTCCTTCCAGATCGCTTTGATCTTCTGACAGCAACTCTTTGCTGATCAAATGCTTCTCCAAGCAGAGAGCAGGGGGCAGATCTCTCTCCTAAACTGGCTCCCTCCATTGCAACAGCCTCCCTCTCTCTCTCCGCCTTGAACCGGACCAACTCAAGTTCCGCAAACAACTCCAGACCTGGTGGCCTGGTCCCTCAGGAGTCCAATAGGGTCCTGGTCATCTGCCCAATCGCCCCTAGAACCCCCCCTTGCACTGCCCTCTGGGCCCACACCCACCTGTCGAGTGGTTTGCCTCCACTCTGCACTTACCTGTTGGGCGGTAGACCTCCATCTCGCCTGGGATGTCTCCAACCATGCACTTACCTGTTGCCTCCCCAACGGGCACCTGTGTCACTTAATCCCCAAGATTATGTTGCAGAAGGCAGAGTGGTGCAGGAAAAAGGTGAATTTCCTAGGTCAGAAAGTTACTGAAGAAGGTCTTAGTTCTCAATAGAAAAAGATTGAAGCATTACAGAAGTTAAAGGATCCTACTAATCTTAAGGAATTGAGGGCGCTGTTGGGTAGGACCAATACAGCAGAAAATGAATGCCAGAGTATGACGAACGATTGAAAAAGAGCATTCCTTGGAAATGGGGTAGTGAGCAACATGAGGCAGTCCTTCAGTTGAAGAAATGCATGGCACAAGCCCATGCCTCGCTAAAACAGTTAATGGATAGGAATTCTTCATGGAAATTGTGTTTTGTAAGACATGTGTGACTGCAGTGTTGTATCAGGACTATGGGAAAAAGAAGAAAGTTGTAGCATATGCCTGCGAGTCATTATCCCAAATAGAGCACCGTATATATGAATGTAAAAATACACTGTTGATACCCATATGGGCGATACAACACTTTCATCCAATCATTTGAGGTGAAAAGGTCATTAATGAGAATTCACACCAATCATTACAATATCTTCAAAGTAAGAAAGTTTAAACTGGACATATGTCCAATTCCATGATTACATCTTGGATTTTATCAATGCAGGGTTATCCAGTAAAAGTTAATTATGGTCAGAATAGAATGAGTCCAATCGCTGAAGGATTGGTAGAACCTCATGATTATGCCTAAATTGGCGATTCTGAAGAATTATAATGTGATGATAACATTGAAGAATATCTGAGATCCTCCTATAGAAATTTGCAAAAACGATTCCGTTGTTTATGTCGCTGACTGTGCATTTCATGCAAATGAAGATTCTGAAAAATAATTAGTCACAGGAATCAGAAACATCTATTTCAGGAATGAACAGGTTCAATCTGATGGATACACAATTGGTCATTGAAGTAGTCAAGAGTAGATAAATTGACAAAGGAAGGATCTCTACATGGAAATTGACCGGTTATGTAAACCTGCACATATGCCGAAGATTTTACGACAAACAATAACGAAAATGTATGTGGGGTTAAGGGTTAAATATTGTGGGGGAAACATTTGTGGTGGTTTTTTAGGGGCAGGAAACAGGCGTTTGAGGTAGACCCCCCTAAAAAAAACATTTGTTATGTTTGTCACTGCAACATTTTCGGTATATGTGCATTCGTTATAAAATATGTCATTATAAAGACATGTAACCAAATTGACCATCTATTAGAGAAATGACAGATATCAGTTGTTACATGGTCACAGTCTAAAAAGCAAAATGAACTCAATGGAGTTGTGATTCTCCAGACCAAGGCTCAATCACAGCCCAAAGAGAGGATCCAATATTAGGGATATTCTTTGATTATGTTGAAGATCCTGAGAAGCATCCGATTTCAGAAGAAGATTGTGCTGGGAAAGAGGAACTACTAGAACTAATGAAGACAATTATTTATTTTCGTTTATAGGATGTATCCATGTCGTTCAGAGGATTTTTAAGAGAGGACTGAGCAAAGATCTGGGAATGGAAATAAAAATATATTAACATGCATGATACCCACGTAGGTTGAATGCAAACCAGCTCTCAATTTTTAATCAGAAACAGCTGCAACATTGATGGTAAATCACATTTTCTCTAGATTTGGTTCACCCCAAAGGATTGAATCAGACAGAGGCAGCCATTTCACTAGTGCAGTGATGACCAAACTGTGGGAAATGTGGGGCGTAAAGCAACAACTACACATATCCTACAGACTGTCATCAAGTGGGCGTGTTGAAAGAACAAATCAAACCATTGTCAGCATATTGAATATATTTGTGGCAGAAGCAGGACCTAGTTGGTATTTGCGACTTCCACAAGTTCTCATGGCTATTAGAGCAACACCTTCCAAAACTACTAATCTAAGTCCACACAAATTGATAACTGGAAGAAAAATGATATTACAACATTTGTTATATATGGCAAATAAACAAACCCTGATGTCCGCTATTCCACAGGGCTCCTCTTTTTCCCCTACTCTCTTTATTATTTATACTCTTCCTCTTCTTCTCTTACTTGATGGCCTGGGTGTCCTGGAACTCTCTGGTACCTATTCTCTGGATTCACAGGCCATTAATGCTATCTATTCCACCATCCACGCTTGGATGGTGGAAAATTCCATGGCCCTTAATACGGACGAGACCGAGTTACTCATTGCGGCCTCGTGTCATATGTAAACAAATCTTTCTCCAGAGTTTTATTTTAATTTCATTTTTCACATTTGTATAGCGCACAGGGCAGCTCCTAGGCAGTGCGGCGCTGTTACTTGAAGGTTTACAGCTTAGTTACAGTAGCAGTACATTACATTTATGCATTTAGGTCATTAATAAAAAGCATTATGCGTTCAGGAATTTAGGCATGAGCGTAGTGAGGCATGATTAGGTGAAAGGTAGAGTTTTGGCAGCTTTTCTGAAGGCTCGGTGTGAGCTTTCACCTAGGAGTGCAGGTGGTAGGGCGTTCCATTGTGTAGCCGCTAGGTACGGGAAGCTAGTGCCACCTGCTCGAGCTCTCTTAAATTTGGGCACTGTGAGCATGCTTGCATAGGGTTTGGTGAATACATTTGTGTGTCAGTCAGGGGCTTTGAAGATGACACTTTCTTTGATAGGAAGCCAGTGGGCTTCTTTCCTTGTAGCCATGATATGCTGTCTTTTAGGGATGCCTAGGGCTGCGCTTAGGGCATTATTTTGAATGACCTCTAGTTGAGCCAGATTTTTTGTGGAGGTTCCTAGGAAGTGGACGTTGCAGTAGTCCAATCTTGAGCATGTGATGGCTCCTGCAATTGTAATGGAGTTTTCTTTAGATAGGAATGGTCTGGCTGCTGTCATAAGTTTAGCTTGGTAGGCTGCCGTGGAAGCGATGGAATTGACATGTCTGGCCATTGATAGTTTCGAGTCCAGGTAGACTCACAGTGTTTTGACTGCGCTGGCTACTGGGATTCTGATATTGTCAATGCTGAAATGATTGAACTTGGAGTCGAGGTTCTTGAGTGACTCATTGTTACCGACAAGGAGTAGCTCTGTTTTGTCAGATTTCAGGCATAGCCCATTTACTGCCATCCAAGCTTGGATTGTGTTGTAAATGTCATTTAGGGTCCTGGAGTCAGTGCTATAGTCTCCTGCTAGGGTAAGGAGGATCTGTGTATTGTTGGCATAATTGGTATACAAGATACCCAGTGCATCTAAAATGAGGAAGAGGGGGCGCGTGAAAATGTTGTAGAGGGGGAGCGAGATGCAAAACCTGTGTGGTACACCACATAGAATGATGGTGGGTGAGGCTGACGCAGAGTCAGAGAAGACTTGCATAGTTCTTCCTTAGAGAAAGGATGATATCCAAGTGGTGTTGTCTGGCGAAAATTTGGCTATGGTGGTTAGGTGGTGGCAAAGGACCTTGTGATCAACAAGGTCGAATGCTGCTGAGAGATCTAGGAGGAGGAGGAGAGCCGGTTTGCCAGCATCTCTAGCCTCATCCATCTGTTTTTTTAGGTCCAGTAGTACGGTTTCGGTCCCATGACGTGGCCGAAAGCCTGATTGGCGCATCCCCATGAGTTTGTTGTCTTCAATGAATTTTTGCACCTGGAGGTATGCCACTTTGTCTAGTATTTTGAGCAAAAAGGGCACCGCGGTGATGGGCCTATAGTTATTGGGAGATGATGGATCCAAGCTGGCTTTTTTTATAAGAGGGCGTACTCAGGCCTCTTTGAGGCAAGAGGGGACTTTGCCAGTGGCAAAAGAGGCGTTCACAAAGGCTGTGAGGAATGGTGAGGAATGGTGCTAGTGTGCTGGCGCATTGTTTGATGATATTGGCTGGGCACGTGTCACCTTTACATTTGGATGGCTTAATGGATTTCATGATGTTAATCATATCCTTTTCTTCAATTCTGAAGGGGGGGGTCCCTGAGTGGTGGTGAGGTAGAGATCGGCGGGGGTGTGGTCTTCAAGGCTTGTCTGGATGAGTCCATTTTGGTTTGGAGTGTGTTTATTTTGTTCGGCAAGGCTGTTTGGATTTCATCACACCAAGCTTTGTCTTTGTTAAGGCTCGGTGGTGCGGGTGTGGGGGTTTCTAGGTCCCTAAAGATGGAGAATAAATCTTTCGTATGGGATTGAGCTTCTTGGATTCTGGTTTCAGAGGAGGTGGCTTTTGGACCCTCCAGAAAATTGCAGCATGAAATGGAAAATATTGCGGCACAAAAAAGAAAAAAATTGCGGCACCCAACTGCGTTTTTTGCGGCATTTTCTAACGTTGAAAAATATATCATTTAACATCTTTTTTAGCCTAAAACCAAGTAATTGCAAGGCTTTTGTTAGTGAGGAACAAAATGTGTTCTGTCTGGCTGCGCTCTGTAGGACAGCCAGGTCGAGTCACCACAGCCTAACATTTTGGATTGTGGTGGGGGAAGGGGGATACAGCCTGATGAGCTCCAAGGAAATGGTGCTGTGCCACTACTTCCAGCAGACAAGTGGAAAGCAAATAAACAGATAGGCTTGAATTCAAAAGTGTAACCCTGGTTGAAGCCCATAGGTTTGCTTTTCGCTTGTCCTATGACCCCAGGAGAGAGGGGGAACAACTCTACACTTCTCCGTGGAAGGAATCCATGAGGCCAAGACACAGGGGCAATGCAGTGGCAGTAACTGCAAGCCCATAATACCTAGCCAAACAATGAACTCTCTTGGGTGGTCATAATTCCTTGGTTATGCCACCCACACATGGTGACTAAACACACCCACAAACAGAAATGAAACATCACAACACTACCATGGGTCAAGTCCTACAAATTAAAGTGGGGGAGGGAACTCATTAACAAATGCAATGGCATGTGATGTCATCAGAAATTAGCATATCAAGGTGAAATATGCATATATCATTAAATTGGCTTTGCCTAACCACCAAAATTGCACAGGACGAATGGCATTTGCCTTTCATAAATTCTAACACCCAATTTTGTGCGTAATTGGTGTCATACAGCCCAGCCTTGATTCAAGGCTGGGCTGCATGATACAAACGCTCGTAGCTGTATTCGTTTCAAATTGCTTTACAATTATTGTAAAGCAATTTGAAACGAATAAAGCTACGAGAGTCTTCAATTGGCATCATGCAGTCCAGCCTTGATTCAAGACTGGGCTGCATGATACAAACGCTCGTAGCTGTATCCGTTTTCAAATTGCTTTACAATTGGTATCATGCAGCCCATGAAACCAATTGTAAAGCAATTTGAAATTAATACAGCTACGAGAGTCTTCAATTGGTATCATGCAGCCCAGCCTTGAGGCTGGGCTGCATGATACCAATTGTAGACGAGCGTCAGGAAGCATTAAGTTTATGCTTTCTTTTCCGGCGCTCGACAGGAAAGTAATTTACTTTCCTGTCGAGCGCCGGGAATGAAAACAGTCCAGTGACCTCTTTGGGTGCTCTGAGTTGGGGGCAGATGAGTGGACAGGCCAGTGCTTACCTGGCTAGCTTCACCAACTGTCAGCTCGGGCACTCAATGAGCCTTGGAGGTGCCTGGGGTCACAGCCAAATGCTGTGCATCTCCCAGGCCTGCGTGACCCTCCCCCAATCCTGGGCCTGCAACGCAGAGCCGAGGTGTTAACCCTCAAGCTGCTGCAATCAGCAGCCAGCTGTGTTTGCTCTAAATCATTAAATGAGCGCGAAAAAAGACACACTAAGCTAACTTGTCTTTTTTGTGCTCATTTAATGATTTATAGCGGCAATTGCGGGAAATGGCAAATTTTGCGATTTTTTTGCAAATCGCAAAATCGCCATAAGGTGGATGGTCTGTCTAATGATGGCTTGCTTGTATTCTTTTGAAAGATTTTTGAAGTCAAGTTTAGCTTCATCAGATTGGGTGGATTGCCAGAGTGTAGGGCTGCACGTTTCCTACTTCACAGTGCTAAGAGGTCACTGGTGAACCAAGCATTGGTGTGACCTGCAAGTTTGGCTTTTCGCATTTTTAGTGGTGCGATATCTTCAACTGCTACCTTAAAGGCTTTGTTGTTGGCGAGTGGCAGGGTTTCTGGATCAGTTGAGAATGGGGGTCTGAAGGCGAGCCCTGATAGATAGGGTAGGAGACTTTCATTGGAGAGTTGCCTGGAGTTTCTGGCAAGGGTACGTGGCATGGGTGGTGCTGGGATGGGTTTGTTCCTGGCCATAGGGATGCCGAAGTGGATGATGTGGTGGTCGGACCAGGGGGTTGGTGCATTGTCGGTGATTGTAAGGGGACAGTTTTGATGGGCGATCCAGTTGAGGGACCAACCTTGTTTGTGAGTAGGACCGGTAACGGTGTTGCTGAATCCTAAGGTATCAAGTGATGCCTAGTTCATGCCTAGGTTGAGGTCTCCTAGTAGTATGGCTTTTGAGGATTTCTTGAGGTTGTCAGATAATAGATGAGTAAGGGCTGCTTGGAAGTCCCCTACTGGTCCAGGTGGTCGGTATACCAAGTGCACTGAGATGGTGCAGTTGTGGGAGATGTTGATTTTGGCATAGAGGTAGTCACTGTTATTGTCTATGACCTTATCCGTCTTTCTAACGGATACTGACTCTCTAGCTATCAGGGCTACTCCTCCACCCTTTGGCAGTCGGTCTTGTCTAATAATGGAGTATCCAAGTGGTAGCGCTAGAGATAGCGTCGGACCGGAGGCTTCATGTAGTCATGATTCAGTAATGAATAGGATGTTGAGGTCATGAGTGATGATGAGGTCATTGGTGTCAAGAGCGTGAGCATTGATGGAGCGGGCATTGACCAGAGCACATCTGAGGTGTGGATTGGCACTGTTTTTCCTGGGGGTCGAGGAGGTGATTGCATCTGTAGGGAGGTTCACGTTGGGATCAGAGGTGGGATTGAGCATATTTGTGATGGTTGGTGACCATAGGTGGTCACAGGTGCTGGGTATATCTATGACAGGTGGCTCAGAAGGGGTTGAGTGGAGAGGCATATGTGCCTTGCATCCTGTAACCATATTTGGCATAATGGGGGCATTTGCAGAGCAGGCAACATCAGCATGTGGGGCGTTTGCATTTCAGGCAACATCAGCATTTGGGGCATTCGCAATGCAGGCAGTATCAGCCTTTGGGGCATTTACAGTGCAGGCAACATCAGCATTTGGGACATTTACAGTGCAGGCAACATCAGCATTTGGGACATTTACAGTGCAGGCAACATCAGCATTTGGGGCATTTACAGTGCAGGCAACATCAGCATTTGGGACATTTACAGTGCAGGCAACATCAGCATTTGGGACATTTACAGTGCAGGCAACATCAGCATTTGGGGCATTTACAGTGCAGGCAACATCAGCATTTGGGGCATTCACAATGCAGGCAGCATCAGCCTTTGGGGCATTTACAGTGCAGGCAGCATCAGACTTTGGGGCATTTACAGTGCAGGCAACATCAGCATTTGGGACATTTACAGTGCAGGCAACATCAGCATTTGGGGCATTTACAGTGCAGGCAACATATGCATTGGGGTATTTACAGTGCAGGCAACATCAGCATTTGGGGCATTCGTAATGCAGGCAACATCAGCATTTGGGGCATTTACAGTGCAGGCAACATAAGCATTTGGGGTATTTACAGTGCAGGCAACATCAGCATTTGGGGCATTCGTAATGGAGGCAACATCAGCATTTGGGGCATTTGCAGTGCAGGCAACATCAGCATTTGGGGTATTCACAATGCAGGCAGCATCAGCTTTTGGGGCATTTACAGTGCAGGCAACAGAGTATGTGTCCTTTGTAGTTTCCAGTGTCTCCATTCCTGTGGCGAAAACTGTTAAGACATTGGGTGTTACATTAGACTCTGAATTGACTATGAGGCCACATGTTGCTAATATCTGTTCTTCATGTGGTTGGATTAATAAACAGCTTGCCTACTTAGGCCTGTACCTTACTGTCAAAAGCATGTCCATTCTTGCCTCTGCCGTAGTCAACTCGAGGTTAGACTACTGCAATAGTCTGCGGTCAGGATCTGCTCAATCTAACCTCTCAGCACTTCAGGTTATGCAAAATGGGGCAGTCAGAGCTGTATTGGGAATCTCCAACAGGCAGTCAGTCTATTACTGCTGCCAGGGAGAATCTGCACTGTCTGGCAGTCAAGCACAGCGTGTCCTTTAAAATCCTTACACTCATTTTTAAGTGCCTGACACAGATGGCGCCCAGCTATCTCTGTGAACACATCCACAGGTATGTTCCTATACGATCCCTGAGGTCCTTGGATCAGGCCAAACTGTGCAAACCTAGGTTTCGATCAGTCAAGTTGGGAAAAACAATCTTTGACGTCTTAGCTCCTGCCACTTGAAATCCAAATCCTTTGGATCTTAAAACCGCCACATCACTGGCTGATTTTAAATAGAAATTAAAAACCTTCCTTCATAAGGCTACTTAGGCCTGTTCTCTGGTTCTCTGATATCCTGCCAGTTCCCTCAGCCATCTTGATTTTCTATTGTTTGATTGTTCGTTGTCTGTTGGTTTGTTTCTTGTGCGCCTTGAGGCCTATGGGCGATATGGCGTGTTCTTAAGAATGGAAATACATAAATAAATACATTCATAAATATGTAGATAATGTGAGGAAACATCTCCAACATGATTTTGCATTCGCACAAAAGAACATGGAGCAGGCAGCTGAGATTACCAAGACATTTACTAATAAGAAAGCACCTGTTACAGAGCACCAGATTGATGACCACGTGATTCGATTCAATGTTGGCATAAACAGATCAAAACAGGAAAAACTCATGATTGCCGGGAATAGTTCTTTTAAAATCATTGATACAATATCTCTGGTTGTGCATCACATCTTGATACATTATGGTGATATTGTAACTGAACAGTTTGCACATGTGAACCAAGTCAAGCCATGTCATCCAAAATCCAAGATTCCAAAGATTGATCAATCATTCAAGAAAAAGTGTAAAAAGGACAAAGATAGACGAAAGATATGGAAACCAAAATAATTTTTCAGGTAAGTACGTATGTTTATGAGACAGTTTGGACAATATAAAGGATGAGAAACTATATATCACAGGTCAGTAAGAATGTTTTGAATGCAAGATGAGAGTGAGCGATAATGTTTTAAGTGTACCTTATCCCTACTGAAAAGAGAAAAAAGAAAATGAAACAATGATGTGAATTAATCTGTCTGTTTTTATATCTATTGTAGAGATATCTCCTAACTCCATTTCCTCCATAGCATATCGGGATTACGGGGAGGAGGAATGGAAGAACTCGAAGGAGACCGGAAGATGGAGATAGCAGGCATATCAGGAGATAGCAGGCATATCAGGAGAAGAGGATCCGTCAAACAATTTAAAGGAGTCCACCACACAGGAGCAAAAACAAAAGTATGAAATTCATCAGAAGAAGCTATGGAATTCTGAGAGATAAGCGTGGGCATATCACCCGCTGTTAACCATTGAAGGGAAATATGGAGACAGTAAAACATCAAAGTCCAAACAAGATTTCCCAGACCCGATGATCTCAGATTAGGAACACTTGATTATGGAAATAAAAAGAACTACCAGGAACTAAAACCTATCATGGGATGGAGCTACGGCAGTATGGAAATGTTGGAAATAAAGATGGGAACAATTGTATTGGAAGAAGAATAGATATTGTGTGGCCATCATGTATACATGTAGACTCAATTTTAAGTTTTAAATATAATTTAAAAAAAGGTATTACATAAATCATGTAAACCAGATTAAAAAAAGAAAATATAATGTTTTGAGGTGTAATTATGCGCTTCATATGTTCGCTGACATTCGTTCTACCTTTCAAAGCCCATCATATTAGAGATGTTTTTAAAAAGGGGGGAACATGTCAACATAGTTGGAGAAATGCATGATTTCATGAATTAAGCTACTCTGCATTGTAAATATAAAAATAGATATTTTTAAATGCATCTGCGATATTCACTTATGTATTAACACACTAATAACCCATGGGCTGTACCTTGGGGGTGGGGGGTTACCTTTGCTGCTTCTGATACCTTTAAGCCCCTGGGTGATATTTTACTTGAAGCTATTTGAAATTATAGATCATTAGGACAGGCTGAAGTTTAGTTTTTCCCATGACATGAATGCCGTGAATTAATGTTGCTTCTGTGGCATCTGGAAGGTACCGCTAGAAAGCCAACCGTTCTGCACCTGATTTTCCAGTCCCCTAGAGCAATACAAAAGGAGCAGAGGATAGGTGTGCCATTGTTAGGCAGAATCCTGTGGGACCACTGCAAAGAGTTGAGACTACAAGTGGTAATAGAAGTTCACCTTTGGTACAAGCCTGTACTACACAGAAAGAGTGGTAGCAATGGCTGAGCAGCCAGGCTTGTCTCAAGAGCAAATGATCAGTAGTAGAAATTACACAAAGGGACCACAATTACTGTGACTCAAGCAAACACTGACTCAAGGTTTCAGGTAAAAAATATAAGTACATTTATTTTTAAACCATCTGCTCACAAAATACTTCACTTCTAGAAAAATAAAACCACACTTCAAATACACTACACACAACCAATTCCCCTTGTGCAGAACAATTCAAGGTAAGTACCTTAGGATTTGACAGACCAGTGTTATGAAACAAAAGACGTTACCGGGAATACATATGCGATCACTTTTTGACAGTAATGACAGTTCGGTCTTACTAAAGATACGCGTACCCTCAGGAAGAAATGTAACCCTACTCAAACGCACTTAGCACATGAATTAACACAAGAGAGTTGGGGATACAAATCATAGGCAATACTTTTGTCAAGGCAGAGAGAATCAGAGGGCACCTTCTAACACGAAGATAAAAGTCAATAGGCCTGCGCCAGTGTCAAGTGGAACATAGTCCCTGTTGCTGAGGATCACACAGTTAGAATAGTTATAAGAGGGAAGGAAGAAAAGGACAAGCCTTTGGTGAGGAAGAAGGGTTCACCTCAATTCCTCGAAGTCAGACACAGTACCTTATTCATTGAAGAAACGCTGGTGCCACGGCAGTTGTTCCTGGTAGTTTCATGCAGACTCACAGTTCCTGGAGCTTCAGTCACGGAGACAAGAAGGAGGACGTCTGCAGTGATCTGCACTACCCAGGGATGAGGCCAGCAGCAGCGATGGTGAAGAAAAGGTGCGCTCCTTTAAAACAGGAGAGGCTCTTCAGATGGCTATCCAGACCACTACAGCAGTGTGCAGCGATTTCGACCCAGGAGAGGATTCTCTGGCTGTGGAAGATGAGCTGGTTGACCCCACCAGGCTCAAGGGCAGAAGACTCCGGACTGGATCTTCTCTGGTCATTGAAGGGTAGATAGCTCAGGACTACAGCAGGGCTTCACCGGGACTCAAGGGTGCAGCAGCCGTCTTCTTCTCCGCTTCTCTTTGGTTCCTTGCAGTTCCAGTGGCGACTCTGACTTCCAGCCCAAGAGTCCTGCCTTTTATGCGAAAATCTCCCATTCACACAGCCTGACTCTCAATCACTCAGCAGGGGGGTTGTCCGGCCCGGACAACCACCTCAGCTAATCATCACAAAGTGCGACTTGGCTCTCCAATGAGACCCTGTGCAGGGGGTCATTACACCCCTCCCTCACATTCTGCCCACCTAGACACCCAGTTGCCAAAGGAGGGCTTCTCGTAGAAGCCTGCCAAAAGACGGTGAACAAAGAAGGCAAACCTGGTAAAACACAAGAAGGACTTTAACAAAAAGAAATGGCGACTAAACCTGACCGGAGCCGAAATAAAAAGTATTTGGGCAAGCAGGTTTATGTTCGAGGATACCACAATAGCCTGAAACAGTACCACGTTTATATAGTATAATTGCGGTAGAAAAGTTAGGGTAGATACCACTGCCACCAGCCAAGTCTAAATGTTAAAAGAGCAAAACAAAGCTCAGAGAGGCACAGTCAAAAAGGGGTAGGAATTAACCCTTTCCAATACTCCATGTAAAATGGGGTGTACTGGGTCTGTAGTTTTAAAGTGACTATATAAAGTTAATGGCAACTTTACATGTTTCTGGGGGACAGTAGTCAGCCCCAGACAAATGGAGTCAGCGGGAAGTCTAACAGACAACCCTGTGTCACTGCACTGAAGATGCTGTGTAACACACACAAAAGGTGGGGCTCATGGAGTGGTGTGTTCCAGAGCCCAAGATCACACAAACAGTAGAAATGCACATGGCAAATCAAATGTAAGAGTGGGAAAAAGGCTCACACTCTTACCAGGTGGAGAAAATAAACCCCAGAAATCCAGCAAAGCTGCTGAGGGACTCACTAGGTGAGGGAAATTAGCCATAAATGAGAATTCTCCCTAACAGTCATGTCAAGGGAGCATCAGCATATGGCAGCCAAGTAGAAGCTTAGATCCATAGCCCTGATCACTTCCTGATCGTTGCTGGTAGCAGATCACATCTCGCTCTGCTTTCTTGTACTTTACCTGAGCACTGCCTGGTACCATCTCTGCATGTATCTGTCTGTTCTGGTGCAGTGCACTGGCCCTAGTAGGTGTTCTATGGTCTCCGTCTCTGTGGCCACACATGTGCTACCTTGCCTCCCCCATTCCATGCTGCTGTGTGCGCAGGTGGGGGAGTGCGCTGCATTCTCTCTGCTTTGCTAAGGGCTGTGGTGAGTTAGGAGTGCTGTTCCCACGTCCCACTTCTCTCATTCTATAGACGCTGGCTTCCTGGGCAGTCAGGATGTGGCAGTGGTGCTCCAAGAACACAATATCCCTGGGGGAGTGAGGTCTAGTGCAGCCTTTGTTGGCCAGCTGCACTGTGATGGAATGTGCTGGGCCTGCACAGGACAGCAGTGCATCAGAAATAGAAAAGAGACTGCTGGGGACCCATTCTGCTGGCCATCTTGGAGGTGCTTCTGTGCAGACTATAACATATGAGCAGAGTTGATGATACAGTTCCACAGCATTCACTGTACTACTGTGTCCATCTGTGTTGCAAGCAGAAGTGCCTCAGTGCCAATACACATCATCACTCTTGCCAATGACAGGGACACAAATTTGCCAGAAAGATGAAGCTAAACTGCAGAACAAGTTCAGTAACTTAGCTCTTAAAATGGCGTCAGCGGAACAACCAACGTTGTACATGGTCCCTCACTGGAACCAGCCAACAGTATCCTCGAACCCTTGGTGGTAGTAAGCAGTTGCCTTGCCAAATAGATTAATTGGCACAAAGCATGGTGCTCATCCATGAAGACATGGAGAAAGTCAAGTAGAGAAAGAGAGAGAAACAGTTGTTCCGCAGAGAGTGTCAAACATCCAGGATGCCCTCAAAGTATGCTTCCAAGATATTGCTGTACTTATTTTATTCATTTATTTATTTATTTATTTATAGAGCACTGGAGCCCGCAGACATCAACACGCATTACAGGTGGACATGGACGCAACGAGCAGTAACAGGACAGTAGGGCAAGATTACAAAACCTGAATAGATGACTTTACCTGAACTTTGTCATGCGGGCAGGAGGGTCATTTATTTAAACAGCAGTGTTTTCAGTTTCTTCCTAAAAGTTAAATAGTTGGGTTCTCATTTTAGGGTGTTTGTTAGCTCATTCCACTTCGATGCTGCTTTTGTGGAAAAAGCCCGACCAAGTCTGTTGGCTTTTTTAGCATGAGTGACTTTCACCAATTCTTGGGCTTTGTATCTTAAGTCGCGACCTGGTTCGTAAGTGGTTACTTGTTCCTTTAGGTAAGGAGGGGCAGACCCAAATATACAATGATGGACAGTGGTCATTGCCTTAAAGGGGATGCGATCTTCCAGGGCTAACCAATGGCGGGACTTTCTATCCTTTGTGATGTGTTCCCCTCCTGTTTTTCCATTGATCGTCTTCACCGCGTTGTTCTGGATAAGGTGGCATCGTTTAATGCCTTTCTTATTAGCCCCAATCAACAGTGCAGTGCCATAGTCCAGTCTAGATAAGATTGTGGCTCTGGCGATGATGATGCTGTTTTTTGTGCTCAGTACTGGTTTAATGCGTCTGAGTAACCTCTGGTGGTATTGACAGTTATTTTTCAAATATGCTACATGAGCATCAGCTCCTAGGGATTCTTGCAGATAGACACCCAATGTTTTGACCTTGTCAGAGACCACAACATTTGTGTCTTTGATCTTAAAGATGGTATAGTCTGCGTCTAGTTTTGTCCTAGCCTGGAGAGATCCAAAGATCATAAGATCTGTCTTACTTCCATTGAGGCAAACCCAGTTTGCCTTCATCCAGGCCTCAATGGAGCTGTAGATGCAAGCAAGCTTGTTGTTGTCTGTAGTAGGACACCCACTCAGTTCAATTACTAGTTGTGTGTCGTCAAAGTTTGTGAAGAAAATCCCTAAATTGGTTAGTAAGGTGCATGGACACCGTAGGTAGAGATTAAAGAAGAGGGGCGATAGGATGGCCTACTGGGGTATGTCACAGTTTATAAGGCGGGGCGTGGAAAACTGGTCACTCCAGTGGATCTTGGAGCTCCGTTCTTTAAGAAAAAATGTGATCCAGTCTATAGCTTCTTTAGAACAATTACTTGATTTTTTTCTAAGGCCTTGTGGAGTTTTCGATGGTCAAGCAAATCGAATGCCTCTGACAGGTCCAACAATATCAGCATACCTGTCTTTCCTTTATCCAGGATACCAAGCATTTTGGTCTGAAGGTCAAGCAGGGCCGTTTCCGCGCTATGGGCTCCTCTGAAGCCTATTGTTGTGTGTGAAGAAGACTGTTCCTATCAAAAAAATGGTTGAAGCTGGTTAGTAGCAACTTTATCTAAGATTGTTCGTAAAAAGTTGCAATTTGTTATCGGCCGGAGGTTAGAGGGGTCATGCTGGTCTAAGCCCGTTTTTGTGACTAAGGGCGTGACAGTAACTGTTTTAATTGCACTAGGGACCTTATTGTCTCTATACGAGGCATTAACCATTCTACAGAGAAGAGGAACACATAGCTCAGCATTGTCCAGAATAAGCTTGGGAGGTAGAATATTCTCAGAGCAGGCCGTTCGTCTGATGGTGGAAAGATAGGTCCTCATGTCATCTAAAGAGATGGGGAGAACATGAATGTATTCCTATTTGGAGGAGTGTGTTCTGAGGTGTCCGGGATTTGGTGTGATTCAATATTCACATTACAGGAGTTTATGGTTTTGCGAGCCTTTAGGATTTTGTTATAAAAAGCGGTTTGAACCTTTTCACAGTCTTCCTGTAAAGGTTGAAATGGAGGAGATAATGTTGGGGGGTTTTGAACCGATTTCAGGATCTGGAACAGTTTCCCTGTCGAGCTGGAAGCTGCACTGATCTGTTTGTTAAAATAGTTTTTCTTTGCTTCTGTCAGTTTCCCTCTATTTAGGCTTTCCAGTTCTTTCCATTTCTTTTTGTTGTTGTCAGAGGGATTACTTAGGGGTGATAGTGCCAGGTGCCAGCCCTTGTGAGGGGCACAGAGAAATCATTCTAGGAGTGTATCCCCTCCCTCTTTCCTGCAGTGGATTATCTTACTGAGCGGGCGGTGGACAGGGTGCTTCACACACTAATGCAAAGACCTGATCCTGTTGCTCCCCCCAAGACTGACTGTGATTATAATGAAGGTGCTGATCTACCGTGATAAGGTGTGTTTGCTTTCAGTTGTGTGAGATCATGGTGGTGTCATCATTTATAATGGATCCTGTCTGTCACTATTTCCTAGCTTCAGTGTTGGAACACACAAACCTAGACTTCTCAGGGTGTAAAGAAGTTGCTCTGTGACCATCATTGAAGTATGCAGTGCTTCCACCTGCAAGACTGTGGAGTGGCATTGTGGACAGCAAGCTTTTTGGGGAATCCTGAGACTGCTCTGCAGGTTGTGGCATCGTTGGCAAAGTGATGTAGTAGTGTCTGGTTCCTAATTGCATAGTGGTAAAGCAATCTAATGTAAAGGAGACACTTATCAGTGTCCGTGGCTTATGTCTGTTGTTGTGGGTCTTTGAAGCATGGAAGGTTTACTTTAGCTGGTTGTGCCGGTGACTTGCGCTACACCTTATAGTAGTGTGTTCATAAATCATTCAAAGCTCTACGCGATTCCTACCATTGATGCTATTTATTGTTGTGCTCATAAACAGCCGACACGTGTTTCGACACTAGGTCGTCCTCAAGGCTGTTCCATGTGTGATCAGAAGAGTCAAAGTTATAATTAATAACGTTACCAAATAGTACACATTTTACAACATATACATTCATGTTGAACAAAATAATGTACATTAATTTCAAAAGTTTTACATACCCATGATGGATCGATGGTTGGGTCAGAGAAAAGGAAGGAAAGGAAACAAGCACAGGGTAATTCCAGTAGCAAATTTGTCACTTCAGTTGCCTAATAATATACATTGCATTGTATGATCAAAGTGTGCTCATTTCCATTTAGCTCCTATCATTTGTTCTCAATGATATACCAAAGGTGCTGGGTGAACTGATACCACTGGGGGGAGTGCTTCAGCACGCTTTATGTGTGCTACAGTCTCACAGTAAAGCGGGATTGATTAATCCATTAGGGCATGCAGATAGCCGTGAATGATTAACCATGCTTGGTGCTACCCATAGTCTCCCAATTTGCTGACCATAACGGTCTGATATTCAGTATTTATGTTTCCTTACCAATTGTAAAATTCAAATAAGTTCCCCTTGGGTTATGCTCCTGTATTCAGCGTTCATAGTCTGTGCCAGAATCCTTCCTTTTCGTGTTATCAGAATGGTACACTACAATGGCAACAGCAAAGTATAACACATCCATGCACACTATAACCATTTAAGAGCACACAATTTTCTTTTTTAATACAATCTCTGTAAAGAATGCACAGCAATGTACAATACGGCACTGAGGCTGTGATATGTATATTTCTGTAGATTAAACTATGGGGGATTTTTATAGATACTAGATCCCTCTAGCCAATGAAACCCAACGGATTCACACTCACCTAATTAACATTAAAAAAACAAGGAATTAAAAATGGTGCTGCGTGCCGAACACGGACACGAGACATGGAATTTTCCATAAGGATTTAGACAAGTAACAGGATAAGTTTGGGGGGAGACTAACGCTTTCTTGCTAGTTTTCCAAATATTATGCGCACCACACTGTGCCTAAGCGTAGTCCTCAATTCCTCTCTGAACCCCTCCAAGACTAATTTATTCTTTCACACCACTGAATTCATCCTCACATTCCTTCGACCATTCAACCTCACTCCTTTCCTAGTAAGTCTTCTTGGTGCCAAAGTTTTACTGTCTGCGCCCTTAAAAAACTTGGCATAATATTTTATGATCCCCAAAAAGGATGCGACTTCAGCCTTGCTTTTTGGAGAATACATCTCAGAAATTGCATTAACAGCACTAAATTTGGGTCATGCTCCCTCACCAGAAAAGTTGTAACCTAGAAAATCAATTGTTGTTTTCCAAAAGTTGCAATTCTCTGAAGTAAGTGTCAGACCAGCACCGCCTAACTTCTACAATACTAATATTAGCCAGGTGTCATGCTCTTTCTTGTCACATCCCCACACAAGAATATTGTCTTGATAAAACTTGACCCCTTAAATCCTACTTGGGAAGATTGCGCACCACCTTCTGGAACACACTCGGCAAGACTAAGGCATAAGGTATCCCCACTTGCATAATAAGCGTAAGAATATCAAATGAGTCTGAATGTTAGCAGATCTGACGGTGTGCTGACTTGAGGACCAGAAAAGAATATAATTTCATCCCAGCAAGGTCTGTGATCATTTCGTCAATTTTCGTAGGAGGGAATCTTTCAGTCACTACATTCTTATTGAATCTCTCAAATCAGTGCACAGTCTGCCAGGACCATTGCTCTTTCTGACCACAACAATGGGACTAACCCATTCCCATGCATCTGTGCTCTCAGTCAAACTGTCCTTGACCATCCTGTCCCGCTTCTCTTCAACTTCCTTTCTGAGCGACAGGTGTACTGTCCTCAGCTTGGCCACTGTGGGTTAGCCCCCTTCTTCAACTTGATCTTGTGAATAAATCCCTGGAGATAACCCACTTTCTTTTCAAAAACACTAGGGACCCATTTGCCACTTCACATTCTTTCAACTCTTGCACATGTCAGTTCCTCCTGTATATACTTGTTCTGCAACATTGGAATCTAACATGATTCCCAATGCTGCCTGGCAACTCCATGACAATAGATTTCCATCAACATTTGTCACAAATACACAACTCTTCTTGTTCTTCACTTTAAAGGTCAAATGTGCTCCAATTATTCCTATTGTCACAATGGGATTCCCTCCATAAGCATTGGCCCTCACTCTCTAAGTACACACCAGCCAAACCTGGATTCCCATGCCTCATTGATTAACGAGGTGTAGTCGGCTACACTATCAATCATTATCTCCATCTCAATACCATTAACTCCAATTATAGATATTGTCTTCTTAATCTTCTTTCCATTAATTGTATTCACAACCTGTACTATTTTGAGACCATCATACAAATCGGAGTTAGGGTCCTTGCCAATGGTTTTGTTGACATTACCAAGACGAACTCCCGACAACATACAGCACTTGGCTAAGTGACCTCTTGTCCCAGACAACCTATATTCCACATACAAAGCAGTGCACTCACTATCCATAGCTAAATGTTGGGAGCTGCCACAGCTGTAACATCTGATTGGTTGACTATACTGTCGACCGACAGTTCCTTCTTTACGAAGCAGACTTTTCCCTTTCCATTGGTCGTTTCACCTCCAATCGACATACATATTCTTTGCTGTCCAGTCTATATCCTTCCTTCCAACTTCTTTGTTGGACTTGATTTTTTCTCTATGCACAACATTGGTCTCACCAGTCTCTCCACTGGCATTATTAAACTCCTCGCCCAATTCTTTGATGCCGGATGCTGTGTGCGCCACATGCTTTGCAATTTCTATGGCCCTGTCCAAATGAGGGTCTTTCTCTTTCCACAGCTCCTCTCGTACTTTGTCATCTGCACATCTCATCATCAGTTAGTCCCGGAGATGTTCCTCCTGGCAATGATCAAATTGAAATTTGATAGCAAGTCCCCTTAATACCCTCACAAATTCCTCAATTATCTCTCATCTCTTCTGGTAGTGAATCGATATCTGACAAGAAATCTGTTTTCTTTTACCTCAAAGTGTCTGAGACGACATGGAATGGGTGCCTATCAGTGCGCAGCCCTGCCGAGTCTCCGGACACACACACTTGCTACAGCCGTAGACTGCTAGCCATTATGCACAGCTCCGGAGCCTTACACACAGCCCCAGAGCCCAGCACTCTGACACTCACACCCCTGCGGCAGGCTCCTTGCGGGCCCTCCCTCGCTCCTCTGCAGCAAGTCTTCTCCGGGGTCCTGTCCTCACACTCCTCTGGCAGATTCCTTGAGGGCCCTCCCTCGCTCCTCTTTAGTGAGTCTCCTCCAAGGTCCATACTCTGCCCCCTCCACAACTGTCGATGCGGCAGGCCAAATCATCGCCAAATGTAATAAAGGTTGCTGATACTGGAAGCAAAATAGATTCTCTTATTGGATTCATTGTCGACTGCAGTAACATCCACTCCTCTCAGCGGCAAGATATAACTGTCTTTATGACATTCTAATTCTCCCACTCTACATTCTCAGCATTCAATTACTAACATGCCAGGAGGGATTGTCACATGACGCATGTTCCACAGTACATCCTGTGTCACCAGCTTATAACTATACACCACAGATCAGAGACGTGAGAAATCTGACATATATCACGATAAGGTCCCTTTCCTCAGGAAGGTCATGCACACTTATTTGAGAGCCATTGTTGATCAAAATATAAGGGTTATCCAAAAGGTTTGGCAAAGATGCCACCAAAGCTTTAGGATCTATGGCATCCGCCATGCCATGCCGACGGTTTGATAAGCGCTGGAATGCTACCTCGCAATAGGGATACCAATTCCAGGCCAGAGCTGCGGTAACCACTGCTCCATCAGAGAAAAAGCAGCATAACCGTAAATGGCCTGGTCGTGCAAGTGCATCAACACTTCATGCCTGAGATCTTCCTGGTTTTCACAATCAATGTTACTGAAGAAAACACTAACTATCAGGGTCCATCAGGAGTAGCTTCAGCTGAAGGCGGCCATCTTGCGGGCCGCTGGCCACGCCCTTTCCAAGACCTGCCACTTAACAGGGGTCTTTGATTGTCTCAAGAGGATAGCTCAGGGGCAACGTGCTCGCTTTAGAAGCACAACGACCCAGGTTCGATCCCTCGGTGCGCACTTAGAAACCTCTGGGTATTAAGCGCGTTGTAAATATCATATCATATATTTTATGCTATGGAAGGACCCCCAGATGCGAGGGCACTACCATCTAGAGTCTGCTTTGGGAATTTGTCTCAGTTGCTGCCTTTACCCCTTCCTTTTTAGAACTTTTAACATTCTCTGAACATTCAACTCTTATTACTGCGCCATCACTAACTTATAACAAGCACTTCTGTTTTTTTTCTTTAATCATATTTTACCTCTAAGTATAAAATCCTGATTTCTTAATTTCCTTAAATTCAGGAAAATTAAACAGACACCCTTCAGCTGAATTTTGCAAATCGTTCTTTGTGTGCCCTACCTGGCCTGGGTAACTTTTGGGAGCGTTGTGGAGACCCCACACTGGTGCCATGTTCAGATTAGCTGAACTCTTCTCACGCCCCCAACAACACCTTCGATAGCTGAAGGGGGGACAGGGGAAGGGCAATTAGTAAAGGTAGACATGTGCTGGGCACCCTGCTGTTCCACATAACTGGTATCTGGCCACCTGTAGGGAAAGAAATGAGGAGCATCGGAGTGGAGGTCAGGCCGCAAACGAGCGATGACAGGGCGAAAAGAGGTGAGCGTGATAGGGTCTGGTCCACTTCATGGCAGAGGGGGATGCGGGAATGGGGGCAAGAAATGAAGGGTCTGGTTTTCAAGGGGTAAGGAGAGAGATTGGCGTACAGGCTTTTGGAGCCTTGGTGGGAGAAAAGGTAAATTGCTCGGTTGAGGTACAAACGGACAAAGTGATGATGGAGCCATTGGCGCTCGAGGTACAGGTTTCAAAAGAGAAAGCGGTGGAAGTGAAGGGCAAGGAGAAAAAGCTGCCTTACATGGGTATCACGACACCTTTGGGAGAGCACTTGATGACAGAGACTAAAGATAGGATTCAGGCGGGGGAATGTGTGGATGTGTTTAAGCTGCTTCATAAGGAAGTGAGAGCTAAGGAGGGTTATAAGGAAGAGGAGAGCAAACTGGCCTCGCGCCCAAGGGTCGCAGTGACTATTGAAAATTGGACGTCAGCATTTATTATATACGCCAATGTCTATTGCGAGAAATTTCCTGAGCGTTGCGTGGCGCTGCTAAAATATATGGATGTGATCAGAAAGGCATTTACAAGTTTTGGAGGCTTTGCGTGGGTGTGTTATGATGAAGAATTTAGAGCAAGGATGGCGGAGGACAGTCAGGCTGTATGGGGGAAACAGACATGGATCTATGGCACCGACGAGACCTGTCCCGACATTGCACACAGCAAGTGGTTTGCCTGTACCTTTCCGGCTCTTTCTTGGCCGCCCCGCCCATGAGGGGGCGGGTGGAGGAGGTAGAGGGCAGTCATCAGCGGCATGTTGGGCATTTACTAAAGACGGCTGCACAAGAACTTATGTAGATTTAAACATGAATGTAGCAAATGTGCAGGGAAGCACCCTCTCACACAGTGTTTCCAACCAGGAGACAGGGGGAGGGGGAGAGTATCCGGCAGAGGAGTTGTGGGGAAAGGCTTTTACATCCAATTAAGTTGGATGTGTTGGATAAGTGGTTGGAATTTTGTCCAGACAGGGAAGGGGCTAAGATTTTGAGTAAGGGTTTTGGTCATGGTTTCAGGCTTGGTTATCGGTGGGCAGAAAATTTGAAGTCAGTCAAAGAAAATGTTGATGTGGTAAGACTAACATTGGACAAGGAAATAGCGACGGGGAGGATAGTAGGGCCATTTGATGATCTGCCGGGTGACTTGGTTGTATCCCCACTGGGTGTTGTGCCTAAGAAAGCCCCGGGGGAGTTCAGATTGATACACCATTTGTCATGGCCCGAGGGCCTGTCTGTCAATGATTTCATAGCCTCTGAGGAGTGAGGGGTTGTATACGCAAGTGTGGACCAGGCGGTGGATTTGGTGAGGAAAGCGGGGTCTGGGGCCTTCATGGCCAAGTGTGACATTAAGGCGGCTTTCAGGTTGTTGCCGGTGCACCCGGAGGATTTTTGGCTGTTGGGATTGCAATTTGAGGACCGCATCTACACCGTCAAAGCTTTGCCAATGTGGTGTGGAATTTCCTGCACTTTGCTTGAGCGCTTCAGTTCCTCCTTAGAGTGGGTTTTTTCATTCAGTTCCGGTTGGGAAGGCGTACTGCATTACCTAGATGATTTTCTGTTCATTAGCGGGGCAGACAGAGAGAGAGGGAGTGCGCAGTGTTGCTAAAGTTGTTTGATGGGGGATTTGGGTGTGCCTCTAGCAGAAGACAAAACAGAAGGGCCGGCAGTGGTTTTGACATTTCTAGGGTTTGAACTGGATTTAGTGGCCATGGCCTCATGCTTGACGCACGACAAGGTGAGCAAACTGGTAGGATTGCTGGAGAAAGCAGTGGGGGCCAGGAAGATGATGCTAGTGGAAATGCAGAGATTGGTGGGGCATTTGAATTTTGCATGCAAGGTCGTGGCCCCAGGGCAGACTTTTTGTAGAAACATGGCGCGGTCTACGGTGGGAGCAAAGTGCCCACATCATTGGGTAAGGGTATCAGGTGCAGTTCGGGAGGATTGTAGGATTTGGCTGCATTTTTTAGAGAACTTTAACAGAGTGTCCGTGTGGTTGCAGGGAGATCTAGCGTCATGGGAGGTGCAGATATTCTCAGATGCAGCAGGTGCGGGAGGTTTTGGATGGTTCTGGGGAGGAAAGTGGTGTGCGGGGAAGTGGTCATCACTTTGGTTGAAGGAATGAAGGAGCATAGCATTCCTTGAATTTTTTCCTTTGCTGTTTGCATTGGAGTTGTGGGGGAAGGAGTTGCAAAACAAGAAAGTGAATTTCAACATTGACAATAAATGCGTGGTTCATGTAGTGAACAGGCAGTCAGGAAGGGATCCGAGGGTGGCGAGACTGATGAGAGAGTTCGTTCTGCGTTGCATGGAATGGAATGTGGTGTTTAAGGCAACGCCTATGCCGGGGAAGGATAATGGCATCGCGGATGCATTATCTCGTTGTCAATGGCAGAGATTCCGTGGATTGGCTCCAGAAGTGGATCAGGAGGGGCAGCGGATTCCGGAGGGGCTGTGGAAGATAGGAAGCTGAGAGCGCTTGCATTGGTGGAGGGTTCGCTTTCTCCGGCATCTAGAAAGGCGTACAGGAGAGCTTGGGAGGATTTCATAGGAGGGGGAGCTCGGAGTTGGAAGGGTAGAGGGGATGCGGAAGAGTGGAGAAGGGATGATGTCACTAACTTCCTCTTGAGGTGCATGGATAGGGGCTGGTCTAGCGCAGCTATAAAGGGGACATTGGCTGGGATTGCTTTCTATGGGAAGTGGTTCAGGGGTTTTCAGTTGAGCAGTGGAGAAATGGCAAACATGATGTTGGAAAGTAAGAGGGGAAAGGATAAGAGGAGACCGGTATCAGCGGAATTGCTAACAAGGTGTGTAAGGCTGTGGGGGGTGGGGGGGTTGCTGGTCGGCCTGGGAAGGAGAGTTGTTTGCAACTTGCTTTACATGCCTATTTTTTGGGGCCTTTAGGGTTTCTGAGCTGGTGGGGGGAAAAAGTGGGGTAAGTGGACTGCGTTGGGATGATGTTCATTTTACAGAGTTAGGTTTGGACATCAAGATTGAGAGGTCTAAGACAGATCAAAAAGGAAAGGGCTCTTGGGTTTTGCTGGGTCAGGGGAGCAAGGATTTATGCCCGGTTCAGACAGGTTTGGTGTGGAAGGAGCGTTGTGTGGGGGAGGACAGGTTTGTTTTTTCAGCATGATGATGGGGCGCCAGTATCAGCGGCGCAAGTTTTGGGGGTACTACGAAAAGTTTTGGTAGCAGTAGGGGAAAAGGCGGAGGAGTTTGGAACTCATTCATTTAGGATGGGTGCGGCATCTGAAGGTAGTAGGTTAGGCTTATCGGAGGAGAAGGTGAAAAGTTTGGGGCGGTGGAAGTCCGGGAGATACAAAGAGTATGTCAGGGACCTGGGTAAAGGGGACGTTTGAAAGACGTTTTCGAAGGATCTCAGGAGTGTAGCATGTGGTAGGATGGTTGTGATTTGTAAGTGATATAGTCATTTCTTTTTCAGATGCTGCTCGGAGGCCGGGGGAGATGCCGCACATTTGGATCGTGGGGCCACTCTATTGTTAAGTGGGCGGGGAAAGAAGCTGAGAAAAGGATTTTTGGCAGGCAATTGGGTTGCAGCTATAAAGAGGCATTGCTAAGATGGTCCATTTAGGGGGGCTTCGCTGGGATCAGCTACTGCCTATGTTGGCAGGGTTGAAGGAACGTTATCGGTCTCCAGAGGGAGTGAACATTCATGCTGGGGAAAATGACCTGGTAAGAGATACAGGTGTGGCTCTTCTTAGAAAAATGAAAAGGGATTTGGTATGGATCCGAGAAATGTGGCCTCAAGCATGTGTAGTGTGGACTAAGTTGTTGCCGTGGAGAGTTTGGAGGGGGGCGAGAAGTGTGGGAGCGATAGAACGGGCAAGGAAAGGGATAAACAGAGAGATGGTAAAAATGTTTGCCTCTGCGGCGGTAAAGGTTTTGGACCACAAAGAAATAGTTTATGAAGGCTTCATGATATTCAGAGAGTATGGTGTCCACTTGTCGGTTTTTGGGAATAGTTATTATCTGGCGGATTTGACGTTGCTGGTGGGAGATATCGTAAGGAGTTGGAAGTAAAGAGAAATGGTAGGGTGGGGAAGAAAGAACACCTCGGTGGAGAGTTTTTCTGTTGCCAGGGACATAGCCCGTTTAGATGCGGGGGAGGAAAGCACAATGGGGGAATGGCATGGGAAAGGATGGGGGTGGTGTTTGCACAAACGGGCTACCCTGGGGGAACAGGTATTGAACCTGGAGGGGCATGGCCCGGGGAGAAAACGGGACACCTTGAGAAGTGGTAAGGAGACGGTAGGGACCAAGGGATAGTTAGGGAGGGGAGAATTGTTTAATTATTTATTTGTTGAAAAGGAAAGTGTTAAATTATTAATTGGTTGTTTGGAAAAATATTTTGTTAGTCTGTAAGGCCATGGGAGCCAGGTAAGCTGTTATTTGTAAGCTTTGGCCTGTCACATTAAAGCAACCTTTTCCACTATTAGCGAATCTGGGTTTTTGTGCAATAAGCCAAAAGGGGGGCACAGGGGGGAACGCGAAGCAATATTCCAAGGTGGCCCTGGAATATCCAAAGGGACGCGGATTCCCATTGCGACTCACAAGAGGGCCTCTGAAGGGTGACTGGTCTCCATGAAACCTCGCAGAGATTGGGTTCTCTGACTCTCCTCCTACAGTACCCCGGTGGCGTACTTTGAATCATCCACCATCTTCCAGCCGTTTTGACGCGCAATCACGGTCCCAAGAAATGAAATCCGCATGGTCACCGGGCTAGCGGACCAAGAAACACTGTTGCCATATGCATCGTGTCTGCTTAACTATCTAATTCTATGAGTTACAGACCATGAACTAACTCCCAGGTGCAGTGGCCGTCACTCCCTCAGGCTCCGGTTCCATTGGCTCAGGCCAAGCGTTGACCAGAGAGGCCACTGAAGGCTTCACGCTCGTTCTGCCCCAAGTCATTGCGATGCTGCTCTGACTCAATGACCACATCATCCTCTTGTAATTACCAGCAAAAGAGGGTGAGCCCCCAGATCCGAGTGCACCCAATTATCACAATGTCATTAGAGGATATTTTGAGGACCCCATTTCCAGATGCTGGAAGCTCAGTGATCTGTTCTGCAGAAATAGTACAGCACACGCTGATCGACTGAGGTGGTGAATTTAAATCCAAGATGGATTTTTCTATTAGTATTGTTTGAAGAATAGGGCTGTCCTTTCTGAGACAAATGACTTTCATAGGATGCAATACCGATGACCTAGGCAGTCCCTGACCGGCATTCATTTACAACACGGGGGGGTGGATGAGTGGATGTGGGTAAACCACTCAGGGCCCGATTCGTGGAAATGTGTGCAGATATCCCGCGGGGACTGCGCAAGTCTGGGTGTAGATTGAAAAATGCGTGCCCCAGGTTTTCATGGAATTTACTGCATAAAGTAACCACAATTGCAAGTCGCAGCTGGAACGCCCCCGACATGCTCACACGCAAAGCATAAACTGCAGAACAGCTACATTTGCGTGACTCCCTGGGTGCAAATACACATACCCTTCAAACAGTGTGTGGGGTCCCCCGCAAGCAGGCCTGCATCTCAGGGACCCTGCGCTGCCTCCCTCGTAACTGTACCCAGCAACCCAACAACATGCATATAAAAAAATCGTAACTCTGAAATTAATCAGAAAATCTGCGTGCAAACCCCCGTAAACCGTTCCTGCACCCTGCTAAACTGTATATGCGCACCCCTAAGTTAGATCAGAACCCCAGTTCAGTACACGCACCCCAGAATCTGACCTGCAACCCCACCCCAGCGATGCGAATCCTACGCGCAAGTGTACTTACATCTGCCTTCGGATGGCAGATAGTATGAAGGACTTGCATGGGCATTTCCCGGCCGAAAGGTTGCACGACCGAATCCATGAATACGTCACATGTAGCGCAATTGTGGGCGTGTGAGGGACTGCATGCAGGCCGTCCCTCGGAAATACCCATCGTGTGTCCTACTTATGTCTGTCTCTGGTCCATGTATCCCTTCTACACTACAGTGAGGGCCCGATTCAGGGAATTATTTGCGTGTAAAATAGGGTACTTGCGTGTCATTCTGCACGCAAATCCCCATTTGTCGATTCATGCAATCAAATGCACTGGACTATTTCTACACTTGCGTGGAGTTCGCGAAGTCTTGGCCCATCTGTAAGAGCCGTCAAGGGCCTTGCACTACACTGCATGCAGAGCGTGGGCGTGGCTTGCGCAGAGGGATGGGAAGGGGGCGGAACACCAAAAATAGGGAAGAACCTGCTCCAAAATGGGTATTTCCGAGGGACATGTGAACTCTAGTGCATTGCATGGAAGAACACAACAGCATTGGCAGAGAGGATTAAATTGGCAAGGATTCAATTTAAAACCCTCTGCTTTGCCCACAAGGCTTTCCAGGGCCTGGGTCCAAAATACCTTCAACTATCCCTCTGTAAATACCTCCCCTCTCGAGCTCTTTGCTCCTCTACTTCTAACTCCCTCGGGGTCAGTCATTTTGCAAAGAAACGAGCTGGGGGCAGATCTCTGTCTTCATCTGGGGCCTCCCTTTGGAACAGCCTACTGACCACTCTAAAACTTGGGGAGAACCATCTCCGGTTCCGGAAGCACCTCAAGACCTTCCTCTTTGCTTCCGCCTTTGCTCCCCCTCTCCCCTGCTGATCTGCTCTCTCTTGACACTGTGCACCTGGCCACCCTCTGTCCCCTGGGCCCAGTTACCTGCTCACCCTGCCACCCTCCTCCACTGCCTCCTTGCCACCCCTTGCACTGGTAACTGTATCTGTACCCATACAGCTCTGCCCCCATTTTCTTCTTTTTCTGCACTTATCAAACTTCCCAGTCTGCTGCCTTAAACACAGCACTTGCCACAGCACTTGCCACTTGCTGGCTGCACTACCACTGTTTATTGCCTCCATTTTATTTTTATTTTATTTATTATTATTTATCTGCTCTCCTCTGCTGCGCACTTTCCACTCTCCCCCTTCCATGCACTTTTTCCCCTTTTCCCTTTCCCATGCACTTGCGCGTTCTCAATATCTGGGCCTAGTAAGATCGTTGTTGTGTTCTCCCCTGTTCCCCTCCCTTGCCTAGTCGCGCTCTGAAACACCTGTGTACGAGCGCGATACAAATAAAATATATCATATCATACCTCTCTCTCTCTCTCTCTCTCTCTCTAATCCCTAACTTTTTCTGTAAAGTGCAGAGCAAAAGCAAGGTTGAAAGGGGTAAGAGCTGGTGGCACTGCTGGTGCACACGTCTGCCCCTGATCACAGGCAGCACAGATATTTGTCAGATAATGTAAGCCCCCAGGGCTTTTAGTGGGCCGGGGCTAGACAGGGCACAGCTCCGGCAAGCTCTGAAAACTGTTTTTGAGATGGGGCCCTGCTGGGGCTCCCTAAAGTCCCCTGCTTACCCCAACCCTCCAGGCTGCTAAAAGGCAAGCCTTTTTTGCTAAAGCCCGGAACTCTCACGTGTAAGCGAGATCTTCAGGCTTTTGAAAAAAGCCTCGCCTTTTCATTGTATCACCTACCTCCCTACCAGGCACCCCTTTGATAAGAGATGCAGGGGGGGGGCGGGTGATGCCTGCATCTCTAATGAAAGGGGTGTCTGCTGTGGGGTCGGCGACCCAATGAAAAGGCAAGGCTTTTAATCATAAAGCCTTACGTGCTTGCGTGTAAGCGAGAGCTTCACGCTTTACAAAAAAAACCGTCCCTTTTTATTGTGTGAAATACATCCTGCCATACAATCCTATTATTAGAGATGCAGGGGATGATTCGTGCCTCTCCAGTGAAAGGGGCGCCTGGCAAGGGGTCAGCGCAGCAATTATAAGGCAGGCAAGACTTACCTGAGCTGAATGCTCCATTAGGCCACGGCCCCAGCCTTTTTTGCAAAATCGAGCCGTGGCTCTTGCGGCGGCGTGGCTTAACAGGCACCCTTCAGGTGAGTTAAGTGTTGCCTCTTAACTGCAGCGCCCCCTAAGAGCCCCGGCACGAGTTTCAGGCCACATAAGGCACTGGAAGCACCCTCTTCCAGGTGCTTGTGCCAGGTGTTGGCAGTCAAGCAGCCCCAAGACCTCAGCCTAGGCTTGCAAACACCAATAAATGACCTTGGGCTAGGTTGAAACAGCCCTTTTGGTCTTGGACAGTGCCTTAAGTGGCACTGGAAAATGAGATGGGGCTCATCAAGGGGTTGTGGCCTAACAGCGGGGGTCACCGGCCTGTTCATTAGGCCACACCCCCTTGATGAGCCCCGGCTTTATGGGCTAGAAGCATCCCCGCCAGGCAGCCCTTTGTAGAGATCAGCACCCTCTCCCCCATGACTATCCTAAATCCCATGGGGGAGAGGGTCCTGATCTCCGCACTTATTTACAAAAAGCTTGCCTGGCAGGGCAAAGTGTCTCGCATTAATGGCGCCTCTGCCCCTTGTCAAGCAACATGTCAGGGGAGGGAAACCAGCACCATTAAGGCCGAATAGATAAGGCTGCTGGAAGCCGAGGCTGCTAGAGCCGAGGCCTTTTTTCCGTAAAACCTGAAACTCCTGTGAATGAGCAGGAGCTTCAGGCTTTAGAAAAAAAGCCTAGGCTTCCAGCAGCCATACCTTTTCTACGATAATGGTGGCATCGGCCCACAGGTATCTCTTGTTTGAAGGGATGTCTCGCAGGTGCTGACACCAGCATTATGGATTAAAGGCTGTTTGTTTCTGAAGCCAGAAGCTCTCGCACATGAGCGAGAGATTCTAGATTTAGAAAAAAGACCTGTCCTCTAGTGGCCAGGGCTGCCAGGGTAGATTAGTGAGCCCCAGCACGGCCCTGCCTCAGAATGATATTTCTGAGCCTGCCGGGACTCGGCCGCGGCTAGCCCCGGCCCACTTGAAGTCCTGGTCTTGGGCATGGTAGCAGCAGTGGGAGGCCGAATGCACCAGGGGAGTGCACGGTGGCTTTATAAGGGGTGGGCAGCAAAGTGAGTTTTCCTGAATGTGTCACTTCTATCCGGGATGGAAGGTGGGAGATGGAGGGCATGTCTGACTTTAACAGACATGTCGCCTTCACACTTTGTGCCACCCCTGCACACAGCACATGACGCTGCCAGCGTGGCTGGAGATCTCATGGGTCTCCTTCTTTCTCACAGAGCCCCCTCCCCTCACCTGCTGCCGTGGCCCCAGCGCCAACCTTGCAAAGCAAATGGCAATTTTGCAAACACGGCGACACTCCAACCGAGTGGCTGTTTGCTCGGCTGCTTTGCAGTCTGTTAAGATGTACAGATCAGAGCAAACATTTGCTCATGGATTTTTGGTGGCATTTCAAATGGTATTTACGATGCTGCAAACGCCCCCTGCTGCCCAACCAACCCCTTTAGAGACACTCCATTCTCCTGCGGGCAGGCGGCGGCCAGCAAGAGGCTCATGGAGAGAGAGGGGCTCAGCTGGCCAAGTCTGGATAGAGCAATCTAGAGGTCCGTGGCAGGCAGCCCACCCTGCCAGACCCGCGCCCGTCTCATTGGTAGCTCAGGTGTGTGACGCGTGGCGGGGAAGGCGATGGGTACAGTGGCATTGCACAGGCTGGGCAGGAGGCGCTTTACGCTCTGTTTAGCTGTGACCCTGGAGAGCCTGCTCGGAGCCCCCACCCCCGCCCCCCCCTTTATAATGTGTATAGTTGTTTATGCTGTAGCCTCAGAGCGCCCAGGCCTGCCCGAGTCTTTACGTATTGTGGCCCCGCCAGCTGCCAGGGGTACCCTAATCTAAGACCGCAGACGGAAAGGGGGGAGGGAGGGTTAAGAGGATGGAAAAGAGGGGCGAAGAGCCACAGACAAAAGAGGGGCAGATGCAGGCAGGAGGGGCGAGGGACGAGGTATGGGGGTGCAGATGCTCACCCTGTCTTCTCTGCTTTACTCTACACTAAGCACAGCAGTGTGGGGGCATCTTACCTCGGCATGCACCCCCACTGTAAATCCACTGGACTGGGTAACATTCCCCCCAGTGACCCCACATCGTTAGAATCCTAGCATCCAGTGTGGGGTTCTGCAGGCTTATTGAAACCCCCAAGTGCCTCTGCTGAGTCTTGGGGGAGCCCTCACCAGAGGGATAGGGCTCAATGGAGGGTCAGCAAGGTGTGAGGGGGAGGGGCATGTAAGGAGCCATGTCTGTGTCAAGCCATCTCTCGATTGATAACATATTGAGCTGGCGATCCGTGCCTCCACAGTTATTTCTCCCTGACGCCGTTCCCATAGCACAGCGAGTAGAGCGCTCCCTGTGACATTCGTGCAGACACAGGTTCCAATCCCGGCAGGGCCAAACTCTGCCTTCCTTTCATCCTTCCGAAGTCGATAAATGAGCACCACACGCCGTGGGTTAAGCAGCGCTCAGATTATATAAATGCTAAATTATTATTATAATAATTATTATGAAACAATGAAACAGGCCTGTCTATATTATAAGCATGTCTTAGCCCCCTCTCGCCCCGCCCCCCCTCCCCAGAGCTGTGTATGGAGAGGAAAGCCATACATTAATTACGGAATTGATCTGAGCTGAACACCCCACGAGCGAGAGGGACTCTCCGAGGACTGGCCCTCGCACGAGAAATAGAGAGGGTCTCTCCTAGGACAAGCCCTCTAAGGTGACACAGAGAGGGACTCTCCTAGGACTAGCCCTCTCAGGTGAAATATAGAGGGACTCTCCTAGGACTAGCCCTCTCAGGTGAAATAGAGAGGGACTCTCCTAGGACTGGCCCTCTCAGGTGACATAGAGAGGGACTCTCCTACAACTAGCCCTCTCAGGTGAAATAGAGAGGGACTCACCTAGGACTGGCCTCTCAGGTGAAATAGAGAGGGACTCTCCTAGGACTGGCCCTCTCAGGTGAAATAGAGAGGGACTCTCCTAACACTGTCCCTCTAAGGTGAAATAGAGAGGGACTCTCCTAGGACTGGCCCTCTCAGGTGAAATAGAGAGGGACTCTCCTAGGACTAGCCATATCATGTGAAATAGAGAGTGACTCTCCTAGGACTAGCCATCTCAGGTGAAATAGAGAGGGACTCTCCTAGGACTGGCCCTCTCAGGTGAAATAGAGAGGGACTCTCCTAGGACTAGCCCTCTCAGGTGAAATAGAGAGGGACTCTCCTAGGACTGGCCCTCTCATGTGAACTAGAGAGGGACTCTCCTAGGACTAGCCCTCTAAGGTGACATAGAGAGGGACTCTCCTAGGACTAGCCCTCTCAGGTGAAATATAGAGGGACTCTCCTAGGGGAACTTTCCTAGGACTGGCCCTCTCAGGTGAAATAGAGAGGGACTCTCCTACGACTGGCCATCTCAGGTGAACTAGAGAGGGACTCTCCTAGGACTGGCCCTCTCAGGTGACATAGAGAGGGACTCTCCTACAACTAGCCCTCTCAGGTGAAATAGAGAGGGACTCACCTAGGACTGGCCTCTCAGGTGAAATAGAGAGGGACTCTCCTAGGACTGGCCCTCTCAGGTGAAATAGAGAGGGACTCTCCTAACACTGTCCCTCTAAGGTGAAATAGAGAGGGACTCTCCTAGGACTGGCCCTCTCAGGTGAAATAGAGAGGGACTCTCCTAGGACTAGCCCTATCATGTGAAATAGAGAGTGACTCTCCTAGGACTAGCCATCTCAGGTCAAATAGAGAGGGACTCACCTAGGGCTGGCACTCTCTGGCCCTTTAAGGTGAAATACAGAGGGACTATCAGGTGAAATACAGAGGAACTCTCCTAAGACTGGCCCTCTCAGGAGAAATACAGAGGAACTCTCCTAGGACTGGCCCTCTCAGGTGAAATAGAGGGGCACTCTCGTAGGACTGGCCCTCTCTGCCCCTCTCAGGTGAAATACAGGGGAACCCTCCTAGAACTAGCCCTCTAAGGTGAAATAGAGTGGGACTCTCCTAGGACTGGCCCTCTAAGGTGAAATAGAGAGGGACTTTCCTAGGACTAGCCCTCTCAGGTGAAATAGAGAGGGATTCTCCTAGGACTAGCCCTCTCAGGTGAAACTAGCCCTCTCAGTTGAAATAGAGAGGAACTCTCCTAGGACTGGCCCTCTAAGGTCACATACAGAGGGACTCTCCTAGGACTAGCCCTCTCAAGTGAAACTAGCCCTCTCAGTTGAAATAGAGAGGAACTCTCCTAGGACTGGCCCTCTAAGATGAAACAGAGAGGGATTCTCCTAGGACTAGTCCTCTCAGGTGACATAGAGAGGGACTCTCCTAGGACTATCCCTCTCAGGTGAAACTACCCCTCTTAGTTGAAATAGAGAGGCACTCTCCTAGGACTGGCCCTCTAAGGTCACATAGAGAGGGACTCTCCTAGGACTAGCCCTCTCAGGTGAAACTACCCCTCTCAGGTGAAATAGAGAGGGACTCTCCTAGGACTAGCCCTCTCAGGTGAAATAGAGAGTGACCCTCCTAGGACTAGCCCTCTCAGGTGAAATGGAGAGGAACTCACCTAGGGCTGGCCCTCTCTGGCCCTCTCAGGTGAAATACAGAGGGACTATCAGGTGAAATACAGAGGAACTCTCCTTGGACTGGCCCTCTCAGGTGAAATACAGATGAACTCTCCTAGGACTGGCCCGCTCAGGTGAAATAGAGGGGGACCCTCGTAGGACTAGCCCTCTCAGGTGAAACTAGCCCTCGCAGTTGAAATAGAGAGGAACTCTCGTAGGACTGGCCCTCTCAGGTGAAATAGAGAGGGACTTTCCTAGGACTAGCCCTCTCAAGTGAAATAGAGAGGGACTTTCCTAGGACTAGCCCTATCAAGTGAAATAGAGAGGGACTCTCCTAGGACTAGCTCTCGCATTTGAAATAGAGAGGAACTCTCCTAGGACTGGCCCTCTCAGGAGAAATACAGAGGAACTCTCCTAGGACTGGCCCTCTCAGGTGAAATAGAGGGGCACTCTCGTAGGACTGGCCCTCTCTGCCCCTCTCAGGTGAAATACAGGGGAACCCTCCTAGAACTAGCCCTCTAAGGTGAAATAGAGTGGGACTCTCCTAGGACTGTCCCTCTAAGGTGAAATAGAGAGGGACTCTCCTAGGACTGGCCCTCTCAGGTGAAATAGAGAGGGACTCTCCTAGGACTAGCCCTATCATGTGAAATAGAGAGTGACTCTCCTAGGACTAGCCATCTCAGGTCAAATAGAGAGGGACTCACCTAGGGCTGGCACTCTCTGGCCCTCTAAGGTGAAATACAGAGGGACTATCAGGTGAAATACAGAGGAACTCTCCTAAGACTGGCCCTCTCAGGAGAAATACAGAGGAACTCTCCTAGGACTGGCCCTCTCAGGTGAAATAGAGGGGCACTCTCGTAGGACTGGCCCTCTCTGCCCCTCTCAGGTGAAATACAGGGGAACCCTCCTAGAACTAGCCCTCTAAGGTGAAATAGAGTGGGACTCTCCTAGGACTGGCCCTCTAAGGTGAAATAGAGAGGGACTTTCCTAGGAATAGCCCTCTCAGGTGAAATAGAGAGGGATTCTCCTAGGACTAGCCCTCTCAGGTGAAATAGAGAGGAACTCTCCTAGGACTGGCCCTCTAAGGTCACATACAGAGGGACTCTCCTAGGACTAGCCCTCTCAAGTGAAACTAGCCCTCTCAGTTGAAATAGAGAGGAACTCTCCTAGGACTGGCCCTCTAAGATGAAACAGAGAGGGATTCTCCTAGGACTAGTCCTCTCAGGTGACATAGAGAGGGACTCTCCTAGGACTATCCCTCTCAGGTGAAACTACCCCTCTTAGTTGAAATAGAGAGGCACTCTCCTAGGACTGGCCCTCTAAGGTCACATAGAGAGGGACTCTCCTAGGACTAGCCCTCTCAGGTGAAACTACCCCTCTCAGGTGAAATAGAGAGGGACTCTCCTAGGACTAGCCCTCTCAGGTGAAATAGAGAGTGACCCTCCTAGGACTAGCCCTCTCAGGTGAAATGGAGAGGAACTCACCTAGGGCTGGCCCTCTCTGGCCCTCTCAGGTGAAATACAGAGGGACTATCAGGTGAAATACAGAGGAACTCTCCTTGGACTGGCCCTCTCAGGTGAAATACAGATGAACTCTCCTAGGACTGGCCCGCTCAGGTGAAATAGAGGGGGACCCTCGTAGGACTAGCCCTCTCAGGTGAAACTAGCCCTCGCAGTTGAAATAGAGAGGAACTCTCGTAGGACTGGCCCTCTCAGGTGAAATAGAGAGGGACTTTCCTAGGACTAGCCCTCTCAAGTGAAATCGAGAGGGACTTTCCTAGGACTAGCCCTATCAAGTGAAATAGAGAGGGACTCTCCTAGGACTAGCTCTCGCATTTGAAATAGAGAGGAACTCTCCTAGGACTGGCCCTCTAAGGTCACATAGAAAGGGACTCTCCTAGGACTAGCCCTCTCAAGTGAAACTAGCCCTATCAGTTGAAATAGAGAGGAACTCTCCTAGGACTGGCCCTCTAAGGTGAAATAGAGAGGGACTTTCCTAGGACTAGCCCTCTCAGGTGAAATGGAGAGGGATTCTCCTAGGACTATTCCTCTCAGGTGACATAGAGAGGGACTCTCCTAGGAGTAGCCCTCTCAGGTGAAACTAGCCCTCTCAGTTGAAATAGAGAGGAACTCTCCTAGGACTGGCCCCCTAAGGTAAAATAGAGAGGGAGTTTCCTAGGACTAGCCCTCTCAGGTGAAATAGAGAGGGATTCTCCTAGGACTAGCCCTCTCAGGTGACATAGAGAGGGACTCTCCTAGGACTGGCCCTCTCAGGTGAAATAGAGAGGGACTCTCCGAGGACTTGCCCCCTCAGGTGAAATAGTGAGGGACGCTCCTTGGACTAGCCCTCTCAGGTGAAATATAGAGAGGGACTCTCCTAGGACTGGCCCTCTCAGGTGAAATAGAGAGGGATTCTCCTAGGACTAGCCCTCTCAGGTGACATAGAGAGGGACTCTCCTAGGACTGGCCCTCTCAGGTGAAATAGAGAGGGACTCTCCGAGGACTTGCCCCCTCAGGTGAAATAGTGAGGGACGCTCCTAGGACTAGCTCTCTCAGGTGGCATAGAGAGGGACTCTCCTAGGACTAGCCCTCTCAGGTGAAACTAGCATTCTCAGGTGAAATAGAGAGGGACTCTCATAGGACTGGCCCTCTTAGGTGAAATAGAGAGGGACTCTCCTAGTACTGGCCCTCTGCCATATGGCTTTCTAACTTTTATGCCAAATACCAAAGCTGCTTATATTTCCCATCAAACGCAGTCACCATCTTTCCATTCAAAAGAGGCTTGTGCCCCTTTCCCCTGGTTTCCCATAGGGGGGCAAGCCCCACAAGATCACTTGTCTACTATAAGGACTGGCAGGTGCACTTTCAAAAATTCACTGAGCAACCTCTCTACACCAGAGTCACCACCAGCTCCTTGGCCCTCCTCCACACAACATGCGCCATTCCTGTGGTGGGCTAAACCACACAAGATGCACCATTACCCTGTGGTGGAATACACTGTTACAGCTCCTTCACGTAACATGCACCATTACCCTGTGGTGGGATTCACAATGACAGCTTCTCCACACAACATGCGCCATTCTTGTGGTGGGCTCCTCCACACAACATGCACCATTACCCTGTGGTGGAATACACTGTTACAGCTCCTTCACGCAACATGCACCATTACGCAACATGCACCATTACCCTGTGGTGGAATACACTGTTACCGCTCCTCCACACAACATGCACCATTACCCTGTGGTGGTAAAAACACTGTGACAGCTCCTCCACACAACACGCACCATTACTCTTTGTATTGTTTGTATTGTTTATTTATAAAGCACTTAGACATAGCACAAGTGCTTCAAAATGCTCCAAGACAGAAGGGGAAAATAAAATACAATAATTCATAAGGCCTTGGAAATTCCCAAATGATATACAGTAATTATAAGCATTCTAGGCCTGACGACATTTCTGCTAATTCAAGTGTGTTAACCGATAGTTGGGAGGAGCAGGGAGAGGGAGGCAGAGGGAGATGGGGGGGGGGGACAAGTATAACACACTGACAATAATGCCAGTGCGTGACAAAAAGTGAGTATAGGAGGGCAATGAGCAGGTTATTGTGCATTTATAATGTGCCACTAACACAAGTGTTTCAGGTGCACACAGTCAGCGGGTGCAAGGGGAGATTAAGGAACAGACAGACAACAAACAAATTGGGTTAGGTGCCCCCAAGGGAAGACTGCAAATGGATCAAGAATTAAGATGGTCGGATCTGGAACAACCTAAGGACAGGACGCCAGATCCCATAACTTATCCAGAACATCCCGAGGATAATTGTATAGTGAGAATTGAGAATTGCCGCCATTTGTGAGCAGATTAAGGTCACTACCGGCAGGGAGGTGGACAGGGACGATCGTCTCTGCCATGGATAGACTAATGATGGGAACCGACTGTGGGTTGGGGTTAACCCAGTTTCCCTTAATGGTAAAAGGGGGAGCAAGACCACAGTATATTTAATGGCCGCAGATGGATAAGGATAATTTAAGGTGCAAGCTCCAGAGTTTGACTTTGGGCACCGGCGAATGGATATATGAGTTAGAAAAAATGACAGGAGGAAACACGCTGGCCATAGGGGACATTAAGGGTCTCCTGGCAGCTATTCTTGGGGAGAGAGCTGATGAGATATGGAAGAGAGCAGGCTATTTGAGTGAGACAGCACAAAACACAGCGCATGATGGAGCACTGCTTAATAATTGCAGAGCAGATGTTTGGAGGGCTCTCAGGTTGCAGTATCCTGACACATCAGATATGGGTGCAATTATGAAACGTAAGATGAAGGAAGATGAAGACCCTATTGCTTACATTCAGGACATTCAAGAGAAATAGACACTTGAAACTCGCAAGCCTTGGGAAATAAACGGTGGCATTATTTTGCCACATTTTATGCCAGGAGTTGTCTGAGCCAGTACAGAGGCAGATGAAGAAACAAGTGGGAATGGAGGCAAAGCCGTGGGCTGAGATACAGCTGACAATCGTGCATCACTGTTGGCTATTGCAACACAAAAATAGGAAGAAAGGTGAGACTAGGAAAATCGAGGAAGCCAAGTTAGTTCAGAAAAAATGGTCAAAACTTTCCATAGGAGGGGTGGTATTGACGAGCGGAGAAGGACTGGGAATGCTGGAAGCAATGGGTGCATCGCAGGCGAGTAATCAGCGCCCGATGGACCAAGATAGATATTGGTTTCTGCCAGGAGGCAGAGGTATGGACTATAGTGGAAGAGAAGGAGGATTACAAAGTAATCAAGGTGGGTATCAGAATACACAGAGTGAGAATCAGAGTACTCAGGAAGGATTTAACCAAGGGACGGGGGTGCTTGTCAGATGAGCACCCTCAGTATGTAGGTCTCGTGGGATGACAGTGCACATTGCACGTGTATGTGGGAGCCAAGGGAATGTACAGAATGGCCAATTTCCAAGACGGGGACAGCTTGTCCTCCCCCATACAGCACACAAACTAAGGTAGGGTTTACCCAAGATCACACAGTATATCAGATACAAGCGCCATGAGTACATCAGGTACAGCAGCAAGAGCAAGTGCAAATGAATCCACCACAAGGGCAGTCACAACAGGACCCCATGCAGACACAGCAGTATGCAAACACAGGACAAGTGCTGACACCCAGAATAGGGGGTGTCACTGTGGTAGGAGAAAATCCTTTTACAGGGACGTGGATGAGTCTGTACCCACAATAGGACAGCTCACAGGGTGACTTGATGTGTTCAGTACTATCTGTGAAACCAGATCCCCAAGAGGAACCAAGGGTTGATGTGATGATAGGAGACACATCTTTTTCTTTCCTAGTAGACACCGGAGCTACACGTTCGTGTATACGAGAAGGAAAATTCCCGTGAATGCTCATGGGTTCTCTGGAGCGACAGGTCAAGTTCCTTTAACTAATGAATTACCAGTCTCTATAGGAGAATGTGATATGTCTGTTCCCTTGTTATATTCCCGACAGACACTGGTTAACATTTTGGGAAGAGATTTGATGACAAAACCTAACATGACGATTTCTTTCACTGATCAAGGAATAGTGTGCTCCACTCCAGCAATAGACTATTTAAACATGGGCAAATTAATACTCGCGTTCACAGGGCAAGTGGCTCTGCAAGGTGTTCCAGTAGATCCAGAGATTTTTCTATATGGGGTGAGCATCCTACTGACATGGCTACCTGGCTTAGTGGGGAAAATTGTGAGGATACCTGATGTTTTTCTGTTTAGACCACAAATACCTATAGAGAATAGGGGGGACAGACTCACCCTATTGAATTAGAAGCAGCCAGAGTAAGATGGGAAATGGCAATGCTCGAAGGAGTAGACGATGAGGGTGGACCATGGAGAATAGTAATAGCTCTCGAGGAAGGGTACAGATTGACTGACAGTACTGATGACGACATGTTTAGGGAAGACCGTACAGATGATGAAGTAGTGTTCTTTATGAGCATCAAATACTGGATAAGGATAGAAAAGAGGGAAGTCCCACAGCAAATGGCAATGATGCAGCAGTGTCCAGCATATTTCCAGGAAGACTTGAAGAAGATGTCAAGCGTGCTTTGCACCACAGGCCCTTATGATGTAGGTTTATTAAAGGGAATAGGGGAAGTCAAAATAAAACTGAAGCCAGGAGCAATTTGACCTGGAGCAAGACAGTACCCCATGTCTAAAGAGGCAGATGAAGGTATATTTCAGACTATTTCAGCACTGATGAAACAAAGAATTCTGGTGCCTTCGGAATCATCGTATAACACTGCGGTGTAGCCGTTCAAAAAATCTAAAGAAGGGTTGTGGATATTTATACAAGATATGAGACCGATTAACGAGATTGGAGATGCAGAGTTTTGTTTATTTCCTAGTGCAGCAACGTTACTGTGCAGTATCCCGGTGGAAGCTTGATAGTCCATGGTGATTGATTTGAAAAATGCGCTTTTCTCGATTCCGTTGCACAAAGACTCACAAGACTTGACTTCCTTTATGTTATACCAAACTCGACTGAAACATGCTCATTTGCCCCAGGGGTACTGTGAATCCCCATCGATTTTTAACAGAGTCTTACAGATAGATCTAGGCAATATTGATCTTAAGAGTGCAGTGATACAATACGTAGATGACATTTTAATTTGGACCACCACAGAAAATGAGTGCAGACAAGATTCTATTCAGCTGATGACTCTTCTAGCAGACAAGGGATATAAGGTAGAAAAGGAGAAGTTAAAATACTGCCAAGTTGAGGTGTTATACATAGAGCAGTTGATGTAGCATGAATGAAAGAAGGTGACACCTGAAAGAGGCGATTATGAAAACCTCAAAGCCAAATACAGTGAAACAGATGCAACAATTGTTGGGGCTACGCAACTATGTGGAGCCTGGGTGTTTGATTACAGTTCATACACAAGACCGCTTTTGTAAGCTTTAAAGAATGCTAAAGTCGATACATTAAAAATATAATGGACTAAAGAAATGGAGGAAGGGTTTGAGGAGCTGAAATAAGCAATTTGTATGGCCCCAGTTTTAGGAATTCCCTATTATGCAGAGGAATTGTATCTGTTTTTGCACATAAATGGGGCAGTCATGACAGCAGTGTTTACACAGAGAACCACATTGGGGTACAAACCTTTGCGTGTTACAGTGGGATTTTCGACCCAGTTATGAGAGGACAATTTCCTTGCGAACAGTCATTGGCAGCCGCCGCATTCGTAATTGAGAAGTCTACAAGTATTGTCATGGGCTGCTCTATGACTCTCTTCATAGAGCATGCTCTGTTTGCAATTTTAGAGAAACCCGAAGGTACATTGACATCCCAAAGAGCTTCAGTTTATGAATTAATGATTTAAAATCCAACGATTAAGATCGTAAAATGTAAAATAGTGAATCCTGCCACATTCATAGCTGAGCCAGTGAATGAAGGCGACCATGTGCATGACTATGTTAATTATGGTGAATTTTATGATGATGTACCCCGAGTAAAGCAGAATGCTTTGGCGGGAGGGAAAATTCTCTTTATTGATTCTTCTTCGAAAAGTGATCAGACAAGTAGGGATAGACATTCAGGCGCAGCAGTAGTGAGACACAGATTGAATGGAGAATTTGAAGTTGTAGCAAGTGCAAGACTGTGGGCCTCATTACGAGATTGGTGGTAGTCATGGCGCTACTTGCACCATGACTGCCACCAATAACGTGTCCATCACCGGTCTCATTCAATGGGGACTTACCGGTGTGGTCTTACCTTTGCGGGACCGCTAAGTCCCCATTGAAAAAGCCATTCCCCATTCCCATTTGAGCCCCGATAGGGCTCAATGGGAATGGGGAAGGCGCTAATAACGTACTGCAAATTTGCGGTACCGTTATTGCCTCTAATTTCCCTTAACGGGTCCCGTCCATAACGCCTGGTCAGACGAGGCGTTAAAGCAGGGACCCGCTAAGGGAACACTTAGTAGGGCGGTAAGGGATTACCGGCACTGGTCTCCTTACCAGTGCCCGGTATCCCTTACTGCCCCACTCGGAATGAGGCCCTATGTCTCACTTGTCAGCGCAAGCAGCTGAATTAATAGCACTTATTGTCGCACTTTAGAAACATGAAGGGCAGGAAGTTACGGTGTACAGTGACTCTGTCTATGTGACGTCAACCGTACACGCAAGGTTAGCACGTTGGAAAAGGAGGGGCTACTTCTGTGCAGATGGCACTCCATTGCAGCACACCTCCTTATTGGACAGGTGTATTAAGGCACTAAGCTCCCAGTGTACATAGCGGTCATTAAATGAGCAGCTCACACTATGCCAACAGATGTTATCTCTTGCCGGAATGAAGCCGCAGGTGAAGAGGCCAAAAGAGTAGCATATTCTCCAGATATTTTGAGTTTTGATACTGAGAACATTAAGGAGAAAGTAGTCACAACCATGTTAGTGCAAGAAGGGTTTAATACATTATCAATAACCCAACTAATATTCAAGGGAGTACACTGAAGGAAGAGCAGGAATTATGGAAGTGAAGGGGGTGTTCTTTATCCCCCACAGAAGCATTATCGTGACAAGATAGCACTGGAAAGCTGGTGAAGCCAGTTGCATTATTAAAAGTCACGCTTGAACAGCTGCATTACCCCATGCATGTAACAAGTCTTGCTGCAACAATTGTGGAAGACTGGTTAATTCTGAATTTGTTGGAACAAGCTGCACTATTTATAGTGAACAGCATTGTGTGCCAAAGGTTTACTGCTGGTCATACACTGAGAACAATTAGAGGGGTACTACCTCGACCGACTGGTCCATTTCAGCATTTACATATCGACTATGTTGATATGCTGCAGGTGTGCAACAGATATAGGTAGATATTAGTGGTGGTGTTTCCCTTTTCTAGGTGGATCGAGGTAGGTCCGTGTACACACCCTAATGTCACTTGTGCAGCAAAGTTTTTAGTATGAGTCGTCTTCCCAAGATGGGGTGCGTGTGAAGTGCTGAGCTCCAACAATGGGCCACATTTTGTGAATGAGGTATTTGAACAAATAGGGATTCTATTGAATATTAAACACATGTTTTCTTCTGCTTATCACCCACAAGCGAACGGGCTACGTGAGAGACTCATCTGCTTTCTTAAAGAAAGAATTGGCAAGATTAAATTGACTTTGAAGAAGGGATGGCTATACTGCCTACCCTTAGCGTTATATGCCCTTTGGTGTCTGGCTCAGACCATCACATCACCCCTCACGAGTTAGTGACAGGGCGGCGAATGAGAACGCCTCCTAATCCTCCTTCTAGAAGTAGAAGTGATGGCCAGAGTGTAGCTAAAACATTAGGTGATGAATTGCATGATTATTTGGCATTTAGGACCTCTAGCATCTCTCTCATTTTAGATCAACTCAAGCATCAGGTGGGTCAGTCTCAGCACAAAGATGAAGATAATTCAACAACAAGCTGCTGAACTTCTATCCTTACCAAAGTTATATGTTGGTGATTCTGTCCCGATTAAAAAAGTCACTAGAAAGTGGCATGAACCACGCTTTAATGGCCAATTTTGCATTGAGAATGTAACCCCTTCAGCTATAAAGGTCCAAGGAAGACGAGCTTGGCTTCACTTGAGTTACATGAAAGTCTACAAAGGTGAGACCTTCCCTCCCACTGTTGCTGATCCAGAAGCGAGACAAGAACAAGATTTTCAGCATGTGCAGACTCGATCGATGACGAAGAAGGACAGTAAAACAACGACTTGTGAACGATGCAGATTTAGTTTGGACTAAAACTCAGGTGATACTTCTTATAGATATTTTAGCAGGACTACAAAGACTTTCAGCGAGTTTTAGTAGGCCAGAAATGAACTCTAGGAACACATTGAAGCATCAAAATGATGCCTAAATGTCAGTTCTTGATCAAAAATTGGAAATTAGATTCATTTTGCAGTGTATACCTGTTCTATCACACAACACAGACAGAGATTAATTGAGTTAATTATTCACAACTTCTACATCTATCATGGGCTGTAGCTCAATACATATCCCTATCGAAGGAAACTCAATCTCCCTAGGTGGAGTGCAGTTTCCCTAGTCTGCACTGTTGTGCCGCCTATCTAGGTTAGGGTATAGAACAGAGACCAGCCCTTCACTCACTCACTCACTGCTTTCCTCATAGCTAAAGGCAAATGCACACTACAGGAAGTCAAATATACTTTTAATCCTTCCTCCTCGTGTGTCAAATAACAAAGAATTAAAATCAAAAGGAGGGTTCAAATTATATATATATATATATATATATATATATATATATATATATATAATTCAACAGAAAACTAAGCAGAATTAACCTGAAGACTAAAAAGATGTATTTTAACCAAGCTTGCAGTCTATCCATCTATCTAACAGTCTTGGTGGTTCTTGGCATCACCCTGAACCTCTATTCAGGTACCTAGGGAGAGTTTGTTTCTTTCGATAGGGATTTTTAGTGAGCTACAGGCCACGATAGATGTAGTTGTGAATAATTAACTCAATTAAGCTCTATCTGTGTTTTGTGATAAAATATGGAGTGTCAGGGAGATTCTGCTGCTCATAGATTTTGTGGTGTTTAAGCATACCTGTTCTAAACAGTAACCCCATGGTTCTCACTGATAGTGATGTGCAGTGGTTTGTGCTTGCTGTTTTTGTATTTATACTTCAAGATTCTCCTGCTCTTGTCAGAAGAGGTGCTGATATTCACGCTTTTCTTTACAGGATCCTGAAAATGGCCCTTTGATTAGAAGGCTGCTAATTGTGATTATTGAACACATTTTGCAATTGAAAGTACAAAATATTTTGAAAAATTGAATTAAAGATGAGAAATTTGGAAGCTGTCATGGTTCTAGAGAATGGACAAGTGCAACAAGTACCAGGATGTCACAAAAGGTGGTTGCCTATTTTTGGTGCATAATGTACGCCTGCACAATCACACTCTTTGGGGGTCATTCCGAGTTGAGTGGTAGCCATGGTGCTATTAGCACCATGGCTGCCTCACATACCAGGTCCGGGTCCGGTCTGGTTGAATGGGGATTTACCGGGTCATTCTGACCCTGGAGGACCCGGTAAGTCCCCATTCAACCAACCATTCCCCATTCCCATTTGAGCCCCATTAGGGCTCAGTGGGAATGGGGAAGGTGCTAATAACGGGCCTGCGAATAGCAGGACCGTTATTAGCGTGCTGGTCCCTTAGTGGGGCCCGTAAAGGACGTGTGGTTACACCACACATCCTTTACGGTTCCCGCTAAAGGGACCACGGAATTGGGCGGTAAGGGATTACCGGCACTGGTCTCCTTACCGGTGCCCGGTATCCATTACCGCCCAACTCGGAATGAGGGCCTTTGTCTTTCTATTTATTCTCTATCACAGTATTTATCATATTAGTACTCCCACTGAGGCAGAGGCCCTTATAGTTCCCCTCACTGCAGCAACTGCTTTTGATTTGTTTACTCCCACTAACACAGAGGCCTCTAAGGTTTCTCCCATTAGGAGGACTGCTTGTGATTTGTTCCATGAGTAAGACATAAAAGAAGTGCAGAGGAAGATAATTAGGTGATAATACCCATCTAGACAATGCAGCACACTTTGGTAATAACATGTAGTATCAGCACATGAAAAATGTGCGAGAAAAAACATCTACTCTGAGCTTATGGCCCTTGGAATGTGCATCTATGGATGGTGGGATTACACTAGAGTCCAAAGAAACGAACAAACTCAAGAAGATGATGAGTTGCTGTTTTATTAGCAATTATCTAAAACAGGGAGTTTACAAAGAACATCAACGGATGTACGCTCATTCTCACAGCGATTTCCACCAAACATAAAGTTATATATTTCTTTTTGCATCAGAGTGACATCATGCTACGAGGCAATAGTGAAAATCCATTCAAGGGTTGGGATTGGTAAAGGGACATGTCTAGATATACAATCATATACGAGCTAGGTTTGTTATTGACTGTCCGATATCAGGTGGACAACTTTTGCCTACCTCTTCATATGTGTCATTCAAGAAAAAGCAGTTACACAGTGTTTCTTTGGTTTCTTAAGCTATAAGGTCCTTCGTTATATGGACGAATAGAATTGGTTTGGCATGCTTTTGCCATGTCTGGATCATGCGGTTCAATTAGCAGCACGTAAACCAAGACCCAGGTACAAGTAGATTGGACATGAAGATGACCTACCACCCAAGTAGCCCAGTATCTCTCATCACCCATGCCTTCTGCCATGAAATTCTCTTTGTACTTGGCCTTGCAGAGTATTCTCATCGTGGGAATGCAAAGGGAGTGAGGGCCCTCCTGCTCATTCTGCAAATATTTAAATGTTTTAAATGAATTAAGGCTTGTGAAAGTGAGCGTCCCCCCAAATGCAATACAACCTCCCAATAATGGACACACCCCAGGAGGGAATGAGACCAAGAGCAAGTGCAGGTAAAAATAAAAAGTAAAGTTTATCCAAGACCAAAATAGGGCAAGCAGAGGACTCTGCAAACTCCGAGAGCGCTCTGCCAAACATCAGAAAACATCTACGTTTTGTTACAAAAACCACGTCACCTATGACATGGAAACTAGGGGTTATATGAATCAATGAGATTGGGCAATGAGGAGTACAGTATGGAATATGTAGGGCCGAAGCTTCAGAATTGGCAAGGTTCCAAGTGGTGTCATGGTGATACGTGTAGGTCCGCTGGACTCGTCGGGGTAGAGCGCTGGGTCAGGCAATGTCGAGATGTTACATTTCGGCCGTACTAACATTTGCCCTTGTGGCCACACACACTCAATCAGGGTTGACTATAATTCATAATGCCCTGTAAATCCTACAAATCATTATTCCAGCATCACAAGACAAATAACACATAACTCTTGGTGTTCGTGTTTCATCATCTTAAGAATACTACACAATAAATGGACTGCTTCACGGGTTCAGGTGGCTTATCAGGGGGCACATTTCAGGGATACCCCTATCACCCTCCTACATTAGATCTAGTGGTGGACATATTTATAGTATGTTAGTACAAGAGTAAATATATTGCCACCATGGTCAGTCGGGGTTAGGGTGAGCTGGAATACTACCTGGTCAGAGGGCACATAGCTGGTTCATCAAAAGGTAGTGGGATGAGAGGCTTGTTGCCCATATTTCTTTAACCAGAGTCTGGGGGTATGGAGCAAGTTTATGATGCTATTGTGGGTCTGGGGCATGGGGGAGGGTGGATACTGGTGCGGGCTCAGTGGAAGGGTGAGGGGTTACATACGTAGCACTACATTGTCAGTGAAACAAGGACCTTTAGATGTCAGCCCAGCTGGAAGGGGAAGGAAGGTGAGGGCTGAGTGAGCGGCATTGCAGGAGAAGGGAGAGAGAGAGCCCTGTGGCCTCTAGCAGATCTACTTTACTGGGTTACATACGAATCATTAGAATGCGAGGTAGAATTAGGCCAGTGTGGTTGCAGATACATTGAATAACATGAGAACTATGATCATAATATAGGTTACACGGGTACGCTTCTCATGAGCACCATGTTACAACGTGAATTCTATCTACAATCGCCTTGTGGCTTTATCATTTTACATTATACACAGTTAGAAGCTCATGCTAGTTGAACATGTTTGCGAACGTATATATATTGGAAAACCAGTGAATATCTGGATTGTGTACCTTGCATCATATCGAACAATTAAACATATCATACATAAGAACGAGTATTTGGCAGAGAATAAGGTTCACCCAACAGTATGGGGCCTAGGCGTATAACTAATACAGTAGTCTTGTGTACAGAAGAATAGGTATAGCTCTTCTTGTTTCGTTTCATAGAATCAGCCCCTTCATACACAACTACAGGAGGGGATTTATAACCTTTACCGAGGGATTAGTGTTGTGGGTGACCCAGAGAGGTTCACAGGCGTGGGGTATGTATCTGTTACTTCAAAAGGAGAGCAAGGTTGAGGGGCTATCCACAGTGTATGTCATAAATGTGGGTTCTGCAAGGGGACGGGGCATGTGAAGAGAATTGTTGCCCTCAAACCCAAGCCTTTTGCACGGTCATTCACAGGTCAGCGATGAACTGCGGAAGGTGAAAGATACAGTATTTGTACATGTAGCTTGTTCGCGCCTAGTCTCCCGTGGGAATGGGCTGCTGGAAGACATGCAAGGGGGAAGAGGAGGAGAGAGGTGACTGGCTTGTTGTGTGCGATCTTGGGGGGAGAGCTGCAGCTCTGCAGGCAACCTTTGTCCATGAGGGCGGTGGTGCAATGTACAAAATGAATTCTGGTTGTGGTACAAAATGGAGCCTGGGATCAGCTGTCTGGCCAATGTGTGCATACATATGGGTCGTCCCGCAGCCATCCGGCATCCCTGGCCACAGGCGCATGGGTGGCTGGTGGTCAAATCATAATCCGCACATGGGTTGGAATGGAGGGGAGGTGGTCTCAAGGACCATTCCTTCCATACATTCCCCCCTTTCGTTACTTAAGTAACAAATATTGCATTTCACCCAGCCTTTTGCACTCCTCTTCCTCAGCCACGGCATCATCACATGCAGATGTTCCCTTTCACAGCATCCATGTTCTGCACACAACAATGAGGCTCTCCCCTGCCCTGGCATACTCATCTGGAGTACAAGTCATGTAGATACATCCTCCATCTCCCTCCAGATCCACCCACACCTCATTATACCAAGCTAGCTCCCTGGGCTCTTTTATAGTTGTGTGATATAACCTATCTACAATATACCCATCATAGTATAATGCCGCCAATCTATATTTAGGCCCTGAGTCTTCCCCCGTTTGCACTTGTGCCTCTTGGGTCATCTGTACCACTCCTTTTGCGTTGCGCATTGTCACCATCATTAATGCACTGTTAGGCACTGCATCTGTGCAGCACCTCAAACCTAATTGGTACACGCAAAAAATCAAGAGCAGGAAAACGATAGTGGGTACTAGCAGTTTGACAGCCATCCCGAGCCAGGAAGGTACCCATGAAAAAATGTCATCGAACCAGGTGCTGGCTGCACCCCTCCTTCCTCTTTCATCCGCTCGCCAAGGTTATGCACGACTGCTAATATGTGGGACAAGGTTCCATTGTCTGCGTCTGCAAGGTACGAATGTGCAGCATGCGCTCTAAATTTTTCGATAAACACCTCCATCCATGGCCGTCAACCGGTCTAGCACATACCTGTTCTGCATCGTCATTAACCGCAGGGCCCTTAGCTCCACCTTGATCACGTTGAATCCCTCTTCTGTGTCATTTGCCAGTTGGATCAGCTCCCAGCGCGTTATTTGGATGCTGGCAATGAGGGAAACAAAGAATGTCTCAGTGGAATTGAACAATCGAAATCGATCTGGAATTTGTGCCAAAAGTTCAGAAGATGCCTTGGAGATGTATTTTGATCTCTTTTTCGTGAAACTGTGCTCTGCATGCTCTTCTCAGAAATGCATAGATGGGAGCTTCTTCAGTTGGCTGCAGGGTTTCTGGGTTGTTGGTGAGCAGCAGCTTTTTCTCCCCTTGGATATGACCTTCAGGGATCACCATCAGAGCTGAATGCAGCGTTGCCAGAGAGCATGTGTCCCTCCATGACTGTGGAAGGTGCAGGTATGCCTGTTTGCCGCAAACCCAGTAACTGCCCATTAATGCAGCAGTCCCTTTTTTCATGTCTGGGATGATGAGCGTTTTGTTACAGTTCTTGTTTGTGCCCATATTTACTTTTCCCTCTCCATGGAAGCACAGTTCATAAGGTATTTCTTTCTGCAGCTTGAATGGCTTTTCAAGGGCCGTTACCCACATTAGTTTTGTGATGTGTTCATTCCATATCGGGGCGCATTTTCTTTTGATTCATTGCAATTTTTCATCCGCCAATCCTCGTAGTGCCTCTGCTTTGCATGTTATCTGCTCGTCTTGCCACTTATTGTCCAAAAATAGTGTTCCATTTATCACTAAAAAGGTTCTTTCAGGCATATCACTCCTTTGGGTTTTTTATTCTGCATAGTGCAAGATGAAGGAGACACTCTGCATCTGCAATAGGTGACGCTTGAGGTAACAGCACTTTAGGAGTACCTGAGGCATGGGGTTTTAGAGAGCACACATAATAGCTCTCATTTGTTGTTTGCTTTGCGGTAAAGCTCATGTCTGCATACCATTTGTTGGATTGGTGTGGGTGTTGTGGGTCTTCTATTGTGTCTAATCCCAGCTCGTGATATTCATCATACTTTCTCTGTCCTGCCCCCCTTTTTCACCTCTTACTGTCCCTTGTGTGTACTCGAATTTTCTTTTCGGCATGCTGCATTAAGGGTGCCCCACCTAACCCCCCCTTTTCCCACTCATTATATAGGGCCGTAAATCTCTCTGCAGTTTTTTCATCATCATCCACCGTGCGCATGGGCACCTCGTATTGTTCAGTTGTGGCACGTGCTAGTGGTACAGTTGTGTCAGTATCATCATATAACCAGGGTCATTCAGAGGGGTCAGAGTCATGATATGGGGCAGTGGGGTGCACTGTCATAATAGTGCTGGCTGTGCCATTTGCATGATGTATGTCATTCCTCTGCCTGCCATGTTCCCAGATGAGATGTGTCCCCTTCTTTACCATGCTTGTTCTATTTCCCCCTCACTTAAATCTATAGATATAAATGCCATGGCCCAGTTTACCACCAAACCAAACAACAGTGAAAAGAATATTACTGCGCAGAAGAACAAACCGTACTCATAGTTATATCTTCTTAAGTTAAAATTAACATTTCCATTTCTATTTACTCTAAAATTGTTGACATCGGGGGCCCCCTCCGTTGCCATGTTTGCTCCAGCATAATGAGACATAAAAGGGCATTAAGCATACATATATATATATACATACTTTGTCATTTTCATAAATAGTCCTTTTTGTTATCATTTTCATTTCTGTGCACTTTTAATTAACTGTTACACTAATTTCAATTTCTTCCATTAGCTTCATTTTAGAGAGAGAGAGAGAGAGAGAGAGAGAGAGAGTTTTGCTCAACTTTTGTGCAGTACAATTTTCTTACTGACGTCACCTGTACATGCATTTCTTACGCATTGCTTATTGTTTCTCGAAAAAAAAAATGTCTTTTAAGTTTGAGTCACCTCTTCTGTCCTGTCTGTTTCTACATGTGGGGTTACACCGTTATATGCTTTTCATACATCGTTCAAATGTATCCAATACCTCAGCCCTTTTACTTTCACAGCGGTGGGTGTACAGTACACAACTTCATATGGGCCATGACATCTTGGTGTATTCAACTGACGTACGAAACTCCTCACATATACCATCTCCTCTGCCATGAGTTGGCTTGCAGGGCTATCAGTGGCTGGTTTTACAGTGTCATTTGCTGCTTCCTGTGTGAATGGGGGCATACACTGTTTTGCAATCATGCGTGCTGCTTTTGTGAGTTTTGTCAAATACAATGAAATTCTTCCCCTAGTACGGTTGCACTCCTGTGTGCATCTGACTGTCTTCATAGTGCGGAGTGTGCTGTGTGCTTGCGTCTGCCTGTCACTATCTCGTGAGGAGACAAAGAGTGGTCCTTGCTGGGCTGGTTTCTTAACTCAAATATGGCCAAGGGTAAACAGTATGCTCAGTTTTTCTTCATTGTGCAACATAGTTTCGAAAGTCTACTCTTTAGGAGTCTGTTTATTTTCTCAACACCACCATTCGATTGTGGATGATAAATCGTCCACAGTTTGTGGGTTATTCCTAACATGGCTGTCACTTCTTTGAACAGATCGTTGATGAAATGTGTTCCGTTGTCGGAAAGTATTATGTCACATATTCCCCCCGGGGAAATACTTCCCGCACCAGGAACTTGGCTGCACATTTTGCATCTGGGTGGGCACAAGGGCCTGCTTCTACCCACCTTGAAAAGGGACACAGCACCACTACCATGTATCTAGATCCATGCATCTCTAACCCATGTCAGCATAGTCTATGTGTAGCTCTCTAAGTGGCCCAAGTAGTTTTGGCAGCATTCCTCATAGTGTTCATAGTGTCATCTCTGAAATTTGGCATGTAGTACATTCTATTGCTAGCTTGGATATTTGCTCTTGCAATCCTGGTACAAACCAGTTCTCTTGAATCTCTGCTGCTATATGTTGTTTGGGATTGTGGCCTGGGAAGTGAACTTGTTGGAAGGTTATTTCCAATAGTCACTGAGGCAATACTACTTTACCTGTGTTGTTTTGTTGCCAGAGGAGACCAGTAGAGGACTGGCTACACCTTCTTTTTTCCCAAAGTTTTTTTTCTTCAGCCAGCGCCTTTTGCTGCAATTCTAATATCTGAGACACTGGCATGGAATTATACTCCTCCCTCTGTTCTACATACATACATGCTTTTGTAAGGTGTACTCACCTGTTCTTTCTTCAGTTATATAGGATGCTTCTTTGGCAGCAGCATCCGCTGCCACATTTCCTAAGGATATGATGTCATCCCTGTATGTATGTGCCTGGCATTTCACCAATGCCACAATCGTTGGCTCTTTTAGTGCTTCAATTAGTTCTGCTAATAATTCTGCGTGTTGCACTGGGGATCCATCTGCTCTCTGAAACCCCCTCGTTCCCCAGCGTGCCAATCCTCCATGTACTGTTGTGGTCATGTATGCAGAGTCAGTATATATTGTTACTGCACACCCCTTCGCTGTGTGTTATGCTTCAATTAATGCCACTATTTCTGCTGCTTGTGCTGAAAAATGGGTGGGCAACCTTTTCTGCACGATTACTTCGTACTCACCTTCTTCTAGGCGTACCACGGCCACCCCACGTGTTTTTCTCCTGTTAAAGAATTAGTTGATGCTGGCCCATCTGTGAAGTACACATCTCCTTCAAGTAATGCATCCTCACTAGCTGTGGATGTACCATCATCTACTCCCCTGTATGTGGCACAATTGTGTGTCTGCATATCTTCCACAGTGCATGCCTCTGTAAGGAATTTGGCTGGGTTCACTGTCTTGCACCTCACTATGTGCATGTTTGCGCTTGAGAGTATTATATCATATGCTGTGGCTCTCTGTGTGGTCAATGCGTTCTTGGACCTTTCCAGTATGATGAAGAGTAAATGCTCCACGTGTAATTTTATGGAGCATCCCATCACAACTGTTGAGCTTTTTTCAATGGCGAACACAGCTGCTGCAAGTGCTTGTTCACAAGTGAAGTGTCCTTGATTCACTGAATCTAGTGTACCACTGTAGTACGCCAGAGGCTTGTTACCCAATGATGTTTTTTGTGTCAATACCGCTTTCATTAGTGTCCCATTGCAATGTGAAAATAAATAAAATTTGCGCTCATAGTCTGGGTTTGCTAAAACTGGTACTGCTGATATCAGTTCTTTCAGTGTGTTGAAGGCAGTGTGCATTTCTGGTGTCCATTGTATTGTCACATTCTCTCTTTGTGCTTCTTTGAGGCCCTTTAGCAAAGGTTTGTATATCTTGCGTACTCTGATATCCAGGCACGGCAATAGTTGCACATGCCAAGAAACTTCTGCATCTCCTTTACTGTTGTAGGCTCAGCCACAGCTTGAACTGCAGCTGCCTTGTCAGGTATTATTCTTTTCCCATATTTTGATATTAGTTGACCCAATGTCAGGATTCCACAGGTGGTTGGAGGAAGCATGCAGCACCAAAACATTGTCAGTGGTGGGAATCACAGAAAAAGGGGAACACGGAGGTTAAAACTTCTTTCTTTCAGGACCCTGCTTTGTGTCGTTTGCAGGCAAATAGCTAGGTGTGGGCAAACCAGCCTCCTAGCCCTTAAAAGCAAGGAAAGAAGCAACCGGACTACAACTCCCAGCTGCCTCGCGTGCATGGGAGCCACCGGAAAGCTTCAGGACAACACCCTGCTAAACACGCATGCGCGCCAGGAACACGTGGGACGCCGCTTGCGCTGCGGATCTACAAGAGGCAAGACGTGTTTCCAGCGGGCTCCTGCAGGCAGCTATCAGCGGGGCCACACCCCGCCAGCGACTTCTGCAGGCCCCGCTGATCTCTACAGATAAGTGCACCTTACAATTGTTTGTTTGTTAACAGTTCGAGCACTCGTGGAGTGTGTTGGGCGTTCTTGTGAACTTTGCTTTCACTGACAGAGGCGCTTCAGAGCCCGGCATTGTGTACATTGAAGCCGCGCAGCTCCGCACCACGTAGTGAAAGCCTTTGAGTCGGGTTTCCGACACCTCAGGAGCACCGGCACTGTTAACACGCTAACTTGCGAGCCGGAACTCAGGCACTACTTACTCATGCTTCGTCTAAAACTTTGATGTTGTTAACGTTAAAGCCGAGTTCCGGCGGCATGGGTTGTTAAATCTATGATCTGATTCTTTGATGTACGTACGCTCACTCCTGTTTTTTGGTTCTTTGTAGTGGAGTTCCGTTGTTCGCACAGCACGATAGAACATTGGTGAATTAACCCCGAGTCTCCTGCAGAACAACCGAAGCTAAGTGCTTTCCTTTTGTTACAACCTGTGTAATTTGAATGTGTTTGTGATTTTATGTTCATGCTGATTAGTGGGTATGCTTGTAATACTCATTTTGCTAAAGTAGCAGAAAAGGCAATGCAGTTTAATTCTGAATTAGGGGATTTTGACAAACCTCTCAACCTTCCCTTATCCCTCCATTTTCCCTTTTCTTCCCTGTTACCCGGTTTTCCTAACCACCCCATCCTATCCAACCAGCGGACCCTAACCCTCTTTCCCTGGGGGTCACGGAAGCCTGTGTTGTTAACACTCCAGGCCCCAAGACCCAACGGGGAGGTAGGTGTACGTGCTACCTCCGCGCAAGGCCAAGATCGTGACACCCAAATACAACACCTCTGGCAGACAGCATTATCATTTTCCCTTGTCCACCTTGTATCATTTATTTGCCAGGAGTGTTGATAGTGTTACAGAATCTTTCCTGCACCCATCCTCATTCTTCCCACAGATCAAGAGATCGTCTACATACTGGCAGATTGTGCTCTTTGTCGCAATATTTCAAATATCATCATGTAAGATCCTGTTGAATATGCTTGGGCTGTCGCAATATCCCTGGGTCAATCGACAAAGCTCATATCTTTTCCCTCCCAGGGTGAATGCTGTCAAGTGTTGTGACTCGAGGTCCAGTGGTACCGAGAAAAATGCATTTTTCAAATCTACCACTGTGAAACATAATGCATCTTTGGGTATTCTGCATAGAATTGAGGCTGGGTTTGGGACAAGTGGAAATTCTTTTTGTGATGATGTCATTGAGGGGGCATAGGTCCTGTATCATCCTCCAAGCCCCTCCCTTCGCTTTTTTGCTGGGGTAAATACAAGTGTTGCATGGTGAATTGGTGGGTACTATGATCCCTTGTTGTAATAGGGCGGATGAAGTTTCTTTTATACCTTCTTCTGCTTCTCGTGACAAGGGGTACTGCTTTACCCGGGGTTAGCAGTGCCCCTGGTTTGAGTTTTATTTTTACTGGTGTTACTTCATGCAACAATACCATGTCATGTCGGCCTGTGGTCCATAACTCCTCTGGCACCAATTGCATATCATCTTTAAAAAATGCGGGTGGTGCACCCACCACTCCCATGAGCTGTATGGGCACCTGTCTTTTCTGAATCATTATGTCACAGGGAATTGCTATCTCCATCAGTATTTCTCCATCACTGTCTGCATCAGTGAAGAGATCCTCGTCTGACAAATCTCGCAGTGCTATGCAGTGCTATGTTGGCAATGATGCACAGCACTGTTCGCCACTCGCATCCATGTATATCCATCCCGATCACTGCTATTCTTTGTGTGGATACTTGCACCCCATGCAAATCCAGGGACATCACTGTCCCTGGCATAATCTCAGGGCGGGCTACAGGGCGGAACACGAATTCTGCTGGCACTCTCCACTCATGGCATTTTAATTGAGGTACAACCTGGCTAGTGTTTTTAACCCTTGAATGAACATATCTGGGTCAACTCGTATCCCCCGTACCTCTGGTGCCGTGGCTCATGCGTGTACTACAATCATGATCCCAGGGGTAGAAAAAACGATCCCTATTTCTGTAAAAGTAATGGTCATATTCAGCTTACTAAGGAGGACCCTCCCCAGAACATTTATGGGTGATTCTTCGTAATACAGTAATGGTGCTCGTACTGTTTTCCCACCCACTGTTACATCCAATTCTTCTGTGTATGGAACCTCAACCACCGCCCCAGAGAACCCCTGCATCTCCATTTTAAAATTAGATAATGGAAACCTGCCTTCTTGCAGGCATGAGTTTTCTGCTCCCGAATCTACCATGAAAATGAACTGTTTGTTTCCTATCTCCGTCCCCACCAGTGCTTCCTCTGCTGCATTGAGGGTCGTTGATAGTACGTGGCACACAAGTGCTCTCTGTGGGCTGTCCTATGCTGAATATCTTGTGTTTCTCTCATTATCAAAAACATTTCCGACACCACTGCCACTCCTCCAAAGGGTGCGGGAGCACCATTTGCCTTTGTGACGAAGGGGTTACCTCGAAAAGGGCCCATGTGTTCTTGTGACTGTGAGTGTTGTTGTACATTCTGTGGGGGTGCTCAGCATTCATCAGGGTACCTCTGATCAGGTTGCTCTTCCCTCCTTCCACCACCCATTGGCAGCCCATGTGGGCTTCCTGGGTGAGGGGGGCCATACTGCTGTTCATTTGGGTAATTGTTCATGGGGCAGCTTCGACACTCCCTCGAAAAATGCCCCCACCTCTCACAGTTCCAGCAGTTCCCGGGTCCCCCTCTGTCCCTGACCTCATACCCTCCGTACCCATATCCACCTCCACTAGATCCTCTATGCCCACCACTTCCTCCACGGGCGCTCCTTCCTTGCCATTGTGGCCCTCCATATTGTTCCTCGCCATTCCACTGCTCCTGTCGAATTTCTTGCCCAGTTTGCTGCCATTCTGTCCTGTATTACTATTGACCCTTACTCCTCCTCTCATTCTCTGTCTGTGGGGAGGGTGGCTACTGTGACCTTCACTAGTTTCATCTGAATTAATTTAACCTTGTCTGCCAGTCTCTTCTGTACTATCTCTTTTTCTCTTTCTTTGATTCACTTGCAATGATCTACTATTATGCTCTGTATTTCTGGCCAACCTTTGGCTTCTATCCCAGCTATTTTATCAAGTGCCTTCTGAACATCTTTGGGGAGGCCTTATATTATTATGAAGTAGAACAGGGAGGTGTATTGGTCCCACGCCGTGCCCGTCTCTGCCCTCCACATCTCCTGCACCCATGCCATGAAGGCCATCAAATCCTCCTCCTCACCCATTGTGCACAGCATCACAGACTATAAATCTGCTGTGTCGGGGAAGGTGTCTCTTAGTGCATGTCATGTAGCTTGTTAGCTGGCAATCAGCACTTTTTTGTCAGCGTTTTTAGAAATGACTGACATATACTGTCCATGAATTACAGATGGATTTGTACTACATCTGTCAGTATATGTCAGGGCACTTTTGTTTTTGTTTTTTGACAACTGTTGGATAATTTGTTTACATGGATATAGATTTAAATGTATTTTATGATGTTATGGTGTGAATATAATTAATATGTTTATGCTATTATGATGGTTTTGATCAATATTAAAATATGATGTTTATAATCTGCTTTCCTGACTGAGCCTCATCCTCTCCACACCCTGAATCAATTGTGATCTATAATTTTCATATTTACCCTTGTGACCCTTTTCTTGTTGTTTCTCATGTAGCTTGTTCGCGCCTAGTCTCCCGTGGGAATGGGTCTGCTGGAAGACATGCAAGGGGGAGGAGGGGGAGGGAGGTGACTGGCTCGCAGTGCGCGATCTCGGGGGGGGGCTGCAGCTCTGCAGGCAAACTTTGTCCATGAGGCCGGTGGTGCAATGTACAAAATGACGTCTGGTTGTGGTACAAAATGGAGCCTGGGATCAGCTTTCTGGCCAATGTGTGCATACATATGGGTCGTCCCACAGCCATTCCACATCCCTGGCCACAGGCGCATGGGTGGCTGGTGGACGAATCATAATCTGCATGTTGGTTGGAATGGAGGGGAGGGGGTCTTGAAGACCTTTCCTGCCATACACTTGGCATCCTTTGTTTTCTTTCTTGCACCTTAACATGAGAGGATTCATTCTCTGCACACACGTTCCTCGTCAGCGTAGATAGCTGACCTCCACTTCTCGGTTCTTAACTACAGGCCAGAGAGCCCCCCAACGCAGCTCCAATAACCTGCTATTCTACTGCGACACAGCCTTTCATTCTTTCTTCATGATTCTTTGGCTTATTATTTCATGATACCAATGTCCAGTTTCTGTACAATGGCAGCTCCACCTGCATTCTATTTGCTACTTATAGCTAGCCTATATGATGACTTGATCTATCGTGTGTTTCAGCATCTGTACATTCTTCATACTTTTGATTTCTGCAGAGATGTTTACTGTGTAATCGTCTTCTTTTACACTTTAAAGTTCACTTGATCCTTTATTTCATCCTTTCTCTTCTAAGATTCATACATTGGGCCTCATTACAACCCAGGCGTAAAGGGTTTAACGGCGCCGTCGGCGCCGTTAACTCTTAACGCCTGATTACCATTTTAACGCCTGCTTTTAGCAGGCGTTAAAATGCAAGGCGCTAACCCGCCTTGGTGCTAATTACGGCACCGTAATTTACGGTGCCGTAATTAGCGCCATCCCCACTCCCATTATGCCCTATGGGGCAAAAATGGGAATGGGGAAGGGTAAATGGGGAATGGGGATTTACCGCCCCACTCACCTTGGAATGGGGCGGTAAATCCGCCATCCATCATGGTGTAAACAGAGTTTACACCATGGTGGTAAAGTAGGGAACTTACCGCCTGGGTTGTAATGAGGCCCATTGTCTTCATTAAGTATCTCGGGACATCATGCACACTTTCTTATGACGTCATCAGTTCATCTTCTTAGCTCTTTATCATATTCCTTCAGGGAGCTCCTCCTGTAGGCTGTCATCAACTTAAGGGTACATTCGATGTGATTGTCTCACTGGATACTGTCTTTCATATGTTCGCTGTATTATATGTTACAGTAGCTGAGGTTAGATAGGGCATGGTTTAATGGCTTCAATATAGAGGAGGTAGAGGGGTAGAATCGCATGCGGATATGCACTTTTGCCTTCTCTACATTCCCCCCTCTGGTCGAGTCCTCGACCACCTCCTCAAGTTTTCCTGCTTCTTTGAATCTTCTCTTGAAGAAAGGTCTTTGCTATCAATATCTTGATCACCCCCCTCAGGGTGCTTGCATTTATTAAATGTGTTCATCCACACTTCAGGTCATCTACTTACATTCTACACTTGGGGTACAGAAGATCCAACGTCCCGCATAATTCTTGTCATCCCTTGAATGCAAGAACTTCATTCCCTCAGGTGTCACAATACTTGCTTTTATTCGGTCTCTAATGGTACTTTCAGTCTGTGCGTTGTCTTCTGTTTCACCGTTCACATCAATATTCCCATGGCTTTATTTGATGTTTCTGGCATTGTCCAATTAGTATGCTTATAGCACAGAATCTGAACATTATTATCCACAATATTGCTGTAAGGAACTTGACTTTGCTTACCACTCAGTTGGAAATCCATGAAAACCAATCATCATCTCCAATAGCCTGTCTCCTCCTCCATTTTCGTGTGCATTTCTGTCAACATCTTAATAGCATCCATCAGAGTCCCGTTCTCACTGTCATGAGATGGTTAAATGTACAGCAAGATGGCTCGACCTTGGCGCAAACACCTCCTTCCATTGCTGTAATCATGTCAAGGACATACCTGTTCTGAAGGGGCATTAACCTTATGACCCTCAATTCTTCTTTTACGGCATTAAATCCTTTTATAGTGGCATTGATTGTTTTATAAAGCTCCCACCTGATAATCTGCAGCCATTTGGCATTCACTGCTGTTTTGGAGTCCAGGCATGAATATAGATGTCATTATCATTATCATAGCAGTCTTGCTGAACAACTTTTGTTCATCAGGGATGTCTTCGTAAGCCTTTATTGATTTTGACGGGAAGTAATTGTCTCTTTTCATCCATCGGAGTGCAAGTGACCTTCTTTTCCTGAAATGCTCATCTACTTTTGGAAATCCCTTGGTATTCAGGTCGTTCTGGGGAATCACCAATTTGGGAACATGGATGAGTACAATGGAACACACTCCTCCCCAGTTCCTGGGCAACTTCACATATGCTCTAGATCCACTGGCCCAATATCGATCTATTAGGACAACAGTCCCTCCCTTCATTCCTGGAATATCAATTATGCTCTTACACCATCTATTCTCTGTAACTTGGACTTTACCATTGCTTCAAAAGCACATTGTGGCATTAATCAATGGGACTACAGCCATTGGTCCTGACTCGTCATCCACTCATGTCAGCAGGTTAGAGTTCTTGGCCCATGACTTTAGGCATGCATCATTCACTTTCTGCACCTCGTGCACTGCTTCCTTCCTCAGTAGATGAGCTACACAGTACAGCATCCCATCTTCCCATCCTTTGGTTCTAATCACTCGTCCATAGATCAACAGCTATGAGAGTTCCCAGCATCAAAGCATTCTAGTCTTTTCAGTTTTGTCAGAGCAATTCTTCCTCTTCATTTCTTCAACTATTACTTTGTCTTGCCTCATGGATGGATACACAAGCATCTTGTCTGTCCATCCAGGCTCCTTTTCCATTTGTGTTGTCTTCGTGTTATCATCCTGGTATGGGAATGCCTGTCTTGACCGCCATTGCAGGATTGTCCAGCTCCCTTGGAACTGTCCTCTGGTAGTACATGCTGCTAGATGGCTGAGGCACTTCACATCATGTGCTGCATCTCTTTGAAATGAATATTCAAACTGTACTCATGGCATAAGATATGAGAGAGCAAACATAGCCGCTCTCATCAGATGCTCTCTCCTCCACCTTTTTCATATGTTGGTACCACATATTATTCCCCAAGTGAGCGGAATTATGAAGACAGGTATTTACCCCCTGGTTATCTTCTTCTGCGTCCCTCCTATGTCATATGACATGCCCAAACAGGTCAAAGTAATTATCATCATGTGTACTTATACTGGAGAAGATCACAGGCACTGTGTTTTTAATTAAACCATAAGAAGGATAAAGACTTTGGGCCTCATCACGACTTTGGCGGTAACCCTTAAATCCGGCGGTAGCGCTATTACCGCCGGATTTAAGGGTCCGCCAAATCAGGACTTCGGCGGATTTCGCCCCAGCTCTGAGCTATTAGTGCGAAATTTCCCCATTGAGCCCAATGGGGAATGGGGCATTCCGGAATGGGCTCAATGGGGAATGGGGATTAACATTACCGCTGAACTTGTGATCCGGTGCTATTAGCGCTGGGGAGTTCGGCGGTAGGGCAGATAGCGCCGGCGCTAATAGCGCCGGCGTTACCGCCCAAGTCGTGATGAGGCCCTTTGAAATGTAAGGTACAGAAAGAAAAAGAGAAAGTACATGGATATGTATATCAGGCATTAGAGTGTCGACAAACATTTTTTGTGGCATGCCATTTCTCTTTAAACTGCTAGTCTTCCTGCAACTGCATTTTCTTCCTCCTGGATCATTTCTACTACAATTACTCCAATCTCATTTGCAGTTGCACAGTCTGCTCAATTATTGCGATTAAAAGCCTTCTGATAACTGGCCCATACTTTGCTAAATATTTAAGGAGTGTCCAATGAATTCCAGTCTAAAAAAAATGTTTTTTAGTCACACTGGGCCTCATTACGACCCAGGTGCTAATGGGCTAACGGTGCCGTAAAAGGCTGTGGCGCTGTTAACCTATTAGCGCCTAATTACGAGGTCCCTTTGCGGGACCCGCCCTTAGCGGCTGGTTTTAGCAGCCGTTAAAGTAAGGACCCGCAAAGGGACCTTGGTGCAAAGTACGGTGCCGCAATTTGCGGCACCGTACTTAGCGCCTTCCCCATTTCCATTAAGCCCTATGGGGCAAAAATGGGAATGGGGAAGGGCCATGGCGGCATGGGGAATTACCGCCCCGCCAACCTCGGAATGGGTTGGTAATTCCCCATTCTGCCATGGCGGACACCGGCAAGGACCATGGTGCTAATAGCACCATGGTCCTCCACCTGGGTTGTGATGAGGCCCACTCTCTTTTATCATCCTTCTTCCTGGTCATCGAACAAGTCTGCACATGTGGAAATTCTTCTTCTTGTCTTGATTCCTGGTCAGGAGGTACTAGTGGGAGGGTCTCGCCTTTGTAGATTTTCATGTCTCCTAAATGTAACCAAGCTCTTCTTCCAGCCACCCTAACTGCAATAGGGGAAACATCTTCTACACAAAAAGGTCAGTTAAATCTTGGCTCATGCCACTTACGAGTAAAGGTTTTAATAAGCACTTGGTCTCCAACATATAACTTTGGTGGTGGTAATAAGTCACTTGGATTGGTTACTGGGGCATCCTCTTCCGTGTTCCTTGACCCATCCCTCATATGCTTGACTTGATCTGAAATGAAAGAAACACTGTTTTCATACATGTCAAATAATAGTGCATTCATCACCTAGAGTCTGCGCTACACTCTGTGCATCACTTATGACTCTAGAAGGGGCATAAGGGGTGTCCTCATGTGGCACCTTGTTACTAGCTCATGGGGAGTAAGGTGATGGTCCGTACATGGCTGATTTCAAAGGGCATACAAGGCTAGGGGTAGGCAATATAGACATCCCTTCTTCAAATGTATTCTGATTTTCGTTATCCTTTCCGAAGTTGAGCCTCTCAGATATCCTGTTTGCTTGTGGGTGATAAGCAGAAGAAAACGTATGCTTTATGCTCAATAAAAGCCCTATTTGTTCAAACAGTTCATTGAGAAAGTGTGACCCATTATCGGACCTTAATAATTTTCACGCACTCCATCTTGGAAATACTTTGTTCACTAGGGACTTTGCTGCACAAGTGGCATCAGGGTGTGTACAAGGATCAGCTTCGATCCATCCAGAAAAAGGACATAATGTCACAATATATTATACAGCACAAGCAAGTCAGGGATCTCTTTCCCCTACAATGAATGTGGTGCACAGTATAACCGCTTTTTATTTTTACAACCTAGATTCTTTTGTTTTTAAGGAGGACTCCAACCTGTGATGCACCCAACCTCCACAATCACCCCTGTGTCACAGTCGATTAGGAACCAGGCCAGCGTTTTATCAATGAATATTTTATAAATGTATGATTTAATGGGAAATTCAAAGAAACAATTAGAATGGCCACCAAAGTGTGGCAACACACATTTCAGAGTTGGCACACTGAGACAACTCAAACATGTATTGCACAAGAATTTACTTTACTAATTTCACAACCCGTCGAAACAGTTCAAAACACCAAGAAAATCAATGCAACCCACAGGAAAGTGCATGCGCACACAGAGGATTCTTGAGCTCTAGCAACCCTCACCCCCCCCTAAACCTCCACTAGGCTTGTCAGCTTTGAATGAAAGACAGTGGCAAGGAATGGGAACACAGGTAGGTTCAAAATCAGATTTTGAGTAGGGCTTACAAAAACAATATGGGGAGCTAGCAATGAATGGGACAATTCATTTTTCTGCACCAGGAAAAATGGTTTTTTAACCAGTTAGGACAACTACTATGGGACAGTACCGGAGGTACTTTGTGCTGTTTATTCTTAGGTGACCAGTAGGGCTTTAGAACATACTAGCCAGCACAGAAGTGGACAATCGATTTTAGAATATGCAACACATGGGCAAATGGAAAGGGAATGCAATTGGAAATTTGTTTTCACAACCCAGTAGGGCAAGAGGAAGTGACTAGGAAAAATGTTTTTAAAAGGTTAAGTTCAACTTCAATGGAAAATAAAATGTGAATGGAATTCATTTTACTGAGGCTGCAAATGGCAGGCAAGCTCCAGGCAACGGTGAACTCTCAATAGGAAAATCAGTTTTGAGTAAAATGACAGATGCAAATAACAGGTAGGCTCTGGGCAAAGGGATATCTCACAATAGGAAACTCGGTTTGGGGTTAAATGACAGATGCAAATAACAGGTAGGCTTGAAGAAAAGGAATAGCTTACAATAGGAAAATTGGTTTTTAGTTTAGGATGGCAGAGCCAGGCGAAAATACAGATGCAGATAGAAATTCGTTTTGTAGGACACAACTTAAACACATGGGCAAATTTGTTTTTCTGCTCACAATGAAATTAATTCTTTCGGGAACACTTTATAATGATAATGACTCACAATGCACTGTGAATAGATAGTTGGTTTCGAATTCCACCTATCCCAAGCCCGTGAAATAAATGTGGAAATTAATGAATTTACTGAGAAAAATATACTAAGGATTTACACAAGCAACTGGAGATTCTTCAATGGGAAATGACTGAAATGCACAAACAAATAAGAGAGGGGATTCTTTCCATGGGGGAATCTCTATGGTAATGCTGAACAGGATAGGGCTTATTTAATCTATGGCCGGGGATGTCTATACTTACAGGAGAGGGCTTGATGGACACCAGGGGGCATCAGAGCCTCACTGATGGGACAATCAAGGGGTCAGTCAAGGATTTTCTCTGTCCTCCAAAAGGGTCCCAATCCAGCTACTACATACTGCTCCTGCCTCCATTCCAAGATTTAGGCCTCACTCTGCTAGGATGAGTCCAGATTGTGTCAGCTGCATAGCTCATGATTTAGAAGGAAGACCTGATATGAGGCGGAGTGACTTATCTATAAGGCAAGTGACATCACTATTGTGTCACCATTCTAGCAGAATAGATTGGACAGCGTCCAAAGGTTCCCTCCCATCTGTGGGCCGATAGGTCCAGAGAATGTAGGAGTGTTTTGGGAAACCAGGGGAGGAGACCCATCCATCATCTAACTTGGACAGGGGACTGGGTCTGTTTTTTGCACTTGGAAATCTCCCTGTATGACAAATGCCCTTTCTCTACATATTTCAACACATATGACAACATTTGTTACCACTATATATATCAATGAATTGCATAAACTTTGTCATGTGTCTGTGCAACCTACTGGTGAGAAGATACCGTTTTTTCTCATTTACTTCCAAACTATGTTAATGAAAAATATAGTGCTCAGTGGGCGGGATATGGATCACATTTGACCTATTTTCACAAATTATTATGGTTCTCCCATTCATACAGAGGGTCACATTACATTTTTCTTCATAGCATTTGGTATGTTGGTGTTACCAAAATCGTTTTTGGCTCACCAGAAGTGATTCGCTGACAGCTTTTCAGAAATCTGAACATGAATAGTGTGCGATCAATGTTGCCAAGGTTACATCGTAAACAGAACATCTCCCATTTTGTACAATGTGAGTGAAACCACTCCTTAACCGTGGCTCCCACCTTTGGGATGGATCTGTTACTGGCTGTGGCGTTAAGAGGTTTCCCTCTGTGTAGATAAGCCCAGGGCTTCATGGACTAATTGCCAGCTACGGCCAGTTTTATTGCCACCTAAGTGGTTCGAGTCACAAAAGCTGAGGAGCAGGGTAATTCTTTATCTCGCCCCAGCACAAAAATGATCTCTACCAGCCTTTGCTTTGTATTTTTGACAGAGTGCCCTCCTGTTTGAAGGGGGAACCAGACCTTCATTCCCATGATAACAGGCCTTGAAATTTAGTTTCACTTCTGAAGACTCACAGCAGAGAAACAAAACCAGAAACCAAGATTTGGGCCTGCCTCTGCTGAAAGCATTTTACTTTTAACTAACCCTGGGAAATGTACACAATTTTAACATGGAGACACTTGTAAAAGTAGTTCCCTACACCCAGTGGTTACAGAAGGGCATAATTATCTTATCTTTAGAGACTTTAGCAGTAGATCTGAATGCTTAAATTGTTAATTTTAAAGGCACAATTGCAATGTCACTTTGTAAAGTTTCAGCCACAAAGCCTTTATTCTGCTTCAATTTACATCTCCTTATAGATTCTGTGAATTATGGTTTCCTCTGTGATGGGCTCCTGGTGGAGAGAACTCTGGTTCATCAGTTACAACTCTTGCACACATTTTGAGGACCATATCCTTAACTGAAAGGGAATAACGGATTTTACATGCATTTCTTTCTGTCACAGTAAAAAGGCTCCTTTCTACTGCTCAGGCTTGCACACAATCTTGGCATTTTCATTTAACTTTCTGGACACTGCTATTTCTGACAGTATGACTTCAGCTCTCCAAGACTTTTTGCTAATTTTGTCTCATGTCTTTCCCTGATGAAAGGCAATTAACATTTTTATGCATCTCCATGTTTTGATGATTCATTTAATTCCTTTTCACTTTGGAAGTGCAGGGCCTTATTTCCAGGTTAGTTCAAAGCGGGACTTTCATTTTCGGGAGCCCTCATACTGACTGTGGCCTTTAATTATGACATTCAGGGGTCATTTCACCCCACAACAACACCACTAATAGATACCTATATCCATTGCATATCTGCAACATATCCACATTGTTTGTTTGTTTGTTTGTTTGTTTGTTTGTTTTAATATTTGGAATGTGCGCCAGACCCAGGGGTATCAGGGCGCAATAAACATCAAGAAGGTTGTTAAGCTTAGGTTACAATGCTGTACAGGAATACATATTTATACAGTGTATACAATAGGTAACTAGTGAGGAACAGGAAGTTAGGACAGTATAAGATGAGGAGTAGGTAAGTGGGCTATACTTTTAACTAAATACACAAAGAAAAATATACATAGTATATACAACTGGTGAAGGCATACTGGGATATGCTAATGGTCGTTATCCTTGATCTAACAGGTGAGATTGGACCTGAAACGGAGGAAGGGTGCATCTTCCCTCAGGAGAGGGGGGAGGGAGTTCCAGTATTGAGCAGCTTTAGCCGGAAAGCTGCTACCGCCAGTCTTAGTACGTTTAAATCTGGCCACCATTAGGAGGTTGGCATTAGCAGTTCTAATAGGACGGTTAGAGGATTGTCTTGTAAATCTGGCTATGAGGTAGTGTGGTGCAGCAGAATGGAGACATTTATTTGTTAAGGAAGCTGTTTTGAGGAGGATCTTGTCCTTCGTCGAGAGCTAATTGTTAGCTCTTCTAATGTGAGAAATGTGGGCTTTTTTGGGAATGCTTAGGGCTGCTCTCAAGGCGTTGTTTTGTAGAATCTGGATCTTGTTGGTAATGTATATACTACACCCTAAATAGAGGGCGTTGCAATAGTCCAGTTTGGACAAAACAAGGGCTCTAGCTAAGATGATGCAGTTATTAGAAGAAAGGAAAGGTTTGGCTGCTCTGATTAGTTTGTAGGTGTAGGCCGTTGAGAAGCCATGGCGTTGCTTGTTTTTTAAATGTCAATGTGGAGTCTAGGTAGAATCCAAGGGTTTTGACTTCCTTGGCTACAGTGATATTCTTGTCATCTATTCTGAAGTTGGAATAGTTCTGACCTAGTTTGTTGAGTGTTGCAGGGGTGCCAAGGATGAGAAGTTCAGTTTTGCCATCATTAAGGCATAGACCATGCAAGGCCATCCATGTCTGGATGATGAGGTGCACTCTGTTCACAAAGGCCAAATCCTTGCTATAATCTCCCATCAGCGGGATGAGGATCTGGGTATCATCAGCATCGTTAGTGTAGGTGATACCCAGGCCAACTAGATCATCAAAAAGGGGCTTTGTGGGAGGCCACCAGGGGGTGCACAGGCGATGGCTGCCTGAAGACGCCGCTCCCGCCGAAACTGGGCCATATTGAGGGATTGAGCCCCCCCCCCCGCATCCCCTCCACGAAACAGCTGCGGTTCTCAGTGGCGGTGAATCCCGGGAGACCCCCCGGGCAAAAGAGTGATGCCGAAAGACCCTCGGACGCCTAAGAACGAGGCCCCGCGGCCTAACGAGAGAATCCGCGGGAGGCCCCGCCACCCTACCCCGGTCATAGAGCATGCCAGCGCTTCGGCGGGGACTCCACCGTCGGGGCCTCGCGGCACGGGGGGAGGGTACCAACCAATCCAGCCAGAGGTGAGACAGCCCGCTTGACCCGAGCGCCAGATCACAGAGTTGAAAAAACAGGGGCGCCTGGACCCCAACCAACGGACCCTGGCAAGGGCCATCGGAGCGGTGTACTGCAGACAACAACGGGGCAACGCCGGTGAAGAAGGGGTGAGACTTATACAGGTGGTGGCCCCTGGGCTCCATTCCAGGGCGAGTGCCCGCCTGGAGACGAACTCAGAAGAAAACACGGCCTGGCCAGCACGCTGTGGGCGCTGCGCCCCCCGTCCCCGGGGGCCCGGCCTGGACCCTCACCCGATCACAAATTCGATACCCACCGCCATCACGAGGACAGACGCCCACAAGCAGCGGGTAAAAGGGTGCGTAGAGAGTGTGAGGTCCCTGCCCGGGACTGGTGGGGCGTGTGCCCGCTTAAAGATAGCCCCACACGGAGTGGTTTTTTGCCCGAAGGGCGGTCTCCCAGCAGGATCATCGCTCTTGGCCCCCAAAGACCACCGACCAGAGGGAGAGATAGGGAGATCGGATGAGCTGGCGCCAAACCCTCCAGGAGTATCGCTACCAGGAGGCCAGAAGGGAGATTAGCGGACTGGATCCGACGACTAGAATGTCCCAGCCCGAGACCTCGCCCCCGCCCACCCTTACAATGGAAAAGGGCTTTGCCTCGGTCGTGCAGGAGATCAGAGATATGCGGGCGGACATTGCCCAGAAAATGGAGAACATGGACCGCAGGGTGGACAAGGTCGAGGACAGACTGTTGCAGCTGGAGGCCAACCAGTCCTCAACAACGACCCAAGAGATGGACATGTCCATGAGAATAGCTGCGCTAGAAAAAAGAGACGAGGAGAGGGACATGCAAATGGACGACTTCGAAAATAGGGAACGGAGGAACAACCTCAGAATTTTTGGGGTCCCAGAGTCAGAGGGAGAAACGGAAAGAGAACTGAACCAGACGGTGAGGGATATTATTACCCTTCTTTTCTCGGACGAGATGACGACTGAACCAACGTTCGACCGGTTCCACAGAGCGGGGGGGCAGAGCTGGGGGCCCCCGGTCAATCCTGGTCCGCTTTCATTACTACACTGAGAAAGGGAAGGTTCTGGAGAAGGCCAGAAAGGCACGGGAAATAACCTACAATAACGCACAAGTGTCCGTTTTCCAGGACCTCTCTTCATAAACGCTGGCCAAACGCAGGATGTGCCGCCCCCTGACACAAATGCTAAAAGAGAAGGGGGTGCGCTATAGATGGGGGTATCCCTTCTCCCTCTCGTTCGAGTACGAGGGCCAATGGTCGACCCTGATTACAGAGGAGGACATAAGGGAAGCCATTCAAGGGTATGTGTCGGACCCAGCCCCTCGGAGAGAACCCACGGGATTCGCAGCGGAAGGAGCCATGGAACGCAGGTCACAAGGAGAGAGGAGAAAGAAGACGGGTCCACGGAAATTTAAGAAACTGAACCCGCCGTCCCCGGCGACGGACAGGGAAGACGCCGACCCCGGCCAGGCAGGAGCGGGCCGGTCGAGCCTGAGGTAGCCTAGAAGTACAAAAGGGTACAGGGAAACCGGGCAAAGAACTCAACTCACGATCACAAAGGTCCGGCCTGGCACAAGGACGAGTAGACTTCCAGGACTACGGGGCCTAAGGACGGAAGGGGCCTCCCAGAACAGCAAGTATGTCGGTTACCTAGAGGAGGGGGCTCGGTGGGGAGGTGGGGGGGACAAAAAAGGGGGGGCTCAAGGAGGAGTATTTTCCGACATTAGCCCAGACGGAGGCGGTAGGCTGGTGGTCCGGCCAATTACCAGCAATGGTGGAACTATTTGGCTGGACGCTGGGGTGGGGGGTGAAGGAACAGTTGGGGTTGTTCAGTTCAGGGGGGGACCAGTGGGCAGTTGGGGACAGGTTTAAGGCCCACCTGGGGGGTGAGGGGAGGGGGTAAGGGAGATCAGGTTGTAACACAAAAGGAGCAGGAAAGGAAAAGTGCCACGAGCCAGCTACCCAGTAAGATGTTGATCAATGACAATGGCTGAGGATCGGCCCGCCCTGGGCGTGGGTTCCCTTAATGTGCGGGAGTTGAACACCCCAAATAAGAGATGCTTGGTCTGCAGGGAATACAGGAGGGCAAAGCTTGACCTACTCTTTCTTCAGGAAACACACTGGGCCCGGGGCAAGGAACCGAAAATGCGAGGGGGCGGGATCGGGGAGGTCCTCAGTGCATCCCACAGAACCAAGAAAAGGGGGGTAGCCATACTACTAGCAAGGGACGTTGGCTTTGAAGTAGAAACCGCGGTGAAGGACCCAGAGGGCTGATATCTGCTGGCAAAGGGCTCTTTGCGGGGTTCCCCCCTGACTCTGGCAGTTGTGTACGGCCCTAATGAGGGCCAGGCGCAATTCTGGGAGGGAGTAAAGGACAAATTGAAATTGTTTGTTCACGGGATGTTGGTGGTGGGGGGGGGGGGATTTCAATATGGTCCTAGACCCAACCGCGGATAGGAAACACTTGGGACCGCAGCTCACTAAGGCCGCAGATGAAACCATGGCCCGTACATTCCAGAGGGTCAACGCGGAGCTAGGCCTGGTGGACACCATCTCGACTCCCAGGACAGGCCTCCCCTCCTTCACCTACTACTCAGCAATTCACATATCATACTCCCGTATAGATTATATACTGGTAGATGAACCCCTTCTCCCCCATGTCTCTGGCCACAGGGTTGACCCGTTTCCTTGGTCCGATCACGACTTGGTCCGTACCACAATAGCAGGGGGATGGCGGAGTGGCAGTAGAGGGCGATGGAAGTGTAATGACTCCCTGCTGAAGGACGAAGTTCTAGTACAGGAGGTGCAGGACGCCATCTCGGAGTATTTCGAGTTAAACGACAACGGTGAGGTGGGCACACACGTGCTGTGGGACGCCTTTAAGGCGACCTTACGCGGCGTCCTCATTAGAATGGGAGCCCAGAAAAAGAGGGAGAGGGAGGCCCAGGAAAAATCCCTGAGGGAAAAGATAGCCCAACTCCAACCGGGTGACCTCCCGCTGGCTCCCCTGGAAAGAGAGCAGATTGCTACCCTGGAAAACTATAAACTCCAGTTGAAAGACCTCCTGTTACATAAGACCGAACGGAGCCTCCAGCTAGTGAAACAGAAATATTATGAGAAGGGGGACAGAGCTGACAAAATCCTGGCCTGGAAACTCAGAGAGATTCAAAGGAACAGAACGGTGAAGGCAGTGAAGAATGATCGGGGATCATTAGATCCGACACCCCTAACCTTGGAGCAGCCTTTCGCCGTTACTATGAAAAGTTATACTCGTCAGAATATGACAGGGATGACATTCAGATAGAGGGTTTCCTGGACTCCATCCAGATCCCGTCCCTGACAGGTGAAATGGCAGAGGGGCTAGAAGGCCGGGTGACGGAAGAGGAGGTGGAGCACGCGATCAGTGGGATGAAGGTGGGAACGTCCTCGGGGAAGACGGCTTCTCCGTATACTTCTATAAGAGGTTTCAGGCTATCCTAGCCCCTCACCTGGTGAGGGTGTTTAATGGGGTGTTAAAGGGGGGCTCTCTGCCGGAGACCATGATGAGGGCCATAATTGTGGTCCTGCCTAAAGAGGGCAGAGACCCCACTGAATGCTCCTCATATCGCCCAATCTCCCTCCTCAATATATATGTAAAGATCCTGGCCAAGGTGATAGGCAAACGGATGGAGGGGATAATGCCCAAGCTGGTTCACGGGGATCAAGTGGGATTCATAGGGGGCAGGCAAGGCTCTGATAACATCAGGAAGACGATAGACCTAATCCACCATGTCCAAGAATCAGATCTAGATGCAGGTCTGCTTTCCCTGGACTCCGAGAATGCTTTTGACAGGGTGGAGTGGAGGTACATGCAACTCCTCCTCTGTCGAATGGGCTTCGGGGCTCACATCAGGAACTGGTTTTCCGCCCTATACAGGGCCCCAACGGCGAGAGTGCAGGTGAATGGAGAACATTTCCGACTCATTCTCCCTCACACGGGGGACACGACAGGGATGCCCACTCTCCCCTTTAATATATGTCCTGACGATGGAGCACCTGGCCATAGCGGTCCAAGTTCGCCCCAACATCAAAGGGATTAAAAGAGGAGAGGTGGAGTTCAAGCTCCCCCTGTTTGCTGACGATATTCTTGCATACCTGGTGGAGCCTGTCACCTCGCTCCCCCCCCTCCTGGCCCTGATGACGACCTTTGGGCAATTCTCGGGGCTAAAAATAAACGCATCAAAATCAGTGTTACTCCCTATGAGGGCTCGGGACCCGGGGCTAGACCACCGGGATGGGTGTGTGGGGATTGTGGTAGGGAAGGACTCCATTAGGTACTTGGGTGGGCTCCTCACAAGGGATCTTTCTAAACTGGCTTCGGCGAATTATGGGCCCATTATGGCAGAGATAAAGTCAGACCTGAGGAGGTGGGGAGGTATGATCCTGTCTTGGTACGGGCGCATGACAGCAGTGAAAATGAACATCCTCCCAAGACTGCTGTATCCTTTCACGGCACTCCCAACAGGGGTCCCCGACCAGATGTTTCGAGACCTACAGAGGGCAGTCCGAGAGTTTGTTTGGCAAGGGAGGAACCCAAGGATAGGGAAGGCCATTCTAACGTTATCTAGGGAGGAGGGCGGTTTCGGGCTGCCAGACTTCCTTCTCTACCACCGGGCCGCCCAGCTAAGGGTCTAGTTAGAACACATGAGGGAGGGGATGGGCACCTATTGGTCTTATCTGGAGGACCAGGATGCCCACCCTCTGAAAGTACGCGACCTTTTGTGGCTGCCGCGTAAACACATCCCAAATAAATTGCAGATCCACCCAACTCTGGGAATACTCTGGTCGATTTGGAAGGAGGGACCCACAACTGCGCACCTCACGTCCTGGCCCTCCCCGATGTCTTCGCTCTGGGGCCACCCGCTCAAATTAGGTAGCAGGGGATTCAGGAATGCCCAGTCCTGGTCGGATGGGGGGCTGGAATGGGGGGGCAGCTGTTCAAGGAGGGCGAGTTCCTTGAATACGAGGAGCTGCGAGAAGCACTTGGGCGGGGGTCCCTTTCAGTCTTTGAATATTTGCGCCTGAAGGCCATCCTCTGTGACCAGACTTGGGGCCTGAATCTGCGGAGACAGCTGACCCCCTTTGAAAAGTTATTAGACACGGCCACAACGAGGAAGGGGGTAGTATCCAAAATGTACCAAATATTGAACACTGTCAACTTGGAAGGGAGGAGAGGGTTTCGTGGGTTCTGGAATGACCTGGCAGGAGAGGCTCTCTCGGAAGACGCATGGTCCAGGGTGTTTAAAATAGCTTTCCATGGGAACCTGTTCACGTCGGACATGGAGCATAACTTTAAGATTTTACAGGGATGGCATAGGGACCCATCTAAGTTATCCAAGATGTTCCCGGGGGTGTCCCCCAGATGCCCAAGAGGATGTGGCCAAGTGGGGACGAGGGGGTCACATGTGGTGGTCCTGCCCTAAGGTACAGGGGTTCTGGGAGAAGGTACGGGGATGGATGGCGGAGGTCACCGAAGAACTTCTCCCACTCAATCCACTGACGATGTTGTTGGGCCTCCCACCGGAGGAGGCGGAAATATATAGGTACCCAAGAATGTGGGAGACCATGTTGCGAGCAGGAAGGGTGGCCCTAGCGCAAAGGTGGAAAAGTCCGGAGACCCCCTCTAAGGAAGATTGGCTAAAAAAACTGAAGAACATGTTCCTCATAGACAAACTGACAGCCATGGTAAACAACGAATCGAGCACCTTCCAGGCAAATTGGTATGGGGTTTACCAGGCATGGGGTTGGGAGGCTCATTGACAGTACGTGGACAACACGGGGCAGGGGGGCTATGGAGCTTGGAGAGAACCACTCAAAAACAATGGGGTAGCCCACGGCCCGGGAGACAGCGGATCCGTCTAAGCCAGCATTTAAGGGAACGCACTGCATGGCTCCAAAGCACTGAACTTCGAGTATGGATGACGACTCCTGCGATTGGTTTTACGATGGAACTCTGATCTGGGGGAAGGGGTGGAGTTGGGGAGGGGGGGGAAGGAGACTACGGGGGTTCGATGATGATGTTAATGTGATATTCATACTGCTCCCGGTGTTGTCATTGTTTCTTTTTCTGAAAAATTACCAATAAAACCAAAGTTTAAAAAAAAAAAAGAAAGGTGCTTTGTGAAGATGTTGTACAAGGTTGGGGAAACACAGGAACCCTGAGGCACCCCGCAGGTGATGGGTATGGGGTCTGCAGCAGCAGATGGGGAGAAGACGCGCATGGTCCTGTTGTCAAGGAAGGATTGTATCCAACCAAGCGCTTCTTGGGAAAAGTGGGCAGCGGAAACCAGGCGGTTGCATAAAATGTTGTGGTCCACTAAGTCGAACGCCGCTGAGAGGTCAAATTAGAGCAGTAATGCTTCCTTCCCATTATCTCTCAGCATGTCAATTTGTGCCTTAAGATTGATCAATGCGGTCTCAGTCCCATCTTGGGGTCTGAAGCCAGATTGACTTACTCCCAAGAGATGATTACTTTCCAAATATTGTTGAATTTGAAGGTAAGTCACCTTATCAAGAATTTTAAGCAAGAAAGGGTCTGTGGTGATGGGGCGGTAGTTTGTAGGAATGGAAGGGTCAAGAGTTTGCTTTTTCAGGAGTGGGAGGACCCAGGATATTTTCAGGTTATTGGGTATGGTGCCAGTGGAGAAGGAGGCGTTGGTGAGTTTGGAAATGAATGGCGAGAGATCACGTGCTGCATCCTTGATGATTTGGGCTGGACAAGGGTTGCCGTGGCAATTAGAAGGTTTGAGTGAGAGAATGACTTGTTCCACCTCTAGGATGGATACTTTATTAAAATTAAAACGGGGTGGAGGTTAATTAGGGTGAGGCATGGCCAGTAGCACGTGGGGATTTTCGGGTTTGGGAGCCAGGTGCAGAGTTTCCTTTTTATTGTTGATTTTGGCATGGAGGGTTGTGACTTTTTTTGGATAGGGCACTCTGAATGTTGGTGCACCATAGCTTGTCCTTGATGCACGTGTGAGGGGCAAGAATGGGCACTTGTATGTCTTTAAGGATAGTGAACAGTTCTTTGGCGCTTGAATTTGCTTGAGAAATACGTAGGTTAAAGGAAGATTGTTTGGCAAGAATAATTTATTTTTTGTAGATCTCCAGATTTGTTCACTTTTCCATTTTTCGAGTCTAATTGCTTTCAGATGAGGTGTAAACCAGGTGTTCACATGTTTTTTAGGTTTACTCTTTCTGAGTTTTAGGGGAGCTATGATGTCTAAGGATGAAGTAATTATCTTATTGTATTCCTCTACCAAAGTAAAAGGGTCTGTCTGTCTGTTCTGGGAGTGAGTTCAAGGTGGGGAGGATCAGGGGAGACAATTTATCGGCAGTGATATCCAGATTAGTTGATATGTAAATGCTGAAACAGGCCATTTGGACGGGGTATTAATCCTGTGATTCTTCTTATTATATGCACAGCTGTAAACTTCTGACACACGATGCAATTCACATCGAACTATGCAACGTGTTCCAATCAATTGGGAACAAACCAGTCCTCTGCAATTGTGGCAGCAAGACTTTCTCGGGTTATATGTGCAGGGTAATGCAGCAGCCCAAGTGTGATTTTCAGCTTGGCTTTCCAGTGCTTTCTTGTCTCCATAGTGCTTCTGTGGGTGATATTGAACATCCCCTATGTCTCCATAGTGCCTGCTCTTCCTGTCAGGCTCTGCTCTGTAGCTCTATTAGTTTGCGTAATTGACAGCATATTAAAGGCTTCTTGCACTAGCATGCTTTTACTCAATACCTCTTTAACATTTTGAGTGTCGTAAACATTTTGGAGGAATATGCAACCATTTTAGCTTCGATGTCTGCTGCTTCATTTCTGTGAGAGATAAAGTCTGTTTGTTTAATATGCACTGGCCATTTTACGACCGCTATGGCTAATGGTAGTTGTAGTGCCTTAATGAGCCTGTCCAATAGAGGTACATGTTGCGCTGGAGTGAAGTCTGCGCAGAGATAACCTCTCCTTTTCCAACATGACAGCCCTGTGTGTACGGTTGACGTCACGTAGGTGGAGTCACTTTACACCGTCACTTCCTAAGTGCTACCAATTCTTCTGCCTGTGCTGAAAAATAAGACGGTAGTCTTGCACTTGCCACTACCCCAAATTCACCATTTAATCTGTGTCTTACAACTGCAGATCCTGAATGCCTCTCCCGACTAGTTTGGTCGATTTTCGAAGAACCATCAATAAAGAGAATCTCCCCTCCAGCTAAAGCATTTTCCTTCACACAGGGTGTATCATCATCAAATTCAACATTATTAGCACAGTCATGCACATGATCACCTTCTTTTACCGGTTCTGCTATAAATGTGGCTGGGTTCACTATGTTACACCTTACAATTTTAATCACTGGATTAGAATTCATCACTTCGTAAACCGAAGCTCATTGTGGTGTCAATGTAACTTTGGGTTTCTCTAAAATGGCAAATAAGGCATGCTCCACATATAGCATCGTTATACAGCCCATGGTAATATTTGTGGACTTCTCAATCGTGAATGCAGCAGCAGCCAGGATTGTTGGAAAATGTTCTCTCATGACTGGATCTAACATCCCACTGTAATATGTCAAAAGCTTGTACTCTAGTGTGTGAGCACTGCTGTCATGAATGACCCATTAGTGTGTGAAAAAAAATACAATTCATCACTATAATTGGGATTCCCAAATCTGGAGCTGTACACAATCCTTCCTCCATTGCTTCAGTCCATTCTATCTTTTCCTTACCAATTTGCACTTTCTTAAGTGCTTTAAACAGTGGTTTTGTGTACGTGCTGTAATCGAACACCCAGGCTCTGAAATAATTGCATAAGACAGAAATTGCTGCATCTGCCTCATTGTATTTGGCTTTGGTGTCTTCATGATAGCATCAGCTCTCTCAGGTGCCAGTATCCTTCCTTCATGTGAAATTTACTGGCCTATGTACAACACCTCTTCCTGGCAATACTGTAATTTCTCCTTATCTACTTTGTATCCTTTGTTTGCCAATATAGTCATTAACTGCACTGAGTCCTGCCTACATTTGTCCTCTGTTTCACTACAGATTAATATCTCATATATGTATTGAATTACTGAACTCTTCAGCTCAATGTTACCTAAATCCATCTGTAGGACTCTGTTAAAGATCAACAGAGACTCACAGTACCCATGAGAGAAACGAGTATGCGTTAGTCTCTTTTGTCTAAACGTAAAGGAAGTAAGGTCTAGCGAGTCTTTGTGCAACGGGATCGAGAAAAACACTTTTTTCAAATCGATAACAGTTAAGTACATAGCTTCAACTGGGATACTACACAATATTGTCACAAGATTCACAACTATTGAAACCTCTGCTTCTACAACCTTATTAAGAGGGCACAAGTCCTGGATAAATCTCCAAAATCCACCTTTAGATTTTTTAATTGGATACACTGCAGTTTTGCATGGAGAATCCGATGGCACTAGGAATATGCCTTCATCAGCCCCTCGAGACATGGGGTACTGTTTTGCTTGGGGTAAAATTGCTCCTGGCTTAAGTTTTATTTAATTCTCCTCTATTCCCTTCAATAGACCAAAGTCATATGGGCCTGTTTTCCAAACGACACTTGGCACCTTTACTATGTCTTCGTGAAAGAACACAGGTCTTTGCCGCATCAGTGCCATTCGCTGTGGGACTTCCCTTTTCTCGATCTTAATCTGGTATGTAATGCTTATAAAAAACACTACCTCATCAGCTATACATTCATCTCTGAACATATCTTCATCTGTAGTAATACACAACCAGCCTTGATATGGAGTGGACCAGGCGAGTAATTGGAAATAATAATGTTGATTACTTTTGTCCTCAATCTTGTTGGTGCTGCCTACACGGGTGTTTGTTTGCTCCCAAGGCTGCAGAGAGCTTTAAACATCACAATAAAGAAAGAATTCAAACACTTTTTGACAGGCGCTCCAACATGAATGTTTTATTAGTCTTTTGTTGTAGAAAAATGTCTGTACTGTTTATACAGAATTACAAGGATTCATTTTTGCTTTTTTTGCCCTTGACACGTGTTTCCCCACTTTACTTTCAGTGGTTCTTAAGGAGGCATATGTACATATATAGCTTTTGTGAACAAGAAAAAAGAAAAGGAGAAAAATACATTTTTCTACAATTTTTTATAAAAATAATCGAGATATTGATAGACTGGTCAGTTAATATGATCAAACATTTCTAGAAGTTCCTTAATATTAGGAACAGACCAGGCGCCTTAAACATTTTGCATCAGATTAACCAAGATTGAACCAAATTTTTACAAGTGAATTTCTCATTCATAAACATAAGGAAAGGATTCTGAACATGAGAGAATATATAACAAAAATGTGTCTTACTGGTTAATTATTTCTTGTGACTTGTAGGTTGTAATTAGAATGGTAAATTCCTGGGCATCTGTAGATTTGTTTTTTTGCTGAAGTTTCTGCTCCTTTTGTAGTACAGGGCAGTCCCTATTTATTTTAGAGAGAGAAACTTTATTTATCAAAGGATTGGGGTAAACCATCCTGATTATTTCCAAAAATATACTTGCTAAAAATAAGAGAATGGCCACTGAGGCAGATTGTTCTCAGATTTGTTTTACCTGGATTTCTCCTAGGATGCGATTCCGCCGGATTCTGGTTTGTAGCTGGAACTGCTCGTTTTTGCCATCTAAGATGGCCACTTTTTATGTGCGTGAGATGACGTCATCCGTAAGGTCACGTGATTAACGTGACCACGCTTTTTGATGCCATTTTGGAACGGCTATTGAAATTGTATCGATAGTCCTTGTTCGAGAAGTTACCTTTGGTAGCAATGTTATTTAAGATATCAGTTTCCATGTGTTCAGATAGGAACTGATATTCTTCTAGCTATTGTTGTTTGTTCTTACAAATTGGCCATGCTATACAGATTGGTGTTAATCAGGCGGCTATCTGATTGGGCGTGTTATCACGTGACAACGTCATCCACCATTGGGTGAAATTACCAAAATCGCGCTGTGCCCGCTAATGTTGTGTTAAATACTAGTTATAGGTTTGATTATTAATCTCATTTTTCAATTTTGGAATTGATAAAAATCTGTCTAATCAGTTTTGCTTGTGAACCATTATTTGCAGTTAGTTTTCAAACAAGTTATGGTAAGTGGCATGAAAAAGATATTGGTAATAATATTGGTGAATTAACATCAATCGTTGGTATTGCTCTAATGAGCATGCTAAATCGTATTAAGCTGATCAAATTCTAAACATTTTCTGAAAAAAACATCAATTTTAAAGAACATTTCTGTAGCTGTTTAGAGGTTGCTTAGTAGTTGGAAAAAATAATCATGCATATTTGTATAAACATCTGATGTATGAGTGTTTTTTTAATAAGAAGTGACATAGTTCATGGTCCGCATTTAAACCTGTATATGTGCTGTCCATATAGAAAATCCAATTAGCTTCCATTTTGCGTAGTTGTTTTTCTCTGTTTCCTCCTCTGGTAGAGATAATGGGCCTCATTACACGGAAGGCGGTAATGGTTAACGGCCACCGTTAATGGTAACGGTGACCGTTAACCATTACCGCCTTACTACGAGGTCCCTTAGCGGGTTGGTGCTTTAACGCCTGCGTTTTGCAGGCGTTAAAAACCAACCCACTAAGGGACCTCAGAGCTAATTACGGCACCGCAAAATCGCGGTGCCGTAATTAGCGCCTTCCCCATTCCCATAGAGCCCTATGGGGCAGAAATGGGAATGGGGAAGGGCATTGGCGGAAGGGGGATTTACCGCCCCACCAACCTTGGAATGGGGCGGTAAATCCCCTTTCCGCCAAGGCGATGCCAGTATTTTACCGGCATGAGCCATGGCACTAATAGCTCCATGGCTCACCGCCTTCCGTGTAGTGAGGCCCCAATGACTTGTTCTATGCCAAAAAATCTTATCAGGGCGATATCTTCCTCTGTTATGTCAGTTAATCTGTATCCCTCTTCAAGAGCCATCACTGTCCTCCATGATCTGCCTTCGTCATCTACTCCTTCGAGCATTGCTATCTCCCCTCCTACTATGGCTGCTTCCAATTCTATAGGAATAGTCTGCCCTTCTTCCTCATCCATTGGTACTTGTGGTCTAAATAAAAATTCATCAGGTATCCTCACAATTTCCCCTACTAATCCAGGTAGCCATGTTAATAAAATGGAACTCCTCATAGACATGTCCTTCAGGCTGTTAGTACTGGGAAACTATGTTTCCGTTAGTTTTCGACTATGTTGCCATTTCTTGGTAACTTTTTAACAGTGCACAATGTACCCTCTAGTACTGTGCACTAGAGTCCCTTTTTGTTTTATGGCCCTAGACACCCTTGAAGGATTTTTTGGTCATTGTACAAATGTGCCTTGGATGAATTGGTGGCAACAGTTACTTTTCATAATGTTCGACTCCTTTTTACTGAGTTAAAGTGTGTTAACCACGTTTGGCTCAGGACTGTGGCCAGGTGTGAAAATGGCCAAGCCACAAAGTCTTTTCTTCTGTCCCATGGCCATTTTGCCCCTTGCCTTTACCCAGGTCGAGTAACCTGGGTTTTCCTTATTTGAGCATACAGCCTCCCGTAAACCCCGATCTCTTTCATGGGGTTCTGCCTGTCACGTATGTGTGCCCAGGAAGAGGGCTGGGACTGACTCATTCCCATCAACACTGCTGGTGCCAGGATGTCTGGAGTGCCTGAATGACTGGGACCACCATGGTCCATGATTGGTCCACATCTGGGATGCCTGCAAGAGAGTAGATCTTCTATTGCAAGTCCTCGATTTTGGCGCAAATCTAATTTTGGATAAGAGAAGGGGCTCTTCAGCCATTCCAGGTCGATCACCTCTGTTCTCACCGAATTACAGAAGGAGACAAGTCTTCTACATGAAGAAACGGACTTGTGAAACCGCCGGAGATGCTTTGCAAGGTTTTGGTACCCTTCACCCTCAGCTGTTCCGTCAGACCCCTGCTTTCTTCTACGATCAAGAAGGCCTGCCAAGGTGCTTCGCCCCTTTAGAGTAGTGGGAACAACTACTCTCAGCTCCCCTGCTTACCCACCAAACAAGCCCGTTTGGAAATGTTAATGGGCCATCTAGCGAATTGCCAGTTCTACCTCAGGGTAACGAAGCACCACTACTAGTGACCTTGACTAAACTGACAGAGTTTGGTCCGGACTGTGCCAAGGGTCGATGAATACTTGCATAGCTTATCGGTTGCTCCCTGGCACAGCCAAGTGTTTTTACGCACGATTATCCCTTAAAAGTTCTCGAACTTGACTGAGTTAGCCTGAACTCCCTAGCTGTTCTGACCACTTGAATACTGCTTTGCCGCCAAGGGCAGGGCCTACACGAATAGTGGGAATGTATTCTTCGTTGTCTCAATCCCCTTCCTGACTTGCTACAGCCCTACAAATTAGACCCGCTTTTTGTTTCAACTGCGTGATCGTGCATTTTTACACACAACTGTACAGTTGAGCACAAGGCTCCTCTCTTCTTAGGGTTGGACTTGAAAGTTAGGGAACAAACTCTGACAGATTACCTACTGCCATTTGTATACTACACGTAACCCTTTCTTTACAGGTTGTGGTTGTAGCTTGTAACTGAATCACACTAGTAAATGTAATCTATATATACTCTATTGATTAATGATTGTGTGATATTTGTTTTTTTATTGCTAAAGTTACTTGTGTCTATCTGGTGCGACCGGCAATAAATGTATAGATATTTTTCATATACACTTGTCTACGAGTAATTTGTGATTCATTACTGTGTGCGCTCATTGTGGGCTTCTGATCACTCTCACCCCTCCTGAGACTTAGTCTTGACCCCTGCCAAGCTGCCTAGGTTGTTCTGGTTTGTCCAGAAGGTTCCCCTGTTTCACTAAACCGAGGGTGGCCTCCTAAACATCTGGCCACCAGGTCAGAGCTTAGAAATCCATCTTAACACCAGCTATCAGGAATAGGCAGGTTGGGCCCTGTGAACCCTCGGATATACCATGCCGGGATCTCGGCCAGCAGGTGCTTATCCTCTCTTGGGTGTCGAAGAGCACAGGTTCTGAACAGAGGCCAAGGCACCCTTACTACGAGGCAGCTCAATGTCTGATATCAGGCCCTTTACTTTAAATGCCCCTATTTATTTTAGCATCGAACTATTGTTCTCCCAAAATTTTAAATCCCACTTGTGCTTTTAAATTGTAATTCTTTACAGTGTGTTAAAAACGACACAAAAAAGTGGGACCGGACCCTAAGCTCCTTGCAGGGGAGCGCTGAATGGAAAGCGCAAGCAAGAAGGTGTGGCCTTTGGGACATCATGGGGTGTGGCCTAATGCGCACGTACACAAATGAAATGTCCATGTTCTGTTGGGGAGAGACGTGTACAACCTGCAGCCAGCCGGTTCTAACTCAGGGTGCATCCGGCTGCATCACCGCCCCGACTCTGCACTGGCTCATCATCTCATCATCGTCAACTCCTGTCTCTTACATGGCCACAACCCCTCCACCCTCAAACTAGATCATGTCTCCCCTCCTCAAGAAACCGGTACTCGACCCTATCTGTTGAATCCCTCGGACAGACTAGACTCTTACAACCACAACACCCTCTGACCCCAATATTCAGGCGACACACAAATATACTTCCAAATCTCCTCCCTCTCAGAACTCCACACCCTCTAACACTGTCATTCCACGGTCACCCTTTGGATGGCCACTTCGTTCCTCAAACTTAACCCATCCAAATGGAATGCCTTCTCATCTTAACCGCAGGCACAAACCCAACCTCACCCCACGGATGAAAGAACTCACCACGGATATCCTACACGCATCCCACACCACATAGCCTCATTACGACCCTGGCGGAAAGTTACCGCCAGGGCCGTGACTTTACCGCCATGGTGCTAACTACGTTAACACCATGGCGGTAAGGGGATTTACCGCCCCATTCCGACCTTGGCGGGGCGGTAAATCCCCAATCCCCATTTACCCTTCCCCATTCCCATTTTTGCCCCATAGGGCATAATGGGAGTGGGGAAGGCGTTAATTACGCCACCGTAAATTACGGTGGCGTAATTAACACCAAGTTCCCTTACCGCCATGGATTTTTACACCCGCTAGAAGCAGGTGTAAAATCCGCCATGGCGGAAAGGGAACTCGTGATTGGCGGTAAGGGGTCGGCGCAGCTAACGATGGCGCTAACCCCTTGTCTCCAAACATGCAAACTATAGCCACACCTCAGACACACAATAATACTTATGCTTCCCTTTGGCGACTTTGGGGCCTCAGACCAGGCACTACTTCTCTCCAAGCTGGACTGCAGACATGCTAAGGAACATGTGACCTTCCACAGGAGGAAATGAACAAGGACATCAATGGATTCCTAAAGCAGGACAGTTTCCCACGCCAGCCTTAGAAATGATCCTGGGCACCAATGGAAAAGTGGCCCACAGTTGCAAATGGCTGTTCATTCCTTTATTTACACTGTGTGAATAGCAACCGAGGGGGAGTATTTTGATAAGTGTGATCCAAATTGTGCATTTTAAAGAAAATGTAGTCATCAGCACTGGTCAAAACTACTAGCCGCAGAGGGAATGAACTCCTCAAACTGGCCCAGTTGCAGTTTCCCTTCCATGAAGATGCCAGAATTCCAATGCAGTTAACATGCATTAAAGGGTAAGAGGGTCTACCGACGTGGCTTTCAAAGGCGACCCCAAATATCCCCCAGTAAAGCAACAAGCGAGGACACCCTGGGAGTCCAACGGCCAGAAATATATAGATGTCAGCCTAGTGCCATGTGGGGTTTACAGAATAAAGCACAGCACGATCCTCTATCTGTGAGAGTTTAAATGAGGGCACGTCACGCGCGCAGGGGACTTCAACCTGAGGTCCATAACAATGCAATGGGGCCCATGTATGTAGAAGTTACTACCAATAACTCGGATTTACTCCTGAATTACCGGGCGTAAATCAGGAGTAAATCCACGTTACTCCCACTAGGTTTACGGCAGTGGCAGGTCAGAGGAATGTATTCGTAAATCACCCTCATACCATATAAGCACATAAGGACCTTTCATGTTTTCTGTTTGCAATACTACTCATCCATTTTATTAGATTTCTAATTCCTGAATGGTGGAGTGAGCAGACAGGCTCACTGCAAATAATCCTAACCATGTTCAGTGGAAGGCAGGCCATGAAGTATGTGTGTGTGGGAGCGGAGTCAGGGAGGACCGGCAGCCAGGTTGCCCCTGTGCCATCCATGCCCCGCCACACAAAATAGCATTCATGCACACAGACATTTGCACACACAAAGAATTAGTCTCATAGGCAAAGGAAGTCAATACAACTTGGCTTGAGTTTAAAATAGGCCACAACCAGCCAGCCAGTCATTGTTAATGTTAGGGGGTCCAAATAAGAGGGGGGAAGTCCCCCACTTTAGAAGAGAGCACCCGCTTGCACCTGACTCCTAGATAAGGGGTGCCCAAGGCTTATCACATTTCTGTGGCAAACCTCTGTTGCTTTTTGCACCCATCACCTTTCTCCCCGGGCCCACCCTAGATTCAGGTCTACTTAGTTATGAGGTGGTTTGGCCCACTCAGTGGGTCCATGATTTGTGGCACAATAGGATCCCACTGACACACCTCAGGTCTGTTTCACTCAAAGGGCAAATGGTGGTAGGTGAGAGTTCACAGACCCCGAATGACAGCGCTGCATGACCTCTCGTTTCTAGTAACTCAACATGCCTACCCTGGCAGTGTCTACATGAGAGCCTATTCACTCCAGAGAGGTTGGTGTCACCAGGCCTCTGGTGCGGACAACAGAACTCAGTCCTGAGCACCATTTCCATCTAGGAAGGGGTGGGGGGGCGGAAGGGGTCAGGGTACCCCTTGGAATGGTTGTGCTGTGACCTTCAATGCCCTTCCACGCAATATGCACAAACAGAAATTTGGACACAGAAAAATTAGACCCATAACTAAGCAAAGAAAGGCAGAACAGCTTGGCTTGAATCTGACATAGACCCAAGCAAGCACATTATTATTAAAGATATAGGTTCAAATGAATGGGATGAAACCCCCATGGAGAGGAGCACCTATTTCCACCAGCCACCATGATGGTGACCATCTAAAGGGTATGCGAGTGGCTTGTAACATTTCTGTGGCGAACACCCATTCATTCATGCTGCCATCATCCTTCCCAATGCAATTTTAAGCAATACAGGCATTTTTTATTACTAAAAGATGGGACATTTTGCAAGAGTATATATCATAAACATGCATAGGGCGATTACATAGATGAGAAAAAGGCAATGGGCGGAAACCATTTTTAAAAGTCTAAACACATTGATGAAAAGTAATTGGGAAAAAGGAAAGGTGCCTTGCTCAAATGGAGGTGCCTCACACCCTTGTGATACGCAGTATAGACATGTTTGTAGCAGCTGGAAGAGCTGTAAGACGTTTCAGTGCACTACCAAAAGGAAGAGCAGATGCACACAGTTTATTTTCATAGAATCTGTAACAAGGAGAAGGCTAGGAATTATGTCAGAAGGGGGAAATTGAGTGAGTGAAGAAGGAGAGAGAAAGATGGAGGTGAGAAAGGAACAGACAGGACAGGGAAGACAGAGATTGCAATAAAAGCATGAGAGTGCTATAAGTAATCGGATAGTGAGAATATTATTAATTAAGGACAGAAAGAGGAAGAATGGGACATGCACCACAATACAGTACAGAGTCATACGGATATTACACATGCAGACTCAAGCATAGGCACCAAAGCCACAGCACATTGGCAATCTCCAAGAGCGGGGACAACATTTCCCCTATTGCACAGCATAGAATCATAAAGAAATGTGCCCAAGATCACACAATTTGTGAGACATGCGCCGAGAATAAAAATGTAATTATGAATGCAAATGACATAAAACAGTAGGTTAACATAATAGCAAATGACTCTAGATTAAGCACAGCAAATATTTATGGGGAACAGCAATAATTAATAAGGTAAAGTACTTGTTTCAGTAACACTATTAAAAGTGCATGTATTGATGCAGATATTTGTATCTAGAATGGGAAAGCATCAGTAATGAGAGGAAGTGTTCTCAATAGCACCAGGACTAATGTTACACACACTAGAGATAGGAGAGCATGATATATTTTATAACAAATTAACAAATGTATTGAGCAAAGATCTCAGTAAGTAACTAGGGGATAACATGCTCTATTTGTAGGGATTAATTATGTAAACACACAAGAAATCACACTACTATTTTTAAGGCCTGAACATGTAAAGGAGTGTGCCATTAGGTAAAATATTTTTTTATAGAGAAAACACCCAGATTAGCATAAATTTCAAGAATAAAGAGTACATTATTGAGATCTCTTATAGGGTTTATTTAGATAAAACATATTCATGAATGAGAGCAAGCAGGCTGGGAGCTGCACTAATTAAGGAACACAACCGGAGAACAGTAATGGCTCTTGCTAAAGAACGCAGATATATTAATATTTTAACAAACAAAGGCTTGTTTACTGGAAATGTATTTAGCAGTTAAGGATTACAAGGAGAAACAGGGAGAGTTTGGCACAAGTATTGAGCACGTTGTGGATCACTATTATACATGATGAATTGGCTCATAAGAAGAAGTAAAGAGAAATGGAATTTGGAGATATGAAAAGGGAAGACATTTTGCACGAGATTTGGGAATAAATAGGGATAGTTAGGTTAGAGTTCTTGTCACGATATGGTTATGAGGAGGGGGAGTGACGTACACATGCACGTAGAAACTGAACATATGTACCCCCAATAATAGATATGCCATCCCTACATCAGAATATAATTTAATAGATAGGTTATTGCGGGGCAAAAGGGCCTCCTTTCAGATTGTTTGATAAAAAGATTCCTATATAGGAGTAAATGGTTGTGAAAAGTCAAGTGAAACAGTATTTCACTTTTAGAATGTGCCACACACACACACACGCACGCACGCACGCACCCGCGCACACACGCACGCGGGCGCGCACACACACACACACACACACACACACAGTCCCCCCCCGACACAGGGTCAATTCACATAGAAACAACTTTAGGTAGTCAAATAATTAAATACCACAGTGAGAACACACATATAGGCTGCCTTCTCTTTACATTAGGACCTCCAGTTAGAAACATTATGTCCTTCTGAAATACAATATAAGAGAACATGGGGGGCCTGCTGGGAGAAACCTGAGGGTATTCTCCCAGGTAGACCTGGAGAATCCCTCATGCAGGTGGCCAGGGAAGGGCTGGCGCTCCCACATCCCATCCCTGGGGGTGGACGAGTGAGGGAGGGTCACCTGGGTAGGGGAGCCCGGGGTCATGCTCAGGGGAATGCCCAAAGGGAGACAGTGTTATACAGGGGAAGAAGGAGGAGAGGACTCTGAAGCCTTTGTAGGCTGTACCACATCTGCTTCCCTTCCTCCCATTGAATCTCTCTTGCTCAAATTCAACAACCCATATGTATATAACAAATCCCCTAGGATCCCAAACCCTGTTGCATTTAGAAACTATCTCTCCCAGAATCCCTGGTTTCCTGTTTCCCACCCGAATACTCCGAATCATTCTTCACCACATCCCGCTGATAATTCATTCTCAAAGACCCAGTATACTTTGACTAAACACTACCGTTCCCACAATCCCCCAGTTCATTTCACGATAATAATCATGTTCATTCCCGTTTGTTTCACAAACCCTACCAATCTCGTCCTTCTGATTTTACCAATCCCCCTAGTATGAGGGTTATAATTCCATATAACACCTTTTCCGCATCCTACCCTGTAGGATACTCATCAACTCTACCACCTACCCCCCCTTTTCTAAAACAACAACTTTCCCGTACCATGAAAAACAACGGACTAACAACAGAGCCATTTACCTGACATGTCCCAACACAGTGGTCAGGCAAATTCAGGCTATTTAGCAGAACCACAAACACCTGACGGCTCTTTCCTTTCCACTCAGGGATAAAAGGTGGAGCAGGAGAGCATATTATGAGGAAGGCAGACCGCACAACGAGACAGTTATCCCAGGGCGGCAGTTCAAGAGGAGGAGAAAAGCGGCCAGAACCAAAGGGGCAACAAGGAGAAAAGCAACCTTGCCCTTTCTGACCCAGACCCTCAAAGCATCCGTGGAAGGAATCATAAGACAACGAACAATAGCCAAGGTGTGTTGCAGCAGATGTCAAAGGTACATGCAGCCCGCCTACGCTGATAAGCGGAGCAGAAAGGGACACTTGCTACCGTGGTACTTTCCTTGACTCCAGATACAAGGAAAGCCAAGCGGGTCATCACAGCTGGTGAGTCGAGGGGAGAACCGATAAGAAACTGAACTGTGTTGAAAGAAAGTTGCAAAAAGCCAAGTTAAGGAAAGTACAAGGAATTGTTGACGTCTTAGGGGAAAACCAGCTGCAGAAGGGTCCGGCACCACGTGCTCATTGAGATACTCTGGTTGATTCTCTGTTTTGTTGAAACTAACAATACCAGAAGTCTTTAGGAGAGCCGCAAGGAAGAGGTCAAAGTGATCATACAGGGGTCTAGCAACATCCCCTGTAAAGCCGAAAGTCTTTGACTGGCACGTAATTGGGAAGCTATGGGAGACGAATCCTGCATAGTGAGAAAGAGAAAGAACTGTGTGGTTGGCAAGAGTGAACCCTATGGAGGGATGCCGATATAAAGGGTCGAAGCCTGATGCCTCAATGAACATTGCGTTGACAAAGAGTGAACCCGACAGACGGATGTCCACAGTGAACTGTTTAAAAAGACATTAAGACTTGTGAATGCACAGGTGAAATTGATCTGGGAAACATTTGAGAAGAGTCTGAGTCCGGAAGATGGTATCCAGGGGTGAAAAGCCATCACCCACCATCACGTGAATGTAACAGAGAAAAATGTTTGAAGGCAGGCCATAGTGAACCCTATGGAGTGAGGCCGATATTCAAGAGGGTTCTGACCCCAGAAGAGAGGGACCCAGGGGTGAAGAAAGTACAAGCCATAGTGAACCCGATGGAGGGAGGCTGACATTCGAGAGGGGTCTGAGCCCAGAAGAGGGGGACCCAGGAGTGAAGAATCATCATGCCAAGTGCAATCAGAAAGGAACGTTTGTTTGTTATTGTTAACCTACCAGGCCCTCGGAAGCAAGATACTTAACTACAGAAGGTTCTGATATTGCTAGGAACTTTTTGTGGATCTGGACCCAGAATAGGTGGATACAGGGGTGAAAAGTCATCACCCAACGTACATACGTAAACTAACTTTTTGATTGTTAGTTTGAACACCTCAGGTCCTCGGAGGCAAGAGACTTTTTGTAGAAAAGAGACTTAACCACCTGAGGTCCTGATAACTGAGAATGGAACTATAGTCTCATGCTGGGAAAGCTTGATCGTGTGCCATGATCTGGAGTCCTGCCTTGTCCCGAGTTCAAAACTTGGGGAAGGAAGACCCCCGGCTACCACATCCTGACTTATCATTTGTAAGCACTTCTTTCTTTCTTGTAAACCCTATCCCACATTTTTTTTGTATTTAGTGGAAAGGACTGGCAATAGTTATTTTTTTTTTAGTATGGTCCCTTTTATTTGACAAGACACCACTAGCACTGCCTTATTATTATTTGATGGTCGGAGCTTGCTCCCATCTTAGATGTAGGTTTAGACTAGGCATTTTTCCAACCCACCTATACAGTTTAATAAACACCCTTTAACTGTGATCAGTTGTGTCTGTCTTTACTGTTGCTACCATGAGTACCTTACATATGGTGTCAAAAGTGGGATTTGAATCAATTGAAACAAATTGGGGACCCTACCAAAATAGAGAGCAGAATTTCAGGAAGACCAGCCCTGAGGATACCGATCTGCCTCCCAGAGACTCCACCTTTAGCATGGGGGTTACCTTTCTCCCTTTAATGCCCCAGGTGATTTCCCCTGAACAGTCAAGAGTAGAGGGCAATAGTTATCACCTTCAATGCCCCCAAAAGATCTGATACCAGAGAGAGATAAACCTGTGATCTCCCTGGGCTTGCAAATGGATTGTTCTACCACTTCAGCCATCTACGTTGTACCCCAAAAGAAGAAGCGTGTAGGGATGTTTCCCTTCTATCTTGTGGAGATGAGTTGAAATTTGCTTTCCTTAATTACTCTCATACTCCCAGAGATATTCATCTAGGTGAAATACTGGGGCCCTTATATATGAAAACCTGTGGGACTCTCCCTCTAAAAGAACCACTAAAACCCTGGTGGGTTTGATGAGCCTCTGATCGATCATCCCTTCCTCTCCCCTTAAGGCCCAAATCCTGAAACGCAGGAAATGGAAGCCCTAATGGACCATCATCTCCCTGGGCATAGGAAGTACATAATCTGTCGCTAGAGAAATTACTCGCAAATCCAATCTAGGGGAAAAGAAAAGGTATACAGGACACATCAAAGTCACACATTTTTTGGACAGAGGAAGATGGAAATTTGGGAAGTGTAGAAAATGAAACACCCAGAGAACCCGAGTTGAGGAAAATACCCAAAGAGAACCCAATATATGAGCGCTTGGTGGAAATACCATCTCATGAAACATCAGGAAGAGGTTTAGAGGCCCCTTTTTCAGAAAACAAAATCCAAGGACCCCGTCCTTACTATTCAGAGGGAATAAGTAGAGATGAACAAATAAGAGAAGGGATAAGAAACTCGAATAGGAGGCTACAAAGGGAATCCTATATTAACCAAGAAGAAAAAAACCTAGAAAGTAATGATACCCTCAGGGATGTCATTTCACCAGAATTCCAGGGGTAGCGGAAGTGACATCACATGAACCATGACCTCTGGTGACATCACAGGAAGTGATGTTAGTTGATGCCACCCCAAAGTGGTATCACGGGAAGCAATGGAACACGACCTTTCACCCCATGACAAAACAGGAAGTGGCATCACATTGCATTGTTCTTAAGTACACTGCGAAAAATATGCTTACAATATCACTATAATGTGATATACATTTCATACAAGAAAGGATTGCCATATGTATCATTAAGATCAGTGTGTATAGGCCCATATTACCAAATTACTCTGAATGCAAGCAGACTTCCATGGCCCAATGATAATGATGTGTTATTATACAGCACCTAAGCTTAAGCACTTTATATAAAACAAATATACATACAATATCACCCAACCTGTGTTGGTACTCATTTATCGACCTCAGAAGGATGAAAGGCTGAGTTGAGGTGTTTAAGAACAGACTAAAATCAGTGACTCACCCCCTGAAGTGTGCCTGAAATAAACCTTTAATGAGTCTAGCAATTATTGTGCAGAATTCCAGAAAGACAAATGATGTTTCATTCCTATTCTTTCTTATTTAGGGTCACTGCTGAAAGTGCAAGACTTGTGGAACCGCTGTTTTTAGTTTTTTTGTTTGTTTTTAGAGGCCTGAACAAAAAAGCCAGCTACTCCATAAGCAAAGAGCCACTTGGCGCTGCATACATCCCATGAGTTTGCATTAAAATAAAAAGAAATACCTTTTTTATTTTAGGGGTAGCAAGAGTGACCACAGCGTTAGCAAGGTAGACTTCAGAGGTCACCGTTGTGACCCCTGGCCACCCCTAAATGACGTCCGTGGATGCCCTGAAAAACGTTTTTAGCCCCTTGACTAAGGCTAGGAGGAGATAAACATCTCTAATCTCTCTTGATGAATCAGAAACAGAGGTTTGTCCTGAAAAGATAGAGGAGGAGTTCATGGAAACTCAAGAAAGGGGGAGGAATTTCGAGAGAGAAAGAGAGAGGAGAGCACTTTTGAACTCATCTCCCATGCAAGCCTTGATCAACTGGGAAAGGGTTAAAAGTCCCAGCGGTAACAATCCCAGTAATATGCTGGAAGGCTTGGACCAACAATTTAGGTGTTCCATTGTGAAATTTCCACATGAAACACCATTGTCCAACCGGCATAGGGAAAGGAAAATGGAGTCTGGGAGTCTCTCTACCAGCATGAACACAGCCCATCGACCTGTTCTTGGGTGGATGGCCCCTGGGAGAGTCTCAACCAAGTCTTTAGCTCACTGTCCCTTTCACAGAGGAGAAATATCCCTGCATATCAGTCTTTGTCCTGCTCGGGGGCAGTCCAGCACCGAAATTCTAGGCAGTTCTCTTCTGGACAAGAGTACCAACAGCAACCCCAGACACGAGTTTGGGCCTAGTCGGGCCTCATCAGTGAGGTGGAGCTGTGCCTCTCTAAGAACAGGGAGCAAAGGGTCCACGTCTGGATTCCCCTGGTAACTTAGGGTGATGCCCAAAGTTACTTAATATGCACACAAAAGGGGAGTCTGGGAGTGTCTCTACCAGCACGAACACAGCCCATTGACTGTTCTTAGGTGGATGGGCCCTGGGAGAGTCTCAGCCAAGTCTCCCAGAACCGCCTCTGTTTGGCCTAGGGGAAGGGTATGTGAGAAACCTGAGGGAATTCTCCCATGCAGACCTTCAGAATCCCTTATTCAGCTGGCATGGGAAGAGCTGGCTCACTCACATCACAATCCTGGGGTGGACAAGCGAGAGAGGATCACTGAGGTAGGGGAGCCCGGGGTTATGCTTAGGGTAATGCCCCAGGTGAGATGTGGTATTATACCAGAGAAAAAGGTGAGGAGGACGGAGTCCCTGGGGCTTTTGTATGCTGTACCACATCTGCTTCCCTTCCTTCCATTGAATCTCTCTTGCCCAAATCCAGCGACCACTCGTATATAAAAAATCCCCTAGGATCGCAAACCCTGTTGCATTTAGAAACTATCTCTCCAAGAATTCCTGTTTTCCTGATTCCTACCCAAATACTCCAAATCATTCTTGTACACGTCCTTCTGATAATTCATTCCTGAACACCCAGTCTACTTTGAAAAAACTCTACCATTGCCCCAATCCCCCCAGTTCATTTCACAAAAATAATCCCTGCCATTCCCGTTTGTTTTACAAACCCTACCAGTCTCGTCCATCTGAGTTTACCAACCCCACGAGTATGAGGGTTATAATTCCATTTACCACCTTTTCCCCATCCTACCCCGTAGAATACTTAGCCACTCTAACACCCACTTTTCTAACACAACCACATTCCCATACCGTGAAAAAGTCTGACAATTTAGCAGAACCACACACACCTGACGGCCCTTTCCTTTCTCCATTACGAGTAAAGCAGACCGCACAACAAGACAGCTATCCCATAGCGGCAGTTCAAGAGGAGGGGAAAGGTGGCGAGAACCGAAAGGGTAACAAGAAGAGAAGCGACCTTGCCCTCTCCGACCCAGACCCGAAACGCCTCTGTTGTAGGGATCATAAGACCACGAACAATAGCCAATATGTGTTAAAGCATATGTCAATGGTACACAGAGCCTGCCTACGCTGATAAGCGGGACAGAAAGGGACACTTGTGGCCATGTTACCGCCCTTTATTCCAGATACAAGGAAAGTCAAGCCGTTCATCACAGCCACTGAGTCGAGGGGAGAGCCGATAAGAAACCAAACTATGTTGAATGAAAGTTGCCAAAGCCAAGTTAAGGAAATTAACAAGAACTGTTAACGACTTAGGGAAAAAACAGCTGCAGAAGGGTCTGGCACCACGTGGGTGCTCATAGAGATACTCTGGTTGATTCCCCTTTTTGTTGAAACTAACAATGCCAGAAGGCTTTAGGAGAGCCACATACATAAGTGGTTATACAGGAGTCTAGCAAAATCCCCTGTAAAGCCGAACGTCTTTGACCGGCTTGTAATTGGGAAGCTAAGGAAGATGAATCTGTGTGGTTGGCGAGAGTGAACCCGATGGAGGGATGCCGATATAAAGGGTCGAAGCCTGATGCCTCAATGAACATTGCGTTGACAAAGAGTGAACCCGACAGAGGGATGTCCACAGTGAACTGTTTAAAAAGACATTAAGACATGTGAATGCCATGGGTGAACTTGATCTGGGAAAAGCCATACAGAGGGAGGTAAACATTCGAGAAGAGTCTGAGCCCGAAGAGGGGTATCTCGGGGTGAAAAGCCATCACCCCATCACCTGAATGTAACTGTGAAAATGTTTGAAGGCAGGCCATAGTGAACCCGACAGAGGGAGGCCGATATTCGAGAGGGGTCTGAGCCAGGAAGAGGGGGAACCAGGGGTGAAGAAAGTACAAGCCATAAAGAACCCAACAGAGGGAGGCTGTCATTTGAGAGGGGTCTGAGCACGGAAGAGGGGGACCCAGGGGTGAAGATTCATGACCTCAAGTGCAATCAGAAAGGAACTTTTGTTTGTCATTTTGAACATACCAGGCCCTCAGAAGCAAGATACTTAATCACCAGAGGTCCTGATATTGCTAGGAACTTTTTAGGATCGGAGCCCAGGAAGGGGGATCCAGGGGTAAAAAGTCATCACCCAATCTACATACGGAAAAAACCTTTTTGTTTGTTATTTTGAATACCTCAGGTTCTCGGAGGCAAGAGACTTTTTGTGGAAAAGAGACCTAACCACCGGATGTCCTGATACCTGGGAACGGAACTGTAGTCTTGTGCTGGGAAAGCTCTAGCGTGTGCTGCGTTCCGGAGTCCTACCTTGTCCCGTGCTCAAAACATGGGGAAGGGGACCCCCGGCTACCACATCCTGACGTATCGTTTGTGAACACTTCTTACTTTCTTGTGAACCCTATCCCACACATTCTTTTGTATTTAGTTGTAAGGGTTTGCAATATCTTTTTTTTTTTAGTATGGGCCCTTTTATTTGACAAGACGCCACTAGGACTGCCTTATTATTATTTGATTGTCGTAGCTTGCTCCCTTCTTAGATTTTTTTCAACCCACCTATACAATTTATTAGAACCCTGGCAAGGGTCAATCACAATGTAACAAACATTCTGATTGGCCCTCGCCGGGGCTTTAGCTAACCGGGAATCCCTCAGCTGCGATTTCATTCCTTTGTTCCTGGCGGGGGCGTGGCAGCCCCTCAGCCAATGAGGAGGCTTGAAACTGGGCCACACGACTGGAGGCTGCCATCCTCCCCCACATGGGATTCAGTTAAGTTTTTTTTCCCCCCCTCCCCTGCAAACAATCCCTTCCCTACCCTCCCAACCCCACTTACCTTCTTATTTCTCCTTTTTCGGGAGCGAACGCACTAGGAACACTAGTATCCCAGCCCCGGCTACCAAATCCGGACCCAGCCACTTAGAGATAATAGATTCACTACATCATTACGTTGGCTACTAATTGGCTGGAATAATTCAACATGGGTGGTGTGACAAGAGGGTATTCTATTTTTTGGCCATTTACTCGCCAACCTTGGATAATTTACAAGGCATCAAGATATAATGGCGACACATGGTGGGAGGCGAGAAGTCCATGGTTTGCAATAATTCCAATTTAAATTACTCTCATCATTCCCATGCCATGTGCCCTATCTGCCTCCTTTGTATATTGGCCTTGTGTATCATCTTGTGTCTTTGTGTGTGCCATGGAGTTCTGCAGGTGTCTTATGTGTACTTGGCTTATAAAGAATAACCATTGCTCTTTATGACTGGATCATGTGTTAGGGAACCGTATTGGAAAATGATTTTCTTCTTATTTTTTGAAGTTTTAGCTAATTTTAGGGTGCATCATATATTTCTTGTGGCCACTTGGGATATCCTTTACCTATTCTCTATGGAGTCTTTGGCATTGTGATGCATCTGGCAATGTCATCTCTCCTTTCCTGGGGAAAGACTCTCCCTATGTGGCCAGGGAAAGGCAGAAGCTGCCTGATCCTGACCCTGGGGGTGGCTATCTTCAGAAGGACCACATGGGGGGTGACAACTCTCACAGGAATAGGAGAGACTCACCACATGAGACATGGGGCCTCATTACACGGATGGCGCTAAGGGATTACCGGCACCGGTAATCCCTTAGCGCCATACTACGAGGTCCCTCAGCGGGTCCCGTCCTTAACGTGTGGCCAGACCACACGTTAAGTAAGGGACCCGCTGAGGGACTTCAGGGCAATTAACGGTACCGCTAATAGCGGTACCGTTATTTTCTCCTTCCCCATTCCCAGTGAGCCCTATGGGGGCTCAAATGGGAATGGGGAAGGGCCTTGGTGAATGGGGAATTACCGCCCCGCCAACCTTGGAATGGGGCGGTAATTCCCCCATTCACCAAGGCAGAATCGGAAAAATACCGGCGGCAACCATGGCGCTAATAGCGCCATGGTTACCGCCGTCCGTGTAATGAGGCCCATGGAATTTCCCTCCCTATGTAGACACCCATAATCCTACTCTCATTCCCCAAACCTCTATGGCATATTATGGAATCCAATACGAGTACCCAGTTGTGAACAGTGGTAGAATCAGTGAATATCCATAGATAAGACTGCCAAGTAGTACTGGGACGAGAATGTGGCAAGGAACAATAATAATCACACATGCTGAGAACCCACATCTGCGGTCTAGTCACTGGAGGACTCTGATTGGTCCAGCATGGTTAAAACCATGCCAGGAAAAGAATCATGTTGTCTTCATCTCGATGCAGAGAGGGAACTCTGGGCAGAGCGGCTGAGGCAACCAGCAGAAGACAGACCAGAGAGCAGGGTCCACTCTGAGAGACCCGACCAGCCAGAGGTAGACCCAGCAGCAGAAGGTGTTGTTCCGGCAATCGAGGGTCTGCAAGGACCAGAGCAAAACTGACAGGAGCAGGTGACTCCGTTTGGAAGAACAGAGTCCGGCTGCACCAAGGTCTGTGGAAGAGGAAGGAGCAGACCGAATGCTGGCCAATGCTGAAGGAGTGCCGATACCACCGAAAAGGAGGAGCAGGAGAACCACAGTACTCACGTTGCATGGGTAGTAACAGCGAAAGGCTGCCCCAGAACTCGAAAGTCCACCAAAGTGCAGAGAAGAGCGGGATACTTTCCCAAACTACTGGTGAGTTGCAGCAAGCAAGCTCGTGAGTGATGTCGCAACAGCCGCACATAACCGCTGAAGCCAGCTGCAGAAGGTGGGATGCCGTCACACTTCATGGCAAGTGCTGCGCACGGTGGCAGAGGGAGGAAGGCCCTGTAGAGGTAAGGCCATGAATGAGCGGTTGATGAACCGTTCGATATTCAAAGCATTGCAAAGGCTGAATTCTGAAGTGCAGTGCTATCGTAGGACCCGCACCCCAAAATAAGAGATGGTGAACCAGGCAAACGCGATTGCGAGTCTGGAGACCCACACCCAGAAAGGAAGAGCGTGTGAAATCCCAAAGTGCTGGCAGGAGAGTATTTGAGGTGAACTGCGAGTCTGGGATTTGCACTCATAAGGGACAGTACAAAAAACCTGGCAGAAGAGTATACCAGGTGTTTTGTAAGTCTGGGACACCCAAGTTGTATTATGCGAGAAGGATAATCGGAAGGAAGTTGCATGCCCTTAGGATTTAAACAAATGTTGAAAGTCATTAGGAGCCCGGGCAAGGGAGTCATTTCCTGGGGAGTGAATTGTGAGGCCAAGAGGAGGAGGTCATCCTTTTGTGTTACTAAAAACTTGAATCTTTTGGTTGCTGCAAAGAAACCTGGGGAAGGGAGTTATTCCTAGGGAGTGTTAATATCAAACACTTTGAACTTTTATACTTTTTTTTAACTTGAACATGTGTGCACTTTCAAGGCCAGAGAAATACATACCCTTAGCACCTTAGAGCTAATTCTTAGAATGTGTGGGTTAGGATAGGATTTTGGAAACAGAGGACATTTTGCTTGGGACATCTTGACATCTGACAGACCTTACGTTTTGGTTGAGGTAGGGATATGCCTCTTAAATCATGGATAGTGAGGCATTTTCCAGCCCTTTCATTCTTTAATAAAAGTTTGTGCAGAGTAGCAGCTGTGTGCATCTGCAGGAGATCCCGCCCCCCCACCTTCCCTGTATTGGAGATATGAGGTTGTGCCCTGCCTAACACCGGCTATTACACCAATACTGCAGCGAGTGTTCAAAAGAAGGTACTCATTGAGACAACCCTATTGAATGTACCCTCAAAGTGATGACAACCTGCAGGAGGAACTCCCTGGAGGAATATGAGAAAGAGTTGAGCACGTGAACTGATGACGTCATAAGAAAGTGTGCATGACGTCTCGAGATATTGACTAAAGACAAGGAATGCATCTTAAGGGGTGAACAACAAAGTAAAGAATCAAGTGCACTATTAAACATATAAAAGAAGAAGAGGATACACGATAACAAAGTGTTGCAGAAAACAGAAGTTCAATAAAGGTACAGGTGCTGAAATGCAAGATTGATCAAGTATTCATAGAAGCCAGCTACAAGTAGTAAATAGTATACAGGTGGAGCCACCATTGTACAGAAACTGGACATTGGTATCATGAAATAAGTAAGCCAGAAATCATGAACCGAGAATGGAAAGGTCTCTCGCAGCAGAATAGCAGGCTCATGCAGCTGCGTGGTGAAGCTGCCTGGCATGAAGTCAAGACCGTAGAAATCGAGGTGAGCTATTTAGTCTGAAGAAGAACGAGTGTGCGGAGGATGAAACTTCTCACGTTAAGGTGCAAGAAAGAACACAAACGATACCAAGTTTTAATTCATTTAGAGCATTTAAAACATTAAAAATGGACCATATTGTGGTCTCCTATCACGTGAGCCAAGGATGTAAATAGAGCTTGAACTTGAAGTTCCAGACATGATAGTTAATGCCCTCACTCCCGTACATTCCCAAAGATGAGAATGCTCTACATGACCAAGTACAAAGACAATTTTATGGCAGAAGGCATAGGTGATGAAAGATGCTGGGTTAATTGGGTGTTGTTGTAGCTCTATGTCCTATCTCCCTGCACCTGGGTCTGGGCTTACGTGCTGATAAAGGAACCAAATGTTCCTGACATGGCACAAGAGCTCCAACTCATTGTATTAGTCCATATAACGAAGGAATATGTAGCTTGTAAGACCAATAAGAAACTGTGTATCTAATGGTTCGGAAATTACATGTTTTAAGAGGTAGGCATAAGTTGTCCACCTGATATCGGACAGCCAGTAACAATCCTAGCTCCTATACAAGTGTATATCTAGATATTTCCCTTAACCAATCCAGACCGTTGATAGGTTTTTCACCATTGCCATGTAGTATGACGTATTATTACTATAAGACTTGTATTTATTGTGGAGATTATTGAGAGACTGTGTGTACGTGCATTGATGTTCGGTGTAACCTCCTTCTTTTAGATAATTGTTAATATAACAGTACTTTTCCATATTCCTGAGTTGATTCAGTTATTTGTACTCAGAATTATTCTGGTGTGATCCCATCCATTCCATATGCACGTACCCAAGGTCCATAAGCTCATTTATATCAAAGTCCTCTTTGTCTGAGTGTCCTTTCTGGCTCCTCACAGCATGCTATTCTCATGAACCTGGACATCAATGGCCGTCTGTGTTTCTATTAATTCAATTAACTTGGAAGGCTACTGTATCGTCTCCTGGGAGCTGTTATCTTGTCTCTGCATTCTGCATGCCAAATACTCCCTTCAGTGTCTGACCTTGGCGCATGCTACAACTGCTGTCTGGGCCCGTTCACAGCATCTCATCTGAAGGCTTGTTAACTTCTAGGCCTTCTGCAGCCTTTATGCTAAGAAAATGGCTGTACTCCTGCACCCCTGTCGCCTCCATTTTGGCGACCGCATGTGTTAAGCTTTATATTCTTTTTATGCGTCTGCCATACATTGGTCTTCCCGGCCTGCATATTCAGCATCTAAAACTGCCTATACTTTCATCTGCCCTATAAGTGCAGCGAGCCCCTCTCTTGATATTCCAGAAACCGCCTCCCTCCTTGTGGTATACTGCACACTACTGCTGCTTTTGTTATTTAACTATGATCCCTACTTAGCATTGATTACGTAACCTAAACGTATTGTTTATGGCAATATTGTATACATTGATTGTTTAAGGCATTGATTAGTTTGCCTCGTCGTCCACCCCTAGACTCATGGGGTGGTAGGGTTGTCTCAGATGGTATTGTTTCTCACCTGGACGGTACTGGCAGGGAGCAGGTATAGGAAGCGGTACTTGTATACTCATCTGAGTAGCGGCAGTATGTGTTACCTGCATATTCATCTGCCCCATTACACAGGTGCGCTCTGATTAATGCATGGTGGGTAATTTCATAGCACAAAGCGGTGGAAATCTGGGTTAAAACTCCCCCAACAGCCTGCAAATGAAAAGGGGTTAGCCCTGATAGCACTTGTACCTTTATAGCATTTTGAACATCATTGGCAGGTTATGGTAGGTTTCAACTTGTGCATTTTATTTTGTACAATTGGTGAGGTACAGGTTATTGGTAATGCATTTCATTTCACATATTCACCTTCTCATTCAAACTTATCACATTTACTATATAGACAATTTCCCTTTGTTTAGTTTATGCTAATAGTCACAGTTACTTCACTGGGACATAGTTAATTGCTGCTGTGTTTGACACATACCCACTCTTGGTTAAATGTTTTGGTTATTTCTTCTCATTCAAACTTGTCACAGCAATGTCCTTTTGTTCAGTTTGTTGGTTAGTCACAGTTACTTCACTGGGACATAGTCAATTGCAGCTGTGCAGTTCAATTCAATCTTGTCACAGATTCTGTGTTATTATTAGGCAATTTCCTTTTAAGCAATTTGTCCTTTGATCATAGTTACTTCACTGGATCACAGTCAATTCCTGGATAACTGCTAGTTTTTTTACATCAGTTCTTTAAGTATTGTTTATTACTTCACTTTGTACTGTATGCAAAAAGAGCAAAATGTTGTTTAAGGATACTGATTTTCTTGCCTCACTGTCTGCTGTCTGCAAGGAGGACATTGGATTTCAATTTGCAATGTTGACTCCCGACATGTGTTTCCCTGCTGCTGTGGGGGCGGTTCTTCAGGGGAGAAAGTTCTGTTCTTCTATGCACTATATGGATTACCTTTAGGATAGGTTATGGAGTATAGTTAAGAAACATAGTGTTGAGCTTATATATTCTTAATTTGGCATTTGCTGCATTAGCTAAAAAATCAACGTATCAATACTTACAGGTTTGCTTCAATTAAGTTTTCCTAAGGTTGAGCTTTTTAGGTAAATATTCTTAAGGATGGTGTGTCCTAAAGGAAAATGAGCTAACATAAGTGTATTTTAAAGTACTTTTCCCATGTATCTATTCTTATGAGGAAGTGAGTTGAGTGCTGGGGCTCTTCTCTGAGAATTGTATAGCCTGGTGTGCTTACCTTTGTGTGTCTTCGATTCCTTGCAATCTATGGTCGGAATCCGGGTGTTCTGGTTGCTGAATAATCATCTTTGAATGCCAATGTGCATTGCGATGACGTCATCGTGTTGTTTACGCTGTGACAGCATCACGGCCGCCATTTTGGTTTGGGCTCAAATTGGGTTGGTATAATTGCGTGATATAGGACCGATATATTTGTAATAGAGATGGTTGTCATTTCTATTGTTATATTTGAAAAAGGTACAATATTGCTTGTGGCCAACTAGAATTGTATTTGCCTACCTATATTCGAGCGAGCCTCTGTGTTTAGTCTTATGTTTTTAAAAAAGAGTTCTCTCTGTGGTTTACATCGTTTGAGCAATTTTCCTTTCATTTGTTTTTTTTAAATAAAAAAGTGCTTGCGTTTGGTTAAAGTTGTTAACCTTGGGAAGAAAAGGGATATTTATCTCATGTTTTACAGCATAACACATTTGGTGGTTGCTGGGTGGGGTTATATTATCCTGTAGGGTACAGCTGGGCATGATAATATATAGTTGATGTTCATAATAGGTTGAGGGTGACGGTATAAGAAGTGATGCAGTTCTTTGTCTGAATTTAGACCTGAATGGCATGTATCCATAATACATATCCATCTTGCCTCATGTTTGCGCATAATTCGTTCAGTATTGCCTCCTCTTGGTGGTGGCTTGACTTTTTCAAGACCACAGAATCTCAGACTGTTTAGATCTTCTTCATTGTGATGATCCATAAAGTGCGTGGTTAATGGTGATCGAGTGCCTTTGTTTTTGATTGATCTTAAGTGTTCTCCGATCCTTGTTTTTAATTGTCTGGTTGTACTTCCAATGTAGACATTGTTGCATGTGCACTTAAGGGCATCAATTACAAAGGTGCTGTTGCAGTTTATGAGTTGTTGAATCTCCTTGGTTTCATCAGTAGGTAATTGTACCATTCTTTTTCCATTTTCTGAATGTTTGCAGATTTAGCACATCTGTAGTTGCCTTTGAGAGGAACCTGTAGCCATGTTGTTGGTGTCGGTCCTGTTTTGTACGTTGGTGCTTAGTAGTGTGAGGGACTTAGTTTGTCGTTCAGGCTTGGTGCTTTTCTGAATCTTATTGTCGGACGTTCATCCAGGGTGTCGTGTAGGTCTTGATCAATCTGTAGGATGTTCCAATTTTTAGTTAGGATGTTCTTGATGATTTGGTTATTGGAGCTGTATGTGGTGATAATATGGTTTTGGGAAAATGGGAGGCTGCCGTGGCAGTTTTCTTATCTTGAAGTAAATGTGCTCTCATCCTTGTTGATGTCTTGCGATAGATTTTATTGACTAGTGATTTGCTGTACCCTTTTTCGATGAAGTTGTGTTTCATTCGGTCTGCATGTTTTTCAAAGTCCACCTATGTTGAGCAGTTTCTTTTAATTCTTAACATCTCTCCAAAGGGAATATTGTTGATCACAAGTGCTGGATGGTTGCTGGCAGCATGCAATGTGCTATTGACTGCTGTCTGTTTGGTGTAGAGAGTGGTCAAGATCCTGTTGTTTTGTATGTATAGATTGATGTCCAGAAAGTTGATTGTTGTTTTGCTGCTCTGCATCATCAGGGTGAGATTATAGGTGTTGGTGCTGAGATATGTCAGATATTGATCCAGTTTATCCTGACTGCCATTCCATATGAGTATGATGTCATCTATGTATCTTTCCCAGAAAATGATGTTGTTGTGTTCCGTAAATGATGGGTGCTGCCATTCATGCTCAAGCACAAAGTGCCCCATGTATAGATTGGCATACAGTGGGGCGAACTTGCCACCCATGGCGGTCCCTTGGATCTGTCGGTAAAGCTGTTTGTTGAAGGTAAAGATGTTGTTTTCCAAGGTAACCTGTAGCATTTCTAGTATCATGTTATTTTGGTCGTTCGTTGTAAGATATTGATCTGGTTCTTAGAAAATAATTTATGGTATGAAGACCTTTTTTGTGCAGGATACTTGTATACAGTGAGGAAACGTCCATTGTTACTAGCATAAAGTTTGGTTCCCAGAACAGGTTTTCTAATTGCTGAATGATATGCTTGGTAACGCAGACATAGGAGGAAAGAGATATTGTTAGAGGTTGAAGTTGGTGGTTAATGTATTCTGAAATATGCTCCGTAAATGATCTGATGCTATTGATGATTGTGTTACGCTCACCTGACTCCCACGGAGGCGCATGTCTGGTTTGGAGTGTTGTTGCTTCTTCTATGGTGAAGCGCAGGACCCAGAAGATGGACTGGACCGGACCTTCGAATCTGGCTTGTCTGGCTCGCAGGAATATCTTTCTGTATGTGAAAAGGGAGTATTAACAATCTGCGGGAGAAAGTATAAGCCTCCCGCTCCCTTCTCACCCCTCTACGAAGCCCTCCTGCGACCCCCACGTGAAGTCTCACCTTAGGGTTTGAAAGGTTGAGCTCTCCATCCTGCTTCTCATGCAGGGGCGCGTTGTATCCAGTTACTTCACTGGGATTTTGATTGTAGAGGGTTCAAGTTCTGTTTTCCCGGTAAAGTACCGTAAGGATTCTGTTAATGAGTATGATTCCGCAATAATAATTGTTCGTTGTCTCTTTTTCAGGTGCGGAAACTATTCCGAGAAGAGCTGTGGAACCGAAGAATGAGACTCTGGTGAGCTTGATGAGAGTTCTCTCAGTGTCCTTGTATCAATGCGCTCACTAACGCTGATGTCTTTTTCCCCATAGGGGCCGGGGTCCGGAAATGCCTGGATGCGGGGTCCGGAAATGCCTGGATGCGGCACCGACCCGAAACAAAGCTCAATCCAGAAGAAATCAGGTAAGTCTTTAATGGGCGTTTGGGTAATGTCTTTTCATGCGCCCACTAACGCTGATGTCTCTTTTTCCCCTTAGGGGCTGCGGTCCGGAAATGCCAGGATGCGGCACCGACCCGAAATGAAGTTGGAATAACCCAACAGGTAAGCTTTGTAATGGAAATTAAGGTTTCCTTGTTTTCTTTCCCCTCTCACCTTTATTCTTGTCTTTTTCTCCCTAGGCGCGGTGATGTGGCTGCGAGTCCAGATGTCGCCGTAGAACGTGGTGGTACCATGTACAGGTGAGTGAGATGTGGCGCTGCAGCGATCGATGCGATGTGCTTTTAAATGGATGTCTTCCTTTTCAGTACCGTTGGCGAGATGTCTCCGGAATGCGGATTTAGCAGGTAAGGACTCTTCTTTACCCTTTTCTCTTCTCTTCTCTCTTTGCAGGTGTTCCAGGATGCTGGCAGGAGTGGCAGAAGACAGAATGCAGGAGCAAACACAGTGAGCGTCCAGCTGCTAGATGCAGAACAACGCGAAGCGTGAGTTGCTGCTTGGGCGTGGCTTAAATAGCCTTCAAAGTAGTTCCAGGTATGTATCCTTCCTCTCAGGTATGTATTCCTCCCCTGACCACACCCGTGTGGTTAAGTAGTTCCAAAGATAAAGTAGTCCCATTCAGGCCTCAGAAGGCCTGGATGTTGCAGCATGGTCTGCATCAGGTAAGTTAACACTAAGCACCTTTAACACAAAGTCCCCTTTTATGAGCCTGGCGCCTATGGCGCCAGGACTGTGGCCCGATATGAGCCTGGCGCCAAAGGCGCCAGGACTGAGTCCAAAGAGCCCCTACTTGAGGCTGTTGTGACTTCCCTTGAAGACATGATGTCTGCCTCTGGGGTAGCTGGGTCTTGTCTGGCACCTTGGAGGTAGGCATCATGACAGATTGGTCTACTGCTTGGAAGATGGAGATATGGCTTGTGAATTTTCGGTATAAAATATATAGTGGAGGTAATGGGAAATTGTGGATTAAGGTACTGATATTCTTCATCTGTAATTCGATCCTGATTCCTCCAGCACTGACTCATTATTGACCCCATCAGCGTGCACTGAAACAAACAAGGTATGTTATGAGCACTGTAGTATGCTAGCATGCCTCGCCACTTCCCTTACTCAGCTACCTTACCCAGTAAGGAGACACCAAGAATGTGTCCATCACCAAGAGGCCTAGACCATGATCAACAAGAGGGAGATTGTTCTTTAGCCATTTTAATTGTTGCAAGTTTTCAGCTCTTTTCTAACCTAGCATAAAAATGAATGGTACCTAGAACACATTAAAACCCCCAGATACTTAGTGGTCCTCCTGAGAACGATTCTGTGTAGGAAGATGATTCTCTGCATTCTCTAGTTGTTGCTCCAGGTTCTAGGCCTTGTGACTCTAGAAGCAAATAGTCCAGAAAGTGTTGTGTGGGAAGGCCTGAGCTTATGCCTCTGTGGCTCTAGGTGACACAATGGGCCTTGTTGATCTGGAAGCCCTTGGGAAGTAGGGGTGGTGTAGACTGTTAGGGAGAATTCTCAGAAATGTGCTAATCCCCTCCACCTTAGAGGCCCCCAGCAACTTTGCTGGATTTTGAGGACTTGATTTTTTTCACCTGTGGAGAGTGAGACCCCTTTCCCACTCTCTCATGTATTTTAAATGTGATTTCTGAGCTTTGTGTTTCCTTTGGTTGTGGAGTCTGACAAACAAACATTTCTACAGGGGTAAAGCCCCACACACAAGATATTGTACCCTCCTACTAAGTGGGGATATGATAATCTTAAATCTAAAAAAATGGAAGGGTATACATATAGTAACACCACTCTCGTATATACCAACAGAAGAAGTCAGTACCTGGACAATGTCACCTTCGAGAAAAATTAAATCTGCCTTTGACTCTATAGATAGATCTATGCTCCTAGCTAAACGTAGGCAACATCAGTGTCCCTGTCACTAGTAAATTTGGTGATGCTATTGCATTCAAACACATCGATGCAAGTGAAATTGAATTTGGAAGGTAAATTGGCACCACCAATTCTTACATACAGAGGGGTAAAGCAGGGCTGCGCACTTGCATCATTCTTGTTTATTTTTTTTATTCTAGATCTGGGCCCTGCTTTAATGAACTGCATTTCGGACGCACCTCGCATTGGCCGCCAAAAGGTTGCTTACTTATTATATGCAGATGATTTGGTTCTGCTGTCATGTACACCTATTGGCTTACAAAATATGTTGGAACAACTAGGAACCTATGCATTGGCAAATAACTTGATTATTAACACCTCTAAATCGCAAATATTAGTTTGCAATAATTACCTATCTAAAAAATACCATCCAAGATGGCTTCTTCAAAAATGTGAACTTTCCGTGGTCTTGAAATATAAGTATCTTGGAGTGTACATTGAACACAAGAAAACTTTAAGCACAATGACTTGCGAAATTAAATCAAAGCTCAGTGCTTTGATTTCACAATCAAAGATTCTGTTGAGAAAATTTGGAAAATTCTCATTGAAACACTTTGTGTCCTTTTATAAGTCAAAGGTAATACCGATTCTTCTGTATGGAGTAGAGGCATTGGTGCCATAGGATCAAAGGTTTTGGGACAGTTTAGAAGCAAGATATTGAAAAGCAGTCCTATCACTTTCGGCTGGAACACTGCTGGCGATTTTGCGATTTGAATTGGGCGTGATATCTTTGTATTCTCAATTGTTATGGAAACAGTGTGCACTACTGTGCAAATTGCTGGAAGGTTTAGAGAAACCGACCTTCCTGAATGTGTTAGCTCAAAATCTGTTTACATCGAAAAATGGCATGTCGAGAAAGTGGCGAAATCACACCTTAAATGCTGCATCTGATGCCTCTGTTTCAATTGAGCTTCTTCTAGCTAACCCTGATCGTGCGAAAAGTAAAATCTATCAATACGATTGGGTTGGAAACATGGCATTATGTTCAAAACTCAAAGACTTCAACCCTGTTGCATTTGGCACCAAAAGGTATGGAGTTATATCGGATTATCTGATGAAATTCCCATCACATGTATGTCGACAGAAATTTCTAAGATTTAGACTGAATTGTATGAAACAAATGATATCTTGTTTAGAAGGAGACTAATTTCAAAGGAACAGAATTATTGTCGATTTTGTTTAACTAGGGACCAAAGAGAAACTTTACAACATCTTGTAGTTGAGTGTACAGCGTTGAATGACACAAGGATAAAATGCTTTGGGAGAAAATTGTTTGTTCAGAGTTATCTAGATAATGATCAAATATGGAATATGCTTTTCTCCAACCCGAGAATAACCGTACAGATTGCAATTGTGCAATTTTTAAACATAATATTTCCTGATATTTCAAATTGATGAGTGTGAACAGAGATCATGATATGAAAACTGATCATGTCTAATTTATATTCGTTCTCCTGTGATAATTGTTGAATTGTCAAATATGGGTTGTATTATGTTTATGTTTTTAAAATTGCATTGAATTTGAATGTATTTTATGAAAACGTAACATTTAATATATTTTATGGAAATTTAATAGGAAATATTTGAAAAGTTGGTCTACCAACTGTAACAAATTAATTTTTAAAAAAACAAGGTGTCCAAACCTATCTCACATATCAAAATATTTTATTAATGTAAATGCAAAGCAACAAATTCATGACACAATTGTAAAAAACATAAAAAGCATATGCACATGTTACAATACAATATACAAAACACATACAAATTATTTTGATAAAAAAACCCAGAAACAATAATTAGAACAGGAAGGACACAAAGCCAAATAAATTGTTGTTGTTCAATGCTGTTCCCATCATAGCCCGACTTACATACGTTTCTGTCCTAGATGTTATGAAATAACCGGACATTCCTCAGGGCAGTCATGTATCTTGTGCTTAAATGTGGCTTTTCCTTTCCACTTCTGTTTCTAATTCTTAGTTCTGACTTAAAAACGGTACTCCAAAATCTGTAGGTACACAAATATATACATACATATCACTATGTAGGCGTCAAAGAAAGGTTTAATAAACTTCACCTCGCCCAACCCTCAATACCAAAAAGGGTAAACCAAGTAGGAAAAACAAATTATCTCTACCTGTATCGAAAAGCCAAAGGGTGTGAATCTCTTAAGCCATTTATCGATTATAATTATCAGTTGAAAGAGCACTGGTCATCATCTCACACATATTCCATTAGGTCAAACTGTACAGAAAAAAACGCAAAACACACGTGGAGATAGAACAGGTTCTATTTCTGATCACACGTGATAAAGGTAACAATACCCCTATGCAAAATATGCAAAACGTAAAGACAAAGAAAACACTCCATAGAGAACCTCACCTGAAAAGACCTGCATTATTTTCTGTCTGTCAGTATTGGACCGGAAAAAAGCTTCCAATTTTCATTAGTTTCCCAGCCGTTCCCAAGAACGTATTAGTTCACCCCAAAGTATTAGGACTTGCTGTTCAGTTGTTTGCAAACGCTGTCAAAACATATTAACAGCTATTTAGAATTAATAAACAACACAAACTGGCCCTCTCAAACAGCCTACGATGCTGCTACATGAAGAAAGCTCCTCACCTTGGTTAGCTTCGCGTACAAGTAGGTGTGGAACACCCCACCACGACTAGGTTTCAATCCGACATTAGCCGTAGACTCCGCAAGACGTAACCATCAAGAATCACGTGATCACGTAGCGTGATACATATACGGACTTCGGTTAACGTCACGCCTTGATTAATGTCACATGATACAAACTCCTCAGTTGCTAGGCAACCTCTCCCGCTTACTCTGACAAACTCCATAGGCATCATCTTTTACATTGTGTCACACAGCACCTTCAGTGCAGCGGCACAGGGAAGTCTTTCAGATTTCCCAAAGGTTTAACTAACTTCTCTGGGATAAACTACTGTTTCCCAGAGCAGTGAAGTGAAATTGACTTTACTTACATTTGTAACTTTCTAGACCCAGCAAACACTATCTTACAATAGGGTGCTGGAGGGGTTGCCTAGTATCCCCTTTGTCTAGCTTCCCATGTAACATTTTTATGTTATCCTTTTCTCACTGAATGGCTGATGGCAGTGGTTTCGTTTTAACTACCGTGGTGTGTATTTACCGCGGGCTGCGTTTGCAGCTGCAGTAAAGCACCCGAGGGTGCCATTTTTGTCAAAATGGCCCCAGTCCTTTTTTCTTGCCATTTCTTTGTGGAAAGGTCCTTCTTGAGGTTTACTCTGCGCGCCAAACCCGGTTTGGTCCCTTTGTTCGCTTTGCCTTTGGCGGGATTCACAAGTGAAGCCCGCCTCTGGCTCCAGGGTGTCTGGGGTGGGCAGGAAGTGAGGGAGGTGCCCGAAACTCCCTGTGCTTAGTCTCCTAGCAGACCCAAATGCACTCTGTAGTGATGGGCTGGCTGACTGTCCGGCATGGACAGCCACCCTGCTGGGTGATTGACAGCTAGGCTAGAATGAATGGGAGAGAAATGAATAAAAGGCGAGGCTTTTGGCTTGTAAGGCAGAATCGACCACTGGACGAAGGAACCGAAGAACTTGAAGAGGACACCTCCTGCAACTCCTAGACCGTTGGTTTCCCCGGTGAAGCCCTGCTGCTGTGCTGAAACTCCGAATTCGTATCAACAGAGAATACCTGCAAGGATGACTTCTCCCCTTGAGTTGGTGCGACCAATCAACTCCAAAGTAAGCCACTTGGACATTCTCTCGGAGCTGGTTGACTGCTGGAAACTGAAACACCAGGGAGAGGAACAGCAGATTGTGTGCATTGCTTTTAAGCTGGCCAAGAGCTCCAGGAAGATCCTCTGGCATCCCATGAAGTAGGACTGACTGAGCCTGAGCCCCCTCAACAGAGTGCGGGACCCCAGAAGCAAGGAAAGCCCATCTCGACAGCCAGGAACTGCTGTGTTGCTATTTGCGGTAGACGGAGGAGCTGAAACACTGAACAGCCACTTGTTTGAAGATTGCTGGTTGGGAGAGGAGACCGTACCATTGCAGTGCAGGAGTCCCCAGAAGTCCCCCCACTTGTCCCCACACCTGAGGCCCAGGAACAGTGAGGTCTGCAGAGCTGCACAGGAACAGAAGTCATCTGCTGCACTTTTTCTACAATACAAAGGTACTGTAAAAGTCTGACAGAACTTACCTCTTGCGGTAGAGTTGCTTGCATCTTCTACTACTCACAAGTCTAACATCTTGTGGCCCTACATTGAATCTCCTTTTCTTCAAAGACTTCTAATACACTGTGCAAAGACTTTCTACTTACCTACAAAGAAGTGCTTCAGCTTATATAGACTTTTGCCCATTGACTTTGCCTTAGCCTGTTCAATTGAATGACTCTTATTGGGGGATCTGAAAGTATTTGCCGGCTTAAGAATATTTGTGGTCTCTTGTATGTTCTAACAACCTGTTTCCTTCGACATACTCTTAAATGGTTCTAAATGCAACAGTGATATACTAATGTCCCCAGCACCCTAGCTACTGAAGTCACCTGAGGGTGTCGGTTGTGTCTGTTGGACATCCCAAAAGTGTACTCACTGCTTTAGAGGTATTAAGAGTGTGTATTTCATGAAGTGTATTTGAGTGTTACTGTTATATTGCTCCCCTCTGAAGAAGGCTTACTCTAACTGACTGATAAATAAATTAATATTTGTTTAATAAAGAAACCTTGTGTGTAAGAGTTTTTTTGAATACCTGTAACTGTGAATCTCTGTGTAACTCCCCTACTGCTCACATTGACCCCTCTTGAGATGAGCCTGGCTGCTCAGCCACATTACCAACCTGTGTAGTACAGACTTATACCAAAGGTTGGGATTCCTATTACCTGTAGTTAGGGTTGTTGTAGTGTTCCCAAAGGATACTGCATATAATCCTACCTAACATAGACGGCTCATATTTAATTCAACCCTCTTTAAACAAGAGAGGGCGGACTTATTTCCATTTGCAGGTGAAGCTGAAATCAGGAGCATGATTTGAACCCCGATTCGAGCAGCCCAATTCGATAAGATTATTTGCTAGCTCGATCTTAACTATTATATGTTTTCGCGTAAGCATTACCACATTATCCATCACCATCACCCATCCACCTTTAAATTGCTGCGTGGCGTGTGCTAGAGGATGCCAAAAGTTACCACGCTGGGGCAGACGTAAGCAAGATTATACAGGTGTTCTGGAAGCTTCTTCCAGGGGTGTGAACTTCTGCACTCCTTCCAGAAAGTAAGATATTCCTGCATCCCAGCCTGTGTGAGTTAAGGTGAATATATTTAGATAATAACGTTCAAAAATGCCACAGGGAGGTACAACCGAAAATCAATTTTGCCATAAAACTGTATGCATATCTTCCAAGAGATCAAGTGACGCACACCGCGAAAAAGGACACAGGAAGTACATCATCTGGTGACTTTAAGAGCTCGAGCCAATCAATATGCTGTCAGCCAATTGGTGCCCATTTACTTAAAGTTTGTCTAATCAGCACGAGCTAGTAAATGTCACCGGGTGGCCCGCGCCCAACCTGTTTACTTTCAGCATTCCGATTTAAGCCATGTTCCAGTAAAATTCAGCGTTTTGCAGCTCGACTCAAGTCGGCTGCTAGTCAGCTTGATGCAGGCTGGACTTATATGAGATGATTCAAACCATTTTTAAAAGAATCCCGTAAAGAGTCGAGACAGGTTCTGTCACCACAAACGTGAAATCCTCCTGGACTCCCAGTGGTTACCAGGGGACCTGTACTGGAGCAACAGTGAAACCCAGAAGCCCAGTTAGCTCCAGGATATCCTCTGGAGCCTCTCCTGTGGCCAAGGATCTGTCTCTGAGGCTGCAGAGAAGGACCTCACCAAAGAGGCAGCTTTACTCGGTGTGTACTCCATGGAACCACTGATTTCAAAGGGAGTGGCATCTTCAGGGCGTGGTGTACATGGCCTTGGTTGGATGCCTTCTAAATGTCTCTCTCACGTCAGTTGCACCAGTGTAAGTTGCTCCGGAGTAAGTTGTGTCAGAGTTTGTCTCAGTGTACTAAGCTATAATGGAGTAAAGCTTTAGAGGGGCTGAGGGCCGTCGTATATTTCCTAATTCATCCAAATGGCACGTTGCTTGTGTGAGGTTCTGTCTCTGGTTCTTACAATCTCTTCTCCTCTGCGTCACCCGCTCGGCTACGCCCATCCCACACGAGCGTCCTTAGGATAGTCTGCCAACTTTGTGGTTTGCCATGCTATTGGGAATGTGAATTTCTGAGAGCATCCTTCTGTGATCGGCAGCGTGTGGCATGTCTTTAACTCAACTTCGCCACCTCCACAAGAACTGTCAGGTGTTTGGGTACCCAGCATTCGTTAAGAGCCTTTCAGCTTCTCACCTACTCCAGGAGGTCTGTGAAATGCTTAGGGGGAGCTTGGCCACGGATCCTGGGCTGTTTCTGACTGGAGCTGTCAGATGCTCGGCTTTGGTTAGGATCAGAAGCTGCAGAAGACATGGTCCAAGGGTCCTGGAATTCCAGCTGCATCAAGGTGCAGCTGGATGAGTCAGGGAGGAGTCTGACATTGAGTTACAGACTAGTTCTGTTCCATGTTGGCCCACCTCCACTGATAGTGGGGTATGGATCCACTGCTCGGAGTTTGGGTTGCTTGGGTTGGTGCCTAGACTAGTATCTTCGAGGTCTCTTTATTGTCATAGTAGGTAAAAGGGTCAGGAGCAGAAAAGCTGCCAAAGGGCGCAGGGGTTGAGACTTGCGTCATGACCGGCCCCGCAGAGTCAAGGGGAATGACCACCATCACTGTCTCATCCTGTTAGCTGAGTGTCCAGATCCTGCAGGCACCAGTCACAGCCTTGCTTTCAGGGCGACCTGAAATGGTTTAGGGTCTGGTAGGGCTTCCCCACGAGGAGTCTTAAGGTTGGCATCTTCATATGAAACCAGACATCCCATTGAAATTGGCCTTATCTGGTCATGGCTTTCACATCCATGGGATATATGGACGAGGTTGTGTGATATTTCGGTGAATTTCATATTTTTTGATATTATACAAATGTTGCATTTTGAATATTTTTCAATTACTACTTCTGCAAAATTAATTAAATTGACAAAATTAAAAATATGAACATTACAAAAAAGATGATAGTATATAGGGAAATTCTACATATTGAAATATTTATTTTAATTGGATTTGGAACTATTTTAAATAATGTAAATGTGCACTCTTTGTTTCGAACATTTGATAAAATTCAAGCACTCGCTTATAACAGGAATTTTCATAAAGTTTTGAACTATTTTATTAAAATTTTAAACAAAGCCATTTATAAAAGTGACAGCAAAGTAAAGTGAAAGGTTATTAACATTACAAAAAATTATTAAGTATAGAGATATTAGATATTTTGCAATTTAGTTTTAAAAACATGTTAGAAAGGTTTACATTTTGTAATAAAAGAAAAATATGTCATGTTTATAGATAAAAATACTGTGATTCCAGTTTTCATGTTTATTTTCTAAAACAATTAAAAACATCCTAAAAATGTCTTGGCTTGTAACTTTTAAGCGTGTGCTTGACTTTTAAGTCACTTTTATATAAAACATTTAAACATTTTTCTTTTTTTAAGTAATTTAAATGGATGAACAAGTATATTTAAAATGAAATATTATTTTTTATTTCTTTACTCATTGCATTTTTTTTTGCAATTTTAGGAAGTGTTTACTTGAATATTGCGACACTTTTGTATACTATGTAAACAATTAATATATATTTTTTCAATATTTGAAAGCATTACAATTTTTTAAGCACATTTTCTTGTACGGTATTATAATTTATTGATATATTACAAGGCCTTTTCCTGAATTGCATGCCACCCACACTTTTTTATCATTTAAATTTCAAATTTCCCAAATGGTGACAACTTTTTGGCAAATGAACAATTTTCACAAAATGTTTGAAATGCAAACTGCACAGTTTCGTGTAACTGACTCCTGTCTGACACCCATATCACATTTACTTGTAGGAACAATGTCTGGCTGTATAGGCCAACACATATAGGAGGCCACTTCCTGGATTCCATACTTTACAGAGGTCTGAATTAAAAAACTGATGAAAACATACTGAATAGTTGGTCCGACCATTTTATGGTGTGTTTCACCGTGATAATTAGTAAATCATCATCAGAAAGGAGTAAAAGGGCTAGTTTAGAGTCTGGCCATAGAAAGAAAGATCTAGACCGCATATCCATTGATCAGTGGTTGGCTGGTATTGTAGCTCCTCAAACTAATATGACCTGTTCATCTCTCTATACCAAATTGATGAGAAAGCTGCAAAACAACTGTGATGCTATTGCTCCTCGTAAGATTGTTAAACAATCTCCTTTGAGGAAACACCAGCGGTACAGCAATGAACTGAAGATCCTCAAGGGATTGTATTGGAAAAATTAAAAGAGATGGTTTCAGACTGAGCGACCACACTGAGACGAAATCTCCCTTGAAGACATACAAGGCCGCGATTCTTAAAGCCAAGTCTGTATGTCTTCAAAGACAGATACAATTTTCTGATCACAGTCCTAAAGCTCTGTTCAGTGTAATTAAACACTTTATCAATCCTACTTGTATTAATACCAGGCTCCAAAAGCCTCAAAAAGTGGTCAATGACTTTCATATGTTCTTTTTGGTGAAAAGTGAGTCAATTAGAATGCATATGAATTCTAAATGTGTAAGTCCACACTCTTATTTATTTATTTATTTATTTAATTTTTATTTAATTGTATAACAATTTTTACAAATATAGAAGGCTGTTTGTAAACCCCTGTCCACAAACTTGTGTAAGACAAATCCCTGCTTTAGCTTTGCTTAGTCTTTGATCCTAAGTCCCAATACACCAGAGGAGGAGGGGAGCTTCAGTAGGTTCACAGTTGAGAGTTATTGATGACAAACCTCCCCGGAGCTAACTCCTTCTAGTGTAAGTTCAATGATTTAAGAAACAAAGCCACTCCTATGACACATCGCGTATTGTTCCCGTTAGTCAACAGTGACCAAAGGTTTTCCAAGTCTAGGGTTGAATAGTGCTTCAATGGGTCCATAAGAAAGCGATGTCTTTCTGTCACCAGGCCGGGACATTCAAGTATCAGGTGCTTTGTGGTTTCTATATTTTCCTGTGATTTGCAAAAGCGACATGTGTTCGTTTGCACTTGCTTACGAATTGCCAGAATCTCATTGGTTTTCAGTTGGTTTAATTTAAATCGTAAGAACGTGCGACTGAGACTCTTGTATGCAATTTATGGAGGTAACCTCGCACCGCGTTAAGCTTCATCGGAGCACTTGGCAAACTGGCTGTCAAAGAGTAGTTATTGGCCACTTCTTGCGTATGAATCCAGTCTGCTTCGAACTATTTTTTCGCCACTCTGTTGGGATTTTGGATTGTGTTTCCACCGGTAGGTCCAATTCTTTCAAGATCGATAAATTGGCTTGCTCCCATTTCGCGAGCATCCAGTTGTCACCGTTTATGATTTCCTTTCGAATGAGGTCTAGCACTCGTGCTTCTGGCTTGTTGATGACTTTGCGGTATAGCATCAAGGTGGCTCTCATTTTTGTTGCTAACAGTGATGATATTCAAAGTTCTCTCCTTATTAGTGATATTGGGGTGGATGTCGCCAAGCCTAGGACGTTTCGCCAGAAAAAGCTTTCGTATTTCTCCCATATGGCGTTCGGAGCCAGTGGCATTGCGTCCATGCCGTATATCAAGGCAGGAACCACCTTTGACTTGAAGAATCTCAGTATGGGGATAATTGAAAAGCGACCATGCTTCCTGTCCAAAGCCTTTGCTTGCGCTGTGAGGTTCTTTAGTTTTGACCAGAGTGTTTCTTGCATGGTCTTTTCATCCCTATCATTACTGATTGTAATTCCGAGATATTTAAAAGCATGTACTGTTTCCAGTTTCTTGCCATCACAGTGCCAAGAGGGTTTTTGTTTCTTCTTTGCAGGCCTGCCCAGGATGAGCACTTTGGTTTTCTCATTATTTATCCGTAAGTTGTTTTCTGACATGTATGACACCAGATTGTCCAATTGGCGTTGAAGCCCAATGGGCGTCGAATCCATCAGGATGATGTCATCGGCATACAATAAGCGGTCGATCTTCTCTCCTCCCAACGAAGGTGGAAAGTGCCTGACCGTATGACTTGATTCCCCATAATCTGCAATGTAGGAGTTGTATAGGGAGGAGGCCAAGGGATAACCTTTTTAACTCCTTAGGCTGTCACAAACTCCTCAGACAAGCGCCCGTCCGCACTAAGGCGAACACGTATGGAGGTCCCTTGATGTAGAGCCTTTATGGGGTCTAGGATTGAATCAGGACATCCTTTAGATTTCAATTTCGCCCAGAGGTGCTGTCTATCGACCTGGTCAAAGGCTTGGACCAGGTCAATAAAGACAACGTAGATCGGGAGGCCACCTTGTAGAACTTTAGCCTTCAGGGAGCTCATGAGCAAGATGTTGGTAGTTGTTCCTGAGTTTCTGATGAAACCATTCTGGAAGGGGTACATGGAATTGGTAGAACAAGTCCAGCTTTGGAAAGCGTCGAATACAAAGGACGAAAAAACTTTCCCCATGACGTCCAAAAGGGCAATCGGCCTGTACTGGTTTGGATCGTCAGTTGCGCCTCTCTTGAAGATTGGGACAATATTTGCTTTTTTCCAGGTAGGTGGAATTTCCTTAGTCTGATTACAGTTAGTTTGCTCATAATGTTGGCCCACAACCCAGGATGTTTTTTGAGTTCCAGGTTGCTGATAACATCTGGTCCGGGAGCCCTTGAGTTGTTCAGTTTCTTAAGTTTATTTAAGATTGACTCTTTGTCGTCAAGGATGTTCCACGTGATGTCGTTTTCGTAGTTTTCTCTGGTAAGAGGTTTGATGATGTTCACAGCCGGGATTGGTGCAAATAGTTTGGAAAAATGGTCAATCCAACGGGCCTCTCCCACGTTGTTCCTGATGTTATTGTTGATGTTGCTTTGTGTCCCATTGATCAGGTTCCAGAATTCCTTTGGCTTATTTCCACAGATGGCGGACAGCATTTGTTCTGAGTCATTCAGGTGTAATTTGTAACGATAGTGCAGCAGCCAGCTTTTGTAATCTCGCACTACCTTTGACCGATTTGCCAAACTCTCAGGAGTGGGTACCTTTTGATACAGTTCCTTAAGCCTTCTGTGCTCCAGCCTTTTCTCTACCAGATCTTTATTATATGAATGTAGATGTCCTTTCTGTGGTTCAGATGTTTTTACTGTGGACATCAGGAATCTGGTGAGTAAGGGTGTATAGTCCAGGTTTATCCCGTTCCTTTTTTCATTTGTCTTGGTCATGTTTCGGGATCGAGTATATTGGGCGTCTAGTTCCAGCAATCCCTTTTCGGAAATCTTCACTTGTTTGCCTCTCTCCGATATCTCAAGAGGCAGAGAGCACGAGAGCGTTTGTGTTCTGGACGGCCAGCCTTCTATAATTAGAAGGTTATGATCACTGAAGGCTGTAGGTCTGATCCTAAAGGAGTGGATCTCCGGCAAAATGTCTCTTGAGACAAATATGTGATCCATCGTCCCTTTTTGGTCGCCTCTTTGCCACGATGGAATCAGAAGGTTTGATTTTGAACGGTGCCAGTGGAGGTTGTGCATGTCCCTATCAGACATTATCTTGTCAAGGAGTTTCCCTCTTTCCCATGCTAGGGACTTTTGGTTTGGCAACTTCGAGAGATTACCGATCCCTTCACGTATGACATTGAAATCACCATTTATGATAATGCTGTAGTCCGAGATTTTTTTCTGTGCTTCATCCAGAAGATTTTGGAGTTCATTAGTGAAATCCTCGTTCGTTGTCATCTCAGGGTTCCAATAAACGTTTATTAAGAGAATTGTACTCTCTTTTAGTTCGCTGGGCGAAGGTTTTCTTGTGAGAATTGAGACCTGGATCCAGTGCGGTGACGGGAGGGTTTCGGAAACTTCCACACCTGATCCGGCTCTAATCGCAGTTATGAGACCGGCTGAGGGACGTCCTGTTACTCCTTTCTTGGCACTCGTAAAGATTATTTCATAACCGTCCAGTTGCGGTTTGGTGGTCTGCCAGGTCTCCTGTAAGCAAAGAACATCGAAGTTGCCCAAGTTGACATCGGTTTCTTTGGTGAAATGCACAAATCCCTGCGTATTCCAACAGCCTAATTTTAGTAGTTTCAGTGGGGATGTTTTATTATCGGTAGCCTTTCCCTGACGTGGCAGTTGATGGTTCTTCTTTTCCGATAATCGTTGCTAATACTTTTGCCTAGGATTGCTGTCAGTTTTAGGCCAAGACCAGAGGTCAATTTGGTTTGCCCCTGGTGTTCCGTAGCTACTTAGTACTTGATCGCTTCGTGAGATGTGTTGGGACCTTTTGCTCCGAGCGAAATTCTGTTCCCGATTGCTTTCTGTGTGGAAATTTTTCTCAGATGTTTCTCTTTCCATCTGGTTAGGTTCTTAGTTTTTTTGCTGATTGAGCGTTCTGCGACGGGCGAGCATGAGTCATCCTGCTAATGTAGCGGGTATGGTGATCCCTGGTTGTCGTCGAAGAATCCTTTCGATTGCTTATTTCTCTATCGGTTCTTTTAACTGTGTCCGCTTGTTTATTTGAGCGTCTGATTTCAATTAGTTCAAATCCCACTGCCGAAAGATTTTCGAATTCTTTTAGTAAATGTATCTTGGTAGCTTCAGAGTTAAGGTGTATGTAGGAGTAGTCAGTTCTGCCTGACGTACTTGGTTCCACCGTCCAAAGATCCTTGTTTTGAATATGTCTCAGGCTTGGAATTTGAGTTAGAATTTTGACGATAGTGGTTCTGTTCATAATCAAGCCGTCCCATTTTGAGTTGATATTTTTCAACCTTAGAGTGCAGTCACTCACAATTAGCTTTGATTCCTGTTTTTGGGCAATTTCTGGTTCAGATCTTCTATCATCTTTTCTCTTCTTGTTCTCCGAAGAGATGTGTTGAGAATATGAATCTGAGATCTTTTGGCCTGTTTCCTTGCTAGGCTTTGCAATTTTTTCTGGTCAGCTTTATCCCCCTGTTTCCGGGAGAGGGCAGGTACGTTCGGGGGTTTATTACTGCTCCAGATGTTTGTACTTGTTCTACGCAACGGATCAGGTCTTTTTTTGTCAGGGGCGTTTGACCTTGATTTTATAGTATCAGCAAACTCCACTTTTTGAAGTTTTTGGATTTTCTCTGGGGTCTTTGACGTTGAGGCAGAGAAGTCGTAGATTTGCACTTTGTTTGGTGGTTTGTTATTTGGGGTTCCTGTGGTCACTTCGTTCGCTTTTCTCTTCGATGATTTCTTTGGGTTATTTTCAAACCCAATCTCATCAATTGTCAGGATGCTCCAGTCTGACTGCTCCTCTACGACAAGAACAGGAACACTTTCTTTCGTACTGTTGCTTCGTTTTTCCATAGCACGGTTCTGATACGTGCTGGGTATTTCCTTGGATTTAGATGGGGGGCCTTCTCTCCTAGCAGCAGCCCTAGGCTGCCTCTTCTGGACTTGCAAACCAGGTGTAACTTGTGGCGTATTGTGATCCCTCTTAGGATTTCGATTGATTATCGACTTTTGCTGACTGAATATGCCATATGTGAAGATCTTGGGGTTTGTATCGTGGCCTTTGTTTGGTCTCTTCGTACCTTCTACAGACTTTGGCCCTCATTACGACCCAGGCGGTAAGTTGAAAACGATGCCGGTAAATGAATACCGGCATCGTTTTCCGCTAGGTCCGATTATGACCCGCGAAAGTGCAATTAGCGACATCATAGTTTACGGTGCCGCTAACAGCACCAAGGTCGCGCGCGCGCGACCCACCATGCAGTAAATACCGGCATGGTGCAAAGCTACGCAGATCACAAACCAAGCGGACATGCCCCTAATGCCATCGCCAAGGCCGTTAAGTACCTTACCGCCATGGCGCTAATTCCGCCATCGCGAACCAACCGTAAATGGCCATGTGCAGTGTTCCCAGCTGCCACAGGTGCACAGAATCAGCACAGGTGGAGGCAATACAGACTCTCCCAGTGCAAAAAGAGCACACCCCACCCCAATAGGACTAGCAATGTTGGGGCTGGAGGACCTGATAGCAATGCGAGTGCTACAACTGCAACAACAACAACAACAACAACAACAACAGGCTACACAGAGGAGACGCAGGAGGAGAAGGAGGGCAAGGCAGGGCCAGCAAGCCCCACCAGCACAGCCAGTGGCACCACGCAGGCAGCCCCCAATCCCACGCATGAGAGCCAGTCAATTCAACCTCACCGCAGAGCAGATCCACACCCTGTACCGACTGGACCGGGACACCATCACCAACATTGTGCACATGATACACAACGACATTGTCAGCATGATAGAAACACCCATCGCCATCCTGCCCCTACTGAAGGTCGTGTCCGTGCTCCACTTCCAGGCCACAGGCACCTACCAGCACACAGTGGGCCACTTGCATGGCATATCCCAACCATTATTCTCACATACACTGATCCAAGTGCTCGATGCCCTCCTCAAGCACACAGACGACCACATCTCATTGCCACGGTCTGCCCAGGAGATTGCCAACACCAAAGTGGGTTTCCATGCACTAGCTGGCATACCTGGTTGCATTGGTGCCATCGACTGCACCCATGTTGAATTGGTGGTCCCACATGCAATGGAGGTACCATACCGCAACCGTAAACTATTTCACTCAATCAACGTGCAAATGGTCTGCGACTCCAACAGGATCTTCACACATTGTTGTGCCCGATTCCCCGGATCAACCCATGATTCAATGGTCCTTCGGAACTCCACAATACCACGCTACATGGAGCGACATGCAGGCCCAAGATCCTGCCTACTCGGTGAGTCTAATGTCATGAGCATGGAAATGCGAAGTGTGTAGGTGATCGACGTACCAATGCATATTTCACCTGGCAGAAAGGGGGGGGAATGATGCATACGTCACATGGCTGCGACTAGCAGTAGCCAGATCATACCCTGAGGCAACACTCACGTCATCTGACAACTGTATACATGATGCCTGATCTAATCAGCCCTAACATGTAAATGAAAGTGTACCCCAACCATGACACAACCATCTGCAAGTGCATTGTACGAAATGTGACCACATTGACTCCAAAGGAACGCACCTACATGCACGTCACCAAACACCATCAACTGAAAGGCCTGTCCCCCATAACTGCGCACAAAGGAGGCACATGTCGGACAGGAACATCAATGCACCACTACACAGACAGCAAGACCCACAAACTGTCCCCATTGACACCAGTATTGTTCCCTGGGGTCATAATGAGCCAGACAGCAATGTTGCAAACATGTGAGCTTTGACCTCACAGGACACGTGCCAGGTCACATAAAGTAACGGCCTGAACGGACACAGTGGATGGGCATTCACAAGGCAATTGTCCCCCCTGCATTGTGTCTTGAGAGCCATGAACATATACCGGTTGCATAGTGTGAATCCATTAGCACAACTAAATTTGGTGCAAAGTAACAGTTGAATGCAAGGCATGGTGGCGCGTCATGTTCAGAAAGCAATCTCATTCCTGACACATACATTGTTGCCCAGGTGATGCAGGCTATCCTCTGAAGAGGTGGCTCCTTACACCAGTCCGGAACCCACAGAACCAGCATGAGGAGGACTTCAACCGTGCCCATGCACGTACCCGTGTGGTGACAGAGCAGGCCTTTGGCCTACTGAAGGCACGTTTCCGCTGCCTCAGCAGGTCTGGCGGGGCACTCCTGTACCGCCATGAGAAGGTTGCGAAGATCGTCATGGCATGTGTCATGCTACACAATATGTGCATCAGACGTAACGTGCCTCTGCCCCCTGACACAGAACTGCAACCACCTGATGATGAGGATGATGAGGGTGGGGATGGGGCAGCACCTCAAGGAGGCAGCGATGCACAGGAGGGGCGTGAAATGCGTCAGAATCTCATTGACCAATACTTCTAGCACACACAGCGTGTGCGTGTAACATGTGGACGGCACTTGGGGCACTGTGTGTGTCTGGTATATGCACACTGTAGACTGTACAACAATAAAGCACACATACACAATGAGCAATGTCCACACATTTGGTTTGTGATAAACGAAAAAGTGTATTGTGCTTCTGAAAAGTTATGACACACCCAATCCCCCCACCCCCTCCACCCTGAACACCCCAACACACCCAATCCCCCCTCCCCCCTGAACACCCCAACACACCCAATCCCCCTTCCCCCTGAACACCCCAACACACCCAATCCCCCCTCCCCCCTGAACACCCCAACACACCCAATCCCCCCTCCCCCTCCACCCTGAACACCCCAACACACCCAATCCCCCCTCCCCCCTGAACACCCCAACACACCCAATCCCCCCTCCCCCCTGAACACCCCAACACACCCAATCCCCCCTCCCCCCTGAACACCCCAACACACCCAATCCCCATCCCCCTCCCCCCAGAAATCCCTGCAAAGGAGTGCCAGTGCCCGTGGTGAAGTGGGTAATGTTTCAGTGGTCCACTGGGCGGGCACTATTGCCAGCCCCCTGTCCCGGAACCTGGGGCCCCCCTGCCTGTACTCCTCCGGGTCCTGGATGACCTGCGGACGGGGCTGGATGGGGCCGAACTTGCAGCTGAGGAGGTACCGGCCTGCTCGGTACGCCGTGTGTCCATGATTGTCCGTATCAGTTCACTAATCATATTCCGCACTGCGGCTAGTTCTGTGCATATGTTCGTGCTTGCTGATTGGATGGCTGCCTTGATGCTGTCAGCACACCTCTCCATGCCTGAACTGGCACCTCCACAATCAGCAACATGCTGCGTTAGGATTGACGCCAGTTGTTCTTGCCTCGCTGATATTTGGCCCAGCACCTGCCTGAAATCAGGCACAATGGAGGTTGCAATTGCAGGCCCAATAGGACTACTCCCCTCTTCCCCTACTCCCACTGGGCTTGGAGTGGCTGGCCATGAACCTCCAGGGGATTGCCCCTGTGTGTCCTGTCCATGCAGGCTACATGGGGCAGGTGTGGGGAGGTAAGTTGGGTGTTGGGGGGTCCTTCCATGTCATCATTCACATTCGCCACATCGCTGTCAGAACAGGCTGCGATGGCTGCAGTCTCCCCGACTGTACTGCTCCCCGCAGACACAATCCCCTCAGTGGGCAGCAGTGGTTGTGGGTCTGCCGTGGGTGCCATCATGTCCCTTTCCTCGGGGGGAATTGCTGCCCTGGGCTGTTCAGCAACAGGAATTTTGGCCTGCTGTGGGTTGGCCATGGGTCCAGCAGAGGTGGATGGTTGGTGGCCTCTTCCCTCTGTCCTGGTCTTCTTGGCTGGGGTGGTGCCACTCTCGTCCCTGCCGGTGTCCGAGTGTGAGCCTGTGGTGGAGCAGAGGAGGGAAAGTGTTATTGATGGTTCAGCGGACATTGAGCAGGCATTGTGATGAGTGCCATGGTTTAGATGGATAGATGGTGGACTTTGTAGGCCGTGACATACAGGTTGTCTCCCTTTTGGTTGGGTTGAGCATGCAGGAATGTGTGTGCCTGCTGTAGAGTGTACATGCTGCATGTGTGCAGGGTGTGGGTCTTCTGCTGATGTGTTGCGTTTGCCGTATGGGGCGACATTGTGATTCCCATGTAAGTGTGATTCAGGGTGTTTTGCAAGGCTGAATTGGAGGCACCTACCTGTGTCTCCTGATGTCGGGGCTCCTCTCTCCATTCCGCCAACGCCCTCAATGCACTCTATGCCGATCAATGAGGCACATGTCTCCTCCCATGGCTGCATCTTCAGTGGGGAGTCTGCTCCACCGCCAGTTGCCAGTCCCAGGTTGCGGTTTGCTGACAGTATGCCCCTTACTCGGAGCCGGAGGTCATCCCACCTTTTGCGGCACTGTCTGGCGGTGTGTGGGTTGGTACCTACGGCACTGACGCGTTGTGCCACGAATTCCCATACTGCTTTTTTCCGGGCTATGGCTGGTCTCGTCATCTCTGATGTGAAGACGATGTCTTCCTTCTCCTGCAGCGTTTCTGCCAGCATAGTTAGTTCTTCGCGACTGAAGCGGTCCTGCCGCTGCCTGTCGCAGGCTTTTTTAACAACTTTTGGCATGGTTAGGTGAGGAAATGGGTGGGTAATGGGATTCATAGGGTTTCAGGGTCGAATGTAGTGTGGTTGGGTAGGATGGCAATGGATTGTGTTTTTAAAGATGGCCGCTGTGCTCTTTCCCATTCCGCCGCGATGACGCTACTTCCGGTTCCGCTTATTTGCGGTGCCCGCTAATTACGGTGCCCGCTAATTACGGGGCCCGCTGATTACGGGGCCCGCTGATTACGGTCGGCGCAATGATGGGTGGCGGTAGGTCACCCAGCGCGGCGTTCGATGCCGGTAAGGGCTGTTTACGCCATGGCGTAGTTTACATTACCGCCATGGCGTAATGCTCGTGCGCGATGGGTCGGAATATGGCGCTCTTTACGCCATCGGTCCATGGCGTAAACGATGATTACGCCATGGCGGTAATGTAGCAACCTTACCGCCAGGGTCGTAATGAGGGCCTTTGTGTAGGAGAAGGGGTTAGGTACTTGTTTCTCAACAGCATCTGTGACCAGAACTACACTCTTACATAACCCCTAAGGTGGCAACCCCTGGAAATCAGAAGTCGCTATCTAAATTTCCCTTTTCACTGTCAGTTTGGAGAATGTGACTAATCTGATAAGAAATCTGAAACCCACCAACTATTCATATGACCCGGTTCATGCCTATACTGTGAAGCAACATGCATTGGCTTTTAGTGAGAATGTGCACACTTTGTTTAATGCCTCACTAACCCAGGGCTGTGGACCGCTAGAATTAAAGAAGTCATACCTCGCCCCTTTGCTAAAAAAGACAACTTTGGACTACACAATGTTATCCAAGTATCGCCCCATTGCTGCTCTTCGGTGGCCAGCCAAACTTCTGGAAAAAGTTGTGACGCTACAACTCCAGAAGTTTTTCGAGGAGAGCAATAACCTTGATTCTCATCAGTCAGGATTCAGGCCAGGTCATGGCACTGAAACGGCATTCACTGCCTTCTGGGATGATCTACTGAGGCTGCCGATGATGGTGATGTCAGCATGCTCGTCATGTTGGATCTTTCAGCAGATTAAGGTCCAGACTATTATCAGTGGCCTAAGTATCTGATGAAGCACTCATTTGGTTTACTTCCTTTGTGACCGACCATGTCCAACAGCTCAAAGTCGGTTCATATATGTCTTACACCGTACCTGCCACTCGTGGAGTTCCCCAGGGTTCTTCTCTGTCGCTGCTGTTATTTAATTTGTACATTCGTCCTTTGCTTGACATTTTCTCTGAATTCAATCTCTGTTATCACTCCTATGCTGACGATACCCAGATCTATGTCAGGCTAAAACATCGTCTGGAGGCACTGGACCGAATCATGTCTTGTGCTGACAAATCAAATTCCAAAAGTGGATGTTGGAGAATAAACTCCAAATAAATCCGCAAAAAATAGAGATAATTGTTTTTGGTTTAAAAAGAAAAGTAGCAAATGTTTTAAAAATGATTCCCTGCCACACCTTATTTGGAGCTCCAACTAAATAGACTCAGAAAGTCAAAAACCTAGGTTGCATTTGGCAGTCCAGTCTGAGTTGCAATTTGCAGGTTAATCAGACTGTGAAGTCAGTTTACTTTCAGCTTAAACCATTAAAATCACTGTTGCCTCTATTTTCGGAGAAAGATCGTCCGATTGTAGTGGAAACATTAGTTAATGCCAGAATATACTATGAAGCAGAGCGCATGTGCATGGCACTCTACCGACGCGCTGATCCATTTCATGAGTAGTAGGCCAGTGGCAAGCAGGACTTGATCAAACTCTATGCACCCATCCTGCTTCAGACACAATGTCGAAACAGGGTCATTTTGTTATGGAAACTATTCAAACAAGAAGATAAAAATACATTGCACACGTTCAAAGAAACACGTTGGATTATTGGTAAGGGCTTTAAGAGGCCTGGGGCTAGCCAGGCTGTAGACAGAGCAGTATCCAAAACCTGCTGCTGAGCTGGGGTTCCCTGTCTTCTATAGCCGCACATGAGATGTCGCTCCAGCTGGCTGTCTGTTTCAGAGGACAGACTACATGACGGATTTACACATTCTGGGCCTCATTACAAGTACTCTGGTTTGGAATTAACACTGCTGGTAAAACCATACCGGCACCGTTTCCATGTCCGCCCACTCATGACCCGCGGCCCCGGTAATAGCACCACCCTAAACCGCCACCGCGGAAATAGGGGTCCCGGTAAGTCCGTCTGCACGGAAACCCCTCCGTTACCGTCAACACGAAACACCGTGAGCATCACAAATAGCGCGGACACGGAAATACCGGCAAAAAAATTGCGTAAATACCGTGATCACGGTGGCGGAACCGCCGCCACCGCGAACATGGCGTTATACACTGCCTGCTGAACTGAATCAGGGCACAGGTGCACCAAATCAGCCCAGCTGGACCTAGCAGGCCACTGGGAGCCTACAAAAGGGCCACACCCAGCCCAACACAACACAGACCATGCAGGCAGCAGGTCTAGTAGCACTGGGACTGGGCCTACTCAACCAACAGGCAGCACTGCACATGGTGGCAGTAATGGCGCAGAGTAGGAGGCGTAGGCGTAGGAGGCGCAGGCGGCAACCAGCCAACCCTGCAGCTATGGCAAACCCCATTGCCCAGCCAGCCCGACCCCGCCGCCAGCCAGCAATACCACGCATCAGGGCCTCACTCTGGAACCTCACCCCAGCACAGATCCACACACTATACCGGCTGGACCGTGCAACAATCCTGCACATCACCGCCATGATTGAGGACAACATCAGCAGCCTAATTGACACCCCCACCGCCATCCCCCCCTCTTGAAGGTTGTCTCAGTACTGCATTTCCTTGGCACTGGCACCTATGAACACACGGTTGGTGAGCTGCACGGCATATCACAACCCTGTTTCTCCAAAATCCTGGTACAGGTACTGGATGCCCTGTTGCGCCATGTGTCGGAACACATAGCCCTACCCCGCACCCTCCCCGAGGTCATTGCCACCAAGTTGGCCTTCCATGCCATAGCAGGCATGCCAAATTGCATAGGCGCAGTTGACTGCACCCACGTCGAGCTGACAGTACCACGTGCAATTGAGGTGGTGTTCGCAATAGGAAACAGTATCACTCTTTGAATGTCCAGATGGTTTGTGATGCCATGCAACTGATTACACACTGCTGTGCATGTTTCCCAGGCTCATCACATGACTCAATGGTACTGCGGAATTCCACGTTGCCACGGTACATGGAACGTAATGCCGGACAAAGCACATGGCTATTGGGTGAGTACAGCTGACGATGCTACAACCCTGTCGAAGTGGTGTGTGTGTGTCCAGGCCAATAAGCATTGTGAGTGTGCCGCTGTGACCGCACATGCATCACCCCCCTTCCATCTACCAAATACACAGCCGATGCCAAACATCATGAAGGAAGACATGACAGGGCACCACAATGTGCCCGTGCACACGCTGGCACAGCCAATCCCGTCACTGTCCCATGAACCTTGTGCCACGGCAGACACCCACCCTCAATTGAAACACTGCCTCAAAAGGCACGATAAGCGTGTAAATGAGACGACGTGTATTTACTACTTCCGTACAGTGGAGTCACTCTGCCATGTGTGGACAGCACTGCACTGTGACATGCACACATTCAAATGTCACCCGCAGCGCACAGTAAACATGCAAGTAAATGTGTAGGCCCATATCCAGTTAGCGACATACATCGTGATGCCCAAAACATACCTCCATACACTGCATGGTACATATGCATGAATGAATGATGATACAAGAATGCACAGCAGCAGATGAGGACCTGATGCCACAAACACTGACATGTTCCCCCATCTACATCTCATGTAGGTGATGCGGGATATGCACTCACGCCATGGATGATGACACCTGTACGGAGACCAAGGAACAGGCATGAAGAGGCATACAATAGGGCACATATCCGCACACGTGGAATGATTGAGAGGACATTTGGACTGCTGAAGGCCCTTTTCCGCTGTCTGAGCAGATCTGGCGGATCACTGCTGTACAGCCCAGAGAAGACGGGTAAAATCACGCTTGTATGTGCCATGCTGCACAATATATGCCTGCGCAGGAACATCCCAATGCCACCAGACGCAGATGAGGAAGATGGGGATGGGGATGGGGATGGAGATGGGGATGGAGATGGGGATGGGGATGGGGATGGGGATGGAGATGGAGATGGGGATGGAGATGGGGATGGGGATGGAGATGGGGATGGGGATGGAGATGGGGATGGGGATGGCACTGCCTCCCCCTGGGGGTCCACATGATGGCCAGAGAGCACGGGATGCCCTGATTCGCATTTACTTTTGAGTCACAGCACATACACAGAAATGCACGAACATGGTGACGACAATGAATTAATAGTTGCACTGCAAAATAAATGATCAATGTCCACACATGTATGTCTTGATTCGAAATGGTGATGTATTGATGTAATAACAACAGGGAAGGAGGTGCATTGGTTAGGGAAGCTGTACACCCGGGGCCACCCACCACCCAAACGTGCCCACCCCCACCCAGACCCCATTGTTCAAACCCTCAAAACTACCTACCCCACCACCCAAACGTGCCCACCCCTCTCACACCCTTGTAGTCCACATGTGTCCTGCACTGCCCCACACACATGCCATCACTTCCGTGTGCGCTTCTGTGCCTGTGCAACCTTGCCCGAGGGACCCGTTAGCCTACTCGAGCGCCTCCTTGGACTGGCAGTAGTGGAGCTGGATGGGGTGGTTGTGTTCGATTGGGCAGAATCTGGGATTGAGGGCATCCGTGCCAGATTTGCCTGTTGGCCAACCAACATGGCCTCTACAAGCCTGGAGGTGTGGTTGTTGCCCTCCTGCACATGGCATGCAAGGGTCACTATAGTGCTCGCAAAGCGTCCGATGGACCTCGACAGGCGACGCACTGAGGCGCTGTAGCTCTCCCTCTGCAGCCTGTATTCCTCTAGCTGCCTCTCCACCAGCTGGGTGAGGGTAGCTTGCTGGTCCTCCATCCGCTGCATGTGGGCATTCAGTTCGGCCATGGATGGGGTGAGCGACCTCATGGGACTCCCCAGTGATGTGGGGCTCAACTCCAGCTCATGGAAGGAGCCCAGGTCTTCCAATGTGGGCATCTCCCCCTGTGGCCCCGTTTCCGAGTACTCTTGCGGGGCACTGTTATCACTGCAGGCCGCCCCCTCTGCAGTGCTGCTGCCTTCGGTGTTGTGTTGGGTGGCCATGATAGGTTCCCATGGCACCTGTCTAGACTCAGGCAGTGTGGAGACGGTGGGGATGTCGGTGGTGGTGGTGGTGGGCCGCACATCTGTAGTGGCTGGTAATGTGGCCAGAGTTGCAGAACTGCCGGCAGCATCCTCCTGTGTGGTGGCGGTGGCTTGTGTACTTGCCGGTGCAGATTGGCTGGCCTGTTGTGCAGTATCACAGTCACTTGAAACGGCTGTGGGGACGCAAAGGGCATGCAATTAGTGTTGTTGTGGTGGCAGATGGGTGCATCACATGCGTCATTAAGATTGTACATTGAATAGTGTTAGTCACATGCATCTGATTGCTGGTGTATGCATTCTGTGATATTGGTTGCCATACGGATCATGATGGGTCCTTTGGCCCACACATGCACTGCCTGGGGGGGTTGTTAATGGGTCCTTTGGCCCACACATGCACTGCCTGGGGGGGGGGTTGTTAATGGGTCCTTTGGCCCACACATGTACTGCCTGGGTGGGGGGGTTGTTAATGGGTCCTTTGGCCCACACATGCACTGCCTGGGGGGGGTTGTTAATGGGTCCTTTGGCCCACACATGCACTGCCTGGGGGGGGGTTGTCAATGGGTCCTTTGGCCCACACATGCACTGCCTGGGGGGGTTGTTGTTAATGGGTCCTTTAGCCCACACATGCACTGCCTGGGGGGGGGTTGTTAATGGGTCCTTTGGCCCACACATGCACTGCCTGGGGGGGGTGTTAATGGGTCCTCTGGCCCACACATGCACTGCCAGGGGGGGTTGTTAATGGGTCCTTTGGCCCACACATGCACTGCCTGGGGGGAGGATTGTTAATGGGTCCTTTGGCCCACACATGCACTGCCTGGGGGGGGGGGGGTTGTTAATGGGTCCTCTGGCCCACACATGCACTACCTGGGGGGGGGGGGGTTGTCAATGGGTCCTTTGGCCCACACATGCACTGCCTGGGGGGGGGTTGTTAATGGGTCCTTTGGCCCACATATGCACTGCCTGGGGGGGTTGTTAATGGGTCCTTTGGCCCACACATGTACTGCCTGGGGGGGGGGTTGTTAATGGGTCCTTTGGCCCACACATGCACTGCCTGGGGGGGGGGGGTTGTTAATGGGTCCTCTGGCCCACACATGCACTACCTGGGGGGGGGGGTTGTCAATGGGTCCTTTGGCCCACACATGCACTGCCTGGGGGGGGGTTGTTAATGGGTCCTTTGGCCCACATATGCACTGCCTGGGGGGGGTTGTTAATGGGTCCTTTGGCCCACACATGTACTGCCTGGGGGGGGGTTGTTAATGGGTCCTTTGGCCCACACATGCACTGCCTGGGGGGGGGGGTTGTTAATGGGTCCTTTGGCCCACACATGCACTGCATGGGGGGGAGGGTTGTTAATGGGTCCTTTGGCCCACACATGCACTGCCTGCGGGGGGGTTGTTAATGGGTCCTTTGGCCCACACATGCACTGCCTGGGGGGGGGGGTTGTTAATGGGTCCTTTGGCCCAGTACTCACAACTGCATATTTTCATGTGGAATTCATGTTTGGGCACCTACCCGCATCTGCAGATGGGCTCACTCCTGCCTCAGCCTCCCCGATCCCATGGATTCCCTCTAGGTGGAGGACGCTGCTGCAACGCTCCTCCCATGCTTGCAGCCTCAGTGGGGAAGGGGGTCCTCCGCCTGTCCCACTGCTGCATTGGCAGTGCGTGGAAATGAGGTTGCGTACCCTCAGCCTCAGGTCGTCCCACCGCTTGTGGCAGTCCTTCACGCTCCTCGCTGTCACGCCCACAGCGGTGCACTTGTGTGCAGCTTTGGCCCACACCTCCTTCTTCCGCTGCTGTGTGGCACGCCGTTGGTCGGCGCTGAACAGCATCTCCGCATTGTCCTTAATGTGCTCCACCAAGACGGTTAGCTCCGCCTCGCTGAAGCGCTGTTTGCGCTGCCTCTGAGCAGGAATCCTGGCAGACATGCTGGTTGTCCCTTTTGGCTTCTCAGAGTTAGGATTGTGCTTGTGCTGGCTCTGGATGGCAATGGATTGTGCTTTTATATGATGGCCGTCTCTCTGTTTCCTGTTTTGGCGATCATGGTATTTCCGGTTCTGTGTCCGTGGCGGCGGACGCGGGTTTTGCGCCACTTGTGGCTGCGTTATTTCCATTTCCGTGGGGTTTTCCGTGACAGCGGTAACAACGTTTCCGAGTGGTGCGCGCGACCGACAACGTGTAATCGGACGGTTTTTCCGCAACCTTACAGACACGGAACCGTTTTTACCGCCGTCACGGATTTTTGCCGGTCCCGGACTGGCAGGTTGTAATGAGGCCCTCTTACTCAAGCCAAACAGACAATGTCCCCAAAGCCATTGAACTGAAAAAGCTTGAATTAGTATATATGGCTTGTGGTATGCCGACATGTTACTGTTAGTGCGAGTATGTCTGTTGTGAGCAGAGATCCCAGTGTGCAGTACATGGTCGCAAGGGTTTCCTGCTTGAATTACTATCACACACATAATTCAAGTGTACAATTCTGTGGCCATTCTTATGTTCCCAAAATGCTCTTTGATTTTATGCAAATCACCAGGAAACCACATTGGAGCAAGAGAGTGACTCATCTTCAAAACCCAAAGCAATGAATGCATAGTGTGGTGGCTGGATGAAAACAATGCACTCTAAGGCCATTCTGTGTAACTCACTCAAAGCACACGCTTGCAGGGTCTCATGGTGTGTAGTATGGGTCAGGTGGGGCTGCCTTCAGGCCCCAACCACTCGTTACAAATACTCCCTCCCCTCAATGTTGCGTCTCACTTAAAGCATTGCTTTTGGGCTCGTTCAAGAATTGAAAACAACCGACTTGCAATTCCTCTCGTACAAATTGCTCTCCAAAGCTGCGCCACACAGAGAGAGCTTGAGAACCCCCCTCCACCCTTAAGAAGTCTTTATTTGCTGGGGCAAGGAACACAGGTATTCACATGAGCAGATGGGCTGCCGCTGGATGAAAGAAAGCTGCACAGACAAAACAATTAAAAATAAAAAACAAGATATATGTCTGTTGTATTATAGGGGGTGTTAAGGTGAAACCATTGGACATAGCCTTTTCTCAAAATGTTATTGCTAATAAGTTTTGACTTACTGGTCGGATTTCAATGAGATATTCCAAACAAAAAGGTTTGTCACAAGCCCGCTCCAACTGGACATTTTGGGAAAGATTTGTAAAAAATATAAAACGTTTTTTAAGGGGAAAAAAAACGTTGTGCTTGGCCTACTCCATTAGAGAAAAAGTGCAATATGTGAGAAGGCACAGAGCAAATCATGCTGAACAGAGTTGGATCAACTAGGAAACAACTTGAGCACAAACCATTCATTTCCTTGATCCATCCAGTAGGTTTAAACATGTTTGACCAAGAAGGGGGTGCACCCTGCACCCAAACGCTTTAATATGGCCCCCATGGTGCTTTGCAGAAGAGAGGCTTTTCAGAAAATGAAAAGCACATTTTCTTTTTTTTTGCTCAATGAGAACGATTCCCGTGAAAATAATGAGGAAGCCGAAAATGAAAAGTGCTCAAAAGGGCATTCAGAGGAAGAAAAAGGATGCACTTACCTCAGGCTAGAGGTGGGGAGGGCGAAAGTGAACGCCATGAGAATTTTGCGAATTGAGGGTGATATGGGGAGCCAGTTACGAGTAGAACATTTTCGGCTTATTGGGGGAACACCGGGGAACCTTGCGAGATTACAGAGAAATCCATCACACAAATCGAAGAGTCATAGGAGGTCATGGGAGAGGATTAGGGAATGAAAACGCAATTCAGGCGTGTGGGGAGGACTAAGAAAAATGAGGGCTGCAATTTGTGTTTGGGAAGAAATTATTGTGTGACATACACATTGGCCACGGCCTGTCCAAAGGCCACGGCTAGTGGGTCACAAAGAAACCTCTTGGTGCAATATATACAGTGGTTATGGCCGAAGGTCTGTCAATACTTGCCATGGCCATAGGGCATGGCCAGCGGGCCCCAAAAAAACCTAATGGTACAACAAGTAAAGTGGGCAAGGTCAAAGGCCTGGGCTAGTCAGGTCGCAAATACACCTATTAGAGCAATATGTACAGTTGCAATGGCCGAAGGGTACGGCTAGTGGGCCCCAAAGAAACGTAGTGGTGCAACATGTACATGTATGTGGCCACTGACCATCGCCATAGGACATGGTTAGTGGGCCCCAAAGAAACTTAATGGTGCAACAAGTACAGAGGGCACGGACAAAGGCCATGGCTAGTGGGCCCTGAAGAAACTATAATATAACAAAACCTTTGAAATTCAGTGAAAAAACATTAGTTAAGAGAGAGTTAAGGTGATCAGATTTAATGCAACAAAACCTCTGAAATTCAGGAACTGCATTTCAAACAAGTCCACCTTAAATATGTGCCCTCCGTTGCTCAGCGTATGACCACAATGATGACACCACTGGCAACATCACTAATTGTATCACACATGACATGAGTAATGACATCGTATATGACATTACTGATTATATACATTGGAAACATTTTGTTCACCTCTTATTCACCACATACACTATCACCTGCTCACTGCCCGCCACTACTGGCCAGAGGAGAAATTCCTTGGCCCACCCCCGGTGATAAACAGGTGCTCCCGTAACCTCACCAAAGAACATCTCCTACCCGTCCTCACAGCGGAATGCACCCTCGCCGCAGCCACCCTGCTCTCTGACCCATCAAGCCTTACCGATACCAATACAATGTCACCCAGACAGCCTTAGATGCCATCGCTCCTCTCAAACCCTGCAGAGCTAAACCTTCCACTCATATTAACTACTGGTTCACCCCTAATCTCCTGACCTTGAGAGCCAAAAGGTTCACTTGAGAAACCATTTGGGTTAAATCTCTGACTCCTGCCAAAAAGTCAAACCTCCTTCAATTCCTGATGGAATGCAAACAAGCCATCCTCTCTGCCAAAGTCTCCTCCCTCACAAACGGGATCGCGATAGCCCAAACCCAATTGCGTGAATTATTCCCCACTTTAGAATCTCCTATAGCACCCATTGTCAATTTCCCCAAAAACAATACCTGGTGCCAAAACATCGAAGATTCGCTCACCAACAAAATCTCCTCCCAATGAGCAAAAATCAAAGCCAAGAGGGCCTCCATACATGCTAGAGCACACAAGTTGGAGTCCAGCCCACTCCCCTTCCCCACCCTTACCCCAACTCCCTTCACTGTCACCACCTTCAGCTTCAGGCCTATCTCAGAGGCAGAAACCGCCACCCTAATCGCTGGATTGAAACCCTCCCATTGCCAAGATGACACCTGCCCTGCCCCTCTCATCAAGTATTGCACCACAGCCCTCACCGCTATCATCGCAGTTCTCATCAACCTCTCATTTGCCAACAGCTTTATCCTGCCTGTCCTCAAGGAAGCCTGGGTAGCTCCGCTCATAAAAAAAACCCTTTCTTGATTCCACCATTCCTACAAACTACAGGCCCATTTCTACGGCACCCTTCTTGCTTAAAACACTTGACCATGCAGCATACGTCCCATTACAAACCTAACTTGAACAACACAACATCTTGAGCCCACATCAGTCCACATCAGTCAGGTTTCCGTCCAATACATGGCACTGAGTCGGCCCTCCTGGACCTCAAAAACCAGATAGATGACATTCGAGACGCAGGCAACCTCACCCTCCTCCTAGTGCTAGATCTATCAGCATCATTTGACTTGGTCAACCACCAGACCCTCTGCCACCATCTGACCTCTGCCGCTAACTTCTCCCCACAGGATATATGGCCCTCACACTTAGGCATAAAATACACAAAGAATATATTGCAATTTACAACAAATTCAACAATGATATTCACAGTTCCAATGTTCAACAAAAACAAACAAGGAAATCTGAGTTGGTGATACAGTCTCAATTCAGTTCTTAGTTCCTTCAATGTGTCAAAAGAAAGTCCTTTTAACCAAAGTTTAACCAGTAGAAAAGTGTCCCTTCTTGCTTGAAAAATTGCTTTCCACTTCACCCAATATCACCACTTGGGACGTCTGAAGGACGTTCTCCTGCCAATCTGCAGCAGCCTCCTGCACACACGGATTACACTGATCTGTGCTGATGGACTCAGATTACAGGAAACCAAGCAGCCCGTCGTCGCTGCCTCACCCTGAGGCATGCCGGAAGATGTATTAGATTACAGTTTGAAAAATGTTTCGTCCTGAAGAAGATGATCCAATTGAAAGTGCACCATCAAAACCGGTCGACCTCATCAGTTGTGGCTCCACCACAACCAACCAGATACTCCTGACATAGACAGGGGGTACACTCCAGCCAACCATACTCACAAGCTGTGAGCCTTTTAGCTTGGCCCATGTGTATAGGCATTGTCTTTTAAGCAATTGAATAGTTTTTTACTTCTATTCTCGGCAACCGCCGACATGTGTCAAGCAGCAGCCATTAGGGTGGATAAATATGCAGATGAAATTCCCATGGCACCACTCACCACATGTTAGTCTTTCAGCCTTTTCTCTGCGAGATTCAATCACACAACTCGCAGTGAAAGCTTCTAGGTGGTTGCTGTCGGGCTGCTGTCTTTGCTGAGTGTTAGATTACACTCATCCTTCTGCACACATTGAATAGAGTCAGGGGCAGTCTCTTTTACCTATCCCTCTTAGATAGGCATTGCATTATCCAGCATCTAGGGACAGGCACCCCCGCTAGGGCTTGGGTGTTCTTCTTGAGGGCCAGATAGCTCACTATCTTGCCCCATGTAGTTAGTTCAATGTTTTGATTTCATTTATGTGTTTTCTCCCAAAGAACCATTTACGTTGTATACACGTAATTAAGGAGCCCTTCTCACTCCTGAGACCCACGGCTTCCCAACCCCTTCTCGCCTCAGTCTCCTGCACGCTTCCTGCTGTGCAATCTCTGCAATTAATCTTACACATGGGGAAAAGCAGTCTTCCTTTCTGCTTTCCGCTGCGCAACCTCTTCAATTTTGAGTTTGGGAAAATACAATAACAATGCCACCCAAGCTGCCTTGGGTCTCTCCAGACATGACCATGTGGCTGTCCATAGAAAAGCGTCTCACTGGCTCCCAGTAAGAGATCGAATCAACTTTAAAGTACTCTCCAGCACTCATCATCGTCTTTCAAATTAGACACCACCCTACCTGTCACAGTGAATCTCTAAAACTAGCTCGTCCAGACCCACAAGACTTTCTTACAGCCACAGACTCTCCAACGCACAGTTTAAGCACACGAGAGCTGGAGGTTCTAGTTTCCCAATCATTGCCGCTCGACTGTGGAACAATTTACCTCTCAACCTATGAGCAGAAAAACGTCATGCTGGCCTTTCAGCAGACAAGTAAAACCTGTCCTATTCCACTGACTCTTTGATGACCCCATTATCAACAGTTGAACTTTATTCCTACCAACAAATATCTGCCTGATTTGTACTGCTGCAACCTTGCATCTCTCCCTCTCCCTCTTTTCTGCACTCCAACCACCTTCCCCCACGTCCCCCACCTCGCCTGCCCCTTTGCTAAATGGGCACCTTGATGCCTGAGGCTTTTGAGTGCTATACAAATGTAAAAATAAATAAATACATATGTTACTACACTGAACAATAATAACAACGTGCCATAGAACAATACAGTCATACTCAAGTATCACATGATTACAGGTGGTAAGTTCTCTATTAGTACTTACCAACTTCCAAAATAAACAAATTAAAATATATTACGTTTTACCCATGATTTGAATTTCAGGTATTATTAAACAATTACAATACTTAATTGCAAGGAATGTACCTGATTCAGGTAAATCTATTTCCGGTATTTCAAACATAACATAACAAGTGTATGTAGTAGTGAAAATGAACATTGACATAAAAGGGTCAATTCATAGAAATCAGCGCAGAAGTAGCACACGCTCCCAGCGCAGAGAGGGAGCATGGACCACGCGTGCGCCAGGCGCAGCGCAAAACAGCATTTTGGCGCACTGTGAATTCATGGATTTCCTGAGCAGTTTGCAGCCGTGGTGCAGTGAAAATCCAGCAGAACCAGTCACACCCCCAAGAACACCCCTTGTGCCAGAAAAAGCCATAGAAATCCCCAATACGGCGCAAAGGGCTGCACTAACGCTGGACCAACACACAGCCCTCATACACCATATTTGTGCAGGTCGCAGCAGCCAAATTGTGGCAAAATCTGCTTGCGCTCCCCCTTTAATACGGGTACCCCAGTCGCGCCAGCAAAATCACGTGAAAATATGCCCGCGCACCCCTTTGAATACGCGTACCCCGCTTGCGCCACCAAAAAGCACGAATATCTACCCGTGCACCCCCTTGAATACGTGTATCCTGCTCACACCAGCCAAAACACGTGAAAATCAACCCGCGCACCCCCTTGAATACACATACGCCACACCTGCCATACAAATAACGTGAAAAAGGCCTACCGTAACCCCTTCAATACGTGTACCCGGCTCGTGCAAGCCAAATCGCGTGAAAAGGGCCTACCATAACCACGTGAATACACGTACCCCACTAGTGCCAGCCAAATCGCATGAAAACTCCTTGCACACCCCCTGGAATACGCGTACCCCGCTTGTGTCAGCCAAAACGCATGAAAATCTACCTGCGCACCCCCTTGAATACGCGTACCCCACTCGCACATACGAAATCGCGTGAAAACACCTCACATACCCCTGTGAACTCGTATACCCAGCTCGTGCTTGCCTAATCATGTGAAAAATGCCTTGCATGCTGCCAGCACCCACAAACACACCCTGCAGGCCGCCCACACCACAAGGGCCACCCCCAACACCCGTGACCATGGCCACAGGCAGCCCACACCACAAGGGTCTCCCCATCACCCGTGACCATGGCCGCAGGCAGCCCACACCACAAGGGACCCCCCCCCCATTACCCGTGACCAATGCCGCAGACAGCCCACACCACAAGGGACCCCCATCGAACATGACCATGGCCGCAGGCAGCCCACACTACAAGGGCTCCACCATCACCTGTGACCATGGTTGCAGGCAGCCCACACCACAAGGGATCCTCACATCACCCGTGACCATGGCTGCAGGCAGCCCACACCACAAGGGATCCCCCCATCACCTGCGAACACACCCTGCAGGCAGCCCACACCACAAGGGACCCCCCATCACCCGTGACCATGGACGCAGGCAGCTCACACCACAAGGGACCCCCCCATCACCCATGACCATGGCCGCAGGCAGCCCACACCACAAGTGATCCCCCAACCCCCCTGACCATGGCCGCAGGCAGCCTACACTACAAGAGACCCCCCATCACCCGCGAACACACCCTGCAGGCATCCCACACTACAAGGGACCCCCCTATTACCCATGACCATGGCCGCAGGCAGCCCACACCACAAGGGCCCCTCCATCACCCGTGACCATGGCCGCAGGCAGCCCACACCACAAGGGGCCCCCCATCACCCATGACCATGGCCGCAGGTAGCCACATGGCACCATACACTGCATGCAGGCCCCGACTCATGTCCCCCCACCCCACCAGTGACGGCAACCTGCAGGCACTGGTGGGGTGGCTCATGTCCCCTCACCAGTGATGGCACCCTGCAGGCAGGCCCCGACTCATGTCCCCTCACCAGTGATGGCAACCTGCAGGCAGGCCCTGACTCATGTCCCCCCACCCCACCAGTGATGGCAACCTGCAAGCAGGCCCGAATCATGTCCCCCCACCCCACCAGTGATGGCAACGTGCAGCTAGGCCCCGACTCATGTCCCCCCACCAGTGATGGCAACCTGCAGGCAGGCCCCGACTCATGTCCCCCCACCAGTGATGGCAACCTGCAGGCAGGCCCCGACTCTTGTCCCCCCACCAGTGATGGCAACCTGCAGGCAGACCCTGACTCATGTCCCCCACCAGTGATGGCAACCTGCAGGCAGGCCCCGACTCATGTCGCTTCACCCCACATGTCACAAAGTACAATCATGTAGCAAAAGTCCACCCAAATGCCACACCACGCTGCCTCCCCCGCCCCACAGTGCAACTCCACACCCATCCATTGGCCCCACTTCCCAGTACAGGCCCCATGGCATGTCATTAACAAAAGCACACATTCATGCACCCAAAGACACGCCCATCATGGCCACACAGCAGTGACACATGACTGAGCCAATGATGACTGACACATGCACCAAACAAATGAGAACAGTCAACACTAATACAGAACTGCATGGAAATGTATTATAAAAAATAGAAATTGACCAAATAAAAATCAAACATGACAATGAAAAAGAAATGAATGTATTTCGAAATGAAATGCAAAATCCAAAGGAACATGAAATCTAAGAAATCCTGTAACTGGTCCTTGTCCCAAGTCATTATAGCACATCCAAACGTAAACCAAAAAACACCATTACTCCATGTGTAAAAAAAAAAAGAGGCCAAAAATCCACAATAGTCCAATATATACAAGGAAACTTTGAAGGGTCCATGAACCCAAAACCAGAAGAATCCCCCAAAAAAGCCCAATAAAAAACCAACTATATACAAAAAGTGGAGCAATGTCCATGAACTCCAAAGAAAAAAGAAAAAGAAAGGAAACCTAACACTAAAGAACTATTTACAATGGCGGCGGGCTAGTCCTACGGCTCACTGTTGTTACCAAGAGTTTTGGCCCAGGCATCATCGAACTTGGTGTCTATAGCCCGGAGGCGGGACTGTGCTCTATCCTCGACAGCTCGCAGGGACGCCGCCAAGTTGTCCACCAATTCCCTGCAAGTCTCCTCGAGCAACTCCGCCTGCCTCTCTGCCCACCGCATGGAGTTCTCCACCCTGACCATGGTGAGCCATGCCTTCTCTGCCCGCCGCCGCTCTGCACCTATCTGCCGGCCCATCCACTGCCACACGGAAGACACACTTTGTCCAGGGTTCTCCTGCCCTTTGGCCGATGCCTGCCCCTGTGATGTACTTGGCCTCGAGTCCTGACGCCTCCTAAGTCAAGCCTGCTACTTCCTTTTATCCATCTGCCTGTGCCACCACGACTGCCTCTGGGAAGATGTCAACCCCCGGGGCTGTCGTACACGTGTCCTGCTCGAAGGTGCCTGCACAACCTCCATTGACAAGGGTCCTGTTGCTGGGGTGACCACCTCTGCTGAACCTCTGACTCCCGACTGTGGCCGGGATCTCCACCAGCCTGGCCGTGTTGGCTGGGGCAGTTCCACAGGGGGCCCTGGTGGTATCTGGGCCGGAAGACGGCATGGAGGACGACTGGCGCATAGTGGGTGAAGAGGAGGAGGGGGTCGCAAGAGTGCCGGACTGCACCACTTGCACCGGTGGCATCACCCCCTCCAGGCCCCATGTGCGGGTCTTATGCGGCCTCCTCAACCACCACCAACCTGGAGGCCTCTGCACCATCTTCCGCACTGACCTGCCCCTGTGGGGGCTCACCTGCCCCTTCTGCTGCTGAGGAGCCCGCTTCCGACCTCGCCTTCTTGGGCATCCCCTCAGCAGTTGCGGCCGTAGACGTGGAAGCGGCACCAGTCCCCTCGCTCCTGGAAGATGACCTGACCTGGGAGGGTAACTGGGCCTTGCGTCTCTGGCTAGAGGAGGCATCCCTGCCGCTTTTCTCCACAGCGCCGTCTCCGCACTCTTCCTCAATCGCCGCTGTAGACAGGGAGACATTGAACAGAAGCATCAGGGTACTGTACAATAGTCTGCTAGACACAAAGCAAATGCATATGAGTGGCACTATCAAACCTCACAACAAACATCACTGTCCACAACACACGGGTCAGTGCAAGCAACACACATGCACACACAAGCATGGCACGTGCAACAGACATTTGCATCCATGTCCAAGGCACTTTTAGAACATCAGAAGGGGGGCTGAACGTCACATGCATCATGGGACATGCCGATCACACGCACACACACCACCAGACAGTCATGCATCTGGACATGTCTACCTCCTGTCACAGAGCACACATTGGCAACTGTGCTGCATCAGTCAATCAGGCATCGAGATGATCTTGTGTCATGCATCCATGGCGATTCCCAGTCACACACACACCACTCAGACACACGCACATGTACACCGTGCACGTCCATGAAAGTAACATAAGCATCCATGTATCACACCACAGGAATGCAAACATGTGTGCATCGTCACATGCTGGTGCACATCATGCATTGCAACAAAGACACCATTGATGTGGAACATGCTTGACTGGACTCACATGCAGCGCTGTCACGTCCCTGCACACAGACATTCATACATGGGGCATGCCAGACATACGGCCGAGGTTCACACTCCAGACGGGTCTGCAACTCGAGGACCAGGTGGTGAAGCGCTGGGTGTATGCGCTCCAGGACCCGCATCTGGACTTTGCTCAACTGGTCCCAGCGCCCACTTCACCACCAGCCGCAATGAGGCGGCCCTTGCTGTGGGTCCTGGACCTGAAGTCCTCCCAGCACCTCCGGATGCGTTGGTAATCATGGGATGCCACCCCCACCGCATTGATGGCATCCACTTTGTCCGACCAGATCGCCCTCAGTCCTTCCTTGTCGAGGCACGATGCCGAGAAGAGGGCATCATAATGCTCCAGGACTTGCTCCACCAGGATGCCAACTTCATTGACAATGAAGCTGGCAGCCCTCTGCCTCTCTGACTGGGGGTTGCCACTAGCCCCAGATGTTGCTTGGTCTGACATGATGACCCCTGAGGCAAGTGTGGGTGGACAACTGGGTCCTTGGGCTGGGCTGTGGAGTGATGGTACAGCAGTCGGGAGTCTTTTGTTCCAGCAGAAGTGGTCGCAGCAACAGGACCTCTGGCAATGTCTTCTATGCAGGCACCAAATTGCAGGGAACGTTGGCAGCAGGCCGGCTGGCAGCAGCAGATGGCTCGTAGGAGGCTGCTCAGGGGTTGGGGGGCAGGGAAATGGCCTTCTGAGCAGGAGCAAGGTCGTCCATGTGTACACGTGGCCAGCTCGATGCAGAGTGACTGCACGTGAAAAAACAGCGCATTAGTGTGAAATTCGAGGAAAGGCCCTTAGCGCTTAAGCGCATAAGTGACTTCTGCGGCCGTTGCCTTTGGCACAGGTTAAAGGTTCGCGTGGGAAAGCAGTTCGCTGTACGTGCTTTTCGTGGAGACCAACGAGTGTGTTCCTTCTTCTTGTGGGTTCACGTGTGATATCGTCACAACGCTTAGAGTTTGTACTTTTTTCATTTCCACACAAGTCAGACGGTTAGTCGCGCATGCTTATTTTTCCCACTGTGGTTCCCCCCGTGTGTCGCGTACCTCATTTTCGAGGTCAGAGTAGCCTGCGTGTTCCACTCATACGCATTTTTTGTGTCCCTTGGTCCCACGGTGTACTGCGGGAGGTTTATTCCATGCACGTGGGCTTCCGGGGGTTGCATGCACGTTTGTATTGTTTTTTTCGGGGTGCCTGAGCATTTATCACCAGGGGTCACATACATCCTTGCAGGAGCACAGGAGTGTGTCTACCATCACGTACCATTCCCCCTTCACCCCAATTTCCCAGGACAATTGTTGTGTGCACCTCCCATTGGCAATAGTCCATCTGTGTCATGGTTGGGAGGCCACCAAAAGGTAAGAGCGGCAAAGCTGGGCAACCTCCCAGGGCTGGGCATGGCGGGGCACTTGGTGGCTAGGGAGTCCAGGGAGTTCAGGGAGGCCAAGGTGGACACAGAAGGGGGCGTGATCAGGGTGTTCCACAGGGGCAGGATATCCAGCCACATGCTGGGACAGCCATGCCACCACCCCCAGCGGCACAGGGAGATGCTGCTGCTGCGGACATCCCCGGTGCACATCAGACCCCAAAGCCAGTGTCATCTGCTGACATGGGCCACCAGGTAGTGGAAGCTGCAGGTGCAGCTGCGGCAACCACCATCCATGCTCGTGGTCTGCCAGCACAGGCTGCATTGGCACAGGAGGACTCCCAGGCAGAGTTTCAGGTCAGGAAGGCCAAGCCACATTTTGTATAGCTGTGACCAAAGCACATGTATCTGGGGCAGTGGTGACCTCTGCTGCCCCAAGAAGCCAGGTGGTGGGATCTGCAGGGGCAGATGCAGCCAACACCACACCCCGGCTGTGAGTCTGCCATCCAGGACTGTGTTTGTCACAGCCCTTGGCACTGAGGCAGTTGTGCCTCTGGGTCCTGGAAACAGCACCCAGCAGCCAATGACTCAATTCAGACCTTCCGTTCTCATGCCATTGTCTACTCCCATTGGCCAGTCCACTAGCGTCACTGCCCCTACTGACCAGAGCGGCATTAGCCACTCAGGGTCCACACAACTGGCCAAGAGGAGGAAGTGTGTTCCTGCGCAAGAGGCCAGGACCCCAGACATGGCTCTGGCCACCGGCACGTCAAGGAAGAAGTCCTCTACAAACAGGAACTGGACTTCCTTGTGGGCTACGTTTTGGCAAACAACCACAATATGCTGGTGGGCCCAGGGTGCCATACTACGCCTGCCCAGTGTCAGGTCCACTAGCATTGCATTGCGGAAAGTGTCAGTGCCATGGGATTTGAGAGGCGCACAGCTCATGATTGCTACAAACATTGGACTGCCCACCGACGCTGTGCAAAACAAAAGCGGGCCTCTAATTACACCTTCACTCTGGTGACTGGCAGTGGGTCACCACCAGAGGAGGATGAACTCACTCTGCACAAGGAAATCGCTGCAGCGTTCATCGCCAAGGAACTATTCCAGGGAGTGGGAGAAATGCCGGATTATGAAGCAACACCCGGTGAGTGTTGATGCGTGTGTGTCCAGCCCATGTGTGTCTTGCTTGTGTGATGGTTTGTGATTGACTGACAGTTCAGGCTATGTATTCATGAGTGCCATATGTGACACATGCAATGCTTGACTGATGCGTGCTTGTTGTGATGCAGTCTGCATGCAGGGCATGTGCTGCACACAGACACAGTCCTCATCACCACACATGTACCCTACTTACATGCAAGTCACTCGGTAGCCTCTCCTGTCCATGATGTTCCACTCAACACTCGGCCTATGTCGTCACATGACTGACGGATATTTGAGGTCACCCTGCAAGCTGCTCCTCCTCACGGCATGCTTCCTTGCCTCTCCACCACCCTGCAGATTACTGTCTCCATGTTACTGGTGATTTCTGTTTTGGACTACTGCAATGGCTTGTTCCCCATTCCTGTGTACATGCACACTTCCCTCTTCAACCCTGCCAAACTTGTACTGTGGGGTACATCCTTTGTCCTTGATGCTGGGTGTCTCACTTGGACTGTGCAGATGGCACAGGCTCAGAGTGGACATGAGTGTTCATTCATGGACCATGTGCATTTCCTGCAAGCCCCTATGGGTCCATGGCAGGCTACTCATTGTACCACATCTCTGGTATTTTATCCGTCTCGTGGTATTTGGTCATCCATATCATGCTCACTCAGGGTCACTTCATCATCATGCACACGTTTAGGGTGTCCTTGCCTGTGTCGAGGCCTCCTTCTGTTACAACCACCCTGCCTCTAGGCAACTGGTGTTGTGGCTTCTGCATTTATAGATGTACTTGTGATGGTTCCTCATGTGTCCTGCTTTCTGTCCCCCTCTCATCTGCTGTAGTCTCAGTTGACTGAGATGATGCAATTGACACCTGCCGACACTGCAACTACACAGTACTCTGGACAGCCATTCAGACCCATGCACTGCCTCCCTGCTATTCCCCGGAGGGAGAAGGGGGTTCACTGTATCTCTACAACCCAGTGCCAACACTTTACACATGATGACTGCACTTGCCCTTACACTGCCGTCATGTCACGGGATTTACAGCACTACATTTTTGTTCATGTTGATAGTTGAGGTTGTACACATGTAGTGCACTGCACCCACGCACTTGTGAGCCATGTTTCACCTTTCAACATGCCTATTCACTTGTATGATGTCAAAGTGACCTCGCATGTATGTATCCACGTGCCTCCATTCACTGTATTTCAATGCACTTGCGTTGTTGTATCCTGTGACACGTGTACTTTTTTGGATATTTATTTTCTTGTAGTGCATGGTGACATTAATTTTACATGTGTCATGGACAGTTCTATTTAATGTACTGCTGTGGCTATTTGGGAATTCTGCCATGGCTATGCTATGTGTCATCTCTTTGTTACCATCTGTCATTTTCGGCTAATATCTATGCCTGCCAGAAGGTTGCGTGTGATGCAGGAGATATGCAACATGCAGCACATGTATGGCCTTCACATTTGACATGCATCCATGTCTGCTTTCAGGGTCCCCTTCCATTTCATTGCCACTGCATGCATGCCAGAGTTTGTGTCGTGTGTGACATGGCTGCTTCATGTGTTGGCTTTCGAATTTGTGATGTCTATGTGTGCGGTATGTGCTGCTGACATGTGTGTTCATGTGTTTTTTTATTTTGTTACAGGTGATGAGGCACCGGAAGCAGAGGAGGAGATGGCAGACAGGGTGGAGGGTTCAGGTCAACAACCATGCACCAGTAGTGGTCGTGGTGTGGTAGGCCACGAACATCCATTGGTGCTCCAGGCCATCCTGTCCAGGAATGCCTCTGGGTACAACTCTGAGGATCTCTTTACTCTGATGGTGAATCGGATGCTCATCAATCCATGCCGTTGGCAGTGAGTGATACTGCAGTGGACGCTGTTCTGTCTGCCACACCTGCAGTGGGGGTAGACCCCTCAAGGGGCCAGTCAGCCTGTGGTGGTTACGGGTGCAAGGTCACACTCCACACCAGTTGCTCCTTTACCTGGGGCAGCAGATCAATGGAAGAATACAGTCCTGCAGCCACAGGCAGTGCCAGTACAGCAAGGTCCACGTCTCCTTGGGCCCAACAGGTGTGGTGTCCAGCAACGCGGTGGCCGTGCACCACCGGGGAACACTGGGTGGGAGAATGCCGTGTATGCCATTGCACAGCAACAGGGGGGAGCAATTGAGATGTTTGCTCAAGGCATGGAACATGTGGCCGAATCCATTCTCCCCCTGATAGGCAGGTGGAGCTCCAGCAGCAGGCAACGCAGTGCACATGCTGCTCACTCAGGCTGGGCACGGCAGCCTCCAACATGGCCCGCCAGGCTGAACTGGTACCCTGCGTACAGCTATTGCTGCTGGGGCACAGGCCCACAGGTAAGCCCTGAGGGAAGATAACACCTCCCTCAGACCTACTCTGGCTGCACCCATTATGAGCCAGGGGACACGGGCAGAACAGAGGATGGAGCAGCTGGAACGCACCATCTCGGCTGAACTCCATGCAAGCCGAGAGGAGGTCCGTCTGTACGTGAGGTCTCAATGGGAGAACTCTGTGCTACACGTGAGTTCTTGCAGGAGGAACTCTGTGTTTCAAGTGAGGTGCTGCATGGGGACCTCCTTGCTATATTCCTGCAGAACAAGGCTTACCAGGCCCACATGCTTGCTGCCGTGCAGGGGCTTGCTGGGGCTATGCGTGGTCAGGCACCTGTACTGCGCGCACCTCCTGATGTACATCCAGGGGGTGACAACGACAATTAATCTCTCACTTAGGTCAGGCCGTTCAGACCATGAGCCCATGGAGGATTTTTTTTTTTTGTATCTCAACATCAACACATGTGGGTTTTGAGGTGCACCGTGCACCTCCCCCCTCCTGGATGCCCCCCTTGGGTCCAATTGTGCATTCATGTAACAGTGTGATGCTATGTGGCATCTGATGGCATCCACTGTGTGTTCTGGCTGGGCCCATACAGGCTTGTCTCGTGTTTGTGTTTGTGGCTTGGGGTCTAGACACATATGCCACTCCTGCTTCCCCTTTCCATGGGCTCGCAAGGATGGCACCATGTGACAGTAACTTACACAGAGGCATTGGACTTCCGTCATATCTGTGGCCAGTCTGAAGTCCAGCTTGTGTATACACCCCTAGTGGGGATTCATGATGGTTTCTCCAGTGCATGGTTGGACTGCATTTTGGTGAGTATCTTGTTGACTGTGCATGATTTCATTCTTCTAATTCATGTATTGCCTTGTCTGTATACATTGTTGATGCACTTCATGCTGTATGCGGTCCCATGCCCCTTTAGCTGTCGAAGCAACTCTCATGATGGTTGGGGAAGTGCAGTGGAAATGTCACATTGAGGCACTTGTGCTGTGGTGTTTCCTCACTGTCTGACATTGTCACTGTTGGGTCCTGTGTTCATGATGTTATGCTGGTAAATTGATAGTCCTGTGTTGGTTTTGCTTATGATGTGTCACGGGATCGGCAATATGTTTCCGTTGCAGATGTGTCCACAACGGAGTAGTTCACATGGCAAATGTACGAAACACTGAAGATTGAACATAGATTGAATAGCCCTGCAAACACACCCCCACAACACACACAACACACCCCCACTCCCAAGACCACCCCAACATCCACCCACGCACACACTACTTGCTTTCTGAGACATGCTGTGTCCCTGCTGCACAAGTTCACTTTGATTTTTGTGAAAAATTGAGCTACAAGCTGGGTACGGGCTGCCTCGCCACATGCCTTTTCTCCTCCCATGCGCAGCGGGTGTGCATGTGGTTGGGGATGTGGGGGCATCGCCATGTCCACTGGTACGCCCCGCGGTGTTGCAACGTTATGCAGGACACATGCTGCCACAGTGATCCTGCACACTACTGGGGGCGCATATAGTAGCTGCCCACCAGAGCAGTCAAGGGAGCGTAAACGTGACTTGAACAATCCAAATGTGCGCTCCACTATGCCCCTGGTTGCAATATGGGCTGGGTTGTATCTTACCTGGGGTGGTGTGGTGAGGTTCCATATTTGCGTCATCATGTAGGTGCTCACAGGGTAGGCACTTGTTCGGGAGAATTCTCAAGAATGTGCTAATTTCCCTTCCATTTTGTGACCCCCTGCAACTTTGCTGGATTTCTAGGATTTGATTGTTTACGTGGGAAGAGTGAGAGCCTTTTTTCCCACTTTTCCATGTATTTAGATGTGTGTTTTACTTTTGTGTTCTTTGGTTATGAAGTTTTAAAACAACTCCATAGGCATCATCTCTTTCTGTGTGTCTGTCAAACAGCACCTCCAGTGCAGTGGCACAGGGGTGTCATTCAGACTCCCAAGGTTTAAATACCTTCCCTGGGACTGACTACTGTCTCCCAGAGCATGTAAAGTTAAATTGACTTTACTAGTCTCTTTAAATTTACTGACCCAGCACACACTATCTTCCTACAGAGTGCTGGAGGGGTTGCCTAGCTTCCCCTGAGTTGAAACACTCATGTAACAGTCAAATATTACCCTTTCCTACTTTAAATGGCTGGTGGCAGTGGTTTAGATCAAACTACCATGATTTATCCCGACCGTTAACAACAGTAGCTAAAAATCGGGTCAGCCATGTTTTTCAATATGGCGCCCCAGACCTATCTGTAAAAACAGACTCCGGTCGACTTTTTACGCCATTTCTTTTAGGAAAAGTTCTTTTTGTGTTTGTCTCTGCGCACCAAACCAGGTTTGGTCCCTTTGTTCGATGCCCTTTGGTGGGCTTCAGTGCTGAAGCCCTCCTCTGGCGCCTGAGTGTCTAGGATGGACAGGATTTGAAAGAGGTGCCTGAAACTCCCTGTGTTAGTCTCCTAGGAGATCTGAGTGCACTCTGGCGTGATTGGTCGGCTGGCTGTCCTCAAGGACAGCCACCCTGCTGTGTGAGTGACAGCCAGGCTGGAATGAATGGGGGAACATTATTTAAAAGCAGGTTTCTGGGACTTGGAAAGCAGAGTCGACCACTGGAACGAAAGAACCGAAGACAAGCTGAAGAAAGAGGACTGCTGCAACTCCTGGATGACCGGTGAAGCCCTGCTGCGGGTCTGAATCGCCTGAAACTCCATCGGCAGAGAAAACCTTCAAGGTTAACTTCTTCCCTTGAGTTTGGTGGGAACAACCAACTCACAAGCCACCTGGACACCATCCCCATCTGATTGAATTTTCATCAGAGTGCTGTTGAAAACCGGATAAGCCAGGGGGAAGGAAACCAGCTTGTGGCCTTTAAGGCACTCACACCTTAAAACAACATTTTGCCAAGCTTGTGGCCTCATCCCTGGGCAGTGCAGGAACCTCCCGAAATCCTCCTTCTTGTCCCCAAGACTGAGGGTCAGGAACAGCGAGTTCTGCTCGAACTGCCAGGAACAACTGCCTCAGCTACAGCTTTTCTTCACTTACAAGGTACTGGGCAAACGCGGTCCGGAAATCTTTTCGGCCATGGAGAAAGTGTGTGTAACTTTCCCGACTTCGAAGGCTTGTCCTTCCCTAAACATTCGGCACATTTTTCGCGTAGCCAAATTCTTCTAAAAACCGTGGCAAAGACTTAACCGTTTACTACCAGAACTGTGCTATCCTATACAAAGACTTTGAACCATTGACTTTGGCCCAGGCCTATGAACTGAATTGCTTGTTGTAGTTTACTGAAACCCTTTGCCCTGCATATGAAAGTATTTGTGCTGTTGATTCTTATAACCTTGTTTCTCTACCCCTTTTTAAAGTATCTGAAGTGCCAGTTTGCTCCCACTTCAGGGGAGCTAAACTTGTTCAGTTACTTACCGGTTGTGTATTTGTGGTTTATTAGTGTGTGATATTGAGCTGCTCTTGCTAGTTTAATGTTTTCAAACTGACTGTGTAAATAAATGTATATTCTTTTACCAAGAAACCTTGAGTAAGTGTTTGTTTGAACCACTGTATTTGCTGTTCCTTTGTGTAATTTTTTCTACTGCTCACTTCAACTCTTGAGAAAAGTCTGGCTGCTCAGCCATCACTACCACTTTACTGTGTAGTACAGTCTTGTACCAAAGGATAAATTCTACTTACACTTGTAGTCTTAATTGTGTGTGGTGTTCCCAAAGGGTACTGCACATGATTCTGCCTAACAGAACTGTCCCCTTGGGAGGTGACAATGGTTGTCATTAGTTGGGTTTGTTTATTTGTCTGTGTGTGACATACATGCATGTGCACAGGCATTTGTACTCACCAATGAGCCATGTGTTATGCCATGCTTCCCAGCTTCCAGGGCCCGGTTTAGGGATGACATTCTGAATATGAAACTGTCATGGGTGGCCCCGGGATAGTTTGCATAGACAGATGTGATGATTCCCTTGGCATTACATACAACCTGCACGTAGATGGAATGCCAGTGCTTGCGGTTGCGATACATGTGCTCAGTGGCTCTAGGTGGATGTAGGGCCACATGGGTGCAATCAATGGCACCGAGCACTTTGGGGAAGTGTGCCACCCCGTAAAAGTCCTGGACCAACGCTCACTTTTCTGTGGGTGTTCTGGGCATGTATATGTGCCTGCGGACTCCAGGGCGTGCAGTCATGATGGCCAACACCTGGTGTAGGCAGCGTAACTGTGTGGGCTTGTGAGATGCACCCAAATATGGCAGTTGTCCTCTGAAATGACCCAGTGGCCAAAAAATGCAGGACATTGAGCACCTTTTCCAAGGGCTCAGTGCTTGGGAGCACAGGATGGGTGATGTGAGGTCATCCTCCCACTCCCTGAACAGTTCTAGGATTATTAGTGGTGGAAACCTGTACCTCCCATACACCTGGTCATCAGGCATCCCAAAAAGGCTTGTCCTGGGTAAAAAAATGTGGGGCCTGGATATCCTCCTCCTCCTGCGGTGTACCACGATCACTGCTGCGAGAAATGGAACGTTCATCGTAGCTGTATCTGCTTGTTTGTTGTTTGTGCACACTTTTATGCTGTGCCGGGGTGCTTCCACCTACATTCGCATGGCGGATGTGTTTCCGGCTTTGCACGTCTTGTGGCGTGCGCCGGTTTGCCCTGTTCAATTTGTGTTGTTAGCGCACGTGTGGGCGTTGCGGGAATTTCGCTGCTGAACTTCCCCCGTTACGCCCACATTTTCGCATTGTTCCCCCTTCCACGTATCACGTTGTCGTGATCTTTGTGCTTTTAATGTCTCTTTGTTTTTGTCTTGTTGTTTTTCTTATCTTCCGTCTCACTCTGCATTCCTGGCTCTTTCCACTGAAGAGGATGTTTCGGTCTTTTCTACTTCGCTCTCCCCTTCTCTTAATGATCTATATGCTGCCTCCTCATTTTTCCACTTTGTGGAAGCCAACTCAGCCCTACCTCACTTTCCAACTACGCTCTATGCAGAAAGCTATTCGCTGTCTTGAGAGGCATTGGTGTAAATCTCGCTCTGATGTCAATCAAGTACTGTTTTCTTCTTCTTATCCCAATCTTTATGATGAATCTCTTCTTTCCTCTAAGCATTCATATTTCTCTGGTCTTTTGCAAGTTCAATCCTCTCATCTGCGACGTCTCTTTCAAACAAGCTCTTGTCTTCTTTCTACCCCTTCTTCTGATCACACTCTTCAGTCTACTCTCTTCAGTCTACTCTCTTCAGTCTACTCTATATACTTTACTTCTACGGTTGATACTCTTTGTGGAGCTATTGCTTTTATCTCCTCTTCTTCTTCTCCTTTATCTCCCTCCTCTTCTTCACCTAGTACTATATTTTCATTCTCTCCTGCCTCTAATTTTGATAGTTCCATACTTCTCTCTCAGGTTCATCCCACTGCTTCCCCTACAGATCATCTTGGTTACATGTGATTTTGAACGAACCCGAATCATCTAAAAAAGAATTATTTAAAATGTCGATGTTTCTGGGTGGGGGCAGGGAGGGTTTCAACCCAAACCCCCCTTTTTTTCTTTTTTGAATAATTTTCCCAAACCCCAAAAACTACTCCCAACCACACATGTGCATTTCAAAAAAATCTCTGTTTCATAATTTGATAATATCTCTGTTTCACTGCTTGCTCCCTTTTATTGGAATGCTCTTCCTCTCTCTCTTTGCTCTACTGACTCTTACTCTGCTTTTCATACTGCCTTGAAAAACCTTTTACTACAATGTTAATGTTTCCTCTCCTGTTCTTGTTACTAAATTGTTTACTGTCTATCATTTATGATTATGTTTCAAATTTAATTGTACTGTAAATAAGTTCTGTGCAGCACCCTGGCGTAAGCCGCTAAATAAATAATAAACACATACAAATAGACAGTGCTGTTATTCTGACCCTGAATTGCTCTTCCCTCCTGGATCTCTGCAATTATGTTCCCCAATTACATGTCATTAATCCTCAACACATGACATTGGTCGACATTCCAGATAATTCTGATTTTGCCACAATATATGTTTATTTCTACCAAGACTCTACCTTCGATTTTATTCAAGCCGCTTTAAAAAAGTAATTGATGCAATGCATGATGAAATTAGTGATGTCACCAGTAATGTCATCTGTGATGTCATCATTGTGGTCATACCTTTCGCAACAGGAGGCACATACTTAAGGTGGACTCACTGAAATTGGAATGCTGCATTTCAGGTTTCATTGTTGCGTTAAATCGGATCACGTTAACTCTCTTTAAACTAATGTTTTTTCAATTAATATATGTGGGGCTGATTTACTAAGCTAAAACAATGTGTAAGTTACAATTGCACCAATAACTGGCTAAAGTGCAACTTCAACTATTTTATGTTGCTTAGTAAACTTAGTCTTATTTAAGCTCCTTATTTAGTTTAGCGAGATAGAGAGAGAGAGAGAGAGAGAGAGAGAGAGAGAGAGAGAGAGAGAGAGAGAGAGAGAAATAAGGCAAGGAATGCTGCCATGGCAATATATACTTTGGCCGAAATAATGAACACAGGCAGAGACATTTCCCAATTCTCTCGCCTCCAGCACGCGGATCACTTCCTGTCTCTCTGGGGAAATATGGCCGCCTTTGCAAACATTGATTACTAACAAAATGAAACTAATTAGAGACCTCACAGCAGACTTGCAGAGAAGCCAAAAGAACCATCAGGCGGGGATATCCTCCTTGCCTCAGCCCTCGCGCTTCACCCCCACTGGCATAACAGGGCCCCCCCTACCTCCCACGGTGCGGGGGGCCCCGCCAGCACATGTTGTGTGGGAGGGCCCCTTGCATAAAAAAAAAGACAAATATTTTTATTCCAAATTCAGTGACTACAAAAAGAAATGTTCTTTTTGAAGTCTGAGGGCTCCGCCCCCATGGCATGGCTGACCCTAGGCTGGAGGCCTCCATGTCATGGGGTGGGGGGGAGCCCTATGACTTAAAAAAGAAATAGTTTATTTTTGAAGTCACTCTGCCTTCCCAAAGAAATTACAGCCGTTATGGTTCGGTCCTTAAAGGAAATAATTTCTTTATGAAGTCAGAGTGACTTCAAAAAGAAACAATGGGTCTCATTACGGGTTTGGCGGTCACTGTGCCGGTGCTACCGGCAGCTTGTCGCCAGACCGTAATGATTTACCGGTGCCCGACTTCTCGGGAACACAGGGAGATTACAAGCCCGTCAGTCTGGGGAGTCAGGCACCGGAAAATGATAAGTCCCCATTTCCATTGGACTCTATGGGAACGGGGTCCACAGAAGCACCTGCACCATTAATAATGGGGCCGGTGCTTCCATGAAAACTCTGCGGGTGGGTGTCGATCGGCCTGGCAGGTCTGGTCTAACCTGCCGGGCGGGATAGCAACCGCCCGCAGAGCCGTAATATGTCAGTCTGGAAACAACGGTGCCGGTAAGCTTACCGGCACCGTTGTTTCCGGACCGGCATAGTTGTAATGAGGCCCAATTTTTTGGGAAGTATTAGGGCTCCCCTCAACCCCATGACGTGTGTGTGTGTGTGTGTGTGTGTGAGTGTATGGTGAAAGGCTGCACAATTAAATGTATAGGTGGCTGCCTGTGTGAGTGTATGGTGAAAGAGTGCACACTTTAATGTACGGGCGGCTGCCTGTGTGAGCATATGGTGAAAGGGTGCACACTTAAATGTATGGGTGGGTGCCTGGTAGTGTGTGCCTCTATGGTGAAAGGGTGCACACTTAAATGTACGGGTGGCTACATGGGTGTGCCTGTATGGTGAAAGGGTGCACATTTAAATGTATGGATAGCTGCTTGGGTGTCCCTGTATGGTGAAAGAATGCACACTTAAATATATGGATTGCTGGGTGCGTGTGTGTGTATATGGTGAATGGTGTGTGTGCTTGCGTTCAGGGGCTCAACAAATCTACATTTTGGGGGGCTAGCCCTTCAAATGTTGGGGAAGGCGCTAACTTCATGGGCGGTGAGGGAGGGGCAAACTTATTTGTTTGGGGCATCTCATTTCTTTACACATTTTAATGAGACTATTCTAGTGCAGCTTCAGTGTTACAAGCAGTTAACACTGTTAGCAGTTAGTCCTTTAAGTTTGAAAGCACCCACGATCTCCTGCTGCCTTCCTACCCTTCCAATCACTCCGCTGGCATGCAAGTATTAAACCCACATCACAATTTCAATTGCCTAAAAAATGTGGCATTTGAATGCAGGTGTAGTAGGGTGTAAAAGGGTGTAAGTAAAAGAGGTTGTTGATATTTTTTGATGTTGACAGTGAAATAAGGTTGAACAAAGGTGTTCAAGAAAAGAGATTATTTGGCGATTGACATTGTGCAATTATACCCAGAAAAAAGGAACAAACACAAGTAAGAGCAAGACATACAGTATCATGGGAGGGAGCACACCGTTAGCGCATATCGGGCAACACCTCCCTTTGTATTGCGAGAAAATACAGAAATACAAGGACAAATGGGTGTCGGAAATAAAAGGAGAGGGTGCATTGCCTATATGGCATGAAGGAGGGTCATTTGATAAACGTGTATTCGATCTTGTATCAACACATCTGCTAGCGAAATACAGGGGAAAGCAATTGCAGAACAGAAGGGAGGTACTAGACTTATGATGAATGTTTGAGGAAGTAACCCCTAGCGGCAAGGTAAGTAATGACACATTAACGGAGAAAGAGAAGGCATCGGAGGGGGGAGATGGTGCTGCCGGGGCGGAATGCACCTTACCAACAAGAGAGAATGACCTCACTAGAATTTACCCGTCATTGACAAGGACCGAAGTGGGATACAGTGAGCCCCTGTATGTGCCAGCACCCACCACACCAACTACCCCGGGAGTAGCGGCTGCCACTGCCCCGCCACCATATGAAATGGGAGGGTTATACGGCCCAACTAGTGCCCCCTCCAGTAAACTTAGCATGACTAACAAGAGACTTAGACAGACAGCTCGCACATGCACAAATGGAAATAACGCGATTAAGAGATTTGTGCGATAGGGGCCAAATGTTGCCCGGGGGAGAGGAAGTACCGCCATTAGCAGCATTTGACCTCACACCTCCCCCAAGCATAGTGGGCGGGTCTACACCATCCCCGCCACCACCGGCCCCAATACCGAAAGGGCAAGAGCAGGAGTGGCAATCAGGAGAGTTCCTTTTTCATTTAAATGGAAAACCTGTAAGAATAATACGATCTGGAACCCCAGACAGCCAACGAGGGACGAGACAGGGAGAGCGGGAGTCAGAAGACGAGATAGATGAAGTATGGAGTGACCTAGATGAGTCTGAAGAGGGAGCAGCAGCAGCGGGATCCCCACTGCCATTCCACATTCGACCAAAAGGATGAAAGGGCCGCGTCAAGGTGGCAAGGGAGGTTAAGACAAAGAGTAGAGAACATGCTGGTAAGTAAAACAAAGAAGCGAACGGTAAGTAAAAAGGAGGAAAGGCGACACTACAAATGCCACTGATACACAATGGAGCAGGGAGACCACACTACATACCATGAGCACAGATGGATAAGAATAACCTGTTGAAACTTCTTCCTCCACTTTCGGGTGGGGCGGGAAGTGGATACATGCATTTGAAAAAAACACAGCAGGAGTGCCATTAGCTCTAGGGGATGTAAAAAGTTTACTAGTGTCCGCAGTGGGTGACCAAGCAGACGCAGTGTGGGTGAAGGCGGGCTTCCCGGGAGTGACAATGAACTGTGACCGCCATGAAGGGTCATCATTTAATAATGTTAGGGCACAAGTATGGGATGCATTGCAGAGAACTTTTCCAGACATTCCAGATTTACACTTAGTGATGCAATGCACTATGGGAGAGGAGGAGGAGCCTACGCAATTCATCCTTTGGGTGCAAGACCTGTGGAGATCTGAAACGGGCACGCCCTGGGACCAATCAACAGCCTTCTTCTAATTTATCATTAAAAAAGGGCTCCCGAAGGAGGTACAGAAGGCCTTGGATAAAATAGCTGGGATAGAAGCCAAAGGCTGGCCTGAAATTCAGAGCATAATTGTACACCATTGTAGGAGGATCAAAGAAAGAGAAAGAGAGATAGCACAGAGAAGGTTGACAGTGAAGCAAAGTTAGTACAAAATAAATTAGTGAAGGTTGTGGCAATCAATGCCACAACATCTACTGACAGACAGGGGGAAGGAGAGGAGGGGTTAGAAAATACGCCAGCAAGGATGGCCGCAAATTGGGCTCAAATGGTCAGGAAAAATGGGACAGAGAGGAGCAGTATGGAGGACCCCAGTGGCAAGGAAGGCCCGCAAGAGGACAAGGTGGGTATCAAGGACCGAGAGGATGATTCGGAGGAATGGGAAGCAGAGGATCTGGAGGGCTAGGGATGAGGGGAGGACCACAAGGGTCATGTTGGAATTGCGGGAGGTGGGGACATTTTTCAAGAGTGTGCAGAATGTGACCAATGGGTTATTATCAAGGGCAGCCCCCCATGGGGAACGAACAGCAGTATGGTCACCCACACCCAGGCAGTCCCTATGGGTTACCTATGGTAAGGAGTGGGCTAAACGAAACAATGTTATAATGAACCACAGCAGAGAGAACCACAAATGCAACAAAGGCAACAACCACAGCAGAGAGGTATGTAACAATAAATGGCAAGGCAGAACACTATGGGAAATGTGAACACCAACATATTTGCAATGTCTGCAAATGGCGCACCAGCACCTTTTCGCAGCACATCGGTAGTGGGGGACAATATATTCTCCGTTCCAGGAATAGAGACTTATGCAGATTAGGACAGCCCACAGAAAGCACTTGTTTGTCCAGTCCTATCCATTATCCTACGTGCAGAAGAGGAACCACTAGCGGGAGCAGAGATAGCCAACAAACAGTTCATCTTTATGGTGGACTCGGGGGCTGAAAAATCGGGTCTTATGGAAGGCCGGTTCCTGATCTCGGGGAAAAAAATATGGAAATGCAAGTGTTCTATATTTTAAAAGTTCCTTAAACAAAAGATCTTGACTTAACGGTGGGGAGAAAAACGGTGCGAGCACCTCTACTATATCATGAAGACTCACCAATAAATTTGTTGGGACGAGACCTCCTGAGTAAATTGAATATGACCATATCCTTTACTGAGCGGGGAATAGTGTGTTTCACCCCAGGAGTGTGACCAGTAAGGGCAATGTTGATGATAAGAACCATGACTAATGAAATAGCTGTAAGAGGGGTGCCCATAGACATGGACATGTTCATATATAGTATCAGGGTACTTGCCAGAGTAGTGCCAGAAATAACAAGAAAATAATGGAAGATGCCCTCAGATTTTGTCTTCCGCCCAATTGTGAATACAGATGTTGTACCAGTCACAATCTTGTCTATTGATCTGGAACGGGTACAGGTTTCAAGTAAAGGTGTCGCAATGATTGTACTGGACACACATGGTTGCGAATGGAGTACAGTGCTGTGCATAGACCGAAATATTACGTTGCGTGACTTAACTGATGAAGAATTGTTCACTGACAATCAGACTGATGGGGAAATAATAATGGAAATAAGTGTACCGTGTGATATCATGATCCAACACAGAGAAATACATAACCCTCTCATGGCTAGTGTTAATGTGCCACCCACTATATTTGAGGAAGATATGGAAAAGGTCCTACTAGAAATATGGACCACAGGCCCCCATGATGTAGGACTATAACAAGAGGTCACGCCTATCAAAATAAAACTGAAACCAGGTGCAATACCGCCTAGAGTAAAACAATACCCACTATCAAGGGAGGCAGAGGAAGGGATACCAGAAACAATACATGCATTACTGCAACAAGGGATCATAGTGCCATCCAGAAAAGCAAGGGGCGGGGCATGGAGGATGATCCAGGACCTACGCCCACTTAATGACATCATACAGAAAGAATTCCCATTAGTGCCTCATCCTGCATCAATTTTGTGTAGCATACCTAAGGATGCTACTTGTTTCAGAGTAGTGGATTTGAAGAATGCCTTCTTCTCGATACCACTTGACCCAAGCTGTCAGTATCTCACAACATTCACCCTGGGGGGCAACAGATATGAGCATTATAGGTTACCACAAAGGTATTGTGAGAGCCCAAGCATTTTCAATAGAATATTGCACAAACATCTTGGTAACATTGATGTAGAGAGCAAAATAATACAGTACATGGATGACTTACTCGTCTGCAGTAAAAGTGAAGAACAGTGCAGAACCAATTCGATAGCATTGTTAAATTTACTAGCCACAAAAGGATACAAGGTGGACAAAGGTAAGCTACAATATTGCCTTTCTGAGGTGCTCTATTTAGGACAGCTGATTTCAAAAGATTGTAAGAGAATTTTACCAGATAGAGCAGCAGCAATACCCCACCTGATGATACCAAAGACAGTGAAGAACATGCAAAAATTTCTCAGCATCTGCAATTACTGCCGTCCTGGATACTTGATTATGCACTGTTACAGGCCCTAAAAGAAGTGCAAAAGAATAATGTCCCATTAAAATGGACAGACGAAATGAGGACACAATATTTCAAATTGAAAGACCTTATTGCACACTCACCAGTTTTGGCAAACCTTGATTATGATCCGGAGTTCTAGCTGTTTTCACACTGTAATGGAATTTTCATGACAGCAGTTTTAACACAAAAAACATCATTAGGCCACAAGCCATTGGCCTACTACAGCAGTACTCTAGAATCAGTAATGCAGAGCCACTTTGCATGCAAACAGGCTCTTGCTGCAGCAGCCTTCACCATAGAAAAAAGTGCCACCATCGTGATGGGTTGCTCAGTGACACTATACGCAGAACATTCACTGTTTGCCATTCTAGAGAGATCCAAGAACACTCTCACCACACAAAGGGCAACAGCATATGAAATAATAATTTGAAGCCCAAACGTTCACGTAGTGAGGTGCAAGACAGTTAATCCAGCCATATTTATCACAGAACCATGCACAGTATAAGACATACAGGAACACAATTATGCTACGTACGAAGGAGAAGAAGGTGACATTCCTAAAGCAAGTGAAAATGCCCTAGAGGAGAGAGAGATATACTTTGTAGACGGGTCAGCATCAATAGACAGCGAGACAGGTGAAAAACATGGTGGGGCTGCAGTGGTAAGAATGGAGGAACAGGAGTATGAAGTGATTGTACAGAAACACCTCCCCTATTCAGTGCAGGCAGCAGAACTTATAGCGCTAATTGAAGCACTACATACAGCCAAAGGGTGTGCAGTGACAATATACTCTGACTCAGCATATGCAACAACAGTGCACTCAGGATTATCATGTTGGCGGCGAAGAGGGTTTAGAAGAGCAGAAGGTTCACCAATACAGCATGCGGCCCTGTTGAATGAGCTAATTAAGGCATTAGCAGAACCGTCAGTGGTAGCACTGGTAAAGTGGCAAACACAAACAAATAACACGGACGCGATCTCATTGAGGAACGCGGCAGCAGATGCTGCCGCGAAGGAAGCAGCTTATTTTAATATCCCCCAAGCAGTAGATTGCATTGCAACTACAAAAACGTGCACCTGTAGAAGAACAAGAATTATGGCTAAAAAGAGGATGTTAACAGTCACAGACAGATTTTATTTGGCGACAGGAACTGACAGGGAAGGTAGTGATGCCTGTGGAATTGTTAGAGATAGCATTTCAACAGCTACACTTCCCAACACATGTGACTAAACAGCACATTGCAGCCAAAATACAGGAGCATTGGTTTATCCCAAATTTGCAGGAACATTTGTCAAAATTCACAGTAGAGTGCACAACATGTCAAACATATAGTTCAGGAATGACTCTTAGAACACTGTGAGGAACACTACTGTGCCCTGTGGGGCCGTTTGGAGAGCTCCACACTGATTATGTGGATATGGGAGAAAGATCGAATGGAGCAAGTTATCTGATTGTAATAGTTTGTCCATTCTCAAGGTGGGTGGAAGTTGGACCATGTCCCCACCCAGACACGAAGCGTGCTGCCAAATTCTTAGTACAGGAGGTTTTTTCAAGGTGGGGCATATGTGACATCATAAGTTCAGACAACGGCACACACTTTCTAAATGATCTTTTGAAGGAAGTAACGACATTGTTGGGTGTAAAGCATAAATTATGTTCTATTCATCACCTGCAGGCGAACAGAGTTGTAGAAAAGATCAACGGCCTGCTCAAAAGCAAACTGTCCATATTGTGTAACATACTCAAGAAAAATTGGGTGTATTGCTTGCCCCTAGCACTGTTCCAACTATGAACACAGCCAAGTAAGGACCATCATTTGAGCCTGCACAAAATAGTGACGGGACGGTGCATTCATACGCCACTCTCTTCAGTAAGAAGAGCATCAGATGCTCACAGAGCTGCAACAATGCTGGGGGATGAATTTAAGGAATACATTACC